>NW_025763388.1:0-1487585 GCF_020726525.1 Truncatella angustata
TAATAATATAGATTTTAAGTTTAAAATAAATGTCTTTTACTTTAATATATTATTTAATAATTAAAATAAAATACGATGAAATAAAATTTAAATTTTTATATATAATTAAGGTTTAGAAATAATTTATTAGTCTTTTTATTATTTATAATTTAGCTACGATTAAGATTTAGTTTATTTGATTGAAATTAAGATTATTTAATCTTAATTACAAATTTTGTGATTAATTTAATTATTATTTAAGGTATTAATTTAACGAGTATGTTATCGGGTTATAAAATTATAAATAATATAACCGGTTAAGTTTATTTTAGTAAGATATATTAATTATAAAGAGAAGATTAAAAAGATAAAACTTTTAAATATATTAAAGAATAAAGATTTGTAAATATATTCGTTAAAGCTTTACCTTTACTTATAAGTGATATAAATATTTAAATTAATTATTAAAAGTAATAATTACTTGTATAAGGTTGGAAATCCGATCCTTATTATTTTGTTTTTTGTTTTTTAAATATAATTTTTAAAATATTTTAAAATACTTTAAATTATTCGTAATCTTTTATAAGTTATAATATTCTCTTAAGTTAAATTACTTTAGTTTATTAATAATCCTAAGTAAGTGTTATAATATAAGTGTAACGCCCCTTAGTTATATATAGTGTAATTACGTTATTATAAATAACCTCTATAATATATATATTTTCGCTTATTAGCTTAACGGTACATTAAACGCAAACGTATTATAATAGTAAGCCTTCGTAATTTATGTTATTATTTATAGCTTTATATTTATTAGGTATTTATTAAGTGTCTTTTTATAAAGCTTATATAAATCTCTTTTCTAGCCGTCTTTAATCGTTTAAGTCCTTTTATACGTAATATTAAGTTTTCCCTCTTTTTATCTTAGCTTTTTAAGACTTAGTCGTATATATAAGTCGCGGTTACTTATATTTCTTAATAAGTAAGCTCCCCTTATATTATATATATTTTATATAATATATATTTATTATATTTAATTAAGTTAAAAAATCGACTAATGGTTTTAAGAAAATTAAATAACGTTTTATTTTAATTACTTTTATTAATCGAGAGGCATTATTATAATAACTTGTTTATTTTATAAATTTAAGGGTGTCGGGGTAAAATACAAGATAATATCGGGCGTATTTTGCTATTAAGAATGTATTTATTACGGACGTTTTTATAATAACTTTAAGGTAACGGTATTGTCTTTACATTATATCTTGTCGGCTAACGAGAGTTTTAAGCTAAAAGAGACTTAAGATTAAAGAAAAGCTTATTACGGCTTAATAAGCCTTAAATAAGGTAATTTTCAAACTAATACGCATTTACAAATAACGGGCGTCTTTTGTTACAGTATAGGTGTGACGCCCCTCGGTCATATATAGTGTAATTACGCTATCATGGATAACCTCCGTGATACACACTTTTGGCTCATTAGCCTAACGGTACGCTAGACGCAAACGTACTGTAATATCTTTTTAATCTTATAAAGTAAAGATAGTTTTTAAAAGCCTTTAGTCTCTTAATAAGTTAAATAGATAAAACGTTAAAAAGCAACGTTATAATTAATATGTAATCCTTAATTAATATAAATATTATTAATTAAACGTCGATAAACTTTAATACGTTTATTAACCCCGAGCGCTTAATAACTTGAAATATAATTAAGAAATAATTAACTTAAAAGTTAACGTATTAAGTTTTAATTAAAATTAATAAGTTTAAGTTTAGTTTAAGTTAATAAATTTTTAAGTTTAAGTTAACTTAAAACTTATAAGTTAATAACATAACAAACTTAATAAATATTTATTATCAATGGTTTTTAAATACTAATATATTAATTCCTTTTTAAATCCCTATTATATAATTATATTTACGTATATATAATATATATTAATAGAGAAAATGTATATTAAATCTTTATTCGAAAGGAAGAATTAAATAAACATTTATTTAAAAATGTTATTAATAAATTAATAAACTTATAATTAAGTATAAATTAAAGAATTCATTTTATACGTAAGTTAATAGTTAATTTCTAAGTTAACTTGAATTTATTAATTTTAAGTTAATAAGTTAACTAAACTTATAACTAACAACTTATTATTTATATTTTAACTTTAAATTTAAATAACCTTAGTAAAATTTAATACTTTATTTTTTAAAATAAGATAATAGTTTTTAAAAAGTTTTTTTAAATAAGTAGTTATAATATTTTACTAAGTATTAATATCTCTTTCTTTTTCTTAGTTTTAATATTTTCTCAATTATATAGTTTTATTAATTAAACTATTTGGCTTTTAAATTAGTTTTAACTTTTACGTTTTCTAATATTAATTTAAATAAGGCTATATATATAGTTAAAAATACTCGTATAGTTTTTAATAACGATAATCGATAACTAATTTACAAAATAACTTTATCGATTTTAAACGGTTTAATTTTCTTAAAATCGAGTTTATCGCTTAATCGCTTTATTTTAATAACTTATAATAAAAATAAAACCTTATCTCTCGTTCTTAAAGTTAATCTTTTAACTTTGTTTTTATTATATAAATATTAGTTCTTATTATAATGAATTTTATAAATTTTATAAATTATCGACGTATTTAATAACTTTTAAAGCTTCTTTTTTTTTCGATAATCTTTTTAATAATATTTAATTAATAGTTAAAGTTTACGTAAAATAATAATGTTTTAATAAGTATGCTAATTATGTTATAATATATAAATTATATTATAAAGTTATAACGATAATTAATTACTTTATTTATAATTAATATGAAATTTCAAGTATTATTCTAGCGTTTAATTAGCTCGTTTTATTTATTTATTTATTTATAAATAATAAGTTATAAATAGCTTATATTTAACGCTTAATAATATTATAATTGATTTTTAAAACTTTATTATAAAGAGTTTGTTTTTATTAAATATAATTCGTCCGGTAACTTATATTAGCTAATTACTATTTATAAGATTATATATATAAGTTCTTTATATTATTAGCTTTTTTATATAGAATAAAATAAGTATATTTTATAAATTATTTTACAATAATTAAGATATTATTATATCCCGTTTTTATAATAAGTTTTGTAAATAATAATAACTTAATAATAAAATTTATAATTATCGATTTTTATCCTTAGTCGAGTAATATTATCGGTTATAATTCATTAAAAGGCTTATATTATATAAGATTTAGAATTAGTTAAATTAAATATAGTTAAGACTAAGATAAAAATTAAATTAGTTAAAAAATCCGTAACTAAGACTAAATTAATTTATTACCCTTATAATTGATATTAATTAACTTAGTCTTAGTTTAAGTTATAACTAAATTAATAATTAATAGTAAAAATGTATATTTTAAATAAAATATACCTTAATTAATTCTAGTTTATAAATAATAAGTTTAACTAATTAAACTAATTTAAAAGTTTAAATAAATAAAAAGTAAAAGAAAATGAGTAACTAAAAATGAGGAAAATAAGGAAATAGTTTAAAGAAATAAAATAAGGAAAGGGAATAAACAAGGTGTGGAATTAATTAGACTAAAGTTATATAAATTTAACTTTATTATTTAATATTCGGAATAAGAAATGTTTTGAATAAGCTTCTTGATTTATTTAATAAATCTTAATCTAACCAATTAAAAATTGTATTTTTTATATTTATTATTAGTAATATTATAATAAATAAAAATTAAACTTTTTTCAAATTTAAACTAATCTTAATTATATTATACGTTAAGTTTTTACGAATATTAAAATCTAAAATATAAATTAATAGGTTTATTTAATTATATTGAAATAAAATGAAATAAATATTTACCGTTCGAGATTTTTGTTTTATTATAATATTCATTAATTCGATTATTTCGTTTTATAAATTTAATACTTTAAAATAATATAAATAAAAGAAATAATTTATTATTTAACGTAATGTTAAAATTAATACTTATTTTTTCGTTAATTTTTATTATTCGAAGACTAACGTTAAAATAATAAGACATTAACTCTGAATTTTCGGTATTAATAATACATTCTTTTAATATTATTTATATAATAATGTTAATAACGTAAGATATATACCAAATATTATATTGAATTTATTAAGTATAATACTTTTATGTTTATTTTCGAATTTTTTAACTAAAGTATTATTATAACTTACTTTATTTCGAGTAATATTAATATCATAACTAATAATTTATAATTTTAAAACCGAAGCAAATAAATAAATATAAAAATTATATATTTACTTAAAAATATTTAAAATTTCTAAAGCTAGATAATTACTTAAAATAAACTTTATTTTTTTATAAATAATTTTTTTTTAATAAAGTACACATAATTAATTTATAAATTAAGTTAAATTAAGTATTAATAAAATAAACAATAACTCTTAAATAAGAAGTATTATTATTTAAAATTTTAATATTAAAAATAATAGATAATCTTCTAGTATTTTTAATAATAAAATTTAAAAAAGAATAAAAAGTTATTAAAACTTTTACGAGTCGGGTTTTTAAAACTCCTTTGATTTTCTAACTATTAATAATTAAGAGATTCTTAATATAATAATTACTTATCTAAATAAAAAAATATAAAAAGTGCTTATTTATTAAAATAAGATAATATTTCTCTACACGACGGCACGTTAAGAGTACTTAAAGAAAGATTATTATTTAGAATAAAATTAAATATTTTATTATAAGCCTTTTCTTCTTTAAATTCGTTATTTTCTTTAGAATTAATTATATTTGCCTATTATCGTTTATTTCGATTTATTAAGTTAAAAACGTTTAGGTTTTGTTAAAGAATTTCAAATTTTATTAAAAATAAAATTAATATAATAATATTATATAAATAAAAGGTTAATAAATAACTTACTTTTTTTACGGCTTTCTATTTCGCTTTTCTTATTATAAATAATTAAATAATAACATTCTCGATAATAACGAGAAAAGTTCGATTATTAAAATTTTCAAATAAAAGCGATCGATATTTATTTATACCTAATTAAATGTAATTAATATAAATAATAATATAAAAAAGGAATAATATTACTTATATAATATAATATAAAGTTACTCTCCTTTTAATAGAAAAATCGATTAGATTAAATACCCGATTAAGTAAATCATTTTTTAAAAAATAAATATCTTCTTTTTTGTTAGGCTTTAACATAAAAGTCGATTTATTATACTTAAATTCGATATATTTATTTAATTTCGAAGAAAACGAAAGGTTAAAATTTGTATTTTACGATTTAAATATATTAGAATCTAAGTTTATAATAATAGAAACGGATTTTATTATATTACATTTAAATTATGAAAAATCAGGATTTATAATAAATAAAGATAAAAAGGTAAGTTAAATATAATAATATTTAAACTTAATAATAACGGTAAATAGAAGAAAATAATAAGAAGAAAATATTTAAACTAAAGAGATTCGTTAACTTATATAGTTATCTAAATTTATAATTAGAAATTACATAAATAAGAGATAGTTATTTTTAACTTAAGATCCGTAAGATTAATCCTTCGATTCTTACGATTCTTACGATTCTTATAATTCTTACGATTTTATAAGATTAATCCTTTTATTCCTTTATATTATAATACGTTTGCGTTTAGCGTACTATTAAGCTAATAAATTAAAAGTATATATTACAGAGGTTATTTATAATAACGTAATTACACTATATATAACCGAAGGGCGTTATACTAATACTATAACACTTTATCTTATTTTTATTTATTTTATTAATAATATAAAACTTAAGATTTATCTAATATTACGAATTTATTATTTATAAAAGACATAATATTCCCTTTTTATCTTTTTATTTTTATGTTTTTATCTTTTATCTTTTATCTTTTTATCTTTTTACCCCTTTTTTAAAAGAAAGTAAGTATAAATTACTTTATTAAAGATCATTATTAATTTACGCTTTATTATATAAATTAAATAATATCGATATTAATATTAAACTTATTTAATAATAATACTTTTATTTAAATGTAAGTTTAACTTTTCTAAAATAATTCTTAATATAATCTTTATTAAATAAATTAAGTAATATTTATATTTATGTTAAATCTATTTAATAATATTTAACTTATCTTTAGATTTTAATAAAAGCTTATTTTCCTTTTAATTATTAATTAAATAAAGATTAATTAAGATTAACTAAAACTAATATTAATTAGTTAATGCCTTAAATAATAACTAAATTCGTTATAAAATTCGTAACTAAGATTAGATAATATTAATCTTAGCCTTAGTTAACTTAACTTAGTCTTAATCTTAGTTATAAAGGTTAAAAAGACTAATAGTTAATTTCTAAACTTTGTTTATAAATAAAATAAAGGCTTAGATTAATTATTAAAGTAATAACTATTTATATAAAGTAAGAAATCTAATTATTATTATATTTATTTATTCCTTTATTAATATTCTTAAATTACCTTAAATCACTTTAGATTACTCGTAATCCTTTATAAGTTATTATAATCCCTTAAGCTAAATTACCTTGAATTTAACAATCTTAAATAAGCCTTTATAAGCTATGTTAATACTTATAGCTTTATACTTATTAATTACTTATTAGTTGTCTTCTTATAAAGCCTGTATAAATCTTCCTTCTTAACCTTTTTTACGCGCCTAGGTCTTTTTATTCGTACTAAAAAGTGGTTTACTTTATAACTAAATATAATTTACAGTTATTATTAAATTCTTTCCGATAAAGAATTCTAGTTATTATATTTATTATTTATTAAGTTCTTTATTTTTAATAAATAATATTAAATTCTTATAATTTATATATACATTTATTAATTATATAGTTTTATTATAGTAATATTTCTATTCTTTAAATGCTTTTATAATAATTATTAGGTTTTTATCGTAAACGTTATAATTTAATTTTAATTTATTAAGTTTTTTAAAATAAAATACGATCAAGTGTAATTTCTTATTATTTCTTTTTAAGCTAAGTTATCCTCCGAGCGCGTAATTTAACGCGTCGGGTTCGACTTCGAATTTCTTATTTAAATTAGTTATAACTATAAGTAGTTCGCTTATTACGCGAAGTTTTAGTTCTTTAAATACGTCTTACTCTTTTTCCGTTTATTAAAAAAGGGTATCCTTTTTTATTAAGTTTATTAAAATTTTACCCATTTTTCTAAATCTAATAATAAGTATTTGATAAAATTTTGTAAAGCCTAAGAAAGATTATACTTTTATAAAGGTTATTAATATAGGCCAATCTTTAATTATTACGATTTTAAAATCTTTTATCCGGATTTCTTTTAAAGATATAAAATATCTTATAAATATTACTTTCTTTTATAAAATTCGCTTTTCTTAATATTAGTTAATAAGTTAACGTTTTATAATTTTTATAACATAATAATAATATACTTTTATATTCTTAAAGCGTTTTTTAAAAATATAAAGATATTATTTAAATATATTACGATAAAGTTATTAAGGCTTTTTCGTAATATTATATTAATTGTATTTTAAAAGCTAGTTAATATATTAAATAAGCCGAATAATATAATTAAGTATTTAAAGTAATTATACTTAGTTTTAAATATGGTTTTCCATTTATCGCCTTTTTCATCTTAATTAAGTTATATATGTTAAGCAAGTTTAAAGCCGTAAATGTTACGAACGAAGGCTAAGAACTAGGCCTAAAGTGGAGAGAAGTAGCTCGGTTATAAAAGTCGCTTAGTTTAAAAGGTAATACGTTAATAATAATCTTATATCGAGCTTTTTATTAAATAATTTACTAAACTTTGTATAATCTCTAAGTATTATTATTATAAAGTTTAACTTAATATCTTTAATTATTAAATAAAATCTAAGTATTTTAAACTTATTTAATAATTCCTTAAAATCCTTTTAAAAGTTAAATATCTTTTTAATATATCTTTTTTAAAATGGCTTATAATGTCGTTTAGTTTATAATTACTCGCTCGTAGTTAAAGTATCCTTAAAATTAAGTCATAATTTATAATATTAATAATATTATATTAAAGTTATTTCTTATAATTTTAAATATAAACGGGGATATATATAGTCTCTTTATTTATAAGTTTATTATTATAAGTAATATATTCTTTATATTATCTTAAATAGTTAGCTTTATTAAAAAAGGTATAAAATAAGACTAATTAAAGAAATATAAAGGTTATTTAAAAACAAAAAAAGCTTAAAAAGTTAAAAATAAATAAAGGTTCGAATTATAAGATATAATATTAAAAAAACCTTAATAAATACGGGTATTTAAAGAAAATTAATCTTATTATAAATTTTTTGTTATTTTTTATTTTTTTGAAAACAAAAAAGGACGTCTTATATATTTAAGTGTATTATAATTTAATTTATTTGTTAATTTAAAAGTAATTAACTTGGAAATAAGAAAGGCACGTTTAATAAAAGTTAAAGTAACTAGGATTATTAAATATCGACGACTTATAATTAATAAAATTAGGTATTAATAAAGTAATATACATAAAGGGTTAACGGATTTATATTAAAAAAAGGTTTATAATTTATCTTTTTATATAAAATAAGTATAAATCGTTTTTTCAAGATAATTATTAATATAAGCTTTTATTATAGTTAAATAATAATATTATTATATTAAAACTCTTTTAAGTACATATAAGTTAGATTTAATTATATATACGAGAACTATTATTATAACTTTTATTATATAAATTAAGTAATATTAATATTAATATTAAATATATTTAATAGTATTTATCTTATCTTTAAATTTTAATAAAAGGTTGTTTTCCTTTTAATTATTAATGTTATTAAAGATTAATTAACATTAATATTAATTAGTTAATGCTTTAAATAATAATTAAATTAATCACGAAATTCGTGACTAAGATTAAATAATATTAGTTTTAGTCTTAGAAATTAATTATTAGTCTTTTTATTATTTAGAACTAAGACTAAGACTAAGTAAACTTAATTAAGCCTTACTCTTTATTTATATTATGGTTATTATCGTCGATATAAAGGGTTTTCTTATTTTGTCGTACCTTTAATTAATTGTTTATTAAAGAGATTTTATAAAGTCTTTAAAAGTCGACTTTTCTTTTTAAGTATTATTTAAAATAATAAATTACCTTATTTAATCTTTTACTCGTAATATTTTTATAAATACGAATTATAAATTATTAATAATTTTATTATAATTTTATTTTACGTATAATACTTTTAGTCGGCGTATTTTATATAATAGTCGTTTTAATATTAATTTTAATTAAATTATCTTTAAAAGTGAACGAATAATTAATAAAGGTCCGTAATAACGATAACGTATCTTTATAAGTCTTAGTATTATATTGATAATTCTTTATTTACTTCGGCTAAATAAGGTTCGCTAATAAATTATAATATAAGCTAATTTAAAAATAATTTATATTTTAGTTTTTCTTCGAAATAAAACGTATAGTTTTAGTTAATAAATATATAAAGTCTGAGTTAATACTTTGTATATTATATTATTTTTTAATAACGTTTAATTATCTTTAAATATAGCTTTTAATACTTACTTATCTTATCTTATAACGCCGAGGTATTACGCGTTATTAAAGATTTAATATAATTCTTATAGAGTATAAAATAATTACTTTATAAGGATTATAGCTTTATTTTCTTTAAAAGTATTCTTAGCAAGTATTATTAAAAAAATTATGTTTAAATAGCCTAGTTTATATAGAAGAATCGAAGTTTCGTGATATAATGCTTTTAATAAATTTCTCTTTCGTATCGTTCGGTATTTACTTTTATACCCGAAAGTTTTATATTATTCTAAAGAGTACTATTTAAGTCGTATTTAAGTTTATCTTTTAAACGGGTTACTTCATTATATTTTTAATTAGCTTATATATATTCTTTTAAATTATAATACGTATCTTTTACTTAAGTCACTAGTTATTTTCGAATTATATAAAGTTATATAACTTAAAGGGTATTATCTTTAATCCCTTTTATTAAAAGAGTACGTTTTATAATCGTCGTTATAATAAAATGTTTAAAATAAGTTTTTAAATAATAATTTAATACGGGTAATTACGTTAACTTATTATTCTCTTACATTAATTGTTTTAATAATTAATTAAGCTTATTTTCTTTTTTAAAACAGATATAAAGTTACCCTTTCTAAGTTATTAATATTTATTAACGAAGTAACCTTTTATTTTGTAATTATAATGTAAAAAAAAATTTACTCTTCTTTATTTAATAACGTCGAGGTTTATAAGTTTGTTATACTATTTATATAATATTTTACTTAGTTAATTATTTCGTAATTAATTATTATTACTGCTTTTTTTATATTTATTTTAAGCTTTTAATAATTATCGCTTTATATAGTTTTAAAAGAGGTTTACTTAGATTTAAAAACGTATTTAAATATAAAATCTCTTTATTTATATTATATAATGCGTTTTTTTATAATTTATGTCTCGTCTAAGTTATTAAAAGTCATTTTAAGTTTTTTTTCAAACCTATTATAATTAACGAATAATTCGTTGTTAGGCTAGACTAACACATGGCTGGCCCTAAGCCAGCCATGGCATTGGCGTGAGGCCAGCCATAGCTTTGGCTAGGCCAATGCCACAGATAGGTTGCTAGACATGCTTTATATAACACTCTTCTCTGACCACACGTTGGCCATGCTAACATGCCTAACATTCGTTAACATTGTTTTCTCGAGTTATTTCGGTGTTATTATTAAAATAATCTTTTATAATAAGTTTAAACCATTCAAGTACGTCTTTTCGGAAGAGTCTTGTAATATAAAGTATTTTATTAAAAGGCATAACGATTTTATCGCGATAAAATCGTAAGTACGCTTTATATTAAGTAGGGAATCCTTAAACATTTCCTTTTTTATTATTATATACTTAAGGTGTTAATATCTTATATTTATTATAAGTACGCGTAATTATTAAAGTTAGGGTAATAAGTAATATATTAGCGATTTACTTTATAAATTATAAATTATCGTCTTTAACTTTAATATAAACGGCTTAAAGTTAGTTATTTTAAACTTAAAGAGTTATTATTTACTCTTAAAAGGCTTTTATTATTATTAATATGTCGGCTCCTTTAATAAGATTATTAATAATACTTCCGTTTCGAGATATTATATAATATTCTTATATAAAGTATTATTTAATGCTTTTCGCGGATAACGTACTCAAATAAAAGTTATTAAAATGTAACGATTATATTATTAAGTTATAAAACTATAAATAATATAATAAGTTAAGTTAATATTAATAAGATATATTAATTATAAGAGAAAACTATAAAGACAAACCTTTGAAATAAAATAAATAATAAAGGTTTATAAATGTAATTATTAAAGTAATAATTATTTATTTATAATAAGAAATCCGACCCTTTTTATATTTATTTATTCATTTATTAATGTTCTTAAATTACTTTTAATTACTTTTAATTACTCGTAATTATTTATAAGTTATAATAATCTTTTAAGTTAAATTACCTTAAATTACTAATCGTCTTAAGTAAGCCTTTATATATTATATTACTATTTATAACTTTACACTTATTAGTTATTTATTAAGTGTTTTTTATAAAGCTTATATAAATCTCTTTTCTAACTTTCTTTAAGCGTTTAAGTCCTTTTATCCGTAATAACTAACTAATTAACATTAATTATTCTTTAGTTTAATAAATAATTAAAAGGAAAATAGCATTTTATTAAGATTTTAAAATAAGGTAAATATTATTAAATTTATATCTAAATAAAAGCTTTATTATTATATAAATTCAATATAAATATTAATATTATTTAATTTATATAATAAAAGTTATATTAATAATTATCGTTAAGAAAACGATTTATATTTACTTTTATATATAAAAAGAATATAAAAATAAAACATAAAAACATAAAATATTAACCTGTGTTTTTATAAATATAAATCCGTTAATACTTAGTAATTTTAATAACTTAAGCTTTTATCGAACGTGCCTTTTTTATTTCTAAGTTAACTATTTTTAAACTAAGAAATTAATTAAATCCTAATACACTTAAATAATAAAGTAATAAGTGTTAATTATATTATTATAATAATAAAAGCCTTTTTATTTCTTTTTATTTTATTATTTCTTTATTTTCCTTTCTTTTAGATTTTCTTCTTTTATTTTTCCTTTTTATTTATTTCTAAAACAAGTTATTTCAGTTTAACTTATTATTTAATAATTAAAATAAAATAAACATTTTTATTATTAGTTATTAATTTAATTATAATTAAAACTAAGACTAAGTTAATCAATATTAATTATAAGGGTATTTAATTAACCTAGTCTTAGTTATAGATTTTTTAACTAAAATTAATTTAACTAAGATTAAGACTAATTTAATCTTAGTCTTAGTCTTAGTCTTTATCACTTTTAATTTAACTAATTTTAAACTTTAATAATAAACGAAGCTTATAAAGTTCATTTAATTATTAACTTAACTTAAAAGCAGTTATAGTATATAAGTTATAAGTTATTAATTATAACATATATTATTAAAAACTTCGGGTTTAAATAAGTTTCCGTTTTAAAAGGGGGTGTTTTTAAAATAATAGTCGAGATAATTAAAACTTATAATTATATTACTTAGTTTTTATAATTTTCTAAAACGCGGTGACGAACCCTTATAAGTAAGTCGCCTTTAAGATTTATCCCTTGAATATTAAAAGCTCTTCCTGTATTAGAAATACTATACTAGTTGATTTCTCGTCGCATTTTAGGTGTATTTGCGAATACACCCACAAAATCCGGCAGAATGTGGCTAGAGATAATGGTTTTGGCATAAGAATTCCTCACTAGCTTTTAAAAGAACTGTGCTAACGTTGTGAAGTTGCCGTCGTACTCTTCTAACCCATTAACGAATATGACTAAATTCCCCTGACTGAGATGAGCTGTCGATATCAGAAGCAAGGCAATACATGTTACGAACGAGGCCATTACATGGGCCGCAGGAAAGTCCTCAGAACGCACCAACAAGAAGAAGGCTTGGCAAGCAGCATTGTGATTGGACAAGGACCACAATGAGGACACGTGACCCCTCAGCCGTGATCAGTGATGATCAGTACAGCGGCACTGATCAAAGGACTATGAGGCTCAGCCATGATCAGTATACCTCCACTGATCACCAATGAGCAGAACTATCACAGTGAAGGAATGAATGGATATAATAAGGATGGGGTTTCCTACTCTACATAGACAGTCATTACTTCAGTGATCAATCTAAGCATCTATCTTACCCATAGGTGAAGCTCACGCTTTGACGACTACACTTGTGAATCTCTTTGCTCAGTATATTCCTGAAGGTCTATATCTATAGTCTTCAATTTCGTGGCTAGCATATCTTGTTAGCATAAACCCCCTTGCATTCTATTATTTGTGGTTGTGCAACCCGATAGTATAATCGTCACAATACACATCTCAATGGTAGAAAGTAACGATAGAGTCTCATATCTATTGCCTTTCACTGTAGTTGACTCGCATTGACATGTGTAACACTATTGGCTTTGTAATGAATACCAATGCAGTGAGGGAGCCGAATTAACAGACGATGAGGACACAAAAAATTTGCATCACCTAGTACCACATAATTAGCTTGCTTTATACAGTATGATAAACCACTCATTTAAAGCACGGAACTTATAAAAAGCCTTCAATATGACTTGATGAAATTGCGCCAGCTTGCTTCGAGTAATAAACTCCGGTATCTGGCAATCCCACCGGCGTGGAGAAGACGCATGACGTTACGATTTGGGTTACTCATACTGGCTGAAGAAGGCGAGTTATCTTCACGCGCCAGTTCAACAAGTCTGGAACGATCTTCTGTATGATATTGCGCGCACGCGCAAACTCAAGCCCACCACAGCCATGCATGACAAGCAGTCCAGCCTGCGACACTTCAGAGCAAATGCTCACGGCAAAGCTCACTATAACACTTGATAATGTAGTCCCATTTGTCGTTGTAAGGATTCCTCTGTAATAACAGAAGTGTACAGTGGTGTTTTGATGCTAACTGAACTGCAGGTACAGTGATCGTGCTTAAGTGGGTCGATATGTCTGCCTCGAATTGACCTAAATTAGCATATTCATTGTCAAGGTGTTGCTAAATAACGTAGCTAGGAGTTTCTATCTACACGTCTACAGGTCTTCTTATTATCGACTGCACTATGTTCTACGTTTATCAGCTAGCATTGATTCGATATGAGGGAGGTAGAGGCGGAGGACGATGGGGACAAGGCAGGAAATTTTTGCGAATGCCAGGAGACCGGACCGTCTAACGTAATGGTCACAAGTACTTATGACTTTGTTGATGTGGCCGAGACTGAACTGGCAATTTCGCCAAATGATCGCGATTGAACACAACATCTGATCATTATGTGTTAGGCATGTTGGCATAGCCAACGTGTGGTCAGAGAAGAGTGTTGTATAAAGCATGTCTAGCTACCTATCTATGGTATTGGCCTAGCCAAAGCTATGGCTGGCCTCACGCCGATGCCATGGCTGGCTTAGGGCCAGCCATGTGTGGGGATCAGGTCCAGTTTACCGAGAACGTGGTTGCCGCCTCTATTAAGTATGAAACCAGTCGTGGAAAGATATTAGCTCAGGCTTTCGAGAAGTTTAGACCTATGAAGAGAAAGTGGAAGAAATTGACAACAATCCAACCTTGGCGCTCGATAACCAAGGGTCTCTGCGAAATATATGCGAGTCACAAGATGCAATAACGGTGTATTACAAGATTTACTTTAATACTACGCTACTGTGACTTTGATAAAATGCTGGCAATTTTGTGTCAAGTCACCGTACATCCTTCCAGGGAGTGAACCCATGGGCCAGCAGGAAGTTTCGGTAAGGTTGGGCACGGAGACTTCACACCGCATGATATGTATGTGCGTGACCATCAAAGCCCCCTACCCCATAAATGTGATCGGACAGCCAACATAAGGACACTCAAATCCAAGGCTATTGCTTTTCTTCACACTGGCCAGACAACTGTCGACCCGCGAATACTGGAGTCTCTTTTTATCGGATCCAAGTAGGAGTCGAGCTGGCAGAATGGGCGTGACAAGTCTACTGGGCCAGTACCCAACTTGGAGATGTAGACCGTCTACGAAGTGTATTCATGTGAAACCTTTCTTTCCTTGCTTGGTTTAACTGGCACTGGCATTGCCCGTCGTTTGCCGCTTTCCCCGATAAAGCTTGGGAGTTTGACTCACATGGCAAAGCCTAACCATCTTACCCACAAGGGCGACTCGATATTCGTACAGTAAGTTATCCTCGACGTATTTTGTTGACTTTCTTACGAGTCGAGCAACTCCGCTTCGTTCTGGCCTGGCAACTCACCAAGGGCATTAGCTGAGATTCGAGAGGATTTTGTGCCGCTCCTTGCATCAAATCAAGGTCAGATGAGGCATGGAAGTCTTGGATTGATGGACGAAGACATTGGTTGTAGAAAGCGACGTGAGCACTAAATACCTCTTTAACAGCTTTGTCGTATTTCTTGATTATAGAAACTGCTTTTGAATCAGCCTCAAGAACCCTGGCTTGAACCAACTGTCTTGTATTGGCTTCGAATTTCTGCTAATAGCTGATTGCGTTTCACGACGGCTTCCAATAACCGCGGATTTTTGTTGACTTCATCTAGCTGTTCCTTAGAAAACTTGGTGGAAACCAGCCTATTCTAAGGGTTTCTTCCAATCGTTCGAATCAGATTGTCCTATAGCGTAACGCCAACGTACACGAACGAAATATTTCGATCTACTCCGGTATGTTGTGCCGCCTGTACGTGGCTGATGTTCCGCCCATATGATCCGTGATCGGAACACGCCCCTCAAGTATATATTCTTCATTAAGCCCTTGCTTAAAGCACGGCGCAGGTCGGATAGCATAAGTGTGCTGAGGTAGCCACAGGATTTGTCGAGATGCACAAGAGCATATTGGGCTTAATGATAGTCGTATTTAGTTTCGAGATGGCCATAGGCTGAAAAAAAGAAATTCACAATAAATTAAAAAAACCCTTACCATGCACTCGGGTTACATGTGTAGAGCGATCCAACCATGATGTTTCGGAACACGCAATCGAAAAATGTCTCCCAAGCTTTGGACAGGCAGTAGGGCTTCACCGGCAGTCGCCACAGTCAACATTGCCACCACGGGGTTCTCCTTAGCTTCCTCGTCCAAATCATATTTGTGCTTCAAGACCTGTTGAATGAAACATCAATGTTAAAGATGTCGATATCTACCGTCAAATCAACACCTACACCCGTCAAGTATGTCGGGACCGCGTTATCAGGCCATCCTAAGATACCGCATGAATGAAGCTCAAAACTTTCTAATAGCTTATTACCGCGGACAGCTTCTTGATCTTGCCATCTTTGAATCTTTAGCCGAGACAGCCCTAGAAAACTACGGAGTTTGCGTTTACGAGTTGCTTGATTAGCTATGCTTGTAATTCTAGGCAATAGCTTTGTTTACTAGTTAAGAAAACTGGCGCACAGCTAGAGGACCTTACTAACTAGTCTAGGTTCAAGTCTCCTTTTAACGACTTAGGTACACCTCCGTCTTAGGCTTGGAGGGTTTCCTCTTAGGCCCAACCGCTTTATATGATTTAATCTGATCCCATAGCTCGCTGTCGACAGTCGTCCGACTTGTAATCGCCTGGCGGGTTTTCGTATACATGTGCTTCCGACCCAGACCAGTCGGGTGTCAATAGCCGCACAAACATAGATGTAGACGCGCTTCGTCTTGGATGACGAGGGAATCGACATTCCGCACGCATTGTGTGAGACACAATGGACGTTGGGTGCCTGGCATTGATTATACTCCGCTTTGCCAGAATAAAGCTCACGAGAGAGGTAGAGGAATCGCAACGCAGCATGTCAGGATAGACTAACACACGGTGCTGGCCGAGGGCTAGCCATAACATTGGCTACGCTAATGCCATTGATACGTAGTTAGGCATGCTCTATATAACACCTTTCTCTACTACAGTGGCTTCGCCAACGTGCCTAGCGCAACAGAATATATTAAAAGAAACCGAATTAAAAGGTTCAATGAAACATCTATTATAATACAACTATGTATCTTAATATAATATAAATTTCCAACTATGTGAATGTTTTACTTTTATATGCATAAAGTATAATCACGTGACTTCGCGTTGCATTTTGAAAATGCGCGCGTATTAGTAACGCGATTTCACTTCAGAACCCACCTCTCACATATTGTGCCTAAATATGCTCCATTTATAATAACCATCTATCTATGCCGTAAACACATTTTCTTTCAATTCCCATAGCACTTTCTCCTCTGTCTATATTGCGTCTACCATGCGACGTTCTCAACGACTTAGCTCTTCCGGTAACAGGAGTCGTTATTTCGACAATGACGTCGATGATTCCGAAGGCTCGGTGGCCCCACTGAAGACCGCGTATCAGAGAGTCAAGCCGAAAGCTAAAACTGTACGCGAAGGCTCACGGTCTAGTGACGTCCAGCTCGGCGATGCAGACATAGATACTAGTTATGATGAGAATAGCTTTGGATCACATCCCGCCCTGCCAAGGAAGAGGGGCCGTCCTGTAAAGGTCAATCCCAACAAGAGGCCGGCCGATAATCATGACGTCGAGGTCGATTTGTCTCGGAAGAGGGGCCGTCCTGTAAAGGTCAATCCCAACAAGAGGCCGGCCGATAATCATGACGTCGAGGTCGATTTGTCTCGGAAGAGGGGCAGAGGTCGTCCTGCGAGAGTGACTGATATTGCTGTAGCAGGGTCTGGTTCAAGGCGAGTCCCCACAACCAAGACTGTACCAGAAGACGACAACGACGAAGCAGACGAGAATGACAGCGATGGCGAGTCTCCTCAGGTTGAGTTCATTCCCCTACCAAAACTACGTGAAACTGGCGGAATCGACTATGAGCCGCAAATCGTCCACCCCAACACGATGGTATTCCTGCAGGATCTCAAAGAAAACAATAAGAGGTCATGGTTAAAGAGTAAGATCCACCCCCTCCAAACACCAAACCTTGGACTTAAGTTAATTTACACACAACAGTGCGCGATCCCGAATTTCGGCGATCATTGAAGGATTGGGAGTCGTTTGTCGAGACCCTTACCGACAAGATAATAGAGTCGGATGAGACGATTCCTGAGCTCCCCTTGAAAGATGTCATATTCCGTATCTACCGGGATATTCGCTTCAGTAAAGACCCAACGCCTTATAAGGTGAGTTGCATTGCTGATACGCTGGCTCGCGCCGTACCTTATCTTTGCCTTGGCCTGGCCGGCCCTGCCCAGCCCGAGCTCATGCTAACTCACAAACAGCCGCACTATTCCGCAGCATGGTCACGCACTGGGAGGAAAGGCCCATACGCTTGTTACTATGTTCATTGCGAGCCTGGCAGCTGCTTCGTAGGAGGTGGCCTCTGGCATCCTGACAAGGACGCTTTGGCAAAGCTACGAGCCAACATCGATGAACGCCCCCACAGACTACGACGTGTCCTCATGAACCCCAACTTTCGTAGGGCATTTCTACCCAAAGCAAACAACAATGAGGCCGCGGTCATTGCGGCCTTTTGTCAATCCAATCAGGAGAACGCACTGAAGACTAGACCACAGGTATGTCTGGATGTGGGCCATCTTATACTGGTAACCATGTCTATCTTTGCCACAGTAGGCTAATCGTGACATGCAGGGCTTTCATCCTGAGCATCGAGATATCGAGCTATTGAAACTACGCAATTATACCGTCGGGCAGAAGATCAAAGATTCTGACCTGACAAGCTCCAACGCGCAAGATAAGATTATGGCGATCATTGATCCCATGGTTGAATATGTAGGGTGTTTATTCCCCAATGTTGCTTTAGCTTTTGCTCATGCTCCCTAGGTCACATTCCTAAACTCAGTCGTTATGCCCGATCCTAACTTCGATTCGGATTCCGATCAAGACGACTAAAGTAGTGCAAGCGGCGATCCGGAATGACAGCCATATCATTTATGAGGTCTCCTTCTTCCGCACCTGCAGGCTTGACCGTTATATTGGATATGCTCTCTCTGTCCGGTATACCGATAAGTCGCTTCGACAGTCGGCCTTGTTTGTTTTCAGATAGTATTATCGGATGATTATTTGGAGCTACATTTTGCCTGTATCAATGCAAGTGGTGGTCTCTGACCCAGCACGTCATTTTGTCAAATTTAGGGAGACCGAATCATAATGGATACCACCATATGAGGGGTTGTCGCAAAGTCTTGTATTGCTGTCGGGAGTGAGACCATGGCCCAGGTTTCAAGTCCTTCGGACGAGGTACTACCCGGACGCAGACCGTGCGATCGATTGGGCAAGTGTCCACAGACGTGGCGGAGCGAAGATGCAGATACTGGGATGCATTCCAACTTGAAGACCAAACAAGTGGACTGTAGGCCAGTGATATCCCGTTGACCAATTTGTCGGGATGATAATCAGTTGCCCATGTTGGGTGTCGGCCACCACCAAACTTTTACTTACCATATTCGACGCGTATATAACCAATGAGAAAACACAGTACTCAGCTGAACTTGGTGCATGGCCCTGATTTCTGGACTTTTGCCCTTGTAGTACGAACATTCTTCAACTTTCAGACAAGTAGTTAGTAATAGAGGACTGTCGGCCATTATGGTTTGTTAAGAGACATCATATGACCACAAAGTTTGCGAGCCTGCTTTCAACATCCACGCTGCAGTTATACTGCTGCCTGTTGTTACGACACTTGCGTCGTATGCGAAAGCCGGAAGATTGGTGACAGGTCAAGGCGCCAATGATTAGCCATAATGCGGAATAGCTTAGTCCCCTAAGGTTAGGGGATGCAACTCTCATACGTATGGCGCCGCGCAATTAAGCTAGGCGCTCATCCGTCTATTCTACGGTAGCTGAGAGTCGGCTCTGCAAACGATTGAACAAGCTGCTTGTATCTGGAATCGAGGCATAGATTATTAGACGCGCTGGCAGCGAGCCGGGGTATCACGTCATGAGCGGATAAGCGGGCTGGTCTCAAAGACAACACCGAACTCCGAGAGCCTTGTTATCAACACCGACCAGCAGGATCCGTCGCCGGATATGTTCAGATTTGGTATCCGTAATATATCCAACATAGATCGGTGTTTCCTTCGTGTTTTTGTTCCTATCCGATCTAGGCCATGTCACTCTTTACAAGTCCATATAATATGTGATATTACACAATCGTTTGACGCGCAATCTCCTTGTCATCGCCATTTCATTCCTGCTCATATCAACCTACTGGCAGCCCAAGTCACTCTCTCCTACTTTCAGATGCACATAAAGGAGGTCCATGTATAAATGGGACTCTGAGATACAGAGTTGATCCAACACCACCCGTTTCCACACCATCCAAACGACCATCCATCACGCCCTGCAGTTCATCTGATAGCAAACACGAAGACAATGGATCGCATTAGTAGTAGTGCCCACAAGATCGATGAAACATTACCATTGCTGGAAAATGGTGATGGAGCACCGAAAGCCTCATTTAGGAGACCACGGCATAGTAGAGCCACCTCGGCGGTCTCGATTACCAGTATAAACGTGCCCAAAGCCCGGGATCCTGACACGATCGTGGCCATCGCTTGTGCTGTCATCTTCGTCTTATCGGGTTCCGGCGGCTTTTTTACTATCCCCATGACAAGGATACTCGAGGATAGGTTCTGTCGGGAGTATTACGACAGCATAAGCTCGAGCCCCGGGCCCATCGATGAAGAGCTATGTAAGGTGGATGTCGTGCAGTCGCGGCTGGCATATCTCTTTGCTTTGAACTCATTCGTTGGGGCACTCTTGGGTTGCTTCGTCGCAATGCCATGGGGCTTAGTTGCAGATCGGTTGGTCCCCTACTCATCAGCTCACCAAGAAACTGTCGCGGCAGCAAATACTGATAGACTCTAGACTTGGCCGACGGCCCGTATTCGTGCTCGGTCTGATCGGCATGACCCTAGAAACGATCTGGCAGATTGCGGTGGGTTGGTTCGGCGATGCTCTACCCATTCGACTTTACTGTCTCGGGCCCCTCGCAATAATCATCGGCGGAGGCAACGCAGTGTTGAATGGCACCATGTGTAGCTTGATGTCAGACGTTCTACCCGAAGCAGACAGGTACGTTCTCATACCTCGGAGCATTGCTCAGGGCGTTTAGATTCCATAACTAGACAAGCCGCCGCCAACCATGCGGCAAGGCCAGCCCACCTGAGGATATGTATTCCTTCTGGCCCAAACGCCAGATAAAAGAAAAAGAAAAGAGTCAGAGTGTCAAATCACGGGCTGTTGCTGACATGTTTATAGGGCTATCGGATTCATGCGGGTTCACATCGCAAGTATGCTCGGGAACCTCTGCTCTCCCATGATTTCCTCAGTCATGATGCCGCGGGTAGGTCCCTGGCCATTGCTGTGGCTATCCGTGGTTCTCGGTACCCTGCCAGCTGCTGGCATCTTATTTGTGCCAGAAACTCTCACTACCAAGGCAGCAGCCACGGAAGACCACGGCGACCTGCGTCCAGACTTACAGTTCAGTGCACGCTTGTCTCGTTCGCTGGTTGAACTGAGAGATTCGCTCTCGATGCTAAAGAACCTGTCCGTCATTCTACTTTTGTTTGGGTCCATCACTCTCACGCCAGTCATACTGTGCACACTACAGTTCCTTTCGCAGTACGTCTCAAAGCGTTATCATGTAAAGCTGGCCTATACGGGTTACGTTCAGGGCGCATACGGAGGGGCACACATTCTCTTTATTCTCTTCATCATCCCCTACGCATCCAAGCTGGTCTTGCGATCGAACAGTCCCAAATGGATTCGCATGGCCAACGAGCAGCAGCGGGATCTTGCATTCTTAAAGGGGTCCTTCGTGGCGGTTGTCCTGGGTACCTTCGTGATGAGTGTTTCTCCCTCGTTGCCGGTCTTTGTTTGTGGACTCTTCGTTCTGGCCCTGGGATCAGGCGCGGGGAGCTACATTCCAAGCACACTGGCTTTTTATATCGACAAGGAGCACCGGACTCGTATGTTCAGCCTGGTGGGCATCGTTCAGGTCATGGGAAGTCTTTACGCTGAGCCTATGTTGGCTGGTTTGTTCACCCTCGGCATGCGGATAGGAGGTATTTGGATTGGATTACCTTATCTGGGTGTTGCGGTGCTTTGTGGTGTAGCGTTCTTACTGCTTAGATTTGTACGGCTACCACGAGAGTGTGACCGTGGTAACAGCGAATACCACCGCACCGCCAGTGATGAGATTGTACCATAGAATTCGTGTAAATTACGTTTGATATATATGATAGCCATAGGAGACGCCCACCGTGGCTCTTCAGCGTCATTCGGATGGTCTGAGCGACATCCTACCCCAGAAGTTCAGGACAGGACAAGCGATAGAAGAGGTTGGGTGGTTGGAGGTTGATGCTGTGGCCAATCACGGATAGAAACATTGCATAGAATTGTCTTCTTAAAACCTAGTCTGGTCGCATCAAGCACAATTATTCATCATGCCGGTTTCAACCACGCAAACGCAGTGGCTGAATATCATTGACTTTGATGCTTCCTAAATACACGAACTCCCTAATCATATCCTCGGCAATGCGGGCCCTAGCTATACACGAGCCACTGTTCCAGGGCTCATAGCCAATTGTGGTGAATTCCATGTGACAGTCATGACCTTGCATACGGTGCTCAATCCCACGTGGTGTCCATAAACGCCTATCGCTTCCAGAACCAAAATTACACAAACTAGTTAATCCGACTCATCGTCCGCTGAATCCCAAATAATCGGCGGTGGTTCTTGAATGTCGCCATTCAACAAGCTATCCGGGAGCATCTGGCTCTTGGTTGGAAACTGCGAAGACCGTAACGAATGATGGCTTTGTCGATATGCCGTGGGACTGCTCGTCTCTGGAAGTCGGAGGGGCGCAGCCCGCCGTGCACCTATCATAGACGGCAATGGCACGGACTTCTCGGGGGACACCATAGGGCTTGACGTTGAAACCTGACTGATGGTCGTGGCTTGTGAGGCACGTAGGTCCCCACGGCCCTTTTGACTGTGTGATCTTGGCAGAGAACGAGACGAGGAGGCAGAAAGGGTCTCGGGCAATGCTGGTCTAGCGAATGCACTGCCACCTCTTGGAGTGCTTCTCTTCCGAATAGTTCGAGGTGGTGACTGACTCGAAGGAATCACCTCTGCATGATCCGGCGGCCCCCCTATTTCCGTTGCATGACTCATGTCACTTCTGATCTGATCCGCAAGTTCTTGGGATTCCGTAACATCTGGGCTGCTGTGGATGATGTCCTGATCCGTGTCACCATCCCATAAGGCACATCTAAGATTCGACGTGAGTTGACCTACGACCGCCGGAGGCACATAGGAGAACTTTTGTGGGGCGGCCGGCCAACCATTCTGCTTCAGGAGCTTCAACGATACCGGATTGTTAAGCTCATACATGTGAAGAACTTCGTAGGCGAACTTGGAACGCTTCATACCCTTATTGAAATCGGCATTGCCAATACCATCTCCACCTATCTCCCCAGCGGTTTTTGGTGGACCAAAGATGCACATGTATCTCAACTCGCTCTTCGGTCTCGTGATGTATATCCAGACACGATGGACGGACGCAGGGAATTTCCAGTCGCGAAACTCATGCGTTTTGGTTCGTGCTACCATGTTCTCAACGTGCTGGCCATAGATAGAGATGATGATGTCGGATTTGTCAGTAATCGGGCCCGTGGCTTTGATAGTCTCCAGTGGAACACGCTGACTTTCTATTCCTTGCGTCAAGGCTTGAGTGTAGTCCTGGTGTTCTTTGGCGGCGATTTCATCCGACCGATTGTCAAGCTTTTCTGTTGGGATATGTTCGATGATTTCATCTTCCGCCTGCACTGTGATGTGTGTATTGCTCGTGGACCCATATCTCCCAACGGCTCCTTCTTGACGTTTGGTATCTTCAATTGGCGGTGTCCTAGGCGATTTGGTTGTGCCGAGCTCTAGACTGGAACGATCCCCCGAAGAGACAAGAAGGACTTGGGTCTCTACTCCAACAGAATATTGCACATGGCCCTCGTCTTCAACTTCATCTACGTCTACATCTGCATCTGTAGCAATGATGATTTCATCTGCACTACTCCTGCTCCTCGTGAAGCGCTCTGGGGTGTCAGCTACGGAGACACCAATGTCGTCTTCCTCGTTCTCTGTATCATCGAACTCGCCATCTGAATCAGGCACCTCCGAAAGTGGCTGTCGCTTCGAAGACTTCTGGGACGCCGGCTTCGGGGACTTTGGTTTTGTCCTCCCTGGCGTAATGTTCTCCTTGTCTTCCGGAAGCTCAAAACGAAGCTTCTTTACAGGGGTGACCGTTCCTATGGGCATCATTCTAACTTTTGCCTTGGGCGTTGGCGTAACAGGCGAACTGTGAGTGGTACTACAGGAGTCCTGGATGACCTTATCCCTGGGCATCTTGGAGGTGCCTTTCAAGACGGATTGCGATGCAGCGATGTTGGCGGACTTGTTCTTCAGAGGCGAGGGTTCTTTGGCAGGACTATAACGCAATAACAATGGTGTGGCCGGTGATTGAGAGGATGGAATTTCTAGCTTGGTCATGCGATTGGAAGGTGTGACCGATCTGGCCGCAGCTGACAGAAAAGCCTGATGTCCAGAAGCACCCTCTTTCTGCTTCTTCTTCTTCGGTGTCTCCTTGATGATGCCCAGATCGTCTTCGCCGTCCAAGTCGGGAATGTCCCAGTCATCATCATCCTTGCTGGTACTAGACAAGAACTGTGTCAAAGTCTGTGTATGGAAGCTGCTTGGCGCACTGGGGGCATCGCCCATGGTCCTGCGCCTCTTGCTGTCCCGCGGCTTCTCGTGCTCCTGGTCATCGTCCACATCGCCCATGGTCCTCCGTCTAGTTGAACGGCCCGACTTCTTCTTCGCGCGCTTCTTAGACGCTACCGGGGATGGGTCTGCTGCACCAAGGCCATCCTCATCATCGCTCAGAAGTTGCAGCTCTTCTTGAGCGGCTGACGAGACAAAGTTCATCTGGGTGAGCGTTTGGTCCATGCGTTTGGGAGCAGTGCGGCGGCCATATGTCTTGATATGGCGGCGACGGCTCGGAAAGTGCTGCTGCTTGGGCTCCGAGACTTCAGCCCTGTACACCTTCGAGGCCTGCGGTTGGCCAGCAGCTCTCGTTTGAACAGGCATCGTAGCCCTCCACGACCACTGTTGCGGCACCTGGCCTGCTCGTATATGACTAAAGTGTCGCGGCACTGTGTACAATCTCACTCCAGTATGTATCCTACAACAACGGGCGTGAAGAGAGTACGGTGAGTAGTATCTTATCACCGGACAGGCCGGTTTGCAGGTTGCTGAACGTCTGGTGCTTACAGGGATGGGATGGGATGGGACGAGATGCGGGTTGGGCTGGCACGCGTCTTGGGGTTCCGAGCTAGCATCACGCGTCAAACTGCATAAACCCATTACGCCACCCCGCTACATGAATAGAGCCCACCAGTCAGTGGGCCGAATCACGTCATGGGGCATCTCCATCTAACGGTGGTACTTTCCCCAGCAGCATGGTCCATGTATCTACCCACTCGGGCCACTCGTGTCCACCTCGTCAGCATGCGGTGTTATACATACATGAACGCCGAAATGCTCAGCACATTCGATCCATAAACTCACGTAGAACTCAATACCTGGTGAATCATCTACCATGTTAAATTTTGAGGTCGGCGGCAACTCCATCAAGCAACGCATAACATCTATGGCACATGCTTGCACCGTGGCCACTGGCTGCTTGTCATGCCATGACAACTTTCAATTATGGCCCGCCAAGAGTAAATTCTGCACGTAATTATCTCGCGAGCGACATCATGTAGACGCCAAACAAAAGATACAAGGATGCAAAAGTCTCACAGCAGATGCCCAAGTGTACGATTACGTAGTCATCTTTTTTTGTTTTGTTCTTTTAGTACATGTGCGATTCTAGCATGAGCAAGTCTAAAGTAGACCATCTCTGCGTATTCGTGAAAAGGGTATGTCCTCCGGGTCAAAGACCTTCCCTCCAAACTGGCAAAAACTTTTTATAGTCCATAGATCGCCAGTCTAAACGACAGAAGCCGCTTCTGCTGCGAGAATCAAGTTATCAATGGCAAAAACAAAAAGGCGAAACGGGTATGTGAAGAAGAAATGTGGCATAGAGACACACGGCCGCCGGTCCCAGCATCTAAGAATCCACAGGTGCCGACGATGTCGGAGCCGGTGAGGCATTGCCGCCTTCACCACCCTTCACACCACCGCGGCCGCCTCGACCTCCTCGTCCGCCTCGGTCGCCCCTACCACGAGATCCACCTCGACCTCCTCGTCTACCAGACTCAGGTCCGCTCTCGCCGCCGCTAGCGGTCCCACGGTCCGTAGCACTACGGTAGCCACTCTGGCCGCTCGGGTTTCCTCTGGTGCTACCCCAGGTGCCTGCACCACCGCGGGGGAAAGTCTTGTTGCTCTCGCGCGGCTGGAATAGCTTGACCAGGGGCTTCGATCGGTCCTCACCTTGGCGAGACTTGTACTCATCAGGGAGACTTGCCAAAGCGGCATCCCGGTCTTCGGTGCTGGCAAAGTGGGCGACCTTGTTGTTGCTGTTGGTACCCCACTTGTCCACCTTTGAGATCTTGGACCTGTGCTCGTCGGGGAAGATATCGCGAGTCTGCTCGTCAGATTGGACGTTCATGACGAAGAGACCGACAATATCAGCCGCGGCACCTCGGGGGGCTGGCGAAGGGGCAGTCTCGGGAGCACTCGGTGCGCCATTAGCACCGGCTGGTCGCTCGTTCTCCTTGCTACCCGCAGCACCGGGGGCAGGGGAGGATGCAACAGGCTTGGGGGTTGCGGGCTTGGGCTGCAGAGGGGTGGCGGCTGCCGACTTGGCCTGAGCGGCGGAAGAAGGGTTACGCTGGGGACCAGTAGGGGGAGCAGGAACCGAGGCCGTGGGAGCAGAAGAGAGGCCACTGGCAGCAGGCGCGGGCGAGGGAGTGCTGGTCAACGGAGCGGCGGGCTGTTGCTTGGCACCGCGGTGGGAGAAGTTGAAACCCTGGGCTCTCATCTCGGTACCAATACGTCCGTCCTGAATCTCCAAGACCAGCCAGCCAAAAGCGGCATCGGCCAAATTGAAATTCCACATGTTCTTGAAAGCACTCTCGTCGACTTGTCCAAGAGCAGCTGAGCCACCCACAGGACCGCCGAAAGGGTTTCCGCCGGCGGCTGTCGTGGGCATCTTGTCGACCAGTCCAAGGGCATTCTTGAGCAGGTTCTGTTGAGCCTCGTTCTGCTGAATGGCTGGCTCGACCTCATTCTTGACCGTCTCCCACACATCGTTGAACGAGGCCTTGGAGGCAGCCAACTTGCCGCGGTAGTGATCCAGAGTAGGGTTAACGCTGAACTCGTTGTAAGAACTTCCATATCTGAAGTGCAGACCGGCCGAGATGGAGAAGTCGGCCTTGAGGCTGACGGACAGCTGGTTGAGGATACCCTCTCGGGCTGGAGAGGCATGGGTAATAAAGACACGGGTCTCGGTCGGGTCGTAGACGCGATTGGCAGTATCGACTAGTTCGCCCATCTGCAGAAGGGTTGTCCACATGGTTCCTTGACCGCCGGCAATGGTCGTGCGGCCCTCGCCGTTATCGAACAGCTTGTGCATAACGACAGCACCACCCAAACCGAGAAGTCGAAGCTTGACGCCTCCAATCTCCAGTAGCATTGATCGAGCCTCGTCGATGATGTGCAGGTTGGGAACCTTGTACTCGCCGGATCGGAACTTCTCCAGGACGCGGACATCCTCACATGCTCCCCAAACAGTGTAGACGGGGACGTCTAGCTTGACTTGGCCACTGAGGAGCAGCGACAGCTCGGAAAGCGGCAGCTGCTCTGGGGCGAAGCGCGACTTGACCCCGCCGGGACCTGATGCGATCGACTTCTTGACATGCTCGGGAATCAGGGGCGAGTATTGGGCAACATGCTTGAGAGTCCTGGTTTCGCAATTATGGTTAGTACTGTGTTGGCTTTTGGGAAGGGGAATGGACTGTCGGGGTCTGTAGAAGCAGGCTTACTTCTCCGCAATGCGCTCCAACGAGGTGTCATCGTAAAACCCGAAATCACCAGTATGAATAATGTGATCGGCGCGTGCTGACTTTGCAAGGTCGTTGAGCGAGCGTAGGTTACCTAGAAGGTGAAACATAGGGTTAATGACATTATTCGTGCTTGTGTTTTCTTTTCTCTTTATATATGTAATATAGAACATATAAAAAAAGGGACGGAAGAAAAGGTTGCATATAGAGGTGCGGCTACTCACCTCGAACATCGGCTATGCACAGAACGCGGATGGGGCCAGTCTGGAGGACTCGACCTTGGTTCGGTAAGAGAGGGGTGGCGCCAGGAGCAGGCTGGATGTTGTTGTTGGCTCCGTTGGGCAGGTAGCCTTGGTTGTTGTAAGGTTGGCGAGGTTGCTGGGTAAAAGGGTCAGTCATGTCATGGGCAAGCTCAATTCTGACATCGCTGCTGGCGAAGTTGTATCGCGGGCTGGGGTCCTGCTGGCGCATGCGAGCTGCAGGGTGGACATGATGATAGCCACCGTATCTGGAGCCCAAGGGACCAGCGGGCGGAGGAGGCATGTTCGGAGGGGGGGTAGGCAGCGGAGCCATGGGACCGCCTGCAAAAGGTGCTGCCATGTTGACGATGATGGTCATAAACGAGCGTAGCTGAACTTGAGCCGAAGAGGGGCGGGAGCTGGCAACTCTGCCAGGAATGTGCGAGAGATGTGATGAGGGGAGGGGGACTAGAGAGCTGAACAGAAGCAGCCGAACAGGACTTGTGTGTACAACCAAGTTGTATGTCCTAGTTGGGTTGCCGAGTGAAGCTTCCCACCATGTCTGAAGCAGGGCCAGGCAGGTAGGGTATCTTGGTTCAGTCGCAAGGAGAATGGGGTTGACATACAGCCATGGGTCAAGCGTGTGTCGAGAAGTGAATGTTTCGAAAGGTAATGGGATTGATGGATCAACCGATTGATGTTCGTGCGGCGACCGTGGGCAGAGAATGTTGAATATACTCTTCTGCAGCACAATGGAGGGAAGTCACGGGGCGCGTGAGTCTCTCGGAAGGGGGGAGCTTTGGATTGTCCTTTTTTTTTCCTTTCTTTTCTTGTCTCTCGAGTATTCGAGTTTCGATTCGTTCGAGATTCGAGGTCCAACACTTTTCAACAAACGGGCCTTGACGAACAGGTATTGCTGTGCTGAGCTGTTGCTGTAAAGAAGCCTGGGGTATCAATTAGATGGCAAGACCAGGACGTAATTAAGGATGGGATGGAAGACGAGGCACGGAAGAAAAAAAAATAAAAACGTGCTGCTCTTTTCTTTCCTTTTTGGTTGCGGGATGGGATATTGGATCCAAGTTGCAAGTTCCAAGAGAAGTAAAGCTGGAGCTGGAGCTGGGTCAGGGTGCTGTCTCGTTGCGCTGCCTTTTGCCTTTGCCTTGCCTAGGTACTAACGTTAAAACCAATGCCTGATTGATGTGCCTACGGTGACCTCTAGACTGCCTCAACGTAACTACCTACGCTTGCTACGGTGATATAACTACTACTGCACAGTTGGCTGTTCATGGTTAGGCTAAAGACCTCGTGGTTTTTTCCCCAGATGGCCAGCTGTGGTCCTGCACATGTCGTCCTACTCTGAAGGTTCTGTCAGCTGTCGCGCAGATGGTAGCTGGGCTCATGCCTCCATTACAAGACTAGTGCCACTCTGCTCAGCCGTCCAGGGGAAACATGCAGGTGGCACTCGACGGCAGGACAGGAGGTCTTTCGAGGTCCAGTCCAATGAATGGTCCTTGGGCCTCCACGTCAAGCTTTACATAGGCATGGTGTTCAAAGTTGGCCTCCAACAATCAAGCAAGCGCAAGGCTGCAGGTGTCGAAAAGTTAAGGTAGGTATCCACAAGCATGGGGCACGAGCAAGGGAGCAGAGAGCAACCAGCAACCAGCAACCAGCAACCAGCACTGTGGCCAACGTTGCCAGATGAGCACTGTGCCCAGGCCTCGTGTACACACTCCGTGCTCCATACGGGCACCTGCACTAACAATTCTATATCGGTAGCTATTTCTGGCTCATTTGTGTCGCGTGCACGTGTGCAATGTTCATCGACTGTATCCGTACGCGGTAGCTCCAGAAATTGCAGATTTATGCATGACACTCGCTAATCTTATACATGAATTACATAAAACGCATTGCTATCTCGCAGCTCAGAGCCACGTAACACTTTCATCGCTTGCATTACAAGCACGTACGCCTAACTTATTTCTTATGCAAAATCCTATGCCATGCCATGCCGTGCATAGGTATACCAAACAAAAACTCCATAGCCACTGAACTGAGCTTGGAAAATTCATTGAACAAATCCATGTCCCTGCCTCTGTTTGTCAGTTAGAAATGCAACACGCACTGTCACGGACGCTTTTATTACACCATAAATATGTTGCGAAATCCTGTTAATTTTCTTCAGTGGACATCTACACGATCGCATTATGCAATTGCGTTAATGTACAGTGCTCGGCTGTCCCCTCATGTCCATCTATAGTTACATGTCGAACCAGGTCTAGAGCCGCTGGCAAGTACAAGTACAAGTACCAGTACCAAGTAGTATACAGTCCTATATATACACACGCACACACGCACGCTCGTCGGTGCAAGTCTTATTTGGCATCCAACGGCTTCATTCCCTTGTGTATGGCCGCCACGCCTCCCGTCAGATTCTCATAGCCATCGCCTCCAACAACAAAACCAGCATCCACAATCATGTTCCTAAACTCCTCCTGCGTGGGAAACCGCTCGATGCTCTCCACCAGGTACTGGTAGCTGTCGCGATCTCCAGCCACCAGCTGTCCAACCAGCGGAATGCCCGAGAAACTCCACCGCTTGTACACGGCGTTCAGGAGCGGGTTGCCCACCTTGCTGAACTCGAGGCAGGCGAACACGCCACCAGGCTTCAGAACGCGGTATGCCTCCCTTAGCGCCTGCGGGATGTTGCTGAAGTTCCGGATACCAAAGGCAACTGTGTACAGGTCGAACGAATTCGGTTTCAGCGACTCGGGCAACACAGTGGCGTCGGCGGGCAGAAAAGAGAGGGCCGCTTGTTGCGAGGCGGGAAGGGAAAGAGACCGCTGCTTTCCAACAGCTAACATAGACGTGTTGATATCGGAAATGGTGACGCGGACGTCCGGGTTTGCATTGACTTGGTGGGCGTGGTGAAGCATGCGGAAGGCAATATCACCCGTGCCTCCAGCAATGTCGAGTATATTTTGAGGGGTCGGGGGGTTATGCGGCGAGAGGCCAGGGTTCAGGGAGCTGACGAAGTGATCTCTGGAAGGACAGGGCTGATGATTAGCATGACTATTGTGCACGGTATACAGAAAAAGGAACCAGGTGGTGACCTACTTCCACACGCGATGCCATCCAAACGACATGAGGTCATTCATGCGATCGTATGACTCGGCGACACTATGAAAGACACCCGCAACACGCTCCGTCTTTTCTGCCTCGGACACTCCATCCTCGAATCCAAAATGGGTTGTTCTGTCGGACGAAGGCGTTGTGTTGTTTGGGGCCGGAGTCGTGGGCTTTTGCGAATACGGCGATGTGCTGAACGACTTGGTGTAGCGCGCGGCGGAACAGGAACAAGAAGAGGAAGGGGGGAGAGAGAAAGGGCGCAGGGCGCGCGATGCAGTCCGGAAAGCAGGTCGAGTAGCCATAACGCTGAAACTGAGACTGGGACCCAAGCCCGAGTTTTTCTAGGCAGAACAAAGTCAGGACCCTGTGTTGTGTTCTGTTCTTGGAGATGCGGTTAGCTGTGATGCTCTCTGTCTCTACTTGGGTGGACTTTTTCCGGAGCTTCCAAATAAATTTGGGATCGGCGCCCGGTCGGCAGAATTTAGTTTTTGGAACATGTACAAACAGATCCGCAGTACGCATACTCCCACTAAACGTTACTTGCACAGCAGGCAATAGATGGCGCCTAATCGGCGGTACAAGTAAATAAGTCTGTACCGACAAGCTAAGGCCGGGGAAGTTTAGCGCCTGTACCTGCACCCGAACAACGTGCATGGCGGCTCTGGCAGCCTGGATGAGAGCTTACATCAAAGTTAACCCCAGTGCGGAGACACGCGCACCGTAACGTGGGACGCAAAGGATGAAGCTTGAACACTCCATCGTCGCTTTTCGCAATGGTGCTTCTCATATGCCACCTGTACAGGGAAACGGCATGTGCCACTTACTCATTTCAAACTGATGAGTCCGGTTGTGTCTGCTGCATGCGAGACCCGAACATGTTCTGTGCAAAGTTGTTGGCTGTAGCGCGCGCTTTCCAGATGAGGAATCCGATCAGGACGAACACGAAAACCAGAACAAGTGCAATCGCAACGTTGGGTCCAGCGTCAGCCATTGTCTTGCCGTCGATGAGAGCTTGTGTGTAGTACGGGATGTGGTTTTCTCAATCGTTACAAAGACGATGTTGTTTCGTTACCTTTTGTTGGCTGAGAAGAAGCCGGGGAAATTTGCCAGTAGAGTTGGGTTCACCGAGGCAACGCAACGGAACGAGTGTTCTCGCTGCAGCTGGACAGGTGAATACTGCCAATGCCTGATGTTTAGATGGTGCTGTGGTGCTGCAGTCTGTCGGCTTCGTTGAATTGCGAGCATATGTTTTGCATGGCTACAAGCTGGGGATGCATACGCCTGGACAAATGGGTGTTGCACCCAGTGAATTTACCTGGTAGATATTAGGCTTGATTCTTTGAGTGTGAATTACAGTGTTGGTTCCCATCGTACTTCTCGGCCATTGGCTGTTGCTGGCTAACACACCGTCGACAGCCTGCACTGATCCAACATTCACTTTGATAATGCCCTGTCATAATGGCATTATCGGGATAGAACATAGAACTGCTGGGCCGTTTTCTTCTAGTGATTTTCATGATTATTGCGACATTTGACATCCTCCTTTCAAGATCTAGTGTCATCCGGCCTGGCTTCCCTAGCTGTACTCTCATTGCGGAGGGGATGAGAACACGCAAACGGCGAACCCAGAAAAGTTACCAGCTATCCTAGAGGAGGTTATGCACAATTTGGGGCAACTACTACCACTGTTTGCCCTCGGCCATCGGCTTGGATACGCAACATTTCCTTCATAGACCGGACTATCTACTCACGGCGGATGATAGGTACACAGTGTCTACCACATCGATTGTGTCCTCCCTGCAGACGCTATTGCTCGAGACACCCTCGAGTTTTGAGGTCATTGTATCCATTATATGATGCGAAAGCTAGCAATAAATCGTGTTGCTTTATTCAAGGTACTAGTATTTCTGCACTATACTCTCTGGTGCCTTTGGTTTAGCAAGACTACGCTGCGAGTTAAATGTTTATATATTAGAGACTCGGAGAAGATAATTGAGCCTGCAAGTGTATTCGATGTTACCGAAAATGGAAGAATCCTAGCTAGAATGTTGTTCTGCTGATTCAGTAGCGAGCGATGGAAATTTTCTCGGATAGCAACAGTTGTTATGCCCCATGGAAAGCCAAAGCTGTGGGTTTATAGGCGGTTTCCAGATACCGTTACTCTACTGCAGCCTACTCAATAACGAGGCGGAAGAGGTTGCTCCCTCTGTGGACGTGACATATTTTGAACGGTGTTGACGGCAATGACACTGACTACAAGATATGCGAGATGTCGATTGGAAATCTATGTACCTACAGTCAGCTTCACACGAAGACAGAATGCGAGCCAGCTCTTATCACTTTGTAAACGGGGAGTCAGTGGCGTATGAGATCCAACAGTACATATCCCAACCACAAAGAGTGTATCGGGTGTACTATTTGAATAAAGCCGGTGTGCTCGAGATGGATATATTTCCTGCTTCCGTCGTTTGGGTGCAGTGGATAACCATCCAGGCATTCATATGATTGATATACAGATGTGTTCTTATCATTTGAGATAGTCAGTAGCCACGGCAAGCTAATTTGGTGAAGATTAAGCAACTAGACGAGGTGAGTCGAGACCATTAGTTTGTTTTAAAGGGGCACGTACATCACCATTCCAGATGCTTGGAACTATGTTCTCAATGCTCATCATATGCCTAGACAGGGGCGGTACTGGGACACGGTAGGTCAAGCCCTCTCGTCGCCAAAGATGGACAATTTCAACTGCTGGGCTGGAATACAACGGCAGGAGGCAGCCGAAGTACGAAGGGGCTTATTGAGTGATAATCACCACCGATTGTTACGTATAAAAGTACGTTTTTGATAAATATACTTCGCCCACAAACCACAGGAGTTCAAGTATCGATTCAGGATGGTAAAGACGAATAACTGCGTAGCTATGTGCTGGCCCGCTTTTTGGGGTGTTAGTAGCTCCGTGTCTGTCGAATAGAGACTCCTTGAGCGACTTATACAGTTTGTAACGCGTTAACAAACAAACGAGTTTTATAGATGAATACCTCGCCCGGCCCCCCCCCCCCCCCCCCCCCCCCAAAAGTTTTTTGGCCTCGCAACTGGAGAATATCGAAAGAGGATGCTTGTTATTTCTTTGCACTCACATTACGTTCGCGTCTAGATTAGTTGGCATCGGACCTGTTAAAACCTTTTGACCGCGAAACGAGAAGTCGCTGCAACGATGGATACATGAACGTAACCGCTCATCCCAGCGACCAAAGTAATCGAGAAGATACCATAAGATTTATGGATAACATGAGTATAGAGACTTATCACAGCTACCTCGATGGTCATCTTTCCGCCGCGCATGGAAGCTTACTAATCCTCATGATAGCTGGACTCGTCATGATCAGCAGATCCTGAGCTGCACAAATTGGATTTGTGTTGAGCGACCACCATGAACAGGAGCCCGACCGTACACAGTCAATCTGCCTCTGTATGTTCGTTATACTGGAGCGTCCCTTCAGTGTCTCTGAACAGCCTATAGACCTTCCATGTGACCGACACAGATTCCGCCCACTCTCTACTGAGCCTCCTGTGTTGTAATGGGGAACTAGCTGGGACAACACAAGGTAGTAAGGCTTATATGTAATCGTTTCAAGTATTTATTAATATGCCGTCCTTAGATTCCCTAGTCAACAAACCGGGGAAACTCAAAATGGGACAAGAAATGGTAGGGGAGTTGAACAGTAACGGTGCCTGTACATGTTGTGATATCCATCTATATCCCACATCTCTCCCTCCCTGCCGCCCCCTTTTTCGGCCTGGTTCCATGTTGGCGGCCCGCACGATCACTCGGTATTCGGAGAGCCTAACATGAACCTATTGAAAAGTGACACTAGGTTAGTCTAATCGGAACTTGCCAACGACTTCTAGGTCATGATGCCCTTTGGCTCCACGAGGTTGAAGAATCATAGAGAATTGTTGGTGGACATAATTCAGGAATTCGTCCACTACTGCTGGTGTCATCGATACATGCGGTTTTGGGACGGCATGTTGATTGTTCAGATAGCGGAACCATCGGCCGACTGCAGGATCAATAGATATAGCTTCGCTGTCGGAAGGGGTGGACACTGAATAGCGCCATGTTCTGACGCCGGCGATGGGGTTTGGTCTCGTCCAGAAAGGTCCTGAGAAGTACTCGAGTGACGCTCTGTAGCTGCACCAGGTTTTCGGTGAAGTTCATCCCACTGCCCCCCGCACGACCCCCCACATATTGTCCCATTTGATTTGACTTGTTCGAGAAATGGTAAAATAGCTTCCTGCACGATACAAGCGTCGTGAAGGCCCACCCCAATTTCGTGGGGTTAGCCCAGGGACAAATCACCCCCGGCACTCACTGTACTATGTAGACGAGAGCTTCTCACCGGGGGAGACCGCCCTAAGATGCCAGCGAGTCAGAAAACCCATCTTCGGGTAGCCCCAACAAATACAGAACACTGCCAAACTGAGTATTGTCGAGCAACTGATGTCTAATATTTTTGTGTAACAATTCACCTGCACACGGAATAATTAGTCAGGTTCTCATAGCAGACAAATGCACTAGTCCAACTGACGGCATGACGAGTATACAATATGCTTAAGGGGCGGTTCTGTCAGACGAAGAAAGTTCCACGATCTGGATCCAGCTGAATGTTCCGCTGTCCCAGGTGGTTTACTGTACAGATTGGCTTAAGTAACATTCTCTTTGATGAAGAAAACTCTGCGCCTACTAAATATATATGATGAATGGTGTTTGCACATTATTTTTGATGGCAATTGACATTGCCATTTAGACTAACTAGTCTAGGGGCTGCTTTGCCAGGGCCAGGGGTGGCAACGTGTCCAAAGGGGGCTGCAGTTTCGGTGGTTGGAAGCTGGGCTATAATTCAACACATAATCTCCGCACTGGCCCCCTGTCACCCCAGGTGAGGTGCGCTCACCTTGTCGTCTGGGGTAGAAGTATCGTGGGTTTTTTGTCGGTGTGTCCATTGCCCCCCCTTGCCCATTTTTCCATCGCAATACGCGGTCTCAAATAGTTTGCTTTTGAGGGACGATCCAATTTACGATACTGTCAGTGGGCCCAACATGCTTTGTTTGTTTGTTTGATCTTCCAACTACTTGAGGCTGGAGTGGGTAACAAGCTCTCGCGGCTTCTCATCCGAAGCGAGTTTTTGAATCTGAAAGTGCATTCGAAAGAACGCGATTGTACGGAGTACCACGGTTGCCATCCCCGGCTGGTTGGGCTCTCGGTATGGCGGTGCCGTCAAAAACTTTTCGTCCACATGATCAAATTATACTTATGTAATCTCCGGGTAATGATGTGGTCCATTCAGATTCGGACAGGTTCTGCAATAATGTAGTCGCTTACGAGGGCTCGGTGGTGGCATTACAGACTACAGTACACGACATGGTGTCTTCTGCAGGAGCGATTCAGAGGTTGGGGTGAAGAGGTGTGAGATGACAACGCTCACCGAGGCGCCATTATTGTGGATAGAAATCCTTGATTGTGGAAACGTTTCCTCCTGGCCGTTGGATGACAGACCGCCGCAAACCCGAGTCAGACTTGATATCAAATTAAGCAGTGGTCTTGCAATTTGGCGTGAATGATGCAGAAAACCAGGACCTGACGTACATACCTGCTCATTGGAGACGCCAAATGCATCCATATTCTTATCAATTGTGGGCTGAGTATATTTCCAAGGTGGAAGGAAGTTGCGGAATGGAAATAATATTCTTGGTTGGTTTCGTGCAGCAGGAAAGCACGCAATGTGAGTGGGTCGCATGCAGTAAGTTCCCCCCGTGGGTTCTAGGTACTTTAGCTTTCCTTTGCCTCTGTTAGCCAATACCTTCTCCGCCCTGTAAGGTGTCTATCAACCCACTATGAGTTGTTCATGCCACAGCCTGCCTAAACAATACATAGTATGCCGGATTTCTACTTAAGATGACCACAATTCAGCAGGTCATGCTCTACTACTATATACTGTGTGATCCCCATCTTAGATACCTATTGCTCCCCCAGAACGTCAATGCTTGTAATACTCTACAGCAGATTAACGAAATACGGGAACCTGTACCGGAAACGGACCCCAATCGAATGCTCTCACGGCGGAAAGCAAGGAATGGCAATCCGGACCTACAGTAATTGTGAAGCAGTGACTGGTTGCCAGGTTGTCAGGTCGTCCAGTGGTTGCCACCTCGTGCCGCTTCGCCAGTGCTTGACTGGACGAACTCGCGCTGGCTGACAGCTTCACAATAGTCAGAAAAACCTCGATGTCTCTTCTTATGTAGGCTGAGCTATGCCTTGGAATAACAAAAACCCCCCACCCTCGGGTAAATGATGGAAGCCATGTTCGAACCTTCTGTCGATGGATGTACCACGGTGACCCCAGCAGGCGACCGCCGGGCCATGTCTGCCGGGTGTGAGCCGAGGGCGCTATTGCTGCACTACAACTCTGTATCTTTCCACCATCCCTATCGGAATCCGCCTTCAAGGGATTGACGGTCAAGCAATGCTGGCCGAGCAGAAAGACTGGAGACTGGCGCGACTGGTCGGGGCTCGCGCTTCCTGACCTTCTCTTGGCTGTTTTCCATAGCGGCCTTGTTAAACGGGTCGACCTTGAACTAGACAGGGTTTCATCGGTCTGGGTCCCTTGGTTGAGCTAGACTTGGCAGAGATCCCCCAGCCCGCAGGGTCGTCGAACATGGGTAGCTCCAGAAGAGATTTGCATAGCTCTCCGCCATGTCCGCCACATGAAATCGGATCTGATGGTCTGATACGAGCGGCAAATGTGGTTCTGGTTTTTCTCGTACTCCGTAACGCACCACACAAACGTGACAATAGAGATGTGATCTACAGTAAGCTACAGCCGAAAACCGCAGGTTCGGCGTCAGCGATGGCCCTGAAGTCTGATAGCATCTGCACGACACAGGTGAACCCTATCGCCTGGAGGGATACATCTCCAAATGGCAGCTTGGACCGGGGAGTTGTATCGAAATTGTGTATCAACCGCGTGGTCACAAATTCACAATAGAAAAGGAGCACATGCATCCCCTCAAATGTTGACAATAGAACCCTCTCTTCGAAACACTTGCAACGACACATCATTACGGACGATTCGCTAACCTACCATTGCCATCTATCGCGCGTCTCGCGACAAACAAGACAGACATCCTGAGAAAACACCCGCACCGCTGTGCCTTTGCATACCTGTTCTGTTGAAATAGCTAATGGTATACCCCAAACTCTGGGGCCCATCTGCTACAAGTCACCCCCACAAAAGGGACACAGCAACTTGCGCCAATCCTCTCCAGACCTACCCTACAGCTGAAGTATTAGTACCTGTGTAAAGGTGGATTACGATTACGGAGACATTTTCTTTTCCAAGTACTCCGTACCTATTACCATACTCCACGCCTGAGCAGTGACGAAATCGACCCATACCTTGCCAGCCAGCCATAAATAATCAAACTGGCCGTCTTGTGATACCATCCAGAGCCAGGATTTGACCGCCTACCCCGACATCGGTATTCCTATATATTCTTTGGCCTCTCTTCAGAAGGCGATACTTTCTGGACGAACTTCCTTCATTCACCAAACTCACCATCAAACCCCCTTTCCGTGTTTAGAGAAGGCTTAGAGCAGGTACGTGCTTCGCAGTAGCTTTATGAAGAGGGAGATGCTCTGCTCTGCTCGCTTGACCCCGAGCAGTGAATCAAAGTCCATTTCCCGTGCTTTTGCCTCACTTTGGGTGGATGTCCATTATCTTGCCGTGCCTTCCTTTCCTTCAGGTATACAATTGATCAATTGCAAGCTAACAAAGTTTGTTGCACAGGCAACTCACAAACTCACCAATCAACACCTCCAGTACCTAGTTCAACCAATTGACGTTTTGAGATCGCTATTAAAGACCTTTCCGCCAATTCTATAAAACCGTCCTTCACGCCGCTCGGTTTCAAGTGACGAAATCGAACAACCACCCCATCAATACACACAACCTCAACCTTGACCTCACATTCACATCACCATGTCTTCCAGAACTGCTTTCCGTCTCACCAAGGCCGCAGCGCCTCTTTTCTCGATTCCTCGCGCCACTGCTCCCCGAGCTGTCCCAGCTGCCACCCGCGCTTTCCAGAAGTCGGCGATCCGCCAGAAGAGTGATGTCGTCGCCGAGACCGAGATCCCCGTCAGCGTCTATTCCACTGATGCCAAGGGCACTGGACAGAGCTCCAGCGACCACTACTCCATCCCCGTATCACGCGAGAACGCCAAGCCCTCTGCCATCTCCAGCGAGCCTGATGACACTGTCACTCCTCTGACGCAGAAGGTCTACAGCTCACTTCCCCCTACCATGCAGAAAATGTCCATCATGGACAAGGTCGTCGTCGTCACTGGTGGTGCCCGTGGTCTAGGCAACTACATGGCACGCGCCTGTGCTGAGGCCGGCGCCAAGGCCCTGGTCATCTTCGACGCCAACCAGGAGCTCGGCGATGAGTCCGCCGCTGAGCTGCACGCCAAGACCGGCCTGCCCGTCACTTTCTTCAAGGTCGACGTCCGTGACGGTGCTGCCATCAACGCTGCCGTCGACTCTGTCGTCGAGCTCTACGGTGCTCCCGACGTTCTGATCAACTCGGCCGGTATCGCCGACTCCAACATCAAGGCCGAGACGTACGACCCTGCCATGTTCCGCCGCCTCATCGACATCAACCTGACTGGTTCCTTCCTCATGTCCCAGGCTGTCGGTCGTGCCATGATGGCCGCCAACAAGCCTGGTTCCATCGTTCTGGTCGCCTCCATGTCCGGCAGCATCGTCAACTACCCTCAGGAGCAGTCCTGCTACAACGCCTCCAAGGCCGGTGTCATCCAGTTCGGCAAGTCTCTCGCCGCCGAGTGGGCCAAGTACAACATCCGGGTCAACTGCATCTCCCCCGGTTACATGGACACTGCCCTCAACCGTGTCCCCGCCCTCGATGCCCAGAAGAAGATCTGGAAGAGCTTGACTCCCCAGGACCGTCTGGGTGCCGTCGATGATCTCAACGGCCTTGCCGTCTTCCTCGCCTCCGACGCCAGCTCTTTCATGACTGGCAGCAACGTCATCATTGATGGTGGTTACGTAAGTGCTCCGACTAGTTCTTCCTACTGAATGAGATAACTAATATGAATTTTGCATTCAGACCTGCTATTAAGCAGTTGAAAATTATGTATTGGCGATGTGGTTGTACGATGCTTTAACGAGTGCGGGGGCTTACGACGATAGAACGTGCCCGCCGTTCACAGGAGAGATCAGACGATAGATGATTTAGAGGCAAGCACAGCGATCTGCTTGTTGGTTAAGGATTGGAAAAGCCGCGAAGTGCTCGCGGCACCTGGTAGCTATTGCCATATAGCCTACCTCGCATACCCCCTATTTGATTTTCTTTTGCATGCGGTCTGTCTTTTTTTGGGGGATTTTTTTTTTGCGTTCATATTTTGGATATCTGAGAAATGCCTTGTGGGCTTGCCAGGTACACAATGGGATCGATCACGGTTGTGGTCTCCCTCTGAATATGTTCACGTGTTCATTGGTGTGCTTGTTTCTCTCCTTGTGTCTGGTGCAAAGCAAAATCTGGTGGTCAGTCAGAGATGTTCGTCCACCTTGATATTGTTGCAGTGATTCTGCGTGGAGGGTGTGATGGGCATGATGACATGAGCATAGAAAGTACCAAAGAAGAGCATAGAGAAGTGAAAGCTAGAGAAGTGGAAGATGAGAAAGGACTAGAAGATTCGATAGACGCCTGAACGCTTTTGGTGAGCCATGTGCTGAGTAGCAGGCACTCCGGAATATATTAAATTACTCTTCCGCATTTTCGTGTTCAGATGTAACAAGATCCATCTGCTTCAGCTAAAGGAATGCATCCTCGTCGCATTCATCAACTACTTGGCAAAGCGCAACTTGGTGAATGTCGAGTTCTTCGTGAGCTCCTGGCCCTGGAGACAGCCAGAGATGTCGGTAGTAAGTATCATGTGCGCGCGTACTGGACGATGCCTTCTCATCGTGTTGATGGGATCGTCTATAGGAAGTTGAACTCATAATCTAGTGTATTTGTCCCGAGCCATTTCGAATGGACCGTCCGAGAGTCAAACCACCAAGGACCGTATGAGACATCTTAAATCCATATTCAGGAAATGCAGTTGTAATGATTTCATCTTGAATTCTGACTAAATTCTTAAAGGTAGGCCGAAGTTCAGCTCATAATCTTTGGACTTTTCCTCCCATAGCCATGGCCGTCGTATGGAGAAGGACCTTCCAAGAGGAATTAGATGGGAGGCTACGGTGAATGATGACGTGGGAGACGCAGATGCCATGGATTGCAGGAAGGCTGCGACCTAGGTTAGAGCAAAGCTCTTACCTAAGAACCGTGTTCACTAACAAGCACCCCGATGCTAAAGAATGGCCCTGCCCAGTGTTAGGCATCGAAACAGGCGTGGACAGCTCGGGGATTGCCACATATGGATAAACCCCAGTCAAGACTGCATGAGATTGGGGGCGGGCAAAGGGCTTGAGACAGTAGGAAATTCCTCGGCAAGGGTCTCACGGCCACTTCTTCGACTGAACAAGCGAGAAGGTTTTATTTATGGCGGAGTCGACAAAACATCGACATCACCACGAACGGACTGTGTTCCCGGGTTCCGTTGGTAGATTTGTTCCCTGCCGTACAGGAGTTTGGTACGTCGTCAGCGCGCCCAATAGATCTGACAAGCATGATCAATGTACCACAGCCATGCCGTATGAATGGTGCGTAGACGTTTTGCGCACAGGAGAGGCAATTTGCCGTCCTCCACTCAGCCTTGAGGGTCGGTTTCGTGACAGCCCCCAGCTGCCGAGGTACCTAAATGGCAAATGTCTACGAATGTATGTTATGCGAGGGTGCCGTACAGCGAGTACTGAGAATGGGAGTCTGGTTGACGATGAGGTCGTCCAAACAATCAACTCAAGTCCATACCTGGGCCGTGCAGTGACGGTGAGAACATTTGAGGTAGCACAAGTAGAGTTCATTGTTGAAAAGTTACAGCTATAGAGTTCAAAAATACAAACCAAGAGCGAGACGACAGAATCTTCAAAATTCTTTCCCAAGACCACACACTTCACCCATCACCAACACTTTAACCAAGGTGTATGGCGGCTGCATCTGATGACAATATATATTCATATATCCAGAAATGGATCGTCGTCAAGACGCAGAAGCGATGGTGGCAATGGTTTATGATGGTAGTTCACTGCCTACACGAAACTAATAGAAGCAACCACAAGAGTAAATAAATCACAAAAGCACCATGTCTATTTGTGTATTATGCGCGCTGAGTAGGAGAATGAGTCTTCCAGCAGATTGGTGACTATGCAGTTGATTATGCTAGAAAGTCAATTGGTTTATAACGGCGAATTTCCTCACTCACTACACTAGCATTGATAACGTTGGTGCATAGCGGCGGTACCAACTTTCTTCAGCAAGGTGTTAACTCATATAGTAATGACATGGTAGATTCACTGTTTTGGTTTCAAAGAGTGAGATAATCATCATAGTTTTGCTCTTCAATATCATAGCCATCTTATATAGGACTGCTTGCTATACACCTCAAGGATATAGTTTGCGCCAAATGTCAGCGCTTTTCCTTGACCGTTTGTTTTGTTTTGTTTGAGAACCTAGCAGTAATACATGACCTCCAGAGTTGAGGTAGAAGTGATTTCACCACGGATTCACATCATCGGCCCACGAGCTGATGCGTTGGCTTGAGTACGGACTGTCGGTTATGCGTGATTCCTAGTCGCGGCTACGCGAAGCCACGCCTTCACGAACAGCCTCCAAGATCAGGTCCTTGGCCTTCTCGCACCCTTCCTTGGTGCCAGTAATCTCGATAGCCTCGTCGGAAGCCTGGTCCTTGGGGACCTGAATCTGGGAGCCGCTCTGTTTGCGGATTGCGTTGACCTTGGAACCACCCTGGCCAATCACGTAACGGTAGGTCGAAGGGTCGGCAAGGACCAAATAACCAGTGGTAGACGGTTTCTTCGCCTGTTCCAATGCCTTGTTAATGGCCTCCTTGGCACGCTCGACATTCTCTGCAGTTCCCTTCAGAACCCAAGGAATATCTCCTTCCTCATTTGACGTGCTCTCGACCAAGTTCCACGAGTGGGCATCCGCGACCTCCTCCGGGTCATCCGTAATGAGAGGTGTAGCGCCAGTGCTTACACGAGCGTTGGCAGACTTCGTCTTGGTAGGGGGGGCCTGACCAGCATGGTCCACTGTGACCTTGAAGTCATTGCGTAGTCTGCGGAAGAACTGGCCGTTGTTAGAGATGGCGTTGTGATACTTGCGTGGCACCTGCACAGTCTCGGTTGGCTCCTCCTTGAAGGAAGACTGGATATGCTCCTTAGCCTTGGCAACAGCGTCCGGCTTTCCAGTAATTTTCACGCCGGTCTGGCCAGCACCTTGGCGGGGGATGTCGATGGAAACGGAAAACTCGGACTCCAGCTTGCGCTTCGCATCACCACCACGCCCGATCATGGAACGGTGCTTTTCGATGGGCACATCGACGGTCTCGCTGACTTGACTGGCGCGTTCCGACACCATGCCCTCGATGGAGGCAATGATTTTGTCAACCACGTCCTTGCGACCTTCGACTTTGATGGCGTTACCATCAGCATCTGCCTTGGGGAACTGGATGTAACGGTTTTGGAGTCGTCGGTCATCGGGGCCACCAGCCTTGGTGATGATGTCGCGAAGCGTGGAACCTGTATCAATGGTCAATGACTGTACAAAAACCGGGAGAAAATGCGACACTTACCACCAGGGCCAATCAGGACCTTGTGCCACTTCTTGTCGACCTCAACAGTCTTGGTCACACTATCCTCAAAGACCGCCTTCTTCTCTTCGATGATCTTCTTGGCCTCAGCAACCTGAGACTTTGTACCCTTGATTGTGACTTCGACCAAAGCATCCTGAGACTCGTTACGCTCATTGGGAATATCAACCTTGGCACCGGTCTTCTGACGGAGCTCATCCATAGCTGAACCTTGAGCACCAATCAAAGAAGGAAGCTGCTTCTGCTGGACAGTGATTGTGGCAGTAAAGGAATTATCCTTCAGATACGAGTACAGCGAGAAGATCTCATCACGAGCCTCATCAGCTCCCTTCTTGGGACCCCTGATGACAACCTCGTCAGCACCTTGTTGCCGTTTCGGCTTGCCAGCATCACTAGCGGCGTCGGCGGCAGAGTCGTCATCCTTGCCAGCGCGTGCGGTGCGGGGGAAATTGATGTGAACCTTGTATCTGTCCTGGAGACGAGTGATCTGACTGCCTCCAGAGCCGATGAGCTCGCGATGGTACTTGGGTTCGATCTTCAAGGTGTGGGTGGTTTCATCTGCCCAACTCTTTGCGAGAGAGTTGATGTGCGCCCTCGCCCTCTCAGCCTTGGCCTTGGGACCCTTTAGTTCCACTTCGCCGTTTTGCACTTGGATGTCCACGTCGAACTTCTCCCGAAGCTCATTAATGTGGCTACCGCTCTTGCCAATGAGGTGGTTGGCATGTTTCTGGGGAAAGTCGAACTTCAGGATGAAGCCGCGTTCCTTCTCGTCTTCCTTCTCCTGCTCTACAAAGTCGTTGGCCTTGGCAGCGAGCGAGTCGACAGCGGATGCAGTACCACGCATCGTGATTGTCGTGCCCTTGACGCTGACACGAACAGGGATCTCGCCTGCCTTGCGAGTCGTGGCATCTTGTTCTCTCTTGATGAACTTGCGGAGTTTCTCGTGAAACTTGACGGGTACCTCGAGAGTCTCGGTCTTGATCTCTTCTTGCTTGTTGATAAGGTCAAGAATGTGCTTACGGGCATCCTCCAAGCCTTGTTGGAACGCCTTCAGCTCTTGCGTGTTCGGGGCGACTTGGGGGACCTCGTAGCTCGGCTGTGCAGCACTCTCGCCTTCGAAGACGAGAAGAACAGGAAGCTGGGCCTCAGCAGCGTCGGGCACAACCACTTGGACGCCAAAGTCATTCTGGACTTGGGGCTTGATATCGCTTCTGAGGTAAGCGTGGAAGAAGGGATCGATGGGGATGGTGGCAAATCGAGAGGGAGGATGGCCTCCGACGATAGAGTTTACCTCCTTCTGAGCCTTCAGGATGTTCTTGCCGTCACGGCCAAAGAGGTCCCAGGGAAGACCCCTACCATCGGATACGGGAGTGCTGATGTGGACCTGATGAAGCTTCTCCAGCCGCTCGATCTCCTTCCTTTGTCGGAGGTATCGCGCAACGTCCCTCATGTACGATGGAGCACCGTTGTTGGCGTGCTTGTGGGACCTCGACACGTCGATGGAAGTCTGGTTCAGGAACATGGACAGTTCCTGGGCCTTGTCGACACCGCGGGCAACATCTTCCTCGGTGCCAATGATGGTCACAGTGTCCTGACTGGGGTCACTGGGCAGAATGATAACACAGTTGGTCTCGTTGAAAAACTCATCAACCGGCATGCCGTTGTCACCGATAATAAACTGGTGCCTGCTGAAGGGGATCTGCTCCTGGTTGATGACCAGCTGGTTCTGCAGCTCCTGAGCATGACGCTCAATGGCAGCTCTTGCGGCAGCGACACCGGGACGTTCGCCGGCAAGCTGGATCCAGTTCTCGTCGCGAGGGGCGGAAAACCATTGGCGCTCGCCATTCTGAGACTTGGGAATCGGGTGAGACCAGGGTTGATGAGGAGGAACGCGAATCTGTGCGCCGTGCTCCTTCTCGAGCTGAGCAAGGCGGCTGTTGTTGGGGCCGGCAATAAAGGGGTAGATCTCGGCAGGGACGGTCTTGAGCTTGGAGGTCAAGTTGGAGGAGTGATCTCCGGCGATCTTCCTGATTAGCTCGCGAGCGACGGCTGCAGAGACAGTGTTGCCCTCGACAATGACGTCGATGAGGGCATCCTCGTCGTCCTCGGCGGCAGCTTGGTTGTCGTCGGTCTTGGGCAACTGGACCTTGGCGCCGGACTTCTCCTGGATGGCCTTGATAGTTGCGCCGCCCTTTCCAATGAGGTGAGCTCTCACGGAACGGGGAATAGGCACCTTGATAGTGTGCTTGATTCCGATCTGGTTGACGAGATCACGGATAGCCTGCTGGGCGTGGTCCTGGGGGCCGGTGGCATCGATCTTCAGGCGGTTGCCCTGGTATGAGAAGGCGAGGTTGGCACGGCTCTTGCGGTTGATGTCCTTGACGAGATCGGGGATGGGCCGCTTGAGCTGGTTGCGTGGCAGAATAGAGCTGGGATCGAGGATGACGGACTCGTTGTGACGGCCAGGCAGGTTCAAGCTCTGGGGGCCAGAGGCAGCGGGAGGAGGAGTCGCGAGGCCGGCGTTGGAAGCGGGCGTAGAAGCTCTTGAGGTGCCGTTGGGGGTGTTGGCAGCTCCAGTGTTGAGCTTGGCCATCCAGATTGCAGGGGCAGCTGCCTCCTTGCTTTTGCCCTTGTTGCCATTGGCACCGGCGCCGAGGGCAGGGAAATCGTCTTCCAAGCTCACAGCGGGAGCGGAGGCGGAAGCAGCAGGCTTACGAGGCAGGTCCTCATCGGGAGCGTCTTCAACAGTAACATGATGGTTCTCAGCATGCTGCTGCAGGAGACGCTCGGCGGCGGAGCTGGTCTCAGAGGTGGTAGCCATTATACCAAGAGTGTATACCGTAAGAGGATATGCAGACGAGAGCGACCGAGAAGGTCGGAGGAAAGAGGAATAGAAATATGAATAGGAGTAGGAATGCGGGTCGGGGATCGAGGTGGAGTCGATAGGTTTGACCTGTGAGTTGGGTTGTCAGAAACAGAAGTAGAAATAGAATTAATTGAATGGCGGAGCTGATGTTTGGTTTCGGTGCTGGCAGTTGACCAATTAGATCAAATGGCGGCGAAGCTTATAGGTAAAGGCAGGTGGGTAGAAGGTAGATGCCGATGCCTAGAAGCAACTACAACCAGAGCGAGCAAAAGAATAAAGTGAGACGTGGAAAAGGGAAAAGACAAATAAAAGGGCAAAGGAAAAGAGGCATTGGCATTGGCATTGGCATTGGCATTGGCATCTGAGGATAGGACAGATATTGAAATGAAACCAATCGACGGTCCCCAAAACCTTCTCAGAGCTCCAACGTTGATGATTGCACCATTGGAACGTGATCTTGCACAGGAGCTCCCCCATCCGCACGGTAACTCGATGTAGTAAAGAAAGCCAACTTACTTGCTGCTGTATAGAATCAGTGCTCTGTGCCACTCCCGACTGGTTCTAACTCTTTGGGACGAGTCCTTCTTTTTTGGGGGGAGAAAAAAGAAACGGAAAAGGGAATTTCCACGGTAGCAGAAGAGAGAAAGTATCTCTGTTGATTGAGGCTGGTTCGAGGCCGGGCTGGTCGATAGCACGTGGTGATTGTGGGGATGGATAGAGGATTAAGATGGGTAAAGGGAGACAAATTACCAGAGCAGAGGCTCAGCACATGGTGCGCTGGAGGAGGAATTGACAAATAACTTGTAGTACAAGTCGGTTCTGTTGTGGTTTCAGGCGAGCTAATCACATTCACAAGCAAAATAATCGTTTGTTGTGACGAATGACAATTAAGGGGCGACGTGGAAGTTTCTCACGATGCCCCCCCCCAGAAATCAGTCAATTGCTCCTTAATCAACCATCACCACGACCACGACCACAATCATGACAACGACTAACCTCAAAGGTGCTCTTACGGGGGGACCCTTGGCCCGAAATGTCCTGGGAGTTTACTCTCAAGTCTAGAATCGACTGGCTCTTTCTGTACATTGTAAGACAGGACAAGGACGGATTAACTTGCTTACAGTAGCGTTGCCGAACAGGTAGGCTTGGTCCAAGCTCTACTTAGGCGATCTAACCTACTGGCGACTATGCATTGCCCGGCTGGAGTGCTGCCCTTCTCCATATCACATGAACGTGCCATTGCCAGACCCGTCCAATGATTACCTGAGGAGACCAACAGTCGACCTCTCGTTTGTTTGCACGGGTCTTTCTCTGTGGTAGTGGTTTTAGTTTTAGGAGATGCATTCAAGGCATACAATCTTCCTTGTACCAGAGTTTGTCATCCTTGGGAGGTGCCTAGACCGTCCATTGGGACAAATGGCAGCAACCGGTTTGTGTCAATGGTGGACGAGGATCCCTCAACTGCCTGCCGTAACCGTCGTGAGACTGCATTCGATTTCCGGCCCGTTCGTACTTGTATACATAGCAATACAGAAAGAACACTGCCTGCTACGATTAGTCGGCGGTTGTTGGCGCTTGATCTTATCCTGTGAACACTTATCCATTTTGAACCCACGAGCCCGCCTTCTCCGCCCATCTGCTATCCTTGGCCTAGAAATACCAGCCTGCAAACAACACATTTATCAACGCGCCGAAATCATCATGCTAGTTTGTTCAGCTAGTCTTACGAAATCCCATGTTTTGTCCCTCCAAAGTTGGCTTTTGCCGCCTCATCTACTTTAACCTAGAGTAAGGAGCAGCACGGGACGAGAGTGAACATTGCCGATTTGTTATTAGTTGCTATAATCTTCTAGGACCATGTCGTATTTGTATTGTAGTTGTTAACTAACAGAGCGTACAGTTGTCTGCTTCTAGATCAATAATCGTTGAATAATTATCTGGTTCTGTGCTCTGTCATGCGCCAATTCATGCCCGATTAGTTTCTTCCCTTGAGGCTTGGAACAACTGAAGTATTTATTGAGTACGATAGCTTCTGGTGCTAGAGTACAAGCTCTACACGGTGGAATATCTATCACATCGCGGTACAACAAAATGAAAATGTTTTCAAGAAGAATATCATATACCGCCATGTTAGGCCTGAATATACGGGCTATCAAATTCGAGGAATGGACGTTGTTTTGAATGCTTATTCAACCCTAGCCACTTCGTACGGGATGCTCTCTCCTGGGTGTCATGGATGTTTGGCGGCGGTTTTATGATTTTAGAACCAAATCCGGCTGGACGGAAGATCTGCCTCCTAGTACTAGTGGGCAATCATTGCATTGTTAAAGTTTGTAGGGGGACTTTAGTAAACCATGCAAGGTATCTGCACAGAAATACTCTGCTCATTTTGACTCCGACCCACTCGTGGTTGCTAAGCTTCCCGTGCTGCGGTCAAGAGACGTGGCTCTGCAGGGCGTTGGGAGAGTTTGTGATCGCACAAATGGTGTTTGCGTGCCAACTGCCCACGGACATAGGATTTCAAAGGGTCCATATCCGCTCAAATTGCATGACCCAGGGCGGGGCTCTGGAAATAGTTCCCGCCTGTGGATGCATGTCATTATATCCGTGCTTGTCCACGAGATAGTTGAACAAATGCCAGAAGTTGAGTTGAATGAAGCTACTGATGCATCATCTACACGTGCTTGGGAGAGTTGTCGTGCGGGTAATTCGATTGCCAAGTGCCTAAGAAGGAATTCTTTCGCAAGTAAAACATACCTGACGACGTCAGCAGTTTGTGGAGAGAGACCCGAGTGGATATGTCATGTTGTCCCAGGGACCCTGAAATAACAAAACCGGGAAAAACTTTGACGGCACAAGCTCGATTGGTGGTTTGTCCAGGGTCGAGCTTGGGCTCTTCAGGGTCCAATAAACCAGCAAGTATGAATACTCAGCCTTGGGTAGCGTCAGGGTTTTGTGCTCAGATAGAGCGCACGAAAAGAAGTTGACAATCGGATCGACGAGGTATCCTCGACCACAAAACGGGATATGACCTGAGAATTTATAGCTGACGGCTTCTGTGCTTGTGACCCGTACTTTCATAGGTATTCCTCATCGTACACTTTGCAGTTGAGAAGGTGTCTGAAGAGCCTCGCTCTCGAGTTCTACCTTGGCAAAGGGGATCGGAACATAGGTCCTACACATAGTGTCAATCATTGCCCAACTGAAGGAAGCAACGAGGTCGTACCACCAACTGTACAAGCCGGGCTGGGCCGTTAGGCCGTCCGCCGCTCTTGCATGGTCAAGATCGCCCACTCGCATTATCGTGGACATGTCCACGATTCACTATTCGTCTTGAGAGGAATTGATGCACCTGAATGTTAATCAAGGGAGTCTCCCAAATCGAATGCGCTTATTATACCCGAATCTGCCTTAATTGTGGTCCTCAAAGCGCACGTTGGTTGGCGAAACAAGCTACAATCAAGCTCTGCTTGGGAAGCGTCTGAGCAGCCCCCCACCTCAAAGGCTAAGACCTCATTACCGGTGACAGGACGTCATTGTCAGAAGCCGTCACCAGCATTCGGTTTCTGTTCGTAGTTGCAGTAGACTGATTCGGCTCGCTGCCCCTGCATCCTGGTAGATGGAGGTTTGGAACAACAAGATAACTAGTTCCCTCCCTAACTAAGCACAAGTACTTGGTATTCTCCAAAGTCTTTATGGACTGGTCAAAATTAGATACGAAGTCCTCATCTTCCGGGATGGTTCCCAGCGACGACTAAAAGACCCGCCCGCCAAGAAATGAGGATTCATGGGGAAGGAGATGTATGATAGCAACAAATGAACATAATATCATAGACTTTATCAATATTATGATTGATAAAGCCCTAGTCTAGGTTCAAACATAGAGTGGCAGAGCGACAAACTAGCCATGAGCCAGACCAAGACCAAATACAACATTGACCAAGCTCGAAAAGCCAAAAGAGACAATTCCATTAAAAAAAATTATACTCGCCGCTAACCACCCGCGCCGGCCGTTGCAGCTACTGACGTTCAAGTCACCTAACCTGCCAACTCAACTAACTCGCCCAGCTAAACGCGGCACCGGGCGTGTCAGGGAAGGGTCCTTTTGTCGATCTTGCCAAAGTTGTAAGGTCTAGGCCCTCAGTCTCCGTGGGTTAGCAGTGCGAAGAGTGCGACAACCACCTCCGGGAGATAGCAGCCACTGGCCGCATCGTGGGTCCCGGAGTCTGCGACGGGTGTCTCATCTGCTATCCTTTCGACACTGTTGCACAGGTTACGCAAGGCCAATCCATTCCCACGAATATGCGCCATCTCTAAAGCTCGCGGAATCACGAATGGCCGCTGCAGATTTCTTGAATGTCGAAGCCCATGCCAATGCCAATGTCTGGTCTTTTGCCAATGTACCTATCTTGACTTGTTCTCTCAACCAACCTAACCTAGTGAATCGCCAATCACTTTAAGACGGACCCCGGCAGTCTTGATTGAGCATGAACTACATTACGCAGTACGAGTTTGCTAATTAAAGAGATTGGAGCCAGCATCGGATACCCATCACATCAACGATCTGCATTGGAAGTTTCAAAAAGGCAGGGCCAACTAAGATTTCTTTGCATCCAATTGATTTCGGAGGTGCAGACTCGGAAAGCAGAGGCGCTGTTGTTATTACATACTTTGTAGTCTGTCGATTGATTCCGATTTTTTTCTTTCCCAGGTCACAGACCCCCGGGCGATTGATATTGTTCATACCCCTCCTTGGACCTTGGTTGGGTGCTTTTTTCCTTGGAACTCGTCCGACACGGGGTTCTGGTAGCTGTCAAGGTTGGTTACTTTTCTCTCTCTCTTGGTTGAACCGGACCATAATCCTCGTGCCAGCACACTTTGATGGTCCAGAGTCTATATCGGCTGCAACGAGCGGATCTGATCTGACACGGAGTACAGTTTACAGTAAGGCAAAAGTACACTTTCCCCCTCCAGCATCAGTGGCAGCAGTAGTTGGTGCATGGTGGCCAAGGGGCGACGGGCAGCAGAAGCAGAAGCAGAAGCAGCAGCAGCAGCAGCACGCCCCCAACACAGCCCAATCCAACCCGTTGACGCAAGCCCGAAAGCAGCAAAGCAGCGAGCGCATTCGCAATTATTGCTTGCTTTGCTTTGCTTTGCTTACCTTACCTTACATACTCCGTACCTACTCAAGGTACAGTGCCTTGAGTAAGTATTAAGTAGACCCTGCCCCCCTACTCTTAGTGCCAAAGCCCGGCAGAAGCAAGCCTTAGCATTAAGCACCGGCACTGGCACTGGTATTAGCATTGACACTGGCATTGCATTTTGCTAAGGCGGTGCCGTCTACTTTAGCATAGTGACCACTATGGACGCATCTAGCTCCAACGGCACGTCACAGCGTCGCCGACTCACCAAAAAGCCACCTGCGAAGCTCCAGTCATACAACAGCTTCAATAGTAATAACGGCGACGGCCTGACGTATGGTCATAGCCAGAGTCGGATACAGAGCCCGAGCCAGAGCCAGGGTCTGGGTCTTGGTCTGGGTCAGCAGCAGCTCCAGCATCAGTACCAGCAGTCAAGCTCGCTGCACAGCAAACGGAGCTCCACGAGTCTGAAGCGAGCACCAAGCGCTCCGCTGCAGCGAACGAGAACGACACCCACTCAATCCCTCGGCGCGTCTGCCTCTGCCTCTGCCTCTGCGTCTGCCTCTGCATCCGCATCAACCAATTCGTCGCCCCGGCACCTCCCCACCACCACCAACAAGTCCAGTGGCAGCAATCAGCCATCGCCGATTCTTGCGACGGGTGAATTCCTCCCATCTACCTTTTCGCCCAGTCACCAGCCCGCATCTCGTTACTTCCCATCTTCGTCGTCGCCCATAGCAGGCCCCGGCGAGACTTATGCGGGCGGTTATCCTAGAGATTCTGCAATTGCAAAAACGACGCGAGACCACCGCTTGTCTGATCCGCACCAGGGACAAGGTCAGGCACAAGCACAAGCACAAGCACAGGCGCAGGTCCGTGGTGGACATCGACATCTCAACTCCAAGACCTCAGATGAACTGGTCGGCGCACCTTTCGACGGCACTTCCATCCTGAATCATTTCGAAGCCACAAAGACGCACGCCTACCAGGCTCATTTCTCGAACCGGCGACCAGCGCCTCCCCCGCTTGCCCACGCCCAAACCAGTCCCAATCCCAACCTGCGCCAGTCGGCCAGCTTCACTCGTGACTCACCGGCCGTCATGTCGCTCTCGGAAAAGGCCCAGCAGGGTGCGCAGAGCCAACTCAACGGGCCCAAGAGATATTCAGATGAGACAAAGGAGCCGAGGGCTGGTGTCTTGAGGAAAAAGTCTGGCTTTTCGGGATTGATGAGCACGCTGGTGGGGTCGCCGAAGAAACCCATCATATCGGCGCCAGAGAATCCTGTTCACGTTACGCATGTCGGTTACGATAGCTCGACCGGCCAGTTCACAGTATGTTGTTTGATTTCCTTTGTTCAAGCTTTCGTTCTTGTCTCGTCCCCCCGCATTACGTTAGATGTCCAGTGAGACCATCACACGGTCTGGTGTGCGTCTGTCTTTGGTCTGTCTGTGGCCATCCATCCGCATTACAGCAAGACAGACGTCCTCTGCCCCACCACTGCCTTCATTTACATTGCATTACCCTGCCTTGCCTTGCCTTGCCTTGCATTGCATTGTCTCGTCTTGTCTTGTCTTGTCTTGCCTTGCTTCGCCTCTGTTTCTGTCAACTTTCCCATTCGGCGTTGCACAATACCACAAATCTCCTCTCACATTTTTTTGTAACACTCTACTACAACCTTGCGTCCTACCGTGCTCTCCTCGCACTGCTTCCTTACCCCCATGGCACCGTGCTTATGTAGCGACAGGGCCTGCCCAAAGAATGGCAACGACTCATCAACGAGAGCGGCATCCCCGAGAATGCGCAAAGGGAAAACCCCCAGATGATTGCAAATATCGTGACTTTCTATAAAGAGACCACAGAGAAGCCGCATGAGGACCAAGTCTTTGAAAAGTTCCACGATGCTAAAGCCCCAGAACTGCGCACCCCATCAGGAGGAGCGTCGCCTGGCGTCTACGCCCCAAACTCAAACTATGCCGGTATGTCACCTATGCTCAGTCCACCAGCAAGTCCCAGGTTTCCAATAGTGAATAATGAAGGCACCTTCGAGAACCCCCGAGCGCCGCCTCCCGTCCCCGGCGTTAGCATTGGACCATCATCCGGTAGACCGACGCACAAGGACGCCAACCTCATGCCCAGCCGCCCGGCACCGAAGCCCCCGACAGTTCTACCCTCGAGGTCTGCTGCCCCCCCTCAGCAGCACCAGTACCAGCAATCGCACCAGCAACAACAGCAACAGCACTACCCTGCCAAGGACTCGGGAATTGGTATGGCCCACAGCGGCGACGATCTGCCTGCAGTTGCCTATGCTCCTCCCAAGGAACCCGTCCCTATGCTTCCCGAGGAGCACCGAACAAGATCGAGGTCGAATTCGCGTGCCAATGGAAGCGCACCCTACACGCCCGGTGGTAGCCAGCCCTCGCCTGTCGTCCAGCAGGCGTACCAACAACAATTAATGGAGCAGCAGCAGCAACAAGCCATGGCGCAAGCACAGGCTGCGATGAAAGGCCAGCTGAGTCGTTCTGCCAGCCAAAGACAACCTCAGGCTCAACCTGTGCCATCAAATACGCAGAACCAATACGGCCGACCTCCGGAAGCTAGCGCCAACGGTGGAGGTCCCAGGCAACCTCCCGGCATCGGGCCCGCTCCCCAGGCGCGACCACGTCACCGCCAACGACAAAGCGCCACCATCGATGTCACCGCCGCTCTCAAGCGCATCTGTTCAGATGGTGACCCCCGTGAGATCTATCGTGGGTTCACCAAGATTGGGCAGGGTGCTTCGGGCGGCGTGTACACCGGACACGAGCGAGGATCCAACCGTTTGGTAGCTATCAAGCAGATGAACCTCGAACAGCAACCTAAGAAGGACCTCATTATCAACGAGATCCTTGTCATGAAGGACAGTGTCCACCCAAACATTGTCAATTTCATTGACAGTTATCTCTCAACCGGCGAGCTTTGGGTCATTATGGAATACATGGAGGGCGGTAGTCTTACCGACGTCGTCACTTACAACATCATGACGGAAGGTCAAATCGCGTCGGTATGCCGGGAAACGCTCAAAGGCCTACAGCATCTGCACTCCAAGGGCGTCATCCATCGAGACATCAAGTCGGACAACATCCTGCTGTCTCTAGACGGTAACATCAAGCTGAGTGAGTATACCTCCCCTTTGACCGTGCAGGGCCTGGCCTAACAATTGCTAGCCGACTTTGGTTTCTGTGCCCAGATTAACGAGGCGCACAACAAGCGTACCACAATGGTTGGCACACCCTACTGGATGGCTCCCGAAGTTGTGACCAGGAAAGAGTACGGCCGGAAAGTCGACATCTGGTCTCTCGGTATCATGGCCATCGAAATGATTGAGGGCGAACCCCCGTATTTGACAGAGTCTCCTCTCAGAGCTCTGTGGCTCATCGCTACCAACGGTACGCCTCAGATCAAAGAGGAGCAGAATTTGTCTCCAGTCTTCAAGGACTTCCTCTATTTCGCCCTCAAGGTAGATCCAGAGAAGAGAGCTAGTGCCCATGACCTATTGCGAGTACGTACATTCCCTTTCACCGTTGTACTCTATTACAGCACCGTGGCTAACACGCCCATAGCACAACTTCATGAATTCCTGTGTCGACCTGGCATCATTGTCGCCCCTTGTCCGCGCTGCAAGAGAAGCACGCCAGCAAGAGAAGGCTCGTAAGGGCCAATGAACTCCTTCATGATCATGAGAAAGCATGTGTCTGAATACCTATTATCATAGCGGCTTGCGATTTCTTTCTTACGTTTTGAACATCTCCCCACTTTGGATTCAACAATAGAAGACGACATGCTCTTTTGAGGGCGACACAACCCTTGGTAGAGTTGCACGTCCTGTATTATGCGCCATGATGGGGGGCGCCTTGGGGGCTACGAGGAGACGAATACGCTTCAGTGAAGGCCAATTGGGCTCTTCAGTTATCATTGAAGAGAAATACTACCATCAGACGAGAATTTCGTCGGAATGTTTTCAAACAGCTTTGCGGGGGGTGATAGTGTGGGTCAAGCATGACCACATGATGCCATGGCATTGTTCGACGAGCAGCTTGCGGACGGCGCTGGGCTGCACTTGAGGGACAACTTTCATGTTGGCGTTGGCACTTGATCGATAATACACAATGCACTACATCCAAAAAGCCGCTAACCGCCGAAATAAAGGACGACGACTGCTATTCAATGTAACAGACCACCAGGCATGATGATCTGCTTATTTCTCGTGTTCTAGAAGCCTGCTTCTGTGAAGTCAGCTCTGCATGCCCAGACCTTCAGGCTCGTGCAGACTGCGGTCGGGGGGGAAAATCACAGTCGGTCGCAATATCACTAATCGTATGAGTCGTGTAAGTTGCATAGACTGTATGAGTAGAGTGGCTAGCAATAAAATAAATAGCATCAGAATGTTGAGCTAGATCCGGAAACGGAATGTGAATATATCACCCCAATTGAACCCCAATCGAAAGTCTGGACTGATTACCTGCAGTCGTGAAGCCGTGCAAAGGATTGTTGCTACGACCCGTTAGTGACTCATAAGTATTTCTCCATGATATCCTTGACCCTGCCCAGAGGTAAGGCACCGATTTTCCGGTCCTTGTAGCCTACTAGATCTTCCGCCATACACAGAACATTGTATATTGCCTCCTCTGTAGCATCTGCAGCAGCCTCAAATAGACCGTTGATGGAAGTATCATCGATAACCTCCACGTTCAACGGCCTCGGCTTGAAAGGGTCTACCACACGTCTCGTGCTGCTAACTGTCTGTACAGGGATTTCGTTACCGGTCGAAAATGCAAGAAAGATATCGCCGGACGGGTTATGTCCATGGCCGCCGACCCTAGCCAAACCAACTGTGGCCCGCTTCGCGATGCGCTGCAGCTGTGTGGGGTTGAGTGGCGCATCAGTGGCGAGGACGATAATGATGCTGCCATCTTTTCGGTTCTTCTCGCTGTCTAGCTCCTCCATCGCCTTTTTCCTCTGCTCATCCTGTTTGGCAGCCTCGGCTTCCTCCTCCGCAAGGATTCGGCCGATCGGGACACCTCCAATCCTCAGATGCGGCTTCTTGCCATAGTTGGCTTGAACTAAAACCCCGACCGTATATTCCTTCTTGTTGCCCTCCGTGTCCACGCCCTCGACAATTCTGCTCGCACTTCCTGTGCCGCCCTTGAAATAATGACAGATCATACCCGTTCCACCGCCGACGTTGCCTTCCTTCACCTGCTCACTGCTCACGTTCTGGAGGCCGTGGACAATGTGTTCTGGCTTGACGGCGAATGAAGCAATGTCGTTCAAGTAACCGTCGAATGTCTCCCCGACGACAGGGAGCAAGAACCAGTCAATGTTCCCACTAGTGCTCTTGCCGACTGCATACCGATAAATGCCCTCGTAAGCGGCGCCTACACTGAACGAGTTGGTTAGGATGATGGGAGAGTGCAGCAGTCCTGTCTCGTGGATCCAGTGCGAGCCAGTCATCTCGCCGGACCCGTTGAAGGTGAACATGCCAGCGTAGCACGCGCTGTTGAACCACGAGTCCCGCGGGGTGATACAGGTCACACCCGTGTTTGTGCCAGCTGGGGAGAAGAGCTCCTGTGTGTGCACCTTGACGCCAGGGACATCTGTGAGGGAGTTCAGGGGCCCGGTGCTGTAGTCACCAAGGAACAGCTTGGGGAGCAGGGCGCGGATGCGCAGCCGCGGCTCCTGCTCCTGGGAGGCGGGTTGTGAGGCGGTGGAGCTCGACATGGTGAAGGGATCTTCCGTGGCTGTCGAGACAGGATTTGTTGGTGTAGAATTCCCGACTTGAACAGCATAGTCCGTCTTGTTAGGGAAGAATATATATATTCATAATCATTCGCTTGCTGAACCCCCCCCCCCCCCCCCCCCCCCCCCCATCTCATCTCACGTCCCCGCTAGGTCGACATACGGAGTTCGGAGCTCTGTTTACTCATCCATTCAAATCAAGCCGGGATTGTGTGGCTAACTGGCGAATCATATGGATTCAGTTGTGAGATGCTATCCTCTATAGCTTGTCAGGCGTAATATAGGGTTCTGCCAATCTCGCCTGATTCATCATCTGGTTGGAGGACATCGATCAACGTGCTGGCTTAGTGAGCTGACCGCTAATAAAAGAAATTACGAATGCTGCAGTCATTGATGAGGTCTTCCTAAATGGCAGCCTTAGATTGGGTCACGTTCCAGTATACGGAGTGCCGGGATCGAGCGGGTGTTGAGGACATGTGCATTATCATGAATAGGTCTCCACCATGAAAACTGCTTTGGGAAGGGGGACCTTTTGTCTCGTAGTGATGGGGTACCATTACGGAGTAGTCCAGTTCCGCATTACATACCGCCGCAATTGATGGTGGAGTGCCGAGGGTACGGATTCCATGGGTACAGAACCAGCACCGCCTCTCCCCTCATTGCGCTACCCCACAAGATCCCCAAAATGCGCCAAGCTCCCTAAGCCGGCTCACCACTTGAGGATAGCCGCGGGTTGGAGGCGTGTTCTCTCCCCTCATTGCAGGGTGTTTGGATTTATGGAGACTTGAAGTCAACATATGGCATCATGACTGTTTCCGTGTCATAGAAAAATCTGTACAGTAACCTCTTCCTGAGGAATATAGCCGCAATGGTCGCCGTGATAAGAGCAGTACCCAGTGTAAGCCCCTCTCTACTTATGACCACGTTTAGAGACGAAACAATCCTGACAAAGCCAAAGGCCGCTACCAGGGCGGCGAGTCTGTTGAGAACAGTACAGTACACCCACCCGCCCAATTGTCCATGCCACTCAAACCCAGGACACCATCATCACCATGCGAAGCCTCAGGTAGATAGGTATGCACAGCACCAGTCGCAGCGGAGGTTTGCATCGGTGCTGGACTCGTCTCAGCAGACAGAATATGCGTTCGAGATGGCTGCATCATCGATACGCTTTGGACCTGGAGTTACCAAGGAGGTCGGCATGGACTTTAAGAACATGGGCGCCAAGAAAGTCTGTGTCGTGACGGACTCTACTGTGAGGCAGTTAACTGCCATGAAGCAAGTAGAGGAGGCCCTCACAGCTGAGGGTATTGCATATGAGGTTTTCGATAGAGTCAGGGTTGAGCCAAAGGACAGCTCGTACGTCTTCATATTTATTTTTACCATACATACTTTGCAGTCTAACGTTGCCATCAGGATCAAGGAAGCTATTGCTTTTGCCAAGCCATACAGCCCGGATGCCTTCCTGGCAGTTGGCGGTGGATCGGTCATCGATACTGCCAAGCTCATGAATCTTTACACTGAGTACCCAGAGGCCGACTTCCTGGACTTTGTGAACGCTCCACTTGGCAATGGACGTCCGATTGATAAAAAGCTCAAGCCTCTGATTGCTGTCCCAACCACTGCCGGAACCGGATCTGAGACAACTGGAACAGCAATCTTCGACCTGGTGTCTAAGAGGGCAAAGACAGGTATTGCGCATCGTAATTTGAAGCCGACGCTGGGGATATGCGATCCTTTGAACACCAGAACCATGCCAGCAGCCGTGAAGGCGTCTTCCGGTCTGGATGTACTCTGCCACTCCCTCGAGTCATGGACCGCCATTCCATACACCCAGAGAACACCAAGACCTACTAATCCCATCTTGAGACCTGCATACCAAGGCGCAAACCCAATCAGCGACATCTTTTCGCTCAGCGCACTAAGAGCCACTGTCAAATACCTTCCGCGGGCAGTCAGAGACCCGGAAGACTACGAAGCCCAGAGCGAAATGCTTCTTGCTGCGACTCTAGCAGGCGTCGGGTTCGGTAACGCGGGCGTGCACCTGTGCCATGGAATGTCTTACCCGATATCAGGACAGAATCCAGGTTACAAGCACAGTGGCTACGAGGTCGACACACCTATCATCCCCCACGGTGTTTCGGTTGCCGTATCTGCGCCGGCTGTGTTCAGATTCACTGCTGCTTCGAACCCGGAGCGCCACCTGCAAGCTGCCGAGGCTTTTGGTGTGGATATTTCAAATGTCAAGCGCGAGGACGCCGGCGCAGTGCTGGCGGATGCCATCACAAAGTTCCTGGCGGAGCTTGGGGACCAACCGAAAGGATTGAAAGATTTAGGTTTTGACAATAGCCATATCGATGCGCTCGTCGAGGGCACAATACCACAGGCCAGGGTGTTGATGCTTGCGCCAGGTCTGCAGACGGAGTTAGAAAAGGAGAGAGAGCAGTTGAGAAATTTGTTCGAGGCTGCCATGACACATTAAATAGGCACATGAACAGATGGGTACAATACACACAGTCACTTGATGGTTTCTAGAATCTGTGAAATATATCACATGTTACGAATATGATCTGATAATAACGAATATATTCACAAAACCTAACCTAGGTAACTACAAAATGCTGGTTTGCGTTATCACGGGTTCCAGCACCATGGCCTCATTACCGACTGGATCCAAATCATGTAGATGGGGCCTTGTAAGAAGATTGTCGATAGGTTTTCTATTTATCAATTTAACCGAACGCCATACGCTCAATCTTCGCTTCCATGGATGCATGTCGTGTAAGTGAGGATATTCGGAAGATCAACCTATTCAGCCTATCGTCCCATAAAATTCCATGGTAGATACACACCGACTAGACCGCGTTCTGCATTGATGGATCAACGGTTCACCCTAGATATCCGACACATGTGTAACAAAGTAGTCAAAGCAAACGCTGACCATTAGTGATTACGGCCCGTTTCAACCCACTTGCTCTTTCATATTGTGCTTGAATAGCGAAACAATACCGGGTCAAATAGATCTAGCACTTTCCATTCAATCAATTGAGTATGAGATACAGTTTCGTGGCTGGTTCCATCGATGCTTGTGGCATGGTGCAGCTCCACTCGACCCTCCTCTGGATCGAACAGGAGTATGTTGACGTACGCAAAGATCTTCAATATGCAGTATTATAAGCAAAGTTCTAGCTCTACCCGGCCTGAAGGGATTCTTTTGAGAAGTGGCAATATCTGAGCAGAAGTTCAATGACACGGAAGTACAAAGTTAACGCATTTCCCATCCATCGCGACCACCAGCCTCCTCAGTCTCTCGGCGACTAAATTTTGGAACTAGGCAGCCGATATGAACATCGATACTCAGTTCAGTAATGCATCCATCGTTCTTCTATCGGTTTCCTTGGCGATTACGGGTGCAATAACCGTTATGCGCCGGATCCTCTGGCTGTTGTTATCAATGCTCTTGTCGTGTTCGGCAGTACCTTGCTTCGGGCTTGGCCGTTTCCTCAGCCTTTGCGTGACAGAATTCTTTGGGTACTGGATCGAAAGAAACGAATAGAGCAATTAAGATGCCATCGATTACCATGCTTGCGAGGTAGAAGGTTATCAAGGACAAGACGCATGACGAGATACATGGGCCACAAACTTCAACTCGAAACTGCAGCTGCCTCGTTTTTGACAGGTATTGTTATTGGATATCTCTGTATCGATACCACCATTGATAGGATGGAGTATCAACTGTAACTCAGCAGTCATCGGTAATATTTTTAGATCTGATACTCCTTTCCATAATAATCTCGAAGTCACGCCCAAACCGTGTATTGCCAGTGATAGACAGGAATAGACACATTGTGTGAGAGCTCTCCCAGTCTCATCGTAGAAGTAAAAAAAATTGCTGGGAATTTGTTGGGTTTTAGGACTGGGAGGGTCGATCCAAGTATGGTGGGGATATTGGCTTTAGCATTTAAAACTTATGTCGGATCCCTGATCACTGTGAAGAAGCCACGTGAAAACTCAAGTATCTCGTGAGGCCACTTCAGCCACGGTGACCATACAGGACCGAGTGATTTTGTCACAAGCTCGATAATATGCTTCCCGCTGTCCCCCACAAGCCAGAGGTCTCGGTGATAGCAGTGAATCATAGCTCCGTAGTGCGCAAATATCACCAAGGCTTCGGGTCGTCGCGCGATCAAAAGCTCGGTGTAGTCTGGCTTGACCATGGACAGCCATACGGTGACCCATGGCGCTGGGCCAGGAAATGATGGTCGGTTTTTGTATCCATCAATGACAGTCTGCAACAAATCGATGGCTCTTGTATATGCCTCCATAGCGGAATCGTCAAGGCTTCCTCGGGAGATCATTTCTCGGATGGACTGACATTCTAGCCCGGCGCCTTTTGACGTACTGAGGTTCCATCCCCAAACGAGAAAGGGTTGCAAATGAGAGTTAAGGAGAAACTGTCTATACTCATCAAAAATCGGCCTGACGCCACGATACACCTTTACTGATGTGAGCGTCGACTGGGTAACTGAGTATAGGTCCGAATAGACTGACCTTAAGATAACCAACAAAAGCATCAAGAAAGGAACCTAAATCTGCGTGTTGCAACGCGATAGTGTCTGAAAGTAAATGGGTGCCTAGGAGGCTGGAGAAAAGGAAGGTGGCGATGATAGTACCAGGCTTTGGCTCCTGAAGAGATGCACTGAATAGAGTCAAGGCTCTCGTTTGAAGCAAAGTAGCTTGGTCTGCATAAAACTTTGGTTTCGGCGCCGTTTCTGTTAGACTGAGATGCTTTGCTGCGAAAGCAAGAATTTCATGCATCAGGTAAGTACCTGCAAAGGCTGCCTGGTGATAGTTCTTGAGATAGTCACGACAAAGTTCGGGGTCCTTACCGACGAACAGAGGGTTGATGATGTCGTTGAAATGGTTGAAAAGCTCGATATGAGTCATATTTACCAGACTATCCGTGTTGTTGCTGGTGAGATGGCCACCCAACACGGCCTGGTTGGGAGCATCCTGAGCTTGACTGGTGGGCGGAGAGGCGGAATTCGACTCCGCTAGATGTACGTCGTCCCCATGTGAATCTGAGGCAGCCTTGTTAAGATTAGAATGAATTGGCTGATCTTGATAGGAACACTACACCATTCGGCGTCAGTAAATGCTTCTCAAGAATGGGTCCGGAAAGGGTGGTCTTCGGGAATATTGTGAAACAGTCATAAAGGACTAAATGGCCTTGATGGGGAGTACATATATGCTCAATGAACACGTTGAAACTGGTAGGAAACAATCCCAGCATTTGCTTACTGGGCGATCTGCCTGTGAGCAGTTGATGCACGCGGGGCGTCGTTGATCGCACTGGCAAAGTCTATTAGTGAGACTCTTGGACGGTGAAGCTTGCTCATACTCGGATATGCCGCCGACGGCATTCGTCACATTTGGTTCCCTTTCGGGACTTCTTATGAGATCTTCGTAGCATTGTGGTGAGTCTCATGCACTGGACTGCCGCATGCAATACGCGTAAAGGTAAAGAGGGCAAGAATACGTGGCTCTATACGGAACTCTTGGTGGTGACGTCAAATCAAAGACCCCTGCAACTCAAGGCAAGAAGTGAGGTCTGCCTTGATAGCAAAATATATTCTGTCCTGTTTTAGCGAACCCAATAACTAATGTATCAACAGCGACCGCGTCTAGTAACGATGTAGGTGGAGAATAGTCTAAGGTTAGGTTAGTCTAGGCTTGTTCCTGACAGAATCAACGCATCGCCTGCGAAGCGGCCGCTAGCACTATTTAGTCATGTACGGCTTGTGCTGCAGTGGTGCATATATAACTGTAGCGTCCTCGGTCATGCTGCAGGAGAACTGGCGCCATGATCACGAATCATCCTAAGTAATGTTATAGTCTTTCGGCGAGACATGCAGAATGGGGGAATTTCAGCGACAATTTTTTGGTGTTTACTCTATTTCCCAACTTCAAGGAATGCAACATATCTAGTCTAGAGGGAAGCAGCCACAAAGGCTTGCGTTTCAAGTATTGATAAAACATTCGATTTTGTCTAGACGCACAGTCTCGCTAAGCTATGTATAAACCAAGTCAAGTCTAGTAAACCTCGAGCACGTATCGGCCCTCCTCCTTGAGCCTCTCGATTTCCTTCTTCGCGTCGACCTTCTTGCCACTCGTCTTGGCTTCTGTCGCAATAGCCTCTTCAAGCACTTCTGTCACGTCGGGCACAGGCCAAGTAGGACCGCAGAGGTAAAAGGAACCTCCGTCAGCAATATATGCCTTAACGATCTGAGCCATGGACTGGCGCATGCGGTCTTGAATGTAGATCTTCTGTGGCTGATCACGCGAAAACGCGGCGCCAAGGTGCGTGATGACACCGGCATCCAGGTAGGCTTCCCACTCCTCGCCGTAAAGGTACTCCTCCCGCTTGTGCCGAGAACCGAGGTATAGAAGGATGTCACCAATCTTCTTGCCTTGGGCCTTCTGCATGGCGCGGTATTGAATAAAGGCGCGGAAAGGCGCCAAACCCGTACCGAGACCAGCCATGATGAGCGGCGCGTCGTCGCGAGTGGGCAACTTCATAACCGAGGGCTTGACGGATGCGGTTACTTGTGTACCAACTGGAAGTTGGCTGAGGTAGCGAGTGGCTTGACCATATCGCTGGCGGCCCTTGGGGTCGACCCAGTCGACGACAACGATCATGAGAGCAACTGCGTTTGGCGTCACAGCCTGGGCAGAAGCAATGGAGTACTCACGGCGCTTTAGAGGACCAACAAGGCGGACGATGTCGGTGAAAGAGAGCTTGGCAGATGTGAACTCTTCCAAGATGTCGGCGTACGTGATGGTGTCCTCTTCGCTGCGCTTCTTGAACTCGTCAGCACCCTCCTGAGCGCCAAGGACAGCCAGCTTCTTCTTCTCTATCTCATCGGTGGCGAGCTCCGATAATGCCTCGTAGAAGCGCTTGGGTGGCTTGCCAAAGATGTCGATGTTCTGCTGAAGAGCCTGGAATGCGGTGCGCGACTCCACAAAACCGGCCTCTCGGGCGGGGATATGGACAAGCTGGTCACCATTGAGGCCGTACGACTCAATGAACTGCTGGACCAGTTCTGGATCGTTGTCGGCATGAATACCGAGTGCCTCGCCAATCTTGTAGGTAAGTCCGGAGTTGCCAAGGTCAAATTCAATGTGGAAGATGTTACGATCATATGTACCAGGGGTCAACCGGCGGTTCTCTTTGACGGTAATGGTGTGAGTCGTAACGGTCTGCTCTGGGCGAAGGCTGACTTGGGTTCCGTAGGCCTCCTTAAAAACAACACCCTTTGCGGCTGTTTGCCAGTCGCTGACAGCAGGCTCTGGTTCGGATTCCTCCTTCTCGAATGGCACAAAGCTGTTGATCTTTAGGGCGACAGGCAAGGGCGAAGAGGTGGTCTCCTCGACAGCCTCTGGAAGATCAACCTTGCTCAAAGACTTATCGAGAGCAGCAGCGCTCTCCTCAAACGTAGGTGAGTTGCCTTCAATTGCAATAAGCTTCTGGAGGACCTCAGGCTTCATGTCAGGTTTGGCGACCTTGAGGAAGGCAAGCTCAATCAGAAGCCTCTCAAACCTGCCAGCGTCTTCATGTGCCGTAGAGTCGAGGACGTAAAATTCGATGTCACGCTCCTTGATGTCTTTGCGAACGGCAGCAGGAATGCGCTTCTCAATTTCATCGACCTTGAAGTTGAGCAGTCTGACGATAAGCTTGCCGCCAGTCTTAACACTTTGGGAGGATGCAACCTCCTTCAGCAACTTCTCTTCATTGACGAAGACGGCATCAGCTTCTTCAACGGCATAAGGGGCATCAATTGACTTCTGAGAAGTGCGGATGTCCGTTCGGATGAGACCCCCCTGCAGCAAGTTGTCGTAAGACTCGCTTGCATAGACATTGCTGGCCGAGTCGCGAGAAAGGAGTCCACCAATGACTGTTGGCGCATGTACAGACACGGAATTATCAACGTCCAAGAAGACGTATTGCCCAACGCCCTCGAGTTGTGGGACTTCGAAGCTGACCTCGGCCGAAGCATCCTTGGTAATGAATTTGGACAGGACAGAAGCAAAACTGGTTGGTGTGAAAACTTCAGAGGCCGGGTACTTCATGTCAACCACTGACGGAGCGGAGGCCCACTTGTCGGCGAAAGATACAGCCGTGAGGACATCTGCGTAAAGTGCCGACTGAACCGAAACATCGGCGACAGCAGTAGCATTGCTGACCTGGCCAAGAACTGCAATGTTCTTGACAGTCTCAGGGAGGACATTGAGGAAAGCTTCCTCCACAAAAGGCCGGTACACGCGAACACTAATGGCGCCCACCTTGATACCCTTGGAGGCGAGGACCTCGACGATCTGCTTGGCAAGCTGAGACTCGACACTGCCAAAAACAACGAAGACCGTTTCGGCTGCCTTGTCTCCAATATACTCGAATAGCTCATAGTCAGTGCCAAGTTCGCCATTGAAGGCCTTCAATAGTTCAGCGACTTTGCCGGCTTCATCGAGACGCTTGTTCAAGTTGTCTGCAGCCTTTGAGATCTTGTTGTAGACGTCTGCGATCCCGCTCTCACTGAGCGCGTCGATGACACGCAATGTCTCGCGAGATGCTCGGACGCCGTCGTAGATGTGAAGGGTAGGGAGCAACTTGGCCATCAAGGTTGCGAACAGAGAAATGTGTTGAGCCTCGTAGGCAGAAGTGCTCGAGACCAGACCCAGTCCCAGGTCCTCAGCGACTTGCAAGGCAGTGCCATATTCGCTGACAAGCCCGGCATCAGAGGAATAGTCTGCTGCGGCAATGTGGGCGACAAAAGGGCTGGCAACTCCGTAAAGAAGTGCGAGCTGATCCAAAGACGAGCGCAAGTGGCGCAGACTCAAGGAAGGTGCCAACAGAGTCTGGGGGATGTGCCTCTTACTCAAGTCGAAATCCTTGGAGAAGATGTAACCAAGAGCAAATGCGCCAGCGCCTGTACGGGTCTGCAGAGGCAACACATTGGTGGGGTAACCGTGTATGTTCTTTTCCCCGGCTTCGGCCCAATGCTTCACGGCAACGTCGAGGTCGAAGGTTTCGGGGGAGTAGGAAAAGATCTTGTCGGAAAGCTTGTAGGCAACCTGTTGGACAAGTAGTTGACCTGTGACATATGTAGGTCCGGAGATCGAGTCTAGTGACACAAGCTGGCCGAACGGCAGACTGGAGGACTGCTTTGTGAATTGCTCGCGGTCGTTCTTCGCATCAGTCATGGTGACATCCGCGCCACCGCTGCTCTCCTGCTGCTTCAATTGCATTGTGTATATATGTGTATATATACCAGTCGAGGACCGGTCCTAGACCCTGAGACTGCAAACAACGCTGAGCAGAACAACACAATCAAATGAATGGAATTAAGAGGTAGAGAGGGAGAGAGGAATAGTTCCAAGATCAGGAAGATGTCTTGAAAGAATAACAAATAGCAAGGACCGATCAGACAGCCACGGTTCTCGTGTTGGGGAAGTTGTTGTGTCTGCAGAGCAAGCAACCCGGGCGCAACGACGAATCATAAAAATTACAAAAGTCACCTACCTCACCCACCGATGACCGGCAGAGAGATGTCAGTCCACGGTATTGCGCCATCTTTGCCGACCGTCATTGCGGGTGTCGGGCAGGGAAATGTTGAAGTTTTGCTCTGAAATGCGCCAGTTGAGCTTCCGGCCGTCTTGAGAACGATCACGCAATCGCACGCTAATCCGTGTTTGGTTTTGCTAAAAAAAGTAAGGTGTCGCCTCATAGCTCCGCCATTGAAAATTCTGGTCAGTGCAAAAGCCCAAGGGACTGGCTGGCATTTTAACCCCGAATTATCTCCTGCAGTGTCGCATGCAAACATGCTTTGCATATTCGGATCTTGGACTCACCATTAACCCTTGTTTCTCGGCGAGGCTAGCTTATTAGATATTCTGGACGTGTCTGTCTATACTCATTTCAATGCTGCAGATGCCACGTCCTTGGAGCTGACATTGGGCCAGAAGCCCTCTTCCAATCGCAAAACCTGTTTCCATATGTCCAGAGCGATGTCTTCGTGGTCGCTGTCATCGTGTGCCACGGCATAATCGTCCAGGCAGGCCTGGATTTCCCTTACAAACGCTACGAACTCGTTTGAGGTCCAGTTTGGGATGAACTCGTTCCTCAATGCTCCTCCGTCCAGATCCTCCTCCCCCTCCTGCTGGATGTCCTGGCTACGACCCTGTTCTTTGGCATAAGTCCAAGCGTCCAAATAGACCTTTTCGGTAGCCCATAGCAGTACCAGGCCGTCAAATAGTGACCTGCTCGTATCTATTCCAGCATTTGGGCCACTAAAAGAGTCGAACAAATGCACATATTCCGCGGTGACCGTGTTGGGACCAAACTCACGGCGTGGAGTGGCGTCGATTTGGTCTTCCACCGAACATGCTAAATCCAAGTGATACTTGTCCGCCATTTCCTCGAAGAATGCCAGCTCCCTTGTAATGCCCTCCAATGCTTCGGTCAGAACGCTCAATACGCGCCACTCCACTGTCCCCACAGACGGCTGAGTGATGGGCAGCCTCACACGAGATAGAAGACCTCCAATAAAACGCACGTAAGCTTGGGCGTAGAGCCGATCCTGGGACAGCCATTGAGAGAGGACGAGGGGTGATAATCGACCCTGGCCAGCCCACCTGAGGAAAGCAGATTGTGTCGCACGAATGTACTGCGTTGTTGTCTCAGGATGAGAGAGAAGCCGCGAGCTTAGAGACGGTTGCAACGACATGATTGAAGCGTGGCTTTTAGTTCTAGTATACTGAAAGTGCCAAGAAGAAACCATAGAGATTAAGACAAGCGTATCGACGATATAATCGATGCGGCGAGCGACATGAAGAAAGTTATCTCAACGCATGAAGACAATGTTTGCTGCGGTGCTATTATGAATTCGTGATCTTTGGCAGAAAGACGGTGGACCATTGGTTTATTAGTGTAGCTTCACTTATACCGAAAGACTTCTTCTCTTCCGGGTGCCCCTCATCAGCGACACTGTGCAGTCCGTTGTGCTGGGAGTACGGAGTACTAACGTTGAAAAGTATGGGTGAGGGGCTCCCCCGCTCACACGATAGCGTAAACCCCACGAACGTATCCATGACATGACACAAGACACAATACCAACGTGTTGGAGGTGAAAATGATCCGTTCTGCATTTTCGACCATCTACGACTGTCTTACTCAACCTCCCGAGAATACTTACTGAAAATGGCACCAATTGTCAAGGTAGCTCTTGTGCAGCTAAACCCAAAGGTCAGTTTCCTCGATGAATAAGAACCACGATATGATACCCGAAAGACTGCTTTGCCCCTCCTTTACCGGGTCTCCATCCCCACTACGTCATTTGCGTATTCTCAAACTCAATGCGCCATTGTGAGGTGTTGGTGATGGTAGGAAAGGCTGTGCAGGAAAAGTGAGCTCATTTGGGTATGAACGGAGACCTGATAGCAGTGGCTGACCAGCCCACGGATAGGCCATTGCGCCAGCCGAGAACTTCGCCAAGGCCGAATCATTTATTAGAGATGCTGCATCTCAGGGGGCCCAATTAGCTGTGCTTCCAGAGTACCATCTCACGTCCTGGGTGCCAGATGATCCCAGCTTCAAGCAATCGTGTGTCGATTCCCAGAAGTACCTCGTCAAGTATCAAGAGCTGGCAAAGGAGCTCAGCATCTGCATCGTACCTGGTACGATTGTGGAATCAGCGAAGGATAACGACGAGGATGCCCTACTCAACGTCGCATATTTTGTATCGTCCGACGGCACAATAGCCGGTCGATACCAGAAGAAGAATCTCTGGCATCCTGAACGTCATCATCTCGTCTCGTCGGCACATGAACCGCACGAAGCTTTTGATACCCCACTTGGCCGAGTCGGGATGCTCGTCTGTTGGGATCTCGCATTCCCTGAAGGCTTCCGGGAACTCATCTCAGATGGTGCGAACATGATCGTAGTGCCCTCCTTCTGGACCATGAAGGATGTCACAGACGAGGCTTACGCACTGAACTCCGATGGCGAAGCTGTGTTCCTCAACAGCACGGTTGTGACCAGAGCCTACGAGAACACCTGCGCCGTTGTATTCGTGAACGCGGGTGGCCCAGCAGAAAGGGGCGAGAAGACTAACTACGCAGGACTAAGCCAGGTAGCAGCACCCCATGTGGGCTCTCTTGGTCGCATGGGCAGAGCCGAAGGAATGAATATCGTGGATCTGGACCTGGACATTCTCAGGATCGCCGAAGACAACTACAAAGTACGCGAAGACATGCAGCGCGAGGGTTGGCACTATGCATACACACGGATCAGAGAAGGTGGGAAGCTATGAATGGATTGAGAAATGTTCTTGGACTATGACGTTATTGTGGTGGTCAAACCAAAGCTGAATCAAGTGGCGTAACTATCGGGTAACCATTTTTGACGATGCTGGCGAAACAAAGAGCTATAATACATCGTTCCCGCCTCAAGGGAGTCATTTTCATCTATAAATTACTGCTCCCACGACCTACAACAGACATACTACGCGATGGATGACACCTGTGTCAAGTGTATTGACGAGTAGCCATAGATATTTCAGCTCCCTCTACGAGTCTTGCAGCTCTGACTACTGTCTTCACTCCACCGCCATCTTGCATCGGCCGATATGCTGTCTTCATTGGCAGTCCGACACCCATTGGCGGCAAACCAAGCACGAGCACCCCAAGTAGTGGCTGGATTGACCCTGCATTCACGACGTGTCATCCTTCTCAATACACTGATACATATCCAACATTCAGCCCGGGTGTGTGCCCTGCTGGCATGAGCTTAGTGGCATCAAGTTTCGACGTCGATAATGCAAGCACGGTATGGGGCGGCGCTTGTTGTGAAAGGTCGGTATTCGACATGCCTGACCGAATGGGTCTAATGCTTACATGACATAGTGGCTTCTCTCAATTCGACACGACGTACCTGTGTACATCCTCCGTGACTACACCTACGAGATTCCTTCTGGACCCCGATATTTCGACTGCTGATGTCTACACGACTCTATCGAATCTGATCATCGAGCACGATCAGTTATCAGTACTTTGGGAGGAGACAGATCTACCCGTCCTTCCAAGCGAAGTTGCGAGTCACTATGCTTCTGTAATGGGCATTTCAGTATCGACACCAAGTACAACTGCAATCGCGAGCACTACAAATACAACTCAGTCACCTGGGACCGTTAGTGCATCTGAAGGAACATCAAGTCAGATACAAACGGGGATGACAAGTATGAGTGTGGGGCCGGTAACAGCAAAAACATCAACGACGGCGAGGACATCGCGGTGGCTGAACTCGACAGAAACACAGATATTAAGCTCAACCACAACTTCGTCTGCTTCGACAGCGGCGGCCATATTGTTGTGGGGGGTCATGTGGTTAACTACCACGAGACTCATCATTTTCCTCTCCTGTTAGCTCTTAAAGAGAGTCTTGAACCTATTCGTACCAGTAGTCGTTCTATCGGGATACCCTGTGTTAAATATTATAACTTCTTGTCACATATCTAAGCAACCCGAACCTAGGCCAAATTGTATGTTCACAATTTCCCCAAACCTTGCATGAATCAAACCATGTTCAGATCACATACAAGACGATATACCTAATTATCATGTCGCCTGGCTAGGAATCATAAGCTTTCTTGAGGCCTGATGTTATGAACTTGCAAAATTGGATCCCCTTCTTCGTGGAAGGGGGAGCTGAATGTAGGTTAGACTAGTATTCCACAAGAGAAAGAGGCAAGGCTTTTGTAAGAGTCTTGAGAACTTCTTGAGGTACTGTTGCAACAGACTCCTTACCTTTCACTAGAGAACAATAGCGAACACGTCGCGTTTGCTGATCATAGCATGATCGCGTTTTCTTTACCAAAATGAGACCTGAGCACACAGCTACCAGGATTTTCATGAGCTTGAGTATTGCTCAAACTCACCGAAGAACGTGCGTCAAAATCAGACAATGCTCCTCCTAAAATGGGTTATTAGGGGCATGGGATCTCTTCGAGATATTTGTTGGTAGACAAATGAGTTGTCCGTGAAGTAGTTATTACCAAAGAATAGTTTGACCTGATAATACTGGGAAGTTGTGGTCCAGAATTAAAGCTGTGACACGGAATACTTGAGACCATACGGCCTGGGATCGTCTCCCGACGTTATTTTGACTTCAGCTGTCTGGTTCGCTAATCATCTCAAGTAGTTGGTCTTTGCTCATGTTATCGACAGCCTGAAATTTCATGAAGATGCTGTTTGACCTGAAATTATTGTGGTATATAATCTTAATATGTTTGTATTACAACATACCCTTGACGATATGAATGCAAACACTTTTGAAATTCGCAACATCCTCTTCGTCTCTGTCATTTTGTCAAATTCGCCAAGAGTGGACGTTGTCTCTCTAGACATGACATAGATGTCACCCGCCGGGGCCATCTAGCCAAAATGCCCCCAACCCACAACGTTGTACTTGGCTCATAGGCGCTCCGCGGATGATTCATCTTCCAAGTATTATAACACCATTTCTTCTTTTTTAACAACGAAGTGGTTGGGTGTCATGACTTTCACCGGGCGCGAGTTAGAACAGGTCCTTTCCCAGCACAACCGGACCATACCAAAATCCCCATGACCAAGCTTGTAAGAAACTCTCAATCAATCTTCCAGGATATCATTCAGATCGGTCGGGCGGAGCCCTTATCGGTCGCATCCTTAAACGTCTTCTATTCCCTCACTCTTGAGGGCTTCACACTAAATTTGGCATTCTTTGACAGATCCCACTGTGGACAGCTCTAAATAGATAGAAGGCCAATGTCTTGAGTTCATGCCTTTGTATGAAAGTCAGCAGCTGGTGTTGTGGCTGATGTAGCTAAGCTCACATTATACTGGTAAAGGATGTGGTATCACATTCAAGGACAACTGGATGCTTGCATTTAGTGGTGACTTTACAATTTTATTGATTTCTAGGCTATTATGGAGCGATTTATTCAAGAGATTGGAAATAAAGTGGCTGACTGTTTTGTCTCGTTGCAAATAGTCCAGGCAGATAATTATCAACGCATTGCGAATAAATGTATGCGAAGTAATGGTGTGGATGTAAATATTCATAGACCTCATTAAATGAGCGATGGTAATCGTTCTACCATTGTAAACCACCGACCAAAGTGCCTCTCATACAAACAATTTGATCATCGAGTTAGAAGAGCGCAGCCTATGGCGCAGATTGCCAGATGTTCGGTCGACAAATCATGTCCCGTAATGATGCCTGTCGAGTGAATGGTCAGCATTCTGCAATTGACAACGGTTCGTCAGCCGAGTCTTTCAAGGATGCCCGCTCTTCAATTTATCTTGTTCCGTCAAACTCATCGGGCCTAGACTTCCCCGACACCATGATTAAAGCAAATCATCACCCTGAACTTCCCATAGATAATTAGGCAGGGACGACGCGAGGTCAAGCGTTTTTCATCGTCGTACCCAGGTGCCGGTCTGCTGTACAGCTCAGCGCCATCCGCAATATATAAGACGCGTCGTCTTTACATGAACACTGTTGACTAAAAATAAAAATAAAAAGCTGCTCTCTCGAGTTGCATCGCGACCAAAAACCCACCGGGTACTCGGCAATCCTACGCAGCCAAAAAGCAAAGAAAGATATTGATGAGTTTTCAAGGACGCCGCCATGCAACCATGAGGCACCGAAAATCTACACCAGCAGGGATTGAAGATGCCTATACATGTTAACCATGAAGGAGGGAGAGCGAATGGACGGAACAAGAGTTCGTAATCGGAGGAGTCACCTTATCGCCGAGCTGAAGACCAAAAGTCGCTCGTAGTGCCTTGGCCTCATTTTGATTGAAATACGCTTGATTTTGTAGTCTATCTTGGCTCGTTGTTCGTGTTCATCCACGAGCCTATAAGTGACGTCTCATATGATGCCCTACTCCACTTCCCGGTGGGTTTGTGCTAAAATGGTAACTACAGTAGTCTGGGTGGTCTGCTAGGTTGGTTAGTGCATCACGACGCAGTCTTGATCAATGGTCAATTCCGCGAATGATCTGAGGCAGTCAGCGTTGTGTGTGTGGTAAATTTTTTCCTCTTCTCTTCCCCCTCCCCCACGTTATTCAAAGATGACTTCGGCCGCTCTACATCTTACTCATATGACGTGGGTACTCCGTATGGGCTTACTTCGATGTGGTGGACTTGCAGAAGTTGTTATGTTATGTTCTATTCGACTGTGTAACCCCAGCCTGGTGATTGTTGCCCGTTCGACGGTTACTGCACCCTGCCCCCTAGAAACTATGTACAGGGAATGGTCTTACCGCAGTGTCTTCCTTTTTGTCGCTTTGTCGCTCTCTGGGCACATATGATAAGCTTAAATGCATTGTGCTCCAAGCAGCTGGGGTCATCATTGCGGGGTAAGGGGAAATTAAAGGGAGGGGGCTCTCTTGCGTGCGCAGGCGTCCCCGTAGTTATATGTAGAGAGGTTTGTATGGCGAAATATATACATCATGTATCCATGAGGTTGGATTTGAGTCCTCAAATAAGCATGGTTGCTCCGGCCGACGGAGGCGCACAGATAGTCTGCGACTTTGTGGGGAGATATGCGATAAAGTTCAAGACAAAAAGCACGTTGCACGAAGCTAAAGCGAAGTCAGTACATATCCGGTGCAGGTCTTCCTCTGTGACGGGCGCCATTCATGCACGGCGTCAACACCATGCTCAGGTGATGGACGAAGCTGAAAATGTTGGAAGGCAGCGCTAAGAGACCGACACACCCAACCACTGCTGTTGAACATAAGGGTCTGTCGCAATCAGCAGAGCGATGTTGACCGAGCACAAGGGTCGCTCATCAGATACGACCTTGGCTCTCTTGGCATCAACACGCCGGATTTACCGCATCCGGACATGGCCTTCTGCTTGGCACATTGGCACATATCGGACGGGAGCCAGCCTACGGCCTGCATATCTCTTGCAGAAAGTCAGCCCGACAATTCCATAGTCGAGATGACCAGCCACTTCTGGTTGGTCCGTAGAAAAACAATCCCAGGAAATCATCCACCATGATTTTCGTGTTCGACACTGCAGCAGCCTGACTAACGTCAGACGGTCAGACGCACTTCACTCTCTAGCTACGTTATCGCGCATGACCATGCAAAATAGAGTAGTATGTGGCGCTGATCAACCCTAGAGTTGGTCTAATCCAGGCAGCGTAGAGGCTGGGCAACCTGGGCTCATTGCTGGATCATCTCTTCTCGAATTGCCATCTATGCGAATTTTAAGATACTGTACTTGTATATAAGCCTGAGTTCCTCTTGTGGTCGTATCGCTAAGATGTAAACAACCGCGCTTGCCACGTTGCTGAAGACTTTGGAGCATACGGCATCTTCTGAGATTATACTCACACTTGTGTTCAGCATCTCGAGATCAAGTTTGACATCCTTCCTTCAACATGCGCGCTTCCCTACTCGCTGCCTTCTTGGTCGGCGCTGTTGCGTCGCCAGTGAGCCAGGTACAACAACGGCAATCCGCTGTGCCTGTAGGATCAATAATAACTAGTTGTACTGTTTCTGGAACATTTGCCCTCACTTTTGACGATGGTCCTTTTGCGTATACAGCTGAGTTGTTGGACATCCTTGCAAACAACGGTGTCAAAGCAACCTTTTTCCTTAACGGCCAGAACTGGGGCTCTATCTAGTAAGTTGATCTCACAAATACTTCAGAGAGTCCATGCTAATACGGTCCATCTTCCAGCGACTACACAGCCCAGGTGCAGCGGATGATTAATGACGGCCACCAAGTCGGTTCGCACACTTGGTCACATGCAGACTTGGCGACCCTCGATGCAGCTGGCATCACGTCCCAGATGACACAGCTGGAGACTGCGTTAACCTCCATCATCGGCAAGGTCCCGACCTACATGCGACCTCCGTACTTCAGCACGAACTCCCTTGCGCTGCAGACCCTTGGGAACCTCGGATATCACGTCATCAAGTAGGCAATATCTTTTACATGCACGTGGCTCTATGTACTAATTTCTATATAGTGCCAATATTGACACTCTTGACTATAATCATGACGATGCGACAATTGATGTTGCTTTCCAGAACTTCCAGAGTGGCCTCAACGCGGGTGGCACCATAAGCCTCATGCACGATGTTCACGCTCAGACTGTGCACGTTCTCATCCAGGAGTCTATCAATGCTGTCAAGGCAAGAGGCCTTACTCGTAAGTTCTCTCCACTGCTGTAGATCAGGACCATTGTGCTGACATTGACGCGCAGCCGTTACTGTTGGAACTTGCTTGGGAGATGCTGCCGCCAACTGGTATCGGCAAGCCGGCACCACTCCTCCTCCCTCGGGTGGCACGCCCAGCCCAGATGATACCTGCGGAGGTACCAATGGCTATGTTTGTACCAACAACAATTGTTGTTCGCAATGGGGCTGGTGTGGCTCGACAGACGAGTACTGTGCTGCTGGCTGTCAAATCGCATTCGGACGATGCAATTAAAAGAAAAGTTTTGATGATCAAAAATGATAGCATTGGGTTAGGTAGCATTGACACTTACGACCGATAGATATTACACCTTTAGTTATTAATCTTTATTATTGTACCAATACATCAGCTCGTGGGTATAGTTGAACGAAGGTGATTATTCACGGTGTGATTGACTTGTTCTTGGTCAACGAACTGATAACATGCCCCTTCTTCAATAGGTCAGTCGGAAATTCTTTGAAGATGACTCTCAAGGCATTTGTATGGCAGGAGAACCTTTGTAGACTATGTGCAGATAACTTTCAATTCGTGATCTCCTTTTCTAAAGATTCAGCTGATATGTTGATATCTGACTCACGACTAAGAAAGGCACTGAGCATCTGTAATTTATTTGGATGTAAACTAGCATATTCGAGAATGATTTGGCGATACGGATTCCACGTACCACGGTCACAAAACCTTTTCATGAACTCAGAGTGCCATATATTTTGTGCAAATACGCAGCAGCTGCAGCATATCAGTATAAATGTCGTCCTTCGGCAATGTGACGCTAGATAACCGTAGTGACCAACATCGTAGCCAGAGATCAGATGACCAAAGGTGGCAAATTCCGTCCCTTTGATTTTAACATCTCTGAAATCTTTCCTATTCCACTTCTCTTCATGAGTACCAGAGATTATGCATGACAAGAAGGTCTGTTTTATCTACAGAATGTGTAGTGTGAATTTGCACGTCGAAAAGAAATATGTTGCTGGGTAAATCTGGTAAGAATTCTGTATACCATAAAGACGACAGTTAGGAGGGTAATCTTACAGTACAAGGCAGTAATATAAGCCCTCGTTGAGATATCGGTTTCTTTGTATTGTCTGGGTTAAATCTTTCGCAATCGTTTTCGAAGGATTGGCTCTCGTGCCACCTAACGTCTTCGTCGAGTTTATTTTGAGGAACGATGTCAAATCGTAAATTCGGAGAGTAGGTCAATTATCCCAACAATGCACCCATCACATGATCTAGCCGGGAAGTAGCACAAGACTTCTCTATCGCCCACATTCAATCGTTCCCACATAATATTGTCGGAGTCAGACTACTCCCAACCCGGGAACTGCGCAACTACTCTCCCGTTTGGTATACCCCCGGTCTTTCTGATCGTTAATGCGTAATCTTTGAAGGGCTTCAACCTATTTTGCCGCTAGTACCGGAAGACGAACTCTCACGCTCTCCAGGAAGATATCGATCCGATCGGCTGACCTGACCGCACGATCTTGTGCACGCCAGAAAGCGTGATTAGGCAAGCCTAGTATCCGAGCTCGCGCACAGGGTCACTACATTGTACACACAAGAATTGGACCATTTTGTGTGAGTCTTTGCTCGGGTTCGACGTGTATGCGACTGCGTTGTCAGCGTTCTTGAGGACTGCCTGAGTGCCACCATTCGCGAAAGGCACAAAACTTTTTGCCTGGCCCGATGCGGAATCATTTGTTATCCTTTTGAAGAGCTCAACCTCTGGTACAACTCCAGCTCTTTCTCAGAAAATCATACACCACCACTCTCTTGGCCCACGTTCTGGTTGTACTGACTGCGCAACTCTCTAACTCCAACTGTTTCCCAAAGAACTGCGCTATCTCCGATTCACTGCGACGATCGAAACAGTATTTTTCTTAATCCATGACCCTTTTTTCTAGAAGATAGGGTGACTTTGGTCTAGGCCTGAACTAATTATTGCCTTCTGAAAATTGACTGCAACGACTTGTAGTAGTCACTCCTTCGAGACCACTGCGCCCATACTTCATGCCACAACTTGAGAGCATCTTGGGCCACGCCATGGGTCTTTAGGCTTGTGATATAATACTGAAGGTTGATTATTATGCATAGTGGCCCCTCCTTAACATTGTCTATTTCGGCCCAAGATTGCAATACGATTGGAAAAGCCGCGCTTTCTGGATTAATGGTAGAGAGTATGTGATCAAGTTCCGCGATAGTGCGGACTGCTCGACTATGGCGACTCCTGCTTCGACTTAAATACTTATGAACATCTCGGAAGTGACGTTACTAACGCGTCGCATTGGATGGGCGCGCGTTTGGCTCCGTCGTGACATGTTGACGCACTTAACCTAGGAGGTATGTAGAAGAGCGAGAATCTGTAGCGTTCACAATGGACTGAATGCTACGGCAACGGACTACGGCTCCACCTTCCCTGCCTAATCCCAAAGTCCCTTACCCCCGAATATGTTTTCAATCTGCATCCCGGACCGGCCTTTCGCTGTGACTGTCCCCACCGAATTGGTCGTCTGGTCCTTGACTCGATCTTGTTGGCCGGATTCCGTCCCGCAATCAAGTTAATCTTCTGCCCCGCCGCATCGGACAGGGCCGTGTCAATCCCCCGCGCTGCATCCTTAAGCAATATCAAGCTCGGCTCGTCCATTTCATCGATTTCGATCTTGACCAATTTCCGATGGACATCCTCCGCGGGGAACACGTCCTCCAGAGCATCAACAAACTCGGCAATCTTACTGGCAATGTTCTCCAGAACTTTCCCGTCATGCAGCCCCCACGTTGTCTTCTTCACCAGGCTCGTCTGTTTCTGTCTCTGCCGGACGATGTCTTTCAGCCGCCTATGCAGCGCCCGGCCCACCGACCTCATGTTCTCGTCCTCCAGCAACCCTAGATTCTGCTGGTCCTTGGTGAGCTCGTATCTATTTCGTGCGGACTGGAAGAGCAGCGCCATCTCCTCGAGGATCGATTTTGTCACTTGGACGGACTTGTCGGTCGGGGAGCCGGAGTCGAACTGCGGGTCGTCGTTAATCTTGACCGCCTGTCCCCATCGTCCCATCCGTATCCCCGCAATATCTAGCTTCAGTTGGCATGCCTCGTAGTCATGCGCGAAATGCCGACCTAGCTGGATGTACGCAAATGTGTCAACGCAGTTGTCGAAGAGAGAGCCGCTACGCTCAGCGCGCCTGCCACGATGCCGAACGCTTCTGCCATTCTGGATCCTTTTTTCTTTTCTTTCTTTCAACAAAGTTCAGATCTTGCGAAAGTGCTTCAGACAACGGATGCGGCTGAGCTGCTTCAAGTCACGAAGGCGGCTATTACTGTCCAATGATATCCCACCGCAGCCTGATTGGGTATCTGGGATATTTCTCTTCGCTTTGTTCTGGAAATAACCCCGCACCAGGTAACTTCCTTTGTCGCAATGATGAATAGCACCAGAGATATCACGCTCTCTGGGCAAGCCAGGCTCCAGGTTGGAAATGTTTACAACGACTACCAATCTGATGCAAGCAACGTCCATCCACTAATTGTGTATGACGCAATGTTCGACAGCCATGCCGAGGAGTTTAATGCCCGATGTCTGGATGATACTCGAGTCGACCTTCTCCGCGACATCACCGAATGGGCCGATAATCCTTGCGGAGAACCTATATATTGGTTGAACGGCATGGCTGGCACCGGCAAGTCTACGGTGTCTCGTACTATTGCTGAACGGTTCAACGAACGTGGAATTCTCGGCGCGAGCTTCTTCTTCAAGAGAGGCGAGGCCGACCGAGGAACAGCAACGTTTTTTTTTACGACGCTTGCCGCCCAACTGGGTCTGAAAGTGCCCCAAATCGCAGCATCCTTCAGAGCAGCCAGAGATACCGACCCAAATTTTAGAAAAGCTTTACGAGAGCAGTTTGACAAGCTCATCTTACAACCATTCTCAGAGTTTTACGACGCACACACCCTCTTGCTTGTCGTTGATGCCTTCGACGAATGTAACGGCGACGACGATATCAAACGTATAATACAGCTCCTCTCGCAAATGCAGAGTTCACACGTACGCCTCAAGACCTTTATTACCAGCCGGCCTGAGTTGCCAATTCGCCTCGGCTTCACGAATATCAAGGGGAAATATCAGAATCTAATCCTTCATGAGATTCCCGCGCCAGTGATCGAGCACGACATCTGCACTTTCTTCAAGCATGAGCTTGTCAAGGTCAGGGACAGCTACAATGATGTGATGCCTGAGGATGTCCGACTGCCTTCAGATTGGCCCGGTCAAACTGTCCTTTCAACCCTTGTCCACATGGCCGTCCCGCTGTTCATCTTCGCCGCCACGATATGCCGGTTCATTGATGATGACCAGGTTCTGGACCCTAAAAGCCAACTAGAAAAAGTTTTGCAGTATCGGGAAACCACACCCGGTTCTGGTCTGGGCCAACTTGGCCCTACGTACCTCCCTGTCCTTAATCAGCTTGTCAGGAACGCTAAGTCGAAAAATCGCACGTTGAACGAGTTCCGTGATATTGTTGGTCCTATTGTGCTGCTCGCTGAGCCGCTCTCAATATCGTCCCTCTCTGCATTCCTTAATCATACTCAACAATTCATCTGCGCCAAGCTCAGTCGCCTTCATTCTGTCATCGATATTCCATCTAAGACAAATTCTCCAGTTAAAATGTTCCACCTGTCCTTCCGCGACTTTCTCGTCAACCGAGATCATACACATGACTTCTCTATAGACGAGATAGATTATCACACTAAGATCGCAGACAGATGCCTCCAAATCATGAACGACAGCCTCCGAAGAAAAGACATCTGCGGCCTAAGAGCTCCTGGCTCTCGATGCGCGGACGCTGCCAGCAAGATAAGCACTTATCTCCCGGCACATATCCGGTACGCCTGTCTGTACTGGGTGCATCATTTGCAACAAAGCAATGGCAGGTTACGAGACTTGGATCCAGTTCATAAGTTCTTAAATCATCATTTCCTTCACTGGCTTGAGGCTCTGTGCCTCTTAGGCAAAGTAAACGAAAGCATCGAAATGGTTAATACTTTACAAAGGCTTGTTGAGGTAAGTTAGAAAGAACCTTGCTCAAGAATTGTGCTAATTGATAGTCTGGGACGGTTGTCCAAGAGTTCCTTCATGATGCGAGCCGGTTTATTCTCAATTACGCATTAATAATAAGCCAGTTTCCTCTTCAGCTCTACTTCTCAGCAATTATTTTTTCCCCAATTCAAAGTAAAATTCGCAAAACATTTATCAAAGAACGATTGAAGCGGGTATCTCTACCAAAAGCAGACGCGGAGTGGAGAGCCTGTCTACAGACGTTCGAGGGCCATTCTGATTGGGTGAATTCGGTCGTGTTCTCACCAGACGGCCAACTACTGGCGTCAGCCTCAGGCGATAAGACTATCAAGCTCTGGGATCGGACCGGCGCCTGTTTACAGACGTTCGAGGGTCATTCCAGTCCGGTGAGTTCGGTCGTGTTCTCACCAGACGGTCAACTACTAGCGTCAGCTTCAGACGATAAGACTGTCAAGCTCTGGGATCGGACCGGCGCCTGTTTACAGACGTTCGAGGGCCATTCTAATTGGGTGAATTCGGTCGTGTTCTCACCAGACGGTCAATTACTAGCGTCAGCTTCAGACGATGAGACTATCAAGCTCTGGGATCGGACCGGCGCCTGTTTACAGACGTTCGAGGGTCATTCCAGTCCGGTGAATTCGGTCGTGTTCTCACCAGACGGTCAACTACTGGCGTCAGCTTCAGAAGATGATACAATCAAGCTCTGGGATCGGACCGGCGCCTATTTACAGACGTTCGAGGGCCATTCCAATCCGGTGAGTTCGATCGTGTTCTCACCAGACGGCCAACTACTGGCGTCAGCTTCAGGCGATAAGACTATCAAGCTCTGGGATCGGACCGGCGCCTGTTTACAGACGTTCGAGGGTCATTCCAGTCCGGTGAATTCGGTCGTGTTCTCACCAGACGGTCAACTACTGGCGTCAGCCTCAGACGATAAGACTATCAAGCTCTGGGATCGGACCGGCGCCTGTTTACAGACGTTCGAGGGTCATTCCAGTCCGGTGAGTTCGGTCGTGTTCTCACCAGACGGCCAACTACTAGCGTCAGCTTCAGACGATGAGACTATCAAGCTCTGGGATCGGACCGGCGCCTGTTTACAGACGTTCGAGGGTCATTCCAGTCCGGTGAGTTCGGTCGTGTTCTCACCAGACGGTCAACTACTAGCGTCAGCTTCAGACGATAAGACTGTCAAGCTCTGGGATCGGACCGGCGCCTGTTTACAGACGTTCGAGGGCCATTCTAATTGGGTGAATTCGGTCGTGTTCTCACCAGACGGTCAACTACTGGCGTCAGCCTCAGACGATAAGACTATCAAGCTCTGGGATCGGACCGGCGCCTGTTTACAGACGTTCGAGGGTCATTCCAGTCCGGTGAGTTCGGTCGTGTTCTCACCAGACGGCCAACTACTAGCGTCAGCTTCAGACGATGAGACTATCAAGCTCTGGGATCGGACCGGCGCCTGTTTACAGACGTTCGAGGGTCATTCCAGTCCGGTGAGTTCGGTCGTGTTCTCACCAGACGGCCAACTACTAGCGTCAGCTTCAGAAGATGATACAATCAAGCTCTGGGATCGGACCGGCGCCTGTTTACAGACGTTCGAGGGTCATTCCAGTCCGGTGAGTTCGATCGTGTTCTCACCAGACGGCAAATTTCTCCGTACAAATATTGGTACATTTATTCTTAATAATACTGATGTATCCAATTATCAGCTACAAGAGCTGACACAACAAGAACGGCAACAGCACGAGCTTCGACAGTACAGCTATAGCCTTAATGCCGACTGTACATGGATTCTACACAACAGAGCAAAGATGCTCTGGCTGCCCCCAGACTATCGGCCAGGGGTGTCAGCCGTGGCAGGTTCAGCCGTAGCGATCGGTTGTATTTCGGGCCGGGTCGTATTACTAGATTTCTCAGAAGATGAGTCAGTTTAATCGAGCCTTATACTCCTCTTCTATACCTAACTCGGACACTGAACCTGAACTTTATTGTACTGAAGACTTGATTCATCTCAACTCTTTATTTTTATTTTTATGGTAGCGTGCCACCGGAACGGTCTGGGAGGGCTCATAATTATATACTTACTTGACTGCATTCTAACACTTACGGCTTGGAGCTAATGCACAATAGAAGCATCTCGAAAGTCGTTCTCAAGACAGCCACTCCTACATGTAATGGGTCTTTGCTTCCGTCAGACGAACAATAACCACAGGAATCTACGGGACTTTCTAAACGGAGTGTAGTTTGTCTGACTCGATTTCGGAATACCTTGATGATGCTAAACATTTAATGTGTAGTTCCGCTATCGACCGCTCGTTGCAATCTCAGTCATCTCCCGTGGTTTCTCCCGGCACTGGGAAGTCAAACTCTATTGGCTGCCTCTCGCCAGCGGGCCCAAATGGGAGGACACATACTAACAACGCTGCCTTTCCAGTCCGTACTATATGACAAACCAGGAAATAAGCACCACCCGCAAAGAGCAAATTTGCCAGATTCTCTGGCGCTTCAAAGTCGGAGGACGAGGAAAGGTTTGTCAATTTAACTACTGCTAAGGCGCTTATAGGAGTCTACGTTTAAGTCTCTATAGTGTGTGCTGCACAGGAAATCTGAATTGGTATCCTGATTACCATACTCCATCAGCCTGAAAAGACGCAGTGACAGGCAGGGATGTACCCTATTTTTGGGACGTGCCTTCCACGCTACGAAAGATATACTTTCAAGTGTCACGGCGACATTAGTTGCAAAGAGACAGTTGCTTTTGACCATATCTATTGGCGAAAATATCAAAGCTAAAGAGTAAGTCTAACATGAACGCTGCTCAATAGCTCAACCTGTGGAATGGCTTCTCCATTCAGTTCTTTCCGTACAGTGTGGGCGACAAATAGATCTATTCAGCGCTATCGTACGAAGGAGAAGAAGGGATTCTTCCCCTCGTACGTGGTCTATAGATAGGGGTTTGGGGGTTCACCCGCACGGCTGCTGGCTGCCGACAGCCACATCGTGGCTGTGGTGGCTTACTGCCAGCACGCCGGTGACTACCTATACTACGTAGTCAACCGTCGTACGAGACCGCGAATAATATATTCCAACACAACCGCCTTTTATGGCCCGACAGTCCCCACATCCTCCGCATGTGTTATCTAACCTACATGCTTCTGTCGATCTTCATCACACTCTACCTTATAACTCCACCCACACGTTAGCCCACGCGTCTATGTCGTTCAACTTACACGCAGGCAGGCTGTTATGGCACGCGCTGTGATATAAAGCTCAATCACCGTACAAAAGTCAAAGCCGGCTTTATTTCAAAGTCTAAGCCCGGATGCTAAACCTGAAATTTATTATACAGTTTAAGCATGTGTGTACTTGGAAAATGGTAGTACTATGAATGCGTGAGCGTTGGAATTGACGCAGGATTAAACTATGTAGAGAATAGGAGTTCTTACACGGAGTATACTTAGAAGCATTGCTTATAGTACTTTGAGGCTACTAACTGGGTAGCTGACTACTCGGGTCAAGCCATAGGAATGGATTCTCACCATTAAAGTTATATAACCAAAGCCGCGACACCTATTTCCCCTTTTAGTATAAAAGGTTCTGAGTACACTAAACCTAAGTACGAGAGATTGGCATCGAAGAGCACCATAAGGACGCCAATGCAAAGGAAACCCCATAAATTTTAGATTATCAGCGATTGCTTTTTGTCGTTTCCCGGAGGACCGGGCAGACCTTCGAGTGCATGCATTTATGGTAATAACAGCGGACGGTCTAATCATTTTGATTCACATTGGTCACCACCGCTGTGATGCACCCCCTGGCGCTCCTTCGGTTTGGCTGTTGCAGGAGGTCTTTCTGTTAGTCTAATCCCCACTTCTCTCTACGGATTTTGGCCGCATCAAAAGCGGCCAAGTAACCCATCCTTGAACGAGCTAGCTCTGGTAATTCCCGATGTTCGCGTCGAACTTTTACGCTTCTCTTCCATTCCACAGCCATCGAGTTACGAACAAAAAGAAAAATCGAATACATACAACACCGGGGATTCGCTGGCCGTCACCGATCCAACTACTAATCCAGCGCTTCTCAGTTTATCTAGGGCAGAGCGGACGGGATGCCGAGGTTTCTAAGAGCTATGGTCGTATGTGCTGACAGCGCCGACAATTTAGGGATATAATATTGAAATAAGATCACAATCAAGTATATATAATCAAGCACCAAATCGATATTGTATTCGTTTTGCCAATAAATATAGATAAATCATACTTTACGAATCGGAGTAGAATATAAGTTTATGTAATAGTCTTCTTTATAGCATAACGAAGGGGGAAACTCTCCACTCTATATCAAGGAACATATACAGAAAAGAACAAATCTTGCACCTTATCGCGCGACTTAAAACTGTGGTAAAATGCTAGGAAAGGCTGATGCTTATTAAAAAGCTGGTCAGGGCTTTCGAACGACACCTGGGTCGTGGCTTGTAAGACCCCCAAGAGCTAAGCTGAACAATTTTTTATACTATACAAGATGGATGTACAAACGAGTCCAATGCTTATTCATCGTTTCTATGCGAGCCACCCGCTTTTTGACTGTAGTCTAGTGTTATAGCTCAATATGCGCCCCTTGTGATGGAAACGAATGCTTGCCAGACCATTGCAAAGCCCAGAGCGGACCACGAAGCGTTTGTTTTGATCGAGATGACGATGTATGCTCCATGTGAGGATGAACAACACCCCGATCTAATATGAACCATATAGAGTTCTCCTTTGTGATCTTCACAGTGACGTCGCTGACGCTTACATGGCGTGCCGACCCAGTACCCAGTACGGGCGGGACGCACTGGCCTCGCAGTGGCAACCACCCCCCCTCCCTCTGCTTCGATTGCCCCACGAACTTTCCCGTCCGGTAACGGCCGGGACACCCAACGGCCTGGAACACGTCCAATGCATGAGGCCGCATTTCACATCACGGACCTGCATTCCCGATTGATGCGCTGTACACTTGGCCTGAGTCGAGGCCGGTATCACCCATGAACCTTCACAGCCTGCCACATCACCTATCTTAGTAGCTTCTGCACGTCTCAGTGGAGGCGCATATCAGCGGACCTCACCGCTTTCAGCAGACGGGTTTGGAAGTCGGGCTCGTTGAGGCCCGAATCTTCTCCGTTGGTTCTCCTTCGTGTCACGAGACCTCACGAGACTTTGAATATTAGAGAGTGCGAAAGCACAGGCAAAACGTGTCAAGGCGGACCCCGACTTATTACCACGTCGCATACTCTACCTGGCCGCAGTATCTGTGAATTCTTACTTCTTTACCACCGCAAGTTTGTAGAACACCGCAAAGGGAAGCAACCATCAAAGACACACATCAGTACACCATCCACCAACCAGCAAAGATGTGCATCGCCCTCCTCGCCACCTCACACCCCAAATACGCCCTGATCGTCCTCGACTCGAGGGAGGAGTACATCCTGCGCCCGACGTCGCGGCCGCACTTCTGGACCCACCGGCCGTCGGGGAACACCATCCTATCGTCCCGGGACCTTCTCCGGAGAGAGCGCGGCACATGGATGGGGATCACCAAGACCGGCCGCCTCGCCGTGCTCACCAACTTCAGGGAACACGTGGACCCCGCCGACGCGCACAATGTCTTCGGCGTCAAGAGCCGCGGCGAGATCGTGAACGCGTGGCTGGGCGCCCCGGAGGAGGAGAGCCTGGACGCGTTTGTCGAGAGGACGCTGGCGGAGAAGCTGATGAAGGGGGTGGGCGGGTTCTCGTTGATCTGCGGGGACCTGAAGGCGAGACCGCGTACCTCTGGGACCGATGGAGGAGTCAATGGCGAGCAGAAGGCCCTGGGCCCGCTGGTTGTCATCTCGAACCGCAGTGAGGCCGTTTCTGGCGTCCCGCGGATCGGCGGCGAGAGGGATGGTGTCTGGGGCCTAAGTAATACCATCTACGAAGATTCTCCGACATGGCCGAAGATTGTGTTGGGACGGAGACTAGCGCGGGATGCTATTGAGAAGGCAGTGTCACAAAATGCGAGCGAGGAAGAGCTGTTCGATCTACTATTCGGGGTATTGGACACCAACACGATGCCCGCGAGAGACCCCGGGCTGGACCACGAGAGCTACGTCGACCAGCTCAAGAACTCAATATTCTGCCCGGCAATCAGTGACGAGGAAAAGGACCGGGACATGGCAGCGGCCGTCGCAAGAGGCAAAATGAAGCCCGCATTCGACGAGATCGAGGATGAAAGCCGTGAGTTGGCGGAAGAATCGGATCATCCGGACGCTCCGGCTATCTTTGACAGGGGTGCCTATGGCACACAGAGACAGACAGTAATATTGGTGGATTGGGAGGGCCGAGTCACGTACAAGGAAAGAGCATTGTGGGATGCACATGGAAACCCCATTGAAAGGGGTGAAGGAGATGTCGTGATAGAGTACGATATTGAAGGCTGGAGGTAGGCAAGCTGTAGATAGAAGACCGAGGGCGGCCCGCCCTCGGTGTTAATACCACTGCGAGATTGAGTAAGGTATATTAACATAACACTAATCTATGCGTGTCTCCCAAGAGTGTGGCTCAATTCTTACAATATCTTGACAGTGCCAGTTTTAGGATATGTGGTTTCAACCAGAGTGAGTATATTTTGAACGATCATTCATGCCTCCTCAATGTGCCCGCCCCGCCAAACCTAGACATCGGCTATTCTTCCATCCGAAACCGCGTGTATAGATAGTCTAATTAGGAATGCCGTCTACGGATATTTGTCTGATGACTTCCGCGCCAAGGAGGATAAAAAGCTACTGCTATCGTTACGGCCACAGGTAGGTTTCATTGAGGCAGAGTCCGCCTGTGCCAGAATGTCCTTCAATATCGCTTGGCTCGATCGCTTTCGTTGTACACGCAGAAGCAATTCTTTCGATGATTTGGTGTGATATGTCCCGTGAAACTGTGGCAACGCCCCCGGAGGCTGATCTTCTAGTGACGGGAAGCTAAACCGCCGGAGCTTGTCCAGTGTTGTATCGGGCGTGGGCTCTGTTCTTTGTTGTGGCTGAGCACTACTTGTTCGTTTACGACTCGAAGGGCCAATTGTACTACCCATTCCCTTCCGAGTGGCCTTATTTATTTTGTCGTTATCAGGAAATCTGAAGGATTCTGATGAGTCCGATGCCTGCTCCGTATCTTCCGATGACAGCGGCGGCGATCGTCGTCCAGTGTGGGCATCAATACCGCGTTGATACAGTGTGTTTGACTTGGCTTGACTCTGAATCGGGCGATTCTTGACCACGTTATTATCATTCACGGCGGACCAAGTGCTACTACTAAGTTGTGGGACTGAAAACAAAGGCAGCACTGAGCTGACGGTGGTGGTGGGCTCTGCCAGTAGGGATGGTGGAGGCACAATGCTGTCGAGCCTGGTAGTCAGCTTAGCATTTTCGTCCTTGGCTGGCCGGGCAGAAAAGCAGCCAGAGGGTATATCTTGTCCGTGTATCCGTCGAAGACCACTTATGACGATATCGAGTATTCCTGCAATATCGTTGCTAGACACCAGGAAGGATTCAGGCATTTCATTGGCGGCACGATCCCCATTGTTGCTGAGATCATGACTTTGATTTTGAGAATTTTGATGTTCTGCCTGGGTGGACCGCGTCTGACCAGAGCCAAGCAAGCAGTGGTCATGTCGTGAATTTTTCAGGTACACCCGAATGTTGAAAACAATATCCTTGATGCCACGTTGCACAGCTTCTGCGTCATCGAAACGAGTCGGGTTTGGGCTGTGAGGCTCAATTGTGCTCAAGTAGGAGCCGATACTGGTTGAACTCCAACACTTGGTTGTGACGGGATCGGCGGGAGATGAGACAAGTTGCTCGATGGTCAAGGGTTCTTCAATGTACGCCGTGCCTACGTCGAGGTGGCTCAGCGTACCGTTTGTTCCACTTTTGGAAAGCGAAGAACGTCTCTTTGCGAAATGGTCAATCATCGGTTTGGCGCAGAAACGATGATGCTCTGGCTCATGCTGGTACGGCAAAGGCCATCCCACTCTGCTCGGGCAACTTTTTACAGGGAGTATCGGTAGCGGCTTGCTGTCGCCAACAGCGGGTAGTGGCGAGTCCAAAGCTGATTTGATGCTTAGCAGAGATACTGGTGGTGTCTCGTCCGTTGCGACGCTGACATGACGGGTTGGTGGAATACTGTAGAACAGATCATCATCGCCGTCGTCAACCGAGTTTCGATTGGAATGGGTTAGCATGATGAGATACTTGTGGAGGGAAAAGACAGGAGGTTGTAGGTTATTCGAGAGAAAACTGTGAAATTTCATGTATGGATTCGCACTCCAGTCGCGTACGGACTTGAAAATATTCCCGGCGCCCATTGCAATCTGGTCCATCCTGCCGTGGTCAAGGTGTACTGCCTTTGTTCAAGGCAGGAACACTGCAGATAGCTTGACCAACAGATGGCAAGTGCGATGAGGCCATGCAGCCCGTAGCAACAGGCTCTAAACGGGCGGTTCGGACTTTCAACTAACACCCAATGACATGTTGCGAATTCATTCGACGTGAAAGCGAGCTTAAAACCCTCGCACTTTGGGTGAAATGGTCTTACCATTGATGTGACAAAATATCATGCCTCGGGGCTTTCCAAGATCCACTCGGTGAACCTGACAGCATGCCACAAACGCCATCCAATGCTCCAGAAACACCGCAAACTGCCTGATGCCCCCCTAATAAAATCACGTTCCCGACTACGAATCGCTTCTGCGTTGATTCTTCATGAAATCCCTTATTTGCTCGACCTTGCTCGCAAAGAACATACCCTTTTTGTCGTCGGCCCACTTGAGGACGCCGATATCTTCAGCAAACCTTCGGACCCCGTCGTACTCCTTGACCGAGTCGAACTCCATGAAGAGGAAACCGGGGGTAGCCTGCATACGCTCCGTGTCCAGCTGCCAGAGCCTGATCTGATCGATGATGACAGGCGGAAGGAGTGGCTTCTTAGTGGCGGCTGCCACACGGTGCATTTGCTCATGCGCGTGCGTGGCCAGATAGGATATCATCTGCTCTGACGTGATGCCCATGTCAACAGCACGGCGGATGGAGTTGCGGGTGAGCCGCCCCGAGACTAGTTCCCTGAAGCGCATCTTCAGCTCGCAGAAAAGAGCCAAGACGGCGATCTGTAGCGGCGAAGAGGTGTAGGCATAGATTCTGAAGTTGGTTTCAAGAATGATGGCGTTCTTGTCCTGCGCATCGGCGACGCCCTCGCTGGCGGCAGTGAAACCGGCGCTGACACTCCGGAGGCTGCTTTCACTGCTGGTGAGGGTGGTGGCCAACCTGGTGGGGAAGAAGGAGGCGTTGTCGTGTCTCGGTATGAAGACGAGGCCAAAGTCGACCAAGGACGGCAGCATGTTTCGTCGGGATTCGGTCAGGGCATCGGTGCTGTAGGCGCGGCCGAGCTCCAGAGAGGCCAACAGGAAGAGGAAGGATAGCATGTCGACGTGATCCAAGCCGGCCTCCGGCCTTGCCTCGGCGGCCTCGAGCCACAGCAAGAGCAAGGTCCAGACCTGGGCGTTGGCTTCCTGCAGCAGAAAGGTGAAGCCAGCTTGGGTGATGTGGACAGTCGGGGACACAGGGCTCCGCCTCTCGACAAGATGGCCCCCGATCAAGAGATCCTTGACGGTGGCATTGGGGCCACTAGTCTTGTCGCCAGCCATGCGAGAGCCGTCTGTTATGCCGACCGAGTTGACGACGTAGTGCAGTATAGAATCCCATCTCTTTCGCGCCCAGTCGTCGAGGAAGGGTATATCGTACTCGGCGGGGACGGGCAGTGAGGAAGGCACGCCGAAGGAGTTGTGGTCGCCTCCTCCCTCCAGGGCCAGCCGCAGACTGTTCTTGAAGTTCTTGGTGAGGGACAGAGTCTGGGGGGCATCCTTGGAAAGCGGTGTTATGGTGACGATGTGCAAGGCGATGAGCATGGAGATGGCCTGGTCCTTTTGGCGCTTGGACGTGGGCTTGACCCAGATGTCGAGATCGGAGAGGAGGAAGGGCGTGGGCATGTACAGAATGGCCATGACGATGGTCTTGGCGAGGTGAGGGAGCATGCGCCTGAAGACGGCGAAGGCGGCCGAGGGCTGTTGATAGAGGCGTCTCAAGGTTGTGCCCTGGACCTTCTCGAGGTACTCGGAGAGCTGGAGGGAGTTGGCCGACATGTTGAAGGAGTCGTCGGCGCCGTTGCTGGGGTGTGCTACCTCATTATTATCGTACGTCTGATGCTGCGACCCGAATCGACTTGACTCGGCAAATGTCGCGAAACGAAGCTTTCAAAGGGAGTGATGATCGGAGGTCACAGCCACTCGGTGAAGTATGCTATGCAGTCTAGACCAACCGTAGTCTAACCGTAGTTTGAACTTTACAGTGGCTACGCTACGGTCAGCAGTAAGTTATGTAATGCAATTGGGGAAGTTGCCTGGAATTCCAGCGCCGAAGGCCCACCTGTGTTCGTGATTACGTACAGTGCTGTACGGGTCCCGTACCTGCATGGTACATTTGGGCAGTAAGTTAATTATGTACTACCGCTAAGTTATGTACCATGTGCATGTGCCTGCAAGTGGTCGCAGCTTGCAGAATGCAGAATGCGCCGTACTGTAACCCTCGTCGTCACTTTCGAGGAGAGGAAAAGAGACACCCAAATACCAAGCGGGAAAAGAAAGAAATAAAAATAAGGTTGCATTTAGCGCCTCAGATTTGATCCTTCTAGCCTTGGTACTTAGCAGATTAGGTTAGGGGGGCAGGGGGGGCCAACAGGGCATTGACACTGAATTAACGTTACTATAAAGGCCCCTCCCCCCTACCCTTGGCTTCACGTTCTGGTATTGGTCGGGGTCGTCATGTCATCTCATGTCATCTCGGATGTCATGCAGGGCGGAGAGAAAGAGAGAGCCCGAAAAAGTTCAGGGCATTCCACAACACGTGACTCTCATCTGCATAGCAAAGCCTCCTGTTAACACCCGGCCATAAAGTTTGTCGAATCGATCGACTATTAGGGAGACATCGTATTAGGTTGAACACGCCTCTCTTTACCTACACTATGTTCATACCGCAGCTCAATACCATCGCCATCTACCATGAATTTCCGAGCGATCCATAACTATTCTCCAGCACCAGTTCTCCCTAATCATGTACTCTTGTCATGATACCTCGAATCGCTTCTTTAATTTTTCACGTACATCAACCAAGCGCCACCCCGACGAAGCTGCCACGCCTCCCATTGTGACTACCCCGTCCAAGCAGCCGTCCTACCCAGCCCCTGTCTTCCATGCTTCCGCCTCTTGGCAAAAGCTGCTCCTTGCCCTTACGCCTGGCGTACTTTTGCTGCCATGCATGAAGGCTCTTCCTGGCTTCGCTAGTCGCACAAAGAGCCTCCAAGTGCAAGAATACTCGCCGCGCTCTGTTCTCTTCATTCTCAAGACGCCCCGCGTCCACGCTGCCTCCCCCTGCTCGCAACCTGCTCTTAGTGGCAGTGCATGTTGAGTATCTACTGCTTTGGCCCGTAATTATGTTGCGCATGAGGTTGGGGTTTGATGCCGACGCAGGCATATGTGCCGGGACACTGGCTCTGTAATCCGGCACAATGGACCGTTCAGCGTGAGCCGTAACAAGTGTCGTCATGTTTCCAGGCAGTAGCATCTCATTGTGGAATCGATCTTCTAGAGCCACGAAGCGGCCAGTCCAGTATGCTGAAGATTGTGCTGTATGGATTTGTCGAGGATTACCACTATCGATGCCCGACACACCCAGCGAGGTACCTGAAGCATTACAAATACTGCTTCTGGGCTCCGAATCGAATGTTGAAGAAATCGAGGTCGACCTGCTGAACTTGGACAACGAGCTGCGAGAGACTGAGGCTGTTAAGTTAGAGATGACGTTTAATGTATTGGACTTAGGCAGCGCGCCGACAGTTCGTGGCTTGGACTTGGTTCCTAGCTTTGCGGCGGCGATCTCGATGCTGTTCTTGTGCTTATGCTGAAGACCAATCAGGCTGCTGTGAGGTGGAATGTTCTCTTGATTGTGAGCATGGTATTCTGCAGCCATTTCGTACGTGGTTGCTGTGGAGGCTTTCGGCAACGGAATGCTGGTGGGTGTGGTCTTTCGCATAGATAGGCGTGGGGCTGCGGCATAGGTCGTAGGAAGTTCGCCGCGTGTTGTGGATGCAGTCAATGACGAAGTGGCTACCGATGGAAGACACGATGGAGGGCCATCAGTCGAAAAACCGGCTGAGATGCGGCGAGTTGATGTTCTTTGTTTGTTGACGGGATGAAGGCCAAGCGGGTTCGGATGACCCAGCGAGGATTCGCAAGCTTCTTCGTTCATCTCTCGGACCTCCAGGACAGGATTTTCTTGTGGAGGTAGACCAGGATATTCCACAGGAAGAATAGAGACCAGCGACATAGTTGTAAAGATATGCAGGGAATACAAATCTTGGCGATGGTCCAAAAGCCGCTGAGCCAGAGTCTGCCGAGCTCAAACAAAGTGACCAGTGTCGTCACAAAAAATACTTGCCAGTAAAAGTCAACAAGTTCACTCAATGCCCGCAGTGTTTGGGAGACCAGCAGGTACAAAATAGCGGTAGCTGACTTGAGTAGTTGAAAAGTCTGAGGGGCAACAATATCTTGTTGCTGTGGCTGATCCATTACCGTACTTGTCTGCAATGCAGCAGGTCAGCCAGGTCCACGGCCAAGGTGGGCAGAGGACGGACTATATTGATTTTACTGGCCAACGCAATTCATATTTACTCTGCATGGAAGGCACGACAGCTACATTAGGCGTCGTCATGCCGGAGTAGGGAAACTGCCTATGCAAAACGCGGTACAATGACGTACCCCAACTTGACGAGAATCTCTTTAGAGTTCGTTCATCTTAGGATATGCTGCATTTAGGGCTTGCCGCTTCCCATCCCTTATATGGGCACAAGTGGTGACTTTCACAGCTTGGCGTGAACGCGAGTAAGATAGTCTGGATCGGCATCAACAGCAGTGTATAGTGTACATGTGGATCCAACATATTTCATTAGATGGCTGCTGGAGCATTTATGATCGTACAAGTAAGTCACTCGACTTGTAGAAACTTAAACTACATGCTAATCACGATATACTGTAGGCGTAGACGACAGTTACCTGACCTCATGTCAACAATAACACAACACGTACGCGGGCCAATCAATTAGCCCAAAAAGCCAGCTACCAGCAGGCCACCCACGAGCACAGAGAAGCTGACACCAATATTGGTTCCAATGCTGCTGCCTCCACTGCCTGTCGAGTTACCAGAACCACTTGCACCGTCACTTCCACCACTGCTCCCAGTTGTGCTTGTGCTGTTACCGCTATTGCCGCCACCCGAGCCGGTGGTGTTTACCTCGACATAGCTCTGCAGAACAGAGACTAATGCACTGAGTACACTCGTCTGCGCAGCAGCGGATGAATTGTCAAATTTGCCATCTGCCCAGGTGAAGCCACACATGCGCTTGTTGTCACCACCAGTACAAGTCAATACGGCAGCTGCAGCACTTGTCTTGAGAACTGGTAGGATTGTTTCTGTGGTGTGTGGGGCGAGCTTCATGGTGTAGGCAAGTGATCGGTGAAGGATCCCCTTGTAGAAAAGCATGTCGCTGGTACAACTCTCAGAATCCTCGCATGCTATCTCAGTCGCAATACCCTTGGGGAAGAATAGCTCCAGTGTGCGGTCAACAAGACCATCGACACGTGTCTTCCAAATATCGTCATTTGTCTGCGGCCACGTCAGCTACGAATCGCGAATTACCCCAATCCATCAGAGTGGGAAGCTTGGTGCGAATGTATTGCTTACATAGTTGTACATGTATGCAGAACCCTGCAAGAGAACACCGGCGGCGTACGAGAATTGAACACGGTTGATAGCATTGCATGCATCGGCCTAGGACTTGATGAGTGCTGCGGGTCTGAGGAGAAGAATAGATAAGTTTTACCTGCAAGCCATCGTAGACATTGAAGTCATCAGAGACCAAGCCAATCTTGCTGAGGATATCATACGTCTTGGCGGCTTCATCGCCATATGTATCATTCTTGGTCAAGACAGCTAGCTGGGCGCCGATGCTGAAAAAGCCTGCATTGGAGGCGGCTGATGACATGTCAGTAAGAACTAAAACCATGGAGAAGCAATGGTCGACACATACTGTTCACATAGCTATAACCGTTGTTGAAAGTGTATATCTGCCATCTCAGAGCGCCTGAGCAGTTTCCTTCACTAACGTGGCGTCCCTCAACACTCTGCACATCAAAAACAGTCTGTGCGAGAGCAAGCCATTGTGCGTCCCCTGAAGGAGGATCCACGAAACCTGTCTCGTCGGCCAACAAAGCGGCTTGTGCCCAAAAGCTTTGATCATCGTTGCCTTCGGAGGCAGTCCAGTTTGCCGGCATGAAATCGTTGTCCGAGCCTACTTGCCATTGCAAGCCTTCCAGTATAGTGTCATCGTAAGTTGTATTTCCGGTACGCGACCTGTAGTCCAAAAGAGTACTCCAGAGGAGTGATCCTGTCCACCAGTAGTAGTCGCCTGCCGGAGGAGCCGATCCAAAGATGCCCGGTACGCCACCCGGTTTATCTCCGTCGTAAAACGATAGCAAATCCTCTGCTACCAGTGCAGCAGCCGCCTTTACGGAATCTAGAGTTATGTCAGCCCCTCAACACGGGTCAAACCTCGCTGTCATCGTACCTGCATCGTTGATGTCGACTGTTATGGCTCCCAACACGCCCGGAATGGCAAAGAGGAACTTCTTCAATAAGGTAGCGGAAGACTTCATAATGGCAAACGGTGAAAAGAAATATTGCTACTGGTGCAGAAAACGAGTGTTTAATACTAATGAATGAACGAAGATTTATTTGCACAGGAAAGAAAACCTCACGCAAATGAACAGCGAACGAAGGTGAAGGTGGACTTGACTGCCTGGCAGACCTGGAATCAATCCCTGTGAGATTTTGGGTTTCTAGACTGGCACCGCCCAGGGGTGAGGCGTAGTAGTCCCGTATTGCACTCGGTAGCCAATCATGGGTGGCCTAGGAGATTAGCTGCTAAATCCTTCAGAAATTGCACCGCTCCGTCTGTCTCAGGGCTTAGCGCGCCCTTGGCGATGGCTCAACCAAGCTGTCAAAAAGTAAGCTTAAAGGTTACCGTGCAGTGCACGCAGATTTGGAGTCATTGCACCAAGGAACAGGATCAACCCATTGTCATCAAACAGAAACCATTCTTAATATACTGATTTCTCCAGGATACCCACTACGACACCGCGAAACCAGTGTTGATCAAGAAATTTCCTCGGTACTTGTTAGAGAAGCTATTACGTACACAATCATTGAAGAATGCCCACACTGAATGCGCAGCTAAGAGCAATGTCATACAGAGAACAAAATATCGAATTGTATAAAAACCCCGTGGAAGGCAAGGCATTGAGAAGCTTATAGGTTGTTGTAGGTACGGGTAGTCAATAGAGGAGATGTCTGAGTACGAAGTGACTACTTATGGTTTGAGATACAATTGTCACCGACTATGTACTTGCCTCTTTCTGAGAATGCCTCCAAAAGACTCGGCAAGGTCGTATTAAGCGAAATAATGTTCGCTGACTATTCCTTACTCTATTTGGTCGCCGACTATATGATTGCCTCCTTCTAAAAATGCCTTTAACAGACCTGGCCAGGTCAAGTTATGGTAACTTGTGATCGCTGATTGTACTTCACTCTTTTTGACAGTTGAAATCTAAGTTATAATGATAGTACTTATAGGTCATGATTGCCAATTCCAAGCTGTCACACTGGAGCAATTTCTAGGAAATTAATGATGAGCCATGTGATAGAAGGTCATAGTCGGCGACTATGTACTTACTGTTTCATAGCAGGGACCTAAACAAATAACTAAAACTGTTATAATAGTCTAGTTCAGAAGACTAATCTAGGCTGATGAAACCCCAAGAATCACAAGACAGAGAATAATCAGGCATAAGATTAAACCATTCGCTTTCTCCGCCAAGCGAACTTCATTTAATTCGTGCTTGCGCTATGCGCTCTATTTGATCAATAGCGAGCACTCTCCAGCAAGAACGCCACATGCCTTGCATACCGCTGAATCTAGGGCCTGAGCTGAGCCGATTGCCCCCGCGATGGCGTTCTTATAAAGTACGTAGTAAAGATTATGCGCTGACGCGCCATGCTCTGATTTCTTGGTCCTTGAGATGTGGGTAGCGAGATGCACGACTAGATGCGAGCGCACTCTCGACATACCAGAAGACCGACAATACACCCGCCAAGTCAGGACTCAGAACGTACGGCGAGTGTGCTTTTGAAGTGATTCTTGTTCGAGTTCTCTTGCCCTAAAAACAGTCACCAACATTGTGTCCGGAAAGGTTCAGGTCTCATGAGAAGTGGCTTTGTTACGATTCCTGTCTTTGCCTCGCTCTTTCTATCGCATACCTCCCGACTTTGAAATGTGCTTAGGTACAGACTATCATTGTTGGGAACCGGTTTCTTCATAAGCTGCAAAATTGACGGTGTCTGATTGAAAAGCTCTGTTAGAAGCATTGGTGCCTCGCCCTTGATAACATCTATATGTACGTGAGATCTCTAGCTCCCACTAGGGGGAGCTACAAAAGTTTACGGATGTTGCAATTGATTGCGTTGACCATCGTTGATATAGCACGATACAATCTCAAAATTTGTAGAAATTGTTAGTCATATTAGATTGAAAGCTAGCGCGATATGATGCGAAATATAATTATCACAGTTACATCAGTAATCGTTGGCGTTGAGACTAGTTTAGTCCGTTGAATCATGCGTCTCCCCTGCCCTATGGGAGCAGTGAAACACATTTGGGCTGTACCTCTTCTAACCTGGCTGAGAGCTCTCTCCAGATATCGATCTGTAAATGTTGGCCTTCTGCATTACTGACCCAATCAGGCACCCAATACTCCTTGATCTTGCAACCAGATAGTAATTTTCCGTGACTTTCCTCGCCCGCCACCAAACCATGCAATATCGTGCGACTTCCAACTTCTGCTGTCCGTGCCATCATTGTTCGCAGGGTCGCAAGCATGATTTTGGTCAAAGTCTTCGATTCTCGGCCCAGGCCAGTCGTGCATAGACCAGGAGCGACCATGTTTACAATCACACCTGTACGCTCCATAGGGCATAAGGCTGCAAACTGACGTATGGCACATTCTTCGACCAGCTTCGTCAGAGCATATCTGGTTTGGGCATAAATCAGTCTTCTTGAACAAGGCGCCGCATAAATGCGCAATTGTCCTCTCACCTTTGGTCCATATTAGCCCTCTTCTCGTCGTTAAGCCCGTTAAATATCCCGCCTTTGCGACTTTTATCCATCTCTTCCTTAGCAGTATATCCCAAGACACTAACGACAAAGACGATGGTCGGTAATATTTCATTTTTGCGTCCACTGTCGCTCAATTTGGGCATCAACAAAACCCCTAGAAACAATGTATTAACAACATTAACAAGGATGCTGGTCTCCAATCCTTCGGTAGTTGACCATGTATCCATCAGGACGCCGGCGTTGGCCACGACACCGTCAATCCTGTCCAACTCTGTCGAAACTTTCTTGACAAAGCACTGAACTGACGTATATGATGCCATGTCCAGGTGCCAGACCTGCCACATGGATAAGCATCTCCAGAAATGAACTGTTTTGAACTTTGGAAGCGTAATTACCTGTACAATTCCTTTACGTCCTGTAGACCTTTCGATGTCTGTTTTGGCTTCTTCTCCTGCCGCTAGATTCCTCACAGCCAGAACAACGCACACGGCCGAAAACCCAACAAGATGCCGTGCAGTCTCCAGACCTAAGCCAGAGTTACCGCCTGTGACTATATATGTTTTACCACAACACGTCGACTCGTCAGCCAGGATCGGCAATTTCTTGTACTGCTCGGCAGTCAGTCGGAGCATCACCATCTTGCCGGTGTTACGACTTTTCCACCAGGTCCGTAGCTGAATTATGAGAATTTTATGATATATTTGACGTCTAGATCGTTGTCGCAGTTCACCGGAATGGCGACGCTAAATAGTAGTTGGAAGAGAGTCTGCCTTTGACCACGACACGCAACACTGGTTTTTATATTAAAATGGACCCTTGCTTGTATGTGTCGGATCACTTAAACTCCAGGGTCTCTAAATCCGAGACATTTCTGCAAATCCGACATGCTAACGAAGAGATACACAACCATATTGATCGAGTATCTTCCTACTTTGGGCGCTCAAGATCTAGCCCCCATTACTTAGAACAATATTGGACCAATCAGACATTGACATCCATTCTTGGTTAGATAGATTTTTCCATGTCTCAACGCCAGGCCAATCATATCTTGTTTCCCTCTTTTGGACTAGCGTTTCGACAAACAATGCCAGCATGATCTGACTCCAGGGAAACCATTCTTCAGCTTCAATCATTCTGAAATTCCATTGCTATCAGGATTCTAGCTTCAATATTAATAAACGGATCCCCAACTACGTTTATATGTGCGAGATTGACCGTCAAGTACGGAGTATTTCCCATATCACACTTCAGGTCAGTCGCGAAGTGAATGGTGCCCGCAGGATAGCGTGCCTATTTGAGCTCCGCAAGAGCTCCAACACCTCAAGGTTACCATTCTGTCACTGCACAGCCACACACTCTCCGACTCTGCCCAGGCCACAGTTCCTATCACTGTTGCTATAGAGTCAGGATTCGTCTTACATTTTTATGACGTTGCCATATCGGGCTAGTACAGCTTGCTAAGTAATATTTAGAGCCTTTCCCCTCACAACTGCCGTTACAATTGTCGCACGCAAGCTTTGGCAACGCAAGAACTGGCTCCAAAGCTTGCTCGAGTACTGCGTGAGCAAGGATACTTGGCAGGCCGAGCCTGATTTTCAACAATACATCTGTTGCTTCATGTAAGTGAGCAGTGCGTGCGTGTAACATTGCAACATCATGGGGACAGCGCTGCAGTTCATCAGCCAGGATGCGCATGGCATAGGTTCCTCGGACCGACGTATCATTCGTTCTCATGTCATGAGAGGCAAGACCGCAGGTAAACCACACCATTCAACACGAAAAGGAGTTCCCTCCATTCACGTCAGACGCATCATCACTGGGACATCAAGCTCAGGGTTCTCGAAATCGCGACAGCTACTCTGGAACGACTTATGCCTAACGACATTTCCTCAACAACTAGACTCTGAGTCCACCAAACTCATGCATCGATGTACAGTACTCTAAGACCTATTATTCGTTTCATCTTCTCTCATATTTCTTAGGGTTCTTTGATATCAGTGATGCGTTGTTTCCGCCCCAGTTCTGCTCGAAGTTTGATATGGTCAAGTCCATATGGGTGAACTGCATCCTGGCAGACAAAGCATGTGAGTGTAGTTCATGTCCCTGCACGGGGCACTATTAATACATCCAGACTTTCACTGCACGCTGGCGATATCAGCTTCTTACATCAACTTCCTTGAGCGTGAATCTCGATTATCTTTACAGACTTTCCATCATATATCGAAGGCGTATGAGCTGGTCAATCTGAAGCTCTCAGGCCCCGGATCAATTTCAGACAGCGCCATAGCTGCCGTGATTTGTCTTGTAATTTACCAACAAATACATAATCAGCTCACCGTTGGCTTAATTCACCTTCAAGGGCTCTATCGCATGATTCAACTACGAGGAGGAGTAGTCGAACTGATGCAGCACAATCGTATGTTAGCGTTGAAGGCATTGAGGTATGTAAATTGTGGTTCAATCAGTCAACGGAAAGCTCATTTTTTAAGGCTCGACGTCGAGTTGGCATTACAAAATGGGTCTACTCTGTTCAAAAGTGACGAAGTGGCTCTTTGCATGACGTCAAGCGATTTTCATGGTCCTAAGGAGCAGTCCCTCGGCGCAACTCCTAAGCTTTCAGATATTATGCTCAATGTTGTTGAGTTTGCCAGTGATCTAAACGACCGATCAAGGAAGGGACACAGGAAGCTCGAGCCGATGAAGTTTACGGAAACACTAATATCACTTCTCTACCGTCTGATGGAGGGCGCCCCTCTGAGACGACCAAACTCTGTGCCTGGGGAGCTTTCTGGGAAAATGACACATCTAGCAATGCTGGCTTTCCTGACCTCTTTGCTTCCGGTGTACGTCCATGATTGCTCCAGTTATCCTCTTCTTTCCGACTGTCTTCAGTACACTATCCAGGGGTTCCATTCAAACTACCTTGATACTGAGACGAGTGGAACGTTATTGATTCTATGGAGTCTGTTTATTAGTGGCGTGTCTGTTCTGAAATACGGCAAGCATAACTGCTTGTTACTATCCATTTCAAAGTGCTGCGAGCGCCTGGGCATATCTGATTGGCCGACTGTCCGTCGAAAGCTCAGTAGGTTTCCTTGGATATATACATTACACGATATTCCCGGCAAACGGCTTTGGGAGGCTGCCCAAAAAGAAGTACTCGGAATTCCGGGAAGCCTCAAGGAAGTAGCTAGTTGATTTTCGCCTACGTCAGTAACCTGTAATAGGTCGGCTCACTGGGATATGCTTGCCGCTTCTCATCACAAACTAGCAGACATAAATCAGGCATGAGAGGAAGAAAATCTTGAGTTCAGTGACCTGTGATATGGTAGGAGGTCATGCGACCATGTCGAGGCCGTCAGAAGTAGCTTGACTCATGTTAAATATGCTGCAGTACATGTTCCCAAAACTTGTGATCTCACGACCCAATTTCGTCGTAAGTGTATTCCATATCATACCATAATGGCACAAGTAGCACAAAAGAAATTTCATGGAGTCACAATCAATTCCTAGTGGAATCTCCGCTTACATAATATGGAAAAATCTTGAAAGCTCTTGACTTCAGTAAATGCCATAGGAGGGAGCTAGTTGTATATTATCGACGAATATACTGTAACAGGGCCAGACTAGTGACTGTCTGATTTATGCGAATTCGTGTGCTTTTCTTGTCGATAATTTGTCGCAGTAATTACCTTATAAACTTTCCACAGTTGTAAACATACCAACGAAAGAGCAAGATGCCAAGAAGCATCAGGATACTATAATACTGTAGTTACACTGTTTAGACCAGCGATGGTCGTCTGTCAAAATGTCCCCCGAACGGAAGGCTCACCACATGGCACTCACTATCCTGTAAACAAATCTTGATGTCACGGGACCTACTGGCACTGTTGTGGGAGGAGTGCCATTGTAGCGAAGAGGCTAAAAGTTTTCACTGCCTGCCAAGTGACTCCCGAAGTTTGCTCGAATCAAGCTTCTGAAGTGACGAATGAAAGCTTAACAAATGAATTAAGTTCTTTTTGCACAGTTATATGATATGCAGAATAACACAGACTGGCCGCAAAACGATTCATAGTAGCGGCAGCCATCGATCTAACTCAGAAGATACGACTGCGTTCAATGACGACTAACTATAATCAATGACCAACCAATATTCCTTCGCACCTTCTCCGATAATCCTAACCAAGCAAGACGACCGAATTAGGTATGCTATATTACTACAATCTTCTCAGAAATTTCGTTTCTCATTTTATATACAAGACCTTGCTCCCGATCTTTTGCTCGCCTTGTCCTGAACTTACTCGTCACATACATAAGCAAGACCGAGATTATCTTCCTTCCTGTTACCCTTCTACTTTTCCGAAATACATTCTAATAACATTATACTTATATGAATTAACAGACTCTCCACGAGTACTCAGAAATCAAACCTCGGCATACGTTATCTGAATGACTTGGTCGCTGTGGATTTCATCAGCACCCCAATTTTCTCTACTGCGACAATATCAAGACCACACCAATTGCCATCATCACATTGGGTTATTGAAATTTAATTATATGCACCTCTGAAGCCTTGACAACAATGCGCCAGTGTATTATACAATTTCATGGTTCCTTTCCATAGATTCATGACCTCTACTGGCTTACTCTCATGCACCATTAACTCTATCGTACAAAATTACAACTACGTATTTGTCGTGTCTCTCGAACAATCCCGTAAATGCTTGCTCGAAGGCCACCTCGTGGTCCCCAGTGATGTCGTAGCCAACTCTGAATTCATACAGAATGATGTTTACGCCGCGCAGTACCTTAAGTATAAGGTAATGACACTCCTGCCGCTAGTGCAACGAATTCAACGAGGACATTGTCCACAGGCGGCTGCACATACATTCAAGATGCTAGATCAAAACATGAACAGTATGTTTGGTCACGCTATGGACATGCAGTCTTTCGGATCTACCACGACAACCAGCGTCTGCAACTCATATTGCCAGAATGACTCGGACTCGTTCTTCGTACCAAAAGAATTTAATCCAACTTTTGACGATATTTGTGAGGTTTCTCCGTCGAATAAGCCTGCATGTCCTCCGAGTGCTCAGGGTCCAAAATTTGACTGCAAATAAGCAATTGAAAGATGATCTAGCTGCGCAGCTGATATTAGTAGGGGGATTGTACAATGATTTATTCGAGTCGCTGCTTGAGAAGATCTCAGATAAACGTTATGGTATACCCCACGGCAACGTCCGTACGGCGGATATTTAGTTTCTTTCCAACTCAATCCAAATCGCCCCGACCTCGGACTGGGATATCATAAACTTAGGCAAAACGAGGCGGATCGGGTTGAATCACACAAGAGTAGACCAGTCCAATTAACCAGGGGCGCAATCGGCGTCAATGCAGACAGCCGCTTGCCATGTCAGCATTGCAAAGCCTAAGTGTAAAATTAACGATCGTGAAGACGTTAACAATCGTGTGACAAAAAAACAAAACAAAAAAAAAGAAGAAGGAAAAACCCCTCACCCCAGAAAACGCTGCAGCAAAAGATGGAATTCTGAAAAAGAGGAGTACAGCACGATTGTGATATTACAGGCCTGTGAGAGATGCAAGAAGGCCAACAGAACCTGCAAAATTGCCAAAAATCGAAATGGTACCAGAGCCACTATTTCATGCACTGCATTAGCAATAAGGTTTATTGTGGCCCTAATGAGCAGGTCTGGAATGGATACAATCAACGGGAGCCGATTCATGGTTATGGGAAGGAACTCGATCAGCTCCTCGTCAAACCACGCAATTGACAAATGCCGATCTGATCGCGCGTCGTTGTAGGATGCAAAACTGGGGATACTTTGTTTGGAACAACAGTGCAAAGAGTTGGGCGATTGAGCGTCAATGGGAGTCGATATAGCTGGAGCCGGAGTGTAATGGTAAGATAAGTGGCCGGGTATGTATTCGATGCGCCGTTATAGGCATAATGGTTTCCATAAGTCCTCGGACACTTATGGCTTAAGTGTAACCTATACAAAGCCGGGCGAAAACCTCACTGATTCGCGGTTAAGAGTGTCCGAGGACTTATGGAAACTAGTCTGACAGGTGCTGATAAAGTGTCATTACAGCTGGCTGGACTTGGCATAATAGCCTTTGCTTAGCCGGCTGATAGCACCATGTCTACCCGCCGGCACGGAATTATACCAACTCACTGCCAATTGCTGGTCGCTGAGATTAGCACATCTGTACTTTGGATGGATGGATTTTTTATATATATATAAAGAAAAAAGCAAACAGTTCCTTGATAATAGATAGTCAATACACCAACAACTTCATTGACTTGTTTATCCATGAGGTTGTCATAAGTCCCTGAATCAAAGCTTGAGATAGCCGTGTGAGGTTTGGGTTCACAATGCCGACTAGCTATTCAGAATAAACCGATCCTGCGCTGTTGAGCTCGGAAAGTAAGCCTCTCTGCTCAGACCCAGTCGGTATCGCGTGACGCAGTGGCCCTAAGATTGCATTTCGCGCGAGAATGGGGCTTATATGTGCCTGGTTGGCTTTAGAATTGATATAGAGTACACTTAATCTCCCTGATTGCACTGCTCGCCAAGTTCAAAGTAGCCCTTACTCTGTTAAACGGCAACGAGATCTTACCGCAACAGGAGTGTACGCTGAGTCGGCAATCGAGTCTGCAAGACCTCTTGTATGATGATGTAGACGTATTTAATGGATGACAGACGAAAATATGGACTTAGGTGTATGGTAGTTGTTGATTCCAGGATATAAGTGAATGTGTTGATTCCCTCTGAAAAATATATGCTTGGTGCTACATAGTCGCCGTTTGGAAGACAGGCTTTAGAAGTGCGTTCATGCTTTCAAGGGGTCAAGTATGTGTTTTAGCAGAGTCACAAATTTTGAATGAGGTGACACTTGGTAAAAACGAGAACAGATGAGCTTGATGAAGTCATGTACGATTGATAATCCAGGGCTATGTACTTATGCAACGATGTCCGCGTTAAGAGACAGACTGTTCTGTCCAAGCTTCTGCCCAAAATACCATCACATAAGTTTGTACGGTATGCACGCTAATACATATGACTACACGAGCTCAATAGCTTTGACGGCATCGCGATGTCTATCGAGGCGGGAATGGCTTCCCTGTTGGTTTGGGACCGCCGGGAGGTTTGCCAGTCGCTGATTTCATGTTAGTTTACAGATTTCTGGCTAGCGGAGACGGTATAGAATACTTACGCTTGGGTGGGTGAGGCCGGTTGAGGGGAGGCTCGCTCGGGTGTTTGTTGACGGCATCACGAGGAAGAGATAGTTTGGTCGGGATGGGCGGGATGGGCAAGGGCCACTATTTGAAAGTTAGTTGATGCATGTGGTCTCCATCTTGAGGGCCAAGATCAAACTCACCGGTAGCTTTCCTGTCGGCTTTGGGCCAGGTTTTCCTGTTGCTGTATGATGTTAGACTCGCCTGTAGCATACGGACATGACTAACTCACGTGTAGGCGGAGGTCCTGATGGATGAGGATGATGGAAGTCGCCGTCTACGACGGGCAAACCGTTTCCGAGAGCGGCAATAGCCAAAATGACCAAGTAGAGCTTCATCTTTATCTGTGAGATTCACGTTTCCCTGATTTGAGATTGGATGTCCACAAGGGAGTCAAACAAGACAAGTCACGCTCTTTTATAACATTCATTCGACCCCCCCGTTACTGCGGAATCTCGTCATGATATCTTTTCGGACAGCATCTCTAAAGCCTCCATGCAATACATCCTGTTCTTGGCAGGTCCATATCCTGGTCTGCCGTTATACACAGTTGACATCCAATACTTCGATACACACACGTTATTGGATAGACTACATATTGCTCTACTACGTCCTACCGAGATTTCAAACACATTTTCAAATGCGATGTGGCATTGCTGTTCCATGATGGCCCATCTCTCAACAAGTAAACCCGCAGGTCTGTGGGCCGTAGTACCAATCACGTCGCCTAAACCGGGAGAATATTAGGAAGCGGTGTCGCACCATTTGTCGCTTTTGATGCAACGACGAGATGCTGAGGTAGTATTATTGGCGTCTTCCGAGTGCCCGCAGTGTCTGATCGAGATGAGCATGTTGCGGCGTAGCTGACAGATTTCCCGAACACACTGACCGTCCCTGCCATATACACACAAAGGATTGGTCTGCTGGATATCCATGAAGCATCACATAGGATGGTGCAAACAGAAAAGATTTCTTGCCGGAGCCAATATCCGCACCAATGTTGCATTGGTGCTTGGTCGCACAACAGGCGATAAGCTGGATTCCCCGGCCCAGCCGGGTTAGCGAAAGCTTGGCTTAGGTTATATCATGCTTATGGGTTCTCGATCAAGCCATGTGTAGCATCCACATTCTATAGGCAGATACATCTATGTCGATCACCTTGATCCAGCCCACCTTCATTCCTAGGTGCCAAGAGGTGATTGGTTAGACTAGAGCAGGAGCGTAACCGCGTCGGCGCACCGCAGAATAGTCCGGGAACGTGGTTGCCCCTGCAGGAGCAAGCGCTATTGATTCGTGCTTTATGTGCGAATTGCATCAGACATTCGGAGAACTTACAGAAAGAGAAAGTGCTTTCGATATACCTGCCCGGTGAGAAATTTAGGATTTTTCTCTTTTCTTTTTTTCTTTTAAGTATGGTTCTATAAACAATCCCGCATTACCATATTGAGTTGCCCATGCAATTGGGGCTGATGACCTCATAAATCATGCAAGCCATCGGCATGAAGATTCACAGAGTCGCATAAAATCAAGCATTTATTCACTTCACTGCGGTCACATATTCATCCCGCCTTATGTTATTGGCGTTTTCTCTAAAATGACATACAAGTGGGAGTAAGTTCCAAGGTTATTCTAACTCAGAATCAGCTGTACTCTGGGCGAACCTTTACCCACGCGTCACTTGATCAAGCATGGCGAGCGGATATACTTGAGTCCACGGCCTCGAATTCGAAGGCCTCACAAAACTCTGGTCTGCAATTTACGAGATGAATGCCTCTCGTCGCAATTGCCAAGTTGTATCATCTTTGCACATTTACACAACGCCTGTCGTCATGCATGCGTCCCAATTGAGCAATGGCCGAGAAGATTAGTAACATGCTTAAGTTGAGGTCGCTTATTTGATTCCGCTCCTATAATTAACTTTTTCGCGGGCGCCGAAGTATGAAAGCAATTCATACAGGGTACTGTTGGCTTTTCTTCGTGGGGATAAACACCCGACGGCTGCTTAAATGCCACTGCAAACCACAGCTCCACAAGACTAATTTACCTCCAACCCCAGGTTTTGTCGATGTCTACCTACGCGAACATATACGGTACATGGTTGTACAATGCTACAGCATCTTCTCTTATGACACATTGTCGCGTTGGATACCATAGCCAGGGCGGTTCCGACTACAAATACTCTGTTCGATTCATTGTGTATGCAATATACAACAAAACCAGGATGAATTATACGAAGGAATCGTGGAACCGACCCAGATTTTGCCCACCTACCATTCAGCTTCGCTTCTGGCTGAATGATATCTACTTGACACTGTTTTCAGCTTACTCTGATCTCGTACACGTGGAGTTTTTTTTAGGGGGGTTTTTTTTTTGAAGGAACTAGTTGCTTTCAATGTCTATCCTCTCGCAATTTTCCGTACCAGGGCAGGAGTCGCTTAGAGATCTGCCGAGTATTTCTGTAGCTGAGCGCGCTGGGGCTCATTTCCCACGTGGTGATGAACTCAGACTGCTACACGGTAAACGGCAGCCGAAGCTCTCACCTCCGGTCACATCATGGCTCTAAACCAGATTGAGCTGAGCATACCGAGAATTTCCCCGCGTTGATTGGAGTGACCTGAAAGGAAATCCTCAACCGGTTTCGAGAGTCTGGCACGTTCGAAAGTAGTAGGTCGTAAACTCGTTGTCGTGAGTTACACAGAGTGACCATCATGCGTATCGAACTCAATCGGTCGTCGTTGGTGGTAGTGCTGCGGGTATTACTATTGCCTTTGTGCTTTACTGTTGAGTGTGGGGCCAAAGCAGCCGCCACCTCTGGCGCACCTACTGTGACGCTCGCCAATGGCTCCTATTACGGTCGCTATAGCGCTGAATATGGCCAAGACTACTTCCTCGGTGTCCCCTTCGCGCAACCGCCTGTTGGGAACCTTCGTCTCGCCGCACCACAGCCTCTCAATACCACTTTCGATGAGCCACAGGGCGCCACCGCGTACGGGCCGGAATGCATCGGTTACGGCTTCGACCAATGGATTCTAGGAAATGTCATCAGCGAGGACTGTTTGACGATCAACATTGTACGGCCTTCTGGTGTGGCCGAGGGCGACGATCTGCCTGTTGCCGTGTGGATTCATGGAGGTGTAAGTCAATGTCCACTACATATAGGCTATTGTTAGCTTTGAGCTCACATGCGGAATTCAGAGCTTCGTCAACGGAGGCGGATTAGACCCTCGTTTCAACCTTTCTTTCATCGTGGCTGAGTCTGAACGACTTGGTTCCCCCATAATTGCGGCAAGCATTCAATATCGTCTCTCGAATTGGGGTTGGCTTTTCAGCCGCGAGCTCCAAGAGGCAGGCGCTGGCAACCTGGGCCTTCGAGACCAGAGGTTGGCTTTGCAATGGGTGCAGGAGAACATCGGCTCATTCGGCGGTGACGCAAGTAAGGTTACCGTCTGGGGAGAGAGCGCTGGTGCCTTCTCGGTCGGGTTTCATCTCAGCGCATATGGCGGGCGTGATGACAAGCTGTTCAGAAGCGCGATTCTGGAAAGCGGAAGTGCAGCTGCTGTGAGGATGACAAATGTAACAGAATGGCAGCCATATTTCGATGCGGTAGTTGGTGAGGCCGGCTGTACCGAACAGACCGACGTCCTAAGTTGTCTCAGAGCCCTACCATGGGAGACTCTCAATGCCATATTCAACTCAACAACTTTCCCTGTCAGCAAACCGGGTATAGGTGCAGTCATTGATGACGATATTTTCGTCGAGCAGGGTTCGACGCTGCTACGTCAAGGCAAGTTCGTGCATGTACCGGTCTTGATGGGAATCAACACAGACGAGGGTGCATCGTTCGCCACACAGGGCATCAACACCACAAGCCAATTTCTCAGCTTCGTCCGTGCTACAGGTGTGAATATCGGCAACGACACAACGGCCAGAATCGCAGAGCTCTATCCAGATAACCCGGACCTCGGTCTGCCAGCTACGCTAAAGGGGACTCCTGCTGCCTACCCATGGGGCTTGCAATGGAAGCGAGTAGTGGCATTCTATGGTGACGCGCTCTTCCACGGTGGTCGCCGTCTTATGGCAGAGGCTTTCGCACGAGCCAAGGTGCCGGTCTTCTCATATCGCTTTAACGTCCTAGTCAATGGAAACCTGGCACAGCAAGGATCGAATCATTTCAAAGAAGTCTCTTTCGTCTTCCACAACATCCACGGCGATGGATATGGCTTACCTGGTGGCCTTGCGAAGCCTTTGGAGGGCAAGGGGCCCGAATTCTATGAGCTTGCCGACATCATGAGCGGATCATGGATCTCTTTTGTGGCAACCGGGGATCCAAACACGCTTCTGCGCCATCACACCAATGCGACTGTTGGCAGTCCCCGATGCGGCCATACATCTAATTCCACCTGGCCTTTATACACTCTTGAAAGCCCCAAGAACCTTGTGTTCGATGTTAATGTCACGAACCTGCTCTACGTGGAAAAGGACGATTTTAGAAAAGAGCAGATTGCCTACGTCAATGATGTATGGCACCCATAGTGAATGGGCAATCACGAAAATCCCGAGTGGAAGTTCACAACTGTTCACACTTGGATGTATTGACTAAACTAGTACCAGAAGGATATATGTCATCTCTTCAGCGAATAGATTAGTAAATTATCCTGCAATAAGTGCGGTATAGCAGCGAAGTGACACTATCAGTACCGCTATTGCGAATGTGCTCAGTTCTGGATAACTCACTTGCGCATGGTAGTGAAAACATCAATTCCTATTGGTCAAAAAATAACTTGCACTACCATCTGAATGAGCCAGTTACCGCCACATGATGCGGTCAAATAGAGCAAGTAAAATTGCCGAACAGTCTTATAATAGCAGGAACGTTATCCTTCAGTGTCACGTTTCTCCCAGCCTTCAGCAGGTCACTCAAATTCACAACACTGCCACCCTTGCCAACTATGGAGTCTGTGGAGAAGCACAATACCTTGGGCGTTATTCGTCTAGAAGAAGCAGGAGTAGAAGAAGCAGAGCAGACGGCATTGGAGGAACCGGAACAAGATGATATATGTCCGATCTGCCGCGAGCTCTTGTTCCAGCCAGTGACCAGCTCCTGCCAACCAGTACCACACACGGCATGCTATCGGTGTATCATGACCTGGGTTCCGCACACATCGACCAGCGCAGGAGTCGCCCACTACAGGTGTCCATATTGTCGATCCGAGACCTTTTGTTCAGTCGACTACTACCGCCAACGCACCTTGAGACATAAATACCCTCAGTCCAGCAGCGCGAAGGAATCCGAATACCTGCGAGGCTTGCAAGTCGCGCCTTTCTTCTTGCTCTTCGGAGACACCCCAAGTCACCAGCACCGACTGGGATGCTACCTATTGTGCTCCCTGCCTAGTGTCACGAGCGCGGTTCATTTTCAGCCCTGGAGTAGGGTTCAATTGGGGCAAGTCATTACTCGCCGAGAATACCCATACCAAGTTCTGGTCGCCGAGCAGAAGGTCAGCGACATGGAAATATCTATTCAGCTTACTGAGGGCTGGGAATGGGACACGCCCACTGCCCCTTCGCAAACAAAGGTGGCCGGTGACCCATTCTACATCTCGAATAACAAACTCTCTTTATGGTTTGCGTTGGTCCCTGGCAGCAGGATTTCGCATTCAATCAATTCTGTACGGGTGAAGAGGGTTCAAGAACGACCAAGTTGAATTGGAAAAATGTCTAACCTTTGTCACATCTTGGTTGCCCGTTTACTGCACAAGATACAAACACTAGAACTCATTTGGGCCTCACCTTCTCGAGGTCCCTCAGCGAACTAGCGTTCCTCCCGTGTAGAAGCACTAAAGGATATATAAAAAAAATCTTTCTATTGTTTCAACTCTAGTGCAGCACAATACGCAAGCGTCCAGAGGTTTCGCGTAGCTGTGTGTGTAAAATAATCAACAGTTGAGGTCCAGTATCTGGCTTTATATATCGAAAACAAGCTTTTGTGTGCCCAAAACATTAAAAAAGTGCCTAGTGAATCAAATAAACTCCGCCGATGCTTCCCTGATATCCAATTTTTCCCGGGCCTGTCCAAAAGAAACCAAACAATTCCAATCTAGTACGCACAGTCGCTCGATGCAAAGTTGTAGTGGCTTAGACCTTGTGGTCACCCTTCTCGTGCGGAACACCGTTTGCAGTGTTGCTGGATCGCTCGAAGTTGTTATAGGGTCTGTTTCGCAGAGCCGCGCGGATCGCGGATTCTGGGCGCTGCGCCCAGGCGTGATAGCTTGATTCACTGTAAGGGAACATGACCTTGTTTCGTGAAGACTGAACGTAGTCTGACATCTTGGGCTTGGGGCGAGCAGCAATGGTTTCCATGTCGTCCATGACTTGCTTGCAGTACAGTTCTAGCGGCAAATCGTTCACATCGTCGCCGAAGGGGTTCTCGATTTCACGGCCGATAAACAAGATACCAAGAATGATATAGGCGGCAACAATACTGGCAGGAATAGTGATCCACGCCAGTGTACCGATAAGCTGGAAGGGTAGGACGAGAATGTACGCCCAGGTAATCTGGGAGAATGCGATGGTATAGGCAATGGGCAAGGGAGTGTTCAGCACACGGTCCACACCGGTAAGCACGTCATTGAGCGCACCGACGCCGTTGTCTACACCGACGTTAGCCTGAGAATCTAGTTAGAACTTTGAAGTAGTTCGAATAACTCACATAGACCGGTCTGCGTCATGGGAATGGGCAGTTGTCCGTTGGTTACAACTTCATCCGCGTAGGCCGAAAGGTAACACAGAATCTCGAGCGGGAGGTTACCGGTAGGGCTTGTCGCTTTCTTGATGGTCTTGCGAGGGTTTGAAACCGCAAAAGATATGCCGAGCATATCACCAGTGGCTTTGAAAAAGTTGGGCTTCTTGGCTTTGAAGACGGTCTCATCCGTCGCATTCTTTGCAAACGTCTCCAGGTGATCAATAAGGTCGCCCAGACCTTGGTAATCACCATAAGGCTCGAACCGAAGCCTGTGCTTCAAGGCAATGGCGAAGGAAATTAGCATGTTCATCGCAGTACTGACGGAAAATAGTTAGTGACGCCCACAAAGATGTGAAGATTCTCATCTGGGAAGATTCTAGCATGACTTACAGTTTTGCAAGCATATCCTCCTTCTCACGACCCGGCCGCTCGTTCACATGAACCCAAAAGATCCGGCCGAGCGATTGACACGTCAGTTGCAACTGGCCCCAGTATCGTCGACCCTCAGCATATCGCTCATAAGCCGTCGAACTTCTGAAAGAAAGACCCAAACCAACGACGAAACCAGTGACGGTGAGCAGAACGCTGTTGACGCTCAGGTCGATGTTGTCGTACTTTATGGTGACTGCAGTAATCCAACCAGACCACAGGCCAACGAAGATGAGTGGTATGATCATTTTGGGGGTGATGGAACCGTGCATTTGCATAAAAAGTGGCCATTTCGAGTGTTTTCCGATATCTCTTGGTCCTTGCTGCGAGACGGTCAGACAATGTACAGATATCGGCTGCGATTATTTGCAGAAATGACTCACGAAGTAATCGTCCAAATCGAGACTGGTATTCTTTCGGCTGAAAGGGTTCGGTGTCGCAACGCGTGGAGATATCGGATATTCCTCTTCGACGGTGGTGCTGGATGTGGTGACTCTGTCCGTCTTGATTGGTGCGGGAGGATCAACATGCGCGTGGGCATTTCCGGTGCCGTGCGTTTGTGTGACAACCGGCTCAGCTCCGCCGTGAGCGCCACCTCCGTGAGCAGCAGGTGCACCGCCGTCTTCGCCCATTGTGAGTGGATTGACTTTCGGATTTCTTTGCAGGTATTAAGAAGAAAAAAAAATACAAAAAGAATTAGATGTATTGAGACTCGGATTGTCAGTGGAGGATGGGATCGTTGCCGAATCGCAAAACGACGTGATTTAGCTAATGAGTGGGCTGGAGCCTGCAAAAATGGACCCGGAATCTTCAAGGGAGGAGAACGAGGGAAAGAAAGTATTTATGGAATAACATATGAGAAGGAGTGGCAATAGCTTCACGTTGGAAAAGTGGTAAACTGCGAGCTGATCCTGGCATAGTGGAGGAATCTTTTTTAATATTTCTTCTTCGTCCGACAAGGAATATATGATCGGTCCCCGGCCCGTGCCCTACCTGAATCCAATCCTGCACTCTGCATTCTGCACTCCTTGTCGCCAACTCACTGGCCCTTTCCGCGAGCTCTCAGGGGGCGGTCCAACGTGGTATTCAACCATGCTAGCGGAGCCGTTTGCGCAGTTGGACGTAGAATTTTGAAACAGTCGACAATCTCAGGGACACCAATTGGCGGCATGGGCGAACCCTCAGCGGTTGAGCAGGGACCCACCGGCTACGTGGTAGCTCCCGCGGTAAGGCTTGGCTTCCAGGGGCTTGCATATTCTCACGAGCAGCGGCCGCCAGGACCCCAGAGGCATAGCTGGGTTTTCTTCTTCTGATGTCCGGCTTTACGCTACCAAGACCGCCGGCAGTCTCAAACGCCTGTCAAGCGAGCCTGGCCGCATGATTTGTTTCATCCATTTCAACGCGAGAAGCAAGAGGAAACAAAATATCCCAGAATCCCCAGAACCGGCAAATGTTGGGATGGGCGGTAGACGCCGAGATCAACAGTTCGTGATTCTGGGGAAAGCTCATTTGCTTGCGTCCTCATTTGCGTATTGGTATCCATCGTGGCAGTGTCGCTAGTACGATCGCTGATGAGTCGTCAAAATCTGGGAACCCGTCGAGTGCCTAGAAATCAGACGAAATGACTAAAGCCTAGGCCCGTCTACATTGTCGTATATCTCCACCAGTGTCTGAAGCTCTGGGTGCATGAATCGTTTGATCCTGTCGCCGTCAATTGTTTTGAGCTGAACCCAGAATTCAGACGCGACACTCGGTGCGGAGTAGCTGAGGTGTCAGTGCTGCACCAAACCGGGTGTAAAGGAGTAATGATCCTCGCGGTTCGGCATCGAAAGATGTGCAGTCCAAGCGTGTTCTCAATCATCCCAGTAGACGCACGTATGGCTTTGGATTGTTCGCGCAATTCTGTGCAACGGTCTCTTCCTCCGCTCTTCGTCCGAAGACTCCAGTGGTGTCTAAACTCTGGAGAATACGATGTGCATGCTTTCAGACGTACGTGTATGTCGGATGCGTCCTAGGAGATGAGCCTGCAGTCAGACTGGGAAGTGGCCGGGAATAGGATCCTCTGCAGCCTGAACAGGTCGCCCTGCGGCCGAAGGCTGAATGTACTTGTTGCCCAAGATTCGAAGGACTCGTTCTCATAAATGGCACTTGACATTGAGTGCCAACTATAGCTTTTGGCATGATGAGGCGATGTTCAGATGTTGTTTGCTGGAATTTCTAGGGGCTTTTCTGCCCCAGGTGTAGTGGGGGCAAGCTCGGCGACGCACCTTCTGTATGGCACGCGACTCCTCAAAATGTGATGGTGTACCAACTTTGTCGATAAACAATAGGCCAGCGTAGAAATTGTTGTACCCCCGAATTTGTGAGGAAAAAGAAGGGATTATTATATTTCGGAAGTCTGAGTCGATATCGGCCCGCCAATCTCAACACAAGTTCCACCCGCCAACGCCGTCGTCTCGCAACATGCCGTGCTACCCGTAGATAGCAGCGGTCGTGACCAGGTTCATCGCGTCACCTATTTGACATGACTGGTATAGGCACCCTTCGATAACGATAATGTAAGGAATCCCAGGTAGCAGGGGATCAGGGTAGTAGGCCATGATCCAAGCGACCTAAGAGCATGATCAGCATCGCAACTCTATCGTGCGCTCGCTGCAGCAAGATGTCAGTCTAGACCCAAATACGTGTCTCCAGTCCACCCAGAGCTGTGCGCTTTAGTCATGGAGAGTTGAACCAAAGGGGCGAGGATCGCAGCGCAGTACGGTAGCAAGCCTTGGAAAATAAATCAAAAGTCAGCTTGACAGCAACCGGAATTGAGCAGAGAAATGTCAGCCATCAAGGGATATATATCTTTAATGCGTATACGGCAGTAGGATCAGTGCTGATGTGAGATTGGATTGGCCCTCTATCGCTTGTGATACTACCACATGTCTACTACATGATGAAAATACAAAAGAGAATGAACATCCAATTAAGCCAAACAGAAATTGCAAACCAAGATAGTCATGAGCCGTACAATCATCATGCATCATCTATCATCTCGACCCAATGCAACACCAAAACCCAATGCAGACCGTCAACACCAAAGATAATTGCATACAAGACTGTCTCCAACAATGTTTAAGCCAGAACGCTCTCCAACCGGCTAGACTTGCCCTCCTTCTCCTTCTTCCTCTTGAACATGTTCTTCAACATGCTATCCTTGCCCTTTCCACGAATCACCATATCAATGGTGTTTTCCTTGTCCTTGCTTCCATCCTCGAGCAGCTTAGGGTCGCGTTTGGAGGATTTCTCGGTCCGATCCGAACGCTTTGAAGCGGTGCTCTTGTGGCTTCGATGACTGCGCTCACTGCCGGCAACGCTCTCGTTGTCTTTGACACTGCGACTGCTGCTCTTCCTGTCAGGGATATCCATCCCGTCCACAGCGTGGCTCCTGCTGCTCTTATGCGAGTGCGAAGACTTGTGGCTCTTGGATGACTTGGTTGTCTTGGTAGTCCTGGTGGTACGCGAGCTGCGGACGGTGCGGGCGTCATCAGCGAGGTCATACTGGCTGCGCATGGCATCTGGCGTGATGAGCTCAAGGTCTACACTCTCATCGTCACAAAGCTCATCAGCCCCGTAAGGCGCAATGCCGCGGCGCCATGTCTCAATCGTGCTCAGTTCCTCCTCGAGGCGTTCATCCATTACCAGTGCCTCATCGAAGCTTTGTTCAGATGGAGGATATGGCAGCACCCGTTCGCGGCCCATGGGCAGGTCCCCAACAGGGTAGTGCATCGACGGGGCCTGCTGCGTCTCAAAAGCCATGGGCGCCTGGGCCTCCTTCTGGGCCTGTATCCGCTTCACGATCTTCCAGCCGCCAAACATGACAACGGTGACGCCGACGGTCAAACCGGCCGCGATCAAGAACTGGGGGCTCGCCAGAAGAGCAAAGACGGCGGGGCTGCCAGCCTTGATCGCGCCAAGGAAGGAAGGCGACATCTTCTTCAGCAGAGTCGAGAGCTCGGCCAAAGTCAGGGCAACAGCAGCTGCGGCATCCGGCTTTGTCTTGAGGTGGTCGATCATATGGTTCGCGGTGTGGTGCATGCAGTGCGCCTCGGTAAGTAGACCTTCGATCCGCTCCATCAATGTGTGAGCCTGCTGCTCCTTCATGGCTGCCTTGTAGGCCGGATCGAGGTCGACGCGGGACTCGAGATCCGGTGGGATGTTACCGTATGCCAGGTTCATGTCGATTTCTTTTTCCTTCTTCTTTTTGAGCGAGGGATCAGACATCGAGCGGACCATCTCGTAGCTGATGGGCGCTGTCGGCGCGGGCGGGTACTGAACATACTGCGCCGGCATGGTTGGGTAATGATGCAGGGTCGGCCGACTCACCAGAGCCGAGTCGTAAGGTGCTGTTTCTGCATAGGGAGATCTGTAGGCGGCAGAAGCCTGGGTGGGAGCCTGGGTGGGAGCCTTCGTAGGGGCCTTTGAAGGCGCAACCGAGGAGACTTCCGTGAGCGTCTTCAAGTTCGACGATGTCAGGGCCGTTCCCGCCCTCGATCGCGACCGCGACCGTGACCGCGACCGCGATCGACTCCTGTTCGTCCTGGTATGCCTCGAGCGGTGGCTCCTGCGGGAGGATGTGTGGGAGGCGACATCGTCGTGCGACACCCGTCGCCCGGGGGCCGGTCTTATGTATTCGACCTCATCGTAATACTGTGGCACCGCGGCAACGTCGTACGTATTGCTGCGCTTGAGGGCGCGCTCAGCCTTGACGGACGCCTTCTTCTCCTGATAGGATGCCTTTGCTTCCTTGAACAGACCGAATATGTGCTTTCCCTGTGAGTGGGAGCGATTGCGTCAGCATAACGTTGCTGCATCTACATGCTTTTCCTTTTTCTTTTTGACACCGGGCCCCATACGCGCGCCCGCGTGCGCAATGATTGCATTTAGGGCGGCTTTGGTGTTGCGGGGTAGGGGGTGCAGAATAGAACAGAAGAATACCCAAGTTAAGCTTGACTTACGTTGGTTATGATCTTCCCCGAGTTATTGATGATTGTGACCGTCTCAATTGCCATTATTTCTGCGACCTTTGCCTCTTCCCCTTTTTCTCTTGACTGTCGAATGCAGAAGAAGTGAGCTATGCAGAGGCGGCTATGTATGAAAAGGTTGTTCGCCTGCTTCGAGGGCTGCAGTCTGGTGGCTGGCAGGGAGGCCCGCGGTAACTAGCACCTGGGAGCGCTGGAGGCCCCTGGGAAAAGGGTCAACGTTTGCAACTTTGGCGGTGAGCACACAGGGAACTGTCGGCTCCCATGTACAGCAAGTATGCAACTTAGTCATGTAAAGTAGTGTAGTGTATCGCGGCCATGGGCTGTTCACGATAGTAGTATAATCATGCGCTCAGGGATATCCTTTCCACAAAATTGGGAACCACTCTGGCTATGATACTTGTACAGCATTTAGAGCAGTATTTAGAGAATAGGCAAACAGCGGGACGGACGGCGATCAACGGGACCCTGACAGCAGTTTCACCCAACCGCCCATTCGGCTTTCCTCATCGAATGGCTGATCGATCATCTTGATTGGACCTCGCTTGACCATCAGGCTTCTTTGCAGCGGCACATTTCAAGGAACATTTTCCAACGGCACATCACATCACCTCCCTTCATGTCTCGCGATTGACAACCCACGCAAGGGCCGCCACCTAGTTAAACTACATTCAAGAATAAAAACTACCAAAGCGACGGGCCCAACGCCGGCAACCTGCACGGTGATGTGACACATGGATCAACTATTGGAGCATCTCACAACCTCCAGCGTCATGTAGGTCTGCCAGGTGTTACACCGCAGAAAACGTGCGAGCACAACCCACATGGAGTTTGTGCACCCAAATCATTCCTCCCGTTGGACGTCAATGCAGGACCCAGTCTGCATCCTGCACACACAGCGCCCCCCCAGGATTCGCAATGCTCCGCGATGGTGTAATCAATCCCGACTTCCAGGTCAAGAAAATCATTGCGGAAGACGGCTTCGAGATTGGGCTCCGATTCACCAGTCACCTTGATCAATTGTCCAGCAGGGCGCGACTATGAAAACATGTGGCTCCTATCGGCACCAGTTCCAGGCGGTCTTGGGCGGGGGCTGCCGGGGCGCAGAATGGGACCCCACCCAATCACTAAAGTCCCCAGTTGCAGATTGACCGCCATTGGGCAAGTCATGAACTATTTCCAGCCATGTGAAGGCTTGGTGACAGGCGAGTGAGGTCAGAAAGCGCAGCCAATATGGCCGATGGATCCTTTTGGCCGTTCATCTCAGTTTTCTGGTTCTCATCACTCTGATCAGCGATGCGGCCACCCACCCGGAGAGCCGGGTCAGAGATGTATCCCACTCATACATGTGTCGTTGTGGTTCCGATTGGGCTAAAAATGGCACAAGACTCTAGGGAGGCTGGGAATTTGAGCCGATCTGATGGTGTCAAAGCATTGGTGACTCTTGACGGTCATATCTCAGATCGCTAGAGTGCCGGCCCCTATGAACTCGCAGCTGCCAGGAAGATTTCGTCGGGTACATACACCAAAGGCACTGACGACGTATTGGCGCTACCTGCCCAGTGAGTGGTCAAAGTCATCAAGAGTCAAAACTTGAAAGCTGAACATTCTCAATCTCAGCTCGGCAGATGTCAAGCACAGACTGACGGGGTCACCTAGCCCAGTCAATCCAAATACGGTAACCCCGTAGGTTGTAACCGTGCTTCTAGCGGTCGAGTGAAGCCATCGTCAACCGTGGGTCGCAAGTGCACACCGCTCGCATTGGTGGATTCGGCGATCCGGGGCGCCATCGAAACTGGATATCATTAAACTAAGGATACTTGTAAATGCAAACCGCTCAATATGCGAACCCTCTAATGACTTTTCATGTCTCGGGTCTGAGAAATTAGGATAACGTTCTTCCCCTGAAAAGACTTCCTTCATTTTTGATTTGCCTCACGTCGCCTTCCAACCCAAATCCAAACCTAGGCGTGTCCCCTTCTTCATTCATTCCCCGCCCAGTGTACCTCGTGGTCTCTTCCTCGGGCACCACGCCAAGCGCGTTTGTTTTGTGAATCAGCCCATACCCAACCCTCATTTTTCTGACTCCGGGATCCAAATCGCCTTTATCCTCTTTCCACATGACCTTTTCCAGTGCGGGCCCTCTTGTCGCTGCGACAATGCTGGAGAACCTCGTATCATAGAGTCGGCCTTCGTTTTCGAACACGGCAACAGTTCCGAGCACGACGGCAATCACAGCGCAGAGGAACGCACAGCTGTACACGATCCACAGGTCTCGAGCGATATACTTGTACCTATTCTCCCATCTTGATTTCGTGCATGGCCATAGAGTCGTCTCGTTGCCTTTGAGATCGCCAGGCGTTTCCCATGGCTTGGCGGCCCATGTCAACGATACCATTCTATAGCTCGAAAACAAAGAAAGAATAATGTCTTCGTACAGATCCCGCACCAGATCTTGCACATTTGGGTATGGAAACCACTCCTGCTTGGGGTTCATCAATTTTGTCTGCAATGCTTTGGTATTTGCACCTGGGTTCCCGATTGGGTCCGATGCCATGGTGCCATTGATGGCGTTGCGCAACATCATACCCAAAGAATGAAACGTTGATACCCGGCGATATCGCATAGTATCGTTGGGATATACGTAATTGCTTTCAGGAACCGCCGTCGTGTTATCGTTTGTGCCATCCACCGCATCTTTACCTTTGATGTAGGTCGTGTCCATGACTTTTGAGAGAAACTCCCGTCTTGTCACATTCGTGAACTGGTCTTGTCCTTCATATTTGAACTCGACTGTATATGCTGTCTCATAGTTCTCGCACGCAAAAATCTTGGGTGTAAATGCTTCGTTCCACCCTGCCATGCTACTATTAGGCGGTGTTGTGTCAGGGTCCTTCCGGACAGAATACCCTACCCACACAACTGGTTCCGTTCGAAAAACGCCAAGATGTTCCGGAAGCGACTGATTCGGCCAGATGCGCTCGCCGTTTTCATCTACCGGCATTCCTCCCGGCTGCACCCGCTCCATCTGTGCCCGATCGTACTCGCCACCGCTTGTGTAGGCGTAGTAGCTGTAAATGCCTTCGGGCACCAAAACACTCGTGTTGAAGGGCGTCACGTTGTTGCCGAACTGTTGTACCTGGGATCCAACACCGTTCGCGATCTCTTCACATTTATACCCTGGAGCCACGAAATCGATCGTGTAGGTGCAATTCCAACCTGCGCCACAGATGTCAAAAGAGGCATTTTTTGCCCCCATGACTTGGTGCGAATATACACCCAGATTAGCCACTGCTTGGAAGAAATCGCTCGGCCCAGTATAGTAGTCGAACCAATCCGCAGCGCTCACATTGTCGTCAGTAGTATTCCAATAATTGACTGATAACCCAAACATGCCGTCAATCTTTGTCGGATGGCGGAAATCTTCGAGCTCATCCTTGGTAAAGTTCAAAGTTCTCACATTTGGACATTTTGTATGATCGATGTTTTCGACAAGTCCTACCAGGAGCGTGTTGCTGGTAAGGATGATCATCAATGGCGTCAGCCATGCTAGGGAAGCCAGTGCCATGGCCATTTTGGCTTTCTGGTAAACCTCGGTATTCCAAAGCGCCGAGACATCGTCAGTGGCGGCAAACAATGAGTCCAGGGCACCAACACTCAGTAGCTTATTTCGAACCGTCACCCATATCCGTTGCCGGTACGCAGTGATGACTGCTGCAACAAAACCTGCCTTGGCCGCGAACGAGAGGACGGTACCATAGCGTAGCATCGCAAGCTGGTTGTCCGCTATACGACCATCCAGGGACGCGTAGAAAAGATGATGGCCGAGTGCGCAGCAGAAGCCGAAGAGCAAGAAAATATACATAATATACGCTGGGCGCCATTGCCACCATTTCTTGGCTTGGGGCAAGCCAGAGGCGTAAGGCGGAGGCGTGCGCGGTGTTTGAGTCCATTCTGATATGGTTGGGGTATTGTTGTACAAGAGATAAGTTCCCGAGTCACCAGAGATTGTGCGAGTGCGCTGGAATCGCTCGCGCGGCGAGAAGGCAGATCGCCAAGAGCCACCTGGCGATGCTTTCCACGGACTGTGGTCTTCAAACTGCATCGGTGTCGGCTTTGGACGGCTAGCAGAAGACGCTGGAGATGAGTGCTGAAATGCTGGTGGTCTTTGACCCTGTCGGGGGCTGGTGGTGGTTCTCATGTATGGACTTCCAAAGTCAGGAGATCCCATATCTAGGCCGCCCATGCCGTCGGCTGGGGGGTTTGAAATTCCAGCGCCCTGCATTGGAAGCCATTGTTGATATTGTTGTTGCGATTGCGCAGAAACCGGCCTGTTGAAAGCGCTATTGTTGTTGTCTGCTTGATATCGAGAGTCTAGGGAGACGTCGCTGATATTCCGGCGATGCGGGGCATTATCCACAGCTCCCATGACGGGGGACGGTGGCTTTTGGGCGTAGAACTGGGACGACAATCGGCTCTGATGACCTGGTCTCTGGATCCATTCGCGGTATTCGGCCATTATAGTCGATCGAATATTTAACTACATATTACTTTGTTTTTAAAATGTTTACCCGAGGTGTAGTTGTGAGAAAAAATATCATGAAAATGGTAGGTGTCCAATTGAGATGTCATGCAATGGGCAGATCGGCAAGCTGGCAGTAATGTAATATAGAGTGAAGTAGAAAGGCAGCTCAGCCGCAACGAACAGAGATTCAGGCACACGTTTGCAGCAGTGTTCGTAGTTCTTAGAGAACGTCATTGGATAAAATCAAATCTAAGCCCCCCTCATGCGGCTTTGCTCATGTCCAGAACAGACTACATACGCAGTGTTGTTTTCGCCAGGTGCATCCCGTGCCGCCCAAGCCCTCCACAGTAATTCTCCAAGAGCTTACAGAGTTTCCCTCCGTTCTTTGCAAGTTCCCGACAAACAACGTACGGCATATCTATCGATGCAACGTGATTGGCTGAACGCCAGGGAGTTTGCATCCAACTGCAGGCTTGCAGCTGAAAAGTTGTGATGATTATGCAGTAGAAGGGCCCAGAACCCCCGCAAAGGTTGCGTTCCGACGACAGCCCTATCTATCTATCTTAGCCCATACTTAAAACCTCGAGTCCCGAGACTGCCAAAAGCTTGAAGAAATAACCTTTTACGAAGCCAGTCGCATTGATTGGCCAAGCATGGTAGGAGGATGCGGTATCTCTAATGTTAGCGATACGAATTAGGTTGTCCCTAGAGGCCGAGATGCTCTAATAGTACTCAACAGCAGGACGTGGTTCCCTCCCCCAGTGGCCGCATATAGTTTGGCAGCCAGGGGCCTGATGGGCAATCAGTCGCCTGAGGAAATGTGTGATAGCGAAAGTTGACCAGTAGCAGTGTGTACCACCATGCACAGAACTGGAAGCTAAATTTGGCATTCCCGAGCTTTGTGATACAAAGATTCTATGCCAATGCTACGCTGTATTTTGCCATTAATGCAACATTAATAATTGCTTATCTTTCCAAAGCATCGCTCTGAGGAAATTTCTTGAGTGGAAATACTCAGTAAACTAAGTAGATTTCAGGGAAAAGTGCCCGTCGCAGGCAGAACATAAAGTTGTGTACAAGGACTGTCCAGGCATTCTGCTCTACGGCCCGATGATGCAACGTCATCGGTCCGAGTACGATGCCACGGGCACACGAAAAATTCCTGGTAGAAGACACATGGACTCTAGCATTTATTGCAAGTTTGTCAACACATCTTGTTCTATCTTACCGCTGAATTTCGACTCGAAAATTATAGCCGAGTTTGTCACAGGAAGCTTCAACGTCATTTGTATTCTAACCTCGGTCAATGTGCACTAGACTAGTAAGTAACAAGTTTTCAAGCTCGTGACGGGAACTTTTAGTCCAACACCTCACAGCCTCGTACTCCATCTCCGGTGTTGTGGTTATTTTAAAGCAACTTTGTTGCCCATGGCTCAGCAATAGCGCCTGTTGATCTGACGTATGGTTTAATAAAGCTAAACTTATCGCTTATTAGAGCTGATGTTGACATAATTAGCTGGGAATTCCATGCTGTCGTTTACTTGTAATTGACGGTCGATGTCAAACATGTCCAGGTGGTCACGTTCTCTACTACATCACTGCACAATAAACGCGTCATCTTAACGAGGGACAGAATACTGCATGATGATGAGGCGTATAACTAATCGTGGCAATTCAGGTAGCCCCCAATTCACTTGCCGTTTAGAGTCAAAGAAACGAGTGGAATTTCTTTTATACATTCGCGGAGTAGTCGCACACAACTATGTGCTGTTATCACTCTGTTCAAATTGCAGGGGGCTCCTATCTAAAGATTGCTGATGGTCTGTTGTCTCTCTGGCACCACCTTTATTTCTTTGACAACAGGTAAATCTCGCCCTCGGCACTGTTGTCACTACCCACAAATAGACCCCGTCCCGCTGGATCCCAGGTAGCCGCAGTAAGACGGAAGCAGTTGCTTTGGGTCAATCCATTGGCCGTACAAGACTCGGGGGTTGTTGCCGAGAACACATCAGAATACCCCGTAGTGCTCGTCGCAGGAGCCACCGGGTCGTATTGTCCGTTGGCCAACTTTGTGAACGGTACCTGGACAACTTTGAACCCAGTCGGTGGCTGTCGGTCCCATGAGCCGTGGAAGGTGACGTACATGTTGGTGGCATTGGCATCAAACGCGTTCCAAATTGGTGCACTGTGAGGCATGAACGACAGACGCGGTGCAACGGCCTGGGTGTTACATGTGGCGTCGTTGAAGGTATTGTTAGGGCTCAGAACAAAGTGGTCGCCAACTTTCAGGGCGGTGTTATCCTTGAACGCTGTCGGGTCCCATACTGTAAAGCAAGTTGGGTATCCGTACCATTGATTCCTAGCAGTCAGAGGATTACCGACTCAAAGTGACAAGGTTAGCGCTATAGTGACATTCGATGAGACGAAATACATACGGTTATTAAGCTTCTCCGAAGGATTATTTATGTGCACATCTGTTCGGGCGCCATTTGCTGTGCGAGTAAAGTCCTATTCCATGTCAGTCGAGCGTGTGAATAGGAGATATACTGGGCTGCTTACATCTCCGCTATTCTCAACACCCCAGAGAACCCCATTGGGGTCGAAGGTGAAGCCGATCTCATTGCGAAGGCCATACGCGACAACTTCACCTTGTGTCTTGTAGTTATATCCGCTAGCGGGTGCTTGACTCATGTCGAAGATCTTTATGATTGCCCGGCCGGTGGCTTTATCGGCAGAAGCCATGTCAAGATTCTGGTTACTACCGACCTGCACGAGGACCATGTTCGGCTTTGACGGCACAGGGACGACAGCCCTCGAAGAGTGGACGCCTGTGTCCATTCCTTGTACCACAGTCTTCTGGTTGCTGACTGCCCTAGTGCTCGGGTTGTAAGTCCAGGAATATACGGTTTTTTCGCCACTTGCGTACAAGGTGTTGCCGTCCGGAGTAAGTGCCAAGCCATGGTTGAGGGAGTTGAGTGCAATGAGAGTAGTGCTACTGTTGATGCATCCATTCGACCCCCAGGTATGAACAGAAATGCCCTTGGTACCTTCGGCCACGAGCATGTTTCCGAGTGGGTCGAAGACGATCGTCCGTACTTGCTTCAAGTTTCCAGCGATCTTCACGGCGGTCCACCCATTTGCCGTCTTGTACTGGTATCGCATGGCTGATACACCGCTACAGCTACTTGGCAGCGGTAGTGCAGCAATATCTGCCGCGGCATATTCTACATGAGTGACTATCAGTGTAGTGCTTTTGCCCGTAGTGGTATAAGGACTTACGGATGCCAAGCCAAGCCACCAGAGATGTTATAAAAGCAAGGGAACGCATTGTCAAAATATGATCAGGGAGTATGAGTCAAAGACAATCTAAAATGAAGCGAGCCTAAACATTGTGTTTTGGGAGCGATGCTACAGATTTATACCAACCTCGAATGAACCAGATTTGTGCTTTATCAATGGCACCAAATCTCCGTGCCAAGAGGCGATGCAAGCTTCCATCGGCAGTTTTCATGTCCATTATACACAGGCCGGCAATGTGGGGGCAGCCAATTCGCCATATCCGTCACAAGTCATCTTATGCCAATTGGTCCGTTATATTACTAGCCATATTATCCGCAGATTTCCCCAAATCCGCTATTGGCTCATAACATCCGTCTTCAACGACAAATATGGCACCGGGAAAATGCTTCTGAATTACTTGATGTCATATACCTTCCGAACTGAGGGTGATGCGCATACCATCTCTTTCTCATCTTTGCCTCAAGAGCGCTGCGTACCAACAGTAACCCACTGAGTCCATTTCTATTAGCAATTCACGTCGTTGCAAGGAGTGAGCCAATCCTTTAGAGGCTAGCGATTGTCTAGATTGCTCGGTTATCAAATAACCAAGTCACGGTCGAGCCATAGGATTGGTTCAGCTGTGCGACACAGTCGTTTCAAGCGTCCTCGTTCACTGCTGATTATATCCAGAATCTGGCCAGTCGGCGCGTCACCAAGGTGAACTTACAAAAAGACTGCCGCGCCCAGACGGCTCAATATAACGCGAAGGATAAACCAGAACACAGGACGATCAGAGATACGGTAACGTGGCATGCTTATTCCTAGTGTGGATTAAACACGGAACTACTCGAATCGCCAAGAATCTTTGGAAGTGACTGGTAAGCTTGAGGTATGGACTAAGAACAAGCATAATCACTTGAATAGAGTATTGCCAATGGTGTAATAAGCAAAGCTCTTCATGGTTGATCACTAAGACTCCGTATAATGTCTCTAAGTTGTCGTTTGGGCTCCTAAGGATCATAGCAATGCAGAATGTTGATGTTATTATTTGTCAGACTAATCGTGTGATTCTTGTAAGATCTCATTGCTAGCACTAGAATTCGAAGGACGTTGTAATACAGAGGTTAGATGTTAGTGTATCGCTGTTATAATCTACAATATATCGAATGGTCTGTCCTGCTATCGGTCGGCGAAATGTATAATAGCTGCCAGTTGCCAAGCCTCGCCAAATTTGGAAGCTTTCAGCTGCTTACAGTCAACATGGTTATGAACAAGTGCTTGCAGTAAAATTTTTTAGTTATTCGAGAGGGATCGTGCCACTAACAGGTAATTCTGCTCCACTGAAGTCTTAAAAAACAAGTTATAATGCTCACTCGGCAACGCCTCTTGATTGGACCAAGTCGTTATAACGACAATCACATATCATCATTCAACTGGTTTGGGTCCACTGACCACGCAACTGCCGGCATTTTGAGAACCTCCAACCTCCCAACCATTATCCAAACTTGTAATAGTCCTCAACACCACATTTATTTTCAGTGCCTATCCAGGTTCTGCTCTGTTTCCCAGCTTATTTTGTGCCGTTATTACGGGTTGCTCTAGATAATTTAAGAATTTGGTTCCTTGTAGTCTTGAGGTGACACAAACGGCTCTAAAGAGAGAACAAGCTTACGGCTTCACAGTCGTGGTGTTCAGACAGCTAAATTATAGCTTCGTTCCACATTAATGCAGAAGGTACAATCGTGCAACCTTATCAACACTTACGTACTCGAAGCGGTCTCGTTCTTTTTGAGTCTATTGAATCACGAACACTTTGTTTAGTTTTATTTTCCAAGATTTCACTTGTTTGTTCTCTTATTCAGCGAGTGTCTTGGCTGTTCGGGGTTGGTAAAATGGGATGGAAAGAGTATAGGCTTTACCGTCCTCTCCTCAATCTTGATCCTATATCCAGCTAATCCTGACCGCCAGTTTTTATAATTCCAATGCCAATTCTGTACCATCATCTATAGTACTTGAATTACACCGCTGCATGGGGTGCATTGTTTTTTAGTGCCGTTATATTCATTCTCTACTGCGTAGCATAAAGGGCATAATCTTATCAACTGGATTTTGCCACCATAATACCAGCTATCTTACAAAGAGTAGCGATGACAGCATAAGTAAATATCTTGCATCAGAATACGACGACTTGGTGTTGAAATGAAATTAGCTAGGCCGATTTCTAATTGCTTTATATATTGTCGCTATCTTAATTAGGCAAGTGAATATAAGAGTTTAGCGAGAGTGAAATTAAGTCTTAATAATCTTCTTCAAAAACAACTGTAAGATTTAAATGAAAAACTAACGTTTAATACGAAAACAAAATATTTTATAAATAAATAAATTAATATTCAAGTCTATATAACTTTGTATTCTTTACTTTATATAATACTAGTGTTTAGGTGAGGAATGAAATACTATAATTATGTTATACTTTATTAAAGATTTTTCCTTAATGAGATCATTTGAACATCTAGCCGTATAAATCTATTTAACTCATAAGTGACAATAATTAAAACCGGCATCGAGTCTTCTGGCCTCGCGGAACCCTAAAAGTATGAGACTTATAAATATGCGAGAAAGCCCGTGGATACGTTGATGCCCATAATTTGGCGTCCTGATTGTTAGCGTTCCTCCGTGCTGTTTTCTATTAATTATTCGGTCGACTAGATTTGGCTATCATCACTCCAGCCAAGTTTATGTGAGCGACTATCACATATGTATTATGTTACACCGCTGACTACAGGATACCTTTGTGCGACTATAAGCTAGATGGCACCAACACTATTATTGTGCACATGATTGCATCTCACCTTTGTTGTGGAATAATAGGAAGCAGAACGAGTAATATTTTCTGTCCTGGCTTGGCAAAAAAAAACTGTTTGATTACGCCGCCGATCTTCCGGCAGAATGTGTGACCATTGAACCATGACAAGACAGGAGTATTTTGCATGGGGCTTATTATAACCACTGGGGAAATCCCCTGATTCTGTCACAACTCAATTGGATCTGAATGCGATGTTGCACCAAGCTGGTGCTACGACGACATTAATTGATGACCTGAACTCAGTGATAATATCGTTTTCGGCAAGGGTATGTACAAGTATGGGGGTCGCATTGCTACAACGATTGAGTTCTGCAATCCGTGCGCATTTGTTTTTGTTCCCGCAGTTTGTGAGCATAATTCTAGTACAGAAACGCTCACACTTGGACAGGCGTGATCAGAAGGTATAAATCGTCAATCAAAAGCCCACCAAGTCGCATAAATCCAAGCGTTCACTAATGTCACTAGGATCATCCGTATTGTCCCATGTTATACGATCAGGTTTTTCTTGAAAGGACGTATTGATTATCGCAATCTTTTGGAATAATTCATTATTGTATCGCTGGAACCCTGCTAAGAGTTGGTTGCACCCCTTCTTGGACTTCTTGTATGCGCCACTTGGAGGCAATAAAGTCCCCTAAATCCCAGGAACGTTGAATTGTGGGACTGATCTAGAAAAAGCAACGTATTGGCTTAAGTGGATGCACGTGTGATTAAGGTTGAGGACCCGGCCTTGGTATTAGACCGAATCACCGGGTGGGAAAGTCTCAAAAACTTGTTGTGCCAACGCAATCCATGAAATGTAATATTGGAGCCAACTGCAACCTTAGAGTCATTTTCGTGATACTCCCTATTCCGCCACGTCCGCCACGTCCGAAATGCTCAGAATGATAGGCTACATGAACATCGATTGAAGCACCACGGAACAACTCCGTCTGCGTAAGCCGAATGAGGAACGGGATATATCAACTTTGGACAACGAGACACTATTTTCAAGGTAACCACGAAGAAGGTTGCAGACTTTGAATTGCCGTATGTTAATCTTATTTGTGCCGCTAACGCCACGTTATATCTCTGTTCCGCCCGCACTTAAGGAGGCCGCTGTTATATAGATAATGCAACTACTTTTGAGTTGATTTTCCGTTTAGTGACGAGATTCAGACCTTGACTACTAATAAGGAATTACTTGTATTTTTTCCCCCCTGGTGAATAAGGGGTGTGCCCGTGACTTTAAGAGTATACCAGATCACGACATTGGCCTACTCAACGTCCCTCCCTCGAGGATTAATCTTTCAGTATACTTCAAGACGCTCCGAATAATTAATTACGGACATCATGCGATCAACATACGTAGCCGGAGCCTTGGTGTCGTTTCTTGGGCCATTAGCAACTGGCGGACCTACTGACACCGACGAGTCAGGTATGATCAAATTGATGGTGGTAGGCGATTCCTTGTCACATGGCTTTGAAGGAGACCATACGTGGAGGTATCGACTATGGGAGTGGCTTCGCGACCAAGAGATCAACGCAACGTTCGTTGGGCGTCATACTGGGACATTTCCTCAAGTCGAAGGACAGGGGCCAATATGCCAGAACAAGACACTTTTGAAGCAAATCAGCGATGCAAGTTTCAGATACCCAGTTCAAGATGCAGGATACGCCGAGGATATAACACACGACTGGCCCAACGCACACTCATCAATGTATGGCCGACAAGCCTCCCGGTTAAATCTCAAGAATATGACGGCAGACTTCGATCCCGACTACATCATCATACAACTGGGCATCAACGACTTAATTCATAATCTCAGCCCGCATACGGTACGGGCCCACCTGGGACGACTTGTCGACGAAGCAAGAGCTGTCAAGTCTGACGTGAGATTTGTTATCGCCACAATGCCAGGAATCAAAACTCTTCTTGGAATACCATTTTCCTTCGATGATCGATCGGAAAAGTTGAGCGAGATGATCGAGCACGCAATCAGAGAGTGGGATATCGCAGAATCGCCCGTTGCCCTCGTGCGCCTTAGAGCGACCTATGATTGCGATCCTGACAGATGTCCCGTGGGCTGGGACGGCAGAAATCCAGCTGAACTAGGCGAATATCAGATCGCTAGCGCATTCAGCCAAACACTGCACGAAAGGTTTGGATTCGGGAGAGTTCCGCTTAAAGTACCCGCAGAAGCGGTTGTATCTGAACGACGTGTTTCAACGCCGAAAAACTTCATGATTGAACGAGTTCCATGGGGTCTCAAGCTTACATGGGACAAGGTCAGCAGCGCCTATAGATATGATGTCGCTGCAAGAAAAGCGAATACGACGGAATGGCAGATGGTGCTTTCGGGTAACGGGTACGAGTATGGCGCAAGACGCTATGATGTCTTAGATGTGGAGACTGGCGAGGAATGGGAGTTCAAGGTCCGGGCGAACAATGGAGAGGTGAATGGGACTGAACGTTTCTCAGATTGGACGCCGATCAAATCAGAGACTACAAATATCACCACAGACATGTGTAAGCAAGGTTTGCGACCAAATGGCGTGAACAGAACCCACCGGCATCAAGTTGATCGCCCTCCATTTCTCTCGTATGTAGCTCTCTTCATCTGCGTTGCGACAATCTATGAGCTCGGCCGTAGATACCTCTTACACCCATGGCGGGCGACCTCAAGCGCTTATATGCCGATACGTTGATTGGCGGTGGAGAATGAATGCCTGTAAAATATCCCATCTTCAAGAACGAAGGGAATATGCAGTTTAACTTGCTACATTGGAAAGACCATGAGAACGATAGACAGATGGCTTAAATCGCTAAATCAGCACTTGATTTCGCATGATTAAGCCAAAATTCTTTGAACAATTCAAGTCCATCTTTTAGGTAATTTAATTTGCCATTAAAAGAGTCGATCATGGCTATTATAGGTTCTTTAGTAGATATCCACCACTTCCCACGTTCAAATTCGAAGCTAATCTTACAGACAACAACTGATTTTAGTGAGGCTATCATGACGATTGCTTGGTTGCCTTGTATTCACCTAAATATAAGGGGATAAATGAACCGCACTGAGTTTCTATGTCCGGGGTCGGCGACTTTGCATGGTCTAGTGATCAATTGAATGGAGAGAAGATGTATCGCCAGAGAATAGCGCAAGAATTTATACCTGAAACTTTTTTTATGAAGTTCATGGAACGTTAGACTAGAGTGCGTAGAACTAAGTAATACCCAGCCCACATTGTCCTTTAATCCGCTTAGACTAATTCTACCGATTGATCTCGATGGTAACGTCGAAACGAATGAGCCAAAGGCTACCCAAAACTCCAAACACCAACACGATCTCATCAATTGCCATGCTCTTTCCGACCTCCTTTAACCCAATCGTATGCAAATTATCGAGGTGTCGACCCGTCAGTATATCACGAAGCTGCGTTTCTCCTTTCACAAGACCTCCCACAAGACCTCGGAAGCTGTATAGATGCAGAACTTCTAATGATGCTGGTGACGCTTCCTCAAGAGTCAGTTGCGTGAATTTTGGGGTGACCTGCCCGCATCTCTTTGTGTGTTTGGTCATGCCAAGCAGGACTTTGGAGCAATTCCCATCACTTTCAGTTCGGTCAGGCTGCGAAGATGTCCAATACGTTGTCTATGTTTGACTGAGTTTGTACAACCAACACGCCTGTAAGATACAGGTGTCTCGAGTTTTGTCTCATGCTTAAGGAGGGCATCGCCAAATGGTTCCGAAGTCGCCATCGCTAGCATAATAATAAGAGAATTTGACGTGCTGCAGCTGCAACATCTGGAGATTAGGTTATACCGTGAAGAGAGATTCCAAGGCCGTGATTTGAACGGGTACTCGATCGAGGTTGACGAACTTGATTCCTGAGGTCTAGATAATTTCGTCAGCTTTGACTGGAGGTCCTTAGCTCTACACCGATGCCGCTTATTTTCTGCAGACTTAATACAGCAAAGAACGTCGCGAAGCAAGTGAGCAGTGGAGGTTTGTAGCTCACTGCGACTGTCGACCTTTTTTTTTTTTGTGCTTTGATCGAGCATTCTGATATTTCAGGAATAGTCCGCTCCGTTTCGTTGAGCGATGCCTCTATCTACATGTCTGAAGCGAACGAGAAAAAAGCCTCCAACCACTTAAAACCATCTATCGGGCTTTCAAAAATATATGACACGCCGTAAAGTCGCCAGAGAACCGGAAAATCCTAATTTACAACCAAGTGCGGTGGAGGTTGAGAAGCGCTGAGGCGATGATGTTTTTAGCTTTGTTACTACTTTCAAATTCAGAATGATTCGAGTTAATCAAAGTCAACTTCGAGGATGCCGTCGCCCTTGTAAGTGGATACACCTTGAGCTCTGTGTTCCCCAATTCCGGGTCCTCACGAAGTTACGGAGCTTGACGATTGGTGATCGCAAGAGCTACATCGATGTATAACCTGCGATGTAGTAGAGGTTTAACAACATGCCTGAACCCCTTCATCACGCGGCATAGATTTGCAAGGCTTCGGAATGCCTCAAGGGACTTGTACTAAAGTGCCTCAAACTCAACCATGATCTGGATAGCCTCGAAGATAAGCAACGAAGTTTATACTGGAAAAGACATATCTGATGAAGTCTATAGCGCAAGACACGGTGAGTCTACAGTTACAGATGACTTCTGTCGAGCGTGGATGCGGTGGTCGATTAGGGTATACGGAGTGATAAGGATCAGCTAAAAAGATATGCAATGAGTAGTTTCTCTTTAAAGGCATATCCAGGCCGACAAAATATAAAGAGATGCCCTGCAAACGCATCCTCAATGCCTGAAGTAGTTTTCCTTGTTTGAAGTCAGGCAAACACTCGTTCACCCACTAGCAAAACTCAGAGGCCTAGGAAGCGATGAATACATAACTTCACCAAGGTTAATTGATCTTAGCAGGATTTTATTGAGGTGATATATTTATTATAACGTCGAAATGTATTAAAATTCAGCACATAACATGGTGAATAATTAGTGCTATGATATGAGATCTACACAAATCGATCAAATACAAGTACGATACACTTTGAATGTGGAGACTCAAAGTTCCAGTCATGAATATTAAATAATTTGAATCGATGTATTGTCTTAACATCGCTAACCAAACCCCCAAGTAGTATTGAAAGAATGATGGGTATAAATTTGCTCTCTTAGTTCAGGAATATGAAATGGAATATATGCTCCGTCGTATATTAACCCCCCACCCCAAAAACACATAGTAACAATAAGAGGGAAGACCAGGTATCAAGAAAAAATTTGATCATACTTGGTTAAGAACAAGGCAAGTGAAACGGGTTCAGCCAGTCTTTAATTTCCCATGTCTCTTCGCTCCGCTTCTCTCTTTTCAACGTCATTGCGGTACTTGGCCTCTTTGTGGTGATCACGGATCTCGTGGAATGCAGCTGTCAAGGCATGAAGAATGCTGTGAAATTGTCAGACTCGTACAAACCATTGATGACGGCAGGGATATAAACTTACGTGCTAATGATAGCAAGGATGAATGTGCCCCATGGAAGGTTGCAGTTATGATTGCGACGATAGCTTTCGGGGACGATTCTTCCAGCAAAGCTGTCTTGGACTGCACAGTCTCCACTGTTAGGACCGGCATTACCGCCTTTGGGGCTGGTGAGTGTTGCAACTGCGATGAAGGCGCCGACGAAGAGGATATCCATGATAACCAGGAACCAACGTAGGAACTTGGGTCCACCGTTCTTCACGATTAAGCTCAGCAGCATTGCCAGGAGAGAATATAAGACTGCAGCAGCCAAGATGCCCTCAACAGCGCCATCAGCCGTGGTGTAGTTGTCTCGGGCAATCTTCAAAAGTCTGTGAAGACGGGCGGAGAAGAAGCCAAGCGAAATGATAGCCGACAGGAATTGGATGACTCGCAGTAGGCGTTGCAGCCAGCGGTTGGCCGACGATGATCTGAACTTTTGTAGATACGACATCTTACTCGAATCGTAAAAAAAAGGTTATCTTCTTGAGCTGTGTGGTGCTGAGCAGATATGTGATGTGTGAAAGGACAAGCAAATCGCTGTGCAGGTTCTGAACCTGTGTATTTACTTATACATACAAACCAAACACTACGTCGGTAGGCGTACAAGTAAATCAACTCAGGGAGTAAACGTTCCGATTGAGAAGGTCACTATGACGCATTGTTGTGCTAACATGCAAGCAGGGTATTTTGGGTCTCACAAGTCCAACGTTTGATTTCGTGGTGACGGTGAATAATCTCCACTTTCATGATAGGCACAACAACTGGCAGGACGAATTAGCCGTTGAATGGAGAGAGCTGTTCTGTCCAATGGCAATCAAGTTGCCCAGTCTCGAAACATGGGTTCCAACAGCAACATGTCGAGCCATGAGCCCCAAATCGAACCACTTCATCTGATGCGTATCTTCAAGAGCACCACATACAAATCTGAAAGACGCTCAGAATACGTGGGTATGCGGACGAGATACCGCATATAGAGTGTCATCAGCAAACCCAAACTGGCACTTGCCAGTTAAAGTGAGTTCCTCTATCGACCAAGTTCTAACAACCATTGTTCTAGCGCGTGTTGGACGCGCCAGATCGTGATGGACGGACAGTCCCGTCTTCGCCATGTGATTAGAGCATCATGGAATGCCACAAAATCGTCAACTCAGCCACAGGCGTGCTGAACTGCTCACTGCAATCTTGCGGCCATGGAATTGGTACTTAGATAGGTCGCGGTCATTGGTGAGCAGCTGCCACGCTGTACGGATCCATAGCCCTACGGGACTCGCCCTATGATTCCAAGCCAGTAAGCCCCACGTCATGGTAACGCTAATTCATCGTCGACTGCGGCTCACAGCGGAGAATGGTTGTCCGCTTGCAGCCTGCCGCGACCTGTAGCCAATCACTGAGTCAGGAGGCGTTAGGCCCCGGGCGATCCCTACAGGGTTAAATCCGATAGTGCAACGTTAATCGTAATACTTGATCACTATCATACCTTCAAAGAATTAAAAAGAATTTGTGCTCTTGTCTCATTCCTTGTTTTTGGGCCAGGACGTAGAACATCCGTGGGGACCAGGTTCTAGAACTCGATATATTGTATGCATGTTGCGCAATGGACGGCCACTGTTCTTGTACCGCCAAGTATGCCAAGAGGGTTTCTCGATCACTGGGGCTATTCAACATTGCCGGGAAGCCGAGTCCTTGTTCGGGTTCCTGTAGTCTCTTGCATCAGCTCTTCGTCATCCGGAACAAACTATTCCCAAGGTTTGGTCCGTTACACAGTACTTCAAATTCCACTGCGAGTCTTGGTAGATTACTTCAACTACTAAATTCGCTGGCACAAACCACATCGATTATACACCAACACCTCGGAAGTGGTTAGATCTCATGAGTAAATGCGCATCTCGAAGGGCTCCGATCCGTCAGACAAGCGGAAAAGTAACATTTAAGGGTATACTTGATAATCTGAGCTCATTACACATGCGTCACAATCGACACCGGCCTCAGTATGGCGTTCTCTTCGCGAAGTGCATCATACTCCGAGCCTGATCGTAAGCCACAACATAGCTCCTCTGCCACACTGCACCGATGATGAAAACGTTGCCAGCTGTGTTCGCTCCACCATCAGCAAATGCGCTGAAGCAAACATCCTCGTAGCCCGGTAGACCATTGAGACTCCGCACGATCATGTCTTGGGGGTCCATTGGCATCTCAACACCGCCGATTACATAGGCTGCATAAGGTGCCTTCGCATTGCAGTCCACGGTGTAATAGTCGAGCGTTGCATTGTATACTGCGGGCGGGTCGAACTGCGCATTCAGTGCCTCTGCCGCTCCTGTGGGAATGAAGTTGGGCGATGTACCGCTATCGACAATGGTCTCGAAAGCACCACTCGTTCCAAGATCCGTGACGGACCCGTTGGCACCGTACTTGAACGTCGCGTCGACCGTGTACCAGGTATATTCCCCTCCATCTTGTACGATAGGAACGCTAGTGAATGGCGCCTCGTAGTACGTCTTGGGCACCAGACCACCGAGCGCCATCAATCCCGCAGGCGCCAGAGGCGACGTTCCTTGGGGCACTCTGTCGATGACCAAGGTGAAGATGCCCTTCGAAACAATGCTCTGCTCCACCATGCTAGTGAACAAAGGCCCGTATTGAACATAGCGGCCCGATGTTCGGTTCCTGGCCGAAGTGAGTGCAGGGTATCCAAGTCCCAGCAGTCCTGAGGACGAGCCATCACCAATCCACGCTGCATAGTTGACCAGCGCGACCTGCTGCTTCGGAACGGTCAAGCCGCCCAGTGTGATCGGTGCATATCCCATATCACCCTTCAGTGTTTCACCTTCGGGGAAGTAGCTGATCGAGAAGGACTCATCTGTAATATTCGTGAATGAGCCCGTGGATGAATCGTAGAGTGGACCGAAACCACAAGCGTCCTGGCTCAAGGGTACCTTTGTATCGATATCTACACACTGCAGATCGGTGGAAACCACCCAAGTATCCGAACTACCTGTATCAATGAAGCTGATAAACTGCTGTCCTGGCGACCCGTCTGTGTTACCCCAGGTGAGATTTACCGTTGGATAAATGCCGCTGAAAAGAGTATTGACAGTCGCGCTGCCAGTCTCGAGCCGTTTGCCAAGCTGCTGGGCGGCGATGCGCTCGCGGACCGGGCTTTTGAAGTGGTCAGGCTGCGGGTTTTGTAGTAACTGCACAAGCGCCTCCGACGAAGCCTCTTGGATTGAAACATCGCTGCGAGTGAACAAAGGCCCAGTATAAGCCGCGCCCGACCCCGCGACTGCGGCGCCCAGACCGAGGGCTGGCAAGCCAAGAGTGAGTGCCAAGATCAACGACATCTTGGTATACCGTAGTCAATTGGTGAGTTAGCCCAGCCTGCAGCAGGAGAAACACTTAAGGTTAGAGGGTTGTGGTTGGCTTCTAGTGTAACCACAATGCCTTCTTTCGTTGCCAGCGATTGACTGAACGTACAGGCGTCTTGACGACCAAGGAGCAAATATGATGATCAACTAAATAAACCAAAAATGATTGGGCTCACATGAAGTTGGCAATTGTAAAACTGTTTGTGTTATGGTATCCTAACCTTTCAAGTCAATGGCTTCAATTTACTTGAAAGACACGGCCGGTATCCGCTTGGCAGGTCATCATGCCCAGATTCACAGAAGTGCGGGTAGAGGCTGCCTTTTGTTGTGCAAAGAGATCCTGGGGGGGGGCATCTTGACTGTTCGGCAATCGCACATTACGGGTACCTTACAGACTGGCCTCCGGCACATCATTGACGTATTCGGAAGGTCGTTTAATCAATGCCCTTGGAGATTGCCAGGACGCGATTAAAGCTTGATTAGGTTGTCAAAGGAGCTCATGGCCAATCATAAGGAAAGGACTTGCCCTATTCGGATGCGGCCGGCAGCATTGCTCCGCTAGCGAGTGCCGCCGTTGTGACTCTTGTGATTTGGTGATTGATCGTATCGGGGACGGGAAACGCGCAGTATCAAATTGGCAGCCAAGGAGCTATTATGACCATTTCTACACAAGGACATGTAATCGCTGTGTTATGGCAGCATCTGAGACGGAAACCCCTTTTCGGTCGGACGGGCGAATGTTTATGTGCGCTCGCCATTAGCCATCACCGAAATTATCGCAACTTTCACTATCTTGTAGGCGGTCACTCGCACCTAGAGTCCACGGTGCAATTTAGTATAATAAGCCACCGCTTACGTACAGAGGGCGCTCAAGTCGAATGTCATATCAGTTGTATCAGTACATTATAATCCTGTCCGGATTAGGCAAAAGAATCTATGGACGCCCGGAGGGCATGAGAGTATGCAAATGTCTACTTAAACCAATTGCATGCATCCCTGCGTGCATTCGCACTAAAGAGAGCTCCTAACACCACTCTATAGAATAACACAGAGAACCCGGGTATTTTGAATGATGTATGATCGGCAAATGAACAATTGTATGGTGTAACGTGTCGTTACATCAATTGAAAGTTTGCACGTTACTCGTTCGTCAGCGACTGCGCAAGGTAAACGCCGACGACGGACATTCGTGGCCACCAAGCGAGACTCTGCTGCTATGCTATGGATAGTCGCTCTACCTCAAATAGCTAACTTAGCGCATGTCAAAGCTCATGGATACTATAACTACAGTAATTCTGAATAGACTCCCACTGATATAATACGGAATAGCCTCAATAATTACCAAACTGGGTATGTGCTTAAAGTAAAAAGCCTGTAGTATGCTTTGAAATAGGATGGAGTAACATAAGTAGACTAGTTGATGTCCAGATTCATGCGATTTTCGTGAATTCTTGTTTCGATTGCTGGCGACTTCCAACTGATCAGGGGCAACTCCGCAGAAAACATGCATCTCGGGTACTTGGTCGAAAGAACCAATGTTTGACCGCCAGTTGGCGTTATGGAGAAGGTCGAGACTCCAGAAATATGCGTTCTACCACTAGTTGCATAGGGGACAGATGGGTCTTGGGCATGATTGGCCACCTCGACATTGATGCCCACTCGAAACAACTCATCACCTCCCAACATCACGCGCTTCCACTGAACGCAACTTTTTGGATCTTCAGGTCAACTTCTGTCATCCGTCGTGGTTGCGTTTCCGTCTTAGTAAATAGTCACGACATGGCGATGGAAAGCAACACCTGAAAGAACCGTCCTTCTAGGTGACCACTCGTGGTATCATCAACAACACAGTTTTCGAATACCCTATCGCAGAAGGCTTGTTCATCGCAATCTAACGTCTGCGCCCAAGAAGAGCATCATGGGAGACAGAAAGGGATTGGCCGTGGAGCTGCTCCGAGCCTTCAGCGGCGCTGCCATTGAGAATGGAGCCAAACTCAGGAAGAAAAGCGGCGGCGGCCAGCTCATCGAGAAAGCCGGTGCTGGGTCCATGTCGGTGGTCAAGATGATCGAGGCTGGTCAGCACCTGTGGAAAGCAAGTCAGGATATCGACAGCCTGCCAAAGGCAATCAGTATCATCAACGAGGCGATCCCGATCTTCCAGGTCATGGCGCATTCGATATGCGACAGCGCAAAAGTGGTTACGAGCTTCGGCAATATCGCCACGGCGCTGGGCACCGTCGGAAACCTGGTCGTCACGTACCAAGGCGTCAAGGCGCTCCAGCTGATCGCGTCGCATCTCAAGGACATCAACGACACGCTCCAGGCGCAGACGGCGCTGATGTCGATCGAGAAGTTTCCCCAGGCGGTCTACGACCTGATCGAGGAGGCCCTGCACAACTACCAGGATACGGATGAAATCTCCAACTGGTTCTTCGTCTACCACCCCGACACTATCTGGACCCCCGGCTTTCACCGGCTGGTCATGAACCGAGGTCTTCATCGTCGCTTCTGCGGCCACAGCAGCCAGCTCGACGCCGCAGTGGTATTTATGCTCGCTGCTCGGGAGTTTGCTGACCGGGCCGCTCGCCATGCGGATAAGCGAGGGAAGCAGAACCGCCGGATCAGACTCCATTTGTTGATACCGGCCTACCAACCCGTTCTCATCAAAGACCCAGTCAGATTTCCAGAGACGTTGGGCGAGTTTGTGGTGCACGGGAAAATCCACAACAGCACGCCGCTCGTCTGGATCAACGTCGATGCAGACCAAGAGCACTGCTTGAGCGGAGTCGGCAGGTGGCAGCCCCCAAGCCTCAAGTGGTTCGAGTCCATGTTCAACCAACCCGCCGCGCCTAAAACGAGGGAGCTCGGAAGGCCGCTCCTGGAAGAGTGACGAGTACAATGCGACCATTTTTGCCCAGAAGATGCCTACCCGAGTTTATCTCATACACATTCTACCGGAATTGCTTGCTTGGCTCGGTGAATATGTCGTAGGCTCAGGCTTGATGTCTCGACCGTCGCTGATAAGATGACAAGATTTTCTCCTGGAGAGCGACCGGATCGAATTTTCATATTCACCAAAGTACCTCCTAACGCGTTGGGAAAGGACAGATTCTAAGTCACAGACCTTTATCTAGAAGGAAAGTGGAAGCGTCGCAGCAGTCAAAGTCGAACATATGCAGTTCAGACGTAGTCTTGTAACTCAATCTGCGACAATGGGTTAAACAAAGAACAATCGCAAAGGTTGTTGGGGCGAACAGTAACAATGTGAATAGTGCGAGAGGTTTGATAAGGATATATGTGAGCATGTTGCGAGGACCTACACCTGAGCACGATTGCGAGTACTTACTCTACCTGGTATATGCTGTTGGAACTGTTCTGGTCTATGATGCGTTACTTTATGAGCTATACGCCAGTATACAAAGCGTCATTGCATGACAGCTTATCCCTATACCATGAGGTTGCTAAAGCTAAATTACCTGTCAGATGGTCCATGAGGCCAACCACACAAACCTAGCGTTTTCCCTTCTTGAAACAGGAAGTCTGACCATGCCATGCTCGAATTAAATAACTTAGTCTGCATTTTCCCATCTAGACCCAAATCATCTCGGACGCGAAATTCTAAGATAGTTTGTAAGACTCAGGTCAGACGCTCTTTTATAATTCCGTAAGACTTAGTCGCTGGTGTGTCCGACGGCGGAGATACGACCACCGTGAGAAAGCTCAAGTGTGACCAATGCATCCCAGAAACAATTTGATGAAGTGCGGACAGGATATCTCCTGTTATAACTATTAAAAACTCCGTGATCGTCGCGGAACAGGTAACCGGGCCCGAGTCGCCTAACATCCATCAGCCCGTGCCACACGATGCATGGCACGATCCAGCACGGCATCCATGAACGTGAGCTTGTGCTTATTGATGATGTTCTGCTCAACTGTAAAGCGTGGCCAAATAGACTTCTTCTAGGGGTCCGTGGGGTAGTCTATACAAGCGTTCAAGTCCAAGATAGCAAAGTCGACGGACGAGCAGCTCCTTGATACTATCGTCATGTAACCTTTTAGGCATCGATACGGTGATTAATACATCGTACATTTTCCATGTCCTCGTCAGTCCACTTGAGCTCCAAGACCTGCTGGAACATCATCCAGCACAGAGAAACCATGTGCCAGTAACTACAGCCGATTTCCTTCGTTCGCTGGATTTTATTTTCTATTACTGGATTGGTCTAGGCTGAAATAAACTGAGCTTTGCTATTGGACTTGAACAGGGTTCACTACTGAGGTCAGGCATGCCGGCCTGAGCCACATGAGCCAAAACAGGCAGTAGAGCTCACATCGAAACAAGGCGCGCTAAAACTTGACATACTCTTCATAACACATTTCTAACATCTCTCCCGAGACAGCGCAGGGCCTTTTTTTCTCGGAAGGGTTGGCGAGCCCAGCGAGAACGGCTATAGCGTTGGTCCTCGAAAAGGGCTTAGCCACCTTGAAAGCATGGTTTGTTGCAATGCGATTGGCGACAATTGCAAGCCCGTGGGGATGTACGAGAGTTTCCAAGCTTATAGGGCTTTCCAAACGCAGAGTGCGTTCTGGCCTTGCTTTCAGAATGGCCTCGATCTTGGCATTACCTCTGTCGTTGGAGTTTGGTGGGCTGTCCTGGGGATATCATATATGGAATACTCACGGCCACGAGAGCATCGTTTGTGTTTTCCGGGTAGATTACAGCTCAATCAGGATGAATGATTTGACGATATGCAGTGAATACCTGGAAGAAATGCGGGATGGCTGATATAAGCCGTAAGATATCTGTTGGATGGAGCTGCTGTAGAACAAGGAGCCTGAGTTCAGGCGAGAGGTCTTCAATAGTCACCATGAATGATAGTGTTCTAGAAAAAAGCCATGCCATTTTACGAGAAGATAAGGAAGATCGTTCTGTAGGGTGGTGCGATCAAGCTTCTGGGAAGATGAGAGAATATATGCACGCCGGAAGGCTAATGCGGCAGTTAGAGCTGGTTTCCTATGCAAAAAGGGTTGAAAATATGATGCCGCCGAGAGTGGCACGTGAAACAAGAAGAAGAAGAAAGTAGATAGATGCGATGGTTGTATTTAGGATCAATGAGATGCATTATCGCTGTGTTGTGACCTTTTGTTCAAATGTAGTTCTACCTAGACTAGACCACCTATAAGTTACTGGACGAAGAATATTAAAATTCAGGGCACTGCTAACTGAATGGCCCCTCTGATTTCCAGCTGGCCTAGACAAACCAAACAGCGGGTTAATTCCGCGCCAGCAGCTCCGACCCCCATCGAAAAACATCAACAGCGCATCAGAGCTCTCTTTTAAGCTTCAGCAGCTGGTTTTCCTTTCCTCGTTTCACACCAGCTTTTTGCACAGTCTGCGCAATGCTCAAATCAACCCACAAGCCGTCCGCAAATGCACCTGCGCCCTTGCCTCCGGGCTGGACCGAGCACAAGGCCCCGAGTGGACATACATACTACTACAATGCCGCGACCAAGGAATCGACCTACAAGCGCCCTGGTGTCGAGACCGCCAGCACGCCCGCGCCCGCGCCACCAGACCCCCGCGCAAGCTATCGCCAGTACTCCTCCGTAGGCTCCCTCGCTGATCCTGCCGCCGCCAACGCCTTCCTGGCACAGTACGCACCCCAACCAAGTCGCCCGCCACCGCACCGCAATGCCAACGGCCCGGGCAGGGGCGGACACCATGGCGGCGACAGACCGAGACCTCAGCCGCATGATAAGCCAAAGTCCAAGGTGCCTATACCGGGCTTCGAGCCGTGGATATTGGTTTACACCAAGTATGGGAGACGGTTCGCCTACCACCCCGAGAAGAACGCGAGCTACTGGCGCATACCGGAGAAGATCCTGAAGGGTGTCATTGACCTGGACATTCAAGGCGCACTGGACAAGGCCGACCGCACGGCGAAAGGGGACCATGGCAAGGCGGTCGGTGCAGCAGCCGGCGACAATCAGCGCTCAGCTCTGGCGGCGGAAGCGGCGCAAGCGGCTGAAGATGCGGAGATGCAGGACGACGAACAAGCGGAAGAGCTTGACTCAGACTACGAGGAAGTAGAAGTTACCGACGATGAGGGCGCCGAGGGGGAAGAGGCGGCGGATGGAGACGACGCACACCCCTCGAAACGGCAGCGAACAGAAGAGCCCGAGGAAGAGATGCCGGAGGAATTCACAGAAGACGACATAGCATTCCAACTGCAGGCAATGGGCGCCGATTATGGTCTCGAAGCGGGTGAATACGACGACGGCACCGATCCCTCCACCTGGCCAGAAGGAACCGAGGGCTTACCCATATCCGATGAAGATGCGCAAGAGCTCTTCAAGGATCTCCTGAACGACTACGGCATCAGCCCCTTTGCCCCCTGGGACAAGCTCATAGAGGATGGCAAGGTTGTCGATGACCCGCGATACACCATTCTCCCCAACATGAAGAGCCGTAAGGATACCTGGGAGGAGTGGTCGCGGGCACAGATCCAAATCATCAGAGCCCGCCGGGAACGGGAGGAGAAGAAAGACCCTCGGATACCGTACCTCGCCTTCCTGAAGGAAAAGGCAAACCCGAAGTTATACTGGCCCGAATTCAAGCGGAAATTCAAGAAAGAGCAGCCGCTGCGTGACACCTCGCTGTCCGACAGGGAGCGCGAGAAGCTGTACCGCGAGTACGTGGGCAGACTGAAGGTGCCCATAGACACGCTGAAGAAGGATTTGTCCACCTTGCTGAAAAGCGTCCCAACCAAAGACCTCAACAACAAGACCATGCTGGAGAATCTGCCAAGTCAGGTGTTGGCCGATGTGAGATACATATCTCTGGACGCAAAGACTAGAGACCCGTTGATCGAGGCATACATCGAAACACTGCCACCACCACTCGAGGAGGGAGAGGCTCAAGAGGACGAAGCGGCACGGAAGGCCAGGGAAGATAGAAGGAAGCGCGAGAAGGCTCTGGAGGATCGCGAGAGGCAGGTCGCAGAGGAGAAGCGGCGGCAAAGGCGCCAACTGGAACATGGAAGGGCGGCCCTGAGAGAGGAGGAGCGGGAACTGGAGGCCGCAATGAAGATCGGCAAGCACGGCATTCAGAGCCAATTGCTGAAAGAACGGGAGCAGGGACTGCTCGACGAGGGCGCTGCAAAGGAAGGCGGCGGTTAGAACCACGACGGGTTGCTCTGCATGGTCACTGTACATATCTCCGTGCAATAACTGATTTTAACGGGCGGGAATACCCATGTGGTTTTTTTTATTGCGAATTGGACATCTGATCATCTACCTGGGTTGCTGTTCTTTGCTTTCATGTTCTTGGACGATCACAGCTCTTCTTTTCAGAGCTTAACCTTGGTGACATTTCCTCCCTCCCTCTTCTTCTTCTGCTGCTGCTGCTGCTGATGCTGATGCGGATGCTGCAGTCAGTTGTCCTCGCCGACCAACCAGGTGTCGAACCAGGTGACGGCCTGCAGGAAGGCCTGCTCCTTGGCGTAGCGCTGGACCTTGTTGCTGAGGTCGCAGCGGACGGAGAAGCCGTGCGCGACCTGGCTGTACAGGTTGATCTGGTAGGGCTGGGCGCCCTTCTTGAGGATCTCCTCGGCCTGGTAGCGCTTCTCTTTGGGGAAGATCTCGTCCGTCTCGGCCGCCGAGATGGACAGCGGGCCCTTGAAGCCCTCGAGCTCCTCCTCGTCCACGAACGACGGGTGTGCGAAGTAGCCGACCGAGATGGCAGGGTAGTGGCGCGCGACGTACTGTGGTTGGGGGGAAAGAGACCGCAAGTCAGTAAAATGATGTGCATGCGTCGAGGTACCTAGGAAGGGAGAGAGGAGAGAGACAAGAAAAGAAAAAGAAAGAAAAAAAACAGAACTCACCTTGGCACCGAAGCAGTAGCCGACGCCGCCAAGCTTCTTGACGCCCTTCTCCTCCTTGAGGTACTTGATGGCATCCTCGACAATGGGGTCGACGTACTCCTTGGTGTGGGGGTTGTCGCCGGTGCTGCCCTTGGTGAGCCAGCCCATGAAGTCGAAGTCGGCGTCGCGGTTGAGGGAGAGGGCGTCGCCGTTGAAGACATCAACGATCAGTGTCAGGTAGCCGTTGGCGGCGAACTGGTCCGCGATCAGCTTGCTGTTCTGCCAGATGCCGATCACGTCCGGGACGATCAGGATGCCCGCGTCCTTGTGCGCCGCATCGCTCTTGGGTACCGCCAGGTACGCGTCGTGCTTGCCGACCTTGATTTCCTGGCCGGTGGGTGTGCCTCTGTTGTCGCAGTGTCAGCTATACCATGTTGCGCGTAGATGCGGTTCAGTCTTGGCTGGCGGATATATAGCGACCGGGGCACTTGGTGGCCATGAGGGGGTAGCTGGAGCTTCGTGATGCGCTAAAAGCAAAAGAAATGGCACGCTTAAACTGCGAGAATTTGAGGAAAGGCTGGTCGGAGCTTCGAAAATGGAATACGAAGCACCATCGCGGTTCAATGGGTAGGTAAGTAGGTAGGCGGGTAGGTAGGTAGGTATCATTCATCATGTCTTGGCGTGCCATCGATCACAACCACTCCGAGACCCTGGCGATGGTGGGGTAGATGAGGTTACACAACAGCAGTGCCGAAAGGAGAAAAGAGCAGCAACTTACTCATGCTTGACACCGAGGGTGCAGCATTGTGCGGGAGCTGAAGCCAGAGGCATGTTGTGTTTGTGATGCTTATGTATGTGTGTATGTATATAATTCTTTTGGTATTTTCAGACGTAAGCAAAGGTTGGCGCGAATGACGGGAAGGACATGTAAACTAATAAGCAGAAAGTCTGCAGTCTGCCAGAGCGGATGAGGGGTACCCAATTATGTACGCCATCGCAATGCCGTAGTCACACAAGAGGCTTTCGTGACGGTGGAGATACTGATGGAATAACTTGGAGATCTCCTGCCAATCTGGCAGCATGCCCATGTCCGCCATGTGCTTTTAGGCATGAAAGCCGGCATTGCGTCAAACAATGGAAACGTTTGAAGCTTTTTCCCGACCCCACCATGGGTTGAACTGTGACGAATTGGTCATCGTTTTGGGCATTCGTAGTATACTTAACAGAGCTTGCGCTCCACCTAGGCTCGTCTACTGGCTCAAGTTCCTATATCCGCTCTACGTCCGCACGTAGCCTGGATCGCAGTTTGCCAGCCGGCTTCGGCTCCGTATCTATATCCACTGCGCTGGGACATATCCGCAACGGAACACTGCCGCGTTCCCCTCACCGCACCCTATTGCCGCATCCTCTCCGCTTCGTAGACATCTATCCACTATCCAGAGAAACAGTCGTGCACTTACTCACATATATTGGTCATTGTTTCTGGATAGAGCAAGGTCATCCCATGATCTTTGCATTTCCCACGTGGTGTACAGACTGATCCTCAGGACTTTTCCCCCCTGCCATTGCACATTCAAACTTGACCGGTCTGACCGCCTCTGCCTCCTTTGGTCCTCTTGGAGTTGCCGTTGGCTGCTGTTTCACGGCCGTCTGCCTCGTATATTTGGGGGTCTTCGGTCTGTGTAGCCGCTGTGCTCACCCAGCTCATTGTTTCTGGAGGCGAAGGTTTAGACACGCGCCTGAACCACCCGCCTTTCTTCAAGCCTGGAGGCGCTGTCTGGGGTCTATCTTCGTTTGACCTTCTGACACCCGCTAATGGTACCGCTTCACCATTACGGTATCTGGCTCTGCCGTACGAAATGGCCGACGCGTTACTTCCCCGTTCTCGATGTGCGTCACGAATTTGAATATGTGGTGAGTCAAGTGGAGCTAGGCCATCAACGGATTCGTCGGGGCTGACGGCCCGACTTTGTGGTGTCGGAAGCATACTCTGGAGCCATTGTCCAAGAAACCCAGATTTTGGCGGCGATGGCTCTATGGGCAGAGGTGCGAGCTTCTGAGCGAAACTGACAGCTGCTGGGGGCATCTGTGCAGGATGGGACATGCTTCGCATAGCCTTGGTGACACGTTGGCCGCTGTCGTGGTGAGTACGGGCCACAGGTGGAGTGGGAACTGGGCGAGTCGTGACAACTGATTTTGAACGTTGACTGTTGCCATTGAAAGAAGGAAACTTGATGAGGCGCGGTCCTTTTTGTGCAGCTTGTTCAGCCGGTGTTGCGTCCGTTGCATAGCTATTGGACATCAGCCGTCCTCCTTGCTTGGCTTCTGGACGCTCGGCACCAGAATGTGCGCGGGTTTCCTGCGTAGGTACAGGTCGTAAGCGATCCTTTGCTTCGCTATTGATACCATAAGCATCATGGGTTCCGAAGCTTTGTCGTGCAGGCTTCCGTCCTGGTTCATTCCCTGGGTAGCCAGTGGCACGATGACCAGCAACAGTTCTCCATTTGCTGCGAGGCTTGGAAACCCCTACAGTATCTTCATCTGTCGTGAATGCAGTCGGCGTATCGTCAACAGGCGGCAGGAAGTCATCTTTGATATGTTCAGCCCTTTTGTCCGTGTCGGAGAAATGGCGCTACCGCTTTCTGCGTTCAATTCTACCGCCCAGGGCCCTTTCTCCCACCTCCGGATTTTGCCGTGCACGGCTCTGCAGACGAGGTCGACCTGATGGTTTAGGACCCGTCTGACGTTCGATATGAGCCTCAGACTCATCCTGGGCCATGTTATTTGGGAGCTGCCTTTCAACTCCCGTGTCATAAGGATGTGTACTACCACCAGGTCTTGTTGATCCTTTCCTGCTGGAGCTATCGCTGGCCCTCTTCAGTGCTCTAGCGTCCGCAACTTCGACCTGGTGGCCTATGTGCTCTGATGCAGTACCAAGTCGATCAGCAAGCCATTCGATCGGCGTGGCAACAGCTTCAAGGACTTTTGATTTCGCAGACCGCGGTGCCTCCTCCTCTGTTTGCTCGTTAACATCCTGGAAAAAGCGTGAGTCTGAATGTTCAGCCACTAGCGTCGTTACAGTAGGCCATCGATCACGGTAGTCAGCTTGATCGGCTTTCTCAACTTCAATTTTTGCCTTGGCTTTACTTGCGCGCCTGTTCAATGCAAATCTTGCCAAGAGATTCCTTTTTGGTTTGCCTTTGCTTTTCTCGGCCTTGACTCTGCTAGTTTTGGTAATACTGTGTCGCATCATCTCAGGCTTTGGCGAGGGGCTTTGTGGTGGTTCTATGCCAAGTTCCCTGGCGATGTCGATGGGATACTTGTTATTGAAACTCCAAGGGTTCGGCGGCTGACTTCCGCTCGGAACCAGGTTCTCTGGCATACCTTTAACTATACATCGGGTTAAGGTAGTGGAGGTATACGGATTTGTTCATGAGAGGTCTCTATTCACAACAAGCCGGACATCAGTTGGTATGAATGAGACGTGTCGCGCCTTCTGTGCGACTGGGCAGTTCGCTTCCGCATAATGAACGTGCGGCACTTCCTGTCTTGGAGTGACTGTGGCTTTCCGTCTCGGCACTTCCATTTGAATAAAAACGTGCGAAAAAGAGTGGCGTACGGCGAGAAGTAGTGTGGCAGGAATCCGCATGCTTCTCACCGAGGCGACAATCCAAGCACCTTCCCGGTTTATATTTGACATGTTACCTTCGAACGATTGGGGAAATACGAGAATACGAAGCTGCAGCTCTACAGCAAGGCTCTTGAAGGTTGCGTCTATAGGAGGAACGGCGGCCCGCTAGTCTCGAGCTTGAGCAATTGGCAGGTGCTAACTTCGGTGTCTGTGGACCCAAAGATCATTTTGTGCGTGAATTGCGTGATGCTTTGAAGCCATTAGTCAAACCAGCAACCACTTGATCCGAGTTTCGGTTCTACACTCGATTTAACAGAGCACACCTGCCCCCGTTTTGTTCTGTCTGTATAAGCCAGTCTCGAAGCCATCATGGGTCTCACCACCACACCCCTCTCGTCTCTGCCTGCCTCTTGGCAAGGCCTCACGGACCGCCTGACCAATGTCGGCGACTCAGCTTACATCTTCTTCATCGTCGACAACGATGCATCGACCGGAAAGCCATGGTGTCCCGATGTGCGAGCTGCCATCCCGGTAGTGCAGAAGTACTTTGAGAAGAGATCTGAAGATATCCTTGTTGTCAGCGTCGGGTCACGGCCAGAGTGAGTCTCCGCGGTTTGAATCGAGTCTCGACTCTTCTCTAATTCGATGTTGGTATAGGTGGAAGAAGCCCGACAGCCCATTTCGTACAAAATGGGATCTGAAGGCGGTGCCGACTTTCGTGAAGTACACACGGACTGAGCAGGGCATTTCGCAGGGCCAGGTAGTCGAAGAGGATATCCTTAACGAGGGTAACCTGAAGGCGTTGCTTTAGTCGTATGACGTGGGGGCATATGTATCCAGTGGAGAGGTCGAGGCGTGACTTGGTAGTGGTTGACCATATCCGTGAAGAGCAAATAAGCTGCTGGATACCATTTGCATGAGTTTGGTCGAGAAACACACCACAACGAAATCGATGATCCTAGCGCAACTCATGTATAGGTAATTCACTGGTAATCCCGCAGGAACAAAAAAAATAACCAATTTCTTGTGAGAATGACCACGGATATATTGTTGACATGAGGCGTAGCAGGCATCTTGTCAGTGGCTAAACGCAGGGCGTCGAGTGAACATGCGCTAAGCGAAGTCGTGACATCGTGTTGCAGACAGCCCCAAACAGACATGACCTTGATGTCAACGTCTAGTTTAATGGCCAACAATGTGATGGCGGTCTTCAAGTCGACCGCATGCCACCACATGAGCAATGCACAATATGAGCCTGGCGAAGATGCATGCAAGGCTCGACAGGCTGAACGGGACCAGAAGTTCCTCACCGTGGCCTCACCGAGTTAGCTCGGTGTGCTAGACACTAATAATTGATTAACCTTAGCCCGTAGATCCTGGCGCTAAATGGCCACGCGACCTCTCAGCACCTCAATTACGTTACGATCCGGCCTGTGGTTATCTCCTCTACCTTGAGCTTTCAAGACAATGTTATGGAATATTTTTAAGAATTGCCGCAGCTGGTGACTATCGAGAATGGCACCACGGAACGGGAATAACGGCAACGATGGGGGCGGCGGCATCCTTGGGTCTGTCGCTAGGTTCTGGACTGTACGTCACACTGCCCTGCACCTGGCTCCCAATTGACATGTTCCCTACACTTCAGCTTGAGCTTGATAACACGCAAGCGTTACCGCATCAGAGTTTTGAGCTGATCAGAGTCGACGATATAGCACTCCTACGCGCCCGACTATGTGGGCTTCGCCGGCCTCCTCACCGCTTACATGCTGATTCAATTCCTCGTCGAGCCATTTCATCGCATGTTCTTCATCAACGACCTGCGAATTGCCTTTCCGCACGCCGAGCACGAGCGAGTACCCGTGTCAATGAACTTTGTCTACGCGCTGTTTATACCTTTGGGGTTCATCATCCTCGTCAACAGCGCCACGCGGGCCTCATTTCACAAGCACCACTCGACTATCCTTGGGCTAGCCATCGCCATAATCCTCACGAGTTTCCTTACGGATATCGTGAAGAATACTGTGGGGAGACCGCGGCCTGATTTGATCGCGAGATGCAAGCCCAAGGCAGGCACGCCGCGAGATATGCTAGTCACGATCGATGTCTGCACCGAGACGGACCACCATACCCTTCATGATGGTTGGCGGTCATTCCCGTCGGGACACTCGAGTTTCAGTTTCGCTGGTCTTGGATATACGGCCCTCTTCCTAGCTGGGCAACTGAGGATATTCAGGGACAAGAAGGATCTGGGAAGGGCACTGATTAGTCTGGCGCCTCTGGTAGGCGCAGCTATGATTGCAATTAGCCGATGCCAGGATTACAGGCACGATGTGTACGATGTCTGCACAGGATCACTGCTCGGAACGGTTATTGGATTCTGGAGTTATCGGAGGTATTGGCCACGTTTAACTAGCAAAGATTGTGACACACCATATCCTGCGCCAGGCACTGACTTGGACGAGAGAGACGAGACCGGCTGGCGCAGAGTCCGAGACGAGGAAGAAGGCCCAATCTTGGGAAGGAGTGGTGCGTATGAGTTAAATGATTTGGAGTCGCAAAACTGAGCAAGACTGACCGAACATTAGTTGATTGATCGAATTGTGCAAAGCGACAAATGCTGATCGGATACACGTGTTGAATTGTATAGAAACGAATTTTTGGGTACTGTTTATAGCCTCTTTGTTTTTTTTTTGTTTTTTTTTTTTGGAAGTAACATAAATTTGGCTCTTAGATTAAGATATCTTGGCCAATGTTATTATTCGAGTCCCATGTCAACGTTGATGCGACCTGTGCCCCTTTTGGTTAAATGCGTTGGAATAGGACATGGCAGTCTGCAGGTATCGAGCAAAGACTGTGTCTATATCGCCATCCATTCCACCCACTATAGAAATGTCCATGTACGAAACGCTTGAAATGCACTCGTCTGATCACTTGCTTCGGATGCGAAATGAAAGCTTCATAGACCAACTTTGATGGCTTGATAATAAAGCGGTACCACTCTGTACAGCAGGCTGGCAGGTACGACTTCTCCAGGCCCTTTTAAAGACTTCCCCACTAAAGCTCCTGGTTTTAGTGCAACAGGTCTGTTCACAACTCCACGTACAACATGCATAGCAGCTTGTGAATCTCCGTTACGGATCTCTGACCTAGACTAGTACTAACTAAATTTAGGCCGCCCCGCCGCCACTTAACGCGTAAAACGCGCCAGCCACCGCGTTTTGTGCCTAGCCGAACCTCAGCGTACGCGACGGTTGCTCGGCCATAGATGGCTTCTGTTAAACGGACCCGCCATTGCTCCTATCACGACCTAACAGAATGTAGCAGATCTTGAGGTTGGATTAAACCTCTCCACCAAGCATCCAGCAAATCTCAGCTTTGTTAATTGCCTTTTTCTACCATCACTTCGAGTTCTTGCATTACTGGAAAGTACTCGGTCTTTGAGCTATCCCCATCCATCCATTTATCTCCTCGAGGTCTCACTTGCGGCTACCCCAGTTTATTCTGCACAAGTTACGTCTTTGGCCTCGAGGGCCCGGATCTCAAGGTACGCCTTGTCATTACAATGCAAATTAAAAAAAACTGGTCCCTCCCTAACATGCACTAGCAATAGCAATCCCATATGCAAGATGCCGCCTCGCACCCAGGTCAAAGTTGAGCTGGACGAGAGCGACCTTTCGTCCTCAAAAAGCCTGTCACCATCTGTTGCCCATCAAAGTCAGATGGCTCCTCCAGCGACGCCATCTGCAAATGGCACTTTCAATCGCTCGCATGCTCGTAAGTGCATCACTTGCATAACGGTGTCAACAGTTGTTCTGACATACTCATAGCTAGCGCCGATACTCGTGCCTTACGTCCTCAGAACCAGTTCAGAGGCGGCGACGACGTCCATTCTGAGACCACCCATGATACTCCTCAGCTTATGGAGCTAAGGACTCGCTATCAGAGTGTTCAAAATGGTGCTGCGCGGCGAAGTACGCCATCCTCACAAAATGGGGATCATGTCATGCAGCAGAGCTTCACTCACCAGTCCTTCACGGATATTGCCTCGAAACTGAAGGATTGCAATGACACATTAGCGGAACTACAACAGCTTGGAATCCAGCATGTCGCTCAACTTCCAGAGCTGGTCATGGTGGGTGACCAGTCAGCGGGCAAATCTAGCTTGATGTCAGGCCTTGCAGAACTTGATCTCCCCCGCAGCGGTGGTGTTTGTACGCGTTGTCCCATTCACATACGACTCAGCCGCCACGACCGTTGGTCATGCACAGTCTCATTACAACAAGATTACGATTTCCGGCCACATGGTCGGATCAAGAAAACAGATGTCACCCGAACCAACCCATTTCCCCCCTGGGTACCCCAGCATCGAGTAACCAAAGACTTCAAAACTCTTGATTTTGATGACCGCCATGAAATTGAGGATGTCCTACGATGGGCTCAAATTGCGATCCTTAATCATGACAGCCCATCTCAGCTCTATGTCCCGGGACATGGCGCATACACTAGAGAGCATACCTTGCAAGAGGCTGCAGAATGTACACGTGCGCAATTCTCTCCCAACATTGTGGCATTGGAAATGAGAGGGCCGAACTATCCAGATCTCAGCTTCTATGATCTGCCGGGAGTCTTCTCTACTCCTGCGCAAGAAGAAGACGAGTACCTTGTCAAGGTGGTTAAGAACCTCGCCAGCCACTATATCCGGAAGGAATCAGCAATTATTCTTTGGGCTCTGCCCATGAACAACGATCCAGAGACTTCTATCTCTCTGGGCCTAATACGAGAGGCTCAGGCTCAACGAAGGACGATGTAAGTTCTCTTTGCCCGTGCGCTAGACTTCTTGACCGCCATGCCATTGCCGATGGTACATCGCATGACCAGTATGTTTTTCTTTGACGGTTATACTGACGAGAACAATCTAGCGGAGTGATGACGAAAGCCGACATGCTTCGTATTGACGATACACCGTCTTGGCTTGCGATTCTCCGAGGTGACAAGCACTATGTCGGTCATGGATACTTCATTACTTCCCGGCCAACCTTGGAAAACAATGAACCCCTGGAACGTCTTGCACAATGGGAGGAGCAATTCTTCAGCAATAATTATGACGGGTGGCCGCGCGAGTTTGAACCATTTAAAGAACGATGTGGCGTTGACCTCTTGAAAGAGTTTTTGTCTAAGCGACTTGGCGAGGCGTTCTCACTGAGCTTACCGCACATCGAGCAAAAGGTCAGAGAAGCTAAGCGTCAAATCGAGTCTGAGCTTTCCGAACTTCCTGAATTGCCGCGCAACGTCGAGTTCGAGGTCAAGCAGAGCTTGGAAAAGTTCAAGAAGGAGGTCAAGGATGCCATGGTGCTACATGGGTTCCAGGCCCAATGGAATCTGCTCAACAAACAATTCCAAGCATGCATCTTAGCGATCAAGCCTACGTGTACGGTTAGGACCCAAGAACGACCACCTTACAGAGTCGACCCCACCGGAGCTGTGGAAATTCTTTCGGATTCTGAATCTGTCGCGGCTGATACCCCATCAAGAAAACGTCCCCGCGCAAGTGACTCGACTATTCGTGGCACGCCCAAGCGACCGCGTGCAGAACCTGCTGCCACTACGCCAGTTACTGTCAAACAGGAAATCATGCTTCCGAGACCGACACCAAGCAGTTTGCGGGCAACCCCAATGCCTGACCCTCAGTCACCCTTCTCAAACTTTCACCAACTCGGCCGTCGAGGCCTCGACATTCAGAACATCCAGTCAGTCCTTGCAAACCGTAGGCGTGCTGGTATGCCTGCAGACATCATTGGTCCAGGTGTCTACGACATTTTAATCAATAAAGCCATTGAGAAATGGCTGCAGCCTCTCGAGCTATACACTCAGCTGACAATGAGTCTATTTAAATCCATGCTCAGTAGAGCTCTCACCACGAGCATGTCGAAGCTGTCGAAACGCCTTATATTTAACGAGTCGCAACAGTATCTTGAAGAGTACATCACTAGGATGGAGGGACTCCAGACCGCTGCCATCTTTGATCTTTTTCAGGCCGAGACATATGAAATGTACACCACTAATGAGGATGCATTCAAACGTTATCGTGCTGAAGAGCTAGAGATCCTCACTCGTGCAAGGTCCATAGAACGGCTGCGCGCTATTGGCGTTATCGGCCTCGAATATAGGACCCGGCCCTTGGATCAGATGACCGGCGAACAGATTGCCCAGGAACGGGAGATGATCGCTAAGAACCTCCCGAAGCTCGGCGCGGACGAGTTCAGGAACGAAATTGAAGTTGCTTCCGTTGTCCGAGGGTATTACATCCTGGCAGCTATGCGACTCGTGGAAAGTGTCACCCTGAGTGTCAAATCGAAGCTCTTCCGTGACGTTGCGTCGGACAACATGCACACTTTCCTGGAGAGGAAGCTGGGTCTTGATCAAGCTAGTAAGTCCCGACGTGCTATAGGGTGTTTGGCTTCTACAGAACTAACTGGACCTTCAGATGATGACACTTTCAACCGTTTGATGGAGGAAGACAGAGATACTGCCAGCAAGCGCGAGCAGCTGAAGAGAGAACAGAGAAAGCTAGAGCTTGCCATTGAAAAGATTGGCAACCTTGAGCTAGGCGAGAACAGCAATTTCAGTACCTCTACGGCAATTGGCCACGAATTTGATGACGGTATCGATGAGGTGTAATCAGGTGGGGTGTTGGTTTATTGTCTGATCTATGTTCTTTTGTAACCGGAAAAGTGTAGGAACCTCCGTTGTTTTCTCTATTAAGTAGGGTTTAAACAATGCATGGATATGGTTGACGTGTAGTGCTTCGGACTGGTTTTGCTGGAGTGGAAGCGATTGTCATGCGTTGCTTTTTTCAGAGGCACATATGTATATGTCTTAGGATACCCCGAGCAAAGAATTGTATGGTTTTTTTGATGATTTCTTGCTCAACTGATATTAGAGCCTTGTGAAATATGTCGGAGCGATATGCGCCTGCTGACTCTACAGTGATACTCTAACACGGAGGCGGACCTTGTCCCAGTTGGCCAAGCCACCGGCTGGTTTCCGCTTGGGGGTGATCGCCATTGCATCAACTTATACGTTGCCCGTATGTTTCGTACCGGTACTCTACTGACTCGAGAATCGGTAAGTGGACTCTGGCTTTACAACGTGACGACGCGGACGATTAAGAGTTCAAGGAAGAGAGATATTTTGTATTATTGCTTTGGCATCTGTCGGGTGACATTCTCACAGGCCTGGTAATCAGCCCGCAAACTGCCTACACCACTATCCTAAAGCGATCGCATCCTACAGCCAAAGACGAATTTTCAACTTCCTCTACCCATTTACAAAGCGGACTTGGGCGAAGTAACATCCTCCTCGTGGATTCCCTCGGTGTGGATCTCCTTCTCGACCTGGTGGAGGTTGATGTGAGCAACGTTGGCATCGGTTCCGTCGAAAATACGGGCGATCTCCTCGAGGGTGGGGCCCTTGGTCTCGACGTAGACGAAGTAGACGAAGACAAACTCGAGAAAGTCCCAGAGCTGGAAAGAGTGCGCGTTAGTGACGTCTTCTAAGGCTATGCGAGAAGCGGCTTGAGGGTAGACTTACAGTGTAGAACAACATGAAGTTCCAGTGGTGGGGCAGGTTGATCCAGGCAAGCTGGTTGGTCTGGTTGCCGAGGGCGAGGACGGCCTGGACGGTGATGTTCATGATCATCATGCCCTTGGCACGGAGCTTGAAAGGCAGAATCTCGAGGGCGTAGGCAATCAGCAGGCCCGAGAAGCCGACGTCGTAAAAGCCACTGAAGAGCCAGATGAAGACAAGCTGGGCGTATCCAGATCCGGTGTTGGCGCCGCCCGAGTTCTCGTAGACAGCACCGCAGATTGTCCAGCATACGAACGAGAAACACATACCACCGGCGGAGATGAGGAACAGGGGGCGACGTCCGAATCGGTCGACGTTCATGGCGGCAGTGATGGTAATGATCAAGTCGTAGATGGTCCTGCCAGTGCTGAGAGCCAGCTTCTGGTTCTGGACACGGATACCGGCGCCCTCGTAGATGGTGTTCATGTAGTTAGAGAACAGAGCGTTGCCGCTGTATTGGGAGATGACACCAAGCGAGATGAGAATGGCCAATCGCCATCGGTTACCCTTGGTGCGGAGGAAGTCGACGTAACCGGACGAGCGGGCGGCGTCTTTCTCCAGGCGCATGGTCTCACGAATCTCGCGAAACTCGAACTGGACAGTAGGGTTGTTGCGGTCACCGGCACCGTGGTAGTAGCTCAGCATCTCCAGGGCCTCTTCCTCGCGGTCCTTTGACAGCAGGTATCTGGGCGACTCGGGGATCCAGTAAATGAAAACCAATTGAATGAGCGAAGGAACGATCTGGATGAAGGTGATCGATCGCCAAGACCAGTCATTGTTGACGCTGGAAGTGCCCCAACCAATGCAAGACACGATCAGAGCACCTGCGTTCCACAGACAGTTGTACACAGCAGTCACCGGTCCACGATGTTGAGGATGGCAGATTTCGGTGAGCAGGAGGGGTGATGCCATTTGGGCGAAACTGTTTCCGAAGCCAAGCAAGAATCTACCAGCAATGTACACTTTGAGGTGTTAATATCTTCTCCAATAAGAAAAATAAAGAACCGTTCTAAGCCACACTTACTGTTATAGCCGTTGCAGAAAGCAGTCAAGCAACCACCGAGAACCATGACCAAACAGCCGATAATAATGGCAGTCTTGCGGCCGTAGTGATCGGCAACAAACGGGGTGACGAAGAAGCTGAGGATACTGCCAATGTTGAACATGTTGACCAGGAGACCAAGGTACTGTGTTCCCATGGGGTTGTGGGGATCCGCTTCGGGGAAGTATTCGCCCCAGAGCGATATCTGTTGGGAAGTGTTTACCAGCATACTGAGGAATTCCACGTTAGCTGAGCTATTACTACATATTGCTCCGCCGGTACTCACCCATCGTAGCCAGTGGTGGCGGACGCAACCATCAGCACGGCACCCCAGGCGTACAGCTTGCGCAGCTGAGGTGTCTTTGTCCAGGACACCTTCTCGAACTCAGGCGCCTCTTCTTGTGCAATGGCGACATCCTGAGCTGTGGAGCCCTTTGAAGGGGCGTGTACAGGAACGTGAACCATGGTGACTATTGAGAGCCCTCAATGCTGAGGCGGCCGTTATACAGCGATAGGGAGGAAGGCTGAAAGAACGATGTCACGGAATGCCACCCTTCAGTGCAGTGGATTCTGAAGAACCAAGTTCGAACATAATGAAGAAGAGGAATGCTCCCAATATATCTCGAAAAGCTCCACGCGATCCCAAGGGTCAACTGCATGACCATCTGCTGGGGGTCGCATGTAAGTGGAGACCACGTAGACGAACCAGGGTGGCGCGAGATATTAGCCAGGATAGAATCAGCACACATCAGTCCGGTACTGATCTCGCTTCCGGGGTATAGATCATTGAACCAAACATCGTACACCGTAGAATACGGGCTAGCTACTTGACTCGGGGTCCGATTAGTCCTGAGGGTTGGGTATTGGAGCTGCCCATTGGCGGTAACGGTTATGCGGGCAAGGGGATGCGGCACAGCTTTTCGAGCGCCGACTGATTCTGGACTACCTGCACACGGTCGAGTCCAGGATCGAGTAGCTTGGGATTGGTTCGGCCTGACCCTGCCTGCACTCGTGGCTTGGCTGGCGGACCGAAGATCCTGAAAATCTGCGAATGTGCTTAAGGCGAACTGTGGCCCGTTACTACTAGAGAATTCGAGCTACACTCTGAAAGCCATTTGAGCAGTCTATGGTCGATTGAAATGGTCGTCGTTTGTCGTTGAAGCGTCAGACGCAAAGACTCCAGGTACTTGACCATACATTGTCTGGACTTGATTGTGGATAATATTCCCCATGCAAAAACCCCATGGGAAAGTTCCTTTCTGTTGCTGCTAGCAAACGGACGCTAGCCTGAGTTCTGGCTAAACGGAAGCCGGGTAAATAGGGAAAATAGCAAGACCTCCAATAGCATCAAGGTTAAAATATGGGGACGGGAGGAAGCGTTTCTACCCCGATTAATACCACATGCATTAGCGAGAGCAGGAGGAAGTATGGAGATGGTGGATCTGGGGTCAAGAGACACAATTTTGATAAAATTTTCAGCAACAAAGATTTGAATCGGCTGAGGATGGTAGGGATTATGACGGGATCTACACACAAACACTATATTCGAAATCCACATGACCAAGATGTAGCTCCGAGGCAATTGTCGGGGTTCGCTCGACTCGCTCAAGTCGCCTACAGGAACTCGAGCAATCGTACCGAGTCCACGTGTCAGCGATTGGTGGTCTGTGCCATAGCTGCCCGAGCTGTCAACAAGTACAGTACTCTCTGTACGGATCCGTAAAATATACGCCGTCAGGGCAGTCTCTAGGTCACCGGACGGGACATCCGCTGGATTGGGCTTTGCTCCAGCTGCATCGACGATAATACTACTTTCCTTCCCCAATGACCAGGATCCGAGGGCGGAAGAAACACGAAGGATTCCACTAGACTAGCTGCAAAGCTGATTCTGAAAACCAGTGATGGTGCTCCAGAATACTACACCTGCAAACCGCCGACTATTCATCGGTCCGATACTGCCATTTGCGATGGTGTATCACGAGCGAGCCAAGCCTCTTCCTTTATTATATAGAGCTGTCAAAAGCGGCTCAGTCAACCGACCATTGCTCGGCTGCATTGCAGCACCTACACGAACTTGAGCTAGTCTAGCAATATTAGCGGTCCCGAATCCTTGGGAATACACTACATGGTCTGCGCATGTACATTGGCTAACGGCCTGGCATTGCATCGCATCAGTTGGTTGTCCATAAGCGATGACTCGTCCACTCTAACCTGTAGTCATTTATTGGGCGAATCGATGAAACATGGATCTCGACTACGTGCAAGTGATCAATCTCAGGCACAGCTCTAAGTTTAGCGCAAAGCAAAACCTTTAGCCATCGTGACAGCGACCCTGTTGTCCGAGTTACATTTAGCCTAAACACTGACAGCCCCGGAGCCGCGCGACTAGCCAATACTCTAGACCCGGGCTATGGCCTGAAATACAGCCTTGCGGAGAGCTGAGAGCAATGGCCGAGGAACAAGAAGGGAACGAATCTTTCGCTTGATACTGCGGTACAGGAAAGGGCAAGCGGTATACCATGAGTTGGCACTGTATTCAACCCCAAAGAGTAGCTGATGACCACTGCAAATAGATTATCGTATGTCCATGTTCCAGTTTGTAAGATATTGCAAGGTTTTATAGAATGGAATTGGTTCATGACTTGTATCTGAGAGAACTTCTTACAGTCAGAGTAATTCGAGCCTCAATGACTATTATCATGTTTTGTTACCTGTTACTTTGTGGAGCTCCCAGCACCCTTACATTGTCTTATATAATGGCTGGGGCTGGTGCTGCTGGACACCCTCAATACAACGCGGAAAACCCTACGTAGTGGTTGGTGTACATTTTTTTTGTGCTAAGCTTGGATGGCTGGACACACCTTCTGCTGGGACCATGTAGATATTAGGACTGTTAGCAGCAATATAAGCTTTATGCGGACTGCTCATATTTGAGTTTTTACGTAGTTTCTTTTGTCACATCCAATATGTGGCAATTGAGGGTCGCTTACGAGCTCGGTATGCTTGTTCTTGAGCATCGAGTGCAACGTTCACATCGAGCTTCTGGCTTTGTTTTCGGATTGGTACATTTCTAGGCCTACGCTAGAGGCTTGGCCACGTTCCATGTTCGTTCTTTGCGTGGAATTTATGTATGATTGCTGCCTTTTACAGAACTGGTCCACTGCAAGCTGCGGAATGACATGGTGCAACATGGTACTATACCGTTGCTACAGGGGATCACTACTTACGCGTTCTGTAGAAAGAGCGAGCGATCAAGTTGCGAATACCTAGGTTCAAGACTTACCTGAAGGTATCTTTTGATGTTAAGAGGGAGTAGCGGGATCAAACTTTGTGGCTCGACTTCTTCACGATTGTGATACGCAAACTGTTTGAAGCACAACCACTTCTTTTATGTGAAGTGGAGATTTGACTTGGAGTATGGTTAGAGACATCCGCCTTGATGTGGGTTTTCACTGTTCTTTAGTCGCCTCTTTAGATCTACGGTCCCCGAAACCCTTTCATCTTCTACCCCCTTTCTTATGTGGTCTCCTTGAGAATTTGGACCTAATTAGTTCACGTGGCGCAGAAATGACACTCAAAAAGCTAACGATCTCTCCGCCGCAGAACAATGCCGTTCAACGTGGGCATAGTTTAACACTCATATTCCAACGTTCAACGTTATTCTGTTAATGGTTTTCATGTGGAAATTTGTTTCAAATAGTGATCCTCACCTTTTCCCGAGACATCGAGATATGTTGACCCAGGACGCCGAATCCGAACGAACAGAACAAATGGCTCGAACAACAAGTTCCTAGGACAGATAGCCTAGAAAGACACACTCGCGATTTGCTTGGCTAACTTCAAGACCTAAACTCATGTAGATTTTTATGGTCTTTTCAACCTAACAAATGCCCCAATCGCCACAAACTACATATCCAACCATAGCTCATGAAGACAGCCTATACCGTTGGACTGATCGCTAAGTTCGTCCGGTACTATGAACCCGCATGAGAATTCTGTTCTGATCCGGAGAAACGATGACAGCTCCTACCAGTCATACGTCGAGGGGACCTGCATCATTTTCAAGAAGTGGCCAACGTGTTAGACAAAAATATCAAGAACCTTGAGAAGGAGAATCCATCGTGATGATAGCATTGGTGCGACTATGTGTCTAGGACAGCGCCCTGAAATAAATAACAGAAGGAGTATACCCTGACCCATTCCCGGAGCTTCCTAGAAAGACTGTATCCCACGATTCGGGCTAAGCTGACACAAGTAGAGGTTGCTAGGGTCGTACCACCCCTTCTTACCAGGACTCTCGACGCGGCTGCCGTGCATGAAATGCTGAGCTGGTTTGTTGGATTGACACCGAGCATAGGCTATTGGCACATTGAATTCGGTTTGCTAAAGTTAATACTGCATGCTGGGACGCTGCGCGCTCAAGTGCACAAAGCCTCAAGCACACATGGTGCTGTTGCACATGCAACCAAACATCTAAGATGAAACATCCTACTGATTTCACGATCAACAACCCATATAGTCGCCCTGTATGGCTGGGCGGGCGGGCCCCACGGTCGTTCTGCTGGGCCATATATTAGTGGTTGCTCGTTAGTTCTGATGAAAGGATGCCTGCCAATGATTTGCTCGTAAGCATACCAAAGGGGAGCAGAGCACTCCGTTTTGAAAACTCCTATATCAACGCAGTCCAAGAAACGGAGCTAACATTCGTGCAGGTTCACAGAGCTTTGAGCCTGCAAAGCTGCCGATACAAAACTTTATGGAGTTGCAAAATCGCAAACCAGTTCTTGATCCAATTGTTAGAGTTTAACTTATTGCATATTATCCTGCTAGCCTCCCTTCTGAATGCAATTACTGAGTTTGACAGCTTTTAGGGGCGTTTTATATTATATTAGACTAGTGGAGGACCACTCGGAATTACCTATACTCTCCGTGACCTTTCCATGACCTGCCACCTGGCCGCTGATCGGTGTGTTTACTTACTTTACGATATGCAGTAGGACGCCAGCAAAAGAAACGCAATAAGTGTCACGAAAACCTCGACTTTTGACAATACCATAATCTGGCTTTAAAATTTGCAACGCGAAATAGTCTTTAGATTGTCTAATCGCGCGGCTCTTAATAGAACTATTACTTGGGCGGGCTAATCGATGTACAGGCAAAGCTCTGTAATTTCAGGCATTTGGTGATATCTGGCGGGACTTGTTGCATTCCTTCTGCGGGCAACCTGGCAGCTGATAAATCGTGGGATTTGTATTTTTTTTTTTTTGAATACACTCCAGGCCGGTTCACGAATATTGTCTCTGCTTTCAAGCCGAACCGGCGGAGCTTTCAGCAACTCGTCGTCAAACTACACCCCACTTCAAGGAAGCACGCAAGGAAAGAGTTGTGAACAAATGCACCATTAGTGGATAAGCGATGTCACAGACCTTCCGCATTGGCTCGGGGAGGCGTAGCGCGGGCGAAATGCCGCAAGATGGGTCGTAGCAAGCACTGAGGGGTCTCCAGGCGCCGGTGGTGTACGGAGAGAATTCGCAGTCCCCATCAACGTTGATGTTGATGTTGTTGATGTTCTAGAAACCTTCTGGGGCTGAAACGATTTATATAACTGACGTGCAGGCCAATATAGTGCCTTGTAGCACGTAGTTACCGTAAAGAAATGCTTGTCTCGATATTCAAGGGGCTTGAGAATGACTTGTGCGGCATTTCGCCGTGACTCGAGGCGTTGGAGCCCATGTGATCCACATGCTCGGGGGATTTTGGTCGTTGGGTAGGAACCAATTACCTAATTGAACGTCAAGACCGAATCAATCGAGGTTGTAGTCGTACATCCCCGATTAAAAAGCTTTGGAACGTTGGCATTCCCAGAGGGGTATGACGACGATGAGTGGAGCAAAATCCATCTTATCACCAAATGGATCTAATCTGATTAGATTATCAGATCTTTTAGACAAGGATTATCACCACCATGTGCTGCGGAGCGCGGTACTTGGCAGCGGTCGAAATTTTCCCAGCCGACGCCGATTTCGCCAAACTGTGGTCCAATCGGTCTTGGGTCAAAAGACTCTGTCGCGCCATGGCTCGGCCCAATGTTGTATTTTTGGCATTCTCGTGCTTGACATCTGACAACGTGCAAGTCTGTGCCACTGCAGATGCACAACTCAGTCAACATGAGTGAAATCACTCAAACGCTGATAGGCTTCGCACCCTCCCCAAAGGTTCTCATCTTAGCTCTAGGCGCCGCTGTAGCTCTTGTTCTGGTCTACCAGTACCTGTTTACGCTGCGATACCCCAAGAATTTGCTCCGCTTGGGCGAGCGTGAAGGGGTATCATGGAAGGAGATGAGGAAAAGATTCCACGACGACAGTCTGACTGTTTTCAATGAGATCTATGAAAACGTAGGTCACTTGAACCCTGCACAGTCACGAAGTTTCGCTCATCATAGCACAGTATTCGAAAAAAGGTCAGACCGTGCTCATACCAGTCTTTGGACCCAACGATGAGGTCATCTTGCCGCCGTCTGCGTTGTCATGGCTTGTGAGGCAGCCTGACAGTGTTGTCAGCTCGCTTGATGCCCAGATTGATGGAATCCAACTTCAGCATACCCTTGGCGGCAAGTATGCGTATGACCCATGGGGAGGTTGGCTGATCAAGAATGACCTGACCGGTGCACTGGAGAACATAGCTGATATCATGAGCGACGAGCTCAGTGCTTCATTCGATGCTAACTTCGGCAATGATGTCGAAAACTGGAAGGAAATGGACCTGTTTCCAGCTTGTCGTATGCTGGCTGGCCAACTCACCCAAAAGTTCACGCTTGGTGACTCCCCAGAAGGACGCCGTCTTTGTAAGTGACCACCGACAGCTATGTGCGCCTTGCACTAACTTCATGAAGGCCGGGATCCGACGTTTGTTGAAACCTGTTATGGCGTCCTCGATGGCATGCTGGATGCAGCTGGGTACCAGGCCTCCGTTCGCAAGCCCTTCAAGCCTTTTACTGGCGTCTGGGCAAGCCGACATATGGGTCCAAAGCTCAAAGCACTGGAACAACGTTTTGAGCCCCTTTTCCAGGAACGACTTCGGATCTTGAAGCAACACGCGGAGAACCAGGATGTTGAGAAACCTCGGGACCTTCTTCAGATGTTGTTCGATTACGCCGCCAAAGAACGCCCTCATGAAGCCATCAGCCTGAAGGACATGACGAGGCGCCTCGCCGTGATGAACTTTGGTACCATGCACCAGACGATCTTGACACTCCACAACCTACTCCTGGACGTTCTCGATTCCGATTCGGAGTACAAGACTATTTCGGTCATTCGTGATGAGGTCGACCGTGTGATGGGCGCCGGCGGCGATTTCAGCACGAAGCAGTGGACGAAGGCCAACATGGCGACCATGACTCGAACAGACAGTATATCGCGCGAAACGCTACGTCTACACACATTCCTAGGCCGGGCCGTCCAGCGACTGGTGATTGCCAAGAACGGATTGGTGACGGAAGACGGGATTCATCTCCCGCAGGGTGCCATGGTTTCCATTTTGGCCTATCAGTCGCAGACCGACAGCGACTCTTTCAAGGAGCCCTTCAAGTACGACCCGTTCAGATTTTCTCGTCCGCGCGAAGAGGCTGCCGATGCATCAACAGGAAAAGTGGGACTCAACAATCTCAGCTTTGTGTCATCGTCAGTCGAGTACCTCCCTTGGAACCATGGCAAGCATGCGTGCCCTGGCCGTTTCTTGGTGGATTTTGAGTTCAAGATGATCCTGGGATATGCCCTAACGCATTACGATATCGAATTTCCGGAGAGCTACAATGGTAAAAGACCACCGAACACTTGGTTTGTTGGATTTGGTATACCGCCTCTGGACGTCAAGGTCAAAGTGAAGAGGAGAAAGTGAGCACATCAGACATGGGGAAACCACTACCCCTTGGAAGACACCGCGCCGGGAGATTACCTCCAAGGACCCCTCACGTGGCAAAGTTCTAATGTCACTGCACATACTGCGCGACGATGGTGTCTTGCGCGGCTTAACGCAAAATCGGCTTTTAGGTACAATAGCATCTGGACTGGCCTATGTGCCGCTATATCCATCAAAGAATGACACACGTTTCTCTGCAGAAAGAGCTGAGCTATGATCGTCATCGAGGCATGTTTTGAACCGCACGTGCGTGCGTTGGTGTCATTGGTACGTCTTGCAGCCTACTTGTCTGTCCCGGGCGTTCCGCGGAACTCTATCATGAGTAGTAGCCATACATCCAGAAGTTCCTCGAGAGGATATAGTTGTGCCGACGGTACAGACGGATGGAATTGTACGCGTTTAATAATTACTAATTCGAGCGATCGTATGCCAACCAGGGGCTTGGCGTCAGACGGTCTTTCGGGCTGGTTACTATTCGCCGCTGTATGCCTCAAACATAAACACGGGCGCAGTATGCCTTGTACCGTACTATGTACGTGGGCACATAGGCAGCAAGTATTACAACACATCTATTGGCTCACTGCTATCGGGGCTATGCTGCAGCCCCGTCAGAACCCCTCGAAGGATCGAAGAGACGGGTATAATGCATACGAACGTAAAATGAGCCCCTGTGCGAAATACGACGCCAAACATGAATCTAGGTCCTGCTCGAGCTAATAATTCGTTGTCACATTGCCATTGACCAATTGTATATTTGTGATTATGCGACTTCATACATGATGTAGCAGAGGGGCTATGCAACTGCGGATACAACTGTGGCAGAAGCTCAAGGTTGTGTAACATCAAAATTGCTATAAAGTCGACCATGACTACTCTAGTCAGGAAAACGATGCGATACAACAACCCGTATTAACAAAGTGTCAAGATGGTGGCCATGTATAGCTTCCTGTATGCTCTTTCAATCCCAGCGATTGCGCTCGGCTCCGGGTATCCTACGCTTCCGGAATGGCATCCCCCGGGAGTTGGTGATGGTATTTCCTCCCATAAGATATGGTCGAGATTGTGAAGCTGACCTGCTCGTAGTGCGAGCACCATGTCCAATGCTCAACAGTCTCGCCAACCATGGCTACTTACCGCATAGCGGGAAAGGGATTACCCTAAACATCACCATCGATGCCCTAGGCGAAGCCCTGAACATCAACGCTGAACTGGCCAATTTTCTGCACAGCGAGGCTGTCACTACTAACCCTACACCGAATGCCACGACCTTTGATCTGGACCACCTCAGTCGGCACAATATTCTGGAGCACGATGCCAGCCTTAGGTCCGTATCTCCTTGCCATTGCTTGTCCCTGTCTTGATACAACCTGCGCAAGACCGGGTGGCTATCTCATACACCCAAGAACCAAACAGAGCTAAGACCATTGCATGTACAGTCGCGCGGACTACTACTGGACGGAAGACTCCCACAGTTTCAACCAGTCTGTCTTTGACGAGACACGATCGTACTGGAAGGGCCCCATCATCGATATCAACGAAGCGGCTGCAGCCCGCAACGCCCGCGTTCACACCTCCAACACCACCAACCCCACGTTCGCGATGAGCGAGCTCGGCGACGCCTTCAGTGTCGGGGAGACTGCGGCGTACATCATTGTTCTCGGCAACGGGACCTCGGGGACGGTCAGAAAATCGGTTGTGGAGTATCTCTTCGGTAAGAGGCGTTGGGCACCCCGAAGCGCGGCGCCCGAGTGTAAGCTAATGTGACCCCTCGGCAGAAAACGAGAAACTGCCTGCCGCGGTCGGCTGGACCAGATCTCAGGATGTCATCGACTTCGAAGCTCTGATCAGTACGATGGATCGCCTCCGGAATGCGACTGGCGCTCCTTCAGTCGGAGCTCGACGGGTAGGCATGCACAGCGTGCCGCGACTGTGATGGAAGAACTTCCCATTGGAAACCTGCCGTTGATTTCTCCATGGCGTAATCACCTTTACATAGGGGTGTGCTATCACCCACTCTCAATACGTGGCTATAAATAAAATGTTATATCGATTTCGCTGGGGCTGATCAGGAGTCACTTTTGAAGAATCACCACCTATATGTAAAACTAACGACCCCAACAGCACACCAGCCGTCAGTTAGTACACTTGGGAAAAGAAGGAAAAAAGGAGGGGAAAAAGCCGCCGCTTAATGAGACGCCCGACTAGCCACCTATAGCCATACACACCTTAGTTAGGGCTTTCTTCCGCTACGTAAACTTACACGGCGAACTCTACTAACCTATATGGCGTCAGTGCAGCCCTGGGAACCACTCCCGGCCGTCCAATCTCGCAGTAGTAATGCCGGAAGATCTTGTCACAAATGCCGACAGCGGTCTCTTGCTGCGACAAGTGAACGCCATCCCCAGGAGGGAACTTACACAAGCACCAAGCAGTCTTGGTCAACTCATCACTATAGCTTGCATCCTGAATTGTTTCTAGTTGGGTATTGTATTTTAAGTACACTTAGAACTGGAATGCAGTCGCACTGACATCATTCTCCCCAAGATCACCCAGGCTCCAATTGTCTTCCACCGTCTTTGTCAGACTGTAGTGATTATATTTGGTCGAATCAGTGGTGCCCTGTTGCCCAGAGATAGCACCACCCAGGAGCACAGTGAAGACCCTGTTTTCCGCCAGGTAGTTCTCGCTCTCGTCAAATGTCAGCACAATCAGCGTCTTGGCGGTGTTGAAGTTCTTGTTGGCTAGCAAAGGCGTAAGGAAGTTTCGCGCCCACTTGCCAGCGACCGTTACGCTTGTGTCGTGGCCGTCGTTGGTCATGTTGGGAGTAATGAACATCCATTGGGGCAGCTTGTTGGCGGCAAGGTCCTTGTCGAACATGGTGAAGTTCTTGGATTTGGCGAGGCGGTTCAGGTCGTTGGTGGCGGAATCGTAGCTCATCAAGGGGCTGCGAGTCAGACACGTCAGTCTCTTCTCTCATGATTACGTGGTTGTGGGTGAGGCATGCGTACTTGTGCTTGCGAACATAGTCATTCGCGCCCGTCTTTTGGTTTACGTAGTTGGCTTCGAAGCCTGAGTAGGGCATGTCTTCCTGGTATAAGCTCCAACTCACGGCCTTGGTGTCGAGTAGATCGACGATGGTCTCGACGTCGCCGGAGATGCGGGCAGCACTGTCGGATATGACGCCGTGAGTGGAAGCGCCGACTGCCGCGATGTAGTTCGGCTGTGAGGGGTGCGTAATGGCGTAGTAGTTGTCGAGCAAGATGCCCTGCGTGGCCAGGTATGCGAGGTTCGCTGTGTCGGGCCATGTTAGAGCATGCTCAGCGCGCAGCACAAGTATAGCGCTACTCACGATCTCCAGCAGCGATATCGAAGTCCTGGTTCTCCAAGAAGATCTGGACGAAGCGGTCGAACGACTTGCCGGACACACTGCTGGTCGGGCTCAGGGTGAGGGCGGTGGCCTGGGCGGCCGCGACAGAGGCAGACGCCGTGGCCGTGTACATGGTCGGCCCCGGGAGGGAGGTGGACGATTGTTGGTTACCCATCTTTGCCGAGCGGATGCGATGCTGTGGCGGACAACACGAGCGTTTCGCACAAGGCCGTAGGGGTCTGGGGCGATGCTCCCATTCTTATGTCGTCCGAGGACTCACAGGTGACTGAAGGCAAATGCTCCTGGCCCTGCCGCTGCTTACGAGCTTGCTGGGGTGTAATCTCGCCAGGCGCAGTACGCCAGTCCGAAAAGTAATGGCAATCCCGACAGATGGCCCTGTCGCAGCCGTAATGCCATTTTGCTTGTGGATGTGAGGGACATTGCGTCTCGAGGCACACGGTCCAGTAATCTTCAGCATCTCGGCATCGTGGAAGATGGCGACTCTGGGCCCCGGCCGCTAACGTTATTGTGTTTATGCTTTGCAGGTGCTGTGCTCGGTGCTGATTGGGGCAGTGGAAAGCCGTTCAGCGTCGCACTCGCCAGTAACTGCGGGCCGCTAAGCTGGCACAGCTGGGGAGGGTGGCGCTGGAACGCGGTAGAACTCGAGCGGGGAATAAGGCCGCATAGCGATCTGGCCCAATCAACAAACGTCTATTTCCCACGGTGGTGACCCCCCCCTGACCCCCCCTGGAATTAGGACGGCTGTCTCGTGAATAGCTAACCTTAGGTTGGTAAGTAAGGTTATTTCACATGTGCTTCCGGACTAGACTAGGTTACATATATACAATTCTCTCCGCCAAGGTCTTGTATGACATGCGATATGGCATGCGATATGACAAGCTTCGTGCGGCCTTCATGTCCTCCACGATATACGGTCGCTGGGTTAGTCATCTCCGAATACCTATCACATACCAATACTACTGCACAGTAAGTAGCCCACAATAGTGATGGCCAGGCTATCCACTCGTCTGCCCGTTATTTCTGCCGCCTTATACAGAATCGGCTGACACGTCGGCGTTTTGCAACACAACGCCGATATGATGAGCCGAGTGCAACGGCGATAGACGCAGGAAGTCTTGAGCCCGATACTGTGCTCGTGCCGTCTGCGCATATAAAACCGGAACACCAGAACGTCGTTGGGGGGCAGTTACATTACCCTAGCCATATCTGCGTCTCTATCAAACAAGAGAGTAACAGCAACAACAACAAGCACTGATTGTCTAACCATGGCGACAACCGTCTACAACCTTCCTCTACAGGGAAAAATTGCTCTCGTGACAGGCGCGTCTAGAGGTATTGGCGAAGGCATTGCACTGGAACTTGCAAACCGAGGCGCTTCAGTACGATGCAGCTACGTTTAATTTCCCATGTGTGTACTATCAGCTGACGCAGGAGGCAGGTGGTACTAGCCTATGCATCGCCAAGAAGCGAGGAGAAAATCAGCAACCTCACGGCAAAGATCGGGGCATTGTCACACAAGCCCGCTGTGCACGCGGTGCGAGCAGATCTGGGCAGCGTCGAGGGCCCAGGAGATATCATTGCCAACCTCTTGCAATGGACGGACAACAAACTGCACCTTGATATCCTGGTTAACAATGCAGGCGTAGAGCGCGTAAAGTCCCTATCCGAAATACAGGTTGAGGACTATAACGCCGTCTACGACCTCAATGTGCGGGGTATCATTCTGCTTACTCAAGCAGTCCTGCCGTATCTAAACCCAAAAGCTCGCATCATCAATCTCAGCTCTGTCGGTTCGCGCGCGGGTTTCAAAAATCTGAGCCTTTATAGCTCTTCCAAGGCCGCCCTCGAAGGTCTCACGCGGTGCTGGGCGGCGGAGCTTGGAGGCAACGGCACGACAGTTAATTGTGTCAACCCTGGTCCTGTTCAGAGCGAAATGCTGGATAACATTCCCAAAGAAATAGTCGAGATGCAGAAAGCACAGACACCAATCCAGAATCGTCTAGGCACCGTCGAGGAGATCGCAGATATAGTGGCGGGACTTGCTGGTAAAGATGGAGCATGGATCACAGGACAAGCCATAAGTGCTAGTGGTGTAAGTATTCGCCTCGGTTTCTTGCTGCGCCCTCGCTTCGCAATGCTAACCGACACGGCCACGTCAGGGCTCGGCTATGTATTAAATATAAACCTCAATACTGCCAGCATGCATCCGGTACACTTCGATTTTTGATTGTGCCAACAAGACATCATCTGTAATTACAGTCTATGTGCGTGAGATCCAAGTGTTACTTAGCAACCAGCACCGAGGAATTCTTACTTATGCATGCGGGTGTTTATGTCCTTGTCTCCAACCCCGATGCTCAGTTCACCAGATCCTGCACGATCTTCGATGCACCCGCGAAATTGAGTTCTTCCATTGTCTCTTCCCACAACCGCTCCCGAACCTGGAGCCCGTCGTCGGTATAGAGCAGTGGCGGATAACTGAAGCTGGTTAGGAACAATTCAATTTGAAACTCATTTCTAGTACTTACGGCCGCAATGTCCAGTCACTACAGAAACTGCCGTGGCTTGTTTTCCCTTGAACCACGGTGGCATCGATGTAGGTTGAACCGCCAACTTCGACACTCCTGGTCGCCAATGCCTTGAGGCCTCTGAACAACAGGCTCTCGCCACCAGGGCTCTCACCTCCGATGGCTGTACCTGAACACCAACCTGGGCTAACCATGTTGACGATGACCTCGTCGGCATTGACCTGCTCGGCAAGCTTAGTAACGAACATCATCTCCAGTAGTTTGGTGCCCATGTATTGACGGACGGTCGAGTAGCCCTCCTTCCGATCGAGCTGTGCGAGCACCGGCCCTTTCGTTTGCAAACTTGACCAATAAGCCATATCGGATGTAACGGTGCAGAGTACAGGAGGGTGCGAGGGATTTTGTCGCTTTGACCTCAAAATTGGAAGCAGGAGGAGTGACAACAAGGCTGTCGAGAGGTAGTTGACTTGAAGAACTTGCTCGTGGCCAGTCGCCTCCACGATTGTGTACTGGGAGGTTTGTATGCCGGCATTGAGTATCACGATGTCGATGCGCTCAAGTTCGTGGCATCTTGCTGCGAAACCCTGGATTGAGTCGTAGCTCACCATATCCAATGTCCACACCTCGATATTCGCATTTGGAAACGCCTCTCGCAAAGGTTTCGCCGCTGCGTCTCCCTTACCTACTGATCGCACAGCTATGATGAGTGTCGAGAGGCCTAACTGTAGGAACTGTCGGGAAGCTTCGAGCCCAAGACCGCTGTTGGCCCCCGTGACAATGGCCGTCTGGCCCTCCAGGCTCGTGCCGGCCGGGAGTGGTCGTCTGTATTTGAACCATTGTCGGTTGATGAATCCGAGGAGGCCACTTTCGAAGGCGGCCTCACTTTGTAGCTGGGCGGACATGGCGACTCAAAGTATATTCACATCAAACCTCGTGGACAACGTTCAATGCTGAATCTTTTGTGGGTTTTTTTTTCTTTTTATGGCGAAAAACGCTTTGGCGAAGATTTGCTTTATCTGCATTTTCAGAATTGTGTCCCTTTGACAAGAATACCATACCAAATGATATTATGCTAGCCCAACAAAGCCTTGTCATGACGCATCAAAAACTCGCGTCGCGACAAGAACCCTGGCGTTGATCAGATTATTCAGTTTACGCTAGAATGAGGACGCTTTGTCACTGACGACAAAGTGCTCCCGGCCTCTTATTGGCTGATTAGATGTAGCTATTTGGTCGTCGGTCCCGAGCAGTGGTCTGGCTGATTAATTTTAATCGCGAAGGGCAGGGTGTCATTCTTCTTCTCGAACAAGGGGCTTAATGGCCTTTTGAGGCACGTCTGTACACTGCAATCCCCCTAACAAGTTTAATTGTCGATTGTGAAGAAACCGTAGTCGTGAGTACCCGCGTGCTTCAATTTGTAGCTCGTTAGTGCGGCTGCAGCTGCGGAGTCAATAATGCTTAAAAGTTAAAGCTAAGCACAACCAACCGTCTCATCCTTAGAGGCTGTTACAGCGTTGGTAAGCCTCAAGCCACTATCAGAATGATACGGCCCAAATGTGTTCTTTCGTGGTATGGTTCGTTTCTTCTGAAAGGAACAGTGGCCTTCGATTCGACTTATGATAGAACGGCTTATCAAAGACGCAAAAGTAGTTTTACGTCTTTGCTCACGTCCGTCCGCAGCAGAATCGACCTCAAGCGAATCTTCATTCAAGTATTTCGGTTATGAAGACATTAAAAGCAGTTATTTTTCAATACATGAGTCACCGTGCAAGATTTGTAGCGAGGTTAGCCAACAACCCGCATTTTGAGTGTTTAAGTTGGTCGGAGTGCCAGTTCTAGTCTACCTCATGGCGATGTGTGCAGCTCGACCATCCACCAGGATAGTCATTCCAAGGAAGAGAGAACAAACAAAGGAAAAAAACCACACAAAAAAAATTCCCTGGGTATGAGTACCCTCAAGCTCTACAAATAGATGGAATCGTCGAAATCGGTTCATTGTATTCCCGGTCACTTCAATTGAGGCTGAAGTTCTCCCCCATTCTGTCCCTGATCTCGGCAGCTCGGTACGCTAATGTTCCACTAATGAGCAAGACTAAACTATGCTGTCATTCTCGCACGATGCGACTATGCGCTCCGCCAGGTCACTATTTTAGTCGACCAGAAATCAAACTCCGTCAAAAACATGTCACAACAAGGCAACGGAGTCGTCCCCCTAATCTCCGAAGTTATCGTTTCTCCAATTTTTTAGAATTTGCCTCTCTGTTCTATGAGCTGATCATCAGCTGGGGGTCCATCGGCTTCTATCACTCCTTTCCCAATAAGGAAATACGGAGGGAGGCTTCTTCTTCTTGGCTATGGGTCAGTTCTGACAAGCGTGCTTCGGATATACTCAGTGGGATTATATTTGTGACACGAATAGATATACGGATCCGTACACTGCTCGATGATGCAATGCAAAATTCGAGGCTTCAATAAGCATATTTTAGACTCCTCGCAAGCTCGTTGTTTTATAAAAAAGTTTGTAAGTGCTCTGAACATATGTGGTCTGCCGCTGCTTCTGCTACTAGCGTTCAACGGTCGCCAACAAGTAGAACCATGCTAAGCTCACGATCTCCAGTGCGTTCCGGCGCCATTGCCGCGCTCGCACTAAACGTCTTGTGAGTCCATACCTTGGTTTGTTCCTCTCATGGTTTATTCGGTCAGCTTTTGATTTCAAAGAAACTGATGCCGGACGTTGCACAGAACTGTATCTGCTCGAGTGCTCACGAGAAATGCAACTTGTGCTGATGTTTGGACACCTACCACGGCAGCTGATTGGGTAGCCGCTATAAATCCTGGTTGGAATGTGGGCAATACACTTGATGCTACTCCTGATGAGGGCTCATGGAACAACCCTGCGGTCACTCAGGAGGTGTTCGACGATGTCGCAGCAGCCGGATTCAAGAGTGTGAGAATTCCTGGTAAGGCCGAACAGGATATGACCATTTATCACGTTGCTCTCTTATTAACATCAAGCAAGTGACGTACGCCTATCATTTTACGGGAAGTTCACCTGACTGGACCATCGACTCAACATGGTTGCAAAGAGTTTCGGACGTGGTCGATATGGCATTGGCGAGTGGTTTATATGTAGTCACCAATGTCCACCACGGTAAGAACTATACTTTAACATCTGGGATATCTAACCGCTGACGAGCTGACCTAGATTCCTGGGTGTGGGCCGACGTCACAGCTTCCGGCGCAAATCTTACAATGATTGAGGAAAAGTTCTACCGCACTTGGCTACAGATTGGCGAGAAGCTTGCATGCAAATCGTCGAGAGTCGCCTTTGAGTCGATCAACGAGCCTCCTGCTAACACTGCTGCCGACGGTGCAGAACTGAACAAACTTAATGAATTATTCATCCAGGCCCTACAGGAGTCCGGCGGTTACAATGCGCAGCGTGTAATCAACCTTGCTGGTGGTGGTATGGACAGCGTGAAGACTTCAGAATGGTTAGAAATCCCGGCTGCATGCACCGATCAATGCGCCATCCAGTACCACTACTACAGTCCTTGTAAGCTTAGCCTAAACCAGTTCATCAGTACATTTGTGTCTAACCAACTTTCAGACGACTTGATCTTCCAGGCTTGGTAAGTTCGCAGGTGATATTGCTCATGTATCGTACTGATCCAGACGTGCAGGGGTAAGACGGTCTGGGGGTCTGATGCAGACAAAGCAGCAATAGAAGCCGACATTGCAAACATTCGTGGAAACTTCACAGGCATCCCTCTGTTGATCGGCGAAACCGAGGCCAACATGCAAGTGGAGCCGGGTGCAAGACGCAAGTACTATGATTTCCTGACAAGCACCGCGACCAAGTACGACACATCTCTGATCGTCTGGGACAACGGCGAGGGTTTGCTTGACCGCAACACAAACACTGCGCGTGACCCTCAGGCGCTCGAGATCATTCTCAACGGCGTGAAGGGTGTCGCGAACAGTCTCTCAGACTCGACAACCGACGCTTCAGCCACCTCGCAGAGCAGCTCTGCTTTTCTCTTCCACAAGGTCGGAGACGAAGTCGCTGACCAGACGGTCAATTTCATCTTGAATGGAAACACAATCAAGTCCATTGCTGCGGCTGATGGAACCACACTGGAGCCATCTTCAGACTACACTGTGTCCGGCGGCGATGTCACTTTGAAGTCGTCTTTCCTGGCCCAGTACTTATCTGCCGATGCAGCACCAGGGAGCAAGACAAACCTCACGGTCTCCTTTTCGGCCGGTGCTACTGCGAATGTTGATGTCGTGCAGTGGGACGTTCCTGCGTTCTCATCGACCACTTCGAAAGCTGTGTCTGGATCCGATCTTGTGATTCCTGTTACTTGGAAAGGCATCTACAACATAGCTGCTGTAAAGATGCTCCGAGCCGACGGTGTGTACTTATTCGATGACTGGACACAGTACCTTGGGCCACTGCAGCAAGCTCGTGGAGTAAGTTACCAACAAAATATGGAGCAGCTCTTCGGAAATGCTAACTTTTTTCCCCCTCAGACATACAGCGGACAATGGGATCGAGATGGCGCAAGCGTGAAACTCACTGCTACCACTGTTGCGGCAGTTGTTGCGGCTGGTGTAGATACGGTTTTCATGTTTGAGTTCTATCCTAGAGTTCCCGGAAATTCTGTCAACTACACTTTGACTGTGTAAATGGACACAAGAAATTTTATCCCCTTTCATCTGGGAATAAGACATTCCTTTTCTTATTGTATATAAATTCAATCAAAAGACACCCATAATACCAAACTGAACGCCCAATGCTACCGTGATCCTGTTATGCCAGCGCCGTGACTAGTCCTACAACACCACCGAGGCCAATGACAAAGGCTCTGACCAAGTTGAGCTTCTCAAACTTCGACAACAGCCTCCTGACTTCCGCGTCTTCTGCATCACTGGTGTCTGACGGCGTCTTGGTCAGAGGTCCACTCAGGTCAGTAAACTCGGCACCCTCGCCCCTGCCCGCCACCGAGTCCGCGGCACTCCTGCGTCCCGACGGGTACCTCTTGCTTGCCTCGTGGCCCTCGGCACTCCGCGAGCCGCCCTTGGCCTCGTTCAGCTTGATCAGCTTGAAGTTGGTGGGGATCATGGTCTGGGTGATGGGCCCGATGCTGACGCACAGGGCCGCTGCCAGGGTGTAGCCGCCCACTGTGGGTCCGTTGGATCCGAGTTTCAGCAGCTGAAGGAAGGTCCTGGATGCCACGGGGATCGAGCTGTAGGCCAGGGCTGTGAACCCGGCGGCGGAGGCAAAGGCTGCCGTGGGAAAGATGTGCGAGCCGCGGCTGAAAAGCCACCGAATGCTGGGCAGTGAGCGTGAAGCGGGTTGTGCCGAGAGGATTGGCACGTCGAAGAGCGATAGGGCGGCAATGCCTCCAGAAGCTACAAGCGAGGTTGTTATGGAAAACGCCTGCAACTGTGATGTAGATGATGATAACATTGTGATTGCGTGAGGTAATACCGTGCTTGCAACTATGAGTATTACAGGAACTCTTTTTTTTTGTACCGTTATTGCGGAATTTATGGTATGATATTTTAAATTATGTTCGTAAAATATATATAACACAATATGATAAGAGATTGTCTGTTAGTAACCAATTTTGAACCAGTAGCTGCCAATATACAACTAGTCTATGAAGTCATGACCTTAGCCCTTTCGCAACCAACAGCTGCATCGACCCAGACTATCCGTACAACGAACAACAGAAAGCGTGATTCTAGTAATTACCATGACCTATAAAATGAACGATGTCGGGGGTTGAGAAGTTTATCTCCATGTCGTGACGTAGGCTGACGGCACCACGGCGGTACCATATGTTGTGCGAGAAGTCCGAAACGCCCCACAAATGCTCCGGTCAGACAACGGGATTGCCTCTATGCGGATACGGCAAGTCCTATGCTCGATTTATATGTGAATAAGCAGAAAATCTAATTCAACAAGACAAATCCGAATCTGTCTTTGTAACGAACTTGTTTGCTCACAACATGTGTATCGAATGGGCTCGCAACAGCCTTGTGGTACAGCGCGTATTATAACTATTCTATGATTGGTACTTAGTATTTCAACTGAAAAGTATCGCAACTGGACCCTAGACTAGTATTAAATTGACGGACTATACGTTACATAAAGTCTTGTGCTGTTCGATTTTGTTTCGTGACGAGTCAAGTGGAAGAAGTACAACTCAGGGATCTCACTAGGTTAGTTTAATCGAAGGTTGAGAACTTTACATTGTTGAAAATCTCAGAATCCCTTTTAAGGGCGGCCGAAAGTTCCTGGTTGGTTGGTAGCCCCATATGCCATAATGCGGTTATGATATACAGGAAAATGCTAAGTTTGACATGACCACTTACAATTTTGAACAGTCTTTGTCGGTCACTGCCAAGACTATGGTTGTAAATGACAAGCCACAAGACGGATTGCAGCAGTTTGTGGCTAGGTTGAGATTGAGATTGAAATTGAAGCGGGTTGCGAACGTCACCCATTATTGGCTGATTCCAACAGTGACAGCTGTCTCTAGACTAACTCATTGTACTGTCGTTCTATGCAACTTAAGAAGCCCGACGTCCTCTGCTCATGTACATCTTGCTTACCATTGAGGTATGGACCATTGCCATCGCCAGCGACAGTGCCTTGAGTGCTGCTTCTGGAAGACGGTATATATGTGTAGGTATAATTACATCGACAGCCAGGTGCATTTGGCACATGTGCAAGTGTATAGGCGTGTTACTGGATCATAACCCATACTACAACGGAAAAGTCGTTGCGCATCTAGCTGCATACTGGATTATTGGCATTTCTATTGCGTAACAATCAAGAGGTTGAACTAAAAACTCGTTGCTTTGTTTACAAAATCGCCGGGAAAGCACTGGCACTTCCAGCTGTCAGCATGAGCACTTCGTTTCAAGCCTGCGTACCCTTTGGTTAGTGTTCAAAATGTGTGGAAGTGTCTAACAGCCATAACGTTCTCTTCGCCATCCTCACGCTCTACAAAGTATCATTTCTTATCATACCATACATCACAAAAAAAGAAAAAGAAGAAAGAAAAGGGCTTCATCTCGCCACTTTGAAAGTGGGGACCGCAAAAAAGAAATTCTATATTATCTCCGACACGGGGAATCGAACCCCGGGCATGACGGTTCAAGATTGAGAGCGTCATATGTTAGCCACTACACCATATCGGATCATACGATTATGTAACATAGTCCACGTATTTTTAACTAAGGATGTTGTGGTCCTAAGTGGCCGACTCTCTCTACACTAACTTCCAGAAGTAGCGGGGTCACAAGGGGTAATTTCGGTGACAACCGAAATTATTCAACACACTTCGAATTTGGAATATAACAGTTTCTTCGACGACGAATGATGCTTGATGACCTTGCAGAATCCATTGCTGCAAACACTTGGGCTTTATAGTGAAACTTTCATGACCAGATTCGGCAATGCGAGCGGGTTATCAAGTGTTGGTCGTTGCATTTGACCCCTCAGTCCATGAAAGGGACAGAGACTCACAAAAGAACCAGCCACAACTTGGCCAAACATTGTGGTTCATTCCTTCTTTCTTTCGATGTCAAGTCAACTTAAGCGTGTTTGGCTAACCGTAGACAACTTGTGCTTCAAGGCAATTGATGTGCCCTACAACTCTATTCCCATGTGGCTTTGCCGGCCGCACACTTTATACATATGTCTAACCTACTAACCTAGACTAGCTGACCTACGGCCAGGCGTTTGCCTAAGAAGTTAGCACTAACACGACATGGCCTGAATATAAATGCACTGTTCTCCTGCGCAGAGCTTGAAAGAGCCATACATATAGTTCTCCGTCAGTCATGGCTTCCAATTGATGAACACGTACACATTTTCAGTTCACATTTTGAACAAAAGAAACAATGTCGCATTTCTAGCTCTGCATTCATGGGCCCGACAATATTCATTGTCCCGGGTCTCTGGGAAGGTCCGGCTACTTACGGCCCTCTCCGGAAAGTGTTGCATGCTCAAGGATTGAAAACACATGCAACTTCTCTGAAATCTACTGGCACCAAAGCACCGCATAACCCTTCTATGCGTGATGATATTGACAACATCCGGGCCGCACTAAAGAATGTTGTTGAGGAAGCCGGCGCAGACGGCGTAATTGCGGTCATGCATTCGGCCGGAGGATTCATCGGTAGCAGCGCGTTACAGGGGTTGACGTTGCCTGCAAGAAAGGACGCCAAGAAAGTAGGCGGCGTACTCAAGATTGTGTTTATAGCCGCCGATATTGCACCTGAAGGGAGTGATAAGTTTGGTGGGTCTTTCATCGTGGAACGGGTGAATAAATAGTGGTGAAGACAGATGTATAGCGGTGCATCATGGCTAACAATCGTGAAGGACGATGGCTCTGCCGTCTGTAAAGACTCCAAGAACAACCTCTTCCACGATTTACCTGCCAAAGATGCAGAAGAGTGGCAGAACATAATCCAGGTGCAACCCTCCCTGGAGCAATGGAAAATACCGGTGTCTTACTGTGGATGGAGAGATGTGCCGAGCATCTATGTGCTTTGCGAGCTGGACAGACTATTGCCAGTCTCAGTGCAGGAGATGATGGCAGGTCTCGCAGGAAGCAAGCTAGTGCGCCTTCAAGCCGGACACATGGCCCAATTAAGTATGCCTGACGCAGTTGCGAATGTTATACTTGAAGCGGCGGGGGCATAAGCACAATACTAGCGCTAAGCAACACTATACGTACGATGTCTTTGGTGTTCCTATTCTGACTAGCTACTTTATCCTGATAAATCACACTTCCTCAGAAATTATGCTGTGATATAGAAGTCCAGGCAACTCTCGTAGGTCTGGCTGTTGCTGTCGGACCACCAGTACCATTGCAGCACGCATTTGCCTGCCTCACTGCAAGGCTCGCTTAGAGAGGCAGGTATAGTGGCGTTAAAGTTAACTACCCAACGGTCAGTAAGTGGTGTTGGTTCAATAAACATCGGTATGGACACATACTGTCGTCATTTGAACCGGAAATAGGCCATTCGTCAAATGCCTTGAGAGGATCTCCGATGACAGTGTTTGTGGCCAAGTCGACCGCGGATAAGTTCTACAGAGCATGAGTATTCGAATTTTTTGGATCAAGGAAACACTTACAGCCCAACCTGGATGATGTCCAGCGACTAATTGGATATGAAAGGACAAGAACTCGTCTACAGTGTATGCGTAAACATTGTCGGTGTTGTCCTCGTATTGGTACCCACGGCAGAGATACGCGTTGCAGTTGTATGTTCCGTTGTCCTTTGCGACTGCGTCTTCAATGGGGCCGGTGATGTCTGCAAAGGAATATCAGAAAAGGGCCCGCTGATGCGCCAGACATGATTCGGAGCATACCTTTCTGCAGGGCAGTAGTGACTGCAGCACCGCAAAGCTCAAGTTGTGCTGCACCACCCTATCAAGTTGATCAGTACAATCCCTTTACGATCAAGGAGACGAGCCAATCTAACAACACGGGGCTTGGGGGTCTGCATCACGGCGTGACCCAGAACTCCCGTCACCAGACCAGCAATCGCGGCCACTTTCGTGAGTGTGTTCATCATTATTAAAGTTCGTGGGGTTTTCGTGTCTCCAAAGTCTTGTGAATACTGGCTCGCAACAACGATAGCACCATGGAGCGACACTGAAGATTCTGGCATCACCCATGCCCAAGATCCCTTCTATACCAGGTCTTATACAATATCCAATGCTGTATTTTCAATGGAATTGCCAGGGGCTTGAGCAGGTACGACGGCCCACTGTTTCTCCACCAAGCAGCATCACTGATAGTGCCAAGGCAATATAATATTCTAGCAAACAAGACCACTATACCGTTCCCATGAGCTTTTGTGCTTCCAAGTCACACATCCTCTTTGCGACTTTCTTGGCGGCATAGGCTGTGTGGAAATTGACGTTGCTGGGCCCAGTTGCGCTACCCCATGCGCTTGACCTGCAACTTGAGGGATTCGGTACAACGTGGGCATTCGAGTGCGGCAGTCCTGCACATCGATCGCATACACCGTGACGCTCTCAAATCACTTGATTCTTGTAGTGTTCCGATAGCAAGTGTCACCTAAAAGACAATTATTGATCCCGAATGCGACCTGCACCCAGATGTTCCACCACTAATAGCAAACTGAGCTACCCCACGACGATCATCTCGATGACTTAAACACAACTACCGGGATACCACCTGGTGGAATTGAAGGCTCCGAACCACCCAAGTTGGGAACCGCTCTTGGCGTTTCGAAATGGTGTAAAACCAAGGATGTCCCCAAAATAAAATTCCGTTGCTCAATTTTTAGTGGCTTGCAGATCCTCACTTCCCTGTCATCGCTTATGATAACCATGCGTCGAGGCTTCAATCTGTTTCTGGTCCTAGCCCTATGGGCACACATTATCGTCTCTAGTCCCATACATTTAAACGAGTTTGGTATTGTTGCAGAAACGAGAGTGGATTCTGGTCTCGTGGGCTACCTTGGAGCCTTCTTTCTTGGAGCCGATCCCTATGTCTATTTCTATCTCAGCAATGGTAACAATGCTATCTCTTTCAAATCATTGAACGGCGGCCAGCCGGTCATCAAGCCGACAAAAGGCACGGGTGGCATCAGAGACCCGGCCATTGTTCAGGGTGGCGGCGCCGAGGCTGGAAAGAAATGGTATATTGTCGGTACAGACTTGAATATTGCCAAGGTGAGTGCCCAGTGGTAAAGAAACGCAAACCAGGTCTAAATAAAATACGAAGACTACATGGGATGCTGCGCAGCGTACCGGCTCACGTGGAATTTTCGTCTGGGACACCACGGACCTAGTGAACTGGAAGAACGAGAGGCTTGTCGTGGTCGAGGATACTACAGCAGGGATGGTCTGGGCGCCTGAAGCAATCTGGGATGCATCCAAAGGTATTCGTGCGTCGTATCCTAATCATATCATGTGCTGACCGGAATAGGACAATATCTTGTACATTGGGCGTCTAAGTTTGTGGGTGACTGAAGTCAGGTTGGCAATGGATATAGCTGACCCAAACTATCCGCAGTACTCTTCTTCCGACACCAAACACACTGGAACACCGTCAAACATCCGCATTCGTTACGCATATACCAGCGACTTCAAGACGTTTACTGCTCCGCAGACGTATATCGATAAGTCCACATACGATGTGATCGATCTCGACATCTTGCCACTAGACAATACGGGCAAGAACTACCTCCGTTTCTTGAAGGACGAGACCGCCAAAAAAGTCTTTGTGGAATATTCAACTTCTGGTCTCTTCGGTTCCTGGACTCGCGCTGGAGGTAGCTCTGGCGTCATCATGTCTGGGGTGGAAGGACCAGCTGCATACAGGGACAACCTTGCAGATGCCAAAGTCCATGTGCTTCTGGACTTCTACGGCAGTGACGGCTACCGACCATATGAGAGTACAAATCCTAATGGCAATGTTTGGACGGCTAGCGACCGCTCGGGTTTCCCAAGTAACCTGAGACATGGGAGCGTTTTGCCTGTAAACCAAAGTCTCTACACTGCCATCAACAACAAGTGGGGTTGAGGAGGTCGTGCATAAAGTCACGTAATGTAATGAGGCAATGTTGCCATGTAACGGATGAGTTGACGATCAGCTTTTGTGGTTTTCGGTTGAAGCAGCCACATTTGGGGTACAAGGTCCATAAAACATGGACAGCATGGTCGACTAAGTGGCAAATGCAAAAATTCACGAATACTACAAGCAATTTAAGTAAACTTCCAACAATTACAAGAGATAGCCTCTGAAACCTCCCATGTAGGTAGTTTAAGAAGAAAAAGAAAGAAAGAAAGAAAGAAAGAAAGGAAAGACCGACAGCAAAAGGTGGGACAAAGTAGAGTAACATAGTCGGACCAATTGATGCCCAAATTTGTGACTTTCATGAGATTTGCATTCGTGTCTTGCCGACCTCATAATGACGACCTACAGCAGAAGCGTCGAGCAGAGCGTACAAACAATGGATCTGGGACCAGGCATCGTAAATCTAGACCGAGAATAGAATTATATTTCAAAGCATTCTTCGTCTAAGAAATATTTCCCAATTGCTTTCATCTCTAGACTGGCGCGACTTTCAAGTGCGTAGTGACCCCGCACTATTTCTAACCTCAGTACAGTAGGTCAGCTCACACTTGCTTATAATCACTCCAAACACCTTTCATCACTTGAATGCTTTCAGCAGTACCCTGAGCCTAGATATTGTTCCCACGAAGTCCCCTTCAGTGATGGACAATGGCGTTTTCTATTATTTTTCGCATCTGCCGGTTGAACTGCGTCTGGCCGTTTGGGATGCCGCCCTATCTGCAGGTTCAGTTTTAGGGATTGAAGAAGTCAACAGGCGCGCAGGCAAAGAATATCTGCTGCTGAATCCCTTTATCGGGTGGGATGCATCGGACATGAGCCAAGTCTGTCGGGAATCACGTCTTGTGGTGATACAGCGCTGCGAGAAGATCAAACTTCCTCGATTCCTGCATTACATCTCCGCCGAACGGCCTGTGCATTGGGTCGACTTTTCTCGCACGACTTTCCACCTTGAGCCTGTACCGAATCGCGATTACTACTACGCGATCAATGACTTCCTAAATCTGCACCAGACATATGCTTCCAAATTGCAATACATGAGTTTTGAATACGTTGGCTGGCCACCTTTCGGGCCAATCTGTGCCTGCCTCGCTGATTATTGGACTTCTCTCAAGGCCATCTTCATATTGGCACACGAGGACGTTTTTGGTGTCGACACAGGACACCACGGCCATGTGGTAGATGATGAGGACAACCGATGGGTATTGCCTGGAAGCGTGCTGGGATACGATGAAAGCCAGTGGTCAGCAGTTCCGCCACGAGCGTCGATTTCCGACACTCTAGACGTTGGGCTGTCATGCAGCAGTATTCACGGTGGGCCACTCCTTGTACTTCCCATAGGATATTCTTGGTATACTACGGTCGGTCGGTCAGATTTGCGCGAACGACGTGTTGCGACATCAGTATAGGAGTTCGGTTCAATGGTGCAGGAACCAAAATCTACCCAAGTTCTTGAACATGGTAAGCAGTATTGAAGGTGGAGCCGAAATTGGCATTGCGCAAGGTGAAGAAGTCTCAACAACTGAAGACGTGTACTTCTCATGGGCTACTGGGTACCTTATGTCAATCATCAACAACTCGAAAAGTTCTTGGTCTAGTCTAGACTAGTGGAAACACCAAAACTTCCGACTATCACTGGAGGTAAGGTAGCCTATCTTTGCTTTAATTTACGCGAGGGGGTTTGCTAGCATGCACTGCACTACATAGCGCCGAGGATGGACCAGCAAGTTGATGCTGCGTGTGGGTTCTGTGTCGACTTTCTCACGCCATCTCATCTATATAAGCTAAGTGCCGTCCCTGAAATGAGGAAAGGCCATGAGGGCACATGTCGAAACTATATCTCCCCATGTTATCATAAGACTCTGCAACGATGGAAAGGTGAGCGGTGAGAGACGAGGTGTAGTTACTGTAGGAAGGAGGGCAGATGACGAAAACTTCAGGTTCAGGTCCCTGCCAGCCCCACCACTTAAGTGCAGCCCCCACACGAACTTGACAGGTCCCTGCATATTGAACCTGGCGATCCACAACCGGCATTTCGCAGTTGTGCCAAGGTTAGAAAATTTCAGGTAAGCATTGAATGTTATCGTTCAGCGGCAGCGAGTCCCTCTTTCGCCGTAAATAAAGGCTCTTCACACGTGAGTGCTTATATTTACAGCGCTTTCGAGGTGATGAAGGTCATCAGTCATCGATCATGTGTCTGCGGCAAAGCAGAGTAAGCATGACTTGGCCAAACGGATTGACCGGGTCAGCATGGTCCCTACATAGTAGAACCATTTGGCAGCGGTGACAGGAACATGGGGCTTTCCATTCCAATTAATCAATCGCGCCAATCCGGGAACTAAATTAGCCCTGATAGGCGATCCTACCCCCATCTCTTTGTCGCTCATGGTCCTTTTAACCAACAACAGAAACCATTGTTGGCCCTTTACTGAGAGTGTTGCATCACTCTGGAACCCTAACCTGGCTTCATTGTTTTGCTCTCGAGAATTTTCTCGACCAGGCGAAGACCATGAGTTCGACGGCAAATCCCGTATCTCCTACTCAGGGGTCGACTACGGTTAGTGGAGATATCGAGTCTTCTCCACGACAGACGATCCTTAGGGGGCTCCGAGAGGGCTTTCTGGAGCCAAGTGACAGATTTACCGGACAGCAACTTTTTTATCTGCTGGTCCCTCACGGTATTATTGCAGGCATCATTTCGGGGGTGATCAACCTGGCCATTGCTGTTGGTGAGTAATCTAGTATGAACTCGCAGTGACTGATCAGCTGACCCAACATCCAGGGATGTATGGCACGACTAAACAGGCAATCAACTTGTTTCAATTTCCAAACACACTTGTTGGAGATGCGACCGTTACAGTCATCCTGCAGTGTATTATTACGTGGCTGATAGAGCTGGCACTTGTCAACCAGGATCTCAAGCATGGCCGCATCCAATCGGTTGGAAGCATTAGGGAGCCAAATAGTCGACTGGCCCGGTGGTTTATGTTCTTGGATCGCACCGACCCGGACTATGAGGGTGGTTTCCTAGCTCATTGGGTGGTATTCCTGTTCTCGCAGGTTCTTCGCGCTTTCCTCATTGCGGTCATCACGTTTGCTATCTTCATCGGCCCCACGATTGGGTTATTGATAGTGGTCGGCACCCGAAACGGAGGTGACTGGACGTACACAGGAGGTGTCACTCCGAAACCCAACCTCGAGAATTGGAAACCAATGATGTTCAAGGCAATTCTAGGGACTGCAGTTGGACTGCTGACGACGCCGATATTCGCATTGTTTTGGATGGTGAGGTGTGGATGGGCTCTGATACGGAACGAAAATCGTTATGGCGCAAGTTTATCATGAAGCATGTGGATATATTCTTAGTCCTGAAATTCAGTATCATGGTATGGTTGAGTACTTGCTCGAAGATGACTCGAATGATACGGTGAATTGCTGGGACGATTGGGATTTGATGACGTTAATAATATGTGGACGATTACTGAAAGCCTTGGATCACACGATGATATAACCTAATATGCTTACTGTAATTGGATTGTAATTAACATCCACTTCATTGCTAGGCCCAACACAAGTTGTCACTTTGCTTACAATATCGACTGCCAAACCACCATGAATAGTTTCCATCACGGGGAGGCAGAACTTACCCAGGGATATCTAATGGTTTACCCGCATCTCCGTGTCCAAGACGTAGTGACTATCAGTAGACCTACGTCTCGAATACTAAGATGAAAATAACAGTCTAACGCGTGATTTTCAGGGCAAGCTGATCACCATGATTCGCCATCTGAGTACGAAGCTTCAAGACCTCAGCTCTGAAAATGGTGAGGTGAAGGAGAGGATCTACAAACTACTGGCTAGTAACCTCAACGCGATACAAGAATCAATGGAAGCGAAGACTGGGCTAAAAATTCTAGAAGAAGCGAATTACTCGCTTAAGGAAACAGTACCAGGCTCTGATGATATATTAAAAGAAAAGCAACAAATTGTCACGTCCGAACCGAATTGAAAGCACCAGGTTTGCAGGCTTTGAGGAAGTACGAAAAGAAAGTACACGGGGGAAACATGAAGATGTTAGGGAGACAAGCGGGGCATACTAGTTGTAAAATCAAGACTATAGAAATAGACCTTGAGAACGGCGGGAGTAAAGCAAAGACATATTAATCGTAATAGCGAATGTGACATTGGAGTGGATAAAAAGTGATCCTTTAGCATAGTGCGTAGTACGCTGGTGATGAATTACTTGAGATAGGCCGGGTATCCGTGGTTGTTCAGAGATCAATCGACTTGAAGGTAAGAACATCATAAGTCCGAACTGCTTACATTGCAGAAATGATGCGTTTAAATAAGTAAAATTTTCCTCTAAGTCTGAAAGCTGAAAGAAGGCTCTACCAACATTTTATTCACATTATGGGCTCTTGAAGAACTCTTCGTTTCATAGTACATTATGTCCTCTACATCATGTTTTCTGGTCATGACACTAAGCGTCTGGGCATTACCGCCCTCTTGTGCACTTTGCCTGTCTATGTCGTACTACATTTTGTAAGAGCTATGAATGAAATGAGCTTAAGGCCGGCGAGACCTTATTTGAGGTTATTATTGCCGAAGGCGTGACCGATAGTGGTATTGAAGGCAATTTGGAATTGGCACTGGTGACGCTGAGCCTTTGGAGCTGTGGCAGGTGTCTCCTTTATAGCGCTTTTATTTTCCCAGCTGGCTAACGACACCATCTTAATGCGCAGCCTTTTCCCGTGTGCTCCTATGGTCACATGCGCTTTTACTCATATCCCCGGAACTGCAACTTGCAATAGTTCAGGATGTGTTCTAATTGTCTAAGAACCAGCATATACGGAAATATGGTGCGCAATGGAGACCACCTAGGTGTAGTTATTGTCACGGGATATTGCCCAGGGAGGTGGCTCTCGGCATCCCTCGGCCAACCATCAATAAGAGCTCGTAGTCTTGTGACCCCATTTGAAACCAAACCACTCCTTAGAACTCTAGTCTTCATCTCGTCCCCTAGGTTTAATATACTCGTATGTAGTAGGGAAAAGCTCCGGCCGAACAGGCACTTAGACCCTCGCAATTTTGAGTAGCATGTTGAAGGGAATGGGGATGGTTGGCTGCCTGAATGTAGATCAAATCATTAGGCTGGCGGCAACGGCTTGCACTGGTCGCTCCTTACATTTGAACGCACTAGGTGCATCGATCAATCAGCAATCGTTGAGTCCGACGTCATTGGTCATTAGTTGCTGCCGGTCGCGTTGCGATCTTGTATTTTGTCCGGGCAGTAGATCACCTGGAAGTATTTACGGCCATGTTGCCGGGCAAATAGCCGCTCGTACGATGTTCCCTCTTTCCCCGGCCGCTTTTCTATGGCGCCATCTATCTTCCCTGGCTGGTCGATCACACTGCCTGCTTCCATTGAAGCCATGGGCGGACTTCAAATGTTCTCATGTTCGTCTTTCGTTAGCTACCATGAATCGGCAGCTGCTGTCGCATACACAGCGTAACCGGCGCCGACCGGTGGCTTGATTTACGGTATGTACTGTACATCACTCGGGATCGGGAAAGCTCGTAGTCGCGTCTCGGTCTCGATGATATCTTGTTGTCGAGCCTAATCGATGGTGCTGGCGATCGTTGATGGGGAATGTCGTGTTGCTGGAAATGCGCCTTGGCGCATGCTGGAATGACGGTATACCGACAGCGCCTGGAAACGAGGAGTAAATGGTACTCTGGTAGAATTGCAATATGCTCCATTGTGAGTTGGTATTATGTGGCTTGTACTCAACCACACCAGTATACTACTTTTTTCAACTACGTTTGCAGCTTCTGGAACTGCTGCATCATACCGCAAATTTTATCCTGTTTCTGCTTTTTCCTCACCCTTGCCTACACCCATGGCATTGCCCTGTGCTATATCACTTTCACTACACATTGTGCAAAATAATTCGCCCATATGGGTTTGACGGGATCACGACTTGAGGTTGCTTTCGTTCCTGTACAAGCACTTAATAAAACATATAAGTGACTTGGTTGGTGGCATGCTACAAACCTAAACGAATGGTACATATGGGCGCATCGTTATGAATGTCATATACTTGGAGCGTGATATTCACCCGCGAGTGTCTTGACGAGCATGTGTTGAGTCTACAGTAATCTGCCAAGTTGGCCACGTTCAGAACAAACGTAATAAACTTATCTATTATTTACATTGTTTTCTCTGTTGCGACAGTGACAATGTAGGTTTCAAGAGAATGCTGCGTACCCCCAGTCGTTTGAGCATGAATTTTGGTCCATGCTATCGTTCTATCACTCAGCTCAGCATTTCGTGAAAGGCACAGAAAATGAGTGTGGCGCTTGACGCACCTGAAATTCTGGTTTAATCATGCAAGAATTTGAACTGCCAACATTTTCTCCCTCATGGCGTTCTTAACTATCATCTCCGGTGCAAACAATGTCACAGCTGCCATACATAAATTTACACTGAACGACCGGATATCTTGACAAGCGCCGCTCCGGAGCTTTTGAGAGCGATTGCATTCACACGAGGCCTTGAACTTCTCCGACGTGTCTGCCATGATGTTTAGGTGGAGAACTGTATAGATGGATGCCAGCAAAGTTAAGACGCACGGCCATACTATCGCCAAAGTAGAGCGCAGTGGCGGAGCAGCGATATAGTTCACTCCACTGGAAGGAAAGGTACAATTCGTTAGAAACGTATTCCACGCCATACTGTGGATGAACCCTGGTGATATATGTATAGATATACTTGGTTTGCTGAAAGGTGGGAGGCCACAAAGAAAATACCTGCTAGAGCGATGTTGTCTGTGAGGGTATATTTGTATATGTGCGTGCTAAATGAGGATAGTTGATGAAGCACATGAGAAATGAAGAAAGAAACATAAGTCTGTGAGATGCGTCAAGGAAGGCAGAAATGCCTCTGTGCAATGTGGACACACAACATCTGCCAAAGCGCGTGTGAAAGCCCACTGACTGGCGTAGCAGTGACTTGATGATTGACGTGCTGCTTCTCGGCATAGCACACTGCCGTGAGGCGCTAGATAGTCGAGGCGCCACTTGCAGTATTGTTGACGAATAGTCGCGATTTCTAGACGCGATGGTAAAAGAACTTTCCGCAGCCACGGAATCGGGCATAATAAATATTTTGGGTGTAGCAGCATACTCATGGCGGCGGTATGTTTTAACTTTAGAGTGCCAGGCTAAAACTCGTTCCTCTTACATTAAAAGGCATGGGCGCATGGGCGTCTCTAAAAGGGCACCCTGTACGATGAGCCTGTCTATTATAGCTCGGGCCATAGACACTGCGTATCTCGTAGATTTCCTTCCAATCAGCAAGACACTCCCAACAAAACTCATACTTGCAGTTCGGCCTTGGGCATCTCATATGAAAGCAGGCCTCGCCTTTTTGAATTCGTATGTTGCAGCCTGGGCACGGCTTCGTATTCCGCATGATCCAATTCTGGGATTCCTGACACCTTTCACTATCAACGAGCTCGGCGCAGGTCATGCCCTCGTGCCAAGGACATTTGTGCTCAAAACACATCCGAAACTGGCACTCGTGACAGTGGATGAGTTGGAGCTTGCTGTTAGGTGTGATTGGCACGTATGATGCGCCAGAGCCACAGCCTTTTCGTAGACACCAGACAAAGCTTTTGTCATCAGTCAAGGCCTCAATCGTGCAAAGTTGGTCGTATTTCGCAAAGTCTGCGGGACTCGCTAGATGTTGCAGCTCGTTGTGCGTCAATACGCGTTCGCACGAAGAATAGGGGCATCGAATGTCATTGACACAGCCGCCTTCTCTTGTAATTTGAGCCTTAATGTGCGCTGCGATACACGCGCGACAAATATCGAACGGGTGGCCGCAGGACAGTATCTCTTTGGTTGGGAAGTGGAAGATTTGCCACGTCCACTCGCCGGCGAACTCGGTGGCTATTGTCTTCCATGTGGAATCTCCTGTCCTAAGATTATCATATTCTTGATATTCCTCCATACAGATACAACATTCCTTTGGCACCTTCCAAAGCAGACCAGTGAATATTGGGACTTTTCCAATCACATCTTTTTTGACATGATGTACTGGCAGTACTTTGATATCCAAATCTTCAACTTTGGTCAGGCTCGATCGTGCACTAACCAGTTTCCTTGCGTGCTCGACCTCTTTCAGACGCTTTTGTAACTTGGAGCAAATCCACATCCCAACCTCATCAATTTCTGGTAGGAACTTACTCAACTCTTCTCGGATCCTGATTACTCTTGAGAACGTGAGTATGTGATGGTTGACATCATTTCTGTCAAGTAGCGATTTCAGCGTTTGCGATGTTGTGTTTTGCTGAAATAATTCGCTTGGAAGTGGATGTCTGCAGTTTTCTACAGGACATTGCATCCATACTCCCAGGTCATTACCGATAGATTGCCACCACATATGATAGATATTCTGCAGTACAGCTTCTCCATAACATTTACGACAAACAATCTGCTTCTCGCCTGGGCAGCTAGCCAAAGTATGATGGAAATCGTCCACCACTTTACCCCAGTTTTCTTGACCACGAAAGCGAAATTTCGGCAGTTCGCAGACAGCGCAGATATAGATGTCAGCTGCGTAACTGAACTTTATGGAGTCATAATCTCCATTCATTTGTCCTTTGAATTTCTCAATTTCTCTTTTCGTTAGAGGCTCATCTAACCCGTTCCGGCCGACCAATTTCGTGGCAAACGACGGTTTCTGGCATGACATGCCACTGTTGTAGAGCCTCTCCAGTAGCAGCTGCCTAAGGGTCAAAGGTTCATACAATGGCCCTCCAGATTTATGATTGGCTGTTTTGCTGGTCTCTGCCCAGCTCTGATGAGCTTCGTCGGATAAGACTGCGTATGCGCGGAAACGTGCACCAAGAACAGGGTCGGATGTGCTCCCTTCGAGCAGCGTATTGAGAGATGCCAACCGGTCAAGAAGGTAGGATATCTCTCTTTCTAGGGTAATCCCGTCCAGATCATTCAAGGCGACCTGTTTTTGTGATTTTCCCTCACCATTGACATTGCGAATTCTCTCGAATCGACGTTGTTCCTTCGTCGCATCATGATTTTGTTGTGCTTCCATGGTAGTGACCCAGCTTTGAATAAGTCCTTCTAGTTTTCTGGTAATTTTCGTGGCGGATTGTGGGTTGGCTCCAGTCTGCAGCAATTGCGATTCTCGCCAACGTGAGATTGTCGAATACTGATCTCGATCGACATTTGGCACCGAAGAATGGCTTAGTGATGACACGGTACTTATATCCATCTTCTCAGGTGCAAGAATGACCGAGGTAGGCGCAGGGTCATTTGAACGCTGAAGGACAATCATCGGCGGCGGTGGAACAACTTTTGAATTCTCAGTTTTCACTTTGGGAAATCTTTCCAGGTATCTTCCCCATCGTCTTTCATCAATTGAATTTGGGGTGTTGTGGTTTAGCATGGACACCTCTGGGGTAGTTCGATGGTCGAGTACTAGTGGTTTGGATTGCCGGCGCTGGTTCATATCCATGGCTTGAGCGTCGTTTGTAACTCCCCCCAGATGGTGCCAAGGACTTCGAGCGGACCGTATCAGCTGATTGGAACCAAATCTCCCATTGTCGCGATACAATTGCTCAGGCTCAGATACCATTATACGAACGATGGTGATGTTTCTGCAGCGTTGCTAGATGAAGCGTGAAGAAAAACATGGCTTCGGTCTATGCTTGTTGGCCTGCAATGACAAGGGCTATTAATCATCGAATTTTAAGTATCTGTGAGTACGTGATTCTGTTTGGCGCGGTATGTGATTGTCATTTCATCGAAGATCTGAAACGCACACGGGTCAGCCGCAGCTTGAGACATGGCAGCCACCACTCTAGCCGAGATGATTGATCTCACAAACTTCAGAAGGTTTACGAAAGCAATGACTTGACTAGTAGCAACTATCGATTATATCATTGAGTCAAACAAAAGTACCCCAATAGTAAGGGACGGCGGAAAGTTACGGTCGTGGGTTGAATAAGAACAAGGAGAGAAACACTTCTCACACCATAATTATTCAACAATCGATTCATTCAAGTGCTCAAAAAAGAAAGGAAAAAGAAGAAGAAAAAAAAGGACGGTCATATATGGTTCGCATAACTTCGATCCACTGTGGGACGTTGGCTCTTAAGTGCGTTGCTGAGGAACTTGAGATGCAGCACGCTATGTTCTATTCGACTATATGCAGATAGATATTTAAAGTATATACAGGAATGGGCAAGGTCCATGAGACGCTTAATTATGAGCCAAGTGCGGCGGTCATCATCAGCGTGCAGCCTTTAGAAGTAGGATGCGTCGTAGTAGCCGGCGCTAGCGTAGCTGCTGCCGAGAACGGTCGAGATAGAGACAGCGGAGCTAAGTTTCGAGGCGAAAGAGGCACGGGTACCGGAAGCGCCAGAACCGGTGTTACCGTACTCGGCAAAGGTGACACCACTAGTACGCGTATCAGAGGTGCTCCACACAGACCAGCCGGCAGAGTTGATGACATTGCTCATGGAAGTCTTCTGGAAGACAACACGGGCGTAGGCACCCCAAGGTCGGCCAAGGTAGAAAGCACCGGAAGAAACGGTGTTACCAGAGGCAGCAGCAATGTCACAGTTGTTGAAGACGTAGTAGGAAGAGCTGCTGGACGAAGCACGGCCGCTTGCTAAACTTCTTGTCAGTTCCATTCATAGCTTCGGTTGCCAAGTAAGCACTTACCTGTAACATAGCCGAGCGAGGCAGAAACTACACGGAGATCGACGTTCTCAAACCAAGCTGGGGCATTCTGGCCGAAGATGAAGTCGGTGGCACCCTGGATCAAGCTGTTGGCGTAAACCTGGTTACCGGTCTGAGCCAAGACAGTGTCTTGGTAACCGGTGATCTGGCAACCGTAGTAACCGCTGGCAGCGTAGGCACTCAGGGCGATAGCCTGGCTGCCCTTGCCATATCCATTCACAACATTGACGTTGTAAAGCTTGAAGTTTGCGGCCTGGACTCGCAGAGTGCCGGTCTCGTCGTCGGTCAGACCATCCGCCTGGCTCAAGCTGGACGTGATTGTCACCTTGTTACCACTGTAGCTGGAGGTGTCGCTGGTGTAACCGTAAATGGTAAGTTGGGCCTTGCGTGAGCTTACGACGACCTGCTCGCTATAGGTGCCAGCACCGATAAAGATACATTGAGCAGTGGTAGAGGTCGTGGAAAGCGCATTAACGGCACTCTGAATAGTAGTGTAAGAACCACCGCTCTTGGCGACGTAAAGACAGCCCGAAGGGGCAGAAGTTCGGGCGGTAGCGAGAACTGAGGCGACGAAGCCGAGGCCGGCGATGAGAAACTTCATGATGGCTGCTGTTGGAATGAATGTAGAATAGGAATGAAAGAAAGGAATGACGCTATCGCTGTTTGTATAGATATCTTGGCGGCTTGGGAAACATCGGGACCTTTATGCAGTTTGGACCTTCAGACCCTGGCGCCAAGTGTGTGCCAAGCTGAGGGCCATGGACCGTTGCGGCTCCGTTCGGTAGATAGTGATTGGTGGACTTGGGCATGTCAACTGATGGATCACCTTGTATATTGATTCCCCTTGCCAGGGTTATCTCATTTCTACGCAGCGTTAGTCTTAATTGGCCACCGGACAATATAGTGCAGCAATGACAAGAAGTAGACTTTTGCGGGGAAGTCACAAGGCTCCCTAGCTCCCTGCACGCCACGCAAGCCCACGCAAGCCGTTGTTGCAAGTGAGGATGAAGGCGTAAAATACAAATTTGGATTGGACGTTGTTGGCGGAGAAATTGGATGAGATTGTAGGGAGCTGCTAACAGGTTCACCCATACCCAAAGGGTCCTAGTCGCAGCGGATAAATTGACCCATCTGGCACTACCCATGGCATGTTTCGCACGACCCTACGGATCCGTAACCCCCAACAAAGAATTATGACGAGCTGCTTGTGTTTCGTGACCTCAAAAGCTACTTGTCACTGGTGGGAAGCCTTGGCTTTTGCTTTCCGAAGAGATCCAGATCGCGACCCTTTCGATCAAAGTCCAAATAATAGCCCCACACGAAGTAAAAGTGCCTGTTAGATCTGGACCGTGCATACGACGCATTGCCATGCGTGAGAGCCTCAAAATGTTCTCCTTTTCAGTGGCCCGGATATCTGGCAGTCCAATAATTAAACTCAAATTGATGTTTTATCATAGCAACAGCTAGTTGATCGGATGGAAATTATGGCAAGACTCATATGTGGTACGTGTTTGTGCTATGTATAGTGATTAGCGAGTACGTATCCGTAGATTGCACGTCCGTTCGGCGCATGAAAATACTGCCTCCAACACTTGGTCTCTGAATGCCGCCCCGCCGATTTTGAAATCATTAAAGTGCCATCCCGAAGGCATCCAAAAGAGACAGTGTTTTCTTCACCAAGCCACTATTCGGGGAGATCCTCCTTGCGTAAATGACATGTCCCGCCCTGTCCCCCAACCATCTCACGACTGGTCTCCTGCCAAACAGTGCTCAGGTTATCAAATTAAGCTACTTACCGAGACTTGGCTCTGCTTGGCAAACTCCAGGCCAAGATGCCCAAGAAAAAGCTTGACCATGAGACTAAATCCTGCAACCCTTGAAGCACCAACCATCTGTCACTCCAAGGAGTTCATTTGACATTTACAGGTTCCACTTAGAGATTCATGTAAACCGCTTCGATCGACGGTCTGGATCACCTACACACAGCCGAGATATCCGTCAGGACTCCATTGTGCTCGCGACACGGTCATGCCTGATTCAAAGTGGATAATATTGTCCCAGGTCCACTGCTGCAGTTTTCGTAAGTGTCGCAAATACTGTTGTTTTGGACGGAGTTTTTTCTTGTTGTGCGCAAATGCTCTTCTGCACTCAACTTTGGAAATAAGTTCAAGTATGCAGCTTTAGAATAGTCTTAATCCTGTTGCTACCCTAAAGCATCGCATCAATCGCTATGATATCGTATCTGAAGCCTTACGTCAAGTGGGTTAGGCTGGTTGGTTACATTGCACCCAGCGACCGGGGGACTAATTATTCTGATGGGTACTTTCGCCGGGGCCGGAACTGGTCCCAATCACGGGCTCTGCCGGTCGGTCCTCAACCTAAGGATCGTTCAGAGGGGCTGGAGTCTCGAGGAATTGCAAGGCACCATCTTGAGTTCCGGTAATCCCCAAATCAGTTACCCGCAGACTGCGATGCTCGTGGTCGTGTTTCCTGTTTTCTTTGCTTCATAAGTAAGCTGGTGACGATACGTTAAAAGGATCTCACGTGGGGCCAGGTCGAGAGCCGGCGAACCCCTTAGTCCATGGTTGAGATCAATTTGAGCATTGTCACTGACAAGTACATGTTCATTAAGTATGAGATTACTAACACTGACCTCCCCTGGTTCTTCTGTTGATGGCCTTCCTTCTTTCACTCCGGCCCGATACTTGGATGCATCAAGGAGCTAGACTACAGCAGCTCTAATTTCACCAGGTGCAGGCGTATCGTACGAGACTCGCGGTTCCTGACCAGGGGAGAACCCAAGCGCACACATAGGCAGACTGGCCACGTAAGTAACGCTCGTGTGTACATCGTAGCTGGGCACTATATTGCTCTAGGTATTAGACATGCCTCGGAACAGAGCAGATACTTGCGCAATGCCGTCAAAGTACGTAGTGGTTTAGACTTGCCGGTTCCGAGAATTGCTTGAAGATAATATGAAAGCCAAAAAGGGATTTTGGAATGCTTCCTAGCTGTCACGTTGCTAACTAATTATTATTTGACGCCAATATCTCCTGCTCAATCGCTTCGCCCAAGCTTTTCGTATTGCCGTGTCCACCCATGTCAGCAGTCAAGACGCTCTCTTCAGACTTAGCAAGCACATTCTCGATTGACTTTAGCATAGCCGCAGCTGCGTCTTTGTAGCCGAAATGCTCGAGCATCATCTGGCCAGCCCAGATCATGCCGATAGGGTTTGAAATACCCTTGCCAAAGATATCGGGTGCGCTTCCATGCACAGGCTCGAAAAGACTTGGGAACTTGCCCTCTGGGTTCAGGTTGCCGGATGGTGCGATGCCGATTGTGCCAGTACAAGCCGGACCCAAATCCGACAGAATATCGCCAAACAGATTGCTACCGACTACGACGTCGAAAATCTGAGGTCGCTGGACGAAGTGTGCCGTCAAAATATCGATGTGGTACTTCTCCACGTCAACATCTTGGTAGCTGCCAGACATTTCCTTCACCCTCTCATCCCAGTAGGGCATTGTAATGCTGATGCCGTTGCTCTTTGTCGCGCTGGTAAGCTTCTTCCTTGGCCGGCTTTGCGCAAGATCGAAGGCATAGCGCAAAACGCGATCAACACCAGTCCTCGTCATCACGGTCTCTTGAATGACTGTCTCTCGTTCCGTACCCTCGAAAATCCTGCCTCCGATGCTGCTGTACTCGCCTTCGGTGTTTTCTCTCACAACCCAAAAGTCGATATCCCCAGGCTTCCTACCAGCAAGTGGACACTTCACACCCGGCATGAGCCGGCAGGGCCGGAGGTTGATGTATTGGTCGAACTCCCGCCGGAACTTGAGCAGACTGCCCCACAGTGAGATGTGGTCGGGAACTTGATCTGGCATGCCGACGGCGCCGAAGTAGATGGCATCGAACTTGCTGAGCGTCTCCTTCCAGTCAGACGGTAGCATGTCGCCGTGTTTCTTATAGTAGTCGCAGCTGGCGAAATCAAAGTGCTCAAATTCCAGCGACAAATCGAAGACTTTGGCTGCGGCTTGTAAGCAGCGCACGCCGTAAGGCATAACTTCGATACCGATGCCATCGCCGGGTACGACTGCGATTTTTAAAGTTTTTGGTGTCATATTGCTGATCGATTGGGATGAACGATTGAACGAAGTGGTGTTTTGAAATTTATCTAAATGTTTATACTGTAGATCAATTGTATATTGTTGTTACTAGATAGTCGCGACTACTGCTCGACGATCTTGCTGGACTATTGCTAGAAGCGGCTAAAATAATGGCCGATCATCACTCCCGCCACTCGCTCCTCCTATGTATGGGCAGTTTCTGACCTTAGACAAGTTGGCCTAGTGGCTGTAGCTGGCCGAGCCGCCGGACATGGCATCCCCCGTAGGAATGCGAGCGGTTAAACTAAGTACCGACGCTTCTGGGCTTCAATGATTGCCAAGAAGCAAAGTCCAGAACTACATAGGAAGATCCGGCTAACCTAGCCCCCTGCAGCCTTTTGGGCTCTCCTACTTTCTACGATGCCGGCACTCAAACTGATCCGCAGTCAATCTTCCCATTCCATGTTGGCTCCTTGCCGGTTTCTTACCGGCCCAAATGCTCGGCTCTCTTGTCCGGATACAAGTTGCCTATTTGCTTAATTTTGAGCTAGTCTAGTCGAGAAATTGTACACAATCTGGCGCTGGCTGTGAAATGCTCGCATGGTGGTATTGATGTCTATACCTGTGGATCTCCGAGACCACGTTGACCTCAAATCTTGCAAATAAATATTGGCTATTAGATTATTTGAAATACGCGGATGTTCGCTGCACCTAGCCGACAGGCAAGATATTCACGTTAGCAAAGATAGACTTGGCATATGCTTCATCTGCTCCTGCATATGTGGTGACTGTTAGCCCCTTTGGTGTATTCATATGCTTCAAATGGTTCAACTCTTTCGCATGCAAACATATGATTTCTTCAGGCTAACGAAATATCCGACTTATGTCTCTCAAACGAAGAATTCCAGGATGGACTTCAAGAGGTCGTCAGGCACGTGCTCCGGGATGTAGTGGCCGGACTCGACTGCATATCCATCGACATGAACCCCTTCAGCCGTCACCTTCTTCCATTCCTCCACTGCCTTGAAGCATTTCTCAATGACTCCGTACTTTCCCCAAAGTACACGCAAAGGCACCTTGTTCAGCTTTCCTTCCGCCAAGTCTTTGCGCGCCTCCTCCAAATCTAGGGTCGCGCCGGCACGGTAATCGTTACACGTAGCATGCACCGCAGCGTAGTCCGAGAGGTTCTTGACATAGGCTTCGAAGGCTGTCTCCTCGAAGATCTTGAGGCCATCCGTTTGGCGGCCGCCCATGAACATCTCGGCAACCTTTCTCGGGTTAGACAGGATCATGGTCTCCGGCATTGGAGCCGGCTGGATAAGGAAGAACCAGTGGAAATACGCCTTGGCGAAATCAAAGTCGGTCGCCGTGTACATGGCCAGCGTGGGGCAAATGTCCAGGAGGATCACCTTGTGCACTCTGTCTGGGTAGTCAACCAGCAGCTTATGCGCGACACGGGCGCCTCGGTCGTGGGCGCAGATGTAGAACTTGGACTTGTATCCTAGCTGGTCCATTACCGAGACACAGTCCTGCGCCATGAGGCTCTTCACGTATTGCCCAACATCATCTGGCTTCGAGGATTCGCCATAGCCGCGGATGTCTGGAACGATGACGTCGAACTTCTCTGTCAATTGCGGTGCAACATGGTGCCATATGTGATGAGTTTGTGGGTAGCCATGTAGTAGTAATAGCGCTGGCTTGTCAGACGATTGTTCCCCGCTCTTCAAGCCAAAGATCTCCACAGTCGGGTGGGATTGAGTAGTGACCCTGAATGTTTCGAAATGTTCAAACATATTCGGATTCATGAACAGAAGCACGAGCAAAGCTATTAAGTGTTGGACTCGATATTTTCCATGTGCTGCTCGTCTGAGCAATAATATACTGAATCTCATCGCAGCCGCACGCCCTGTGCTTAGTGTCTCATGGTATGGAGACAGCCGGTCAATCAATTACGCGCACCTGTGAGCGCTATGACGTTCAATTGTAAAGTTTAGGGCGCAAATGCAAGAGCTGCCGATGACTGCAGCATATACCATCTCATCAGGAGGCTCGGGAACGCGGCAATACAACCGTAATATAGGATCGGCACATTTCTTCTGAGGATCTGATGCTTCTTGCGCACAGGTAGCATCTAGGCGTCCGAAGGTCAACGGTTCGTTCGGACTCGCTACATTGGCGAGGATGCCGCCGACCAGGAGTCGTGCTGCATGTAGGGGATGCCGCGACAGGAAGCAAAAGGTAATATCCCAAGATAATGACACATACTCCAAATGTTTGACGTTATATAGTGTGATGAGAAGAAGTATGTCCCATTACTATTACTATATCGGCCCTCATTAATGAATCAAGACCAACTTGCTCTAGGTGTCGGCGGCTGCAACGGGCATGCGAATGGCCAGCGATCCAAAAACGGTGAGCACTTTCAAAACACGGTAAGAAAATGATCTGACCTCCAAGATTAGAGGACCAACCAAGGGATATACCGAAGCGCTAGAGCATAGGCTAGAGGCCACTGAACATGCCTTGTTACGGTTACTGTCTGTCACCAATGATACGTTGAAAGCAGCTGCATTCCATAAGAGGAATTGGTCGGCCAGGTCTGAAAATAATACTATCACTAAGTCTGAAACGAACCCTATAGTCCGCTCAGCAGAGGACAAGGCTATCTTAATGGAACAATGGGACGAGTTTCCTCTGCGTAGCGCCAATGACCTTCGGCGGTGGGCGCAAACCTGCCGGGCGCCATCAAACCCATCGAGTTTCATGCCCATTGATACGACAGCTGGGGCTGATCATGAGCCAAGTGACCACGAAGAAGCTTCGCTTCTGCCAACTTCTGTCGAAAACATACCGGTTGGCCAACACCGCCTCACACTGACGCACACCGCTTTCAGTCAGGATGAGTTGACGCATGATAGCGGAGGATCTTATGAGATCCAGCTGGAGAGAATGTCTGCGGCGCCATCAGACATGAGAGGAAATTGTCTCGGCGACTCAGAAGCCCCCACAACAAATATTGACACACCTGATCCTAGGAGAGATACCTGTCAAATCAGGGATGTGCCGCAACAGTTCCGCCAGCAATTCCTTTGGTAGATGTTAGGGCATCGTCATTGTGGCCTAAATTCGTTCAGCTGCATACCGTGCCTTGGTGGCTGTCACTCGGCCATCTATTCGTACTGAAGACTTCTCTGTACCAAGCTAGACTACATGGCATGGTTTTCGATGGCGAGGCACAGAAATATCTGCACACCTAGCAACCTGCATTGTATCGATTTCGACACTCTGGTAGGAGCTAGTGTTGGTGATATGTAGAATTGATAGCGTTGGAATTCAAACTAAACTTCACCCGCTGCTGAAGTCTTGCCAACCCATATCATCAAATAGTCCTGTGTGATTCAGATCGAGGGCATTAAGGATTTGGTCCTCGCCTGGTTGGATGTCGAACTGTAATGCGTCGAAGCCAAAGTCTGGTCCGTTATACTGAGCAATGGGTGCCCATTCAGGCAACAAGGAAGCGTTTCCGCTAGACTCGCTCGCGTGGTTTCCAGATCTCCTGCTGGAGATTTCTACTTGCGTCTCATTTTGCTCTCTTGGCCTTTTGGTGCCGCGTGGCTCTCCGGAGGCCTGCACTTGCACAGCCGATGTTCCAGGCTCCATGGTTCGCGACTGTTCAATGGTTGGCATCAGCGCCTGCCGTTCCATGTCTGATACTGGTTGATCGTTCAATCGACTTAGAAGCCTTTTCATTGCATTGTGGCAGTGTTTCGCGCTAGGCCATTTTACACCCATCAACTGAAGTGTTTTCAAGCACTTGGTGATTTCACTACGAAAAAATGGCCTGTCAATAATGGTGTTCTTCGACCAAAACTTTGTGCTTAGAAATCCAGGGTGGACTTACACAGTTGATTTTGACAGGGGATACATGTCAAGCAATGTCGCAAAAGCAAGTACCCTACAGGATTTGAGGTTAGTAATTGCTTCTTCATGACGGGACGGGGGCCGTCGGGGGTAGCGTTAAAGAGCCATGAGGAACCAACCGCCTTTAATAGACAGATTGAGCTCCATGAATATACTGAATAGGGCAGAAAACGATCCTGGAATTCGCTTACAGTCCCGCCATCCAAACTGCCGAGAGTATGACAGGGTAGTTCATTAAAAATGGATCGTTGACGACATGTTTCAGCTTGGAAATCAAGTCGCGACTTGCTGTAATAGCACATTGCAAACTCGATCGAAAATCCATGGTATGTATCGGAAGAGACAGAAAAGGACGGTTGATGAGAATGAGTAAATGATGGTACGAGATGGCGAAGAAGGCGGCATAGGACGGCTTAGATGTTTGTGTCTCTCCAATCAGATCTTCTTCCACTTGAAAGCCCCCAGGGAGGCCGTTCCACCACGAATTTATTTTGAATGTCAGCTCTGTAATTCTAGCGCGAGTGATCGAGCGAGCATGTAATGATTTGTGAAATAGTTCAAGGGCTTCAGCGACGAGTTGTGAATCTGCGTGATGGAAGCATCCCGGTTAGTAAAGTTTTCAGTGATCCATAGCAAGGAACATGCTTCATGGTTCTGACTTTCAAGACCAGTAATTTCACACCTCAGAAGTCCTATAGGCTGAGAAGGCCATGGACTGGTATTTTTCTCGAAGGATAAAGGAGAGTTGAGGAGTCAGGTTGTTTCCCAATACGTACACTTGGCAAATTGTTCTTGTACATTGACAGCAGATCCTCCACTGCCCTGATAATTGCGAAGAACCTGATTATTAGTCAATGTTCCATTTGCGCTGGAGTTGACACGAGGCTGTTGTGGCAATTCCGTTGATGATCCTACATTTTCGGCATCTCCAGCGCTTGCGCTGGGGTGGTCACTCGGTAGATGACTGTTGATGTCATTGACCGGAGAAGCCTGAGGAGACATTCGGCAATGGCTAGTGTCAACAGGTTTGTGTAACTCGGTGCCAGGCATACAAACATCAATGTCTGAGTCCTGCAATCCTAGAGGGTGGCCCAAAGATTGACTCAAATATCGGTCATGTGTATAAGCACACCAGAGAATTCGTTTGCGCATCTCGCGCACATCTCGTGGTAATTGAATGTAGCGAAACGGGCAACGATGGAGGCCTGAATGGTAGATGAGTCGCGTCAATGTCCCGTGAATTGTGGATGCAGCCCTCAGGGACATAATCGTCACGAGATACAGCTCTGCCGCCATCAGAGCTTGAAGTGATGCCAGATCACGATCAACGGAGAGAATCCCAAGCACCTCTAGCAAAGCCAATGGCGATTGGATGCAAGCGGTAGGAGGCAGTCCTCGCGGATGAGCTGCTGCGGCGATATTAAAAATGCATTGATAGGTGACTGCTCGACATAGCCTCATGCGCCTACGTCGTTCGCAGGATGCATCCTGAACATCAGGAAGCGTGTTGTCGTAGAAGGCACTCAGATCATCAAAAAATGTCGGTCCATGGAGAAAAGGGAAAAACGGGTGCCAATGCTCAAAGTAAAGCATAACTAATTGTTTGGCCAGAGTCGGGTCGGGAGGATTGCCAAGTCCACGCACACTGATCCCATAAGTTTGGAGCCCCAACGTTGGACGCTCTCCCCCACGATGCGTGGTAGATGCGCCGTCTAGTTGCGAGCTCGCATTTTCAACAACTGGCTCCTGGTTTGATTCTGCGGTGCCGATGAAACCATCGACTGATGCCGGTTTAAAAGAGTTTGCGGTCGGGGCACTGCCCGTTGTACCTTGACTGAATTTTGCGAACGCACGAAATACTGTGTTTACGAAGAACACACCACTCGAGCTGCCGGTAAATTCACTGTTTTGTGGATGGAATGCATCGAATGTTCCTATCTCAATTGGTGGAATTGAAGCACTATCCACGACAGGCATCGTGACAGACTATTTGATAAAGGCAATATTGTCCAGATATCATGAGATATCAACAAAAGATTGGTGATATTGCTTGCTGATTGAGATTGTCTTGTGGGTTTGTGACGAAGAAATCTGCATTCGCACTTGGGGCCCAGCAAGACTAATCATGGTTGTCGCGTCTGCTGATTTACACCACTTAGTGCCGGGCCCAATCTAGCCTACAACGCGGGATTCGTCTGAGAATTAGCCTTGTATACAAATTTCATGATTAAATACTTCAGTCGATAGACTAGATACTTAATCAATTAAGACATAAGTCCTTGCAATTTGCATTTTACGGGGCGTTTCAATATTTGGGCAGTAAAGCTCTCTGCAGGATACTTTGTTAGTTCAGTTCAGCGGCGCATTATGGTGCGTCAGTGAATTCATATAGCACAGCGTCAATAACATATCAAAACCAAGCTTCAAAGAGCTTCACGTAAAACTATACACATAACCTTTTTTTCTTCCTATATTCAAGATTCAAATTGCACCAATTCTGTACGAGTACGATCCGGAGTGTCCATCGCACAACACACTTGTACTCATGGAGATTAATCAGTTCGCGGAAGCAGCTGGTAAGGAGTAAGCGAGTGCTGATGGAGTGACTGATGAGTTCTGATGTAGACATCAAAGTCTTCTAGCCTCAGTGATTCGCTTAGATGTTTAAGTCATTTGCGACCAAAGGACCTGGAACTTGTATCGCATTATTCTCGTGACACGATAGCATCTGGTTTCGCAAAGCGCTCTCTGGTAGCCTCAAGGTAATTACACCACGTGATCTGCAGATGAGACCTGAGTATATGGTATATGCTCTCAGGATTAACTACAAGGAAGATCCGTATCGAAGGCTTCAACGCTACGAGAATCCAGCGTCTTCTCATATACATATGCACTGGTCCACTTGGCAAGGAACAGCTTTTCGCTGCACTGGGCAATGGTGCACAGAAGTGTTTAGCCCTCCTCAAAGGATTTTTGATAATTAGAGGAATTTTTCCACTTGAAAGACTTGAAGTCTTACGCCATATCAGCAATAGAAACATATGTGCCACGATGGTGTACTTAAACCCAAGAGGACCTTGCTGCTTCACTAGACAAGTTTCGAAAGACGCAGTCATGGGAAACCCCCTGGTCAAGTACGTCCATGATCGCCAGACCCCGTTCAATGGCCTATCTTAAAAATATCCATGAACCAATGTTACTCACTCAGGTTTGCTCCTTCGCAGAGTGACGAGACCATCAACCTTGTCAATGAATTACCACAATTGTCTTACAACATGCTGTTGAGAGTGGTGAAAGCCGGCGAATTCAACGGCTGGAAATATCATCAGAAGTCTAGTGGATGCCGAGATTTTTGTAACAAACTCAAAGGTATTCGCATTTCTCTTGTACAGCGTTCGATCGAAATAGTACGAGCTCTATGCGCTGCCAGTAAGGAATCAGGTGGCTCCTTGGCGACAGAGCTAGCTTGAGGCGGTCAGGTCTTCAAAGCGGCTGGGACGCGAACACAAACAAGGCGGCACGAAGGGAGCATTCGTTGATCGAGGTGTCCATGTATGGCACAGTATGCATATTCGGGACGTGGATTAGAAATGCAACGCAACAACGAACGGGATAAATGATGGGCCATTGAGAGATTTAAAATATTATGCATCAAGCAGGACTATGCATTTTGCGGGTTGCCAAGTAAATTGAGTTTGTTGTCTAAGCAAGGGCATGTGAGCGAAGTAACCGCGGATGACAACTGGCGGGTTTAAAAGCGCCTCGGCTCCCCGGGTTAGGATCCTACACCATGCCTTGACCATCATTCTTCAAACATGTCGTCTGAACGTACGGAAACGCAGCAGCGCGTGATTATTGTAGGCGGCGGACTAGCTGGTCTAGTCGCCGCTTTCGAACTGACGCAGCGCAATGTGCCTGTTCTCATTATCGACCAGGAAAATGAGAAGAACCTTGGTGGCCAGGCCTTCTGGTCGCTGGGTGGCATCTTCATGGTCAACTCTAGTCATCAACGGCGAATGGGCATCAAGGATTCCCGGGAGCTGGCAATGCGCGACTGGTTCGCGTCCGCCCGCTTCGACCGTGAGAAAGAGGATTACTGGCCGCGTAAATGGGCTGAAGCGTTTGTGAACTTTGCGACAGATGAGATGGAAGACTACGTCAAGGCACGAGGGATGGGATTCCTGCTGAACGTTGGTTGGGCGGAGCGCGGTGATGGACGTGCAGATGGGCATGGTAATTCTGTGCCTCGATTTCATCTTACGTGGGGCACTGGACCTGAAGTCGTGCGAGTCTTTAGCGAGCCTGTGTTAGCGGCGGCAAAGACAGGACTCGTGGAAGTTCAATACCGCCATCGCGTTGATGAATTGGTCATTGACCATACTGGCCGGGCTGTTGGAGTGAGGGGCCGGGTCCTGGAGTCCGATGACTCCGAAAGAGGTGCAAAAACCAACCGAACCGAAGTCGGCGATTTTGAATTCAAAGGATCAGCAGTGTTGGTTTCTTCCGGTGGAATCGGTGGTAATATCGAAGCTGTGAAAGCAGCATGGCCGGTGGAACGCTTGGGCAACCCACCAAAGAAATTCGTCATCGGTGTACCAGCCCATGTGGACGGTCGAATGATCGGAATAACCGAGAAGGCTGGAGGTAATGTCATCAATCGTGATAGAATGTGGCATTACACCGAAGGTCTCACAAATTGGAACCCGATTTGGCCTCTTCACGGTATTCGTGTACTCCCAGCGCCTTCGTCCCTTTGGCTTGACGCAACCGGCAAAAGGCTACCCCCCTTTCTGTTTCCGGGATCTGATACATTAGCAACTCTCGAGTACATTGGTAAGACTGGATATGATCACACGTGGTTCATTCTCGACCAGACAATCATCGCACGTGAATTCGCATTATCGGGTTCAGAGCAGAATCCGGATCTCACAAACAAGAGCATCTGGCAGTTCATAACTGGGCGCATGTTTAGTAGCAAGGGCACAACCCCTGTTCAGAATTTCCAGAAACACGGCGAAGATTTTGTAGTCCGAGACAACTTGAGAGATCTGGTGGAGGGTATGAATGAACTGGTCAAGGCGTCAGGAGGGCCAGTCCTCGACTTTGAACAGATTAAAGAGGTGGTTGAGACAAGAGATGGGCAAATGGACAACGCCTACTCGAAAGATGCACAGGCAATGCTAATTCATAATGCACGAAACTATTGGCCAGACCGGCGTGGTCGCGTCGCCCCTCCCCATCGCATCCTTGACCCAAAGCATGGACCACTCATCGCCGTACGCATGAACATCCTGACTCGCAAGACTCTCGGTGGTCTAGAAACAAACTTAAGCAGCAACGTGATGCGATCGACCGGAGAAAGATTTCCAGGACTATATGCAGCAGGAGAAGCTGCTGGCTTCGGTGGCGGTGGTAAGTAACTTCCAGGCACTCTCATCACCTTCTCAGTTGTTCGATCAGTCAACCGAGAGGCGGCCACAAATCAATTTCGTCCTTGTTCAATAGAGTGCTAATGGCCTATGGTGTTCACACAGGTGTCCATGGATACAACTCGCTTGAGGGCACTTTCTTGGGTGGGTGTATATTCTCTGGGAGGGCAGCGGGCCGTGCCATAGCTGATGAAGTTTTGGGGGAAGTTGTCAAGAGTCGTGAGACGAGCAAGCTTTGAAGGTCTCGAGACTACTACCCACTCCATGTATGCTCGGAAATTAAATGGTCAAATCCGTCGTCAGTCAATAGTCAGTAGAGATCATCGTTACTTTGTGACTATTGTGAGTGCTTGGTAAAGAAATACCGGACCTAATTCATGATTGAATCGGTCCCAAACGTCTTGTGGCCTGTCAACTGTGCATACAGCCTGTACACGGCTGGGATACACTGTTAGCCTTGTTTGACCTGCTTAATACAGTCGATTGTTGGTTGTACATTCGCCGACTTGTGGAAGGGGTGTATTGCGATTGTATTTCTGTGCGACCATTTCTGCCAAGGGCTGCTTCTAGTCGACTCGTCAGCGTGGCTGTGATCTTAATGGTGCTGCCATTACCACCCTCCATACCCGGATTGAGGATCTTCGAGCACCACGGAACGAATTCGTAGGTTCATAATTCATACAGTGCATATAATTCTTGTGGTTCTTTCTTTCTTTCTTCCTTCCTTTCGTTCTTTCGCAAAACTAAAGAACCAAGCAAATTTGGTCACTGATCTTGTCAGCTGGTCCCCAGGTCATGTATTCAAATGTCATGCTAGACTAGAGTAACCTTAGTCTAACCTTGCACAGGCTCGGGAATTTCAGAGCTGCTGCAGACGTCCCCCCAGTTTTTAAGCTCCGTGCGTGTATCGGGGATGTAGGGGCCAGGGGGCTGTGCTTGTTCCAGAAGCATGCCCCGTCTAATTTCATGGTAAAGATGTTCGCGATGACAGCCGAAGGATCGCTTGGGCACGGCACTAACCTCCAGGACAGGGCAATCAGGACTTGGCACATCTCACGTGATGGACCATCGTCATCGCCCGGTTATGCGGCGGCTGCTGGTGACTGGAACCTGGCGCGCGATTTCTCGTTTGGAGAGCTTACAGGGGTCAAGGCGGGCGGCTCAGCGCAAGTTCTTTGCTAACAGTGGGGACTTGGCACCACAATCTTCCCCCTAAACATATCGAAAGTTAGGATGATGAGCTCAATCCAGACGCCGACACACATGTCCGCTGATGAATCCTAGACGAAGACTCGAACAGCTGCAGACGAAACAGTAGTTCAATCAGACCTGAACCTGGTATCGCCAGCGGCCTTTGTGGCCGGTCGTGGCGCGTCATGGCTGCACGATCCGAAAGCTCAACGAGGTCCAAGCCTGAACAGCTGCCCGAGCTGCCCTTGGTCGGGAACCAGCCGAAATGGAACAGAATAAAGCTTATACTTCGTTCCATATCCCTCATATTTGAGATTGCCGTCATCGGTTTAGCTGTTCCGATCAAAGAGCTCTATGTGATTATACCCGTAAGTTCGCCCATGTAGATATTCCCAGAACTGGCAAGACTGACTGAGTTCAAGGTGTTATTCGCTTTCCTTTGGGACATTTCAGAAATCATAAGCATATGTGTTCGACGCAGTTTGTCCAAAGGCATTAAAGCCGGTGCGCATGTTGGGTGCGATCTGCTCCTGTTCATGGGCTGCACCGTTGTAACAGTCTTCATAGTCGTCTCCACCTGGACCTACCAACGCTCCTGGTATGACTTCAGAAACACAGATTACTACGCAGACTATCGGCGTTCTTATCTAATTATGGTTGCATCCTGCCCATTGCTTTCACTAATAACGTAAGATGGCCACTTTCAGGCGTGCCATGATAACCGCTAATTCGTGACTAGCTTACTTCACTTTACGTTGTTCGTCCGGGCATGCGTTGAGGTTCACAGGCGTCGGAAAGACCGCCGCATCCAGCAGCTCGTGATGGCTATGATTGCGAGTGGCCAATCTCCGGCAGAGCACCTGAGCTCTGCGCTGAAGGCTGGCACCGCTGCCATTCCTTTGTCCGACGTAGAAGCCAATAGGACACCGAAAGAAACAGTGACACGCAAGACGTATCGGGAAGAACCCGAGGGCAGCATGTCGTGCCAAAAAGAGATGCCTTTGGCACCTGAGGACTTGGGAATGAATGAGAAGGTCTTGTTAGACGACATCATACGACAGGTACGAGTAGAACTTAGTCGATGAAAACCGATCAAAACCTGCCAGCGTTTCGAAGGGGATCTCGATAATATTGTGATGACACTTAGGGCTTGGACCCGGAGAGTGCTGGCTGCGGTCGTACACCGGTGTCATCGTGGCAACCCAAGAATGCACAATGACATGTTGATTTGTGTGCGGTTCGGCCATTGGTCTTCGATACCAAGTGCACATGAATGCTTTGCAACAGCCAGCCAAATTGAGCATGGCCACCAAAACTCCTCCGCATGTAAAGCTTCTCATCATGAAAGATCTTGGGGGCCTCGATGAAGGTGAACAGCTCAAACATATTTGGCAGCCTGCCGTAGTGATTTACAGTGTGAAGCGCTCCGATGTACAAAATAGCCCATAAGCCGTCTCTGTCCCGTTCCAGGAAAGATCTGTATAAGTATGCATAAGTGCTATCTAGTAAAGTCGCGGGACAGCCTACGCTACTGACCACACTGCCCCACACGTGATCCTGGAAATTTGAACCGTTACAGCCTGCATGCTACACTGAAATCTAACTGCTCTGGGCTTTACAAAGTAGTTGCACGCCAAGCTCAGAATGGCAGCAATTCCATATAACAATATTGAGATCGCAGACATTTCGGATCCACTGTGTAGATATGGGATGTCCTATCAGTTTGTCGAAGTTTGAGGTTGCGATTTGGTGCCCTACGACACCTTGTGCTTTATACCTTGTAAAACATATGTGCCTGACATCTGACCGGCCGTACACGTTATGGAACTTTATAGGTTGAGGAGCCGGATACATGAGTTGACATGCGGCGCACATTCTTGGCTACCCACTTTGCCAACCGGTCACTCGAATATGTGCCGAAGGGCTCCGAGAGACAGTCTTAAATGCATTAAGGCAACGTATATCGGGGTCTCTGGAGCCTGAAACTGACAATTGTTAACGATAAGGCGCGGACTGCGTACCCCGCGGACTGTGTGCCAATATTCACGTGCATATGTTTTGTTCAAATCATACAGTTCCATTCGTAGTATAATCGTACGAGAAGCAAGTTCGTTACGAACACAATTCGGCTTGCCACTCTTAGGTTGAATGCAATCTTTGTTTTAATGAAGTATCCGAACCCGGCGACTAATTGCGTAGTGTAGTGCTATAAATATATAGCATTGATACCACGTTTGTGCATTTGTTTGTGCGAAGCTGAAAAGAACTGAGAAGGTAGACGCAGATCTGAGACTGCGACCATCGGGTAGGAATGTTGAGACTAATAAGCGAATATCTCCCGTTCTATTTCTGGGACGTATACTAAACAACTCGATTCTGGAGTGATGCACATCGACCGTCAAAGCGGTTTATTAGCATAGAATACGATGGCATACCATAGAATCCCTAAATTATGTCCGTACAATCTTGTGCGGCTGTATGCAAGGACCAATCCTTGTTCATGTTGATTGCCGGTTCACAGCATCCGAAAAACGGGTTTTAGCATGGCGCTGACAACCTGCAATGTCTCCACGAACAATCGCTGGAAATGAACGTGGCAATGCGTCTCAAGAGAGAAACCCCCCACCCAACAGTTGGAAGTTCAATGATCCAGTCGTGTATTGATTCAGAGCTCCCCATGCTTGCAAATCATCAAAGCGGTATTGCTGATTTGCCGGCATTGTCTCAAAACCCTAAATCACAGAGCCAAATGGAGAATCAAGGAAGAAAGTCTTCACTCTCACTGGTATTTCGCTCAACCGTTATGCAGTCGCAGTCTGTTGGTTTGCTCCCAACGGAAGCCGCAATATTTTGGCAAACGCGTCACTTCATCATAAGTTACTGTTTGTCTCCCATCATTTCCACTGTGATGGTGATCCATACTTACATTCACAAACGTGGTACTATTTCTACTGAACCCAACCTCGACAGACTTCAAACCAAAGGCATGAATTAAATCTAACCTCGATAGACCTCAAAAGAAAATCATCAACTGAACACAAATATACTTCGCGCGTCAAGCTCGAGTATTTGCAACAAAAATGGCTGATTTTCGAAATGGCCACAGCAGTCAAAGTGGCCAAGCTGGCCATGACACCCAAATAACCGATCGTGACGCCAAGGCGAAAAATGATACAGAACGCCAGAGGACTGATGCCTTCATAGGAAGATCCGGTGGAAATGACCCCTATACACGGGAGCCAGGCCCCCATCGGCCATATAACTCCAAGCATGAGGACGAAGGCCAAAGATTTTCACCAGGAGCCGGGGAAGACTTGGATGATGTTCGCTATAAGAAATAATAAATACCTGGAAGATGGGTATGGGGTTTTAAAGGAGACTGGCTAGTTGCTGTTATCACTGTTGTCAGGATGGTGACACCATGGTCGGTTTTCTCGTGGTATTAGGCACACTTGTCAGGTCTCGAACAAGTAGGTGGAACCACAGCAAGTTGATATACAAGACATATATGTTGCTGTCTCCATCAATCAGTTTTGCTTGTTCTTTTTCCCCTCGTAAATATGTTAGTTATCGAATGAGCGAAAAGGCCCATACCTAGATCTCCTAGGAAGTCAGACTTAGTCTCAAGTGATTTTATGCCTCTAAGACGGCTTGAAAATATTGCTGTACGCTCACAGATTATTTGAAAACCGGGTGATCAGACCCCTGCGTTGGAGAGGCCCACCTGTCGAGTCGCGAGGCTATTGGCAACTGCTGCAAGTTCTAGTCAGCGTGTATAGCTTAATTTATAACGGTGAACTAACAGCACTGCTATCATGGATTAATACTAGACCGATAGCACATGCCTCCAAAACGCCAACGCATGATTGCAACGATTACATATCGTATTATATGATGAACCCTGATACGTTCGACTGCTTTCCATGCACACTGCACCGGCACTTCAACGGTCAGTTTAATAACCCGAGTCAATTTGAACTCGACAATATATGTAAGTCAACTAGCTCTTATCCCGTTGAGCCAGGGGGGTGCCAAACGTTCAGAGCTCCATGCCGCACGCGGTCACCAAACCCTCCAAGCATAGACTTGTGTACGACACATAAGATTGCTATCATGATTGTCTCCGTGCTACGTGTTTTCGCTTGATTTTTGGGGTGTGGGAGTGTGGAACATACAGGGTCAGGGCTCTTCACCCAGGGTGATGTACCTTTGAAGATATTATTGACAAGTCTAGGCATGAAACTATTTACACAGGAAGAGTAAGATGAGGCGCGTAATCGCATGACGCACTTCTAAAAACCGAGGCCTTGATGATACCATCTACGTTCATCGACGTGCGCACGCTCGGTCGTCCTGGCGAATAAGGAACCACCGTTTCCACGCTTCACTCCGGGAGTCGCTGTGACGGTGACTGTGACAATGTGTACAGTTTTGGAAGGACTAGTGGCGGTCTTCGACGCGATAGCTGATACTGACGCCGTCGCTGTGATGATTGAACCAGTTCCTGTCGGCACAGGGTTGCTCAGCGGAATGGACACAGCGTCCGGGATGAGCGTGGGGCCAGGGACAAGGTAGCTGGTGACTCCGGTAGTGACGTTGAGGCTTCTGTCCAAGCCTGGCTGGGTACTGTTGTACAAGTGCTCGCCAAGGATCCCGACTGGAAGTTCAGTGCCGTTGCCAGTAATCTCCAGGTTCAAGCACTGTGGGTAATGCTGGGCTCCGGTGGTAAGGTTATGCAATGCGATAATCTCAGTCCGCAGCACATAGAACCCAGGCTTAACCGATGATGGGATCTCGACGAGCCATGAGTTGTTGTTTGCGATTAGCTGATCGGAAGCCCACTCGCCATAGGGTGCCATTGCGGACGAGTTGATAAGGCCGCCTTGGTTGATCTTGAAGAACTCTAATGTGGTTTTGTCAACAGACTCACAGCCTTCATCGCCGCATGACGCAAGATAATCAACCACAGGACCCTTATGCCCTTCTGGCCAACCATTCCACTGAATATGCACCTTGTCACCAGCAGCCACTGGAGCGTATCCCTGGGCATTTTCCGCATTTTTGTGGCACACAATGTCCGGGGTCGCATAGGAATCCTCCCCAATCCAGCCCATATCCCACGCTGATGTATTCCAGCCGACGATGACGGGAGCGTTCTCTGAACCGTTCATGGGCCGGAATCCGGGGTATGTTTTGAGGTCGACATCGATGTCTAGGACATAACTGTGAGCTGACACAGTGACCGCGCCGGCCAAGGCCAGCCCGATCGAGCTAAGCGAGTGCATATTCGAGGATGATCAGAAGAGTATGGCTGATGTGAAAACAATGGCACAGGTGTAAGAAACAAATATCACGTCACGCCAGCGTGTACAAAAATAAAAATAAAAGAATAAAGTAATAGCTCTGCTAGCGAAAAGGTCTCCTGCACGAGAGTTGAATGAATGAATGGATTGATGAAGACATTCTGCCTAAAGAGCTGCTATATGAATATTCATACCATGATCACTGAACACCAGTCGGCTGCATGCAGATCTTCTGCCGTCTCGGAACGGAGTCTGCAATATCAATCGCATCTAAGTAGAACAGATGAATTTGCCGGTGGATACGTGCCGTCCCATCGACCTTCATAGGCCAAGGCGCCATCTTGGGACGATCTGGTGATAGTTGGAGCACCCAAGACCATTGCTGAAAGCACAACGCCTTACAATTGGTTGATTATAGATAGGGTCAAGGTTTGAGTAAGCTTGATCCAAGCACAAATTAGCCCTCTGGCGTCAAGATCAGGTCAGACGAAGATGTGCTAGAGATCCCGCGTCGCATTGTTATTGGGTACTGCCGAATGAATGAATTGCGATCCACGTAGTCGCAATCTATTTGAGGTTGGTTGAAACAAGAGCTGGTGGACTTTTGCGGGGAGAACGCCATCTGCCAGCAGCTGTGCCGCGCCCTGTTGCACCACTTAAACGACTGGCGATTTTCGGGAGCTTGGATTCTTTATTTTTATATTGTCATAGCTTCCAAGATGCTGGCTATTGTGCCCGGAAAGTCTCTTCCTCAAAGACCAAACCACCCTGGCCGATTAGTTATCGGTAGACCACTAAGCTGGAGTACTCGAGTTTGCATACTGCAATTGTGCTGCGCAGATAAAGGCCTAACGGACGGGGAATTGTGCTTCAGTGCCAAAAGAAATACTGTCATAACATCCATAGCTTCCACTAAAGTATTGTCCAGTTGGGATGCTACCATAATATCCAATACCGTATTACTGGGTCCCTTGTTTCAGTCGCTGGTGCGCCTGACTTGACTCCTTCCCAGCCAGAGTAGTGAAAGCAAAGTGTCATTCAGTATCAACTAGTGACACGCAGGCTTACTTGAGATGCTAGTCTTTCGTATTAGAGCAGAACACTTTGTCATGGGGCCCAAGTCGGACAAGCTCTCGAGCTCTCTATTGGGCAGTTGACTCTGGTATTTCCCCTACAGATAGCTTCCCATATTATACTTTCACATACGTTGATGGATGCGGTCTGGGCACACTGCATTATTCAACAGTGAAATATTAGTTCCGATTCATTATTGCCCGTTATTGCCGCAATCAAAATAGCTTGTAATCTTTGTGAGTTATTCTTCAACACAAATCTGGGATACAGATACATTAGAGACGAGGAAAGCAGCGCATGAGGCTATGTAACAGTGACAATGCATAATTTCCGTCCATATTTAGAAGCTCTAAACATTTTCCGCAACCGAACAATATACATAGAAGCTTCGCAGTTAGCTGCACCGTCATGTCTTTTACGAGCAAGGCGTGGAACAGAGAATTCCTGACACCAAATCGAATAATTTGGCTGACTTTCCAATGCTATACGTCTCACATCATTTGTTCTGCGTGCGAATGCTTATCATAAGATTATACAGCGATGAAACTGCGTGGGAAATGATAGAGATAGGCCCAGGCATTTATCCTAGGGACCGCCATAATAGCAATGGTTAATGCAACTCTTTGAAGGTGATCCAAAACGGAAGGAATGTAGAACAGTCATACCTAGTGACCTGAACTGGTTGAGCGTAGTCTTGCGCCGACACTGAAACTGATCGACTTTGGTTGTTCAAATGGGCACAAGTGGAAAATCGAGATCACCGGGACGCTGTCCTAGGCTCCATTTCGGCAACAAGGGTATACAGGAAGCAATTGGTTCAAGATTGGGCGATACTGTACCGACTCGGCTAACAGACCTGCAGACGCTGGCGTATAGGCGCAGTCATAGCGTGACAAATAGGGCGTGCACACTTCCCAACATGCCTTATTTTGCGAATGAAACAGAAAAATCCATCAAAATATTGATACGACGATATGAACTCGAGCCTTAAGCGCAAATCTAAATTTGTTTAGTGCAACGAGGGTCTTGCATACCATGGAAATTTTAGTGAGTTGTTGCAGTGCTTCGAAATGTGATGTTCCGTTTCTGTATGCTACGACAAGGACAGGGCTGCGCGGCCAACAAACTCCACGGGGTATAGGGCGTCAGAAATAAACCTGAGGAGGCATTCCGGTGGCGTTCGTTCGTTTTTGAATTATAGTACCAATTGGAATCCAGGACTTAAGCAATTCCCGGCGGCTTATCGTTGACATAAGCTACGGGAAGTTGAAATAAAGTACCAACACTTCAGAGTTGATCTACCCTGATCGTACGTTGTCAAAATACAGTTAGAAACAGTCAGAGCCGAACTGGATATGACTACCTATCGTCGATTTAATGTACCAGGAACATTCCAGCGATACGGTATTTCTGTTGAAGGAACCAAGATTCTGTCCTAGGCGGATGGGCGACGACCGAAGACCTAGAACGACCCACTGAACGGCCCACAAGCGCTGTAAGTCGAACATACATAACCTAACCTAGTGCACTTGCTGTAAGTAAGTCTGTCTGGGGTTTAATGTTGCGCTAAAGCGCACCACCGACGATGAGGGCTGTCTCTCGACGAAGCTCGGATCAAATAAAAGACCTGACGTCAATTGTTGACACTGTCGTCGCGGGTCGTGTGTTATTGTTAGTTCGTCGCGTCTCAGAGAACTACCTACGGTATACACTCGCACTCTCAGCCGTGATACCTCGCAGAGGCTTTAAAGTATATTCTTATCTGACTCTATCGTACTTCCTCTTGACCCGGCCCTTTTAGTCATTCACACCTCTTTGGGCACTTTCCATACCGTTACGGACTTATTGAAAATCAAACACCCACCATCCTTGTTCCACGCAATGTCTCCTCGCTGGTCATGGGATCCTGCCTCGGTGCTACAGGACTTTAACTCGAGGCGTCTTAGTAACGGGCCCGGTGCCACAATGCCTGCACTGCATCTTCACGTAACCATCCCTACCTTGAATAGCATAAACTTCCTTTTAGCAGTTCTCACTGTCCAGCCCGAAAACCTACGTCGCTGATAGACTTGTAGGCCTACCCTATTGCTTCCGATGACCAGGAGAATGTTCCACATCATCAACTCCTTGCGAAAGGAAGTAATGCTAAGGCCAAGCCAAGCGCCACGCCTGCCATGGCTTCCCAGCCCTTGACATCCGCGCCACCCACAAACACCAAGCCCGCCCCAGCATCGAGGAAGCGCAAGTCCGATGCCGTCGCGGAGCCGGAAGCCTTACCCGAAATCGATGACGACGACCCCCGCCTGCAAGAGGTAGACCAGAGCTGCCAACAGGTTCGCGCAAAGGTGAGGCGATTCCTCGACTCGGGCGCAATGAAAGTTGGCGAATTCCAAGCCGCCATTGATGTTGGCTCGGTCCAGTATTATCGCTTCATGAAACTGAATGGTAAAGATGCTGGGTTTGGAAGTGATATGTATTACAAAGCATGGAGATTCTTCAAGAAGAGAGAGCTTCAGGGAATAAAAGGCACAGGGGCAAAGAAAGCCAAGACAGCCACCACCAGAGCCGCAGGCAAGACGTCTGAAACTCTTAATGTCAGCGAAGTTACGCTCGATGGCGAGGACACAGGCAAAGTTCCTGTCTTCGACACTTGCGACGAGGTGCGCAAGAAGATACGCGCCTTTTTGCGAAAAGACGACGTTACCCAAGCCGCATTTCTGCGGGAGCTGGCCAAGTGTTTCCCGGAAGAGCGCAAAGTGCAATCCAAGCAACTCAATGACTTCCTGTCTAAAAAGGGCCCACTGGATGGCAACACTAGTTGTGTCTTCTATAGCAGCTATGTTTTCTTTGAGAAACTCCGGATCAAGGGCGATAAGCCGAAGAGTGCTCACCGGCTTGAGATGGAAAAGGTGCATCCAAAGTCCGGAGTTGACGTAGAGATACCACAAAATCGTCCCATGTGGCTTGCGGGCGACGAACATGCTTATACGGACAAGTATGGAAGAGTTCACATCGTCAGTGGGAAAGGTAGAGACACGACCATCTAAATTGTTTGTGTTGCAAGTTGCCGCGGAACTATCGCCATTCAAACTGGCCGGGTCGATTGCAAGTGATGATTGAAGTCGTGGCGGGTTGCACCTAATGCTCACGGATCCGTCAATGACGGAGGCAATCCCAAACGGATGACTGTAAGGGACTGTCATTTAGGGCGCATCTTCGGTTCATAGCGCTCTGAACAATATCAATGGAGACCGGTTGATCACAGCTAATGAAGCTGTACGCGGTTGCTACTGGACTCAAAGCGTTATCACGGGTGTCTTGTGCGTGTCCTGCTGGTTGCGGTAGAGAGCGTAATAGTCACCATACAAATCTGGGAGTGTTTCCAGGGCCCTTTGGCAGCATTCTTCAGTGGTTCCAATTTCCGGTGGGACCGGTTGCCTACGTCGTCGAATTAGTGTAGAAATTGTTCCTTGCCATAGCCAACAACAACCAAATTCTCGTCTCCTGTGAGCCTCAAGATAAAAATTTCATTCTTGTCTCTGTCTCTGGTTCAAACGAGACTGGACCGACCACTTGCTTGGGTGTACTGCAAGGCAGGTTGGTTTGGCTCGTATCTCACCCGCTCCGCTACCCAGCTCCGAGATCATATGCTTGCCTTTTGAATTTCTTTTTGAAACGGCAATCAAGTGCGACCTCAGTAAATCACGGTGTACAGACACTCATATGCGCTGCTGTCCAAGTCTTCTGATATCATGTATCAGTTCGTACTCGTTGAGAAGCAAGAATCTTGCTGCTAAAATGATCATTGTATCAAAAGTACAAACCACGAACTGACACAGTGGGATGCAACAATGTCCAAGACCAGGAAGCAATTTGACTTGCGCATGTCTAGGAACCTCTAGTACACTGTATGTGAAGACCGTCGTTACTGTCATGAGATATCACACTCGGGATTCCAAAAAGGCTCTAGAATGAAGGGTAGGCTTATCATTGCAACATCTTTTTCGTCGGCATCGCAACCAGTGGCAAGATAAAGCCAGATCGTGTTCTACAGACAATCACCTCTTCCGTCGGGCTCGCGTCCACAACGTTTTTGAATCTAGCCACCCTGGCCTAACCCAAGTATGTTATATGCGATTGAATGACCGCGACATTTATGCGCACCCCAGCTTCTATTCTATTAAATCGGGTCGCGTATTCCTGAACTTTCAACTCGGTCTCGTCACCGGAATGACTGATGCAGGTTTCTTCGGTAGCCTCATTCTCCGGCGAATCGGCGAGGGAGTATTTCTTTTTTCTACTCTCCTTGGATGGAAAGTTGGAGGTGAGGGTCACGAAACCTTATCACTATGTAAGAAGATGAGGTGCTGAAGTGGTCTCATTGCAGAATGGTGTTATCACCGACAATTTTGCTGTTCAACCAAATCCTATAATAGCAAAGCCGGTCTGCACATGTTTGAATTGTCTGCAATGATGGCCCCGTGTCTAAAGTATACTACGCCATTATTCCGAGAGCCCTCGGGAGCTCGTGCATTGGGGATGTCGCCCTTATTGCGGCCGATGAGACCTCCAAAATCTAATAGAAAGTCAAAGGGAATTACGAACAAGCGTGATGTAGTGTTGACAGTTAGGACCTTTTTTTTTAGCATCAGTCTCAAGTGCATCTCAATGTCAATTATAGCTCAATCAAGCAAAACGTGCAGGCTCGCGTTCGGTTTGTCTACAGTCATTTATGGATTATGCTTAGGTTAGTCGTCTATTAGTTCTAAGAGACAATTAATCATGAACAAAATGTGTGGTATGCAGCAGAGCTAGATTAATGTTCATCTCTATATAGTGTTATGAAATATATAAATTTCTGGGCTTTAGAGCGCAATTTAGATTGGAGCCTGGAAATTTAGCGATGTAAAAGAACCTTGAGGGTCTAAGAGCACCATAGATGTTCTGGTCTAAGGTTAGGTAACTCAGTCTAAAGTTCTAATCAACGTCGCCTTCGGTGTCAACGGCAGACCTGAACTCTTTTAATGCCGCCATAAATATGAGCATCATGAAATTTGCACAGTACTGAGAAACATTTGATACAATTTGCAAAAAAAATAAAATTATAAAAATTTATTTTTATTTTTATTTTTATTTTTTACCCATGTATGTCTTACGCTTCTTCCTGGTCGTTGTGAATTACGAAGCTTGCATCTTCACATAAGCCTTCGAACTACCACTCGTTGACCAGGGCATTGAATAACGGCTGTCCGAACTGTGTCCCAATTGTCAGGCCGAGGTTCCTTGACGCGATTGATTCTGTCGGCTACGGGCACGTGGTTAAACATTTCTGATTTGGTAGGCTCATTGAGTCTCCCAGTTCAACGAGAGAATCATGGCGTCTATCAGCATCTGGAGATGGTTGCACATACGATTCGTAGTGTATCTTTTCAGGATAATAGCCACTTTTCGGTTGAGGTCACTCGCGAAGCGCGATCTGCTACTTTCCGATGATATTGAGCCCCGCCGCGTGCGTCTCCCATCACGAGACCAAGGTCGATTCATCAATGGCGATTTGTACTACCCGCCCGGTCTTTCTGGCTCCTTGTCGCACGGAAAGAGACCTGTTCTCGTCAACTGGCATGGCAGCGGTTTTGTTATTCCCTGCTTCGGTAGTGATCGCTTGTTCTGCGCCCGTGTCGCACGTGAAGCTGGCATCATAGTCCTGGACGCGGATTATCGCAAAGCTCCAGAAAATCCGTTCCCGGCGGCGGTCAACGACGTGGAAGATACACTCAGATGGATCGCGAGTCGACCGGATCAGTTTGATGTCACTCGTGTTGCCGTATCAGGGTTTAGTGCTGGCGGTAACTTGGCCTTAGTCGCCTCCTCGTCACTTCGGCCAGATCTTTCCAGGTTTGGTGTAAAGATCGTAGTGGTTGCCGCGCTCTACCCAGTGACGGATTTATCGATCGACTCTGCGGCCAAGAAGGTCTCAAACCCTGTCAACCCGATACCTGCAAGCATTGCAGCATTGTGGGATGACGCTTATGCCCCTGATAGGGCATTGCGGAAAGACCCGCGTGTATCACCTTCTCTGGCCGAACCATCTTCTTTTCCAGAAACCGTGGTCATTATTGCTTCCGAAGGCGACACGTTGTCTCCCGAGGCTAACGCTCTGGCGGCAAATTTACAGGAAACGAACAGGACTGTCGTTAATAAGACCCTACCAGGAATGGCTCATGCATTTGATAAAGGGTGTTTAGAGAGCACCAAAGAGTGGCATCAAAGGGAGATTGCATATTCTACCGTGATCCGCTCGCTCCAGGTGGCTTTGAAGGTGTGAATTTCCATGCAAAGCAGTCCTCAGATATGTGTGGCACACAACAAGCTCTAATGGGCGTGGGGGGTCCTCACAACAAAGCCATCAGGCTGAACAGGCACAACCGCTCCTTGGAATCCCATATGTGTGATGGCGCACGAAAATACCCGATTGGTACCCGCAATCACACGATTAGGCGTATTGGTTGGACGCCTGATGAAAGTCATTTGACACCACCGTCGGCATGACTTGGTCCGTGCGCGTGGACAACACCAACACCAATAAGAGGGCCAAAAGTCAAGACAATATGCCGAATTGAGAGCTGTATAGGTGGTCGAAGTCTAAAATGTCCATGAGATGGATGCAGCAGACACCAACATTAGTGAGAAAGCGGAATATCCTGTATATAGATGGCCATCATGTCGTAGTTGTAGGTGAGAGATGCTCAAACATTTTTAGGTTCACAGTGAGCTCAAGGAAGAGTATTGAGTTGGCAATTGCATACTGAAGCTGTCGGCACCTAAGTCGTGACCTCTTATTTTGGCAGAAACTGCAATCAATTTTCATCGCGGAGAAGATAATTCACCGTTTGTTCAGCTCTGTTAATTTGGCTCTTCCCATAACTACTCACCCACCTGCGTCTGTCATTTGTCTATTTTCGAGGAACATTCATCACGATTCTCATAACATGGTCTCTATTGAAATGCAGCAGCTGGTCTCGGCCTTAAACGACATTGACAGCAACGGGCATCTCGATTTGGTTCTTCGGTTGTATGAGGAAGAAAGTCCCGCGTATCATACAGAGTCTGACCAGAGCGACGAAGAAGCGGAGAGCCCGCCGCCTTATGACACCGTCCTCGAAGCAAGTCCTGCACCACCATATGAAGCGGCCAGTTCGAGTGCGCCAAGCTTGCGGTGCCGAAAGTGCCATGGTAGATTCGCAAGCAACGACGCTCTGACCATGACTTGTCCATGCCATAAAGGTAAATTATCCCACAAGTAGTGCACCAGATTCTCAAGCTGAACACAATATAGGCTACATCATCGGCGATGGAAGTTATGAGAATTCCGGTGTCAGAGGAAGTTGGAGTTGCTGTGGCAGAGTGGATGGCTCTCCTGGCTGCACTTTCCGCTACCACAAGCTAGGGTCACGTTGGAGTACACAGAAAACCAGGTTAAGCAAACAGCTTATGAAGTTGGGTCGACTAGTCGCCGTGCGGTAAGAGCTATGGGCATGAGTTTCTCGGGGTCTTTGGGTGGAGTCTGAAGTCATGAAATTAGGGCAAGAACAGCAGTGGTGCTTTCATAGATATCTCTTTGCAGGAATGAGACTGCGCTCTGACAGCACCAGTCCGGCGTCGACGCCGCCCTACTATGCTGCCTACATACGGCTTACTTTTCGCCACAACAAAATACTCTGAAATTATCAAATATGCGATGCTCTCAGGATTCTTTGGCCCAATGCGTTCCGCTCCATAACGCTGGAGTGGTCCACAAAAAATAATCCCTTCCTTTGATCAGCCAGACCATGAAGCTTGGCAATTGCCACCCAAAGGCGGCACCAACTCCCTTGCTTCTCCCTATGGGCACCATCTGCATCTCCCGCTTTTCCTCTTTGAATTCTCTATCGGCTCCCACAACGGACTGTCCCGCTGCTGATAGTAAATCCCGCTTGATATTGGCACCCAACACAGGGATTGCGCCGAGAATATGATGCACAGCGGCTCTGGCGAAAGTAGACGCATCGCCGATGGCGTAGATACGAGGACCCGCCTGGTCTACACGCAAAGTAGCAGTGTTGGTGTTGACGCGGCCGTCATCGGCAAGCAAGGACTTGTCAATAAATGCTGTATTGGGTGTTGTGCCAAATGCAGGGATGTATAAGTCTGCTTCCAGAGTTCTGCCATCTTTGAGGTTGACGGTCACCGGGCCCTCTTTTTCACTTATATCATTGCTCGAAGAGGTTACATCCTGGACAGGAGCGTTTTTGACCACAGTTACGCCAACTTGGGCGAGCAACTTTTCAGCCTTTGCCGCGATTGAAGGGCGGAGGACTGGGAGCAGTTTCGACCCAGAGGTTAGCAGCGTGATCTTTACCGTCGGACTCTTCAAGCCGTCTTGAAAGAACCACGCTCGCCCGTTCAGATACTCTCCGAGTTCTCCCGCCGTCTCGACTCCAGTCGGCCCGCCGCCAGCGATTACAACGTGCTTCACAGTCGGAAGAGTTCGTCGTAGTTTACTCCAATTCGACTTCAGGAGTTCCTGGTCTCCGTTTGAGCCTATAAGCGGTGATGGTGCGGAAGCACCGGTCGCAATCACGAGGGCATGGAAGTCGAGATTCTCAGTTGTACCCGACTCCGTAAGCTTGACCGACACAACCCGGTCGGTATGTCTCAGATGCGTTGCGGCGCCTTGAATGAACCGAAAGTTTTCCTTGGGGTATTGCGCAAACTGTTTCGGAATGTTCACGAAAAGTTTCTCCTGGGAAAAGAACTTGTCCGAGATCATCGCACGAGGGCAAGCCGGTCGGCACATTACTTCCGTTCCGATACTGACAAGGACCACTCGATATGTATGGCTCTCTGGTAACTGGGGTATGACATGTCGCAGTACATAATGGGCAACGGACATGCCTCCATAGGAGCCACCCAGTATAACGATGTTCTTGGTGGGCGACTTGTCCATCAGACCTGCCATAGTTACTGAATGTTGATGCTGGGAAATAGAAAAGTGTTTGACACTACAAGCAAGCTGCTTTGAAGATTGAGAGAAAACCAGCTGTATGTGAACTTAAACAAGCAGGCACCTTCATATATCCCTTGCGTTCGGACAATTCGGACAGCCTTCATCATATGTATAATAGTTTCCCGGCCCACTAGCATCACCGGGCCCCTTGTCGCTGCTATTTAGGTTGTGCAGGCGGGAATCACTAGAACCATTCGAGCTTAGCACGGTGTATTTAGCAAGGCTTGCACCGGGCTTTGGCGGGGATCCGTATGATGTCCGTCCGAGCTCGTCCGTGGCAGGATGCGTCTCTCAGAAATTAACACAGGTACTAATCAACCGTGTGAACAATTAGTCAAAACAAAGAAGTCAATTTGAAGACAGATTCTAGTATTACATAGTGATACATCCGCGTTTTTGGCATCTTGTTTCGTGCTTCCTATCCCGTCAGCGGATAGGTTGTGTACATACCCCAGCGGAAGCTTTCATGCCGCGGGATGCCATATTCTAGGTGTGCAACCACCCGTCTCAAATCTAGAGCTTCAAGGCAAGTTGAAGTCCACAACGATACGACTAGGGTTGTTTTTAATAATTCGAACGGTATACCAAGAATGAAGAAGAAGAGAGAAGGAAAAAACAGGTTGGCAACATACCCAGCAACTAGACCATTCTTCAACTTCTGAACGCTCTCGTCGAACTTGGATAGTCCTACAACTGTCGGTTTTAGGCGGAGTTTGCCTTTGAAATGTCAACCATCGACCCAATTAAGAACATGCCAATGTCTCACCTCGCACAGCGAATTCAAGTGTCTCGGCTACGTCGGCGAGGCTGCTCACAAGCGTGCCTTTGATCGACTGGTTTCGGAACAGAAGTACACTGGGATTGACATTCATATGAAACTCGCCAGTCGGAGGAATACCAATACTTTTCTTGTTAATTCATTGCAAAGTTGAATGCAAATTTGAGGACATACCACATCACAATACCACTAACACGCGGTCCCAGATAGTCGAGAGCGATCGGATACGATTGGATTGCTAATTTTCAGTAAGCCCGGGCATGTGCAATGAATGATGGTAACGATTACCTGTGACAAAGACACCGTGAGCACCGCCACCAGTGATCTCAACCACCTTTTTGGTAGGGTTTTCAATCTTCTTGAAATCAACGAATACCTCTGCGCCCATCTCCTTAGCCAAGGCCTCCCTTTCTTCGCCAGTGTCGACAACGATCGAACGAAACCCCATAGCCACAGCGAGCTGTACGCCTTGGATACCGACACCACCACCACCACCCGGGAAGCAAGCCCACTGACCAGGACGCAGTCCGGACTCTTTCAGCGAGGTATACACGGTAGATGCAGAGCACATAATAGGCCCCGCAATATAGTCGCTGAGACCGTCGGGGATAATAGTGGTGTATCGTTCTGGTGACTTGACATATTGCATGTAGGATCCTAAGATTCGGCAATTAGCTCCGGTTTCTTTTTCCTTTTTGGCAGGCTGCCCACCATCTATATGTAATCCTGTGAGCACTGCGTTCATGCAGTAAGTCTCTCGTCCATTTTGGCACTCCCAACAGGTATGACAAATATCCTGAATAGGTTTGTAGCCAGCCCTTTGGCCTACCTTCAGATGCTTCACATTCTCCCCAACCTTGACGATTACGCCCGCGCCCTCGTGGCCTGCACATTGGGTGCCGAAAGTTGACATTGGCGGCTGGGACCAGTCGTTCAACATGAAGTGCACATCTGACATGCATAGTCCAGTAGCGTTGAGCTTGATAAGGACATCATCGGGACCTAAACAATAATATTCATGTCTTAGCCATGTGAGTCTCGGGCTAGCGTGGTACAGGGGAGCGGAAACCTACCAATTTCAGGGACGGGAACATTCTTGACCTCGATATGGAAGTTTGGCCCCTCATTGACAACCACGCCTGCTATGCATTCACTTGGGATCTCGAAGCTAGTGTTGCCATTACCTGAACCCATATTGAATATATGCCAGATGTTAGTTTAACTTATAGACCCTGACTGCAAGCAAGTGTTTGGAAACTAAAGATCTTGACGAGTCTCGAAAGTTCCCTGGCACGGTAATGTCGTCTGTTTTGTACAAGCCCTTTATGGAGCTTCCCCTCGTTGGCTGAGGCTGCCGAGACAATGCGGGGGAGGGGACCCGGGCCTGTTCCATTCCTATGCACGGGTCACTGCATGCGAACCATAGGGAGATGGAGCAAGAGATCATGGTTGTCCAATCGATTCATAAAGGCTAGCGAAGCAGGCAATGGAAGTCTGGCCGTCAACAAGCATCTTATTACCACGGCATCCATAGAGGGGCAGGATAGCGGGCCTTCGTATAATGTACTGCGGCCTGCCAATGGCGACAACGAGATGGGGTGGCAGTCTGCTGAACACTTATTAAAGGCAAGAAACTTTTTATAAAGTGCACAGAAGTATGTTGAGTACGTGGAAACCACGATATATGGGTTCACTTCATCTTCCAGAATTCTGTGGTTGTACGGCATATGTCGCATGCCAAGGCGACTAGTTGTGCTTTGTTCCGATGTGCTTGGCGTATGGCATGCAGACGACGTATTTGCAACTAAAACGAAGGCATAGCGTGCACATTTATGCTGCGCGCGACCGTGGAGGTCTGCACAGGCTGCTGGGACGACACGAGTGATGGGGCCGAGTTATAAGAACACGATAAAGTCGTCGCTACGCGCCCAGCTCTTGGTCAGCATTTACTTTCATATCTGCCTCAAAGGATGTTGAGGACGTAAAATATCAGAATCAGAGACATGTTGCTTCGCATTACATACTTGAATATCACAGCATGGTCGGGTTTCGAAGCATTGCTTAATTGGGAATACTGGATTGACTTCTACCTCTAGCGTCATCTCCACTTATGCTGTCTCAATAGCTATCAATACCATGTATAGTATAGATACAGCTTCACAGACCGTCAATTTATATGGGTCCTGTTAAGCTGATCACATAGATCTTCGAGGTGCTTTTATAATGTGTCTCGGACTATTTGATGAATAAATGTACATGCAATGGGCACTTGTCCATGTGCTCGAACCCACTGGTGCTAATCTTGGTTAAGCAGTAGCCAATCATAGCGCTCTTAATAAGCAGAACAGCGCTTGCAGGGAGCCAGGGTTTATGTGACGTAACTTGCACAACCGCAGAGAAGATCCCTACCGCTATGGATCCGTATGCTCGCCAGAGAATCGTACCAGAGCTTCAACAATGAGGGGCGACGAGGTCATGCTCGCCCTATCTTCTATCGTTGAAACAAACAGGGTTCAAGCTAATTGCTTCGAGAACCGGATTGGCACTAAAGTTGTCTTGTAAGGAATGGCTCCATATGGATTTGAGGGGTTGAAGAATGAATAAGGCATCCGTCCCTAGACTAGATGCAGTTTACATTCCTTCACCTCCCATTCGTAAGTCACTACCAGATTCAACTCCATCCAGCTTGATCACCAACTCAAACAACTTCACCATGGCTGCTGCTACCGTTTGTCCCGTTGTTGGTAAGAATGCCGAATATCAATCGGTTTTCAACATAACCACTGACAATACCCTACAGGCACGACCAACACCACCCTTCCTCCTTCTCACCCCGGTACGTTAGAAACGATGCACCTACCTCGCTATTTGTCGCCGATTCGATAGCCAGCCAGCCTCGTATATTCCGAAATCCTCGTCCTGTCGGCTAACACTTGACAGAGATCGACCTTACAAAGTCTGGACAGACCTGCCCCGTCGTGGGTGCCAAGACTGACCACCACCTCAGTTAGTAACCCGGTATAGAGTACATCTGAAGAGAAGGGGCATAAGTTGACGTGGCACATAGACCTGCACAAGCACCCTTCTGTCCCTCTTCCATCAGACCATCCCAACGCCAGCGCAGCAGATGCGCAGAAGTGTCCAGCGCTGAACAAGGCTGTCAACCAGCCCAAGGCTCAAGCTTTGGACGACAAGATCTGCCCAGTTGTGGGCACTGCCACAACTGTGCTCCCTCCTGACCACCCGAGGTATGAGCAACCATGTCCCGAGTCCGAGCTTCTATACTGATATGTGAAATAGCACCGCAAATGCTTCCGAGGGCGATGTCTGTCCCGTCACCAAGGCCACCATTGGTCACCACAAGGTATGTCTGCTGTCGTTGCTTTAAAGCAGCAATCACGCAGAAGTACTAACTCCTTCATAGGACAAGGTGTCAGAACACCCATCCCTCCAGGCAGACTCTGAGGCAGTCTGCCCCGTCACCGGCGCCAAGGGCCCCGCTCATTAATGACGTGCATGAAAGTGATTTGGGTAAACTGGCGTACTGGATTTTTGGTCTCAATAAAGAAAGGCCGTCTGACAATATCAGGTCCATTTTGCAAAGCTCATATTTTCCTCATTTCCCACCGAAAATCTTGCACTTCGAAAATCGTAGAAGTTTAATTCAACTGCAATATTATTTTCGAAAATGTTTCTTGATTCTTGAGAACACGATCAGGCGTCGCGAATCGAACACAACTCACGTGTGAGAATTCCATTTGCTGTAGTTTTGGCTTGTTGGAGAGCAATGCCTTGTTGCAGCCGCTCACAGGAAACGCTTCGTTGCCCAACAACCTGACGACATTTTGGTTGGCAGCTACAGATAGCATGTTCAATTGTATCGGAGGCACATGGTCTTGACATCATGCTCCTTAAAGAGCCATCCAACTCAGTAGTTAATATCCCACACTGCGATAGATGAATACGGGCATCTCATTGCTGCTGGTTATGTTCAGGCTGCCAAAGAGCTATCATGAGATAGCGAGCCATCTTGGGCTGTTAGTCAGCTTAGCATCGGATGCTGCACAGTTGTTGATGGGAACCATGATTCCAGGCGAGCCTTTGTACACAGCTACGGGGGACCAATCTACACAGACCGCAACCATAGCCATGTTATAGGGCATTATCAAGAACCCCCTTCCTCCAAAACATAAAGCCCAGCTGACTTCTTTCTCATGGTGGTACCTCGATGGATTTTGACTTGGAAAAAATGGGACCCTCATCCAAAGAAGGTTTATGAACCCCATATTTGTGCTTGAGCCCAAGAACGTATTTACATTCTTCACTGAAGCTGTTCGCGGTACATCAGCAGCTCAATCCTGTCTTTCATCCTTCCGCATTGTTTTCTTGTACGGCCCTGAACAAGTTTCAATGAAGATGAGGACTGGCCCCTCAGCCGACGAGGTCAAGAGAAAGCTCGCGGAAAAGCTTAGCGTGCCCAACGAGATTTATGGGCTTGCTGCGGTGAGTTTGGTCGAAGGTATAGCCGCAATAGTGCAACATATGCTGGTGCTGATTATATGACACCATCAATTCGAAGCCTTCTAACAGAAACTATGGCAAGAAACCGGTTATCAAGAACCACACCTTTTGTGTCCTCCGACCTCTATTGATCAAAGCAAGTCTCAGGCATGGTCTGGTTCATGATTCGTCACTTGAGTGAGTTCCAACGAATTCGATAAGGTTGCAGACGGAGCTCTTTTGACAGCGTTATACCAAATATGTAACCCAGTACCCATGGTACCATCCTACCAGTGCGCCGAGAAGTCTGTATTTGAAGTCGTCACTGAAGACGAGGATTCCACTGCGATGACTACACTCAGGTGGGCGCGCATCATCTTCGATGCGTACAACGAGTTCTGGGAGGTGTCTCCTGTAAAATACGGCAATGTTACTGAAAAGAGGCGTCATCCCAATGTGCTTGACGCAGCCGACGTCGTCTAAAGGACCGAAGAGCTGGGTACCGCAGCTCTGTCACGGAATAGCCATTGATGCTGCAGGAATAGAGTATCACTGGGATCATGTGCTTTCGTGAGACTTGGCCAAACGACCCTATCATGCAGGGTTGGCTGAACGATTTGTAGAAGTATGCTGGTACGACAGCGTTCAAAAGACAAAGTCTGGAGTGAGTATTACCGATCCGAGATTAGCCATCTATAGAAATTTCTCATAACCACAACCTACTAAAATCATATCAACCTTAATGCTAAAACGACAGGCTAGGTTAAGGAATCCGGGATTGAAGATACTATGGCATTGCTTAGACGGGTAGTAGAGGGACCGATCAACGACTAACACTTGCTGCAGTTCAAGATGATGGCATGAGACGAGTTGTTAGCGACAACTTGAGTTCAGAGTCTTGTTATCCCTCCTTGTTGAAAGGGAATACAAGAGCGTGTTCGTAGTGTCACGGTGTAACATGAAGTGCACTGGTAACGAGTCCACTGTTTGGCAGCCTTGGAGGCCTAACGCGTTTGATATTTCTGAGCTTCGATCGCGACCGTAGAGTATGTTATTCTTCGTTCGCTTTCACACTTAATAAACCACACTATACTAGAGCTTTAATCCTATATTTACGCGCTACGTGACACACGGTGGTGATTAGTTCTGGCTCGAACCAGTTTCGGCTCCAAGTTGCCTGAACTCGGGTCTTGAGAGCATTCATATCAGCTGCCTGGCATGATTCATGACTTCATGAATGACATGTACAATCTATATCTTTCACGCCGCGCAACATGCATCTGCTTTGAACGCCTCTGGACAAATACTTCATTCGCATCCTGCCTTCCAACAGGAACTGCGCCTACATCATGCAATATGGCAAATTGTGCTAATTGGTTCGTGGGATGGTATCGTGCGGGGTTCGCCGCCTGCATAACCTTAGCCTTGCGAGATCTGCCTCGTTGGGCAACGGAAGGCGCAATGGTTTTGTAGGTTCGTAGAGTATACGATACATGATACATTTGCAGCAAAGTGAGCGCGCACGGTTTTCTGATGTGTCATGCCGTTTATGTCGCTTTGGATAGCTTTTAGTGCATTCCAGAATAGTTACGACGATAAAGCAACTCGATAGTTCGATCACCGCTAGCAGAGGTCCCCCCCACTCCGTCGACGATGCGTCTGCTCCGATATGGAAACGACGAAATAAGCCTGACCGACGATCTGACCAGCGATATTCCACCGTATGCGATCCTGTCTCACACCTGGGGCCATGACAGTGAGGAGGTCACCTTCCAAGACGTGGTGGAAAAGAGGGGGAAAGGTAAAGAGGGATCTTGTTCTGCGGGCAACAAGCTAAGCGCGATGGCCTCGAGTACTTTTGGGTGGACACGTGCTGCATCGACAAGTCAAATCACAATGAACTCGCCAGAGCCATTAATTCCATGTTTCGATGGTATCGAAACGCAACTCACTGTTACGTGTATTTGCCGGATGTATCGACAAGGTCAATCAGTTCATCAGGTTCGTGGGAGACTCAGTTCTCACGGAGCCGGTGGTTTACCCGAGGATGGACGCTTCAAGAGCTTCTTGCTCCCGCTTCGGTCCAATTCTTTTCGGTCGAAGGCGACCTCTTGGGTAACAAGGTGGGTCTGGTCGATGAGATCCATGACACCACCAAGATTAAGATCTCAGCACTTCAGGGGGCACCACTGGCACGATTTTCTGTCCACGAGCGGATGAGCTGGTCTCGCCGGCGCCAGACGACAGAAGAGGAGGATGTGGCCTACTGCCTACTAGGGATATTCGACGTATTTATACCGCTGATATATGGTGAAGGCGAGGCAAATGCACTAAGCCGGCTGCAAGAGGAGATCGATAAGCGGAGAGGCATGCCTGACGTTCCACGCCCTGAGGATGAACAATCTGACTCTGGAGTCCAACTTCCGACGCGGACCCGCCGTTCAATGTCAGAAGCGACACAGGAGGCTTATCTTTTAGTTCCCTTTGGACAGAACGATGAGTTCGTTGGCAGAGAGTCTATTCTCATAAAGCTAGTCGGCAAGATCCTACCGAACGCAAAAAAGAACGACTGCCAGAGGACGGTGATCGAAGGGCTCGGGGGCGTTGGTAAGACACAGATCGCCCTCGAAGCTGCATACCGCGTCTACGACCAGGACTCTGACTGCTCCATCTTCTGGGTTCCTGCCGTCACCCTGATGACATTCGAGAACGGCTATCGAGAGATTGGCGAAGCACTCGAAACGCCCGGCATCGATGATAAGAGGGCAGACGTCATGACACTGGTCAAAATGGCCCTCGAGAAGAGTGCCGTGCATTGGCTTTTGATCATTGATAGTATTGACGACGTCAGCTTATTGGATAATAGAATTTTGCAAGACTACCTCCCGTTCAATCGAAAAGGCTCGATTCTGTTTACTACGCGTAACCACGAAGTGGCTATACAACTTGATATTTCTAAGAAAGATACGTTTATAATTAACGAGATGAGCGAAGACGAAGCATTAGTACTACTACAAAATGGATTGAAAGAACGGCAATACCGAGACATAGAAGCCACGAAGAACCTTATTCGGCATCTCGTCTGCTTGCCTCTCGCGATTAAACAAGCATCTGCTTATATGACACGAACAAATGTAACGACAGTTACGTACCTACAACAATGTCTTGCATCTGATAAGACTCAGATAGACCTCTTAAACACCGACTTTGAAGAGCGGCGGCGGTACTCGAAAAACACAAACCCTATTACTATGACATGGCTTATATCGTTTCATCATCTGGAACAATCGTATCCTCTGGCAATAGAGTACCTTAAGTTTATATGTTTCCTAGCTGAAAAGAGCATTCCTATATCTCTTCTACCCCCTGGAGAAGACGAGCAAGTAAAGGAAGTAGCAATTGGAATACTTCAAGGATATGCATTCATTTCTATGCAAGAACAGGCGGACTCGTTCGATATACATCGCTTAGTACGATTGGCAACTCGAAATTGGATCCAGGCTGAATGGGCGTTCCATTGCACAAGGGTAATAAGGCACCTGGCTAAAGTATACCCTTTGCCCAAGGAAGAAAATCGCCAGGTCTGGACAAAATATATGCTGCATGCTGAAATCGCTTTATTGGAACAGCAGTGCAACGACAGAGAGGCAGAGGCAAATCTTCTTTCTGCTGTTGCGCGTAGCTATAATGAACTCGGCAAATACGAAGAGGACGTAGAGCTGCGTTCGGGCAGTCCAGAGCTCTGGAATCAATTACTAGATTTATACCCTTGGTCGCCAGTCGACAGTACAGGAAGCCTGACGAACATGTTGGATAGTCAAGGCAAATATGAGAAGGCGGAACGAATGCATCGTCGTACGCTAGATTTGAGGAGACTGTTACTAGATGCAAATCATCCGTCAACACTGGAAAGCATGAATGACCTCGCTGAAGTGCTTCATCATCGAGGGAAGTACGAGGAGGCGGAACAGATACATCGAGAGACCCTAGAGCTAAAGAAGTCGGTGTTAGGCCTAGACCATCCGTCGACACTAAACAGTATGAATAACCTGGCGCATGTGCTCGACAATCTCGGGAAGTACGAGGAGGCGGAAAAGATGCATCGAGAGACACTACAGCTATATAAGTTGGTATTGGGTCTTAACCATCCGTCGACACTAGACAGCATGAACAACCTGGCTTATGTTCTTGATAGTCTAAGGGAGTACGAAGAGGCGGAAGACATGCATCGAGAGACACTACAGCTATATAAGTTGGTATTGGGTCTTAACCATCCGTCGACACTAGACAGCATGAACAACCTGGCTTATGTTCTCGATAATCTCGGGAAGTACGAAGAGGCGGAAGAGATGCATCGAGAGACACTGCAGCTATACAAGTTGGTATTGGGTCTTAACCATCCGTCAACACTAGGCAGCATGAATAACCTGGCCAATGTTCTTGATAGTCTAGGAAAGTACGAAGAGGCGGAAGAGATGCATCGAGAGACACTGCAGCTATACAAGTTGGTATTAGGTCTTAACCATCCGTCAACACTAGGCAGCATGAACAACCTGGCCAATGTTCTTGATAGTCTCGGGAAGTACGAAGAGGTGGAAAAGATGCATCGAGAGACACTACAGCTATATAAGTTGGTATTGGGTCTTAACCATCCGTCGACACTAGGCAGCATGAATAACCTGGCCAATGTTCTTGATAGTCTAGGAAAGTACGAAGAGGCGGAAGAGATGTATCGAGAGACACGAGAGCTAAGGAAGTTGGTATTAGGTCTTGACCATCCGTCGACACTAGACAGCATGAACAACCTGGCTCATGTTCTTGATAATCCCGGGAAGTACAAGGAGGCGGAAGAGATGCATCGAGAGACACTACAGCTATATAAGTTAGTATTAGGTCTTAACCATCCGTCGACACTAGACAGCATGAACAACTTGGCTCATGTTCTCGATAATCTCGGGAAGTACGAAGAGGCGGAAGAGATGTATCGAGAGACACTAGAGCTGAAGAAGTCGGTGTTGGGCTCAGACCATCCGTCCACTATACAAAGCCGGGACGATCTTGGGGAACTTCTGAAAACTCTGGATGCTAGACATGAAGGTTCTCCGGACGCAAGTTCTGATGATTTAAGTGAAGGCGGTGTCGCCCTAAATGTTATGACTATAGGACAGTCATGATAAGAAGGCGACGTAAGTGAGGTGCGACGACGGAAACCAAAGACTTGGACTGGAACAAGACTGAAAACTAATGGACTAACTAACGACGGGACGGACAAGACTGATATATAGTGGCTGTCAGCCCTAACGACTGGGCAATCGTCACAATTATGTATATTATGATAAATAATATCATTATGTTCATAAGACTATAAAGTAAAATGGTATTTTTATAAATAACTTCGACCTTACCTTCGTATATTAGAAACGAGATAAGTATAGTAATGCATTATCGTCCCCGGTGTTGAGCGGAGTGATAATATGAATGCAAGTGAATTGTAAATATCTCGACGCAATGTGCTTCTAATGACAAGCTGTCAGGGAAAGAACTCAAAAATCATTGTGTAAGCGCCTCCAATCTATCCACTCCCTGTATAAACAGAACCGCCCACGTCTTACCACGACATGCTAGTAATGTTTTTTCTTTCTTTAATTGGCTAAGCCACCTGCGTAAATTCATGTCATTTAAGGCGGACCCGTCCAGGGAGCTTCAGTTGACAAATAGTATTTACATGTCGATAAAACTATCCTTCTGTACGTCAATACTAGCTTTGCGCAGGTTGAAGAATTAGAGATGTTTAGTTTTGTCCGCCAATCTTGTCTTGTTTTGATTACGAGCAACGTTGTTCCTTATAGACAGCAAATCATTGAGCGAGTTCGTAAGTAAAGTATGAAGGCTCACCCAGAGTCTGGGGGAAGTTGCATGGCTTGTCGTGAAGAATTATAGCGCCGAGCTCCGAGACCGTAATATCGGACTTAACATGGATAATTTTGCACACGTAGCATAGGGGCCAAGACTGCGGCTCTGTTGTTCATGAAAAGCTAAATTCGGTCATGCATAATGGCGTGTGATTCCGCTCGTTTCCCGGCTGCAACGAGACGCGTCAACTGAACCATACCAAAAGTAGCGGGGCTTGTTGAAAGGCCGAGAACGAACCCTGATCTTCAGCGGCTTAGGCATATCCCAAGGACAGCATTTTGGTTTCCACATCATCCGTGACTTGGTATCAACCCCCAATCTGACGTTGTCTTGACGGATAGAACTAAAGTTGGACCCCATTGAACCCACAATGGATGCGGGGTAAATTCTTCCCCAGTCTTCGGAGTCGTCCCCAGATTTTGGGGCGCCATGTCCAAGCAGAGAAGATTCTGAACGATGCCGATATTGTGCTGCGAACCAAATAATGGCATGTTTAAGACCTTTCCATCCCCAGCCAAGCGGTGTCACTCAATCACAGTGGGTCGCTCTTAATGGGATGGGCATGTGGTGCGATGCGAAGAAAGCTTGACATTTCTACCTGCCACTTGTAGGGCGAAGGTGTCTAGATTTCAATTTACATGCATACCCTACATACAGATTTCGATACATTGAAGTGATATTCGATTTTACACACATTACGCATCTAAACCGTTGAAGCATGGTGCCACCTTCTTTGTTGGATAATACAGCCAAATATGACATTGGAGACATTGACAATAGTGTTCACAATTGTGAGTGTTTGCGACGTTTTCCGGAATGGTTCCGACACCGCCTACAAGTCCACAAATTCTTGCCTAGTGCACCCTAAGTTAATCAATGACAAAAGTACCCGCAGTTTCAACCTGCGGAAGAATCGTGGGAGTGCCCGTCTAATCTAAGTGATCTAGGAAATAACATCTTTTAAACACATCGTCGTTGTCGCCGCCCTCCGAAAGCGGCAGATCCACTCGTTTTAGGCGTGTTGCTTCACTGTTTTGTTGAGGATAGGTTAGGATACCCACTTTAGCGGACATGCCTTCTGTAAGAAATGGTGGATGATCTGGCAGGCTGGAAAGAGCAGCAGCAGCAGCGCCAGCTACATATTGGCGAAACTTGAAACATGTGATTCGTGACTTGGTGAAGATCTTTCCTTAACAACGTCGAAACGAAACCGGGAAACTGGAGATCAGCTAGACGGCCCGAACCCGATTACTTTGCATGCATATACATATATAGACATAGGTACAGTACTGCGCAACGTCAATGTTTAATAGTTCCGGATCTGCTTCCGCACTGACCGTTTGGGTAGTTTCGCCCAGCCGGCCACTAGAATCTGAGAACAGCTTGGCTTGGGGTAAGTGCCTTATCAGATGCACGCGAACGTGCCGAAGAATCTGTCTAAGACGCAGTACGGTTTAACTAAGGTTAGTATGTGTGTTGCTTGACAAGTTGTGCCGAGCCGCGATGCGCGCGCTGCCGCCATAATGTTACATTGCATTTGAAGCATCACTGTAGCATTGACGTGGTATGTACGTACATATGCAAAGCTGATGAATCAAAACCCGCAATATTCCCGCCCCCGTCCATTTTCAAACGATAGCCGCAGACGCTGCCGGCATCTGAGTCTCGACCCTCGAGTCCTTGCCCAAGTATTCATTACTCCAATTTGATTGATGCCACCCAATCTCTTGTTGGAGAATCCTGGTTCCATACCCCGACGGTTTGTAGCCAACAAACCACCATGACGCGGCCAAGGCGGCAGTGATCTGTGTGGCGTTCCTCGCCAAGTAGTTGAGTGCTCTTACTGAGCCAAGCTTGGATATAAGCTATTGAAGATTTATAGTGATTGAATTCAGCTGTGCATCACTTCCATCCATCTCTGCATGCGTTGTTTAAGGGCCCCCCAATAGTCGGCGTCCCCCGGACCAACACAAAGCGGTATCTAAGGAATGTGGGAGAGCCAAATCACATTAAGCGAGTCAGAATACAATGGGGAACACCACAATTGTATGTACAGCAGCGATAGCGCACGGAACTGGGGCTTGTGCTTATGCGGATATTGTTCTGGGTCCGATATGGGGTATGAACGCTACGTCTTGCTCAAACGGTGGCAATCCACCGCCAACGGGGGCCTGTATCTCGCCGCGGACCAACCATGGGATGAGGGCCCGGTGGACCGGGCAAGCCCTCCTGCGAAATGATGGAGTAGCTTCAACTTCCCCTGTTCCTCCGCATTTCTGCAGTAAAATGTTTTATCGAAATGGAGTATACCCCCGTATTTTGAGGCAGTTATTTATCTCTTCCTCCCATCTCTTGGCCGAGCTCTAGTTTCTGAGACCTTGACTTTGTGGTTCGGCCTAGGAAGTGTTCTCTGACTTGGTCTTCACCTGTCGACGACTTCTCTAAATACATATCGACATCTCAACATTTCACGATGGCGACGTCAGGATACAACACCCCAAAGACGGAAAGCAAGAACGAAGTGGAAGATGCCGAGCGTCAAGCTGTTCAGGCGCCAGCGACTGTATGTTCCAGCCACGGACATTACTACATATTGAGGAACAGTCACTAATAATTATGGTGGTGATAGAACAGCGTTGAAGATCTATCCGATGAGCATCGCCAATACCTGATGGACAGACATGGGCAACTGACTCTCGAGCCGGTACCTAGCATGGATCCTGCTGACCCGTATAACTGGCCCAAAAGTACAGTTAGTACACGTTGTACCTTAAAGTTACTTGAACGACTCTGCTGACGGCATCCTAGAAAATCACCAATCTGGTGCTGGTGGCGTTCCATGCCATGATGGGCACTTTTACGGCCGCTGCGATCCAGTCTGCGTTCGTCAACATTGCCGAAGACTTCGATATCGAGGTACAGCAAGCCAGTTATCTCACCTCACTGGTCATCGCCATCCTAGGAGTTGCGCCCCTAATTTGGAGACCGCTTGCCAATATTTATGGAAGGCGGCCTATCTTCCTGATCTCTTTGATTTGCAGTATGGCCGGCAATATCGGCTGTGGATTCAGTCACTCTTACGCGGCCATGGCCGTGTGCCGAGCGATCACTGCCTTCTTCATTAGTCCAGCCGCGGCCATTGGTAGCGCGGTGGTGTCCGAGATGTTCTTCAAGCAGGAGCGAGCCACATTCATGGGCGCCTGGACGATCATGGTTACGATTGGTGTCCCGATCGCCCCGTTCCTCTTCGGTTTCCTTGCCCTGCGCGTCAACTACCGCTGGATCTACTATGTGCTCGCCATTGTGAATGCAGTCCAGTTTTTACTGTATCTGTTTCTTGGACCGGAGACGTTGTATCGTCGCGATTTTGCTGTTAAACCTAGTAGCCCCAGATTGAAGAAGTCATACTTCACTTTCCGCCGCATCAACCCTGATCCGCTAACGTTTAACGATTTCGTGCACCCATTCATCTACTTCACCAAGCCGGTCGTTTTGTTCCCAGCAGTTTCGTACTCGATGATCTTCCTGTGGTCCAACATCATGCCCACCCTTGAGATCCCCCAAATATTCCCGAAGAAATACGGTTTCAATGAGCAGGAAGTCGGTCTTCAGTTCCTGTCTTTCATCCTCGGTGCCATCATTGGTGAGCAAATGGGAGGTCGCTTGTCGGATCTATGGATGAACCATCGCCGCAAGAAGACCGGAATTGCTCCCCCGCATGAGCACCGTTTGTGGCTCAGCTACATTGGGCAAGCTTTGGCTATCATCGGTGTTATTGTCTTCCTGGTACAGACCGCGGCGTCGAAAACGTGGAATATCACACCTCTGGTCGGTACCACCATTGGCGCGGTCGGAAACCAACTTGTCACCACTGTCTATATTACCTATGCTATTGATTGCTACAAGGAGGATGCTGCTGGGGTCGGTGTTTTCATTACCTTTGTCCGTCAAATCTGGGGGTTCATCGGTCCGTTCTGGTATGTTTTCCAGGTTCAGCTAACAAGCTGATATGTGAAATTCGAATCAAGCTAACCATCGCCAGGTTTCCTCAACTGATTGAGGCGGCAGGTATGGCCGGTACTGCTGGTGTTGCAACTGGAATGATGGTCGTCTTTTCGGTCCTACCCACTCTCGTGCTCCAGTTCGCAGGCAGGAGGTGGCACCATCGAAGTGAATGAGCCAGGAGGGGGAGAAATTTACAAGGAAGCACTAATGAAGGATTGGTTGGAAATAGTTGTTATTTGTAGTAAAAACAATAGCACTCTGGCCATACGATTCTCGGCCGTTCATCAGACCATCGGGAGTTTTCGGCCATTTTTCTTCTCATAGTGGTGGAGCAATTGTTCTCGCAGCTATCCACAACAGGAACGGCTAACCTATCATTTCAATCTGATCGGGAGCACTTTCTCCCCATAGCAAGCCCGGCATAGAATCAGGTTATCTTGCGAAATCGGAGTCCTTCACCCTAGTCTGTCGGGCACTATGGCTGGCATAAAAATACAATCGTGATCCGAGGAGAAAACATCACTTGGTGGGTATCATCTGGTAGCGTATACACTATACCAGACCACAAGACACAACCATATACTCCCGCCTGTAATGCGGCATACTCCAGTTCGAGCTCATCGACCAAGACTTGCTATTTTGACACACTTCTTCTTACTACAATGACATCAGCCCGAGCGACAAGATCCCTGACATCGACATGATCCGTGAATAAGACCAACTGCTTCCCTTTCCCTCGTAGTCCATCTCCATCCTCATGTGTCATGTCCTTGAGATACATGCTTCGCAAACTGGCAGTCTTCGCTCTTTGGACACTGTCCGCAACAGCTGAATCTCTGTAGGCGTGGTGATGTACGGACCCAGTCGTGCTCGGGAACGGCATGGACCAATTGTCCTGTCATTTTGCACGTCAGTAGAGCTGTATCATTGCAACTAGCTGCCGGACTCACCCGGGTGGTATTGACAGGCCTCGGCATGATTGTCTTGCTGCCGGAATCGCGAACCACAGTTCTGGCAATCATGATACAGAAGCGTGCGCTTCATGACGATTCTCGGCTGCTTCCTGGTCGTAGCCCTGGCTGAACTCTTGGTGACTCCGAACCGTTTGAAAAGGTCTGGGAGCTCGGGAGGTGCGCGTCGGCTTGGAGTTTTGGGAGACGCAGGCTGGAGGCGTTGAGCAGGTGTGTCCAATCTCTGCAAATTGCGCGCCGGGTTTAACCCACGGGCGTCACAGACGACCACTCCTTGAGGAGTTTGTCTCCACATCAGGGTTTGAGTTGTACCACAATTGCTGCCACATCAATTAGCTTGGAGTATCTAGAATAATAGCAGAGGACCGTACCTGCAGGCTTGGCCATCGAAATTTGAGCCTTGGTTGGGTGTAGCTGGATGGCAGAATTGATCCGAGACGTTGGGAGAGGTCGCTGTTGGGCTAGATGCGTAGCGCATCACATTTATATGTGCTTGAGCGGTATCCTTAATGCTCTTTTTCATCGAGAGCACAAGTATGAGCTCGCGGAGCTCACCTGTCGTGAGGCTGTAGAGGTCGTGTGTGAACTTGTCGGCCATCGCACTGAGACGAAGTTTTCTGTTGCTCGTGTCTATGAATGGGAAGGTTCTAATTATGGGACATGCTGTGGATGGATTATGGTAATATTGTCGAGGGAAATTTTTGGATTACGTGCGGCTTGCTAAACAAGATGGTGAAGTCTGTCGTGCATGATTTGATGATTGGTATGATGATTTGTTTCGGAGATTATCTTTCCGTTGGATTCTCTCAGCAATAGTTTCGAATACAATGTCCACTTCAAAGAATCCAATACTGCGAAACTGCTTGTTGAGGTCTGGATGTAGCGAGTCGGGCTAATACGTACCCAACGTAACCTGGCAGAATAAGCTAGGCCTCGTTTTCCAGATATATAGTATGATTAGAGGGAGACGATGGATAACAGCATTGTTCTTAAAAAACACAACAGACAAAGCCAGGTCCACGTGTGTAAAACGCATGACATCAAGCTCTAAGAACAAAAACAGCTGCAACCCCACCTGACATAAGGTGATTTCCAGCTTTGACATTGGCTGAATCTCCCTCGTCTATCAGAAAATACCCCTTCGCGCAGGTACTTCCTGCCGGTGATGTGTTCATTTTGGATATTTCACAGCTAGTTTCATCCACCGCTACATGCATCATTGCGGCCACTCCCAATAATGCAGGGCGTCGCCCTTATACCATCGAGCGCCTTCATCTGAAGTAACCCCGGAAAGACACCAGAAAGTAGAGGAGTTTAATTCCCAACCGTGACATATGGACCGGGTAAGAAGGATATATATCGAACAAAAACGAAGTTCATCCGACCATTCGTAAGAGATGGCATCTTGGGCCCCGCACATGGTCTTGGATACTGATGAGTTCAAAACGCGCAACTACTTAGTGCAAACTTTGCAACATGCACTTGTGGTCGTCAGTATTGATACCGCATTCACTTCAGAAAAGGAAACTCCTCGTTTCGCTGACATGAAGGCCAAAGATTTGATATTTGCCGGTTACTGTAACGCTGGTGGGAGGTTTTCAATAAGATCAGGTATACCGTTACATACCAAATCATGAACGGTCTAGTCCGGCTGACAATCAAAGAGGAATTCAAGGTAAAAGCTACGAATCTGACACGAGTTGGCCAGATGGAGCTGGTCCAACGGATATGAGATGGGTAGCTCATTGCGAGAATAATGTATTGGCCAGAGTCCTGCTTTGGACCGAAATCTTCAACGAAGATGATGTCAAAATCAATTGAATTGTTTCAATTACTGACAATAGGCCTTCATGCATCCTAGTCTTGCGAATGGTTGCGGATATAGCTCGAAGGAGTCCCGCACAAACAATCCTGGCAGACTCCAATCTGGAGCGTCGGGATATATTTCACCTGATGAAAGTCATGTTCCTGGTATGGCAACAATGATGACTCGAAGACCTCAGCAACGCATGCAGGGCACGAGATGGAGAGTGATATGCAAGTGCCCCAATCAGGTTCCCGCAGCACGCTTCCTTGTCTGGAGTTTATCGTTGATAACATGTTCTCTCTTCAAAGATCATGAATCCTCGAGCTTTGGTTCGATTGACTACCCCGCCATTATGATTGGGTACTGCAATGTAGAGCGAGTGGCTCTTTGCGGCCTACCCATAGGATCATAGAATATTTATCAAAGACGAGAACTACTTTCGAATGCAGATTTGCCCATGACACCAGGAAAGTGATCAACGGTTGGAGACGTGTAGTACCAAGCTGTTTAGAACGATAGCTCGCATTCATTTTGTTTTGCACTGCATAGTGACAACCTATCTGTTTGAAGCCAGAAGTGCATCAGTAGATATTGTGATACAACAAAACCAGCACCAATTCCGATATCGATGTGATGGCGCGATCGTTGCTGCCCACGGCTTTAGCATGCAAACTGGCATCTCAAAAGGATCTAGCAGATCTAGTAAACTCCGAGACAATGCGACCCAAATTCCCCTTCTTGATACCGTCATAAAATTCAGAGACCCAAAGCTCCCTTACTTATGGTATTATTCGATAGTCCGAACTAGGACTGCGACTATTTCTCGGGGTACCTATCTCGTCCGGGCTATCTATAAGATGATTTCCATTGGTCCCATCAATGCCGTTCATATCGTGATCGTCCAGATCCAGGACTTCATAACTCTTCACTAGCTCATCAAGTCTCTTTTGTTGTGTGGCATCATCTAGACCAGCGTTCAATAGGTAATGAGAGAACACGTGCTCCGCCATGAGCCGTTTTCTTTTTTCCTCATTGTCGATACTTGCAAATTGTTTCAGTTGGCGCGCATCGTCTGGCGACATCGAGTCACGGAGGATGGAAAATACTACTTCCGCTATATAGAAATGTCGCGCCTGGTCCCGTAAGCCTTTGGCACAAAGGACGACGGTAGACAGTTTGGAGGTTCGTTCCGGACCACTAGTTGTCCCGAGTTCTCTGAGGGCATCGAAACCAACGAGATCAAGATACGCCAACATAATCGTGTCGCAACTTTCGAAGCTATGTCGAGCGTAGTAAAGATGCACGAGTGACTCAAGGGAGTTCTTCGCAGAAGCCGCAACGGCTTGTGCAGAGATGAAATTTCGCCTGATGGGGTGACTTTGCGTGACTGGGTGCTCGACGCCATTGAATCTGACAAAGAGAAAGATCAACAAAACAAAAAGTTGCATGCTGGAAAGAGTTATTCATAGAGACCAAGGAGGAAATCTGATACACACTTACTATATCTTCAGATGTGCGGGGAAGACAACTCGATCCGGCTGCAACTCTTCAGGCAAAGTAATTTGCCACTTGAGCAGTTCCTCTCGAAAGCCCAAGGCCTCTGAAAATGTGATGGGTCCCAAATGTCTCCCCTCGCCATAACACCGAGCGACGATGCTGTTGAGAATAACGAAAAATTCGCACATGGCTATAAAGACTAGACTGTGCTGGACCCGGGTCGGACACGGTGCTTGAGGGTATAACACCCATAACTCACAGAAGTAAGGTCGCTGCAGTTTGTCCTTCATTGGGACTCGAGGAGGCTCTAAAATCATGGGGGGTTGGCGGTTGTGGAACATCTGTCTGCTGTTGTCGAACTAGTCAGCCAGTTGTAATCAGTCAAGAGCCTCACGTTACTCACGCTTGCATGCAAAACAAGCCCCAAGCCGTAGCCGCAATGACGGCTTGCCTCTGCTCATCCTCCAATCGGACATGGTGCGAAAATATACCCATGTCGTGAGCCATATCGATCGATAGCTGTAAATATCGAACACCGATCCTGTCTGTGCCATCGCAATTGAGAACGTATCCAATAATTGCGCCGGCTTGTATCGTGGTGATGTGGTTTCGTGACTGCTCGCGATCCCAGAGTCGTCGAGCTTCAGCCATGAATTGGTAGATCAGCTCTTTCGGAGACCAAAAGTCGGTAGAACTTGTGGGGGTACGATAACAGTGCTACATATTATTTAGTCGACCTCTAAGCATCCCAGGCTCGTAGTGTAGTATGGGGAGGCTTACACAAGCGCATGCGAGGACCGCATTCACGAGCAGGGACGAACAGTATGTCTTTCGTCCGGTTACTAGACTGGCGACAAATGCGTCTTTATGGAACAACGAGTTGAACGGGAAATCGAAGTACAGGTACGCTTTGAGAAGCGTACGAACCAGATCATCCGAGTCGGTAACGGTGGTCCATTGAGAGGCGCGCACCGTTTCCAGAGACGGTTCCACGAGCTCTGCCGCATGATATGGCCAGTCATACTTTCTGTCCTTGTCCTGGATTGGATTCTTACCGTGAGCTAGAGGGCCCGGGGTGCTCTGGTCGTAGAAGATCTTGTGATATAGTATTGAGCTGGTGAATGGGTTCGCGTCCGGTTCTAGGCACGAGGGCATCGAAGAGTGCATCGGGAAACTGTATCTGCTTTGCTGTAGTGTTGTGAGGCGACACTGCAACAGGAGGTCACCCTGTTGGATAAATCTGACCAAGGCATCGACGCTCTCTCCGGCCCTGAGCCGTTGCAGGACTGAATGAGCATCGTGCTGGTCTCTGGTACGCAGGATGTTGATCAACTCGACCTGAGTACCGGATTTGTCCTGTAGATCTTTGAAATTACGTTTTAGTGCGTTCTGGGCGACAACGGAATCGCTCGCATATACGCAGGTAGCCCTGGCGCGTCGACATTTCGAACATGAAGGACGGCCGCCATCGCACTGGTGTTGTCAAGGTTAGTTGGCTATGCGCATGCGATGTCCCAAGTACCTATAGGTGGTCTGTTACCGGCAAGCCTTACCTTGGTCTTTTTTTGCCTACACTCATTGCAGGCTGTCAGTGTTTTGGGGGCAGGTGGAGTTACGGTCTCGCTGTGTGAGAGCGACGGCGGCACCGGCGGAGGGCCAGGTCGCGGAAGCAAGGGTCGCATACTCATATACTGAGACCTCGCCGAGAGGCTCTCATGGGGAGGTTGTGGCCATTAGTTGAACTCCACTGAAGCGCAGACGTTGCACGATGTTGGAGTCGGTAGTCAACGCCTATATGCGTCCATCAATGCCCATGGTATTTTGGCAGAGCACCGAGTTTCCACAATGACCACCGGTGCAGGTGACGCTGTCAGGCCATCCAGTGGACCCGGAGCTTGCTCCGAGCCAAGGGTCTCTCCTGTGAAGCCGTGGCGGAAGGCCTAGAAGCATGGGGCTGCACTAGGGCAAATTGAAAAGCCCATGTGCTTTGCGGACATCGACGATGGCTGTCCGACCCCGTTCCTAGCCAATCCCAAGTTGCCCTGTCAGCCTCCCCGGTCCTGCTGGGCCCTTGACAGGCGGCCACTGAGCCAGTTGCAGAGAGAGGCCCGGACAACACTAGCCTCGCTCCAAGGTTGTGCCCATTCATACGTCAACAACAACAACACCACCAACAACAACAAGACCCCCAGATCGTACAGGGTCCCGTATCTATCATGATACGACGTCTGCAACCGTCCCCCGGCCCAGTGTCTAGTGTACAGTATCCTGTGTCCAATGACGGTATTGCGCGACGACTTTCCCGCTCGTGTGGTCAGTGGGCATCACCTCCCGCCGCCGCACGACCAAGTAGGCTGTGTGGAGTACTGCGTCACACATGTCGTACCACAACTGCCACAGTAGAATTTGCCCAACGGTTAGTATACTGCCATGTACCGCACCCCGTAGTTGACTGAACTACTGGGAGACGCCCGCGTTCCCGAGTATTTTTTTAGGGTTCGCGCTAACGGCTTCATTTTATTAATATGCTCAGGCTACATTCAAATTCGCACATACTCGGTACATACCTATTGCTCTTCACCACAATTTGGCAAGGGGGAAAATTAGCGGGTGCCATCATAATGGCGACATTCTGAGGTACACGGTCTCGGTTGGCGCACGTAGGTTTCACGGCTTGTGCACAGTAGCAAGGTTAGTAACATGCTATCATACCCCGACTGATTCTGATGCAAAGCAAAGACTGTGGACTGTCGTGCATCGTTTAAATATGCATACTGCAGCATCAAAGACCCATTTTGCCGTCTACAGCGTGAGTATGGTCTTATCCATTGCGCACCCCCGCGAGATCCTTGTCACCGTTGTCGAGGCTATAACGGCACACAGCTCGGAGCATTTATCCTGGTGTTCGAACACACATGCTTCTGCACGGACTTGGCAAATCAAGCTTGCGCTACCCCATTCGTTTTTATTGTTTCTTGCAACCACGTGAGTACCGAGTACGCATCCGTGTGACCCTGGAATCTGTATACCGACTCCGTCATTCAAACGTCTTGCATACTTATCGCGTGTTTATCCGGGGTGGTTGTGTTCGTGCTTATAAGGTCACCAACCATTCAAATCCGAGATATCCAAGCCAAAAACCCCCATTTCGTCCGAAACCTCGTACGAAAAGCCAAGCCTAAGCAGGGATAATGAATGATGCAAAACAGATCCTTTGAGTAAGAGCCCAAGTCTTGGAAAATATTGGTGTCGACGACATTGTCGACTCAAGGACTGGTTGCGATCATTACGGATGGATTACAAGGGATGGAGACTGCCGCCGTGCGTCATGCACTCCGCGTTAGGTAGATAACGCGCCGCCAATAACATGACTCTCAGCACAAGTTCAACCACAACACCTACCAGTGCTCCTTCCTACATACCAAGACTATAATACGTCCGCACAACACCAAAAACACCAGCCTTGTATGCAGAGTCAATTTTCAAGATCCATTCATAATTGGTCTCATAGGCCCGTCGACTCCGCGTCTAAGGTTAGGCAGTCCAGGTTTTGATTAAATAGCACAGTAGGTTAGTCAAATCTTTGTCTAGGCTAGGTTAGTTAGTGCTTAACTACTAGTGCTGGCTGGAATATTGTCAGCTAGACTAGGTTGGAAAATGTTATATCCTGCTTGCATAAGACTGTCAATCCTTTATTATGCTCATTGAGATTCAAGTTTCATTTATTACAGAGGCTGGTTTTCACCAGACCCTGCTCGACTACACAACAACGAGCGCCGTTCACGGCCATTTCTCTCCTCGTTCAGTCTCCATAACGGGCACAATTCCTGGCGGTAGCGGTATCGCCTCTACATGCGGCGCTTCAATGCGGTCCAGGAGGGGCATTCTCCATTGTCGCAGTTAGCTGAGCGATATTGGTTTCGATGCGAATTATTTCTTTCATGCGACTTGCAATGAGATGGATCCGAACGACCCCGGCCAGTGACGTGGTCTATGTATTGCGCCAGCGATATCAGCGTTCCAATGGCCTACCAACGACGCCCACAAGAGCGATCGTTATCGGCGACGATGTACTCGCGAACCATTGCTTCTGAAGAATCATGATCGTTTTCAAGACGTGATAACCGAGCTGCTCGAGGCACTGCAACAATTCCTCGCGCGTGCGAACAGCGGTCTGGTCTGCACCTAACATTCCAGGAACTATTTTTTTGTGACAACGCGGGTAGACTTCAGTATGAATAGTGGAATCAGCTTGACTGCTAACTTGGTCTTTATGGTGGGGTGACTTCCTATCTGACCACCAAGTACGAGTCTCCCCAAGCGCAGTCCAGAGGTGAAATCGATTGACAACTTCCGTTTTGGACCATTGAGCTCTTCATCGCTTTAGGTTCACTAGCGTCCATTTTATCAGCTTCTCACTGTCTATATGACCCTACATTTAAAGGCTCCAGGAAGGTGTGAAGCAGGTGTATGAGATCACACTGGGTAAACGTCAATATTCAACATCTCATAGGCTACAAAATAATCTCATGGGAAGTTCAAGGAGATCAATAGCTCCGGGTGTCCGTTCGCATACTTCTCATTAGCCAGAACCAAATGTTGGTGTGTATGTGTGTAGAGGTCTCAAACATTATCGTCCGCTATAAAAATATCGTCGGACCCAGCATGTGTCATGCCTTTAAATCCAACTCGTTCAAAAGATACTGATGAAGATATTAGATATTAATTGAAAGACGGCTGCCGGTGCAGCAAGGTTTTTTCACATTGTTGTTGTTGCATTGTTTAATGTTGTGGTGGCCTCTAAGTGACCATAACCTCCCCAGAGGTATGCGACGTGACAAGCTATATACACAGGGTATATGTGATGCCATTTCATGCCTCAAGGGCTCGCAATCAAAGATCTCTTGATCGTTTCAGATGGATCCTTTAAGAACAAGTTCCATAAAAATAACATAAATAAACAAACACAAAGGAAGGTATGCGTATCAACGTGCGTGGTGTTCGTTCTGAGCCTCTCTACCGCTTCCACCCTCCTTCCCTGTTACAGTCAATCGTTTTCCGTGATTTCCCTACCGGGATTAGTCAAAAGAAAAAAGAAAGCAAAATACTTATGGGTTCGCAGATGGACTGTGAAATAACACCACGCATGCCTTTTCCCGTTAGCTAGTTCTTCTGGGGCCACTATGATCATCTTGATCCATCACTCATACCACCGAATAAATGCTGGCTCCGGATCTCGTCTACTCAAATTCATTCACGATTTTCTTTAGACGATGCATAATTGAAATCAACCACGTTAGCACCTTACTACCGCTCAGGTACCCTTGCGCACAATTATATCTTTGCACGGCTCAATACTTCGCATTCTTATCCGGCAAAATGAGCAGCTCAATTCATCAGCCCGAGACTTCGGTACACATACCAACAAAGCGCAAGCTTGTGGCCCTTCGTCGCATCACTTCGCTCAAACCCATCAAGCGCAGTCGTTGGGAAGTAGCGATCGTGGGGGGCTGGAACATAGTCGTGACCAAGGGCGAACACAGCGTTGGTGAGCTAGTGGTCTACATCGAGATCGATAGCTTTCTACCCATGTCAGACGAGCGCTTCTGGGAATACACTGGCCCACATGCCAATCACCACTACGAGGGAGAGCGAGGCTATGTCGTTCGCACACTTATGCGTCTCGGCCATATCTCGCAGGGTCTCATATTTCCTCTCAACGCCTTCCCAGAAATCAACGTTGAGAAGAGGGAAGAGCTCAAGGGCGACCTCGTTGGCAGCCCCGGACGTGTGGAAGGAGCTATGATGGAGCTTGATTACTCTGAAATGCTTGGAGTGAAGAAATTCGAGCCGCAGTACTTTGAGGAGGAAGGCGCCCCAAGCTACGGCCCACCTCCCATAATCTTTCCACAACCCGGCTGCGAGCGCGCACAAAACGTTGTCAACCTATTCCATCATTATTCAGATATAGAGTTTTTGATCACTGAGAAGCTGGATGGTGTTCCAATCACGGTCTACAGCGTGGAAAACAGATCACAATGGTACAAAGCACTTCCTCGTAAACAGGGCAGCGCAGATTCGCCAAGGCCGCGTTTTGGAGTTTGTGGAAGATGGACCGATCACATTGAGGAGGAAGAATCCCTCTTTTGGAAAACCGTGAGGCGGCAGGGCATCATTGAGAAAATACCACAGATTGGGATGCAGTGCACCGCAGCGGGTCGAAAGAAAGGCGGCAACAACTTCGCAATCCAAGGCGAATTCTGTGGCGAAACCATCCTGGGCAACAGCATGGGATTCGAGGCTGGCCAACATCACTTCTACGCCTTCGCCATCTACGACATCGACAACCAGAAGTGGCTTCCGCCGGACCGTGCTTTGAGTGTATGCAGGAAGCTGAATATTGATCACGCTCCTATAATTGCTCGAGTCAAACTGAATGAATTCGCCAATAACATGGAAGAATTGCTTCAAAAAGCTGAGGGCAGAGGTATATTGGGAAACAATAGGGAGGGCTTGATGTTCAGAACCTTGGACAACGCGTTCGCTTTCAAAGCCATTGCGAATAATTGGCTGCTTGAGTATAGCCACTATAAAACCACGCCGGATCAGTGGTAACGGTTTGGGCTCATATTCAGGTGAGTCTAGGCTGGGGAACGAGGTTATCCGGCAGCAAAGTAGCACCTGTAGATTGAACGTATTTAGCGTAAGCCCGATTCGCAGCCATCATTGCATCATTTATTTCAATCAGAAAATATTGCTGCGTGTGATGAAGTAAACAATGTACCGCGCTATCTGTTCTTTGTTTGTTTTTAGTGCGAAACAATCTGCATCTCGGAAATGAAGATTAATGTCTTTTTGAAAAGCCTCGGCTCCTGGCAGTATGAAGAAATCATCGTCTGCCTTACGAAACCAATAGATATATAGCTATAGAACATGCGGTCAGCTCCGACACATCGCTAATAGCGTGATGAAGTGAACACCGCCGCGCGTGAGTATGTGCCAGCCGTGCGACTTTTGCAACAGCCAGCAGCCCCCCAACTGCGTTGCAATAATATTATCTACTTTCGGTTTATCTAAAATTTAAATTGTATAGCGTTACTTTCTATTGACGTTTGCTCTTCCGCTCTTTACACTATTGTTACTGGCCGTTCTCGTCATTCCCACGTGGTGACTCACTGCTGCCACTTTTGCAACACCGTCTCAGGGGGGTTATAAAGCCGTATCTCGCCAATTAGGTGTCAAAACCCCCAGATATGATGCCAAACCCTCCCATTTCCAGTCCTGTGGTGACCAATAGCTCCCAAACTGATGCGCGGTAATGGTAATGTGCCAACCAGCTGCAACCAGCTTCTCGTGTGGCTCAACCTTGTACCAGCGTCGCATTCTGTCACCGTTGAAACCCCACCTTCTTCTACTGGCGTTTGCTGGCACAGTTGATGGTGGTCGCTCGTATACTTCAGCCCACCCGATTGTAATAGTAAGATCTGCTCAACGCCGAAAGCAAGACCACATCTTGACATGCGATATAATAAGAATATATCCATCATTATTGCTCATTGATTTCTGGGGGCGGAGAATGCAGCCCGTCAAGCCTGTAGCCTCCGGGCTCCGGTATCTCTTTGGGTCCGTCAGGACTGTCACCAAAATGTTTCGTCATCACTACATGTGGGCAGACATAATGATTTAGAAGATCGAGCGCAGTACTTAGCGCTACCGGGCATTATTCGTAAAAGACGAAACTGTGAGTAATGGAAAAGAGAAGCTCGCCTTCGATGGTCTTAGCTGACCAGTCCCGGGTTCAAGGTGGTGTATTGCGGGTTTTGAGCCTAATAAAGAACTTTCGAAGGTCGTTTAGAGGTGTCAAAACGGGGCTGATAACGGATGGGCTATTACTACCGAGCTTTTGCCATCCAACAAGGGGCTGGCCGTTAGGTGCACCATAAAGGTGCTGGTTCAGTTCTGGACCGCAGAGTACGAAAGAGGGTGGAAGAAATTACAAGGTGTCAGGATGTGTGGATGTACGTACAGGCTTTTGCGGCCGTGGTTGTCGAGCCGAAAAAGAACTTTGCCTTGTAGTGAACAGCGCTCATAATAACGGCCTCGACCTTTGCTGGGAAATTTGTGCTTATAATTCAGAGCACGTATAACCCATTAGGTGAATTAATGTATATCAGTTTAGTAAAAGGAGTTTGACAGCGCGAATGGTAATCTATATGAAGTGCCATGCATAAAGCATGGTGTGTTGGCTACGTGACACTTTCTCTTAATCAATCACATGATAGAGACAGATTACAGTCCATCCCGTAGTTTTGAAGGTATATTTTGCACTAAAATATTACTATCTTCTATCTCTCAAAGTGGTGAGTAAATATGCCATATTTTAGTGCAAAACGAATCGCGAAAAGTGCGGAGGGGGACTGCAAAGTTTATAGGACTCAATCGTGAGGAAATGACTTATGGCCGCCTGACATATTTCAAGGAAGCTCAAAGCTACATAATGAAGGGACCTAATATGGTAAAGAGTCACCTAGCATATTTCTTAGGCTTTCTTTCTTTCTTCCTTTTCGCCCCGCTGTATGTAGAGTGGCCCCCAGACCGAGGCTTCCAGAGCGCTCACAAGTAGTATGCTTTTTCGATTTTCCGCGTTGATTGTAGCAGCATTAGCTGCACGGAGTATCGTTAGCAGGTTCAAGAAAAACATAGAATCGCCCCTCAAAAAGGTAGCAAGTCCCACCGCTTTAGAGAATGCAGCATCTCTTATGATGGGTCTTCAGGTTCCACGAAGCATACAGAAACCCCTTGGGGACAGTGGTAGGTACAATAGCGTTTTCTTGAGGCATAGTGTTTGCCATCATTGCATCCTCCCGGATATTGGAATACTCTTGGTATGTCACCAACTATGTGCGATATATGATGTAGCGAGATAATTGTTTTGTATTATAGCAAAAGGAATGAGGAGGAGTAAGCCCGTGTAGAAAGGGGCAAGAATCACTTTTGTACGATATTCATTTGCTTCACGTGCAATATGATGTCCTGAGTAACAATACTTCGAAAGTCTCCGAATCTGTTCGCCATCAATTCTTTTTTCCACAATCATCTTTATCGCAGATAACTGGAAGTAACTCTGCGTTGACATGTTGCGCACCCTTCATAATAATTCGGTTATCTCTTGCCTGAGGAAAGTGAAGAGTTTCTGGTCAGAGTTAATCAGGACCGCGCCGATCAGTCAGCATCACCATGATATACCCACCTAGGTTAACCAAAAGACTGATTAATAAACAGACATGCACTCGATTGGGTGGTGTACGTTTGACATGTGATACATCATTACTTTATTTACATTCGCTGATATATTCCCTGCAAAGCGCAATCTTCCAACTATATACATCCATCAAGAAAGGTAAACACGACGTCGCGTCTCATCCTCCAGACCTAAGGTGATGTCTAACAGTTGGTACTCAGGCTTTTGACAATGCAGTAAGTACCATCATTACCGGAGGAGACCTTGGTTGGCTCATCACCGTCGTTGTTGCCTTCGTAGTTGTCACAACTCTTGCCGTCATCTTGGCAGCTGTTCGAAATCGTGCAAGAATCGCCATCTGGTAGCCCGAAAAGGTTAGCCTTTGCTTTTGTAAATCGGGTGAACACCACACTATCGCCATGTGAAGCTAGCACGCATATATCCGTGGCCTCTCGAAATTTATTAAGAAAAGCATGCGATCACAATGCTTTGACCACTTACAGTTGCCGTTGATGCCACAAAGAACGCCACCGTCGACCGCGATGACATTGTCGATGACGATATGGCGAGCTCCGCCATTGTTGTCGCAGTTTCCACAGGACCGTGATAGCTTTCCATAGTCTTCAGCGTAGAAGTTCTTGATAGACACAGTTCCGAAACCACTGTATATGTGGTCAGTAAATAATCTCTACTCGTTCCTAGGGCACTCGGAACATACTTAAACTGGACAATTTTGTCAGAAGCTGCGAAAGCACCACCGCCGTTAATGTTGGAAGTGCCGCTGGACTGCTTGAAGGTGATGGCATCCTCACAAACGTCTTGCCACCAGACGTTGTTGATGGTGCTGCTTGTGGGTCAGTATCATGCCATGCCAATTGACAATGGGAATAAGGCTCACCAGGTGCCCTGACAGTGAACGCCCTCGGCTTGACCGGCCCCAATGATGACGTTTGACAAAGTCGCTCCGTCCTTGAGGACAAAAATGGCGTCAGCTTCTCCAGTTTCGGTCTGCCCATCACAGACGACTGGGTAGCGATCATATTTCTTCATGCCACCGTCGAAGCTGCTGCTGACAGTGATGGCCACGGATGTAGACACGGCGCCCGAAGATGATGGTAACTTGGTAGTCAAGCCAGTCGGCCTACGAGGTAAAATTATTTTAGTAGTTAAGTTCAACTTTAAAAAGGAAACAAAAGGTGGAAAAGGAAAAGAAAAAGAAAAGAGGAAAAGAGGAAAAGAGGAAAAGAAAAAGGGAGAAGAAAAAAAGAAAGGACAAACGTACGTGGAGCCGCTCCCGGCTGTGGTGGTGGTGGAAGTCTTGATTGTCGTTGCTGCTGTCGTTGTCGTGGATGCCGTCGTTGTCGCACCCGAGCCCCCAGTAGTGTAACAGCTACACTCCTTGGAGATGGCAGATGGCTTGTTCGAACAATTGCTTGCCCAGGTTGGCAAACTTGTGGTCGCTGTAACAACGCTGTTCAAGTACGTCGAACAGACAGAGACATGTCCGCTGATGTAACTTGCACAGGCGTTGGTATCCGGGTTTGAGCAACCCAGAACAATGGGTAGGAGACCGATCAAGGTGTATTTATGCATCTTAAGTGACTAGTAGTCAGAAAAGGATTAAGATTTATACCAAAGAAGATTCAAGTTGTAGCGAATGCTTCGGTCGTGGAAAAAACATCCATCAAGTCATGATCGTCACCACATTTTATAGAATTGGGCATTGTTTACAGAGCCTCAGCAGTCGAATTCCAAGACATGCCATCCTCACCATTGGAGGATGCCATTTTCCCGTCTCGTTTCCTCCAGTCAAAAGGCAGTGTGGATGAGTTATAGTCCCTTTTTCGTTATATTCCTTGTTTGGGAGAACTTTGATATGGATGCCTTGTGAATTTGACAGGATAGACAAGCTAGTCGGTCAAGGACCATGTGGCTGCACGCTGTTCCTGGGCTTGTCTAGGATTGTAGCCCTCGACGAATCACAGTCGAGGCTTGAGAATCTTTTTCATGCATCACGTTCGCGATTTTAATAGAGTTATTGATGGCATCGGAGATATATGGCGAATCATTATGTCTAAACAAACCTGGGGTACCTGAGATTCTTGTTGCGCCGGATTCACATACGCCTACACCACTGCGTGACATTAAATCGAGATATTGAAATTACTACTATTAAACAAGCTGACAGACGCGCTTAAACGACTACGTACCAAAAGCAAATCCATTTGGCGTGCGACTTCATGATAACAAGTTGCCATCCGGGAATGTTGACTGCCATTCGTGGACTTTTACTGTCTCCTACAAACAGAAGTTGACATATACCGAATTGGAACTCCTATGGTCAGAAAGCAAGTCTAGAACGATCGCAATTGACATGAAGTTCATGTTTTAATTTGTGTTTTTATCAATTGTACAAGAGGGATACCAGTGTAATATCACCTTTCGTTGAGGTTTAGATACGTTGATCACTACTTTGACAACTTTCGGATGAAACACGCAAGATAGCCAGCAGTGCTCAACTCTAATGGACGAGAAATGAATATGTTTCAGATTGTCAACAAGGATAAACTACTACTCCTTGGCATGGACGGCGTAACCCTTCTGCCTCGTCCCCGGCTCTGGGGTTCAAAAAGCCACCAATACCGCCAAGCGCCAAGACTGAACATGCGCCACCCCCGGAATGTCGAGAACCGCAACGCTATTTGGTCTCTCAGATGAGCTCAATACGGGCTGATAACTCATCCTCAACTGTGTGACACAAGACAACCGTATCCTAGGCAGCGAGTGAGTGATACGCATCACAAGTTGGTATGAAAAAGGAGATATGTCGATGCCGGCTCGGCGTAGTGAGCGCGCTTCAACCTCGCTGGCACTATATTAACCCAAAAGTCATGCAGAAGCCCGAAAACCGTGGATCACAAAATACATCGACAATCCCGTGGCGTATCCTTTCGAAGAACAATCAGTTGGGGACGCAAGGGTATCTTGTTGCCTTCGACAGGAACCAAACCAAAGGAACCCCCCTATTCATCGCGATGCCCACACGATCCCAGGAGAACGACTCGCGACAATGGAGCATTCCCGACCACGCTGAACGCCAAATTGGTTTCAAGTACCCCACGCAGATTGCTGACTAGTACCAGTCCCATGTGCAGAGTATCCAGAAGATAAGAAAGGCCCAATCAAAGGAACCAACAAACGAAACCCGACCGATAGCTCCATGAGTCTACACGACCTGCCTCGTCTTACCTGTCTCAACTTCATAGACCCACCCACTGATGGCAACACCCTTTGGGACCGTTTCTGTTTTCTTCAAGAAGTCGACATCGTCCTTCACAGCTTGTTCCAAATCGGGGAATGCCAAGAAGTCAAGGCCTGCGATTTCCTTTGCGGCGCCATCACCGAGGTTCTTTTTGACAAGGCTCTGCGCATCCTCGTTCTGGAAAGTCAACATGCCACAGCCAGTGTGCTTGACTAAGATTATCTCGTTTGTACCCAGCAGTTGTTCTGAGATGATGATCGAGCGTTGAGCATCCCTTGCACTAGCACCAGCGTTGCGAATGACATGAGCGTCGCCCAGCTCAATGCCAAATGCGGCAGCGGGGTCGATGCGGGCGTCCATGCATGTCACTGCATACTGTTAGTGAGCAGGCCCACTATTCCTGTAGGAGGGCGTTGAACCACTTACGAACAAGATACTTCTTCGCTGGTGGGAGTGCAAGATGGCCCTTTGTAAACTCCGCTGCATATTTCGCATTCTTCTCCTGTAAATTCTTCTGAATGGCAGACATGGCTTTGTGATGATGCAGTTCGGCAAGACTAGCGTCACATGTGCTTTGGTTTTTGTCCAACAAGGGACTCGAGGTGATGGGTATAAGTACTCCCATTTGAGTCGAGAGGATGTCCCACATTCTCCGGCAACTGCACTAATTCGGGCTCCAGGAACTTGTCGCGTCATCATCATAAGACCGAAAGAGGAAATAATGATTTGCGCACATGGCTAAAATGAGGGGTCCTCTAGTGGTGAAGAGCTCGCCATCATCGCCATCCATGGCGCAATACCATACAACTCAAGCGTCTTAATAAGAGATCGACCATGGGGGCTGAAAACCAGACGAATTATTGGGTATATGGGAACTAATCTTCTTCGGCTTCTTCCTTATCCGAAAAGCAAATCGGCATTTTCGGCATGACGTATATGCAAGAGCTCCCTTCAACATTTTAGACTACTTGAACGTTCCTTAACATACTGATTACTAATCACTCTATCCCATATAATTCCGGCAGTTTTGCACAGGTTACGACTACTAGAATGTAATAACTTTCGGGCTATTCCGTTTCATACCATGGAAGTTTACTGGTGACCAGTTGTAGCTATAGTTCACTTTTGTGCCATACCTGCTCAGATTTGGTCAGCAAACACCCGGTAGGTACGAAATCTATCTAATATAGTATCAATCAAAAGACATAGTCTACTGGCAAGTGAGCCCTTTTGCCTTTTTCCCCTCTTTTTTTTTTGTCCCTTTATACACAAACGAAAAACGCTAGGTACTATATGGCTTTGTCCGAATATCGAGTCCATGACCGTAGCTTTGCTAACCATGTCATTACCATAACCAACCACATAACTCCTTCCTCAATTCCCAAACATATTCAATACTTTGGCCGAGATGGAATAGTTGACAGGAAACTCTTGATATCAATCTCAACTCCTAAAAGTTTGGAGAACCATCCTAAAATAATGAAGAATGAATCGGGTTCGCCCATATGTTTCTTGTCCGCAACATAACTAGGCCTTTGGTCAGCGGTCTTGAACCCTAAGCTCCTTGGAAACAAATACTTACCGAGCCAATTTAGGATCACCATGTTGCAAACACAGGTAGTAGTCATCTATTGGGAATATCTCGTCCTCGGTACCATTCACTAGTAGTAAATTCGAGCATGGTTTGTCAAGAGTTCCATCCTTTAACAAGGAGAACCTATCCATTGCCTCCTTCTTGAACCTTTCAAAATCAGTGCCGTAGCCATATTTGTGGCAAAGAGTCTGTGCTAGGCTTGATTATATCTGTTAGCAGATTGCATATACACGATATCGGTCCCGATTTTATAACTCACTCAAAAGGATATTCTAGGTGGTCAACATGGTCGAGCCATTCGGGATCGAACATGTAATGACATCCGCCGCCGAGCGCAGCGACACCCTTCAGCTTATCAGCATGTGTATGTGCGAGCCTGATGCTATAATAGCCGCCTGTGCTAAAGCCCCAATTGACTATCTTGCTTTGATCGATAGCTTCTTGTTTACCAATCCAGTCGAACATGCTCGTCCACACGCGATCTGGACTCGTCGGATCCGATGGTATACCAGGGTTATCACCAGTACCAGGAATCTCAACGACAAGAGTAGCACAACCAACTTTCCGCCACCCTTCTTTCCACACTGAAAGTTCTGTTCTGTACCCGTCCAGACCCGTGAAAATGATAACCAGGGGCACCTTTTCAGATGCTGACGCGCGTGAAGGAAGGTGGTAGAACCCTGGCAGGACATCACCATCACCTTGTTTGGCATGAGTATGAGAGATGTCAACCTGAACCATTGGGTATGTATGCAGTCTAGACGTTGGAAATGTCAGCCCTCAAGAATCAAGATATATCTATTGCCTACATCCATGCGTGAGCTCACCCAAGGCCCTTTCTAGCTGCTTCTTTGCCAACCTGCCAGGCATATCGCTGTTTCTCCGAGCGTGGTGCCGGAAAACGTGCTATGCGGTATAAAGCCGAAGCTCTCCTATTTTTGAAGTAAGTTATATTTCATAGATGTAGAGATGAGCTTTGATTTGCGCATACAAGTACAATTCTGACGCCTTTTTTTTATGCCCTGCCTTCTCTGCTGCCTCAGCCACGGCGACGAGTTCCTCCGCTTTGGGAAAGAAACAAGATGCATATTCATCCCAATCGTATGGTTCTTTCATGTCTTTCTACGCGATATCAGTAGTCGCATTAGTATTAATGTTCCTACTTCGTACCTTGACAATGCTTTCCACGACAGGCTCGAAGTCCTTTATGGAAGCGAACATGAATGGGTACAGCCCCTGGGCACACTGCAGACCAAATTAGTTACTGGAGACTATAAGCTTGAAGTTTCATACGGGTTCTCGCCATTTTGTCTCCCACAAGGCCTGAAAGCTTGCATGATGTGGTGCCGGAATCTTTAATTTCTCCTGGATAAAAAACTTCCCTCCTGGGGCCGCCATTGCATTGCTTTTCAAGACGAATTAAAAGTACAACTCAAGCACTGCAAGTCTGAGACATAGATAAAAGAAAATGTTGCAAATGGAAAAATTGGCAAGTCGACTCAATCCACGTTCTTGACGTTATTCGGACGTGTAGCCATGTCGAGTGAAAGTGCACGTCCGCGGACTTCGGCCTGGGGTAACCCGCTGTTGAAGCCCGCTAGTTCAATACGCAGCAACAATGTATTTCCATCTCCTCAAGTATGAGGGCGTCAAAAATGACGCAGCCGGGTAAGTAACTTGGTTTGGAGGTAATGGAACACGTACAAAACTGCTAATGCTGCACGTACGGCCAAAGAACACACTCCAACGGAGTTTAGGATACGCCTTGCGACTTGGTGAATAGTTCTCCTTAGAATGCTCCGGATGCGCAAAGATGCTCTTGTAGGAGTATTCACTCCGCCAACTTGCCTACAAAAGAAGAAGAGAGGCGAGTAGGTGCAAGATATGGCATTGAAACTATCCAGGAAAGGAGACTCATTGGAACAAGTTAATCAGGTCATCCTACCTGATCACTGCAACAAAGGCTTGACAAGCCATAAGGCAATGTGCCTAAGAGGTATTGATATCAACAAACAATACCCACACAGAAATAAGACCCTCCATGGTTTGAGACTTATTCCCAGCGTCTTTTCTCACACTCGAATGCACAAGTTAAGTATTTCATATAACGACAATGATAGCATAATAGAGGGGGCAAGCCGGGGCAAGGGCGACGCACCCGGCAATTAAACGCGTGTGAGCAGAATCACAACGGTGAGGCGGCGATCTGATGCTAGAGTTTGACGAGGTGAGCCAAGAAAAGACAAATCAGAGATTGTTAAGGTGCAGCAACAAAGGGACTGCAATGTTGAACCTGTCAAGTTGTTTAGCTGGTCCAATACCACTCAACATCAAGAGTTGAGGTGAACAGGCTGCTCCACTACAAACAATCACTTCTCTTCTCACCTTTACAAAAAACTGTTTCCCCGGTTTCGATCGAGTAGACTTGAAATGTACACCGGTGACCGTACATCTTCCAGCATCAAGCTCCAACCGTGTGGCGATAACGCCAGTACACACGGTTAATTGAGAACTCCTGGCTATAGCCAGACGTTGGGTAGATACGCGCTATACGCGCTATGCCGGTGGCCGTTTTGGTCAATTGTGTAGTCCAAGTAGTAGTAACCTGCAGCGTGGCCGTCTGGATTATTGATACTATCCTCGATAGGGAGACCTAGAGCAGCAGCTGACTTATCGATGTAGTTGTGCAGCTGAAACTGAGGCAAATGCTGAACAATATGCAGAGGCCCATTGTGCCCAAGGGATGCAGCGTTGGGATGAGAGACGCAGTTCTCGATACGCTTGAAGATTGGTTCAACCATTTCCCAGCTCCAGTTCGGATGCTCCATCTGAGCCCATTCATTGTACATTGCAGGCATCCCGCGAGTACATAGCATCTGGTTTATCCTTGACGATCCACCGAGTGCCTCACCAGACCATAGGTCTGCTTGTCTGCCATTGCAACTTTCAATGGGCTCTGACCAACGACGAGTTACTTGCAGAATCCTGCTTAGACTGCCGGAGATCAAGGGTATACGCGACAGCCAGTGATCATTAATTGCGCCTTTCTCCAGAACCAGGACAGTCACGTCTGGGTCTTCGCTCGGTCGGGACGCTATCGCACAGCTTGCCGTGCCTCCGCCAACGACAATGTACGAATACTCTTCGCCATGTATCTCAGGCGCTTTACGCTCGGGATAAGCGCTTTCAAAAGGCCACATCCGTCCTCAGCGCACACCTCCTTGAGTTCAGACTCTCTCAATTGACTCTATAAGCCCGGGGGGGGGGGGGGGGGGGGGGGGGGGAGAGTGTTGCCAAAACCGAAGAGCTGAACCATGTCTTCATGATTCAAATGACAAATGCAATTGCTATTGCTAGAATAAACTACGGTCCATATCTTTGAATGAATCTGAAAATTCATATCGTGACCGGCGGGCTTAGTACTGTAAATGCATTGCTTTCTGTCATACCATGTTTTTGTGTTGCAGTTTTTTCTTGATGCTAACATGAGAAGCAAATGTTATGCATTTGATTGCTTAAACGCTAACTGTTACGAGCAGCACGCCGAGCCCGCCGAAAATCGAAGGTTGGGGTATGTCTATGTTCGTCATGACTTTCAACCCCACAAAGCAACAAATCAACTCCCCACTCCCATTAACCCAATTCCTGTGAAAGGCAACCATGAACGCCGATCATGACAATTTTCTGTTTCTTCCTTAATGAGATAATAATGTGGACTCACTTTCATTTATCGTTGCTCAAAGGTACACCTACGGAGTATAGCCTTGCTAATAACTGGGTACCCTAGCTGCTTAGCTGTCATGGTAATATAACCGGTAGGCGCAAGACATTGATAAATGTCGGGCTACGGTCAACTCTTCTCTGCTATTGGATATGCTATTACTAACGTATGTTAAGCTGCCATGATACAGTTTATGAGTCAGCAACACGCGAGAGTTGTGACCTTGCACGTTCTCTTCTTCTTGTTCTAACTATGTACCTGCAGAGAGTGCGCGACGACAGTATTGGCGGGGGTCGTCCGTAATGAGGCTAATGCCATCATTGTCCCTGCTGTGGTAACACCTTGCATTCGCCGTCACCAGTGGTCTGCTCTTGTCCCACTTGCTTTATGATTCTATGGAATGCATCTGATCACCGTAATGCCCGGGTTGCAACTTATTCGAGGCTTATCTTGCGTTCCCGCAGCGGAGTGCGTTACGTTACCTTCCCTTTAAGTACTAGTCGGCTGCAGCTAATCGTTATTCCCAGTAATATGTCAACGCAAGCCACCAGGATCGTCGACGTATGGACGGAGTCGGCGGCGTACAATGATGTATATATCATTACCTCATGCCAGCCTAACGCGATAATCTCTATTCAGATACTGCCCTCCTCCCAGCCGTCTTCTGCTACAGTATTTTACATGCAGCATACACTGGTATTATCTTCTTAGAGGTTGCGACCATGGCAAGTATTTTGAAAGGCTTCACCGCCTTGGTTACGTTGTTGGCGCCAATCAGTATTGCGCAATTCGTCGCTGCGCCAACGGATCTGATAGCCAAAGAAGGCTATGCTGGCATCACTGTGAGGTACAAGGAAGTGCCGACTGGAATCTGTGAGCTCGACCCGAATGTGAAGAGTTTTTCTGGTTATGCAGATGTGGCGGAAAACGAACACATCTTCTGGTAAGATATTCACCATGGGCAAAGTAGCATGACCCGGGAGCGATGGGAGAAACTGGGCATTCGTGTCCGGATCTGCCTAATAGCGCAACAAGCATGTCTACATATATCCATGAGTTAGCGCAAGCAGTCTACAACGGGTTCTTGGACTAGCACTCATTCGAGTCAACTCTTGAGGGCTCGTGCTAATATCTAATTTACAGGTGGTTCTTTGAATCAAGAAACCAGGATCCTACCGAGGTGAGTGTCAAAGCAGATAAAGCCGGCTGTAATAACGCTAACTCACTGGCAGGCTCCTCTGACTGTCTGGATCAATGGAGGTCCTGGATCGTCTTCGATGATAGGACTGTTTCAGGAATTGGGACCATGTGGAGTTGACATCAACGGTGAACCCTTCAACAATCCTTATTCATGGTCGAACGTGAGCAATATGGTACGTTGAATGTACCATTACTTTTGGTGCATCTTAGACTGAACCCCTGGAAGCTTTTCATCGACCAGCCTACCACGGTTGGTATGTCATATTCAATTCCCATCCCCGCGTACGAAGACAGTAATGGCAATATTGTTCAGCTGCCAAACGCATCCTGTCCAGATTATGCTCAGCAATACGACAGTTGTGGAACATACTCGAAGCCTGACATTACTCTGGTCCCGAACAATACCCTGGGCGCGGCGCCAAACATGTGGAAAACACTACAGGGTTTTATGGGCGCATTTCCTCAATACTCGAGAAGCGGTTTCAGCTTCACCACTGAAAGTTATGGTGGCCACTACGGTCCAGTATTTAACGGCAAGTCGTGTCATGCTATGCAGGTGCTAAGATTCTGACCAGTCTTAGAGTACTTCCTTGAACAAAATGCCAAAAACATTTCAGGCGCGCACAAAATTGAGCTTGAGAATGTTTTGATTGGAAATGGCTGGTTTGACCCCTTGATCCAGTATCAGGCTTACTACAACTTTTCCGTTTACCCAGGCAACACGTATGATTACGACCCGTACACAGACGTACAGAAAGCCGAGTGGTTCAACAACATTTATGGCGAAGGAAACTGTGTCGACAAGACATTACAGTGCTATGCTACTGGACGGAATGATGTATGCTCGGATGCCGACAATTTCTGTTATTACAACGTTGAGGCGCCATACGACATATACTCTGGTCGTGATGAGTACGACATGAGAGAGTTGACGCCTGATCCTTTCCCATATTCATTTTATGTGGATTACCTCAACACCCCGAGTGTACAAGCTGCCATTGGCGCGTATCAAAACTTTTCGGAAGGATCTGGCACTGTGAGCACCGCTTTCGGAAATACTGGTGACGACGACCGCGAATCGAATACGATTGAAGACGTGCAGAAACTGCTCAAAGCAGGAGTGCAGGTAATTTTGTACTATGGAGATGCGTAAGTGTTCCCGAGGATAGTAGCTCAAAATCTGGCTAATCATTGTGATAGTGATTACAACTGCAACTGGTTGGGCGGTCAGGTGGTTGCCAAAGAGATCAATGCCCCTGGTTTCGAGGATGCCGGGTTTATCAATATCACCTCTTCCGATGGCATTGTGCATGGGCAAGTGAAGCAGAGCGATCTCTTCAGCTTTGTGCGCATCTACGAGTCTGGCCACGAAGTTCCTTTCTATCAACCATTGGCGTCTCTAGAGCTTTTCGAACGAGCTTTAGCACGCAAAGATATCGCGACAGGAACGGAGGATGTTACCCCCGCGGGTGGCAAGTATAAGACCGTGGGCACTGCCACCAGTGATTATCGTGAGGGCAACAGCACAATCGTCGGGGATGTACTGCCCAGCAATTCCACCTACAATACAGCCCTCAATGGACCAGACCCTATTCCGACATGGGCGCCGGTTATCTCAAAGAGCAAGCGAGATCTTGAGTCGAACCTAAAATCGAAGAGAAGTTTCAGAAAACTTGGTAGACCGATACGCTCCAGAGGCGGTAAACGTCCCGTGTAGGAGGGTGTAGTCATTAAGAGACATATGCGGCAAAACCAATGCCGAAGAGTTTTCTCGGGGGAAGGCTTTCGAAGAAGCCCACATGTCAGATAGATATGTTCATGATCCTAAATTATTTTTTTGTTTGTCATGTACCTGGACCGCCAAAACCTTGAATACGGCCAAGACCCCTTAATAAGCGAGCTGGGCTGCTATGTAGTGTCCTACCCTGCTACCTAAAGGCAATCTTCCACAAATCGCCTCTTCGAACATGTTGAGTCAGATATCCATAAGACATGGGCGAATAGAAAACCAGACTCGACTCGTACCGAGTATGCGAAATGGCGGAAATAGGTAGGTACTATGGTATGAGGCATAGAAAAGCACAGTTAGGCGAGCATTCTGGCAAAGAAAATACAATTGGTTCGGAAACTTAACAAAGCGGAAATGCACTCCCTGTTATGAGCCCAATACTTGCCCCGCAAGTGATATCTCACCCTCTATACTATAGCATCGCATTTTTCACGATTTGACGTTCTTTGACTGTTCTTAATGCAATCCGCCGGAGAGTTTCTCGCAGTTATCTTGGTGGATCCGGCTATCGCTGGCGTGTCGGAACGGAAAAGTCTAGCGTCCAACTCTAAATACGTCGTGGTCGCCTCCTTCATTTAGGTTCTCTTGTGCAGGATGTAGAGAAATCTTGGGAAAACTTTTCGTAAAAAGAAAAGCCAAGAGATTTCCTTGTACGACTCGAAGAATCTGAACTCGTAGTTGTTCTTTTTTGTTATTGTTGGTTTTTGTAAAGCACCACACCAGAGTCTCTTATGGTTCAACCTGCACTTGTTCATAAGGATCGACAATCTGCTCATTTCCCGAAATACCAACATAGACTTGTTTGGCTTCCGGGGGAGGTCACTAGATCCCCGGACTCTCTTGACCATAGATTGAAGATCGGCTAAAATCGAAGGTCACTCCACCGATCAGTGGCCAATAAATGCCAAATAGATCTTTTTTCGCCTGCGGTGCCTGCCCTGTATTGTACCGGCATTTGAGTCATGTCCCACATAGCGGCACATGTCGATCCTAAGAACCCTGAGAGCTAACCTCAGCTTCCACGCCTCATTGGCTTAGCGAGTGTTTGGTGCAAAGTATAATACCAAAATGATGTAGTGCTTGCTTCGCAATGCCAGGGGCCATAGCGCTAGACCTTGACAACTCGTCAGCTCATATTTCTTGGGTTTCAACGTGGATTCGCAAGCAACCCAGTCTTGCCAGCTGATAATAAGCTTGGGAACCCAAAGTTCTCATCCAGCCTTCCTCCGTCTTTTCAACCTTTCCGACTGCCAATTGTTGGCATCTCGACACAATGTCAACCGTTCAATGATCCTTATCAATTGCTTTTTGGCGATCGGAATCCACCATTGCCCAAGATGACGGGCGAAACGGGGCCAATTGTCAACGTGGTGTCGCTACCTGTGGCTATGGTCATCGGAGGATTTTTCGCACTGGCCTGCTACAACTGTATTGAGATCTACGGCTTCATCTACTACACGTTCAAACGAAAGCAGGGACTCTACTTCTGGAGTATGCTGATGGCCAATTCCGGGATATGGATACATGCATTAGCTGTTCTACTGCGGTTCTTCAGTTTGGCACCAAATCTGCCAATGTCCGTCGTAATCTGTCTCGGGTGGTTTCTCATGGTCACCGGCCAGGCATTTGTGCTGTACAGCAGGCTGCATCTCGTTGTTGGCGACCCAAGGAAGATACGATGGGTACTCATCATGATCGTCACAATGTTTCTTGTGGTACAGATCCCTACAGCTTTGCTGTTCATCACGACCAATTCGAACATACCCACTCAACCTCTCTCTGAGAGGATCTTCATGGTTTATGAAAATATCCAAATCGCAGCATTCACCCTACAGGAGACTATCATCTCGGGGCTTTATGTGTACGAAGCTTCAGTTGGTTTGAAGTTGATGGATGTAATCAAAGGCCCACGGGTGCGAGCTATAAACAGAGAGTTGATTGGGTTGTTCGTATTGGTCGTCACACTCGATATTACGCTCATGATTACGGAATATACCGGCAACTTCCAAATTCAAACAACATACAAGCCTGTGGTCTACAGCATCAAATTGAAGGTAGAAGCGCTGGTCCTTAACAACCTTCTGTCATTAGTTCAATCGAGTACATGTTCATGCTGGGACTCTGTGGAGCGGCAGTACTCGCTTTCCGAACGGCGTCTCACCGAATCTACGGTAAATACGGGTCTTAGAGTCCCGCGCGCTGTTGAAACAAATTCGTCGATCAGGTCGACCTCGGAGGCGGCAGCTTGGATGGACAACTGGGGCGGTATATACGATGGGAGACCACGCTTCCCGAAGAAAAAGTCCAAAGATTAGTAGCCAGACGTTCAACCAAATTTAAGCGTCTTGTGTGTCAAGAACCTTTTTTGTTAATCTTGAGTCAACACGTTGTTCCTCCAAAATGCTGTCTGAAATGCTACTAATTCTCAATAGACATTCATTTCACATCATAGCTGATTGGCGACTTTTACTCATTGTTGAATCAACGGCACCAGTCAACATTAGTATTACCAGACAAGAAAAAGTCTTCTGTGAAGCAGTGGAAACAGGCGATCATGTAGGCTCAGAAGCTCGATAAACATGGGTAGCTCTAGACCAGACTCATCCGCCGGCAAGAAATGCGTATAGGAATCATTCACTTTAATTACAACACACGTCACGCGCAATTGTCGCAGATCCATCCGCCATTACTGGTCGAAAGGACTGTAATTCGAGAAAAGGTCTGCGTAATATACCGATCGCATCTCGCCGCTGATTTGTAACTTGAGCCAGCTTTTTTCTCTGTTCATTGTACTTCGAAACAGAAAGGTCACTCATGGTAAGGTGTCTCATTCAAGTGGGTCACATCGAACTTCATTCAGCGATCAACTAACTATCAATTAACCTTGAATTAAATCAGCTTCGTCTCATAATACAACATTCATCTCCGGAGTTGAGAATTTTAAGAAAAAATGTCCATTTATGTCTTTTTTTTTTTTAAAAAAAAAATAAAAAAAACCGAACCTCCCCATCGATGGGTAGCAGTTTGATCCCGTCAAAAGCTTATTAAACTCTGCTCTGGGCGTGCGCGAGATTAGCCTCGCGAAGCATTCTGAAATCGGCATTTACATTTACGCACCTTTGCACACCTTTGCATGATTGGTATCGAAAAACAATGGTCAGGGTTGGATTACAACAATCGACACATTGTAGGCCACTTCGTGCTCGTATTCAAGTTGCTTCGTGTATATATTTCAAATACTGATATACTTCTACTGCGAAAACAACGACTCTCAAGACAATCTTGATGTCGGAGCCTAAGGTGGGATGGAGTCAACACAGGTTTCAGAGTGATTTCATATTGTAACAAAATTAAACTGTTATCGAAGACTCGAGAATTTAACGTGTTGATTGGAATAATGTCCTAGGAAGTCACCGTGTGATAGTATTCGCCACTCCGTGTAAACACTGATTCAGCTGTTGTGTGTAATAGGTGCGAAGGCGCCTTGCGCACCCGCGGCTGGGTTTTTGTGCCTGGAAAGGCCAGCTGGTTCTGATTGGGCTCTGTACTTAAGATTATTACGAAATTATATATCTTCTTTTTGAACTTAACATGCTATCTACTACATTTTCTTGCAACATTGGATGCGAAAGCGACATCATCTCAATGTATAGGGCACATCTGGGCTCCTTTTTGCAGTTCAATGACACCAATTCAAAATGTGATATGGAGGATACAAGACTTTTGAATCTCTGTTTACGTTAGGCTTCTCCATTCCGCTTAGGCAAACACCATATGCGTATCGAGACAACTCTCGCAGGCTTGACTTACTGCCAAATACCCGGAGGAAACCCAACACTAGCATAGCTGAAATCGTAGCATTTCGTAAATTGCCAGACATCCCATGCTCCAGGTAGGCAACTACCTTTTACGCCGATTAATACTTATACCAGTACGATCACCGCAAAGTTCAACTGCAATTTTACAGTGAATGAAGGTGCAGTTCCTTAGATAAGAAACGATTCTCGTTTCTAGGATATTAGTGTACAAGCTACATACATACGATTCCATGAGAGGATCATCAGAGTATTTATAAATGCAACGGGCAAGTGTAGTTCTTAGCATGCGAAGCTATCACCACTCAAACAATGGGCAGAAAGACCTGCTCGCTTATTTGTGGTTTCATGTCATAAAAGTAGCCAATTCAAGAAGATTTGTTAGAGACAAGTTGCATCTCTACGGGTATCATGCCTCAACATCGCAGAAAGGCAGATACCCGTGCAAATATCGAAGGCCATCCTGTTTGACTCAAAAATGTGTTCCATCTACTACAACTTAAGTATGTTGTTATATAACCCATTAAACCCTTATCACAGCGTAGAGAGGATGAAATACTCTCCGCTTGTAACGAGCTTCTTGTCCGCTCTCTTGAGCATGATCTTCATGATAACACATGTCTAGATCGACACCCCAGAAGAGGCGGCCATGGGAAAGTTGGCCATGACATACCGCGGTCTGTCAGAGGAAGAAAACAAGTGCGGACTCCAAACGGTGCCTAATTGATTCCGAAGGTTTATGATGCTTTTTGAGCAAGCGCGCTTCTCGGGGCGTGGAACTGGCTTAACTGAAGACCATAGCATTCGACAAGAACCGCAGATGTAGAGGAAGAAATCGGCGTAGCACGCGGCGTTGTTGGTTGTCGTCAACGTGATCCTGAATTTCGATGAAATGTCTTGGTAAATATTGCATAGCTAGTAGTGGTAACTGATGGCGTAGACTTATACTCCTCTCATAGATTCGTCGAATACACAACTCTCAGAGGGCGCGCCGAAGACAGACGGCTGAACAATCCAAATAGTACAACAATTTGGGAACTCTCATAAGAAAAGAAAGCTCACTGATAGGTAAATAAACTAGTCAGAAGCTCTGCTAAGAACTCTTGAGCAAATCTTATGAGTGCTAACAAGACAGGATCTATCATTAGCATTGTGACAAGCTACCATGAGCAGCGAGTTCTCTTTGAACGCAACGGTTGGGTCCCACTATACAAGCTTGATAACTCGGTCGATAATGCTTAAACGTCTCTGTATCTAAACCTCGAAATTCTAGCTACGTAGAATGATACCAATCCATCTATCCCTCAAATTTGAGGCTAGCCTTCTTCATCCATACCTGCTTGTACATAAATATCGCCCACAAGGACATACCCCACAACCCAAGAACTAGCGCTGGTGTGGCGATCTTTAGTCTGGTTCCGTGTGGGGAATGGGTCTCGAACAACCCGTATTTCCCTCAAGTCGTCCTCAGAGGGGTGATGGAAGGGCCCATAATTGCTGAAACTCATGTCATAAGGACTAGGTTTGCTTGGTGTATATATGGTTCTTGGGAAGTCGAAGAGTGCTTCCGTGCTGGCCTCTTCGAAAACCTGTGAATGCTATGATGCGCGATAGTTTCAAGCTCGGATCACTTTGAATATCATTACTCCGTACGTTGTGTCCGATTGGTCGCTGGAAAGTATTTTCAACAATGCAGCCAACCGACCTTTTAGTACCCGATTGGAAGATACGGCGACTTCGGGTGGTGGGTTGCAGATCATCAAGATACACCCTTGTTGTGTAATGTAGAAGCAATTTTTTTAATCCTCCACTTGATCCTTGCATGCAGAACCTCATGAGCGTCATGAATAGCATCCTCTGTCACAGGGACGATGGTCCATGGTGATCATGTTGCGCGATCACGCTATCATACAATTGCGGGGTCAATAGCGCTTACAATGTCGAATAGTAATACCAGCCCGCGATTAAACTCCGCGACCAGCCGGTGATTTACCAGATAAGAAGCATTTATTTTCAAAATCTCCGTGTAAACTCAAAGAGAAACTCAACTATTCTGTGCCATATATATATAGATCATCGATCCGACAAAGAGCAATGACAAATTCCACGTCAAACCCACCAACTAAATTTGGTGTAGTTCTGTTCACGGGGTTTCAATCTTTGGATGTCTTCGGACCCCTCGATATCCTGAACTTCCTCTCAAAAATGAGGAAGTTGGAACTAGTCATTCTCGCCAAGGACTTGAACCCGGTGTCGACGTCATTGACTGCTGGCGGTTTCGGCCAGTCGGTGGTGCCTACGCACACGTTCGAGAATGCACCGGACGACATCGACGTGCTCCTAGTTCCGGGAGGCCAGGGAACACGGGACGATGCGAACATTGCACCGGCCTTGGAATATGTGAAGCGGGCGTTCCCGGGACTTCGCTATTTCTTGACCGTATGTACGGGAAGCGCTCTTGCTGCCAAGGCTGGCGTCCTGGATGGGAAGCGAGCCACGACAAACAAACAGGCGTTCAAATGGGTAAGCAATTGCGATTCGAGATTTAATCGTTTACTAAGATTTTACAAGGCAACATCGCAGGGCCCGAAGGTGGAGTGGGTACTGAAGGCGCGATGGGTGACGGATGGCAACGTGTGGACGTCGTCGGGCGTATCAGCAGGCATCGATATGATGTTCGCATTCGTCGCAGAACGGTATGGAGATGATGTGGCAGAGACGATATCCATAAGGTCTGAGTACCGTCGAAATACGGACTCGACAGACGATCCGTTCGCAAAGTATGCTGGTGAAGGCTTGTGAACCGAGCCAACGGCTTTCGATATGATTAGGTAGTGGATACGGGCGCATTTCGAAGAGAAACTTGGAAAATGTTGTCAATATACGCATCTCGCTCCATGGCCGGGTTGGGGTGTCCGCTCTCAGGCCTTGCGTACCACTCAGCGTCTCTCAGCTTAATTGCTTCTTTGGCTATGTGAGTCAAAGTATTGACCGTAGGTCTAAGTTCATGTTGTACGGCTAAGCAGCTGGCGATCGCCGTCCTAAGACTACTGTCGAGGCATGGCACCGGATCCTGACCTTGATCATCAGGTAGAATCGACATGGCCATAGTGCGAAAAGTTTCCCCTCCACCCTGTAGTGTGAAAGATACAGCTTCCTCCGTGGGCAGGTCTATTACCTCTTGCGACTGCAACGTGATGAGCTCCGCCATTACCTATCAAGTAGTTAGGACCGTTCTACGCCTTTTGACCGAAACTCAAACTCACACCTCCCACCTGAAAGATGTTGTCTTTTACGGGATCATGATCAGAACGCCTACCAGACATTCAGCATACTATTCTTAGATGATACTGGAAACGTGTAACTTACGGGGGCTCCTCAGTCGCATAACCAAAATCAATGAGCTTTAGTTGAGGGATGATATCGTGTTCATACTCCCCAGATGATGGGTCCTCGGCGCCAACCATGACTTCGTGACACGTTAATTGACAAATGGTACCACGCATGTTACTTTTGACGTACTGTTGAGGGTATGCATATCATTGTGCGTCATATTACCCGGGGGTCTATCGCCCACATGCTCTAAGCGTTGCCTCATATACGCAGGTTGAGCGGGTGGCCACGCCATTGCGATCGTCATCCGGAGTACTGCGACGTTCCCTTAGAAAGTGGCTTCACTTAGCGTAACGTGGAGGCTCACAGCAGAGAAAGAATCTCCATAGCACTCGGTTTGGCAAGGTAGCGAGACCGGCATCTATTACTCGTCCGATGAAGTCTCTGACGGTGCCATTTTCTATCCATTCGAGATATAACCAGTCGTCCATGCGATGTGGCCGAAGTGGCAACAAGCTTGCTAAAGGGTCATAAGGGACGGCGAAAATTTGGCAAATATGCTTTGCCCATTGCAGCGACTACCAGGTGTATTAGTAAGTATTCAGGTAGAAAAGCGTACCTGCGAGACCTATGGCCTACCGTCAATAGACGCTTTTCTGTCTCAAGCTCCGTCTCTCGTCCGCCACGACGAATCCGGTCCATGGTCTCCGCGTCCCGCGCAACATCCTCATCCGTTTCAACAAAATCTTTGTCATACCGCACTGGGGCGCGCTCGTGCTTCAACACAATTTTCTTCCACGATGACGAAGCTGTTAGTCTATACCGAAGTCTCCACGTATACCCCTGAGCGCCCTCGCTTATCGGTCTCTCAAACTTGAACCTGTCTTTCCCTTCGTTACGAAAATAGGCTTTCAACAGATCACCGAAATCTTCCGCCCGGAAATCGTTAGGTGTGATGAGTGACATTGCGTGTCGAATGACGATCTGTTAGACACAATCTTAGAGCATCTTTCATGGCGGCGACGATTAGTAGTCCACGGTCTTTTGGATCAGTGACAAGAGCACTACTAACAAAGCCACATTCGGAGCCCAGCTCCATTCTTACGCTCAATCCGGAGTCGGCGCAAAACAAGACAACAATGGTCTCCTTGAAAAACAAACAAATCTTGAATTATTGAACGGTGAGTTATGACGTGGTCCTTACTAGTTGTATCTTCCCCCGATTGCTGTATGATTATACCGTATCTTTGATTGCCCAACATCATGCCTGGCAGAAAATGTTCATGTAATATAAGTAAAAACAATAAGAGGGTTTATAGTAGATATTCCCATATTCATACTGCCGACTTCAATTTCCAAACTCCAACCAGAACTGCGCCGTTGTGGCGCCCCTACTGAATAAGGCCAGTAACGAAGCTGCTTGCTTGCTGTACCTTGCCCGTATAGTCCAGATGCGCGCGCGTGACGATCAACGTCCCATCGCAGACTTTGTCTCCATCATTGCAAAGAATAAGTGTTGTTGCCGGATCAACATTAGGGACCTGGTCATCGTCCTGGTCCTTCTGTGTGTCCCCGAAAGTGACCGCAGCAGCGATTTGACTCAGGACAGACGAGTCCTCGATCTGCTCCATAGCTCTGTGGATCAAGGCAGCACCTTGGCTATAGCCTGAAACCACAATGCGTGACTCTGGACATGTAGCAGATATATTCGTAATCAGCGCGGCTCCGTCCTCGGCGCTGTCGGGGTCGGTACCGCCTGGAATCAGATTCTGCACAAGACCTGCCGGGTAATCAATACCCTGGACTGCGACACGATCAGCACCCAAAGCATCCTGTAAGGACGCGGCCAGTTGAGGTCCTGGCTGGTCGCCCTAGATTCATCTCAGTCAGCCGGGGTTTTGAGTTCAGAGAAAGGCCTTACCAAGTTCCCGTCTTGGGTGCTCCCTCTTGCATATACTAGCACGACGTCTTTACAGCCGGAATCCAGGAAGTCGTTCGCAGTAAACTCGGCATCGGCGTTGTCCGCCTCCCTCAGCACCAAGTTGGTCTCGCCTCTGGCCACCAGCTCCTCAATGCTTACACCTTCTGGCACGTCGTATATACTTCCTGTATATACCACCGGAACAGCACTGACATATGTAGCTAACAGCCCTGGTAATATTACACTAAAGAATTTCATGACTGGATCGATAATTTGAATATTGCACAAAGAATCCTATTAAAGTAGACCGCAAGATAATGAGCGAAAAAGATGCCACACGCACAGCGGCAGCAATTGGAAATTGGCGAAGAGAAGTTAAAGGAAAGTGATACAAATCATTTGCAAGCAGAACGGAGAATTCAAAGGTCCCGTGAATAGACGAGTTTGTTGTCCAGTAGCTCTAATCGAAGTTCTTATAGTCAACTGTTCTCCCTGCATATGCGCCAGACCACCATAGCCACACACAGGATTGAGAAAATCAAACATGCTGTCAGTTTGAGTGGGCATGGAAGCTACCACATCTGGCCAGGACCGCGACACAACTTTATTGTGCGGGACAATTCGCCGGCATGAGAATCTATCTCTAGAAGTTCTTCAGAGCTTCCATGCTTCCATAGCGCGCGGCAAGGGGGGGGGGTCGTGTCATGATTCGACACGTTGTGATGACGCGCAGTAGAGACGGTTGGCGCTTCAAGGGGTAGCAGTAGAGTGCCTATTTAGGATAATGCAATAGCCAAAGGATGCTTACAGGTTTCGGTGTCAATGTTTCAAGGGTCCATGATCGGTGTGGGGATTAGGCGGCAGAAGTGTTGAATGCGGTATATGAAGTCTAAATTCGGCCCTTCCCGCGGTCATGCCCTGCTGAGAGTCGGCAGAGCGCCAGTAAAGCTTGTGACGCCAGAAACTTTCCGATATTCATGGAAATATGTCTCTTGATTGAGGGGTAGCGAGATCATCCCTGGTCTTGATCCAGACAATCTGATTCACGATTGTTGGTTGAACAACGTTTGGGTGTAAGCTAGCGTTGACATAGTATGATACGAATCGCAGTTTGCAGAGTCAATGATATTACCTCAGAACTTACGATCAGAGCTATTGAAATGCTCTAATTCCATGGTACTGATGTTTCGCAGCGTTTCTCCTAATGACTTGACCCACGTCGTGCTATGTATGGATCAGGCCTCACTGATACATTTCGTTGCTTGCCTGTGATGTGGATACAGCACGCACTGCTGCTGCCATTGTATTGCACACCTAGGTTACCTGATAGTTGTACAAGTTAGGACACTTGCATCTACTGTCGTCAAATTTTGTATCGATTGAGCTGTGGATTAGCTCAGAAATCACGAATTGAAACAACAGAATGACCGTCACCAAGGATGTCTCAAGGAGTAGCACGATGAAAGTGATTGGGAGATGTGCAGGTTGGCGGCTTGACGCTATAGGTTAGAACTTAAGGGTGTTCTAGCGGACCAGGTGCAATAATAAGCTTCATGTGGCAAGAGTACAAAGACAACACTCCGAAGAAAAGGAAGATAGAATTAATCCTTGATGAGCTGGTGAGGCATGTAGTACATTTTAAGCTTGGAATGAGAATTGCTGTTGACCAAAGCAACAAGCTTTAGCCACAGGTTAAGCGTACTCTCTCCCTTTACACAGTATTTCACGGTTCAATGACATACATGGTTCATGCAGCTGCAGCTGCAGGGCAGTTGTGCTTTGTTCTAGTGCATCTAAAAGCCGGAGCCATTGGTCAACAGCGCTTCGGATCCCCTGCAGAATGATGGACTGATAAGGATTTCCCCTGAAGCTTTCTTATCGACACCTGGACTTTTATCCACGATTGCAGTTCTCACCTCAGCGCATTGCAACCTTGGCAGCAGTAAGCGGGTCGGTCGTTTGGACTCTTCCACAACATCCTGGAGCAGCTTGAAAGCGATAGAGGCGCTTCTTGTAAAATGCTTCCACGTCTGGATCATCGTTTGCGACAATGCCGGGAACAGTAATGGAAGCTGCTGATGACGCCTCAGCCAACGACACCATCATCCAGCACCATGCTCATAGGAATGGAGGTGGGCATGGGGACGCCAACTCCGACGCCGACGGTGCAAGACCTATGCAAGCGACGGAACCCGATCATGTCATGAGACCAGAAGCGAAACAACTGCCCTCGCCCCAGCCCTCGCCTACCGTCGATCCATTTCCCTCTCTTGAAGTCACCGCTTCTACTCCTAATGCCACTGTCCGTCCAGCCGGCGGTGTGGCGAGGCATGGCAATTTCGAAGCTACGAGGGAAGGCACGGCTGGAGAAGACGAAGAAGAAGAAGGAGAAGAGTCGGGGCACAAAGAAAGCATATCCTCTTCTACAGATTCTTCCAAACATAGCGATAATGAGTCTTCGTCGTCTTCTTCGCCAGCAGAAGATGCCAATACCGCAGTGGAGAGACCTCCGCAGAAAGTACTAGATGCCCCTGCGCAAACAAAGACGCCGTCCACGTCTACGGCGTCCTCCAAAGAAAAAGAAATCAATGGCACCGGCACCGGCACCGGCACTGGCACGGTTCGCAAGCTCTCTGCTTCCCAGATGCAAGCCCTGACTACATCACCCGAGTCTTTGCCAGTTGCCGTGGTGCCCCCTCAGCCACCCGTCGGTAACAATCGCAAGCCGAATGGAATGGAGTATCCTCTATCTGCTGGGGCGGCGGAATCAGTCAACCGTCAGTCGTTGACTGACCAGGTGCAAAGCGCTGCCGGTGTAGGGCTGGGCATACAAAGCATCATCAACGGGGCTAGTAGGTCACCGGTACTGAATCCAAGGACTGAACCTTTGCAATCCCGCCACTTCTCTGAGAACCCCCTGGCCACTCGGTTCCTTCCAGACAAACGGCCATCTGTTACCAATAGAACGCTCTCTCAGCCTCCTGTTATGCGTCGGCCGACTGTAGGGTCTGGGTCTGCGAATGCTACGTCGCCAAACACTGGCCGGCGCAACTCCTTCAACCCAGCCGCTCGTCCACCCCCGCTGAACCTGGGAAGTTCAGTCAACATCACACCTGCTTCAAGGAGGATTACGCCTTCGTCTCGCAGGCCAGACAAAACACCGTCTACAGAAGACATGGAAAGCACGGAGCCTGTACAGGCGGCCCCCATACAACAGCCAACCATACCTCTTCCTCCCATGTCTTTGCATACGCATCTACAGCTTGAACTGGCAGGCGTGCGGCCGAGTCCACTTTACATTTACCGGCACCAAACATCTGATATACCCTACGAATCTAGCGCTGTCAAATTTGAGCGCTTGCTTAATGCCTTGTTGATACCCCCTTACCTGGAATTGACACTTGTTTTTGGCACGTTGGCTTGTTTTGACGCTTTCTTGTACACATTTACCTTACTTCCTTTAAGGTTCTTTATTGCTGCTTGGGTCCTGGTCAAGTGGTGGGGCTATGTCGTATGGAAAGAAGTCAAGTGGCTTACAGGCTTCGTCTGGCAAGGCAGCTGGCGTCTTTGGAAGAGAGGCCGAAAAAGTAGGGGCCGTCCCTCTGCGAGCCGGACGGAGAGCACTCAGACGACAGCAAGCGAAACTGAATCTAGGAGCCAAAGCAGAGCACGCGATACTGGCTATGCTTCTGACGCCTCTCTAGATGCATCTCGGCTGAAAAGCAACGCTGGCTTCCACCCCCCAAAACATGCCATGCCGAAACATAGGCCCGGAGTCTTTCGGCATCGAAGAACCAAGTCAATGCCATCAGACTTGACTCCGTACCACAAGGCGGACCTTCTACAGGGAGCTGTTATTATATGTAGCTCTCTCGCTCTCATGACCGTCGACGCAAGCCGGATGTATCACTTCATACGAGCCCAGTCCGCAATGAAACTCTACGTCATATTCAATCTCTTGGAGGTTGGTGACCGCTTGCTCGCCGCGATCGGCCAAGACATTCTCGAGTGTCTTTTTAGTTCAGAGACACTATCTCGCAATAGCTTCGGTCGATCGAAGATCCTTCTCCCACTGGGCATGTTCATCCTCTCCCTCATATACAATGTCGTTCACGCTGTTGTATTGTTTTATCAAGTGATTACTCTTAACGTTGCAGTTAACTCCTATTCTAATGCACTCCTTTCACTGCTCATGTCGAATCAGTTCGTTGAGATCAAAGGCAGTGTGTTCAAGAGAATCGAGAAAGAGAATTTGTTTCAACTCACCTGCTCAGATGTCGTCGAGCGTTTTCAACTTTGGATCATCCTAATCATCATCGGTATGCGCAACATTGTGGAGGTTGGTGGCTTGTCAGTTCCAGGTGCTGGAAGTGAAATGGATCCATCCATGTCGGGTCCGGGCCCAATCCATACCGCATCCAACTTACCGGCGAGCTTTACTTTGTTGCCCTCGTGGATGTTCTCGGGCGAGGTTCTATCGCCATTCCTCATCGTCATTGGCAGTGAGATGCTTGTCGACTGGATCAAGCATGCTTATATCAACAAATTCAATAACGTCAAGCCAGTCGTTTATCGCAGAATGCTTGATATATTTTGCAAAGACTACTATACCAACGTGAGTACACACTTAAGCCTATCTACCATCTGGCTTTAATACTAATCTGATCAGGCATTCGGCGCCCCTGCTCTCACCCGCAGAATCGGCCTGCCCCTCCTGCCACTCTCATGTCTCTTCATCAGAGCCTGTGTGCAGATCTACCACATGTTTCTCGCTACACATCTACCGCCACCGATGCCAACAGCAACCACCGCGATCTCTCTCGAGTCCTCGGTACCATCTTCGCCAGCAATGCTGGCTGCGCTTGACCGTCTTGACAGTCTTCTCCGTAATGCTTTGGGTCGCGCTGTTTACGGCAACCCCTTCACGCCTGCTGAGGGCCGGGCATTCTGGTCCTTCAGCTCCGATGATGCTGTCGCTCTAATCACCATGTTGACCTTTTTCTTCTTGGCCTGGCTCGTGCTCCTCCTGGTCAAACTTCTCTTGGGAATGGTACTTCTCAAGTATGCTCGAGAACGTTATGCTGCTGTTCAAGCACAGGAACAATCCATCGTGACAGGTGAGAAGAAGCGGGAAAGCTTCTTTCAACCTGGAAAACGAGTCGGGGGCTGGGGTCAAGTAGAGGTTGGGGACGAGAGACGTAAGCTGATTTATGCCGATGATCCCGAAGGTCTCAAGAGGATGAGGGATCGTGAGAAGAAAGGCGAACAGGCCGGTAAGAAGATGGAAATTGGCGATGATGGTCTGGAGAAAGTGACTAGATATGAGATGATTGCCAAGAGGATCTGGTAACATGGTGCGGACATAACTTGCATTGCACTTCAGCATTGTTACGGCGTCACATCACATTTTCAGGAGCATCAGGGTAATTGAAGGCATTTTCACCTTGATTCGTTTCTTCATTATGATTAAAACTGAAAAGTGACAAGCTCGTTAGTGTGGCGCTCCTGTTGGCCAGATCAGTTTGATGCAGCATGAATATATATAAAAAAGCCCGCCTCGCACATGTGACACAAGCTCTGTACGCATCTGAAAGTTTTAATTTTAAAAAAAACATATCCAAAATTCATTAATTCCACATTAACAACAACATCAAGGCTAAGGACCTCCAATTACGACCTCCATGTTCAATCCCTTTTCGTGGAAACCCAGAATCCATCGAGGGCTATTTATCGCATGCGATGTCGCGAGTAAAGCCCGATCCTCTGATAAATAGCCGTCTGGTCACTTTGTATGTAGCTGTCACGCGGGTTAGGGAACAGCCATAGTCGGCGTTGCAAAGTCTGAATGACTTTGGCGGCCTTTGCATTCGACATCGATGAATTTCTAGCTTAGGAAACCGCGCGGAGGACGATCATGTGGGATAGACACGTCACGCGTGGTGATCAGTAGTAGTCTATTAATATGGAGTAGGATGTAACGGTGAGGAACAGAGCCATCCTCTGTTCCTCTGAAGGCTACTCCAAGTGGTTGCCCTAAGTGTGTACCTGAGGCATCCATTTAATGTGTATGTTAGAAGTGGTTGAAATTCTCTTCCGCTTCCTTTACGATACACTAATCGGTGGTATCTTCTCAACATTACGATTGGGGTCCACCGCGTATAAGCAATCTCGAATCACTTAGTGCTCCTGCTCAATGCCGCCGGGCCAAGGGCCTCGGAAACTCCACTTCTTGATATTTGATATCAGCGGGGAAATGGTTCCGCAGAGAGATTCTTCGCGATCGGCAATGAGCGCCAATTTATTGAGGCCCAGATAAGGCTGTATATCAGAAACAGAGGCTCATTTATAACATCTACTCCAATAGTCTGACTTGAAGATCTAAGATTGCACCAGATGGGGTTCCACGCATGATCCTAACTTTGATCCCTTGTAGGTGGTTGTTGGTTGGGAGGATGAAGTTGACGATTTACCACTGGGTTCACGTATGAACGTGCTCGATGCGGCTAAGAACCACTTCGAGGACAAGGGGAATCCTGCTTTTGATCTCGTGAAGTGGGCTTGTGGTGGCCGATAGTTGATGGGTTAAAGTAAAAAGAATCGATGAAATACGCAACACCGTGCACTGAGAGTATATTCTGTGATGCCGCATCATAGTGATGAGTTAAGCTATAAGTTAGCAGCTGTATGTTTAATTGCCAGCAGGGCCACGAGGAACCCCTGCTCTCATGCCTGTTACGTGAGTCTGCATGAATGATCTTATCGGAGACTCTCATCTTCTGATGCTAGTTGAGAACCTGTGGCAATAGACTTGCGTGAGAGTGGGACGTTCTAAGGAGCCAATCACGGCGAGCACGAGATATAGAGCTGGAGTTAAGAAATATATAGCCGATATTACTGTTATTGCAAATCTTGCCAGAAAGTTCATCACGCCGCGTTGTTGGATTTCTCATTCCTGAGCTTGCAAGATCGCTGCCTCGAAAACCTATTAACCATCAACAAGTCCAACCGCAAAGCTGATGCTGTTTCTTGTCCCAGTCTACCAGTTTTAGCGATCATAGACTCCATTCACATCCTCGGTGCTCACTAAAGTTATACGTGTGCTGAACCCACCAATCTTGAGCCTCATCGACGAATGAAGTACGCTCTGCGATCAACGCGTCACAGTGCAACTCTGCCCGTTTCTCACTCTTTGCAGATGCATAAAAATACGTTCGAACAATATCCAAAAGTTCTCTTGGTAGCTTCGTCGCTGCTTGAGCAGGCCATGTCTCGTCCGGAAGTAGGCCCATTTTTGTAGTAGTTGTGCCAATTCCGGCGACAGCTTGGAAATCTTCCTCTCCCTTGACGACCTAAACATGTGTTCCACCCACCAACTGTGCTGATTTGGAGGAACACTGGCCGTGGAGATAATTCACGTATATGGATCGGCAAGCCGCATGGTAATGAAGCTAGCTGGAAGCCACTGATACGTTTCTGACCAGGACGGAGGGGCAGCGCGGCACTCGACGTCAAGATCCCATGCACCAACTCCAGGGCCACCACAGTACTCAGAGTCAAACTCGTCTGCTGATGGGAGCTGAATTATCTGCCCGTTGCCTGCCCATTTTTCGATGGCGTCCTCGAGACCGACCACCTCATCACGCAATACTTTGCTTTCATTATAGACGAGGGCAAACAAAGAGGGATGGACAAGTGCCTAGATTCATCACGAAGTTCTTTTACAGGCTGACAAATTCAGCACCGCTTACATAGGGATCTGGCTGAAGAAGTAATCCACGTAGTCAAAAACCTCTGATGTCATAATATCGATTAGCGACGTTGGAATGCAGCCGATGCCTTTCGAGAGTTCTCTTGCCAAAAAGCTTCATCGCCGATTGAAGGAGCAATTTAACGCCGCGTCTCAACGTTTTCATTGCCAAAACTTTCCAATGCCAATTTTCTATATCTGTGAGTTCATCCATGCCAATCATGGCGACTTCGCGAACGGGCAGCACTGCGGACTCGGCGCCGCTACCAAAGCCTGAGCTCCCACCGGATATGAATCTCCTATTCCTTGAGGGAATCCCTCAACAGTAAATCAAACCTTGAGTAATTTATCGCATCAAGCGACGAGGTTGATGCGCTATATGCTTACTATTATCTTGTATTAGTATGCGTCTCTGCTATATTAAATACACTACTACGTACCACGGTGCGAAGAGCGTTGGCAACTATTTTACACCCTGACGCCGGGGGAGCCTCCTTGAAGTTGGGGCAGCAACAGCTTCAAAATTGATGCGCGAATAATTGTAATTATACATAGGGGTCCTTGTTTCTTTGGCCTGTCTCCGCCTGATCGTTCGCACTACTGTAGATTCCAGCGGATTGGCGAGAAATTTTAGTGGAGCGGATCGCTATCAACGCGTAGGCAGGAGTGTGGGAGGTCGTCGAGCGCATTGATGTTTACAGAGGTATCCCCGCATGCGACAGGACATCTTGAACTTGGAAGTGTCTTGTCCTTTAGCAATTGAACCGATCATGTCGAAGCTATCGGATCAGGTCGTGCTCGTGACTGGCTCAAGCCGAGGTCTTGGTCTGGCTACAGCCCGTGCTTTCCAGGCAGAAGGCGCTCGAGTTGTGCTCAATTGTCGCGGGAAGGACTCGCTCCCGAAAACGGAGGCAATCGCAAAAGAGCTTGGCGGCATCGCGATTGCAGCCGACGTCACGGACAAAGAGCAAGTGGCTGCACTGTTTGACCAGGCCGCATCACATTTCGGGCAGCCCATAAGCGTCGTGGTCAACAACGCCCTGGCAGACTACCAGTTCAATGGCGATGGCAGGAAAAAGTTGGACTCAATTGAGTGGGAAGATTTCGACAAGCAGATTCGAGTCGCCGTGCAAGGGGCCCTGAACACTACGAAGGCCGCTATATCTGGTTTCGAGAAGCTCGGCCGCGGTCGCATCATCAACATCGGCAGTAATCTGGTGCAGAACCCAGTGGTGCCATACCAGGATTACTGCGCAGCCAAGGGTGCGCTCCTGGCTTTCACTCGTTCGATGGCAGCGGAGCTCGGCCCCAAGAATATCACAGTCAATTTAGTGGCTGGAGGTTTACTAAAGGGAACTGATGCTAGCAGCGCCACGCCAAAAGCAGTGTTCGACCAGATCGCCGCCGTAACACCTCTACGAAAGGTTACAAGTACGCATGATCTGGCTGGCGCGGTCTTATTCTTCGCAAGTCCTTGGGCGAGTGCAATCACTGGCCAGCAAGTCATTGTGGACGGCGGTCTTGTCATGTCCTAGAACCGGAATGCCGCAGGTTTCAGGTGAAGAGTTGTGAATTTCTACCTCGAAGATGTTTCATGGAGTACTGAGGGCGTAAAGTGCCATCATGCACTACTTAATCGCACAAGGGAGCGAGGAAATGTGCACTGGTAGTGGCTCTTAAAATGACGAAAAGAATTCCATTGGGTATTCCAAAACTAATCAATATACCGAAGGATATGTTGATTGCAAACCCTCTACTTCGTACCATATAAGGCCTCAAGCGTTCGAGGTGGCTAGCTTAAGCCTCAAGCGCAAGGACATACCACGCCGAAAATTGGTTGGTATTTTGCGCATGAGGCGGTACTGCCAACCTGTTTGGAACGGTGGTCCAAGCTCTTAGAACTCTGAAGACGTAGGATCGATCATGCGGATGCTGCAAGATTCCGAAGTAGTGTTGTACCTATGCCGGGCTCAGCAGGCCAAAACCACCCCCGAAAGAATTCTCTGCGCCGTTTCTGACAATAGCACCATTGAATCCGCCGTCATGTTGGACCCTCAAGAAGTGCAAACCATGCAGAACAGTTCTGGTATGGGCCTCACCTGAAATCCTGTTACGTGCTCAAAGTCATTCGGAAGTACAGGTGAGGGTGTAGGAGCTCCAATAGGCAACCCTGGAAGAATGTAAATGTTGTGGCTAATCCAGACTACAACTGCCATATCGCAGTAGATCGTGAATGGCTTCAGGATACCAGCGCAGGCGACTAGGTTAGTTCTATGCTAGCCCAGGTGAGATTCGAAGTCCCTCGAAGCACCTAACTATGGCCTACAATGCTGTTATACCCATTGCAGGCCAACCCACCACACCTTGTTGCCCCCTTTGACAGAACAGTGGCATGTGACCGAAACCTCTGAACGTCCAGGAAATGGGACACTGTATCCGCCCAAGAATTATCTGCGAAATCTAACCATGTCATTTGATGATCGTGCTCTCGATCCCATTAAGACATGATGTAAATAACATAGGGGTCAGCACGATTCGCTGCAAGGCCAGGGTCATGATGCATATCGGGCCGGTGTCGGTATATGAAGAATACGAAGTGGTATTTTGGCTCGCCGCCGCTGTTTGGGTGCGATGGGCTGACTGAAAGTGGAACGTAGGGTAAAGAAATGTCCATTGCGTCGGGTACGGGAATATATATATACATTGATTTTGGTAAAGGCTTGTTCAACTTTGGGATATCCAGGACCTTGAAATGTATATAAGCGTGCATACCAGCATTTAAATGCTGCGGCCCTCGAGCCTGGTAGAAGTTGAGGGCTTCTGTCAAGTCCGTGTAGTTGGGCACATCCAGGTTCCGCAGGTCTTGTAGAAACCGCAGTAGTCGAGATCTCCGTTGCGGGTTAGCCTGCGGCATTAGATTGCCAACGCTTATGAGGGATACTGGCCATGACAGAGCTATCGATGTTGCCATGGCTGCCATGTTTGCTGAATTTCGTCAAGACAGTCAAAGCCGTACGGCGATAGAGCATGATAGTATCCATGCTATAACATGCGCATTAGTCACGATAAAGAGGGACCCGGAAGCGCATTTTGGAGTAATCGGCATAGCTTCCGATCGTGAGTATGCATAGATGGCTTGAAATCTGGAAAGTCATTATTGAAATTTTGTGTCTATCAAATCGGGCTTATTGTACGAGTGCCTTGCCGCCCTAATCACGCCGCATGCAGCGCATTGTGCGCAATTAGAACAAAGAAATCGGTAGTAATCACTGTGCACGACTCAGCCATAACCGATTTTCTGCAAGGATTCGTAGAAAGATCCCATAGCCATAATCGCTTCCATGTGCGTCTCTTTCACAGCTGATAGCATGACATGTTTGTATTCTAGCTACATAAAGTGGAAATCTTTGTGCTTGCCCATCACCCAACCTCACCATCTAGAGTAACCACCCTGTCTTTTTCGAATAATGATCTACTCAAGTACTCCTCAATCAGTCTGGTCATATTATTGAAGAACTGCAAGACAGTAACATGTTGTGATATTTCAGCTATAAGTGAAGATGCTTTTGTCGAAGAGCTCTGGTAAATTTCGCTTTTCATGCGTCAGGGTACTGGTCTACTAGCGGCTCACCCGCCATGATAGCCTCAGCATTCAGTCTCACGCTCCATCTGACCACATCTGTATAAGCCTTGTCCTGAAATCCATCTCCGTGATCCGAGATGTCACTGTTTCCACTCTTCGGCCCTTTCGGCCTGTGATGCTGAAATAGTCCGGGCGATGAAGTCAGACAGGTATGTGGTCTTCTTCCCCCGGTGCCCTCACAGAACCACCTCAAGATGATGTCGAATGCTGCATCGAAGTTCTTAAGTCCGGCTTCATAGAGCATCTGGCGAGCACCTTTCTGTGACACTGCATAGACCAATGAGCATACGCCGTCCTCGACATGATGAACCACACGAGTATGCTCTGGATACAACTCCTTTACATCGTTGGGGTTAGAGAGGGTCCAAAGATGCTGTTTCTGCGGTACGGTCTCATCGTTCTCATGCACAACAAGACCACTCGGGGTGTCAAGTTTATCGCTTGCGAAGTGCATACCGCAATGGCCTAGCCACAACACATCCCACTCATCGCCATAAGGCGATATGCTTGGATTTATCGTATGTGGCAGGTTGTCGAGATGAAGCTCTGTCGCTACTGCCTGCTTGTTTTGCGACCGGGGATACGATGTATCCATATAGACGCTCTTGGTACCCTGCAAGGGTTGCGTTAAGGCTTGAGACGACAGTGCAAATGCTCGGAGCTGCTTTCGCAGCCGAACATCCCAGTCCGCATCATCTTCCATGATCAAGGCAGACGAGAGATTCCGCCGTACAACCTCCTGGATCGCGTTCATGTGTCCCCGCCAAGATCCAATGACGGGGTTGGCCGGCCGCTCCTGGCCAACTTTCCCGATTGGCAGAGCCTTATCTGGAACAGTCTCTCCCAAAACGCCATCGGCGAACTCGAGTTTTATGTTGCTCAGCGCAGATGCAAGCACCAAACTGTCGCGCCGGTCGGTTCTGGACGGTAAGCCGATCACGAAGATATTCTCGAACTACGAAAAAGGTCAGCCGATGATCAAGGCGCTTGCGTGTACAACTCACCCCTAGAGTGCTATTGTACACATCGTCGATGCACCCGCCTGCGGGTGAGGATTTTTTACTGTCCTTGCCAAATGAAAATGGCTGAGTATTCGTATCATTTTTAACACCGAAACCAACGAATGCAGAAATCAAAACAATTCCAACGACGATGAGAATAGTATTAGAAGGTCGCCTTGAAGACATGATGAACCATGACAAGCTCAGGGGCACAGTGACCTAAACAATAAAGAAAAATAAAATGTATGCAAAAGTCCCGGAACTTCTATGTTTGACAATATTGGAAGAAGGCGGCCTCGTGTGCCCCAATAATATCTCGGATGGCCCCCAATTCGCCATGCGCCTGGCGAGGTTGCATCGGAGAACCAACAAATGATGAGCGGCACAGCTCGAAGATCCCTGCTCAAAGAAATGTCAGGAAGCGCTATCACAGGTCAATTTTATTTCAGCCAATAATCGGCACTGCCGAAAGCCATTCATTGCCGAATCATGATATCTTACCACGCCAACCGTTAAACTGGGCCAGGTACAACCAAGACACCCCCTGATCCAAACTGTCGGACTGTCATAAACTGCTCGCAATATGAGCTCGTCGGTCACAAAGGAGACGTCACCAAGGATAACTGAAAAGCCTTCCACACTAGGCATTTTCTAGTCTTTCATGATTCGCTGTCTTAACGATATTTCATTCGAGATGGTCTAAAATTTCTATACTCGAAATGAGAATGAAAGGCCATGAAACGACTAAATTTCGTTGACGTCTCGGGAGTGTCCCCTGAAAGGGCTATGCAGGAGGTTGACTAGGATTTGCAACATGTCGACTAGCCTTAACTCTTTTGAAAACTAAGCCCTGCTTACGGACTGAGGCCGAACTCGCGGTACTTCCGGACGCAAGGCGTTACATTCAAGAGAATATACCTCATTTCTGAGAAGCCGATCGAAGACCTTGTCGCCACCGCCGACGAAGATAGAGGTTCACTAACTACTACGAGACGTTCAAGATAGGGGGTTTCATGGTTCTGAGCCTAATAAGCGTTTCTCGTTATTAATAAAAGGGAAATATCTTATAAAACTATAGTAACGACGGTGCTTAAGTATTGCAAAACGACATGAAGAACGCCACCAAAAAGAAAAAAAAAGCAGGGAAGCCACGGGTGACCTTTCCAACGAGAACGAAGTACCGTGTTTTTAAAGGAAGTGCCTTTAAAATACGAGCAGGCCAATATCCGCTTTGGGTTAGTCGACCTCCTGCAAATCCTAGTTGACTTGCTTCATAGCCTCTCCCGCATCCCTAACACAGGTAGCCTGATATGAGTCTTATAGCAACTCAGCCAGATTACCATGTCACGATCCCTGTGCTGGCTCCCATGGTAGCCCAGGAAAGAGACACCCAGGTCTCAGCTTTAACCCACACCCCATGATAGCGAAATTCTCGCTGCTAGTGTTGCAGTGCTTGGGTTGTTCAGTAGCTTTGCTTCTTCCGCCTCGTGTACCATATCATGAAGTCCTCCAGTCCATAACAGTGTCCAGGAACTAATTCGGTAGAAAAGCTCCCGCGTCGACGCCATACTAATACCGTTTGAAGTTGTGCATCAATGATCAGGCCTAAAGCCCTGTTTCTATTCTTTGCGACTCTTGTCTCCTGTGACCAGGAGTCGCTTGCGGTCGGAAAGTTCTTCAATCCACCAAATGCGCCCGAATCTCCGAGTCCCTTCTCGGACAACGCAGTTTGGGCCGTCGGCGACGTGCAGACGATCAAGTTTACGACAACCTATTCCAACTACACCGTAGCCCTCTGGCAGCAGAACCTGGAAGGAGGTTTCGCCCTGCTCGGTCCGGTCATTTTCCGTACGTAGAGTGCCCGGTCCCCCAGAACCCCCCTTGCTGAAGTGTTGCTGATGTTCCTCCTCAAGAGACCGAGACGAACGCGTTTCCGCAGTTCGACTGGGCGATCCAGGTGTTCGACCTGGATCTCTCGTTCTCGAGCGTGTTCTTTCTCTGGCTCCACGCAGGTGTGTCGGCCGATCAGGGCAAGCCGCAGCCGCTCTCGGTCACATCGGCTTTCTTCAACATCACTCGCGCAGCGGCAGCAGGGTCAGCTTCCAATGCGACGGCCACTTCCAGCGCCGTTGCCTCGACTTCCACGCCGGCCGTCATGGTAACCGCCACATCAGGCCCTGCCATCGGCGAGGATGGCTCGGGTCAGGTCGATGGTCTGTCGACGGGGGCGAAGGCGGGAATAGGGATAGGAGCCTCACTTGCCGTCTGCGGAGCAGTTACCGCGGTCTATTTCTGCCTTCGGAAGAAGATAAGGGCCAGCGCCGATCGGGCGAATCGAACAAAAGATGAAGTTGAAGGAACGAGGCCAATCGACGGCGCCGTACACGAGAAGCCGGTAGACACAGGTCTGACGGAATTGGATGGCCAGCAGGAGTACCAACACCATATCTCTCCTATTAAAAGAACCCCTGTAGAGCTTAGTCAAGACTAAGAGTCACACCAAATGAGAACTCATTTATCCCTCCGTCCGAGATGATGAAGCCTCGGTACTGACGGAGGGTGGCGTGTCCATTTAACTTTCGTGATTCCAATCGATCCGCGGCCTCGATCCATGGCTATATATATATTTGTGTTTTCACGTAGCGTTCTTCGGCAGACCATCACGTTTATGATCGCGTTGACAATCGTCATAATCATACGTATTCGATTCGTATACACACGTTTTCGTGATCACCAGTCTATGATCGAATGCTTACCTGTAGCTCCGAGACACCGTGTTCAGGCCGACCTTAGATGCCCAGTTTAATATAATCCAACTCTCTATTATATCTGAGAAGGTTTGGGGGTTTCTTAAAATACAATTTAGAATGTCAATCACCCGCCACCAGTTTTGCGCTGAGCAGATAGACTCGTGTAACATACCGCTAATACGTAATAACGTAGATCCAATTCGGTAGCGAATTAAAATATGTTCGCCTATATGCCCTCAACTCTTTATCGCTGGAACACAAACTTATAACAAAAATTTCTCTGAATATAGTGCGTTATTTGAAGTCGTTGATTAGGAATCCGATTGTATCATAATGGAAGAACATGTCTCTTATTGCCGCATCGTGCTAACCATCTTACCGTTTAGTTAGAGACAAAGTCGAAAGGTTCTGGCGCAGGTTTTACGTCCATTATGATCTTGGTAAACGCGCACGAAAATTATTATTCCTATGATTACCGTCATGACCAGCGCGGCCATATTAGGTGTAAACCCCTATTCCTTCAATCATTTAGTCTTACACACCCGTGGTATCCTCCCCCAAACACCCCACGCTTTGACCCGTTTGAATTCCGAACTATGGCATGATTAAAGCCATATTGAGATTTAGAGCAAACACATGCGTCAGTGCCAACCAAATCAGCAATGGTAATTAATGGTGCAAGGGGTGCCAATTAGTGGGTTTTGTCGGGTTGATACCATGCGTGACAGCGAATCCCTTCCCGTTAAACCATTATTTCACGCAGTTCAGTGCGTGTTACGCGTGCATTGCATCAAGATAACTTCAGGATCTTGTCACGGGTAAAACGCAAGACAGAGTCCAGCTCGAAAGCCACCTCGGCAATGGCTCCCTTTTTATCCTCGTCAGCTTCTTCCACATTATCCAACTCCAGTAGCTTGTTCCTCATGAGACCCTTCAGCCCCTTAATTTGTGTCATAACGTTGGCCATGAAGTCCTTCACCTCTGCGGGCTGGCCCGGCTGGCCTGCCAATGACTCCAGGTCCGAAATGGACGGGCTCAGCAGTCGCACGGGAATCTGTAGCCCATTTACAAGCCGCAGCTGCTCTCGAACTTCGTTAAACTGCCGCTGAAGATCTGCGAACCGGTCGTCATTGCGCAGATTGAGAGCTGTGTCAATTGACGTGACAGGATTGAGGGGTTGCTCAACTAGTTGCGTGTGACGGAGTCCCTTTTGAATTTCTTCGACCTGCTCCTTCAGTCTCTGCACATTCTTCTGAGTGATGAATTTGGTCATTTCCAAACTGTGATCCATATACTCCCTGACGTCGCATAGGTCTGTGGCAACTTTATCAAGCACAGCATTTGAACCTTGGAGCATTTGCGCTTTGACGTCTTGGACAACCGTTGCAAGCTCTGTGACACGTTCCTCGGAGGCACGTCCAAGCAGGCGGGTCTCTAAAGCCCCGATGGCTGTTGCCAGGCTTTTGACCTCTATTGTCAAGGAGTTTTGGTGCAGGAGATCCCACAGTTTTGTGGTCGTTTGCTCAAGAGACTCGATCCGCTTACCCGGAGTTTTTAGGTTGCGTTGTTTCTTGAAGGTCTTCACGTCCTCCTCAAGTTGAGGTATGCGCTCGACCTGTTTTTTTATGCTATCATTGCTGGACGTAAGCTCTTTCAAGGACTGTGAGTGCTGTGCGTGTTGTGCTCTCAAGTCTTCTAATTCTTCGTGGAACTTTCGGAGAAGCCCCTTTCTTGGTGCGAGCGAGGCAACGTGAGTCTGTAGCTCATTCACAGCTGTTTCAAACTCGGATGTCCTTTGAGCAACATCGTCCTTGAGATCACTGTGACGCTTCTTCAAGTCTTCAATTAGATCATGTGACCCAGAGGTCCACTGAGTCATTTCGTCCCCAAGCACATGTTGGTGCTTGTCGGAGTCCTTGGCATGACCACTGGATCCAGATATTCGCTGAGCAACTTTGTCTCTGAGTTCTGTGTGGCGCTTTTCCAATTCATGGGCGAGGTTATTGAAGACGCTTTGCTGCCCATCGACCTGATTTACCCGGCTCTCGATACGCTTGAGTTGTCCTTCCAGCCCAAACGTTTGTTGTGTGACTTCTTCCCTGAGTTCAGTAAGGTGCTTTTCAAAGTCCCCGACAAGATCATTTGTGGAGCTTTGCTGTTGGTCTCCCCGGCGGTCTAGCTCCTTCAGCCGACTTTCAACGCCCTTCACGCAAGCAGCCAGCTTCGTAAGGTGTTTCTTTTCGGGCCGAGCGTCAATTAGATTTGTTAGATTTAGAATCTCAGCCGTCATGTCTGTCATTTGGTCTTGTCCAGATACCTGTGACTTTTTGAGTTCCTCAAAACGAGTCTCCAATGCGTGTACTCGAGCGACTGTCGCCTGAGTTTGGGTTCCTTGAGTGGTCTGGGTTGAACTTTCGAGCCTCTCAATTCTCTCTTTGTACAGCCCTCTGTCTTCTTGCAACTCAACTACCAAGGCTCTTAGCGCTTCTATTTTAACGTCCTGTGAGGTTTGATCCTTTGGTTGTCCGACAGTTTTTATGGTGTTCTCCAGCTTATCCACTCTTTGTCTGTTGATGGACCTCTGTTTCTGTTCATTCTCCAAGGTCTTTCCCAACAACTCCATACTAGATACCCTTTTTTGCTCAGATTGGTTGAGCTGAGCACTAAGATGTTGCACCTGCGCCTCGAGTTTCTCGATTCGCTCTTGTGATTGCATAGAAGGTTGTTTGGCAAACTGTTCCTGCCAGACACGCATTGATGCTTCCATATCTTCTAGCCTTTTTTGTCGTAATTCCAGGCTCATCAAGAGTTCGTGTACCGCATCTGAAGGCTCTGGTTCCGGACCTGGCACCTTCATAGGTAAGGGCATGGCGTCTTGAGTTGGATTGGGGCTTCTGGACTCGATATTCACGAGTTCTACGATATTATGAGACTGGTTGGACATTTTATCCGTGTCTCGTGGGAAATCAAGCCCTACCCTCATACCGGGTTCTGTGCCGGACGTAAGCGACGGGCTTTTTCGGGGACCAGAAACTGATGCTGTCGGCTGCACCGGTGATCTTGGTGGAAGACTACAGTCTGGCTGTGTTGGCACTTCCGGCGAGTCAAGTTCCATAGCCACTTCTTCTTTCTCTTTTGCATGTTCGGCGGTCGTCGAGAGTAAAGATGGTTGGTCGTCAGCATTTGCGGCCAAGTCTGTGCTTTGGTCTTGCTGGGGTTTCGTTTTATTTATGGCAGATAATGCGGCTACTATGTTATCGTCAGACACTTGTGGCTCTACTATGAGTGACCCAATAGCGGTTCTTTTCGGTTCCGGACTAGTTTGCTGGCTGCACTCGCTGTGTCGCCGCTTCCGAGGCCGCTGTTCCACACAAGCATCCCTCACTTCACTCGAATTTGTGGCCACATGACTCTGGAAGACCTGTCGAGGTGACCGGACCTGGTTCGACATCTTACGTCTTTCGTCATTCGAAGTCTCACGCTTTGGCTGCAGATCCAGGCGGGTGCTGTGCTCGTCATGTTTGCTGGAATATCCTGCTGTTTGCTTTGCTAGAGCCTCGTCTTGTTTCCTCATTCTGGGACTCATTGGTGTGGTGCGAGCAGCCAACGAGCAGTACATACGCAACTGTGGATCGCAAGTTCCATTTTCCATTTGTTCATCAGTAACCCCTAGATCTCTCTTGACCTGATATAGCTTGTCCAACCAAGCTGGGTAAAATTTCTGCCAGTCTAGATGAGACACAGAATATCCGGCCCATGGCGAATCACGTGCTTCTCGTCGGACCTCATTGATTTCATCGGCCAGCGCTTCCATGCGAGTAACAGACCCTGGCGGGTCTTCTTGAAAGACGTAATCGATTCGGCCTGCACAATAGGCATTAACAATGTCTTCCAGGTGGTAATCCTTCGTTTTCACGTCGAAACCCAACACATCTCGAATTCGTGCCCAAAAGTTCACCGCTCCCAGGAATCTGGAGAAGTGGTAGACAGCCTCGAAAATAACCCGTAAGTTCGTCTCGATCCGAAGTTGACGGACTGTGCCACGAGGCAGACGTGACGGCATGAAGGAAGTTTGTGTCAATATGGCCAAGAATACTGCGGGCTTCGAGAACGGTGGTTTATTGAAGGAAAATCCCCGGATAGACCACGGACGATATTGATTGGGCGCCATGGTGTCAAGTGGTGAACCCCCGAAGATGCGGCCACACAACCGACAGAAGTACAGCGGCTAGGGCCGCTCAATGAAGACCACACGAAACTTGTGGCTAGCCAAAGAATTAAAATGGCAGCTTGGGTTCCAGCATGAAATTTATGTTTTTCAAAGGACATGCAAGGGCAATTGCCACAAGGGGCGAGATGTGGTCGCAAAGTGTCGAGTGCTCTGCTGGGGTTGTTGGTCAGCGCCTGTAACCAAACGCATGCCCCAACCACAACACGTCTCGTTTGGGTCTCGCCTATGCCTCCACTACAATGCACGGCAGCATCTGGTTCTCCTTAATGTACGTGGTGGCGCGTGGTGGCGCGTGGTGGACGTGGCACGCACGTGCAACCAAGTCATGTACCTGTTCTGCCTGTGCCGACCGATTTCGATTCAATCTGTACAACGGAAGGCTTTCGATGTCTTTCTCGAACCCTCGAGCAGACAAACATATAGGGGGTGAAGCTTCGATTGGAGAAAGAAATTCTTGGTGCTACAAACTAGTCCCAATTACAAGACGACTCACACCAACGTTGTCACATCATGGCAAGGGTTACAGTGGGGTAAAAATATTGATTTATGGAGTAAAAACAACAACCAAGCAAGTTGCATTGACCCGGTATGGTGTTTGCTTTTCTTAGTCCATGCCCTTGACGCACTCACGAAATGAGGGGAAATGACATTGGGCGTTTGACAAGGTAGAGCGTGAAAAGTATGACGGGGCTATCATGAAAGTTGCAGTTGCTCCCCTTGACGGTTGAAACCTAGTTCTCCTAAATATGTCGAGTGTTTGGACTCAGCACTCCAACGCCTAGGTTAGTAGTGGTTGAGATCACTTTTGGCCTGGTACCTGGAAACACACTTCCCCCTGGTCAATGGGCCGTTCGTCTCACGCAAGGGGTGCATATTCTAATAGTAAACCGTTACGCGCTAGAACTAATCGAGCACAACAGAACCAACTCACTTGCGGCGAATGTGCACAGATGATTGGCGAGCATCTTCGCTTCTAACCATGATCTAATGCAGCAGTGTGGTTGGTAGGTAAGAATCAAGCTTCGGGCCAGGCCAACCGTGGTCAGCCTCGCGTGCACGTCATGGTAATAGGCATGAGGCAGTGTCGAATTTTGAAAGGAAATGCTGTGCAGTAGAGCTCTTGCAGAACAAGAACCATCACACCAGTGAAATAACATTTTAGCTCTCGAGGCCGTGGGATGAGACTGTGCATAATCTACCACGTGGAGGTTCCTACGTTCCCAACCTGAAAACCCGTGAGCGCGTGTGCCGGCCTTGAAATGGCTGCTGTCACAATTCAAATATCCTCAACGTCAGCTTAGGCAACATATAATGCTTCATCGGGTGGATTGTAGTTATAGTCTAACCCGATATCTAATTTCTAAACAAGCGAAGGCCAGCTTCCGCGGCATCGACATCATCGCCCATCTCCTCGTCAGTGGCCTCATCTTCGTTGAGTACCATCTTCTGGCCGAAGAGAGTGCCGAAGAACCGGTCAATAGCATGCTGCTCCCAGCCCCTTCGGTCTTCCGGTGCCATGAAACTTTGTAGTTTCTCGTGCACGTTGAACCGCATCTTCCTGCCTTTGCTCGCTTTCGTGTCTACGTGCTTCTTGTTCTTTGCCTCCTTGACGGCGGCATAACGGATTGTTGCTGCCTGCCCGGCGGCACCTGTGTCGGCAGTGCGCTGATCGACCAGCTCCTTCAGAAGCAGCTGGTAAAAGTCTGCATCGTCGTAGATGTCTGCGTCCTCGTTGACCTTCTGTGAGACTTGGACCGGGGCGCAAGATCGAGGGACTCGTGTCCGCTTGATGAGCCTTTCGGAATCTTGCAGTTGGTTCTCCAGAAGCATGGTGAGAGGCTCGTCAACCTTGACGAACTTGCTTCCTTTGCTGATGCCCGAGTTGTTCGCTTGCGTAGCCTTCACCTTCTTAGACCAGTTCTCTAGGACAGCCTTCCGGCGTGCCACTGCTGGACGCTCGAGCTCCTGGATGCTATCCCAAATGTCTCCACTAGATGCACCCACATCAAGGCCCCTTTTCCTCTTCTGGCCGGTCTTTCCTTGCATGGCGAAGCGATAGTCGCCAATGGTATTCAGCAGCTTGACTGCGGCAGCTTCGGCGGCTTCATAAGGCTCCGTCGTCGCCTCTGTTTCGTCCGAGGCGCTGAAGGAGTTGACTGCTACCAAAGCCTTCTGCAAGCGAATCCGGATGTTAAGTGCTGCATCGAATGCTTTTCTTTGTTGCCGTACGGCCTGACCTTTGGCGACGTCCTTCTGGATCGAGCTGGCAATGGCACCAGTGATATTTTGCGCTCCCGAGGCGAACGTGGAGGCCAGATCTCCGCGCTTGCCTTTGGCGGCTGGTGCCTCATCTTCGTCGTCATCGCTGCCACTGCTACCTCGCTCTTCATCTTCATCGTCCTCCTCTTCCGATTCGTCCTCGCCGTCATCGATGAATCCCTCGAGGTCAGAAGCGTCCTCATCCTCTTCGCTGTCATCCTCCTCGTCTTCATCGGCTTGTAGTGATCGACCCTCGTCGTCTTCCGACTCGTCGGCTTCCTCGTCCATGAAGTCAGACGCCGTTGGTCTCTTGACCTTCTTTCCTCTCACCGGCAGAGCCTGGGAGCTGCCCCTGAACGTGAAGTCCTTGAACCTCTCCTCGTCGCTCTCGCCAAGCGCGTCCTCGCTGTCGATCTCAGCGTCCTCGCCATCATGCTCCAGCTGGTCTCTCTCCAGATCTGCGTCATCGGGGTCATCGAACCCCTCCTGTGCGCTCTCGTAGTCTTCCGAATCAGACCCCAGCCCTTCTTGATCGTCCTCTTCCTCTTCGTCGTCGTCTTCGTCGTCATCAGAGGACTGGTCAAGCGCATCGCGGCTCACGCGCGCACCGCGATACTGCGGACCGAGGGAGACGGGGTCTTTGCGCTGGAGCTTCGACTTGCCGACGGAGACATAGTGCTCCGTGCCGGCATCCTCGTCAATATCATCGTCGTCACTCTCCTCATCTTCGATGCGTGGTTCGGTTTCAGGGTCGTAATCTATTGGTTGGGGGGGTTTCCCGCGGTCAGCGATGCTGCGAAATCAAGTCGCAATTGAAAGGAAGCTTGACGAACCTTGCACGGGCTTCTCTTCCCAATCAGCGAACTGCTTCGCTCTTCCCTTTGCTTTGGGCATCTTGTAATTGTGTGTATCGGCAAACGCAGATGCTCCAATCAAAATAAAACAATCGACTTCCGCTCCGTTATCCAAAGCATCTGGCAGCGAAGTAACCGATTGCCAAACGTTGCTCGGCCCCACTGCACAGTAGAAAGGACCCTCAAGAAAATTTTAGCGGTGTCGCATGGCAGAAACTGAGCTGGCGCACGCCCCGCCCCGCCCCCCATCGCATCTCCCAGTGAGCAAAAAGTGGGCGCCTGGCCCCCCCGCTGGGGAGGGTGTTCACATCGGCGCGACGCCTAAAAAACGTCGAATTAAGCTCAGCGCGGCCGATTTGATGGTGAAAATAAGCTCCGTCTGCTGCAGTGCAGCCTCTCTTGAACCCACCCACCAGTCCAGCCTCGCTTGCAGCCGCTGCATCCCCCATCCTTCAGAGGAGGAATCCGCGCTGCTGGGCACGTTGTTGGTAAATCTCTTATTTCAGCAAAGAAACCCTGCGATGCTCGGTCGAGCTTAATTCAACTCCAGAGAAAAAGGGGGGGATTGTTGAACACCCAAATTCATACATAGTGACAATACAGTGCTTCAAAGCACGTGCGGTCATGAAGGCCTCTGCGCCTCGTCTCTTCCATGCGCTCCGAGCTCTTCAACATGAAAATCCCCTGGTGAGTTTGCAACGCACCGAGTCAGAACGGATCATCGTCTTACGAAGAATAGGGGCTGCCCAGGACTGGCTCTATTCCGCGGTTCCAAAGAGGTCTGCCGGAGCGCCGTAAGATCAAAGATGTCGCAAAGGTCATCGCGGTATCATCGGCCAAGGGCGGAGTGGGCAAGAGCACAGTAGCCGGTACGTAGCATGGTATCTCAGTGATTTTTCATGAAAACCATGTCCAGCATCATCTTCCACCTTACTGTGCTTGGTCTAAGTTTGCACGGATCATGGGACTAATACGTCAAAAAATAGCCAACCTCTCCCTAGCTTTCGCTCGGCAGGGCCACCGAACTGGTATACTAGATACAGACATCTTCGGCCCGTCCATTCCAACATTATTTGATCTTTCTGGGGAGCCGCGGTTATCGTCAAGTAGATATCCCCCAAGATAGCCACTGTAGCTCTCGAGCTCCGCTTTACTGACTTTACACAGATAACCAGCTGGTACCCATGTCCAACTATGGCGTCAAGACCATGTCCATGGGCTACTTGGTCGGCGAGGATGCGCCCGTGGCGTGGCGTGGTCTGATGGTCATGAAAGCCTTGCAACAGCTTCTCCATGAAGTCGATTGGGGCGGTCTGGATGTGCTGGTGCTCGACTTACCACCGGGCACTGGCGACACGCAGCTGACCATTACGCAACAGATCGAATTGGACGGCTCAGTCATCGTGACTACACCACACACGTTGGCGGTCAAGGACGCGGTAAAAGGTATCAATATGTTCAAAAAGGTCAACGTGCCGTTGCTGGGGTTAGTGCAGAACATGAGCATATTTAACTGCCCATGTTGCAATCACGAGACGGCCGTTTTCGGCTCCAGTGAGAGGGTCAAGAAGGTCTGTCAGGAGCATGGCATAGACATGCTCGGTGATATCCCTCTGCATCCCAACATTGGCGACCATGGCGATCAGGGCAAGCCTACGGTGGTCGCGGAACCCGACAGCTCGAGAGCTCAGGCGTTCATGAAAATTGCGGAAGAAGTCGGCAGGAAAATCGGACTGTAAGATATCATTGTCAATTTAGCGATTGTAATATTCACAACAATCACAACAAACTGGGCGTAGAGACAGCGTCGACTTCCGGGGGGGGACACATGCTCCCATTCTTTGGCTTCACGACCATCAGGTGTAACTGAGGAGATAAAAGTAACCTTGTTGACTATTGAAAAGGCGCGCTCTGTTTCCTGTTGGTACCAAAGACTTAGCAATCGACTCCGGCTTGATCAAAGCAATGCAATGTAGAAACCTTGGCATTCTATGAAATTTCTATTCCATATACAACAATCCCGCAGCTGACCTGAATACAGCACTGGCAGGGGATGATGAGAGAGACATGTTGCTCGTAGACCAAGTTAGCATTCGCAACGGAAAAGAGGCAAAGAAGAAAGGGTCAAAGCCTGAACTCCCCTAATCCGAAATTCCCAACGCCGTCATACCCGTAGAACAATCAGGTTCGCCTTGTTGTCCAGCGTCAAGCGAGGCTACCTAGAGGCAGCATTAGTCTCAATCAAGTTCATCGTTCGTTTGATAGATATGGCGAGTTCTGGCGGTGTCCTTCCGCATGGCTTGTCCAGACCCTGTAAAGCCCACTGTTTGACAGAGTTAGCTATGGTCACAAACTTAGGAATAGGAGATAGGGGGAGAGGATGGTCTGACCTCTGCCAGTGACACCTTCGGGTGTCCGGAACATGCTGTCTTTCTTGGGTTTTCCTGCCTTTGCAAACTTGGACTTTGAGTTGAACTCTTGCCACTTGTTCTTCCCAGCGACGAGCTCCTTGGTCGATCTGATCTTCTTGGCCTTGGGCTTCTCATCGAGATCGGGTTTTTGTGCTGCCTCCTTGTTCTTGGCGACCAGTTCGGGGTCGATACTGGCAGCCGAAGAGATGACGCCAGGAGCTGGGGCGGCGGGGGCGACTGTGGGTGGCGGCGGAGGCTGTGAAAGCGAGGGGGCTGGGACTGGCGTGCTGCTGCCGGTAGGTGTTCCGTCGGCTTTCCTCTTCTGAGCGACTGGGCGGATGTCCTTTGCTCTGAGCTGCTCTGTATTGTCGTAACTCTTGAACTTGACAATGTAGATGGGCGCCGCTGACGAACCCGTGATTGACATGATCCTGGCGGGATAGAAACCTTTGTCGCCCGAAACCCACTTGGCCACGACATTGTCGTTGACATTGTAGTTGACCGGGCCGGTTTCTTCCTTCTCTTCGGGAAGTGCTGCCTTCTTGAACGCAGGGTGGTTTTCACGGGACCATTTCGGAGCCTCGGCAGGCGGCGACGGAGCTTTAAGCTTGGGTGGTGCTTTCGCAGGCTTCAGTTCAGCAAGGGTCTCGTTCAGCAGGGCGAGCGCATCGTCTAACTCTGATTTTAAAGCTAAGAGCTCTGCATTATTGGGGTCATCTCGGAGGCCAGCGTCGACTACCTCGAGCTGCGCAAGTGGTTAGCTAGGGGGGTAAAGCACGGTGAAGGCTGGGTGGTCGAGGTGACGGCTTACCTGCTCGCGATATTGCTGGATATCTTCCTGGATGGCTGCGACGTCGGCCATAGTGATCGAGCGTAGTATAATAAAGTAAGAAATGCGAAATCGAAGGTGCGCGACGAGAATTTGGATGTCCGGCTTTCTCGTAGACTACGTGCAGGTAAAGAGAATGTGACGTTGGCTGTTAAAACGATGCACATTGAAAGTGTCTGGCTGCAAGTGGTCTAACGTCAACTTGCCTGCCCTTCCTTATTACTGATCTTGGTGGCGTCCAACTGCAAGGTGTGCACGGTCCAAACCCCACAGCCGCTGTAACTTGCCGTGAGACAGTATGTATGTGGGAAGGGGGGGGGGGAGGTTCCCATTCCAGTGCCAATTCATGAGAGGCTTCTGACGTTCCTATCTTTGACCGCATCTCATCTCTTGCTGCGCCGACACAACCTAACGTCTGACGCAGCGGCTTTTACCAGGCGGTATATCACATTTCGGCACTGTCAAGTGAGAAAAAAGGAACCCCCAATGATATGGTGGCGTCCGTACAGCCTGATCACTATGTTGGCTTTCAGACATGCATATTCGGTGCATATGTGGAAAGGCCCATGCTCCAGTTTGGCGTACATGAGCGAAAGTATGTAGGGTAGATTGCTATACAGCTATCGGTGGCCACTCTGTATCATATCTCTTATTGGACTCAATTTCACTCAAAGTGTCAATGTAATGAAGCCCCTACGCTTTTGGTCTTGTTTTCATTATCGAGCAATTCAGATTTCCATCAATATCACCTTTAATGATTCGCTCTGTCATTGGTTTGGCCCAATAATGTGCAGCCTCTTTTAGGTTGGAGAATAAGAAGTACCTGGAAAACCCCACCTCTGTATCAGTCTCCATCTTGTCAACCGCCTATAACATTCGCCATGTCCACGTTCGCCGCTACAGATCTACACCTTGAAAGTGGTCATTCTCATGACCGCACGCCGCTCCCAGAGGAACCGTCTAGCTTCAGCGCGCTAAACAAAACCTTTTACTTCATACTACCAGTATCAGAAGATCACCTTCATCCATTCGGTAAGGCAGCACCCATAAAAGCCATGCATAGCTTTCGGCACGCGAAAAATAATAAATATCAAAGCGGGTTGTAGTCGTCATATTCCCTTTGGCAATGAAGCAGTACAAGAAGCGGCGCTACATATGCACGATCAGACCGGCAGCCTTAACTAGAAACTGCCTGGGGCTGAGAGACGACGGCTTATGCATGATGTTGAAGACCCATAGAACGTGTATTAAATGGGGGCGCCTACAAATAACCGAAAGTATACAAGATCGTCAGTCATTGCGGCAGCTGGTTTCAAGATAGTGCTTCTTTAAATTATATAGCCCGACTAAGCGAAATACAGGTGCTTATAGTCGAGGCGAGGACGCCTGTAGGGAGTCGTAGCAGCAAACTGTGACTTACACAACGCACAAGACGAAAGTCGGGAATGCCGACAATGACAACACTTCCAAGAAGGTAAAGGACGTTGATATCGACGCTGTCGATATATGTATGGTGCACGATGTTGGCCGTCGGTTCGCCTGTCCATATCACAATAGAAATACTCGGAAGTATTGCAGACAAATACCTTGTGTCAGCCCCAGGTGGGTTGAAATGTATCGTGTAAAGTTAGGACCCTTCAAGGCTCATTCCACCATACCACTCTAAATCCGTATCTAAATGTTCGCATTCGGCAACATGCTTTATCCCATCAATGCCCTCAATGCTGGGATACTTTCGGACCCGAGCCTTTGCGAGATCTGCGTTTGCAGAGCCATACACTATGCCAATTACGCAGTAATGATATACTGCTAGATGGATTCACCAAAAGAAAAGAGGAGCAGTTGAAGAGCAGGAAGATGCCAGAGGAAGCAAAATCCGATGCGTATCGATGGAGAAAGATCTCTATTACTCCTTTCCCCGATGATGACACACGAGGCACACCAAGGGCTTGTAAGTGTAAGTACCAAGTGCCCGAATCCCTGAACCAGGACACTTCAACCCAGCTAGCGAAACCTACAGAGCAATGATAATAATTTTGCATGGTGCGAACACGAGTGGAGACGTATCACCTGGGCAGCATAGGACACAAGAATCTAAATGAGTACCGATTGTATATTCTCCTTGCGTTCAAACATAGCCACGCAATGCCAGTACTAGCTATCGGTCCTACCACAATACTCCTGACATGATTTAGCCGGAGCAGCCCTTGAGTCTGACGCTGTTGGAGTACATCTCATAGGTGTCGGCGTTGGCAGCAGCCTGGGCAGCGGTCAGCTTCTTGGCGGCCGTGGGTCCGTAGGCGTAGTCGTCGGTGCCGTACAAGTGGGTCATCTCGTGGAGGATGGAGCCGGCCTTGTCGTAGTCGAAGTCGGTACAGGTGGTGGCGAGCTCAGGGAAGTCCCAGTAGCCGTTGTTGGGGCAGGGGACGATGACGTTGGCGCTGGGGACGGTGTAGAGCAGGGCAGTGCCGTCGGTACAGTCGCTGTAGGTGTCCGTGCAGGAGATCTTGGGCGACGTGGTGCGCACGTTGACGACATCCTGGTAGATGGTCTGGACCTTGGTCAAGACGGAGGTGGACTTGAACCAGGTGGTGTAGTAGTACAAGGAAGAGGCGGCAGCGGTCTTGGCGTTGGTGGCCAACGAGATGGCATCCGTGACACTGGTCTTCAGAGAAGTTGTCTGGGCGGTGGTGCAAGAGCTGTAGGTGATGTCTCGCTTCTTGATGCGGGAGTTGAAATCAGCACCAACGGTGCTGATGTGTGTTCTGAAGAGAAATTGTCAGTCTGGGTTCAAATCCGAGACGGTTTTCAGACCTACTCAGCGACACTGCTCTGGTCGGGGGTGATGGTTGCGGGAGCGGAGCTGACGCTCTCACAGAACTGGGTGTCGGCCAACGTCTCAGGAGCCTCGGTTCCTTCAATGTATTTGAAGCCCTGGATAGCAGTCACCTGAGCCTCGGCGACACCGTCAAGGTTGTAGGTCTTGGCGGCGTTAACAGAGGCAGTGACAGTCTCACCAGGCTGGATAGTCTGGAAGTGCTCAGGTGCAAGACCACTCTTCTTGTAGTTGACGTAGATACCGTCGAATGGCAAAGCATTGCCCTCTAGATTTGCATTGTTAGTGTTGATGCTCCAGCTTGTACAAGTCTGTGCAGAAGAGAGTAACATACCGGCGTCATCTACCAAGAGGTCCAGAGTAGCGTGCTCACTGAAAACGGTGTTACCCTTGAAGACAGTGAGAGGCTCGCTACCAGTGTTGGTGACAGCGACCTGGACAATATGGCTGTCAGTGCCAGCAATCTCAACAGAGAGAGGGCAAGCAGCCATAGCTGCGCCAGCAAGGGCGGCGACGGGCAGGGCCTTGGAGAGCATTTTCAGAGTTATCGAACTGCGAATTGGCTTCGTGAGTTGTCCATCAAGGTACTCAGAGATGGGATGAACCCACGACTATAAGTACTCAGATTGCCACCATTTTCGATCCATGGCACCGCCGTGGAGGCCCGATGGCAATGAGCCATGGGTTCGGTATACCCATGCCATGAACCTTGAATGCCATTCCTGCCAACGGAACCAAGAGACGCGCGTGCCGTTGCTGTTCTTGTCTCCCGATAAGAAGACAGCGGGCGGGAAATGAGGAGCCAAGAAACGCCAAGACATCTGGAATACTTATATGTAGCATCAATGGGGCGGCACGAATGTGCGTCTTCCCGAATATAGTAACTCAATTAATTGTCAATGCCGGATAAGCAAGACGGCTACACTGAATTAGGCAGGCCTATAATGCATTAGCGCCAGGTGAAACGCTGAAGAAATGGAGGTGGAGTGTAACTTGGCACGTGCTTGATGAAGCTTATGGAGGCTAAGCGTTCTTGGTAGGTTGCTTGGCCTCTTGGTTGCATCGACAATAAAATTAGAAAGTATAATCCGGTACCTGCTGGCATTGTATGCGATCGACATGACCCCAAGCTCAATTGCAACAGTTGATTGGCGGCATTGAATCCAGTCGTTGGCGGCGTGGTAAAGCTCATTGAAAACCGCTGCCAGCGGTCTACGCCGGCTATGTAAACAGGCACTACGTCAAATCGCCGACGGATCGTACGGGTAGATGCTTTCATGCTCGAATAGGAACGATAGGCCGGAACCCACGATGGTGTCGTTTGTACAGATGTGCATCGTAAGGAATATCGCGGTAACGTTCATTCCGAACTTGTTTGAACTGTTGTTGGTATCGAGGTGCATATGTGCTGGATTCCTGACCTGTCCTAAGCAGACTCGCTACAGGCTGTAATGCGAGCGTCATGTATTCATCTCTTTGAATTGACAACCCATTTGATTCGTCGAAATAGCTCACGGGTGCAGTACCTGTCAAGTTTGTGTTTCTTTTTTTTGCCTTGTTCCACAACAGCGTTTAGAGGTTTTGAACAAATTAGCAGTCCAGCTGGCATTATCATACGCCGCCTTTGCATCTTACTTGAGAGTTTGGCTTGCAGATCTTTGAACTCAAGGATGACCACAGAGTGTCATTGGCTACTTTAGTATTACGTGTAACCACACTCGTTACTTATATGGACAAGCCCACTTCCCTAAACAAGCAACGGGATCCCCCGCAAAGCTGTGATACAAATTCCCCCCACCAGATAATACTCAAGGCAGTGTTAGGATATGAGACGACATATTAACTCAATGATGTGTTAGCCGAATCTATAATTAGATTGCTCACAGGAAGCACATTTGGATCAAGATGCGCACATCGAAGGCATCATCAAATAATAGACATGCGCTCAAGCTGGGACCACGCCAACCGATGCGCATGTCTCGACTTCTCGACGACTGGAAGTTGTTCTATTCCATGGCGTCGCGGCCGCATCGTCAGTTTGAACAAATCACACAGAAATTGAGTCTCGGTAGGGGTATTCAACGTCAAATAGTGGCTATCTCATTAGAAATGAATCTTTCCATAGCGTGCTTTCTTCAATCGTTTATTAGTCCAGGCCTCCTGACTGCATCAAAACGTCTTGCAACATTTCTTTTTAAGAAGACATAGAAATCCCGTTGGGGACTGTTGCACGGAAATCTTTAATTCAACCGGATAAAGTTGTTGCATTCATAGGATGGAATTGAGTATTGTTACGGGGCGGCCGGCTTTCTTTCAAAGTGTAATAGATTTAGAAGGGCATAATTGTCCAATAGGTTTTGCTCGTGCTAGTCCTTGCAGTACCATGATTATTGCATGTTTTGACATGATATGATATGATTATGTCTCTACTTCATATATGACCATGAGGCCCGTTACTTTGTTCCTTCTTTCTTCGGTGGGATAAGCTATGCTTTATGCTAAGGTTTTGTTCAACTAGACCGTAGGGCTGGAGAGCAACACCACTATCTAACCATCGGGATCCAAAAAGAGAAGCCGTCTACCAAAACCAGTGAATCAAGGAGTGCTCATCGATATTATATAAATTTAGAATGTATGTATCTCTTCATTATCGAGTCCTTAGCCGCACAAGATCATGTCCGTGGCTATTTTTTCACTCTTAAAGCAATCTCATTGCTAAGTAATGACGGGCAATATTCAGAGTTCAAAGTTTATTCTCATCGTATGCGCCGCACGTTTCATTAGTTCCTCTTCTAATTGGCTAAGGTTATAGCTCGACAAGTATCAGATGACTTATAATCTCTTTCTAGCCTTTTTACTAGAATGCTATTCAGAAATCAATCTACAGACTCTCGAGTATAATATTTGGCCACATATGTAGTTCATAGTCGCAGTTCAATTATACGATGTCTCGAATGTGTCCTTTTCTCAATACTCCCATCATACCAGTAAAACTGTCCACGGATGTGTTGTCTCGTCTACCTGTATACAAATAATAAATATATCACATTTTTCTCTTTATCGTTGGCGTTATACTTCCCCTTTACTTGTTCACAGTAATTAGTGGACTAGATCAATTCATTGGAAAATCAACAAACCTTTGGGGAACCGGTTTAAATAGTCATGGAAGGTGCACGTGCATCGCCATTTCCCTTTCTATCCTCACAGAGTAACTTCTTCAAGCAGACTACTTACAGCGTGCTTATATTGCATGTCATTTAAGCTCTATCGACCACCAACTGGAGATAGTTTATCCTTTCTCATAAAAACTACCGTGACCTCTTCACAAATACTCAATCCTCTTTATATTCACTACACAGGCATTCTTTTCCGCCGGTCCTTCCTCTCTTCATCCTACACTCTATTTCCTGCCATCCAAATCCACATTATTAAGTCGACCTTTCTCGAGCGTTGCGATCTTCTGCTCACGTCGGGCTCTTACGTGATTGCCTCTGAGATCAATCAATCTGCTCTTTCCAATGGTAGATTAAGTGATAAATACTACCAGCGGATTCTATACGCCTATATATTCAAACGCTTTTCACCACTACCGTCACAATCAACGCTCCTCGCCATCCACAACATTTCCCCCATGCCAAGCAAATTACAACTTCTCTACCACACATCACTTACCCAATCTTCTTTATTCTCTCATTCATCAAACCTTCTTCTCGTCGCCAACAACTTCCGCAATTGTCAAGAACACGACAGAAACCAATTGGTCTCTTGACTCTAGAACGTTTGGTAGGAGAACTTTTCGAACAATACATTTATTCCATCAAGCACGTTTTTTATACTTCTCATCTTCCGTTACAATAATTCCCTTTCATCCCAATCACTCATCTTCAGCACAAGAATTTCGTCTTGATATGCCACACAGCTATCATCATGTCTTCAGACGAAGCTCCCCACGATTCTGGCAATGGTGAGCTGCAAGGCGATCGTCAGAACGTTCCAGGTGCGCTAGGACCTCACTCAGACACCCCGGATGAGACCACGAGATCTGGCAGTCTTCCGAGTAGTCAAGATCCTACACTGACCTGTGCCGGTAATCAATCGAATGCTGCAGCTACCACAGGAGCTCCTGCCGATCCAATGGTCGGATCCCACTTCCAGCCCGCTGAGCCATCAAAGGGTAAGGATGAAGACATGTCACCAGAAGAAGACATATCAAGCAATGTCATTCATAATGAAAACTCGTCTAACAGTTTTAACAAAGAGGACGTTCCTGAGCAACAAGTTCAACAATACTGTCGTGACAGTGGTGAGGCTGAGCTTGAAGGCAGCAATGATGTCAATCGACCTGAGGGTCACTCCAATCACGATGATGAGAATACTGCCATGCTGGAGCAAAAAGGTTACATTGGAGGAGGCAGCTCAGCCAATCCAACTCACACAGCTTCTCCTGCTACTGATGACAATTCGAATCAGAACAATAACCCTGTTACTAACAACGGCTCTCATCAGCAAGACTTAAACGATGATACAATCAAGAACTCCGGTGATAATGATTCTGACAAGATCAATAGTAATCACGAAGAGCATGATGAAAACTGCGAAGCAGAGGATGGTAACAATCAAGGAGATGATATCAGTTCAAAAGACTCGGATAGTGAGGCCGAAGGTAAAGCTTTTTCCTTCACTCATGTGACAATCTTTGAACCCAGCTAACCGTTAACAGACCCGTCCGTCGAGGCAGAAATCTTGGAGAATCTGGATGAATCGGAAGTCGACATCAATACCAGCGCAAAAATCCTACGACGCATGCTGCGGAGAAAAACCGAGGAGCTCAGATCAGTCCGAATAAGTGCGCTTCGACGTGAGAATCAACTCCAGGCAGATCATGAGGCCGAGAAAGCCACGCTTGAAGCCCGTGTTGATAACCTCTTGAACAAGCTCAACGGTATCCGCGAGCCTTCCATCGTAAGTAATAGGAAACTGTTGAGTGAGCTCGAGGGAATAAATACTAATGAATGTCGTACGTAGCCTTGGCGAAAGCTAGCAGATGCTTACATGCATGGTCGCCTTAGCAGTAACGGTAAACCGGTCTCTTGGAATTGTGTTGTTCGAACATCTTGCCGCCAAGGGAACATGTCAATGAATCCCAAAACGGTCCACCCCGACCTTCAATGGGCAGGGCGTAAGTACACGGATAGACAATTACGTCGGCCCCGAGATGATTTGCAGCGTGACGAAGTACTTCTTCTCTCACAGGATAAGCAGAGCGATGCAGCAGAGGGTGGTGAAATTGTCACTATCCCGCCTTTCCCGTTCGACAAGCTCCCGCTCAATGTTCAACATCGAGTATTTCAGTACCTCCTCGTCAAGCCTGGCCTCATCCACTGTCTGTCACGTCTCAGCCAGAAAAATGAGCCTAGAGAAGATGGAGTCTTCCCCTTTGCGAGCTCTGGGAAATGTGGGTTTCCACACAGATTCGTTATTGGAAACCAAGGCGTTTCTAACACTTGGACATGGAAGGGCTCTGATGTACTCTACCCTCTCTTGGTGAGTCAACGATGGCTATACGTCGGCCTCCACACCTTCTATGGCATGAACACCTTTGCATTCAGCTCTCTAGGCGAGCTCGGTCGCTTCTTCAATGGTATCGGCCAATCACGGGCCGAGCGAGTCGCACACATAGAGCTGATGTGGCACGGGAGCATTATGCCGCGTGTCAAGTCGCGCATCAACCAGCGTACCCTTCCGCTGAACTGGCTGACACGGATGAGGCAACTCGCAACCTTCACTGTCTTCATGGAGGAGGGTGCAGAACGCCGCGTTCGCCGCAAGCACGAGTTTCCAAAGATCCCGGAGGAGGACAAATTCGAAGAAGACTGGAAGTTTTACGATTTCTCGGACCGATACCAAGATTATACCCGGATGTCAATCGAAAAGATTAATTCACGGGGCCCAAATCCTCACTGGGATCCTCTGAATCCTCCCTCCACCAAGTCTAAGGGTTTCAATCCTCGCCAGTCTCTCATGAAGCGTACCGCTGGTCAGCCCAACTGTCGAGCCAACAGATCACTGCGAACATGCCATGGCATGGATTTCGTCTACCAGCTACGCGGCATGAGATGGGTACGATTTTATGAAGTTGGCCAGAACAGACGTCTTGTTCGCGATTGGTCCTTCACAGACGACATCAATAGCGTTGCGACAATGCCGAAGTCTCCGCGCTATGCGGTAGAGTGTGAGCTTGCAAATCTCACCACTCCGCATGGCTTGAACCGATTTGTGCCAGAGGGTCAGGACAAAGACATGGTCCACAGTTTCTATAATCCATGTGCCATCCTGTCAGTGTGTGGCGGCTCGGACACAAGCATATCCGAGAACCTTTCGGGTGCTGATTCCGCCGGCTCGTCCAGTGACACAAATGGTGTTCCAGATGCCGGTTCTGATGATAGTAGTCCCAACGATGGTGATTTCGGCGATGGTGATTCAGGCGTTGATATGATGGGTGTAGATGAGGATGGCGACCCTATTTTTAACCTTCGATACCCAGACGAGTGGACTGATTCCGACGATTACGACAATCAATATGTCAACATGGAGGATAACGATGCCACCAATTGCATCATATACCCTGACGAATCCGATTTCGAGAGCGGGGATGATTACGATGATGTGGATCTCGACGATACCTTAGCTTGTGAGGATGGAGATTCAGGCGTCGGGGACATATATAGCGACGTCGAAACATCTTTCATTGATAAAGATGATACTGCCGCCAAATACGAAACACAGCCTACCACGCAGGAGGAAGGCACGGAGTCTCATTGCAGCGTATTTGTCGCTGGCGCCGGCCCGGAAAATGACGACGACGACGACGACGAGAGCCTGTTCGTAGCCGAGGATCGTGACAACACAACGGTCTCCCCGACAGAGAGCTCGCATCGAAGTCTCTCGCCATATCCTAGTGCCGTGGCATCAATGGGGCCGCCACCCAGACCTCAGGCAGGCACGACCGTAAGGAAGACTATCACGATCGACGAGGCCGCAGAGATCATCGACCTCACGGGCGACGATGATGACAAGAGCACCGGGGACTGCAACGCTACCACAAGCGACCGGAGCGACTATGCTGACGGCGAGGTCATATTCGGTCGTGCCCCCAGCGTCGCGTCCACCGTGGTCAAGGAGGAGCAGTGGTCGAGCGACGAGTTCCGTCGTCGTGTCCTCATGATCGACCTCACAGGCTCCTTTGACCAGCCGGCCCCGCAGGGGTCGCTGAAGCATGGGCATGGCGAGGATAGCGACGATCCGGCAGAGCAGCCCTCTGCCAAGCGTGCGCGTACCGAAAGCCCCCAAGCCTGAGCGAGAGCTCGGCGAGGACGACGGTAACTCCGCTGCCACCGTCTCCTAGGGGCGCGTGCAGCGCTATGTCACCCGTCTGAAAATCTCTGATTTGCCGACAGAATCGAGCTTTAGCCTTGACATTGCCCCGGATGGTAACCGGGGGTTGCTGACGGACGCGAAATTGCGATGGATTTTTGGAATGGTTTAACAATACTTTCTCCTGGATTACCAGACGAGTCAACGATACACCCGTATTGTTTCGAACAGCCGTCCAGATTACTGAACCTGAAATACCTCAAACTTTTGGTGAGAGGAATCGGCGTTTGGCTACGACGATTGGACCCCTGAGATCGAAAATTGCGCATGATTTTGGAATGGTTGCGGGTAGATACAGCTTCCAAGTTCAAGCCTTGGAAGCTCCCCATAGAGCATTTCTTGCACATTCAATGAATAATAATGTTCCCAATGAGCCTAATTTAGTGGACACCATGAGGGCGGATGAGCACTTGGATACTGAAAGTTTGTTCGAATATTTTCTGGCTAACGTGGTATCTAGTCGAAAGTAATCTTTTTGCCCTGGAAGGCAACCTTCTGAGCAGCCTCCTTTGCTGCCTTGGCGGCCGCCCAACTTGCGTGAAGCGGTCCCTCATCATCCTTTTGAGGTTTCGGCTGCGGCTTGGGGACTACGCGCTTCGGCACTTCGTCTCTCTGATGATTGGCGATCGGCAGACTGCCAGAAGCAGCCAGCTGGGCGCGACGTTGTGATCTGTTCAGGCGCTCAGATCCTTGCTCACGTTCTGGCCTTGATTGACGTTCCAGTCTCTGTGGTCGTTCCGGTCTCTGTTGACGCTCTGGCTCCTGCTGATCAAAGTTGGCCTGTCGATCAGGATGGACTCCTTCGGGGGCCGACTTCTTCTCGAAGGGGTTGCGTATACCCTTCTTCCATGGCCCAGAATCCTCCTCGCCACCAACAGCTCCCTTCTTCATGTCCCAGCCTTCATCCCTGGAAGACCTCTCCTGCTGCTTCCTGACATGGTTGGCTTCCTTCTTGAACTTCTTCTCCCAAATCGCTTGGCGTGCACGCTGACCACGTCTGTTCTTCTTCAAAGGTGGCGCAACATCAATATCTGAAGCCTCGGATTCAGAACCTGAGATATAACCGCCCATAAGAGAAGGCAAGAAGGTCGAGTTACCAGAGGATGCTGGCTCTGGCTTGGCGGCTTTGGATTTGGCCCTCTTTGGTGGCGGTGAAATTGCGCTGGCGTCGGATTCTTCATCGTCCTCCTCGTCATCATCCTCTTGATTTTCTTCTCCGTCACTTTCTTCGTCGTCGCCCTCTGACTCTTCCCCCGCCGAAGAGCCAGAAAAGTAGTCTGATGGCCCTCGAATTGACTTTGCGCGACTGTCCCCAGCCTCGTCTCCGTCACTTCCATTTCCGTCGTCGTCCTCGCTCGAACTGCCCAGCATATCGTCGAATCGTGAGAAAGCCTTCTCTTCATCGTCAATTCCGGCCAGGCCCTTGAGATCTTCGCCAGCCTCAGATCCAAAGCCGTCCCATGACTCGGCATCTTGTTCTTGTTCTTCTTCATCTTCAGAAGCCTGCTTGGCCTTCTTGGCCGGCTTCTCCGCGGGCACTTTGTTTTTTACGTCGTCAGCTTGTTGTTCGGGGTCCTTTCTGTCATTCTTGCCCTTTCCTTTGCCCTTCTTCTCCGGCATCGGCACCCGCAACGCGATACACGTCCCCATGATCGCTTCGTCTATGACATCTTTGACCTGTTTGCGGTTGCACAGGGCGCTCGTGACATTGTGCAGGGCCGTTCTCTCGTCGTCGGTCAGATCGGGCTTCGGCACGGGCTTGATGGCCTCGGGGAGGTTGGGGGCATCCGCGACGCCCTTGATCCTCAGGAGCGAGGAGCAGAGGTGCTGATGGGCGCATTGGTGGAGGTCAATACTCTACAGGCGGAAAGCGGTTAGCCCAGCAAACTCTCTGTCGGGGCAGGCAGTCAAATGCAGCTCCCGGGCGGTTGATCTACGTACCTTTAACACTACGATCTCCCTCTCCAGCCGCGCAGCCTTCTCGGGATCGGCCTCGCGCTGTCGCTTCGCATATCTCTGCCTCTCGAAGCCCTTTGCCGCCTTGAGGCCGCGCACGAGCTCCTTCTCCCATTTCTGTAGGTTCTCCTCCAATCGGGGTTCGGACCGCTTTCGTTTGACCATGACGTTCTCGCGGGCGCAGCAGGATTTCTCCGGTGATTTGTCTGGTTCGCCGTCGGGAAATCTCACGATCGTCAAAAGTTTTGGCGAGAGCTCCGTTCGGGGGATAAACTTTAAAGTGGGGCACCCTGAAGAAATTCCAGCGCAAGCGCCAACGATAAGCAGTCGGTGTACGTAGTGAAGCCAGCGCAGCGAGATGCAACTGTCCGAAGTTGTGCGGACTTGATACCAGCACGAAAAGGGAGCATCTTCCACCCAAGATCACGGACTTGTCCCATTGCAACACAATGTCCCCTCCGGTCCAATGTCTCGAGTGATTCCATAGTGTTGGATTGTTTTTTTCATCTTGGCCCACGAGCCCACAGATCAATCCGTAGAGTCGCGTCCTTTGAAGGATTGGATTGTACTGGGCGACTTACACGGACGATTGGGACACTAACCTTGCGAGAGTACGTGTGCCAACTCTAATGTGACTTACCCGCTCGGGGAGCCCCATTCGAGGGGTATTCGCGGGACCCCGCCGCGTTATAGGCAGCTCTCAGGGCGCTGGATTGTGGCATGGGAAGGGTACTCACTATTTAGCTATTTTCTTGGCTTGCCTATAGACTTTGGGTAACAAAAGAGACCCATCACAAACTTCTTTATAATAGAAAGGTATGTCCCATGTTTTATATATACTAGTGGTGCAAGCGTTTCGTCTCACTACGCCGGGGTTTTGGTGATGACAGCACCAGCGTGATAAAACTGCGGCACAGCCAGCTTTTACTCAGTCTCTCCCGCAACCCTGATAGTAGGACTACGACTACTTGTTGTTCGTGTTGCTGTGTTCTTGAACGGACGTCCATCTTGTCGAATTCGAATTGTTTTCATCGCTGCGCTGTTATAGATTATAGCTACCATATTCATACAGATACTTGAGCATGATGCTGACTGCTGCGGAGCAGACTTGAATCATATACATTTATACACCATAATTACATATTTGCTTGGCAATATCAATTTCTCGAAAGCATGGCCGCTTCTCAGAATTCCAGCTCAGCAGCCCTTCAAGCTGCACAGCTGTTCAACGTCGATGGACTTGTGGTGGTCATTACCGGCGGCGGCACTGGTGAGCAAGCCCTCCTGTCTCTAATCACCACAAGCTTTGACCCATATCTTTCGTCTAGGAATTGGTGCCATGATGGCTAAAGCCCTGGCTCACAACGGCGCCGCTGCGGTATACATTCTCGGCAGGCGTAAGGACGTGCTCGACTCCGCCGTTTCGTTGATTGGCAAGTCCAACGTCAAACCTCTTGTATGCGATGTGACATCCAAAGAATCCCTCCAATCGGCTGCGGACCAGGTCAAGCAGGAGGTTGGGTATCTGAATCTCTTGATTTGTAACTCGGGAATTGGCGGACCACAAACCGTACGTCCTGGTGCTAAAAACCAGGAGAACCTGACTGTCGAGGAGTTTGCAACGGCCAACTGGGATGTGCCGTTTGAGGAGTACACCAAGACGTTCGCCGTCAATGCGACTAGTGTGTGGTACACGACAATGGCTTTCCTGACGCTCTTGGATGCTGGCAACAAGAAAGGAAACGTGGTTCAGAAAAGCCAGGTCATTGCTACGAGTTCCATCGGAGGGTTCAACAAGGTGCGTCTTCAACAGTCTCTACTCGCCCCTGCTTGGGTGGGACTAACAGATGTCGTTCCGCTAGGATGCACCTGGTGGTTATGCTTATGGCCAATCAAAAGCAGCGGCAACACATCTGATCAAGCAGCTATCCATCGCTCTGCCAAAGTTCGACATCAGAGCCAATGTATTGTGCCCTGGCTGTAAGTGGCTGACCCTTTCTCGACCACTGCACAGATAATTGGCTGACTTGAACAGTGTATCCAAGCGAGATGTCCGCCCCGATCATTGAGAAAGGCGGTATCGGCAAGGACATGATTCCCTTGGCAAGAGCCGGCGATGAGTCCGATATGGGAGGAACTGTTCTCTACTTGGCTTCAAGAGCCGGTGCTTACTGCAATGGGACGGTCATCGTTTCCGATGGTGGACGACTTGGAATGTTCCCTTCTACGTTTTAGCATGCTCGTCCAACCAAATTACAGGAACCATGCATGGCTCGTCTTCCGACGAGGCGCTGGAGTCTGAGAGCCTATAGAGAGGGGTAACATAATCAAACAATGCATGGTGTGCTATCAAAGCAAGCGATCAAGACCTCGGAAGTTATGAGCCTCCGGAAAAGGCCGGAAGAGTGGGGGTTCTGAGTCGGAAGTCGTGATTTCGACGAAGCGATCCGAAGTGGATGCGGGTCTGTACGTGCACTTCGGCATCAAACTTCGGGACCAATAGCTCAGGCCTAGGAAATGAGAATCTTGCTTAGGGCTTTTCGCTCGATTTAAAATTCGATCAGTGGTTGTTCCGTGCCCACCTACCATGAAGAGAGCTTACAGCAATGCGGGTAATAGCCAATTTGACCCAAGCTGATGTCTTATATTGCGCAGAGCAGACGAAAGCTTTCCCAGATATTGCGGCTCTGTTAGTCCTGAACCCACATCAGGACCCTAGTCGGCCAGGACGGTATTGAGTGGTGGAAAAACACAGTCCGTGTAATTGACAACTATACATAGAGATGTCAAGTTCGAGCGGCGACACAAAGCTTCTAGGAGTATCAACGATCAGTAGAAGCACGACCACCTTCGTAGCAAAGCGAGTCCGCGTATTCCTCCGTGAGATCCTTGCGGTGGTATATTGGTTGAGAATCAAGCTCGATTTCATGATGTCCGACTCGGCAACTTTAGGTTCCACCCTCAACAATATCTGCCATGACAGAAAGCTTGCCAGCAGAACGCACCGCACAGCCTCGTGCGAAGATCTGGTTATCTGTCATCTGAGATCGCTATAAACAGCATATAAAGTTGCTTTCGATATGCAAGGTTCAAGTCGGACAATGGGTACTCCGTGACGTTGGTGGTGCCGGACATTCGACGGTCCGATTAACCTGCATATGCCCCTGAGCAAGTGGGAGCGGCTTAACGATTGGGCTGCAGAATTGCGACATGGTTTAGGCGTACGGTCGTTGTGTTGGCAGCCAGAGCCAAGAAGTCTGAAAGGTTCTTGTTTTGTTGAATACCCACGTGCTTCCCACGACCCTGGGATGCCATCCAAGAGTCCAGGCCTATGGCGCCTGAGCGGTGCATGGAGGAGCTACGTCATCAAGTTACAATTGCTGAACAAGCGCCCAAGTTCTCGTTCACCAATCGTCTTGTAGTCTAGACTAGGATTAATGCATGGCCAATCCGATATCATGCGTTACAGACGCACCCCTCCCAATGGCCCTTTGAGATGAACTAGGTACTCAAGTAGCATGCATGATAACTCGGACAAAATCGGCAGCTATGCATGTGCTTCAGTAGATATGCTCTACGTAGCTTATCGATATGGGAAGAACAGGGAGCAGGGAGCTTGGAGGCTTGGAGCTTAAAGCTTGGAGCTGGTGCTTCCCCGCGTTTATTATACACGAGGGGCATCCCAAGGTGGAACGGCTTTTGATTCCCGGCGACAAACTACTTTAGTAAACATGCACAGATCATAACCATTGCATCAAGAGAAATGTACAATTCCGGTTCACCATGGCGGCCAGCCGGAAAGGAGCACGCCAGGTAATGAAAATCCCTGATTTGAGCTGGAACGGTCTTGCAAAAGCTACGAAAAACTACCAAAGACAAGCGTCTAGCAGTGCCTCATTGAGAGTTTGAGTTCGCCTCGTCTCGGTTCAGCGGCAGGTATCGGGTACCTTGCCGGGTCATGTAACAATGGTGTATCTAAACTTTATACTCGGCGATACTCGAGCATAAGCGATAATCGACATCTCACTCAGTGCCTAATCATGCCCGTCGCCATGGTTAACAATCAATTATTGTCGCACCGAGCTCCCGTGAAGCGCCCGTCACCAAAAAAAGAACAATGGCATACGAACAAACAAACTCGTGCCATTGCCGGGTTCACTGATCGTGATGGAGGGTCGATTGGCAACTGCATTGGAAGCCTCGAGACAGGGCCACAGCCCGGCATTGCCTCTAGACTCCTCTCTTCTCCAACTTTTTGTGTTTCTGAACGCTCGAACTACTTGACCACCACCATCAGACATAGGCCTGCGACTATGTACCACATCCAAACACGCACTACCAACACTAACCTAGTTGCCCAAGAAGCCCGTCTGCCCATCAACCCAATAGTCTTCAACCCCGCATTGTCTGGGGAAATAGCAACACCTCACACATGTAGGAGATACGGAAATCAAGTGACACAAGCACTACAAGGTGGACGAGAGGAGGGCCGTTGGCTTTGAGGGGCTCCTGAGCTTCTTTCTTGATAAAATGCGGGCGGCGCGCCCATTGCCATCGACACCATGCCCATGTTCTGCTGTTCTCTCGAAACTCTAAAAAAGTAATGAAGAAAAAAAGTATTCAGCATTTACTCTGAAGTGTCTTTTTTCTCTCTCTTCTGCCTTTTTGCTTGAAGGTCCCCTCTCTCTCTCTCTCTCGATTTCTTGGTCATACCTGCAACCGTTTTATCATATCTCTGCGCCGTTTAAGCATACTCCTACCCTGCATTCCGGGCACAACACTACCGAAGCATCGACAGCTTTTTGTTGGGCCGCGCATGTCACATATTCCCTCTTCGCCCTCTGGGAAATTCCATATATTCTTTGGCCCCAGCTATTGGCGTATAACGACGTGAAAATTCCCTCAAGTTATCTCGATTAGTTTCGCTTCGCCTCGCGTCGTCGCAATAATCCAACCCCGGCTCGTCCCATATCATTTGTAGTGGTTCCGGAATCTTGCCCGGTCGGCCGGCAAAAGCACGCGGGCGTTTACGGATCCCGCCCTTCACGACTGGTGTTTAAAGTTACAGAGACCACTTACACACGAACCGAGCTAAAAAAGAGGAAGACACATTGACCATTTACACGTCACCGGGTGTTTTGGGAATTCGGAAACCGAAGACAGAAGGCGGTTTTATTGGCACATGTTAGTGAACTCCCATTTGCTCAAGAAAAGTCCCCGCGATCATTTGGCTTGCGAAGCAACCCCCGTTTCGGCCATATTTTTCATGGCTTGTCTTGCTGCGTCGTCAACCATCCTTCGCTGCATAGCAGAAGGTGGATCCGCTCCCACGCTAGCCCGAGCCGAGAGACTGGTTACAGAACCACCATCAAAGCTCCTCTCTCTCCCCTTATTACACGTACCCCAGCACACCCAAAGCTCATAGCTCCACTCCCGGGCTTTCCCGATCATGTTTCGTCCACCCTCGGCCATATAACAAAGGACCGCGAGTGAGTAGAGGGTACATTGCGCCGGAACAAAACAGCAGCGTTGTCAGCTACCGGCTCCTCTATCTACTAGCAGGGCCGGAACCAATGATGCAAGACCTATTCCTCGACAACCATTGGGGGAGAAGTGGAGTACCGCTTATACCTGGTTGGTCGGGAGAGGCATGAATAAACGATCATCGGAGTAGCGACACGGCTTGTGTGTTTTTGGTCTGGGATCCTTTTGGTTCTCGTCTCGAAAGGAGTATTAAAAGTGCTCATGGTGCCCGGTTTTGCTAATCATGGTTGGAAACCTCTAGTCCACAAGTTGTTCAGCTCCACGCACGCCCGCAGCTCGCTTATCAGCTTTCCTATATACTAGCCCTGGCTAGCCCGAAGCAGTGTTTCCGTGACTGGGGTTTCGGAACTAAGCAACATCTTCCTTCTCGCTATATATCGAGCGCGGCATCCTGAGATTAGATCCTCAGACATCATGAGCTCCTCCACTCTCAAGCAAGCAGCTGAATCTGCCCGAGCAAAGGCATCCAACATGAGCAAGAGCATCACCGAGAGTGGCAGCGAGACAGCTGCCGCGGTCAAGAATGACTTCCTCCACACGCCCATCGTGAGGGCGGCCCTGCCCTTTGTCAACGGAGGCGTCTCGGGCATGATTGCCACGACCGTCATCCAGCCTATCGACATGGTCAAGGTGCGGCTCCAGCTCGCCGGCGAGGGCGTAGCAGCAGTCGGTGCCAAGCCCAGCGCCGTCGGCATAGCGAGAGACATCATCGCACAAGGCAAGTTCGCCGACTTATACACGGGGCTCTCGGCCGGCCTCTTGAGACAGGGAGTATACACGACTGCCCGCCTGGGCTTCTTTGACACGTTCATGGGCAAACTCGGCCAGCGTGCCAAAGACAAGGGCGCGTCGGTCGGCTTCTCCGAGCGCGCCGCCGCCGGTCTGGGTGCCGGTGGCATAGCAGCCTTCATCGGCAACCCGGCAGATCTGGCGCTCATCAGGATGCAGTCCGACGGCCTCAAGCCCCTGGCAGAGCGCAAGAACTACAAGTCCGTCATCGACGCCCTGACGTCCATCACGCGCTCGGAAGGCATCACGGCTCTCTGGGCCGGCGCCACGCCGACGGTCGTGCGGGCCATGGCACTGAACTTGGGCCAGCTCGCCTTCTTCTCCGAGGCCAAGGCACAGCTTAAGACCCGCACGCAGTGGTCGCCCCGCACGCAAACGCTGACTGCTAGTGCCATTGCCGGGTTCTTCGCCTCGTTCCTCTCTCTGCCGTTCGACTTTGTCAAGACGAGGCTGCAGAAGCAGTCCAAGGGCCCGGATGGCAAGCTGCCCTACAAATCCATGGTGGACTGCTTCCAGAAGGTGGCAAGAGAGGAAGGCCTGCTCAGATTCTACCGCGGATTTGGCACGTACTACGTGCGCATTGCACCTCACGCGTAAGTCTCAACCATGTTCTGGTGTTCGCTTTTTCATGATGCTAATTACGCCATTTTAGCATGGTAACACTGATCGTGGTCGACTATCTCGGCTGGCTCACGAAATAGGCGATCTAGCACGTGCTCGTCTTTCTTTTCCCCTTCTGTTTGTCGCAAATGAACTTCTTATAGTCGGCGTTGTTCGGTAGCATTGCTATTACCGATGGAGTCTTGAATGTGAACCAGGAATACCAGTACCAGTCGTACATAGCTTCTAGTCCAAAAGGCTTTTCGATTGCTTGCCGTTGCGCAAAATACAATATATATAACTTTTGTTTATCCATTGTTGCTCTCTCGTGACTTGAATTCACGCGCTATATCGCTTGACGCACCAAGATCTCACATCTTCTTGGTGCAAACGATCCAGTTCAGTTCCCCTGTCGGCCACAAGAACCTCTCTCGCCCGCTCTTGATTTCCCAGTCCGTTGTGTCCGCCCCGCAGGTTCGCAGCAATATCTCCACCTCTTCTGGCGTTCGTGTCCGCAAACTCGAGATCAACCCGTCAAAGACCAGCACGAACGGGACGATGGGGCACAAGTATACGAAGAACAAGCGGGTTGGGCTCCACCAGTAGAAGAAGGGTGCGCACAGCAGGATGAAGAAGCCATACAGGAAGCATGTGACGAGACTGGAGAAACTGCGGTCCTGCATCTCAAAGATGCCGAAACCGTCGCTCGTCTCGACGGTGTTCTTCAAGATGGCCCGAGCAAGTGGGTCGTCGAAGTGATGGAAGGCGAGGTTGAAGAGTCGGAAGACGCGCTTCCCACCTTCCGTGTACTTCTCAATGAGGCCCTCGGGGGCGGCGGAGGCGTCGACGGGGAAGGGAACATAGGTTACGTGTCTCGAGGCGGCGGCGATCTTGGACCAGGAATCGGGATGCGGGTGCAGGTCGGTGAGGACAAAGTCCACTGCCCTGGAACTCGCGTCGCGGCCGGCGGCGGATCCATTGCCGCCTGCGGCCACGTCGGCGTAGGACGGCGTGACTCTTGACGCTGCATCGGTGGTAGAGGGTGCAGGAAGGACGGTGCTCGACTTGGAGAGGGAGGCATTCAAGGCCTGCTCGATGTACGGAGTCGGACCGCCAGCGCCAGCGCAGAAGTCGATGAAGGTATATTGAGAGATGGCATTGCCGAGTTTGCGTTGCAGCACACGTGCAACGAGGGTTGCAGGACTGGCGGACCAGAGGAATGGGAGGCTGAATGTCCAGGCGTGCATCAAGCCATCCTGTACACGGGCACGTAGGTAGGGCGGAAACCTGTCGATGCAGTGTCAGCAAAAGCTAGACAATGGCCTGGCGAAGCGAAGGGTTTGGTTTAAAAGGGCACGAGGAGAGGGGGAGGGGAGAGGAGGAACAGGGGGATCTGTGAGCACGACACGATATTGGAGGAAACTGATACGTATACATACCACGGCTGGTCGTCGATCTCGAAGAGATGCAAGCGAGGAATGAGAGGTGCCATGTTGTTGGCGAATTGGCACGTCGCAGAGATGTGGAGGCTATTTCGAGCTTACACACAAGATGCCAGATGTATGGGGTTGAGTTCTCCGGAATATCGTGAAAGTATGTTGGGAGGTCCTCCCGCACATTTAAAGAAGTCACAAATTACATCGTCATGACCAACTGTACATACTACACTTAAAGGCCGGCGTACGGATCTGCACCTGGGCTGCTCAGAGTCCGTACCGTATTTAGTGGAGCTCAGTGACGGTGACGGAGTTTCACCACAAGGGAGGGATGGAGAGCCAGAGCTTCTGTAACTTAACCTGAGGTGAGTAATAAGTATGGTAGCGACAGCGACAGGGGTGAGCTTTTTAGTGGTCAATGGCAAAGCTATTACAGTTGCAGTTACAGCTACAGCGTCACAGTTTCAACTTCTTCCGCCCGAATTGGAGAATGAGACCCCCTGTCAGCCACATGTGCACCGGGCTACGGTTACTACCTAGGCTAGGTTGGGTCTAATCGTGACGTGAAGACTTCGTTACCACTCATATGTTAGAATATGGATATCAAGTTCCGGATACCGATTGTTGCCTGCGTTTAATATTGGTTTTGGTTACACTGACGGGTGTCGCTTCCTGTTGAGATTGCTTTTCTCCCTTTTCTTCTTCCTCTACTTCTTCTTTCTTTCGTCATGTTCATTTCATCTGTCAAGCAGTTGTAAAACTCTATTGGGCCCGGCAAGGCGGACCCGGCAAGTTGGACCGGAAAGTTGAGAATTGGCCGATCGTTCCACCATTCCCACATCGGCTTTTCAGTATCGTGCGACTTGTAATTCACCGCCGCTCCCGGACTCTCTTCTCACCACATAGCACAAGCTGGCTATTTCAGACTCTTGAAGGCATGGCACTCTTGGAGGGACCGGTCCTGTACGCGCTCGGCCTCATTGGCGTTATTATCAGTTACCGCTTTCTAATCTACACCCCAACTCTAACACGAAACGGAGCCCCCTTGAGAAAACCCCCCAACACTCTTCCGATAGCTGGGAATGGCCTTGTATTCATCCAGGCACGCCAGAAGCTTTTCGAGTATTTCACCAAGTGTGAGCGTCAGTTTGGTTACGAGACCTTCCAGATCTCTGTTCCCACACTGCCGCCGGGGGTCGTCATCAACGATCCCAAGAATTTAGAGTTCGTATACAAGCACGAAGGAACTTTCACCAAAGGGGAATTCTTCAAGCGACTATCATGGGACTTATTCGGTGGTGGCATCATCAACTCAGATGGCGACCTGTGGAAAGTACAGAGGAAAGCCGGACTCGGTTTCCTGAACGTGCAAAACCTGCAAGTTTTAACCGATGTCGCCTTGCCCAAGTACCTAGACCAAAGCCTTGACCTGCTCAAAAAGCGAGGCGACGATGGCGAATCCGTGGACTTGCAAATGGTGTTTCATGAGATTACCAGCCAGCTCATGGGGAAAATGGCGTATAACATGGAGATGCACGCTGACGATGAGTTTACTTTGGCCTTCGAATATGCCTCCGGCGGGACCACGGCCAGGTTCCAAAATCCTCTCTGGTTTATCACTGAGATGTTTACCGGCTATAAATTTCGAAAGTCGTTAGCAGTTGTCACGTCCTATGGCAAGAAGATTGTGCAGAGTGCAGTGAACGACCGGCACTCGGGCAAAGAGACCGGTGGCAGTAAGCTGGATGAGATTTCAGGCTCGTTGATCCAGTCCCTGCTTGACTCTATCGATAACGAGAAGATTGTCGCCGATTCAGCCCTCAATTATCTGTCTGCTGGCAGGGACACTGTTGCGCAGGCTCTGACTTGGACATTCATGCTGCTCATGGAAAATCGATTCGTTACTGGAAAACTGCGGAACGAGATTCAGGAAATCCTCAACGAAGACGGCAGCGATATAGATGTCAAGGTAAATGGTGGAAATGTGGACCCTACAGTATTCACTCCGACGACGTTACCATACGCGATGGCTGTGTTCTATGAAGCGTTACGGTTGTTCCCTCCAATCCCATTCGAAATCAGGCAAGCGGAGAAAGACGTCACACTACCCGACGGCACATTCTTGCCAAAGAGTTCCATCGTTTTGTGGTGCACATGGGCCATGAACAGGTCAAGGATCATGTGGGGAGAGGACGCTGATTCCTTCCGTCCTGATCGCTGGCTTGTCGACGGTAAATTCGTGACTAAGAGCGCCTCAGAATTTCCAGTATTCAACGGCGGAGCCAGGACATGTCTGGGCAAGAAGATGGCAGAAGTAATGGCAGTCCAGATCATCGCATCAATGATGTTGACTTTCGACTTCATGCCGGCATATGGAACAAAGCGTGTGAGCAAGAGCAGTCTCACCTTACCGATGGAGGACGGGCTCCCGTGTTATGTGCGAGCAAGGAATCACAGACCAGAATTATAGATCAGTTTGCTTTTTTGGCAATTAGACATTGATATCCTCTTCTACTTTCCAAGGCCGACATGGCCATCTTAGGGCGTTTTACCCCTTCAACCCATTCGTAATGTTCGTATCGATACTGTGAGGGATGTGCCCATGTCCTAACTCAACGTCTTCCACAAACAGCATAACTGATAATCATCCTTGAACAAAATTGAACTCCCGAGCGAACTAATTTCTCAAGTTTTCCACGATTCTTCCATCAAATTTAAGTTGAAAGGTGTTTCTATGCTTTCCTCCACGCTGTCGTTGAATCTGAGCTCTTTCCCATTGCTGGCAAATATTTCAGGTGCCGACTGGTTAGTCGGACTTGAAGGCAGAATCAATAGTACTTTCCCCCCAGGACACATATTGCTCTTTTGTATCATCAGCCTGGCGTCGTTGTATCTGGAGTCGCAATGGATTGCGCTTCGGAATTTCCGGCGCAGGATCATCTGCTTGCTCATAGTACTCGACCACCCCATGGAGCCATTCTTGAATGTAAGTGCCAGCTTGAGAATATCCGTCACTGCTAGTCGCCTTGTTGTGCGTAGTGCTCATCCTGAATAGTTGGAGATGTTAAATCAATCCGTAGACAGCCTTCGCGATCCTGAACATAGGCAGTAGTTGTTAGCCTTATTATAGTAATGCATTCATTGTTCGTCTAGCCACGTGAGTTTCCGCAGTTGAAAAAGATTAGGTCTAGCTAACAAAGCGACGAGAAGACTCGGTTATAGACAAAGGTCTTTGTTTCGGAATCCTCAAAGCGTGGAACCTACTGGTAACGTCACCAAACAAGACACATGCTAAAATGATCTTGGCATTACTCAGTAATATTAGAAGACTTGGAAAAAAAAAAAGGATACCAAATCATATATTGCGTGCTAGGAAAGGACGACATTTCTTATGTCGATAATCACAATACTAAGGCGAATTAGGGAACAATGAAACTCAACATGCACGAAATCGTTGGGCGGGATTTCGACGCGGTGCTGCCTGTACATAGATGTTGTCATCAATGGTCCAACGATTCATAACCCATGGTCCTACAGTATACCAGGTCCTTATTAAAAAGTAATCCCGACATTATGAAGAGTATACAATCCTTTATCCAGGTTATACGATCTTCCTTTTACCTGTAGGAAGGGTCGCCATACAACCTACTCGGCACTACTGCTTGTCTCCGGAGAACTGTTTCCACGACTGTCATTATTGAACTCGCGGCCCGGAATCACCGTCGCGTCTCCCAGATCTATCGTCTCATACTTGTAGAAATGCTCGATTATCATGAACATTGTCTTCTGAGGCTCAACTACATTCAGCTTTGTTAGGAACACAGGCTTTCTTGTAACCGAACCAAAAGTGAAATTAAAAAAAAACCAGAAGAAAAAATGCTTCGACTTATGTTCAAATAGTTTACTCTCAGCCTGAGCTACAAGAAATGACCAGAGTAGACGCCGACATATCTACTATACTAGGCCATCACAGAGTGGTATCACCAGGTACCAGGCAATGGACCAGCACTTTGTGGATGCACAATACAAATTCGATCGGGAGAACTACCCGGCATACTTTGAGTCCTACTGTTGATTCTGTGCCGTGGCCACAGAGGTCACCACCATCCTGCTTTTGCCAATCAAAGCACCAGAAGATAGTTCTTGTTGCCCTCTCTCACTGAGATCCCATTTGCTAAGACAACAGTACCTGTGAGTCAATGACAGCATTTCTCATATGCATGTGAACGCTTCGCTGGGTTTGTCTTTCGACATACCATAGCTTTTTCACCTGCATTAATGCCGTCTCACATACTCGTCAGTGGAAATGAATCTTGAACTCATGGCCAGTTACATCACTGGCGCGTGATATCTACCGCGATTTGGACCGGGTGATCTACCCGCTTCCCTGAACTGGAATCTGACTGTAGCTCCTGATTGGTGCAGAATCAGGGGATCATGCAGGACATTGAGAGCCAAGTGTTCTTTTATGTGCGGCTGAGGAGGCTTGGCCCTGTAAGAGGGGACTGACAACCACCCGCAAATATTTAGCACGACTACCAGTGTTGTACACAGCGGGAAAATTGCTGTATAGCAGGTTTGTAATGTTCAAACAGGAAATACAGCCGTTGCTGCACAGACACTTAGGTCTTTAATACCAATGTGGCCCTTGTAGTCCTGCACATCAGCTCAATCAACTCTCTGACAATGTAAATGAGGCTTGCACTTATCCTCCAATCATCTCTTGTGTTAAGGACCTTTTTACTTCTTTACATACCTAGCGCAATGTCACGGCAAGGTCTATGCATGGTAAATGGGATCTGTACAGGCCTCGCCAACGGGAACATATGAAGACGATGTGCTCGGCACCTAAAAGTCATGATGCGGTAAATCAATTCTCCTCGTCGCTCTGCATCTACCAGCTCCTCAGCGCCGTGGGTAACCGACGTGATTCTGCATTGTTGATCTGATATTCAACTAGTGCAGGTATTGTACTATTACCATAATTAGAACGTATCCACGCGACATGGAGTCAACTGACTCTCGGGCTACGGCACAGTTTAGCGAATTCCCAGAAGTAGATCAGCGAGCTTGGAATCAACCCAGTACCCTTCCAGAAGTGGTTCAGCCCAGCTATCCAGAAGCCCATGGATACATACGACCTCGAAACGAACCAGGTGAAAAAGCTGCGAAGATTTTGGCCTACGACCTGGTCGGGAAAGAAGTCAAACATGACACAGCCAGTCCGCTAACCTCAGATGGTGCACATTTGATATATCAGCAAACTGTACAGTCGATGCCGAAGGAGCCACCGTCAGAGAAAATAGTGTCTGAAACGTCAAAACACCTCTTTCGCGGGTGTACACCTTGGCGACTCCTAGTCCTTGCGGTCATTGTGATATTGGCTGCCGTCGGGGGTGGTGTCGGTGGTGGCATAGCGGCAAGTAGAGCTCAACAATCATCTGTTGTTTCACAATCTGTCACTTCAAGCAGGTATACAACATTCCACATCGACCGCAAAATACGTCGCTAAATTTCCAAGTAGTGCCGCTCCAGCCTTAACTTCATCATCGCCATCAACACTAGCAACCGTGTTATCAACTACCTCTTCTTCACCAGCCGTTTCTCAGACACCGACGAATCTAAAGAATCAAACGAGAGAGTTCTCCTTTCAGGCTTATGAAAGGCCAAACTATGAAGGCGGAGCAACAAATATCTACAGGACGATAGGATCTCAAACCCTCGACTTCAATTGCACGAGTTACATCTGGCAACCGAACGAAACAACCTGCTGTGTGACATTCTGCGCAAACCACAAGTGGGGAGGCTGGTGGTGCCAACCGAGACAACAATTAGTAGGCATCCAGCCTCTGACGCTTGCCCAAACACTGACCTCGTCCACAGAATGCTTCTGGAGCCTTCAATAACATAATTATTGGTTGCGATAACGAGACGGAAGGGAACTCCAAGCAACGGTGCTGACGTCTTGCTCAAGGCCTTGTGCTTGTGCTATCATGTTAGGTTTGTCTGAGTTTAAGCAGGCTGATGTTGGAAAGTATGATTTTTAAAAGAAACACGCACGCCATCGTATTTCCATATTTGACGCTGGTGGGCCGGGCATTCTCGGGTACGGGTGGCGTCTTTGTTATAATCGCAAGCAAATCAAGAGCCAAACATATGTGGAAAAATAGAAAACAGATGCAGTTCAAACCTGGCCAATCCTAGAGTGCATGTACGAATAGCCACACCAAAAAATATGCACATGAACAATCACAATTTTCATTCGTTTTTCTCTTGTAGTACCCCTGTCTGTGGACAAACTTCGACACATCATTGTACACATAGGAAAGCGCTCTGTTCACGAATAGCTGGAAGTACAATATTCCTGGTAAATCGAGGCTGCTCGAACTACTATACCTCTGACTTTATTTTTCCAGGTTACATGGACGCTAATTTTGTTGTTTATGTTTGATAATACCTCAACTTATTAGCCGTTGTCATCCAACTTCAGAATAAGATTAGGATAACGCTAACCATGCTGGCTTTAATAAGACGTTGTCATTGAAATTTAACTTAAAAAACTTCTATTGTGGCCATAGGATCAGAATGGAAGGTAAACGTGGTAGCTGCCAAAGGCTCTTGGGACGATAAAAAAGAAACACAACAAGTGACCGTGAACAGAAACGAATGAAACCCTTAACCAAGGCTAAGGTGCGCTCTGTACCTGCAAAGACTTCGGTGAGCTTCTCAGCACAGCCAATACAGCCACATACATCCCAGCACGTCAGTATATGATTTATGAGACAGGATATCTTACCCATTCCAAAGCCACTTACCTAATGGTTGCTATAAGTTCCAATATCTACCTCATTTCCAAGTAAGTCGACCAAGGGGTGTCCTGAGGCTGTTTAATTACTTCAGTACTAGTCTTGTCTACACAATACTTCGCAAGAGCCCAACTTGCCCTCTCCTTTTCATTTATTTTCTGTTTCTTTTGTGAGTATGTGTGTGAGTGAGAGAGAGAGAGATCCCACATGATTCAAATATGTTCAAACAATCCTTAGTGTGGAGTTAATGGACAAGTATAGTTAAACTAAAACCCGTTGAAGCACTTTGTTCTGACCACGACTCTTGTAACAAGGTTTCAAAGCCCCTATTCACTAAACATTGTTTTCTTTTTCCTAACCTAGTACGGTCCACGCTACTATTAGCTTTGTTCCGTTCCATAGTTAATCACAAGAACACTGATGATAACAACATGGTCCTGCGCAGGCAGTAAGTAGCATTTATATCACCTCGGACAGTTAGAATATTCCTCCTGTGCATTACTCAACACTAGTATCTACTGAAACCGTCTCACCACCTCTGCGTTTAATCATACTTCATAGAAACATGGCTTCAAAGCAGTTCAAGAACTGCGATGGGACTTGTCAGTACCAGGCCGAGCATGCTATTCTATTCCGTGGAAAGAGCGAGGCTTTTATAAAGGCCGTTCATGATACTGACCGTCGCCGATTACAAATCCAGCGCGATACTGTTGAGCGCCAGGCCGTAGAGCAGAAGCCAGGAGGTGAACATCAGGGTTCTCCATCTAATGACAATACCCGCCGTAGTCAAGACAGTGAAGAGACACGCGAGCACCTCGGGGCACTTGCAGAGCTTGAAGCCGGTAAGGCCCAGGCTGAAAAACAGATGTATCATGCAGAGGAGGAAGGAGCAGACCATATGCCTGTATTGCCGCCAAGAAACAACCAACACGTCGAGGGTGACTACAAACCTCGGCAACATCGACCATTTCGTGAGCAACCTCGAGATTGGATTCGAGAAGCCGACGAACTTGAGGATACTATAGGCTCTGCCTCTGGCACTCGTTACTATCGTTCATGAGTAATATGCCAATACAGGTAAGCTGATATTACAACAGGTCTATCTAAAATTTGATAGTACCTGAGCTACCACTCGCTGCCTTTGAACCACGGGTCCTTCTCAAATTCTTCGAGACCATTTCTTAGCCTTATGTTGTCAGTAGATGTCCTAATGAATGCCTCAGGCATGCACCTGGGGAAACCACTTTAGGTAGCCTTAAGTAGAACAGAGGATAGCTCTGTTCTTCGCCGCAAAACCACAGACCGTCAATAGACCTACTGGTAATCACGATATATGTTATGTGTCTATCATGTCCTTTATATGACTATAAAGCAATGTTTGAGTTCATAAAGAAAAACAGCAATTAGTTGCATGAATTGCCTTGTCATCAACATGCTTTTATTAGCGATGTTATTAAACAATAAGAATAATCATAGAGGACGAACGTGATACTCAGTTGTATAAAACAAGCGCCACGTACAGACCAGAACGTTACATATTCAAACCCAATGGAAATCGTACTCTCCAACACTTATAAACTCATCAATCTCATCGCTCCAGAAGCCACGACCTTTCCCACCAATCATCAATCATGGTTCATGTAATAATTCCTGATGATGACAGCATAGGACCGTTGACCTTTGGCATTGAGCTGGAGTTCTTAGTTCCAATGTTGAAACCATTGAAGCATGAGAGAAGCCCTCCGGATCCCCGTCCCATTTTTCATGCTGAGGATTTTGATGAAGGGGATCCCGCCGATCCATTTAACAAGTTCATTTTTCCTGCTCTACAAGCTGTCGACGGCATCCAAGTACGAGACCATTTCACGGATGTGTTCGCTTATCCACTTACCAGTATACCCAAATACGACGCCTGGCGACTCATTGATGACTTCTCCGTGAAGCCCGGACATGGTCGCGAGTATTCACCATACGAATGGGCCGGCAAGGAAGTCACCTCGGAGGTCCTCAAAGCAGATGATGCTGGCTATCCCAAGAAGATCACCGATGTGTGTCGCGCAATCCGTGAATGTCGTGTACATCTCAACTCCAGCGCCGGCGTTCACGTTCACATCGGTCATGGCGACGATGGCTTCTCACTCAAGACCCTAAAGCGGGTTGCTACAATCATGTGGCTGATGGACAGCCGTCTGCTCTACCTCCACCACCCCTCTCGCAGGGACAACGCAAATTGCGAACTTCTGAGCAAGATTTCGAAACTCTCTCATACCCAGGAAGGCAAGCCCGCGGCCGACCCAGCCGGACGCTACCACAGAATTATGGACGAGAATGTCCCCACGGACATTTGGCCGGCCCTTCATGCAAAGCTTCAGCAAATTTGGTTTGCCTCGGACATTGAGCAGATAGCGCATCTGATGAGTGACCGCACGCCGCCAGACTCAATGCGGGCAATCAGCCGGGGCACAGTCGGATTTCGTCGGCTCATATCCACGGGAAGGAACAGAGTCAACATCAACACCGTCGAGTTTCGGCAGATGGCAGGCTCACTGGAGCCCGACCATATTATACAGTGGGTCAAGGTCTGCCTCGCAATAGTGGACTTCGCCCGCCACTCCGAGAATGATAGCTTCAAGTCAGTTGTCCGTTCTGCTAGCATGCAACCAGAAGAAAACACATACTTTGCCTTGGATTTCCTAAACGATATTGGCTTGTACCTCGGCGTTCCCTTTTGGGCCGAGAAACTGGAGGGCTACATATTGAAACGCCAGACGGCGATGGAGTTTTACGAAAACAGTGATAGCAACATGTTCGTGCCTGCAATGCAATAGGACATCTGACGACATCTGACGACTGAACTCGACAATGAGTTAATAGACAATGGGTTGATGAACAGCGGGGTTCTCTGGCTTGAGATAGGTACCATCATGATACAGGATAATAATAATACTAATAAAAACTAAGGCATCGGAATACCTCACCGGCTTAATCTCGAATAAAGTGAGTAATGTGAAATGATGCCGGCAGCGATACGACTGAAACATTACTATGCCAATGCTTGTGTCCACTGTATATAAGAAGTTCCCCTGACTTGTTTATCAAATTGCCTTGACTTGCCTCTTGAATCTCGGTATCTCTTTGGTGAACCTCGCAGGATCATCCCGTGCTCCGTCTTTCCAGTACTCGTATTCGATCCATGCGTTCTCTGGCATCTGCTCCTCCATGGCTACCATCCACTCACCAAGCGCAGGGGACAACGGGATGACACCTGTTTCAAGGACATACTGGTCCCATAGTTTGATCAACTGCTTAAGTCTTTCCGGCTCCTCTTCCGACAGGTCGTGGATTTCTCCGGGATCTTTGGCGAGATTGTATAGCTGCCACCGCTCGGGACCTTTTGGTTTTGGAATAAAGACGATTTTCCAGTCTCCTTTACGGCACGCGGCACGACCGCAAGTTTCCCATCCGTTGATGAAATCGTTTACGTGAATGGTCTTCGTTTCGCCTTGCAGATATGGTACCATGGATTTGCCTCTCATACTGACGACCTCGCGCCCTTGATACGTGGGTGCTGGGTGTATGACGCCTGCCATGTCCAGGATAGTAGGGGCAAGGTCCATGACAGTTGAGAACTGATGAGTTATGGAGTCCGCCTCAAACTTGCCCCCAAAGCTTGCCGGTGGCTTCATGAGGAATGGTACACGGACGCCGCCCTCAGTCGTGTATGCTTTGTAGAGCCGGCTGGGTGCAGTTGCGGCTTGCGCCCATCGAGGCCCGTACCAGATGAACGAGTCTCCGTTTCCCAAATTGTCAATGTGGTTGTTGTAGTACTTCTTGAGGTGCTGAATCATCGATCCTTGCACAATCGGGTACGCCTCATAGGCTGCGCCTTCCGCGCCATTGTCCGACATGAAGCACACGAGGGTGTTGTCGAGCTCGCCGATCTCCTCGAGGTAGTCGACAACTTTCCCGACATTGGCGTCGATGCATTCAACCATGCCTGCAAAGACCTCCATTGCTCTGCAGGAGTTCGCTCTTTCTTCGGCGCTCATATCTTCCCACTCTTTGACTTCGTCAGCAACAACTGGATGGGGTTCCACATCCTGGGGCACCATCCCCAGTTCCTTGAGTTGCTGCAGTCGTTTCAACCTCAACGCATCAGGTCCATCATCGTAGACCCCACGGTATTTCTTGATGTACTCCTGCGGGGCCTGCAGAGGCCAGTGTGGCGCGGTGAAGGGAAGATACCCGAAAAACGGCCTCTCCTCGCCGCCCTCTTTCCAGTCCTTCAAATACTGCAACATCTTGTCACCATACCCGTCTGAAGAATACCAGCCATCCGGAAGCTTCTTCACATACTCCCCATCTTCGTTGTGCAGTGCAATGAAGCTCATGGTCATGAAACCGGGGATCTCGTCCCTGCCTTCCAGCTGAGGTTCGTATGCATAATGGTTTGAACATGCAGGCAGGTGGGCGAAGCTGCGCTCGAAGCCTCCAGCTTTCGGGCTCCGCTCTGGTGTAAGACCCAGGTGCCACTTTCCAGACATGAGAGTGAGGTAACCCGCGTCACGCAGGATTTCAGGCAGAGCAGCTACCCGCTCGTTGAGGTAGCCTTCGTAGCCCGGCATACCACGTTGGACAGATGTCGACATGTTGCCGCTCGGGTCGTTCTGGCCGGAGATATTGGTCCACTCAATCAGGTTTCCAAGCCCAGCAATGTGGTGGTCAGTGCCAGTCATGATCATGGCGCGAGACGGGGAGCACGCGGCTGCGGCGTGGAAGTCTGTGAAGCGGATGCCATCTCTCGATAGTTTAGCTAGGTTCGGAGTGTTGATTTCACCACCAAAAGAAGAAATGTCGCTGAACCCCAAGTCATCGGCAACGATGACAAGAAAGTTTGGCCGCTTTTCTGGTGACATCTTGATTCCTGTAAACTGTTTGAGGATGATCACTGATTTGTTCGACTGAGACAACCAATGGATATATGAGAGGCGATCACGACACGTGCGTTTCTAAATATGAAATCCTGCCTCGTCGTATCAAAGTAGTATTAACTGATGCTTTTGTGGAGTTTGAGGACATTGTCCACTAAGAAACTCTCTCGATCCCCGCATGTAGCTCCCTATAGATCAACGACGGATCTCGGCCGTCAATGAAGCTCATTGGCTCGTTGTAAGATTGGGGTCCGTTTTCACTGCTGAAGTTCAAGCTGTAGGAAAGCAGACTGAAACAAACTCTTCCATAACATTAACTAATCTGTGAACTGACCCTGTGGAGTGTACCTCCACTTCGAGACATACGCGGGCGTATGTCCGTCCAGGCCATTACTCGTGCAGTATACGCCCAGAATGACGCCTGTGAAACCCCAACTGACCAACGTATTCGAGACCTCAATGATAGTCTGCGTCTGCGATCTAGCCTCCGCCGGACCCGCCGAGAAAATATAATGCGTGGCATTGCTCTCTCTAATCTCAAGCCTTAGGGGTTTGTCTGCCCACGCCTCTGGGATGGGAAGTACAACGGGGCCGGGAACGGCGAGATACGATTCGGCGCGGAATCTGAGGTGGGGCACCAGTGCTGCAGGATCATCCGGTGTGGTAGCATTAGTCCCTGGAAACGGCCCAGTACTGCTGTTTGCGGGCAACAGGACGATGCCGAGATCGAGGTGGTGGTTTTGTGTCAGAAAGACGGAGACACCTGCTTCTTCCTGGAGACTTGTCGGTGAAAAGTCAATATTCACGCTGTACGTGAACAGGGTATCTTGCTGCCGGCGGCCGACAAAAGTCTGGCCAGAAGGTCCTGCATAATTTCCGTTCAGAGCTGTGAGATTGAGCTTTGATGGGCTAAGCTGAAGAGTATTTGGGTGCTCGAGGGGAGACACTACGAATGATTCGGGTATCGGATAGCGCCAGTAAGTGAAATGCGCTGGCAAGGTGGAGTTTGGCTCAAAATCGATGTGGTCGCCTTCTGCAATGAATGGCCTATATTCGTCAACAATATTTTCCATTAGAGTCCCTGGTGCAGTAGCTCACCCAGTACCCTCAATTTCGAGAGCCTTTGGTGGGAACTGCCAACCGCTCACCTCCCCATTCACAGGAGTGAAGATGGGAAATTCATCTTCCTCCCAAGTTACGGGAGTCATGACGGTTTCACGTCCCATGGGGAAATTCTGCCATTGCGGACCAGATCTGGTCGATAGTGCCACCGCCCACCTGTCTGTGTCAGTGGTTCGCTCGATGTTTTCGATATTGTCTAATTATGCGCTGGCTTACCAGTTGCCATTCGGATCGTGGAAAAGATCAGCATGGCCGACAGTTTGGACTTGATTAACATTTAGCAGACGTGTGAAACACAAGACATGGTTTTACCTGCAGTAGTCCGTAGTATTCGCATTGGTCAATACTGGGTTGGTCGGTGCGGGCTCGTAGGGGCCGTTGATATCTTTGGATCTCGCCATTGTCACCATGTGGCCCAGGCCGGTGCCGCCTTCGGCCAGCAACAGGTAATACCAATTATCTTTGAGATATATGTGTGGACCTTCAGGAGCCTTTTACTGATTTGAGCATTGTTGTGTGCTTTGCAATGAGTCATAGAGCGGCGTAACTTACAAGACCACCCGTTCCGTTCCAAATGTCGATCCAATCCCCCACTTCACCAGTATCGAGGTTCGCTTCCGCTTGCCAGATGCCTGGCCTACAGCCAGGTGAGGTGCATTACTAGGGAGCGGTTGCAGGGTAAAACTTACGAAATCTTATATGCATGCGATCCCGTGATATATACTTTCCCGTCCAAGTCCCAGAACGGTGACGTATCATATCCAACGAAGTCAAAGTGAACAGCATTTGTCCATGACGAGGGTTTGTATGGATCCTCAGTCGTGAATATTATCTGAGGCACGTTGTCAACAAAATAACGAAGACCCGCAATATCTTGATTCCCATGCTTACGTTGTCCCATCTCGAATCATCATCTGCTGCACGGTCATCGTCGACCAAAGTCGTAACCAAGTAAAATGTGCCTTGATTGAAACGTAGGGCTGGTGCCCATATGCCGCTGTCGCCCTTTCAGTATGGATGTCCGGCGCACCAAGAAAGTTGTGTTAACTCACCTAGTCGAGCGGTTTGTCTCTGCCAGTCGAGGAAGTTGCCCTTTCCGGTTCAATACATGCCCTGCCCTATTGGTCAACATGCCGCATCATGTTTCTCATTGGTGTCATCTACCGATTAGCTTCCAGTTCTGCAAGTCCCTAGAGGCGTGGATTGGGATGCCCGGAAAGGCATTGAAACTTGATGATGCGCAGAAGAACGTGTCGTTCCACTCAGGCACGAAAATGCAACTCGGATCAGGGTGGAAGCCCGGAAGGATAGGATTATAGTATGTCGAGTTGTTAGAATGTGCAAGTCCCGATGTCGTCAAAGCTGGCAATACCACTGACGCTGCCAATCCAATACTCTTCATCATTCTGAAACGTTCGGTGTAACGAGCAGTTGCGCTGTAACAATAAAAAGCTTTGGCCTGGGTGGTTGAAACATATTGGCCGGATCTGTTGACGATGTATACTGCGTACCTACCAATAGTTCTCCAACTCTCCACAATCCCCGCATCCGGGGATCTTGGAGTAAAATGCCGGGTAAAGTGCTGGTTAAAGCTTGATGCGGAGTTGTGACGCAATTCGGTTGAAGCCAGACCGAACAGATGAGGTTCTCTTCTCTTCTCAATCAAGGATACTCCAGGCCAAATTCGTTGGGCCCCACATACGAAGGTCAAGCACACGACTTCAAGTTACCTTGGCAGAGAAGCTCGCCTAGCGTAGCCATCCGTGTTATGGGAATATGAAACTTCTCATGCAATCACAGTTCACTGATGCAAATCAGAAAGGAATGGTTGCCAAAAGGTTTGTAAATATGTGCATGGATTCGTTTCTATGAACGAGAAAGATCTAAAAACACCAACCGTCTAGGCAAGGGTATAGGGAGTTCTAGAATCTTAGCTTAAGCTGTGCCGTAGTGAACCTTACGGAAGAAATCCTGTACTGGGTATTAGCATATCATCATTCAACTGTCCAAACATGCTCGTCACTTACCATGACACCAGTGTAAACGACGAGAAGAATACCACCACCGGGTCCAAGTCTCAAGACCTTTGGCAAGAAACCCTTGTACAGCGCAGCGAAACCTTCCTCCTTCATCACAGTTCCGACGGCTGGCCATGCCCAGTTGTACTTGGGCACAGCGCCAGCGACCTTGGGGCTGTTCTGAATTCGGGACCTTGCATAAAGGTTAGTAGCTGTCGTACGTGCGAGTAATAATCAAAGTGTAAAAGTGTATTGCCAAGTGTTTTTACAGGCAGGAGATGGGATTGAAGGAATAAGGACTGGAACATACTTGACGACATCCATAGGGGTGTTCACGATGGTACCGACAGTGCCACCAATGCTACCGGCAATAATGTCGTTTGTGATCTGGGCCTTCTTGGTTTCGGCGGCAGGAAGCAATGAGCGGACCTGGAAGATACATCCGAAGTAACCGGCGTTCCAGAGAATGTGTCTCCACAAGGTGCTCTCCAAACCGTTGTATAGCGCCAAAATACCTTCATTGGCGATTGTCTTCTTCACGACGTCCAAAGGACCGCTGTAGAGGTGAGCAGAGGCCTTGTTCTGTAGACGAATCTTGACTGGGCAATTGTTAGCTCACGCCTGGACGACCTAAAGAATTGCGTGTAGTTGCTCGTCCCGCCTCGTGGTCTTGAGAAATTCGGGGCAACGACTTCAGTCAACATACCCAGCTCGAAGGGCACAACAACGAATGCCTCGGTGGCACCAGCAGAGGCGCCAGTCAACACAGACAAGCCCTGGGTCATCTTCTGCACACCGAAGAGATCCCGGTAGAACTTTCCCCATGAGTCGTTGGCGGCGAACTTGGTTGCACGCTTGGGGGCTTCCATCAGAATGGGAGCAGTGATGCCTCTGTAGAGCCTCGAGGCACTTTTTGGCCACGTCAGCATACATACGTCCTTTTATCCCTCGCTGTGAGATCTTACCCCTCGTGCTTGACAATCTTTCTGAAGCAATCCAGCATGCCATTGTAGGAGTCTGCGCCTGTTCCAACACCGGTCTGAAGCTGCCTATAGTCCTGTGAGATGCTGCGGGTGGGATTCGTGAGACGGGTGGACAAACACTCGGGTCTTGACCACGTCAAGCGGGTACCTAGGCGACAGTCAGTCATGGGGAAAAACGCAAGAGGACAGGACACGTCAGAGAACTCACATAACCAGAATCTATTGAATTGCCGCAGGTTAGCGATTTGTGCGACCTTGAAGCCGAACCACTGACCTCAGAAACACCAGCAACCGCGCCTAGAATTGTGCTATTAGCATCGCGTGATCATACGAGCGGTGCTGGGAGTCGCACTTACCAGCAGCGAACTGGTAGTGGAAGGGAAGAGGCCTCGCGTCGGTCATCTTGGCGGATATTTGGGTCTACAGTAAAATGCGTTAGAGTCGGCGACTGCGATTGCCAAAGTTTCTTGTAAGGGCTGATGCAGGTACCTTTGAGCGTAACTTTGAGAGCGTTGCGCGGATGTGAAATGGCCGAAATTCAATTGAGCGCAGTTACATAACACCACCAAAAATGAGCCGCCGCTATCCCCACATCCTCCGTGTATCGGATTGAAATCCAAAGCCAAAATCCATATCCAAATCCCCCACATTGATAGCGATAAGCCGGCGTGTGAATGCTTATCCTGGTGATGGCCACTTTATATGCCAAACACATAGACCACTAACAACAGCAATGATTTATTGCAAGTGCTGACTGAGGACGCTCGAGGCGCGAATGATACATGATTTGGCGGAGAGGAAAAGAGAGAAAAAGATGAAGACTATTGACTGGTACCTGGGCACAAGCACACGGAATGTCCTGGCACAGCCACCTCTTTACAATACAGTACGTGAACATGCTCGTTCGCATGGAGATTGCTTCCTCGCGGTAAATGGCACAGCATGGATTTATTTACGGTATCACCACTTCGCATGGAAGCCCTGTGTTGTGCTGGTCGAGAAAGGTATACTTTTCTTGACTCGGTAGCTATCCCCATTCGTCACCAAGACTGCAGCTCACCCGTCCTGGGTCTTGGTCTTGGTCTATGCGAACGGATGGATCTTCTCCCCCACAATTGATAGGCATGTCTTCCATGCACAACAAGCGTTGCTGAAGCGGCCAGCGGGGGTGCTCTCTATAGCTCGCTGAGAGCATGTGAAGTCATCCAGCCAAGCAACCAACCAGCAGGCACAGATTCGCAACGAGGTCTGGCAGCGTAATAAAGTATGATGATGTTGGCGCTGGTCATGAGAATTAGGTCTTGGTCGCCTTGGGCACGCACACCCATGCTGGCATGCAACTTGGACAAGGCCAGAAGCTTTCCAGGCTGCACGGGTCTTGAGAAGGATGGAAAGCACCCCATGCCGCTGTCCACGGCTCCCATTGGCCAGACAGCTACCCTAGATCGCCCGTATCTCGACACCAAGGGCCGGCACGCGCACAGAGGCGACAGCTTCAATTACGACACCAAGTCCTGATCTTTTACTCCTGTCCTGCTGCCCCTCTTGAAGAATCATCGCACGCCGAGATAGCATACAGCCGCACGATTGTCAAGGCCCATCTAACTGACCAGACACCTGTACAGCAAATCAAAAGACGCCCAGAGCTGATCCAGTCTCAGAGCGCATCAACGTCATCTTAGACCCGAAGCTTATCTCCTGGAATCCGCCCGCACTTGAATCACCATCGCCACAACGCCTGAGCCAACAAAGGAACCCAGCACATCATACCATCCAGCGGTTCCCCCTGGATTCTCCCCTTTGCCGTCAAAAGCGCTTCATTCCTGCACCTTTAAACAAGCCGTAGCCCGATTTTCGAGGCTCCAGCGAGGTGCTATCTGAAGTGCTTTGTGACACCCGCGTCTGCTACACATGAGTCATCTACTCTGGAAATACTACTGGGAAAATGATGTCGACAGGTTTTGTCGGCTACTGGCTCCGGCCGGTCATTCCCATAGTCCCTATTCGACCAGGAGTCCTGGCCAGGGAGTAGGAAGTCCCGGCGCATTCGGTATTTCGCCACGAGTCGCTGCAAGGTCTCGCAAGATCTCTGCGCATGGCGCGAGTGCTCTCTCCAAGGCAGATGTCAACAGTCGTGACCATGCCGGTCTGACCATCTTGTTGCGCGCTGCTTCCTCGACATCCGCCGATGCGACAGCCTTCATTGAAGCCCTCCTCGACCATCCTGCGATCGACCTTTATGCGCAAGACCCGGAAAGCGGCTGGAATGCACTACACCGGGCCCTCTACAACGGGAACATATCTGTCGCAAGATTGCTACTGGAGAAGGAGCGCAGGGACTTGACCGAGTCCGTAGGCCTGAACACCACGACCAAGATCGGACAGCTCATCAAAACCAAGGATAACGAGGGCAACAGTCCTTTCGATGTCTACAATGCCTCGATCGCATTACGTCAGCTAAGGATGGCGGGAGACGATTCAGACTCGGATTCAGACTCTGGTGCCGACGACGCTGGCGATAATGATGAACACGGTGGTCATTCTTCGAAGATGCATGGCCTCGGTGAGGAGGTATTCACGTTTGGAAGCAACAGAAACATGTCACTAGGACTGGGTGATGAAGACGATCGACAGTATCCGGAGCGTGTCCATCTTAAGCGTCCGGATCACCTGATCCGTTACTTCTACGAAAGGTTTTGCGAACAACGAAAAAAGCACCCGACTATGGAGGATTCGCTTTCCTCTGATCTACTCGAGGTACCTGTCTTGATTCAAAACCGGCCTTTGATGGTTCAGGACGTAATCATGGGCAAACTACATACAGCAATCCTGACCACAGACCCGATCTCGAATTTGTATATTTGTGGTGTAGGACGTGGTGGGCGACTCGGTCTGGGCGATGAGAATGCCCAATTTACCTTTAAACCGGTGCAGAATGGCCTTCTTGATAAGAAGGTCACCCAAATCGCGCTCGGTTTGAACCACTCCATGGCAGTCACTAGCAATGGGGAGCTGTGGACTTGGGGTTCAAACAGTCTGTCGCAACTTGGATACGCACTTCCTCCTCCATCGAAACCGGACGAAGAACCCATTAGCACCACGCCACGCCAAGTTTTTGGACCATTGAAAAAGGAGTTCATCGTTGGCATCGCCGCTTCAGCCATTCATTCCGTGGCTCACACGGGATCTGCACTCTATTGTTGGGGCAAGAATGCCGGTCAGCTAGCTCTCATGGACGCAGATTCTAGGTCCTTGGAGGTTCAATCCGTTCCTAGAAGGGTGGCAGCATCACTTTTATCGACCCATTCATCCATTATAATGGTTTCCGCGATTGACAGGGCGACAACGGTATTATTTGAGGACCGCACTGTGTGCGTCTTTACCAATTACGGCTATAACATGATCAAGTTTCCTTTTCACGACAGTTTCACCAACTCTCCCCTCCAGAGTTCCGGCAAACTGTCCATGTCTGTGCGTTATGACACTGGTCGTCGCGAAATACACTCCATCACTTCTGGTGGCGAGACGATTGCGGCTTTGACAGGAAGCGGTGATTTGTTCACCATGAGCTTGAACCATAAGGCTGACGGCAACTTGCCAGCCACATCAACAACCAATCCAGCCAAAATCAAAGATGCTGTAACCACTCCTCAACTTCTCTGGAATTCGAGGAAGGATGGTGCAAAATCCGTCACAATCGGCGAGAATGGTACGCTTATGATCTCAACGCAATCCGGAGCTGTCTGGCGCCGGGTCAAACGTGTCAAGGCGAAAGACACCAAATCTATGCAAATAGACAAGAAGCGCAACGATTTCAAGTTCCAGCGTGTGCCATATATTACTGGGGTCGTCGGCGTCCGCAGTTCCATGTTTGGTGCTTATGCTGCGATACGCAAAGATTGTGATGTCACCCGCAACCAGATTGAAGTAGACGATCAGAACCTCTGGCATGACCTAGCTCCGTTATGTGTTTTGCGTGGATTTAAGGCAGCAAATCCGCGCTTACGTGAGAACAAAGATACTTGGAAGTTTCAGAATCCCGAAGTGCTGAAAGGTCGTGTTGATAGTCTCGGCTATGAGATATTGACATGCACGGATCTTGAGGAGGATTTAGCGACTCATCTTCAAAGCTGGAATTTCAAGAATGAGCCTTTGGGGTTGGTTGTCTGCACGAGTTCGGCACGCGGTCTACAGATTCCAGTGCACTCCTGGCTTTTGACAGCACGGAGCCACGTCATCCGTGCTGGCCTTCAACGATTCCGCGAGACTGGCAGCTATGACATACCGGACCTACTTTCGATCTCGCAGTCGGGCGGTTCTACCGTCATTGAATTCTCGGGCATCGATCTGATTGCACTATTGAATATCGTGGTCTACGCATATATTGACAGGGTGATTCCTGCGTGGAATTTTACGCGGCAGTCGCCGCCCCTTGCTTACCGATACCGACAGATCCGCACGGATTTGATGAATGTCGCTGGTAAACTCGGCATGGCTAAGCTTGAGCATTACGTCAGGATTCAAAGCACGCCAGCGAAGTCTTTGGACCAGGACTTCAGAAAGGCTATCGAAGATCCTGCGTTCTTTGAAGATGGAGATGCGCTGCTCGAACTGGATGGTGACGAAATTCCCGCTCATAGCTCCTTGCTTTGCCAGAGGTGTCCTTGGTTCCAAGGTCTTTTCAATGGTCGTTCTGGCGGCATGTGGTTAGCCAGCCGCCGTGCTGGTCAAGAAGCCTCCGAGAAGACTCCTATAGATCTGAAGCACTTTGATCCGGAATCCTTTCACTTTGTCCTGCAGTATCTATATGCGGACGTAGGCGAGGAGCTTTTTGATGATGTAGTTGCCGACAGTATCGATGATTTCTCGGAGCTTGTCATGGACGTGATGAGCATTGCCAATGAGCTAATGCTCGACCGTCTGGCACAAATATGCCAACACGCCCTTGGCCGCTTTGGTTAGTACTCTTATCCACCCGCTATCGGACTATCACTGACTGTACAAGTGACCACTCGAAACGTTTCGGTGCTACTGAATTTGATGAGCTCCTGCTCAGTTACAGAGTTCAAGGACAAAGGACTGGAGTATATCTGCTTACAGATGGAAACAATGCTCGAGAATCAGTAAGTTTTAGTTCGTTGCTGGATTCATCTCGGATTCTATGGCAACGCAGAAAGCTGCCTGACCCACAACCTGTAGAGATGACCTTGCCACTAACAATTTACTAGTCTCCTTGACAATCTAGACGAAGATCTATTGTTCGAGCTTGACCAGATAGTCAGGGACAACCAGCTCGCACGATGCCCTTTCGCCAAAAGTGGAAGAGCGGATCTGCTCCTGCATGAGAGGTATCCTTTACTAGCTGAAGATATTGAGGAAGAGAGGCAGATTCGAGTGAAGGCAATAGCCTACAGGACGATTGCCAGAGATGACGAAAAGAAGCTTTCATCTTCATTTAAAACGAAGTTTGGCAGTGTGGACGACTTGACCGCTGAATCACCCTCCTTTGATAGAAACAGGCGGAAGTCGAAGGCCGGTCGAAATGAACCTTTCAGTCCAGCGCTTCGGCCGATGGCTTCCAAAGCCGATCTCATCTTCGATATGGAAGAAGAAGGGTCGAGTGTGGCGAGTCCGTCTTCACCGCCGCGTCCCCTGGACCCATCACTTAAAGACGAGCTTGATCAGCTTCCATCACTCGAAGAAGCTTGGAGCAATCCAAAGGGCAAAGGAGGAAGAAGCCCACAGGCTCCCTTCACGAGCTCTCCGGCAGGCAGAGCTACTCCAAGCACCACTCCAGCCGGTGCCGCGGTTGAGGGCAGACGAGTATCCCACGGAGGTAGTCCTTGGGCCCCTGCAGCGTTGTCGACAACGCGTCTAGACCTTAGGGATATCATGGCAGAGTCTAAGCCAACACAATCAGCCCTCTCTGCTGGTCTGGCCGCAGAGAAAAGCCAAGCTGCCAAGGTTGCACCTCCGAGGATGTCACAGAAGGAAAGGAAGAAGTTCTTGCAACAGCAAGCGGATGAGGCTGCTAGGCAAGAAGCATTGACAGTACAGAAGCCACAAGCTGCTTGGACACAAGTGGGGGAAAAGAAGAGCGTGCCATGGAAGGCCACCCCTACCGTTCCACAGGCTTCGTTCAAAGCAACGATGAACCCAGACGCCAAGTCAACGCTCGCACCACCTGGCGCGAAGCCTCTTGTTGCAGCGGAGGCATCGGGGATCTCTATTCCACGACGAGCTGCATCTCCCGACACTAGATTCTCGGGACAGACTCGATCGGGGTCTGGTACTCCTCGCGCAGATCCAAGTCGAGTAAATAGTGGTTCAATTCCGACCACGTCCTCACCATCCCAGTCTTCTTCGGCTCAGCCAGTCCGGCCTGATGCTAAGCCCTTGACGCCACATTCAAAATCATACATCCAGAAGCCACAAAAGCTAGTTGGAAGTCTCATTGGGTTGGGTTTGGCGGATATTATCGATCAGGAAAAACGTGAGCAGGAAAGCGTGAAAGAGGCAGTGGCGAAGCGCAACCTAGAGGAGATCCAACAGGAGCAGGCATTCCAGGAATGGTGGGATGCCGAGACTCGTCGCATACAAGATGAAGAAGCAGTGCGGCAAAGTCGCGACAAAAGCAAGGGCGAGAAGAAGCATGGTGGCGCTCGCAAAGGGCGTGGTGGTAAGCCGAAAGCTGGGCCTGCCAAAGATCAGAACGGTGCGACAGCTTCCAACACCGAGCATGCACCGCCAACCACGACCTCTAGAGGCAGGGGCAGAGGTCATCGAGGTGGCAAAGTGGCAGCACAGCAAGCATCATAACCGCATGTAAAGTATACGGCATTTTGAGGCGTCCTGGTTACACGGCAAAAATATAAGATGCTGCAAACGCAACGATACCGGTATTAGTTTCTGTTAACGATTGGCCTTGTTATCAATCATATGTGTATATACTTCTTCTACTTAGATTAGTGAACCAAATAACATATCGGAGCATATCACGATACGAAACGAAGATACCGTTTGATGCTACTCCTGAGTGTATTCATTCTGATTTCGACGGGGTTGGGCTCATGACTTGTCAAACTTATATTGTTTCCTATGCCCATTGTCCCGCCACGTACGATGAAGCCCTTTTCACCCAACCATGCCGTTCTCAGTCTGTTATTTCACACCTGGTTGACATGACGAATGGGAGGTATTAGTGATTCAACACCAACAACGCTGCCAACTTCCGGCTAGTTAGCTATGACTTCCAAAGTGTGACCGCGCGAGGGCAGTGTTTCCAGACGCAGAGTCGTGCCGATCGGTTAATCACTCTACATACTTCCATCGAAGGGAACCCCACAACATCTAACTACCTGTGACCGTGATCTAGGTTTCTTTCCCTCATCTCTGACGACTGCCTGAGTCCGAATCGCGATGTCTCGTTTCTTCCGTCAGTCTCCAGATGAATATGGCTTTCCCTTGCCGCACGTTGATCCGGTTCTATCCCGATGCAATTAATTAAAGGATTCTGGCTGAACAAAAGGCCACGTCGCCAAAGCTGTGCATACCGAAAGCAAAAAGAAAAAGAAAAAGAAAGAAAAAGAAAAAAGAAAAGATTAAAAAATAAAAAAAAGTGGTTTCGCATAACCGAGAACCGCGTAACTCAAAGCATTCACTTCTCAACTACGGCTAAACCCATTTTAGCCTATATTATACCACTGGCTGCCCTGTCGTGACCAAACTCGAAAGCCATTGGACTTAAAAGTTTTGTTATTCTTGTTTTTATTAGATATTCCCGTGCTACACTAATGAGGTCTAGCCACCCAGGTATCAAGACGGTTATGCCCCGCCGCTGACTTTCGTGCCCACCACTACATGACCGCATGCCCAAAGAGCCAGTGATGAACAAACGCGCGGACCTACGCGGCTCTCGGCCTGGGGAGGTGGCAGCAGAGAGATATCGTCTAAAAGGAGTCCGCGGCGGTGAACCACCTGCCACGCGTGGGGCAAGCCCTTCTAAATTCTCCCATGGCTGAAGACAACATCTCCGAGGATTCCCGTGACACGACTGGGCATGCAAAACTTGTGGTTTGCCATGTTTCCTGTGAATGTGGATCCGAAGACGGCGTACACTCTATTCGAACTACCTAATACATGCCCCTGGTCCTTCGCGCGTCCTTGTGTATATACGCATCTCAGTTTCCGATATCTGAGTGCTACCTTGCGAGAAATTTGAAAAATAATCAAAAAGAAATTTAGAATAAAAAGAACCTGCACAAGCAGTCAACACCAAGAACGCCCATGACGCCCTCCCGTGCGTGCGGTCTATGAATGACTTACCAACAATTATGCCTATGCGAAACGCCGATTGCCTCCATGGCTTATGCCTCCGGTATCATCCGTTTAGCTTTCGAAGCTGCCGTGGCGCCTTGGGGGTTGAGGGGGTACGGTAACCCGTATTTTTGCCCAGAACAACCCATACATGATGTCATTGGTACATGCACTCCCGTTCCATCCAGCCGTTGAACCTTCCAAAACTCCAAACAGAACCACCAAATCCTAGAATTGCACGCTTAGCATCGTGGGCAGATGTGTCCACCTCTTGCGTACGAACTACCATCTGCCCTCGTCGATCATCCCTGCTCGTCCGCCGCCGACCTGCTGGTTTGGCCGTACGCTTCCGTAGAGCATTTCCATGAGCTTGCCCTTCTGTCTCGCCCGGACGCCCTCGAGGTAGATCCCGACGTCTTCCAATCCCCTGACCTGCTCTGTGACGCTCAAGGTGCTCGAGTTCACACTCCTCACCAGCGGCGATACGAGCTTCCTCCTCAAACTCTCGAGATTTGCCTTTAGGGTCAGCAGCCTACCGTTGTGCTCGACCAGGATGCCTTTATTGAACACGGTCTTCTCCCGCACGTTCCGTAGTAGCTGCCGGTTGCGTTCGTACTTGTTGACCTCGCTGGCCTTGGGGCCTAGGATGCGAGTCCAGAGACTCGACAGGTCGTCGGCATGGCGGTCTTCTTGCAGGGATGACTCACGGACTACGATGCGGGCAAGGTTTAAGAACTGGCGGTCGATGGCTTCGAAGAGCCCGAAGAGTGCCAGACTGTGCTGCAGCTCGTTGTTGATAGCTTCCTCAAGCACCGCCAGAAACTCCGTGAATGTGCGCTGCAGTGTCGAGCGGGTGCGCTGCGGTTGACTCATGCCAAACACGGTCGTCGCGATGGCCCCTAATTTTGTTGGCGTGCCAGTCGTCGGGTTTTCGAGCAGACCGGCGTCGCATAGGATGTTGTGTATGTTGGCCCAGGCTGTCGCTAGCGGCGGGCTTGGTTGGCCCTGAAGCTGTGTCAATTCCCGCCTTGCCCAATCCATGACGATTAGTATCCCATCAATATCTCCATCGACGTTTGCAAAGAACTTGGTGAGCTCGATGGCCAGCGTCTTGAGTGAGTCGGATAACTCATCGAGAGACCGCACGATGAGTGGTGCGCTCGTCATATTAGAGCTGCGCACACTCTCGCCAAGATCCCAGACAGCAACGCCGGTAGCTTGCAGATCACCGACTTGTGATACGCCATTCTCGGAGTAATAGATCAGCGGCTCGAACGAGCGCGCTATTCCGGCGACCTTGACCAAGTCCGGTACTGGTCGCTGTGATGCTGGCTGGAAGAGCGAGCGAATCGTAGACACCGAAAGTAAAGCAACTAACGTTGCCAGTATGATGTTGGCCCAAGACTTTGTAATAGCCCGCACTTTTGACCGCACAAAAGTAATTGCAGTCTCGATGGGTTCTGTACGTTGCTGGATGTCTGCGCGAACTGCAAACCGGATGTCTAGGGCATTTAGCATTTAGTTTGTTTTAGGAGTCTTTTGTTTCTCAGGTCAAGCTTACAATTGTCTCTCCTTGTGGCCTCGGGCGACATGGACGCCAACACACTGCCGCGCTTCATATCGTCCACTTCCCGTTTGACCTTGACTGGACTTGCCGATAAACTCTTCATCTTGACCAACGTTTCGTCGTCATCGTCGCCTTCGCCGTCGCCATCGCCTTCGTCATCGTCTTCGCCATGGCCGCGCAATCCAGGTTCCGGCGTGCGACCCTTTTCAGGACTTAGCGACCCGGTAGGCAGACGAGTCCTAATCGCCTGCTCGAGAACATGGTCGCCTTCTTCGTCCTCCTGCACACCGTGGCTCATATATCTCTCATGACTCCTATATCTATCTTCGAAGTAGTCACCCATAGGACTGGCGCCACCATATCCTCTATCCGTGCCCATGCCCATGCCCATGCCCATGCCCATGCCCAGGCCTAGCAGGTTGTCGTTGCGCCTCCAGAAACCGGAGCTGCGATTACCGTTTTCGAGCCTTCTCCAGGCTGGTGGGCTGTAGCCACCGTTTGAGACTGAAGACAGATCGCTGGCGTTCCCGTCCATCATGGCCTCTCTCACCTCCTCCTCTCCGGGAAGACCGTCGCTTATGGCTTGCGACGACTGGCACGACGCTGCGAACCCCGAGCGAGCCGATGGGTAGCGGACGAAGGACGGCGGCAGCGTCGGCGGCGGGGTCAACGGAGCGCGGAAGTCGTCGAGCGACGCGTCCAGATGATTTAGGTCGTGTTGCTTGTGGTAGGCTGTCATCCTCTGTTGGTGTTGTCTCGTCCACGCCGAGCTCTGTTATCTCTATACTTGTACTGCTCCGATGTTTGTTTCTGTCGCCAGGGGAGTAGGCCTTGTTGCTGAGGCTGCTTGTGCGACGGCTGCTTGAGAAGAATGATCGCAAGCTGTTGCGACCAGGCGACTGAAGGGGCGACGGTGAATGCGACAAGTTGTGCTCGTAGTCGGTCAATTGCAGGAGCGGTCTCTCCTGCTGCGGCAACGCTGGTAATGCCTTATGGCTCCGCCAATAGATGTCGGGCAATGCGACGAGGTCCGTCTCTAGAGACGCCGGCGCAGTCGCAATGGCGGGTTTTGGTCTGAATATTCGCGGCAACGGATTCAGACTGGGGAATCGAAGCGGCGCAACGAAACCAGATATGACGAGATAGGCAAAGAAGAAGAACAGCGACAGGGTGAAGGATGCGATAAAGGTACTCGGGGCAATATTGATGTGAAATAGTGCGACGTGATTGTGCACGGCGATTAGAGGCATGGAATAGCGAACTCTCGTAAAGTTCGAACCGTCGGCAAGGGTTCGCACGAGGGTAATGGAGGGCAGGTATTGATTCTATTCGATTGAGTAGGTATGTATCGTATCGAGTATGAGTATGGCAACCCGTACTGATAAGGCCCTGATAGGTATAAGCCCAATTCCAGACGCCTATAAGTCCAGTCCAGTCCAATCCAATCTCGGGACGCAGAGGGGAAGACGAACGTCGAATAAAGTCCCAGTCTCTCTCTCTCTCTCTCTCTCTCTCTCTCTGATCTCACACACGGACACACACACGCTCTCTCTACCTCAACTCTCAATAGTTTGATTATCAAAACCGTCGAAGCCAAGACAAAGTGACACAGTTCTTGAGGAGTATGTGCGATGATCTTCTATGCGGTGTGATTTGCGCAAGTTTTCCAAGAGGTAGCAGCGAGGTCTCTATCGAGTGTGGAATATGTGAAAGTAAATGCGCCCGTCAACTGAAATAGAGAGAGGTTGGGGGGGGACCCAGACGGGGGTGGCGGCCAGAACGGTGGGGGGGAGCTTTGTCTTGTCGCAGTCTAGTGTGACTCTCTCGAGACCAAACAGCCAATTGTCAGGCGGGTAGCAAGAGGCTAGGCCTGTTAGGGATGAGTAGGTTCAGCCCGTGCGCCTTCCGTGGGAATTTCCAAGGGCAGCGGTATTGCTTGTTCCTGGCCCGCAACTGCCTGCGCTGGCGGGGTGGTCGCATACAGATTACCGCCAGAAATGGTATGGTTAAGGTGAGACTTGATTGATGAGGCTGCTCAAGATCGGCTCTTCAACTCTCTCTCCAGTCAGGTAGGTTGCGAAACATGGCCCATCGGTTTAACACTGCACTCGAACTTCCGATCTGTGATAGACGTGTATGTAGCTTCTTATCTGCGTTTTCGTCCAGGCAAAGACTGCTGAGATGGTCCCTCTAGCTTTCCCACCCATACGTAACATACATACCCACTCACTCACTCACTCACTCACTCACCACACCATACCTAACCATAATCCCCTTCCCTGTCAATGCAAGCACTTCATTCTCAAAAACGCGATGCGGGAGCGCTAGACACGTCTCCAAGTGGGAACAAACTAACCCCGCGACCGACCAATGCCGTCGTCTCATTCATTCACCATCATGCTCATGGCCGTATCTTATCACCCCGCAATTGGATTGTCGGTCTGGTTAGGCCCCATCGTCAACGCCCGTCAATGCAACTAGGTCGACGTGGTTGGCCAATCAAATCCCCATGCCGCCAGCTTTTGTTTACAAATCTGCAGCCCATCTGGTCATGGGACGAGGAATATAAACATTCCGCAATCCTGGGGTGGACGTCGCTATCATGCTTTTCTTCTCGTCCCCCTCTCAATCAGAGGTATCTACTAGTCTAGTACCCACCTACCTAACTTCACCCGTCAGGTAGCTACTTAATTTAATATACGGCCTATCAGTACTCAGCCAGGCCACAGATATTGTCGCAACTTGCCATGGACGTCGTGCAAACGCTCAAGTCGTTCCATTTCATGTGAACCACATATTTAGAATGCTACAAACACGCTTCTAAGCACTATTTACTTGTTTTGTTTAGACAGCACAAACTGGACAAAATTGAGCTCCTCGTTCCTGTACTGTGGCCCCCTGTTGCGTTCTTTTCGCTAATGTTTCTCGTATCATGAAACTCGCCTATGCAAAAGGTGAAAAAGAGCAAAACGACAGTTGATAAACATTCAGTCATAACAATCTCTCCAGGCCCCAAGTCATGTAGGTAATAGAGATTCCTACGCCCCAGAATTATGCGGTCCGTAAAAATCCTGATCTATCACGATGTAGTGATTATATAAGTCTTTTGAGCCTTGCAACTTTTTTTGTTCTTCTCCCCCCCCTTCTCCCCCAGGCTAGGATCAGTTCTTTTTCTTCAAGGGCTTTCCTTCCCGAAGTACTAATCGATCCGGGCCGTCTCCAGACTTCGGGCAGATGGGTTCGAAAGGTTATTAATCTGCCTGGGCGGTGCTTGGTACTTGCTCTTCTTGCGTAGTCGCTTTCGAGCCACCATTACAGGGGCAGAACTCTTAGTGACGAGGTAATTGCTGAAAGAGCCCAGAAGCGTCCTAGCGCACAGTCAGTAACATTCATATCTACCCAACAATTTTACTTACCCCTTAAGGGCGCTCCGGCCGCGGCTTCCCAAAATGACCAGCGTTGGGCTGACAAGATCTATCACTTCCGTAATCAGATGCTTTGGATTCTTGCAGTGAATGCACTCGATGATGACGCGAACTTCCAGTTGCGTCTTCCTCAGAAGCTTAGCCACCCGGTCCGTGACGTCTTGAACCGCTCTTTCCCGCTCCTCCTCCAACTTCGATTTGCCTCTCGAAGGCGCAGGTGAGGGCGTGTTGCTACCAGCCTCCGCAGCACGGACGCGTGGAGACATGGATGTCCGACTCAGGTTGAAAGGATTCGGAGTGCCCGTCAAAGGTGGCTTGGTGCTTTTGGCTAATGAGTTGACCACTGCCGCTTGCTCTCGCATCGACTTGGGATCGTCCGGTATCTGTGATCCTGCGTCGATGGAGCCACTAGCTTCCTCGTCCATACAGTAGAAGGCTATAAGCGTGTCTCCATCGCGGAGCACCGTGCCTACAGCCCATTCGAGTGCATGAGTAGACTCATCACTCAAATCCATGGCCACGAGGTATTTGCGCAGTCGTCGATGCTCCTCCACGGCATGCTGCTGTATTCTCGAGAATTCGCCTCGATAGAGAATGCGGATTGATCTGTGTACTTCAGGAGTAGATATGATGGGCGTTGACGATATCCCAAGGTCCTGCGCACGTTTGATAGCATTCACGTCTTGATCGTCTTGGTCTGCATTCGGATCTGGCGTAGGCGCTCGCGTGGGAGGATCCTGGTCAAAGCTCGTAGACGGCTGTATTGAGCGTTTACCAGACCTCCTGGCCTTCTCTCCGTTCGGACTGGTCACGGTGATTTCCGGGTCCAGGAGAGATCTGTACTGAGGCTGCGACGCAATGTGTTTACCTGATGTTGTGTTAGCGGCTTCAAGGGTGTGCTCGAACAAGCAACTTACGTTCGTCTTCCGCGGCGGCCAGCAAACTCTTCGCAGCTCTGTCTGGATTGTTTGTGCCACGGCTGTCAGCTCTTGTGGTGAGTTTTCTGCCTCTATGATCTTCCTCATCCGAAGAGTTGACCACGTCATCGTCACTATCATCGGTCAAGATCTCTCCATATGGGCTCATGTTGGACTTCTCTATGCGCCCATGGCCTTCTCGGTCCGATTTCTTTCGAGGCAGCGAGGACAGACTTGAGCCGCCAAATACCAAATTTGCGTCCGAGAGCCTGCGATATGCACTGTTCTTGTCAATGACTGAACCGTCCTCGAGAGTAATGGTGCCGTCATCTCGGACACGGGCCGAGGACGCTCCGAGCAGATTGGAATGAGGCGAGTTGGAGCGCAGATTGAGGCGGTTATGCGGTGACTTGGACTTGCTGTTTCCTCTCAAGAACGATGTCCTCCCATGGTCGCCCGGCAGGACAATGTTTGAAAGGTCGGCTCCTCTTAGAGCTTCCCCAATGGAGCCTGAGCGGTGCTGGGTACCAGGCGCACGCCGATTTCCTGGCAAAGCCTGGCCCACATTGGTCGCGTAGATATCAGAAAATTTGTAGTCAGTGGTGAGGTCCACGTTGCGATCTCGTGGAAGCGGTGGCGAGCGTGGGCCAAGTAGATCAGTATATACAGGCTTCGCGGAAGCGTCTGACATGCTCCTGTGGTGAATGTCGCCAGACGGTACCGGCACTATACGGCGTGTAGATAAGATCGGTGATGTCTGAGCACTTGCCACGCCTGGAGATCTAGTCGTAGGCGCAGCTGTACTGTCGACATCGAGCATGCTACGGACTTGAGGGGGGCTCTTTCTGGTGGAGGATGGGCCACCCACATCCAGCATGCTCCGGACAGGCGAGCGCGGGCTCATGAATGGCGAAGGAGAGCGTCCTATCGAAGGCGGACCTCGCGAGGTTGGTTGCGACAGCAGCGCCTCGATCTGCAGCCGCTCCTCTTCCATCGCAGCCTCCAACGACATGAGTTTTCTTCCAGACATGTTGAAGATTGAACAAATAAAAAATCCCGAACGTTGGATTGGAAAGTTTTCGTGGGAATTTGCAATTCCTCAGCCTCGTACTCTTCGCGGTGTTGAAAGGCAAATGTTTGCAAAACGGCGGACCTTGTGAGCTGGTCGTTCAATGGAGCGTTTCGTGGAATCGGATGATATTCGTGCATCTGTTGTCGAGAACCACAATGGCGTCACAGCAGACTCTCGGCGGCGCACCAGTGACTAGTCGAGCTTCGTAAGGGCGGTGTTGCGCAGTGAAGAGCATATGCATCTCGTGGGGAGAAGGGCTGTCCTTTGAGAGCTTCGATGAGCCACTTCTAGCTCAGAGCATTTGCCTCCTGGGGAAAGGGCTGCTTGTGCGTTATGGATATCTTGCGCTGTACCGTTCCGGCTGGCTCAAGGTTCGAGTCTTGGCTCTCTGGCGAGAGGGTGGGGCCAAGGGAAATGGAGGCCTCGTGTGTCGCCAAGCGTGGTGAGACCGTCGCAGATGTTAGAGTTATTGTGTAGCGAGAGAGGCTTGGGAGGTCAGGAGAGTGCGAGCCGTTGGAGCGGGGGAAAGTGTCTTCTCAGGCTTGGCGAGCGACAGGAGGCACGACTTCGCAAGGTTGGGCTTTCTTGGCCTCTCGAGATAATTGGGAGTTGGTTGGGAGTCGTCATTGATCAATCGCTTAGTCTGCATACCCGCCGCGGGCCCCAGGCTTTCGATTCGACAGGGTCGTTGCTGACAAGGTTTTTGATTAGGCGTAAATCATCCTCCCAAGCTCCATCTCCCAAATTTGTCCATCTCAGCTGCAAGTATTTTGGCTAACATAAAAATGCTCGCCAAGCCTGCCCGCTGCCCGCTGCCGACTGCCCACTGTGCCGCAACACCGAGACCCCTGCCGCTCAAAGTCGATTTTCCGTGCCCTGGGCACGAAACCGTACATTCCTTCTGCTTCTTGTTGCTGTTGTTGTGTTTCCGTGCGGTGATATATGTAGTCTTGGTCTTGTGTGCCATGCGCCCGGCAAGTGACGGTCACTAACTGATCACAAACGTTCGGCACTCGAACAAAGCTAACGTTATTATTTAGACTCCAAACTTACTCCGCACCGGCCAGTGGCTGAGTATTTCCCTGCGCCTGCGAGCACATGTCATAAATGTGCGCCAAGTCAGTCATAGTCTGGCTAATTAATTACACTAATCTACAGCAAACGGTCACTTCCAAAACATATAACATAATTCCTTCATTCTTCTGCTTCTACATCTACTTCTTCTTTCTTTCTTTCTTTTCCTTCCCTCACATCCTCCTTCCCCAATTTCTAATATTCATACAGTTCGATGCCATTCCCTGTGGCTGTAAGTGATCCACGAGCTCGATACTGTCTAGTGTGTTAGTTCTTATCTATGCCGCAGTATTCTGCGGAGAGCTTCACCAGCAGTGACTGTTTGTATTCTTCAATTCGTGACTACATTGGACTGGACGATCATGGGGTGGGACGAGTCGCATTGTGTTTGAGGTGGCTTCGGGAGGTCCCTACGGGGGTATATCCGTTGTCTCTGAGCATGAGTTGTAAAATCGAACAGTTTCAACTTCACCGTTTATTTGTGGCCTACGTCTTTATTAATATGATGCCGGAATGTTCACTCAGGTCGGACTTGAGACATGGAATGGTTCTGGGAGTAGCCTGGAAACCGTCCATGCTGTGTCGTTGAGAATTTACAGGATACGATGCTGTCCGGGCGTACGCCTACCAGGACTACATTAGTGACGATACACGTATGTACGGGAGTAAGGTGGCACACAAATCATCACTAATCTTAGAATTACACTTCGTAGAGTGTTTATCACACAGTGTCAACGCCTTTTTTGAGGTGAATATTTTTATTCAAGGTATCAGAAGCTCCTGTCTGGACTGACCTCCGACCCTCGGGATTTGTATCCCTCTTGGCAGCCTTCTGGGTATTTAGGTCTGAATCATGAAGCCGCCATTCCCTTCGGTGCCAATTTAAAACCACAGGCAACCCTACTTTTGACCGTGAACGCCGGGTGTCAATCAACACCATTCAACCAAAGCAAGTCTATCAATACACGCAAACAGTAATTGGGGGTTGTGGTCTTAATGACATGCGGCGAGTCCAAGATGTTCTCAGATCCACCAAGCATTAAGAAAGCATGTGTCGTGAAGCCGTAACATATGACGTAATGGCGGAAGAAATGCAGAAATTGACACGCCCATCCATCGCTGGAATACGTGCCAGGTATCATAAACTTTTCCAGTCCCATTCGAAAGATCGACTGTGCCGACAGAGGGGCAGATCGATAAACGAGTAATCATGAAAAAAAAAGAAATGAAAACGAAAGACCAATCATGGCCGTGATTGACGAGGTTCGCAGCATGAGAGAACATCTCGTCGCTACTTGGCATAGGCATTTGCCAGTTTACGCCTTCTCCTCGGTCTTCTCCTCCTTGGCCGGCTCAGCCTTGTCGGCCTCGCCGCCCTGGGACTTGACATACTCATCGTAGACAGCCATGGCCTCATCGACCTTAGCACGAAGAGCGGTGTCATCCTCGATCCTGTGAATGTGTCAATATCATAATCAAATACGTGTCAGGCGAGAATGAGCTTACAAGTTGACGAGTTCGGTGTTATCCATCTCCAGGAGCATACCAGTGATCTTGCCCGCCAAATCAGGCTGAATAGCAGAGATCTTGGGGAAGATGACCTCACCGAGCATCTGCTTCTGCTGCTGGGGGTTTCCGTTGTGTGCCTGAAGTTGAGACTGGAGCAGCGAAGATGGAGTTAAATCTTGCTGAGGGGCGGGGGCTCCACGTCCGCCGGGGAATTGTCCACCAGGTCCATTGCGTGGGGCACCACCACGGCCGCCAGGACCCTGTCGGCCATTAGGAGGATATCCTGGCATACCGGGGCCACCCATGCCGGGCATGCCTTGCATAGGTCCACGACCGCCAGGACCGCCACGGCCGTTGCCACCAATAGTCTGTTGAGCCTGGGCCATGGCAGCCATGAACTGAGGGTTGTTGGGTTGGCCGTAAGGAGCGGCGCCAGGGGGGAACTGGCCAGGCATGTACATCTGGGGCATGACCTGGGGTCCAGGGCCACCACGTCCTCCTTGGGGGAAGGCATTGGGGAACTGACCAGGACGACCACCCTGAGGCATGCCCATACCAGGCTGAGGGAAAGGCAAACCGCGACCGCCAGGAGGGAAGGCGGGCTGCTGGCCGGGACCGTAAAAGACAGGAGGCTGCATGAACTGCTGAGGCATGCCAGCAGCAGCAGCGGCCTGCTGCATACGGAGCTGGTTGCGAGCTTGAATGCTAGCCTCAAGCTGGCTCTTTCGGACGTCCTTGCGCTGGGCGAGGGCCACGTATAAGGGCTTGCCATCAAACATGCGCTGGTTCATCTCGGTAACAGCCTTGGTAGCATCCTCGGGGTTGGAGAAGCAGACAAAGCCAAAACCCTTGCTCTTGCCAAGCTTCCTGTCGCCGGACTTCTTCTCCTTCTTGTCGTCATCCTCTTCCTTAGGCTCTTCGGGAATCTCCTCCTCGTTCTCCTTGTTTTCCTGGCCCTCCTTGGGCTCGGCCTCGTCGCCAGACTCGCTGAGGCTATCGCGCATGACCTTGGCGGAGGTGATGGGACCAAACTCAGAGAACATAGCACGGAGCTTCTCATCGTCGACATCATCGTTCAGGTTCTTGATGTACAGGTTGACGCCCTGGTACTTGCTGGCCTTCTCCTGACGGGCAGCCTCGTAGGACTTGCGAAGCTCCTCCTCGCGCTCGTGCTTCTTCTGGGCACGGCCAACGTACAAGTCTTGTCCCTGGAAGTCCTTGCCATTCAGGTCATCCACGGCCTTGGCAGCAGCCTCGTGGGTGGTGAAGTTGACAAAACCAAAGCCACGAGACTTGCCCTCCTGATCGCGGGCGAGAGATGACGAGGTGACATCACCGAACTGCTCGAACAGCTCACGGAAGTGGTCGTCAGAAGCCTCGAGGGCGATGTTCTTGACGTAAACGTTGGTAAAGTTGGCCTTCATCTCCTCGAACTTGCTCTGGCGGTCCTTCTTGGGAATGTGAGGGCCGACGTATACCTTCTTCTCGTTCAAAAGCATGCCGTTAACATGCTTGATGGCGGCGGCGGCGGCCTCGTCAGTCTCGTAGTGAACGAAACCGTAACCCTTGGAGGCACCGCTCTCGTCCTGGGCGACCTTGCAGCTCAGGATGTTGCCGAAAGCCGCAAAGGTATCATGAAGAGCCTTGTTATCGATGGCAGCATCCAGGTTCTTGATGAAGATGTTCCCGGCGCCGGTCTTGCGGAGGGCAGGGTCACGTTGAGACCACATGATTCGGCAAGGGCGGCCCTTGATCTGGGTGTAGTTAAGTTCTTCGAGAGCACGCTCACCATCGGGGGTGGAGTTGTAGTTGACGTAAGCGTAACCAAGCGAGCGGCGAGTGACGGCATCACGGCAGACACGGATAGATGCAACAGAGCCAATGGAAGAGAACAGCTCGAAGAGCATGGCCTCAGTGACGGAGGGATCCAGCTCACCGACGTAGAGGGAAGCGGAAGCGTGGGGGTGGGGGGTCTGGGCGGTGCTGGGAGTAGCGGCCTCGTCGCCTTGAGCATCGCCAGCGACGTTGGTGTCGACGGTGGGAGCCTTGGCATCGCCGCCGTTGAGGGAAGCATTGCCGAGATCAGTGGTAAGCTGATCAACAGCGTTGGTTTCAGGAGCGGCAGACATGGTGATCTAGTGAAGAGTGGTTTGCTCGACTGCGGAAAATCAAACATTAGCTGTGGGCTTCGGGAGAAATGGGAAATGAAGATGAAAATGAGTGCGGCTAGATGCAAGTCTGGAACCGTGATAGAGTCGTCGCATGGACAGAAAAGAGCATGGGTGGCTTACCAAGACCTTAAATCGAAGCTGCGCGCGGCGTAGAAGTCGGAACGGGACAAAGACCGATGACTTCAAAGGGCCAGATGCGAAAAATACGACAAGTTCTCCGTAGAACGAGAACGAGGAGTTTTCGGTGGTAGAGGAAGGCTGAATAGATAAGGGCTTGAGGAGAAGTTCGAATCTATTCAAGAAGCCTCAATTTGGTGATAGACACGAAGTCTGGAGATTGGGATTTTGTGCGAGTTGATTTTAACCTTTTTTTGTGTTTTTCTTTATGGCTGGGAAGAGATCAGCTGTGTAGTACGAAAATTCGCACTCCTTGACTGAGATCTCAAGTGGGTGAAAAAATAGATGGTTTGATGTTGGTGGTTGAGGGAAGAAGGGAAACGGAAGGCCATTCAACTCGAATGGCCGCAAACGATTTTCAAGAAAAAAAAAATTCGAATGACTGAGAAGGTGCGAACCTACTGGTTGGCCCGTGCTCTGAGTGCCTCAGACCGCCGCGGGGCTTGAGCCATGCCTGCATGCCTGCCAACACCGGCCCCCCAACATCAACCACTCTGGATTCCCACTTTCCGCTACATTGAACCGATATTATATTAAATTGTCATCAGTCGCGAATGTGTGTGGAATTTCTTAACACATGAAGAGCTCACAAATGAAGCGGGCTGTGTTGCAGTGTTGCACCAGGCAGAGGGCTTCTTTGAAACGTCATAGGATCTATAAAGGTTGGCTGCATATCGAAGCGCATCACAGAATCAGCCAGTCTTGCGCGCAACGCAACCTAGAATAATTGGTTTCTTGTCTCAAATGACACTGCATTTCCAAAGAACATTCTTTACCAGTTGGTCTAATATGATGTCAGCAGACAGGGTTTAAGCCGTTTATAGCCTCTCGATAAGCATCCACGTAGTCATTTTAACTTACATATCAAGTCAGCAGCATTTTATTACCAGGAAGCGCAGATTTGCCCAATAGCTAGAAATATGCCAACTTCCTGCCGATACCTCGAGTCTTCACAGAACTATAAGTATATATTTATCTACTCGGAAGCCTTTTAGAAGGAAGCATGCCTCTTTGTTGGTATTGATCAAAGTGTATTGTAGGGCTGAGAAAGCCACCGTCTGTGCGCACTCATCGGACCCTGAAAACTGTGAACAGTGACTGAAGGTTGAAACAGACTCAAATATCAAACAGAGCCGCTGAAGCTAATTCGTTTACAATTAAGATAACGGGCGCATTGCCATGCCCATCACTGCATAGACACCTGACCTCTCTCATATCGAGAAATGGTATACAGAGCAATACCCTACGTGGGCAGAACCAAGGTCATTCTAGGTCAGTACTCCTCACTACATTACTATATCTTATCGACAACGACAGCATACCGATATTTCTGATTTTTTTGGGGGGAGTTTGGACAAGCTGCATTTCTTTTTCAAGGTTTCTTTCTTTCTCTTCTTCTTCTTCTTCTTCTTTTGCCCTTTGTTTCCCCCCTCATCTGCTCCTTGATCCAAGAAACTGGAGGGTGAAAGAGTGTCATGGCATTGCACGACACGACATGAGCGTTGGGTTAGTTCAATTTGGATGACTACTCACTGCACTTCCCTCGATGATTCTGCTTGTGCAAGTTCGTTCATGCGTCAGAGCCAGTCCACTTCTTATCTTAGCCTATCTACGGTGGCCCAAGATAAGGAAGGGGATAGCTACTGTACCCCTCCATGTTCTGTTACAGTTTAGCTTCCCCTAAGCACATTTTGAGCGGTATGTACTATAGCAGGGCATAGTCTTTCTACGAGTGCCAGTCAGGTACAGAGTGATGTAAAAGCAGGCAATCTTTGTGCGGACATGTGCACGATATGTCTCACAGAACTGTGGGATAAATACAATATTATCTGTACACTTTTACAATACTTGCCGGCGCTTTCTCATGCTGTAGGTTTACGAGAGCCCCGGGAAGAGCGGTGGGGCAAGTGGGTGGCGTTACGTTACGTGATTACTCCGACTTGGTGGAAGCAGCTGACAGAGCAGTGACCATTGCGACGTCGAGAGAGAGCCTAGTTAGATCCAGCCTTAAGCTTGCTCAAATGCGCATTGTCAAACCCGCGCGAAAGCATTTCTACAAGCTGGCCTATGTAGGCAGGCCTAACATTTGAAACCTCTAGAAAGGCATCAAGGCGTTTGTTTGGCTGTCTTTAATTCTCCTCGCTCACGGCCGTGATTCGGCTCAGGTTTGGAGCCGAATAATGCTGTTTTCTTGTAGCACACCATCATAATACCTGGCACAGTTTCGTTGCATCAAACATCGCTAAGTAGGATACATGTCGATCTTGGGTGGCATTTTTCTTGCACATAGACGGCGGTCAACAGGCAGGAGGCATTATCACTGCTAAATTTGATTCACTGCATCGACGAACACAGCGTCGCCAGTCTCACAGCTGCGACTCATCCAAACTCCTCCATCTCCAACGTCAGCGAGAAACCTTCCACATTGGCGACATCAGAGAGATCTCACATATCTTTCACATCGGCGATTGTGACCCCTTCAGCTTTCGAGTTAACCCCCGACACCGCCGCCATGTTTTCAACATTTACTGGTAACTCCAAACGACCTCGGAACGTGAACCTTAGTGGACAAAAAGCTACGAACCCGTGGGCAAATTCGGGCTGGAATGCCGCACCTTCAGGAGCTTCGCAGACTGTGGTCAATGCTCAAGCAGAAAGGGAAAAGAGACAAAGAGAACGGGACCAGATTGCTGCTTCAAGGCAAATCCAGCGCGTGTGGAGGGGACACAAGATTCGCACGGATGTCCGGAATCAGCGACGAAGAGATTGGGACGACTTGTACAAGCAGAATATCAACCCACAAGATCGCGTCATCAAAGCCCTACCTCTTATAAACACTTTCTTCGACCCAGCCGAATCCAAGGATCAAGAAAGACTGGACGGTTTTGTGGATGATCTTAAAGTTTCTGGCAGAGTGGACCTGCACGACCGTCAATGGCGAACTTTGACCACAGTCTTGGTGGCGGCGTTAGAACCGCGGTCGATAAACACTTCGCAGCGTCTTCTTAGTCTGCTGGTAGACATTATCAAAGAGAAACCATCTTCGGTCGCTCGTATTTCGGACAGATACTACCAACTGATCATAAAGTACTGCACGCAAAGTGGCTTTGATAACCAACCCAATATTTCTACCAGCAACGAGGAATTGCTCGCCACTGCCATATCGGCACCTTTAGGCCAGACAGGAACAGAATCGTACGAGGCGTTTGCTTTCTCCTTCTTGACATCACCAAGCTTGGTATTTCTGCAGCGCAACCCTTCACAGGTCACCAGATTTCTGAATATTCAGGCATTGTCCCAGAGCATTATTGTTGGGCTAGTACAACATGAACGAGCCCATCAACGATCTCGCGACGATCTTTTGTGGTTACTGGCCCATTTCATTGCTTTGAATCGAGCGTCATTAGCATCACAAGGCTCCGCATATCTTGAGGCTCTTTATCGACAATTGACTGAGCTATCTTCAGACATCCGATTACGCGGTAATCCACAACATGACGACGAGGAGTCTGATGACGAAGCCGATGTTTCCGACCTAAAGTCTATTGGACCTTTACCCCCATATGTCACAGATCAGCTAGACTCTCTTGTTAGTGAAGACTGCATTACAGAGCTCCTAAGTCGCTTCACCTCTACTTCTGTGTCAAGTGTTCAGATGTCTGAAGACGCAAGTTTGTTGGCTGGTTACACATTGGTTCTACTCCGCTGCTTCCCAAGCCATGGCGATGACATCAAGATACGCCTTTTCCAGGGCGATGTCACTACACAGGACTCTGCTATACCTACAACTGTGCCCTCAGTTAAGTTCTTGTGGAAGGCAGTTTTAGGTACACACATCTTTTCTGCGATAGCACACAAGGAAGCTGAACAGAAATCGAAAGCCGTCGTATCTCTCTTACAGCCAGATCCTGCTCGGGACCAAGAGTGGCGTACTCTGCTCTTGTTCCTTGAACTTTATAATTTCCTTCTCCGTGTGACTGACGACGAGGATTTCCTACCCAGGGAGAACGAGGTCCATTCTGTTCAAAGCCCAGCTGTCTTGCGTATACGGGGCAGCAGTCTGAACCTGGCAGAACTTAAAGAACTGGTCTCGTTCTTGAAGAACCTTGCCTTCCCACTCTATTACAACCTCAACGATATTATGCCATCCACTACACATTCGGCAAAGACGGATGTCTCTGTACTCTTCGGCTCTTCAGGCGGCAACACTCAAATCGTACCTGAGAAAGTCGCCACGTCATTTGCCGGTATTCAGGGTATGGATGTTCTTGAACTGAGAACGTCGGCAACTGCTACTATGCGCTCACTTTATGAGCGAGATTCCCGTAGGCCTTTCTTGCAAGAAGGCTTTTGGCTCATGACGTCCCGTTTTGACATGGATGGGTTCCTATCCGCTGTCGTTCTGGAGGAACAAAGGAAGGCTGAAGCCGAGGACGAAGATGAGGAAATGAGTGATGTCGATGTGGACGCTTCGCAGGGTTTCCGTACTGCTCATGGTCATCGCGTCTCACGCTACGCTCAAATCGAAAGAACCAGGCAACACAGAAGGGCACAACGAGAAAAGCTTCTCGCCCAGGTCGGGCCCAAGCTTGAAATCCTTCGACACATGCCATTTACAATTCCATTTGAGGTTCGCGTACAAATCTTCCGTCAGTTTGTGCAGCTTGATAAACAAAAGCGAAGGAATGGCTATATTGATGCTGATCAGTGGCGTATGTCTGTTCTTCATGGACCATCCAGCCATGGAGGGCGAGATGTCCTCGGGCGACATTCTGCGACGATTAAGCGTGGTCAGCTGTTCCACGATGCATATGACCAGTTCTGGTCGTTGGGTGAATCACTCAAAGAACCCATTCAGATCACATTTGTTGATCAATTCGACCAACCAGAAGCTGGCATCGACGGTGGTGGCGTAACTAAAGAGTTCCTGACCAGTGTCACCAACGAGGCGTTTAACCCAGAGCACCACGGGCTCTTCGTGACCAACAGCCAGAACCTACTGTATCCAAACCCCACAGCATATGACGAGCGCATGGAGACACTTAGATATTACGGCATCCCAGAAAACTCTCTCGAATGGAATAACCGGCTACAAGACCTCTCAAAGCAATACGAGTTCTTGGGACGTGTAGTTGGCAAGTGCATGTACGAGGGAATCCTCATTGACCTTGCATTTGCCAGCTTTTTCCTGTTGAAGTGGTCTTCATCTAGTCAAAGTTCATCGGATTTCCGGGCTAGTCTGAACGACCTACGAGACCTCGACCCTGATCTATACAAGGGCTTATTAAATCTGAAGAACTACCCTGGGGATGTTACGGATCTTGCTCTGGATTTTACCATCAACGATCGTGTTGCGAATCCGGAGACAGGTCAAATCAAGACAATTACTCGTCCTTTACGGAAAGATGGCGAGAACATTCCTGTCACCAACAAAGATAGGCCACTCTACATCTCATATGTAGCACGCCATCGACTGGTAGCTCAACCATTCCAACAGACCAAAGCTTTTCTGCGCGGCCTAGGGAGCATCATTGAGCCATCATGGTTGTCCATGTTCAACCAGTCAGAACTTCAACGCCTCGTAGGTGGTGACAGCTCGGAAATTGATGTGGAAGATCTCCGCAACAACACCATCTATTCTGGGCTATACGTTATTGGCGACGATGGCCTTGAACACCCAACAATTCAGATGTTCTGGAAAGTTATGCATGAGCTCAAGGACGAAGAACGCCGAGAGGTCCTCAAGTATGTGACTTCGACACCAAGAGCGCCTCTGCTTGGGTTTTCACAACTAAGTCCCCGCTTCTCCATCCGTGATGGAGGCACCGATGAAGAGCGACTTCCCAGCACGAGCACCTGTGTCAATCTTCTCAAGCTCCCCAGGTACAGCTCGGCTGCTGTCTTGAAGAGCAAGCTATTATACGCCGTACAGTCAGGGGCTGGGTTCGATCTAAGTTAAGATGTTGTGAGCTGAGAGGTTTTAATTGAGGGCAATCATGGTCGCCCATCTGCTAGACAGATTCGTCAGCACGGTATTGTGAGGTAATGCATGGACTTTGGCCAGTTAGTGTAATAAATATTGTCAACTAATCGACCTCTTGTGCTACTTGCGTAATGTTATCGGTGAACCCACAGTCATGGGTACATCTCAATATGTTTCTATTTTCTTCTCAGATAGTTGGAACGGTTTAATACCGCCGGACCTGTTTTTGGACGTTGTAAGCTTATTGGGAAGGCGTTCGGGATAAATCCAAGGTCGACAGATTAGCGATGCTGCTGCCGTAAGGGTCCGGCATGAAACCCGCCACGGAAGCCTTGGGAGCTACTCGTCACCGCCAGTACACAGTTCTAGATTCTCGTGTTCTTTATGCCTACATCGCGGTGAAAGTTAGCTATTGATTGATTGGATCAACATGAGTCTTCTCATCAATAACAAGAAGAAGAAAAAAAGAAAGAAAGAAAGAAAGCAAAGGAGCAAAGGAGCAAAGAAGCAAGGAAAGAAACAAGAAAAATACTTAAGACCGTGAACGGTTATTCTGGCTCGGTAACACCTAGGCCAGAGACAACATCTACAACATAATTACAGAAATACTCCAAGATGAGTGACCAGAGCCAAAACCAGCCGAAAAAGGACCCTTGCACCTGAAGGTAACTCCCGGCCGAAGGCAACCAGGAGTCGAGCTCAAAAATGACTTGCAGGAGTCGGAAAATAAGATCGTTGCGCCCCACGATAATAGTGTATAATACAGGATATGCAGAGACTCTGCATGTGGAACAAAGAACTCGAGTGGATCTACCATTGATCTCGACATCTCTTTCTCCGATACCCAAAGGCTCGTATGTGTCAACTGATGAGCGGGTTCCTTGATTCAGACAAAGCAACCAAGATCCTCTTCCTGTCAAGAGAAAGTATAAAGGTGGGTATTAGGTATATAGCTACATTTCTGTCACAAACGTTACAATTTCCCACCAGTCAGCCAATTGACAAGACTTGTATTATCTATCATTATCAGTTGGCACCACACTCATGCTTTACTCATCCATCCTCCTTGGCCTACTTGGCCTCCCAGTCGCCGTCCTTGGTGCCCTCGATGTGTCCACAGGGGACGACGAAGGCGGCATCTCCAAGTACAGTGGGACGTACAGTTACACAGACCTCTGCGGAGATGTCACCGACTGGAAAAACGAGACGATGGCCCTCTCCCCCCTCAAGTCCGATTGCCAGGCAATCTGGCGGATTATGAACGACTCTCCCGGCTGGATTATGTTCGCCAACCTCGGCGAGTGGGACAGCGATCAGAACCACGGTCTGTACCCGCTTGTCACTCACGGCACTTGCACTTTTGCCATCAGGCCTCAGGTTTGGGAGGGTACCTCGGCCAGACTGTATGTGGGCTCGTCTGACCTGAATGGCATCTTCAATAATGCGCCCAACGACCTTGGTGGTATCGATAGGGTTGGGGCGTCGGGCAGAATGGGATGCAAGTTCCGCAAGAGCGGTGAGCCGGAGAAAGAGATTTTTTTCAGGATCTACAATCCCAACGACCAGAAAGCGAAGGACTTTGGTGATAGTTGGTAGATTTGGTCGCTCATTGGTGACTAAATTAGCGAGAGAAAGAATATGGTCCTATTACATATATGTGAAGTCAATCTTCCACCTCATATTTAACTAAAAAAAAATAAAAAATCTTAGAAGAAGAAACCCCTCCCCATTATGGTTTTATCCATGCCTCAATAGTATGTGATGATTATACCCGAAAGTATTGCATAGTCACTTTGTAAAACGCGCTCCATGATCTCTCATCATACCGTGGTTGAGTTGATCGCTGTAAAACCTAGAAATTCCCCAGCCTATACTAGCTGAGGGACACGTACTGCGTGCCAGATGGTCTCCACGCACTGTTCTATCTGAACGGGCGAGAATATTGAGACTTGCCGAGATGATTTCGCAAGACACATATCCAAAAGGCCATCGCCATACTACCACAGGTGAATCTCTGGTTTTAATGATTGCCAAAAGAGGCTCCAGCCGGAAACAGGGGGCTAAAGGCAGTGCACACCGTACGAAATAGGCATATCATTACGTTACGTCATACTTGTGCTGCAACGCTTCGATGAGCCCTCGACCGACTTTCCTTCAGTGCCCCGCCATCAGGCCTCAACCCCGCCAAAGATTCTCAGAGAGTCTCACCGGGCAAGGCGACACAAGTCCGGCTCAGCTTTACGTCTATTTTGCTCGCTCTAATTCGTGTGCATTTTTCAGAGGAAGTACCACTCTAAAGACAAACACATTTGACGTGCCCATTCTTTTTCCTTTCTCCTGTTCATGCACCCACCGCGGGCTATATTAGACGCACACGCTCGCCTCTGCAGCAAACAGTTCAACAGCTTTATCTCTCTCAGGCCAAACGACATATCTGGGCAGCTGCCACAATGTCGCGCCACCAAGCATACAGGAATTATGATTACGAAAACGATCTCGACGAGTACGATGGAGGCGAAGGATACGGCGAGGAGGAGGGAGAGGCGCTGAGTGCTGAAGACAAGGGTACGCCGATCCGCACATTTGCCGTGGAGCTCGCAAGAGCTGCGCCAATGATTGGCCACATACTGCTAATGGCGATGCCAATGCTAAATGCTAACGTTATGTTGTGTAGCACAAATGGAAGCAGGTACTGCTGAGGTTCGTGCTGCCCTCGCCGCTCGAGCATCCAAAGTCACGACGGCGCAAATACAGGAGGCGCTCTGGCATTACTACTATGACGTCGACAAGGCCATCGTATACCTCATCACCAAGTTCATCGATCCGCCCGCCCCCAAGGCCGCTAAGAAGAGCGCGCCCGTGCAAAACAAAGAAACAGGTAGGCCTATTTTCCGTTTGTTTATGACATCCATTTTCGCACCAAGAGCAAGAAGAAGAACAAGCCAAGAACACCCCGTAAGAGCAGATCCCCCGGGGTCAGCACATATACCACGTTGGCTTCAGGTCTTCGCTGTAGCTGTACGTCAAGCAATACACGTACGTACCGGCCAATACGAGTACATTGTATGAGCTACGTGGCTAATTGCGCTCCAAACAGATACTATGGCTCAGAGACGCCGGCACTTCTCTTTCGCGCACTTCTTCCAGGACATGCCATGGTTGAACACTCCACAAGATCGCCAGACCACCTTCATCGAGCCCCTATATCCTCGTGGAGGCCTGCTCGGTGGATCTGGAGCTCCGCCCAAGATGTCCAAGTTGCAGCAATTGGCTGCAGAGCGCAAAAAGAAAGCCGAGGAGCAAAAGGCTGCCCAGAAAATCAAGGATCATGAGAAGCCGCCAGTCAAGGAGGCCACTCAGCACTTGAGCAAGTTATCTCTCAGTTCAAGAGCTAAACAAAAGGAGGCTGCGTCTTCGTCTGCTAGCACAAGCTTGGCTCATGAGCCGAAGCCCCCAGCTGTCCCCATGAAGAGGAAGACAGATGACATTGTCCAGCTTGACGGTCCTCCAGCAAAGTTCCCGGCAAACACTGAGCGCAATCCTGTTGAGGACATCGCGCCTGTACAGCCAGCTGCACCGTCTGATTTTGCTCAAGCTCTCCTGGGATCCGCTCCGCCTGCTCGCACACCGAGGACCTATGCTCTGCCGTACATGTCCTTCGTCTCGTCTGTGACTGACGCGTTCTCTGGGCCCAGTCCTGATGATGTAGTGCTGACAGCACAGGCGAAAGGTTCGCTTTCAGGTGCTAGGAAAGCATAAAAGCGCAATTACTAACCAATTGCATTAGCCAGTAACAAGAAGCTTGCCAATACTACCAAGAAGAAAGGTGGCGATAATAAGGTAGACGAAGCGACAGACGGAGTCAAGGCGCTCAAGGTCGATGATGCACCTCTACCCAAGAGCAAGAACTTAAATGTTCTTAACGAGTATGAGAAGAGCAAGAGCAAGAAGAGCGCAAGTTTTGTGGTTGTTGGTAAGGAACTCCAGCAGCAGCAACAACAACATTTAAAACAACGTAATCAAGCTAACGGCAGCCAGGTCACGTCGACGCCGGCAAGAGCACACTGATGGGGAGGTTATTATTGGACCTCAACGTGGTTGATCAAAGAACCATAGACAGATATCGTAAGGAGGCGGAACAAATGGGCAAGTCATCATTTGCCTTGGCATGGGTATTGGACCAAAGGACCGAGGAACGAAGTCGTGGCGTGACTATCGATATTGCCACAAACCGGTTCGAGACGGAGGCTACATCTTTTACCATCCTGGATGCTCCTGGCCATCGCGACTTCATCCCAAACATGATCGCAGGTGCAAGTCAAGCCGACTTTGCGATATTGGTGGTTGACGCGTCCACCGGATCTTTCGAGTCAGGACTTAAGGGGCAGACAAGAGAGCATTCGCTTTTGCTACGGAGTATGGGCGTATCTCGAGTCATCGTTGCGGTCAACAAATTGGATACCGTTGGATGGTCGCAAGATCGGTTCGATGAGATCTCAAACCAGGTCTCTGGGTTCATGTCCGCCACCGGCTTTCAGCTGAAGAACATCAGCTTTGTTCCCGTGTCCGGGCTCCAAGGCGATAACCTCGTCAACAGATCCACAGACCCTGCAGCAAGCTGGTATACGGGCGAGACGCTGATCCAGGAGCTTGAAAACTCCGAGCCTCTCGCTAGAGCGTTAGACAAGCCTCTGCGTATGACGATATCAGAAGTCTTCAGGACCGCACAGAGCCCGCTTACAATATCGGGACGGATTGACGCCGGATCATTGCAGGCCGGGGATGCGCTTCTGGTCCAACCTAGCGGGGAGAAAGCATACGTCAAATCACTCGAATTGGACTCGGAACCGGTGGATTGGGCGGTGGCTGGTCAGAATGTTGTCATTCATTTGACAAACATCGATCCTATCCATGTGCGAGTCGGAGACATCATCTGCGACCCCAAGTCACCAATCAATTCGATCGACTCTTTCACAATCAAAGCTCTTGCTTTTGACATCCTCATGCCAATGCAAGTGGATGTCCATCGAGGACGGTTGTGGGCGCCCGGACAGATTGTGGAGATGCCTGCTATATTGGACAAGGTCAAGGGTACCGTACTCAAGAAGAAGCCCAAGATCGTCAAGCCGGGCAGTGTGGCTAGAGTTGTGGTCAAGATGAACAGCAAAGTTCCATTAGAAACAGGCCAAAGAGTTGTGCTCCGGAGTAATGGTGAAACTATTGCTGCTGGTTTACTGGAATAAGCAAGGAGATGCACCAAGATAGCTGATTAGAAGTGCGAATACCAAATGACACTTGAGAAACTGAAAGGATACTGGGTATATTCGTGAGTATCACAGTTTGGGGAATGAGTCGGAGGCTGAGTCAAAATAAGGCTTGCGGTACGTGGGCCAGCGCCATGATTGAGGCTCTTAGAAGGAGCAGCCACACTATATTCGGATGCAACCCTTGACAGAAAAGGTGGGTACATCTGTGACAACCACTCGAGTTCCAAAGCCGGGGTTGTTGTCAATAAGGACACGGTTCTGTATATTGGTAGTGATCTCACAGGCGCGCGCAATTTATCCGGTCCCCATCAAGAGTGTCACGCCTAAAGGGGCCTTCTGTCCGTGAGTATCTGAAAGTCGACTTTTGGACATATGGCAGGGATGCCCCGCATGACAAAGGACAAGCGCTTCGTTCCCCCAAGAGAAAATGCTTTGGAGAAGTGCCCCCCATGGGAGTGTAACGAGTGAGAGACAACTCAAAGGCTCAAATGGGAATTGCTCTTCGACAAAAAAAATTGGTTTTAAAATTTTTATTTTTTTTGCCGGTCCATAGAAACCAGCTCATAAAACCACGGTAAGCCATGAAACCACGCGTAAGGTGTTCGTGTAAAGTAAATATATATCAACTGTTGCTTTCTGTCTCCACTACTTGTGCCCTGGAATACTTGGCTCAAACTCGCGGCAGTTTGTCCGCTGTGGGTCCTTACGTAGAAAGCTCGAGAAGTACCTACTGTAATCCATGCTGCAAGGGACAAGACCAGCCACATGTCGGTCAGCTTCAAAGCGGGCGTCGGGGGACGGCGCAGTGTGCATGAGTCTGTCCATAGAGGCGAAATTAGAGAGTGAATGAGTCAATTCGTGTTGCCAGCAAAGGACAACTATGTGGACGGGCTCTTGTTTGAGTCATTCGTGATCAAGTGAGAAGTCAAGGTGAAGCCAGATATAAGCTTAAAAGTGGCAATTGCGGCGGATAACGCACACTGTAAGCTGGCAACCAGGCTGCAGGGCTGCTGGGAAATGTGAGATTTACTCCGTACATACATCTGACGTACAGTAGGGAACAACTACCATGAATGACAGGACAGGACAAGGCGGCCCCGTCTAGAGTAATTCGAAGGTATTCTTTGGGGCGACTGCTTGCTTAATTGGGTGACTGCAAAACGTGGCTTTTACAGGGCGAATACTTGACAAAGAAGAGGTCCACGGTTACAGGGGCTAGGGGGGAGGGGAGGAAATATTGGAGATACAGTAGTCTAGGGGACCATGGATGGTCCGTGCGCAGACCCAAAATTTAGTTGTGATGTGGCCTTTATGAATTATCTGTTCTTTCCATTGGGGACAGGTAGCTTTCCAACCAGTGAGTTGGGTTGCTCTGTTTAGTTCTCTACAGTACATAAGAGAATTCTCCCAGGCCCATTCGTCTTCAGCTTCGTTTTCTTCCCCCATTCACACACTTTCGCCGACTGAGCGACGACAACGACGAATCATCACTAACACACTGGGCTATATTTGCTCAAGGGTAGTGGTGTGCATTCTCGACGGAGACTTTTTTTTCTCTCCCTCTAAAACCAAACTTAGAACATCATCGTCGCTGCTTAACTGTAGTTGATTTCTACACATTTCTCAAACTCACATAGCCGCAATGGCTCGACCCCAAAATTCGTGGGCCTTGAGCTTTGGCTTGATCGCTTGGATCGGCCTGCTCTTCTGCGCTCCTCTTTTCTTCGCCGGCTCTGCCCACGCAGATGATGTCTCAGAATATGGAACTGTTATCGGTATCGTAAGTCACCCACGCACATGACAACAGCTTCCCTCTGGCCTCCTCGCTAGGCTTTCCCTTTCCTCCTTGCTAATCCGTTTCTTTGTCACAGGATTTGGGTACTACCTACTCTTGCGTTGGTGTCATGAAGGGAGGCAAGGTTGATATCCTCGTCAACGACCAAGGAAACCGTATCACCCCGTCATATGTCGCCTTCACCGAGGATGAGAGATTGGTCGGAGATGCTGCCAAGCAGCAGTTTGCCGCCAACCCCACCAACACCATCTTCGATATCAAGTGAGTAAATTTCGCCTGAAAAAAGAACACATGTGTTTTGGAGTCAGTACAAGGGAGAAGAAAAATAACTGACCGCTTCTCTTCCAATAGGCGTCTCATTGGCCGCAAGTACTCCGAGAAGACTCTCCAAGACGACATCAAGCACCTTCCTTACACCGTCAAGAACAAGGATGGCAAGCCCGTCGTTCAGGTCAAGGTCAATGGTGCCGACAAGGTTTTCACCCCCGAAGAAATCTCTGCCGTCGTTCTCGGCAAAATGAAGGAGGTTGCCGAGTCTTACCTGGGCAAGAAGATCACCCACGCCGTCGTCACTGTCCCCGCCTACTTCAACGACAACCAGCGCCAGGCCACCAAGGATGCCGGTATCATCGCCGGTCTCAACGTCCTCCGTATCGTCAACGAGCCCACTGCGGCTGCCATTGCCTACGGTCTTGACAAGGTCGACGAGGAGCGCCACATCATTGTCTACGATCTCGGTGGTGGTACTTTCGATGTCTCCCTGCTCTCTATCGACCAGGGTGTTTTCGAGGTTTTGGCTACTGCCGGTGACACTCATCTCGGTGGTGAGGATTTCGACCAGCGTATCATCAACCACCTCGCCAAGACCTACAACAAGAAGAACGGCGTTGATATCACCAAGGATGTCAAGGCCATGAGCAAGCTCAAGCGCGAGGCCGAGAAGGCCAAGCGTACTCTCTCTTCCCAGATGTCCACCCGCATTGAGATCGAGGCTTTCTTCGAGGGCAACGACTTCTCTGAGACTCTTACCCGAGCCAAGTTTGAGGAGCTCAACATCGAGCTTTTCAAGCGCACCCTCAAGCCCGTTAAGCAGGTTCTCGACGACGCCAAGCTTAAGAAGGATGAGATCGACGACATCGTTCTTGTTGGTGGTTCCACCCGTATCCCCAAGGTTCAATCTCTTCTCCAGGACTTCTTCAACGGCAAGCCATTGGCCAAGGGTATCAACCCTGATGAGGCTGTCGCTTTCGGTGCTGCCGTTCAGGCTGGTATCCTCTCCAACGAGGAGGGCACTGGTGATGTTGTCCTCATGGACGTCAACCCTTTGACTCTTGGTATTGAAACCACCGGTGGTGTCATGACTAAGCTGATCCCCCGTAACACTCCCATCCCCACTCGCAAGAGCCAGATCTTCTCGACTGCTGCCGACAACCAGCCCGTCGTTCTGATCCAGGTCTTCGAGGGTGAGCGTTCCATGACCAAGGACAACAACCTTCTTGGCAAGTTCGAGCTTACCAACATCCCCCCCGCCCCTCGTGGTGTTCCCCAAATTGAGGTCTCCTTCGAGCTTGATGCCAACGGTATCCTCAAGGTTTCTGCCCACGACAAGGGAACTGGCAAGACTGAGTCCATCACTATTACTAACGACAAGGGTCGTCTTACTCCTGAAGAAATTGAGCGCATGGTTGCCGAGGCCGAGAAGTATGCTGAGGAAGACAAGGCCACCCGTGAGCGCATTGAGGCTCGTAACGGTCTTGAGAACTACGCCTTCAACTTGAAGAACCAGGTCAACGATGAGGAGGGTCTCGGTGGCAAGATCGATGAGGAGGAGAAGGAGACCGTAAGTTCATACAAATATTATCTGATTCTACTACACATTACTAACATGCTACCTAGATTCTTGACGCCGTCAAGGAGACCACCGACTGGCTCGAGGAGAACGTTGGCACCGCCACCGCTGAGGACTTCGAGGAGCAGAAGGAGAAGCTTTCTAACGTTGCCTACCCCATCACATCCAAGATGTACCAGGGTGCAGGTGGCGAGGACGGTGGTGACTTTGATCACGATGAGTTGTAAAACATGCATAGCAGGCGCATCACATGTTGAAATTCCTAGATTTGAGTTGTTACTAGCATACCCCACCAGATACACAAGCAATAAAAAAAATAAAGAAACTTAATAAAATTGAAATGTCTTTCGTACCTGCATACGTGAAATGGGACAAATAGAGGTGTAGGACATGTGGGTGAATTTGAGTCTTTACAACGTAGTTCCACCGGCAAGATTGTTGTCCTAATCTCAAGCACATGGCAGATGGCTGTACGTTATAATGGGTTGTTTCTCCCGTATCTGACATCGTACATGGTGCACGAATCTCGCCACGGAAGTTCATGTCCACATAAATGTCTCGGACATGTGCAGTATGCCCAAGTGGTGCATACAAAAATCCGAGAAAGCTGTAGTTAATACCCAGCAAGGTTCCACTAGACTAATGTAAAACAAAACAACCTCGAAAACTACTAGATTCCATATTGCTTTCTGTATGGGAAACTAGTAATATAACCTGGGATAATCATAAAAATTACAAAATTACAACGCCGTAATTCCCCAGTCGACACCGACCTGGGTATTAGTTCAGCGCGCATTGGATCATCACTAGGGTTAATTACAGTAGACAACTAGTGCTCCAAAAACGGGGTCCTCGCAGCCCTCCCCAGCCTGAAGCATCGCTTAGCAAAACCCAGACGGATTCGAGCCCCGTCTTAACTAGCGCGTTTGTCTTTTCACGTTTTTCTTTCATTTACTAAATGCCGTTTCCACTTGTACTCGATTACTATATACATTGGAGCTTTAGCGCCTATAATAGCAGAGTCCTGTTTGCGTGTGACCAATCAAATCAGTTTTCGCAAAATGCCAATTGATCGACACAAAGGCGTTCAAATAGAAGAAGCGACCAGTGCAGGCCGGCGGCTCCAGCCTAGTGACTTGATTTATATTCAAGTAGCCAACAATCCCTATTCTTTCCACATACATGCTACCATAAACGACGGATAGGATGACGCCCGCGATGTGACACGTCGAAAAAGCCCGTCTTCGGGTTCAGATATAATTAAGTGCATGTTGCTGTTACTATACGCCTGATCATACATCACAACTCAATCGATTGAGACATGATTGCTCAGCGCCGTAATAGCCCTCGTCTCTTTCTGTGAGAATGCAGCCCGAACGCCGCCAATGCTTTGTTGTGTATTTGAAAAGCCGAAACATAGTGCCGGCACATTATTTAGTTGTCTTCCGTTCTCCATTTTGCGCGTCTAGCATAACTACAGCTGATTGAACAGCCAACACACCGGCTACAGAATAATGTAGGTAAGCTAATTTACATGCTTGTAACTCACGAGAGCGTCCTTGAGTTTCATAATATTTTGCCAACTAGCAAAGCCGCATATCTATTCTGCGTTGCCAGGCCACCACGAGCCGCTATATGAACAGAAAGTAGACCAGGTTAGTGCAATTAACATGCAAGTATCCTGAGGACATTTCGCGAAAACACCATAATTACTCCTTTTTGTTTCTTGCGATAACCCGCTCCGGGAATGGGGCTGGCCACAATGGTCGATTGTGTCCTCTGATGTTCTCCTCATAGTGTACGTTTGGGTCGGAGCGTTGAAAATAGGCACCCATCGTCGTCTCAGAAGCTTCATAAGCCGAGAGATCCATGCCGGCCAAGGAAGTGTGATATAAGTCTCGAACACGGACGATCGTCGAATCCGGCCTAACGACCTTGATCGCGTGCTCCTGGTATTCGACGGACCAACCCGGCTCCTGCCAACGCCGTTTCACAGATTCCGGCATTGCGGAATTTATATTCCCGCTACACTCGGCTACTTGCGCATCACCATCCTGCTGCTCGCTGGCAATTTCTTCGACAAGGTAAATCTCCCGGGGAATGGCAAAACAGGTAACAGCAAAGGCTCGCATGGCCTTGTTAGAAAACCTGTCTCTCCACCATCGAGATGGTATCGCGAGCCTCTGAATGGCCTGAGCGAAGCGTCTTTTCCCCTTTTGGTCAAGCTCAATCTTCTTCAAGGTGCAATTGAGAAGTGTATCCAGATCCTTCCCCAGAAAATTGTATTCGTGGCGCCTAGCCGTGTCGGCCGTTGGCAGGATGAGCACCAAATCGTGTTTGGGATCGATGTACCGCCTTGCCTCGTTGCGGACCGACAGACCATGCCAGCGATAGATGGGCACCTTCATGGTATAACGCAATAGCGCTCGCGCGCGCGACTCGGTGCAGATGCCCAGCGCCACCGGGTTTTTGTGAGGCGACCACTGCGTCACATCTGACTTCACTTTGGAATCTCCATCGCTGCCGATTATGATGGTGAGGAGCTTCGGTTGCATCGTTGCATCCCATATCTGTTCACGAAGCTCCTTGGGAATCCGGGAGAATTGTGGAAACGTTTTTGTTCCCGGTGACAGGCTCATGGTCGAGCAAGATCAAAGAAGAGCATGGTATTAGGGCTTGAAATCAGAGAACAAGAAGGGAAAAGGAACGGCAGGCAGAGCAGCTGGTATCTGTGTACTCTTACATGTGCCAGTAGAGCTGCCTGCATTCGTGGAAGTGGGGGAAATGGATTAGGTTAGTGATGGGTCCGCACGTGGCAAAATATATGAACCATGTAAAACCATGCAGCTAGTAACAATGCATATCTATTGGTGCACACTGTGAGATACCTAGTCGAAAATATGAATCCTTCCGTTTATATCGTTATTAAGCCCTGCACGAACATCCATTGAGTCCTAATTACAAGTCCAACCACCAAGACCATTGGCGCTGGTAGCCAAGAAACCCCACTGTATATTTTTGTCAGTGACCGTTCTCAATGTCGAGAGGGGAAACAGGTATGCTTACCGGAGGGTCACAACCACCAACAACGCCAGTGTTATACTGATACATCCAGCCATTGGCACACTGGCAGACGGCATAGTCAATACCACAGCCCGGGTTCTGACTAATTTCGTGGTTAATGTCAGCATGGCATCGTGAAGATTCGTGGCAGCTTCATATGAGAGATGGAGCTCAAACATACTAAGCGTAGCAGCCGCTGGCACTGCCTCTGATCTCAACGGGGCTTGCGTGAGTGGTAGCGGCCGAGGCCAATGCAATAGTAAAGAAGAACTTCATGGTGTAGCAAGATTATAATGACAAAGGGTTTAATGGCGTTTGCTGGATGCGATGTCTGTTTGAGATGAGCTGAGAAAGATTTTTATGCGTCCATAGACGACATTATATATAAATTTTGTTTCCATCTCGGCGACGAGGCAAACGATCGTAGCCTTCCAGACCCAACACCTCACATGCGAGTCGCTCTGGGATCACTCGTATCACCACCATTTTCTTTTGCTCCACTTGACTGTCGAGAGGTGCATACAAGCACAGGTGCCGCGTCAGCAGTCAGGTGTAAGATCGAAACCTCCATGCTTCATTACTGTCAAGGTCTTAGCGAACGTCGAGGGCCACGATGTAAGAAAGCATGCCAACGCTGTAGTCTACAGAAGTTCCCTGGAGAGTGGAGCTAGTTTGTCTAGCTCTCGTTGTCTATTCCAAAATGAGGGAGTCACCTGCACCGGGAAATTGTATACATCAAGCGAAGGAGTAAAAGTTTTCCCTGTGATGATACCTCATGTGCCGGACTATGGCTAGGACAAAGTGCCTCCATGCGCGCAGACATGAATAGAACGTAGCCGGAACGACGAGAAGTCCGTCCATAATTGAATGATCTGATAATCAGTGGGATGCTTAGTGGAATTGTCTTGCAGCTATTCCTGATACCACCTAGCGCTCCGAGAGCACGAGGCAGCGACACCATCGTCAATCTAAGTTTAAAGTCGCTGTGCCTCATGTTGGTGATCTGACTATGGGGCCGTCTCCACCGATTTCTTCCAGTGAACTATAACGCTATGACAATATAAGCAATCCCCCAAAAGGATTTAGGAGTCACAGTAGTGTACGGCACAGCGAAGAAAATGAGTGATTTCCATCGCAGAATAATCTCTGAACCCGGTTAGGTTCTGAATCACTGAGGAATCGCGACCCGTCCGTCGACTTCCGCGGACGTGGCCGGGGATAGATTCTCCGGCCATGATGCAGAGGATGGACTTCATTTCGCCCGGCGTCGTACTTGCATGTTTGGCGCTATATCTGGCAGCTAAAACTCCCGTTCAGTCGGTAATTGATTGATTTAGCTTGGCAGTTCTTGGATGAGCTTGGAGAAGCTTATCTCTGCGCTTACTGCAGGCGGATCCGGCTCATCGATTAGCGGTCCGAACGGAGAGCCTAACCTAATAAGGTATACAGGGTGTGATATGGGAGACACAAAAGTACTCAGACATGGAACACAGGTCGACAAGCATAAGATCAGATCATCTCACAAGAGCCAGGCTATGCTGTATCGTTTTCGGCAGTACATTCGTCAGGTGCACTAGACATGCAATTTACATGCGTCGGAGAAAGCGCGGTGCGGCCAGCCTCATCCATATTTCTGAGTCGCTCGTCTGTATCTACGAAGAAACGTTACATGGCATCCGAGCCGAAGTAGCCAACCCAATACCAGTCAGCTCTTCCAGGTGGCCTGAGCTAGCCAATGCCAATGCAATGAGGATTGGGAATGGGTGTCGTGGTTCTCATGCTTCTTTCCAACGAGTGTCGAACCATTTACATCTGATTCTGATCGATTTAACCCTGGAATATCTATCATCAGATTCTTTGAGGCATCACATTTACTAGTGAACAAGTGAGGTTAGCACTGAGAATGATCTCCGGCGGATGTCTCACACTCCCAACTAACAAAGGCATGCTCGTAAATGGTTACTTTGGAATGCCACATACCCAAGAAGTCGACTACGACTACAATCAAGTAGCTCAGAATAGTGGAAGATTCTGATTTTGAGCATTTTAACGATTTATAATCTCTCAGAGCTGCTATGGAGAAAAAATTGAAGTGTTTAAACACCAAGTCGAAAATGACTCCCGTATACCTCTACCAATATGGCATTCATACCAATAAACGAATAGACTAGATGATGGCTTATTTGAAACTCTCTAGACACATATGATTGTACCATGTGCCTTTTCCATTATCCCGCATATGTGATTATTTTCCATCTAGCTGGCGGGCTGCTAGTTCTGATGAGTGGCGTACCCTGTCCAAAACTCTTGGCTCTGTCCATAAACTAATGGCGCATTCTGTGTAGTCCAAAAGGCAACAGCCGCATAGGTATAGGTCTCAGGATTGTCGATGGCTAATGAAGCATCCATGTAATCGCCGGCATCGTTGAAAGGCACTTGGCCAGCTACCTCCGGGAATCCGTAGACCTCCTGGCCATTCAGCCCACTAGGTACACTATCCTCTTTGCCTAATACAAGATGAAAGAGCTCGCTGAGATTGATTGTCAGCGTTTCCGATCATCTAACAAGGTGAATTCGTGTAGTGGTTGATTGTAGAGAGCTTTCAAATACAGGTAATAAGACTAGCAAATGTTCGCTTACTGAAATATGGTGCCCGAGGTAGGCATGACGTCCCATATCCATCCTGCAGTTTCAAAAGCGCTACCATCAAGGATTTTGCTTACATCGGCAATGGTATAAGAATCAACCACCGTAAGTTCTTTGGGATCGGTCCAAGACGCTTGGCAGAGGGACATATATGACGGCCCAGTAGCAGGTGTCCATGTGGTCGCATATAGGCCATCAGTGGTACATGGTCCATCGGTAGGGCTATCGCCATACTTCTTGCCGAACCAGTACTGAACCAGCGGATCACTCCAATACTTATCAGATTATGCGTCAGTCTTAAACAACATGATGAAGGTTCCAAACTGAACTTACAGGATAAGTTGCCACTCCATAAATAGCTTCAGCGTCGTCTCTCCATTCGACCATTTGCTCACTATCGCTGATCTTCATCTGATTACCGTCTTCATTCAAGACTGGTTGCCCATCAGCGCCGAGCAATATGTCACTCATGCTTTTGCGAATGGTCCACGAATCCCCACAGAACAGAAATGGTTTGAGCGTGGTACGACCACCATTAGTTGAACCACCATTCTGAAGCCAGCTCAAGACCTTTTCATATTGACCTAGGATTGTGTTCTTATTAGCCTTCTGTTATATTTGATGTTATGGAAGTGCAGGCTACTTCTGATAGATTCTATGTCATCCTCGTCAGGTTCTCTGAAGACTGATTCTGCAAGCCTAGTCGCCTCAGGGTTGAGTTCATTATCCGTGTTTTCATACGCGTCGCATAAGGCAATGCCAGCCTGGGCCAAAGCAATACTCTCAGTGATGAAATTATTCAATTGGTCCTTTCCCGCGTCCAGACAAGTGCCCGGATCGTTAGCTCCGAACTTCACGTTGAAGAGATCGGTGACGTCTAATGCAGCCACCAATGTGAGCAAAAAAGCTATAAGCCAGCTCCGTGAATTTGCCATTGTCTGTATATAGAGTTACGAAAGAATAGTAAAATACAAATGTAATCAGACACTCCTGTGAGATACGACAAGAGTCAAGTCGATATATCAAGCCGATCCTCACGTATGAAAGCGTCTAGGCGAAAGGGGAGCAGACTTTCGAAACTGAGATATCTCTCAACGGAGAAACACGGCATCCATAACCAAAAAAGCAATTTAAAATATCACATCATGTAGGTAAAATGACTCCGTCGTCTGACATGAACTATTGGTGATAAATGCGAGGGTATAACGGGCTAGGCAATAGATGGCCATGCAACCGATGAAGCTGTCCAAAAGTCCACTAAGCGCGAATTTTCATATTCACCCGAGATCCCAGAATAGCTTTCTGGTGAAGATACCGAGTTCGCAACCATCCGATTCATGATCTGATGTGGAGTATGTCAAAATTGTTGCATGCAACTGACGCTTGCCATTACTGGTGGAGCTCGTGGTGTGCCAGGACCTTACATGCTGTGGATCCAATGATCTGATAGTACCAGGGGTCTGCATCAGTCCGTAGATCCTAGGCTAGACCTGTGACCGATTCAAAAAATTTGCCATATGCCTGTAATCAGATTTCGTCTCACTCAGTGGATGGATAAGTCGTGCCATCAACAAGGGCTATTACTCTAACAGGGATAACCGACCATTTGGCCCCAAATCCTGCATGGTACCTACTTCTGCAGCACCACCTAAACCTATACAATGATTATATTGATTTCTATTATCAGATAGATCTCGAAGACCCATTTCTTTTACCCAAAACCCTTGGAAACCTCGGTCAATAGCACAATTCCGAAGCTGACGGATTTTTGCTGCCTACTGATCTCAGGGGTCAATGATCATGGCGCCAAATGAAATTTACCACACTCTTAGAGGAATGACAAAAAGTCTCGATATATTTCTGGTGCTGCTTTGTTTTTTTAGGCGTCTCTCAACTTCAGCTTTGGCGGGGGCGCGGAGTGACCACGAATTCTATCCACACGACTTTCTTCTTCGTATTTCTCCTCCATTTATGTAGGACCCTCCCGTCTATATCATTTTCTTATGCTCATCGTTTGGGTTCGGAAAGGCATCTCTACAATGGCTTTCAAACGTACACTTTTATTAATGGCACCGCTCTTCGTAGCCGGAGCTACTGTAAGACATCGGGCTGCTTCCACATTTCCGCCTTTACCAGCCGGCACACCCCATGTAAGACAGTTCTACATTTGAAAATTTCAAAGTATACGAGCTAACTCATGCCAGCCGCCGCCGGATTATATGAAAGACAATGTGAACAACTATTGGGGCACCGCACCAGATAAGGGCTCTATGACTGGACCTGTCCTCGGGTCTCTCAATGAAAGCGCCTTGGAGGCCATCCATGGGGCGAAGCAAGAACGCGACAACAGCGATGATTACTGGCTATCAAGTCTGGGTAGCATTGGTTCCGTAAGTTGTTGACGAAATAAATTTCACCTTTCTCATCCTCTCGAGGGCAATGAGTCTCGAACTCGACTCCGCAAATGGCGTGATGATGCGATATTCTAGATGAATGAAGCATATAATGTATTTTATGGGATCGCGCTGAACTTTAGAACCCTCATCGATTACTCAGTGACATGAAGCTGACATACATAACAGATGCCCTTGGCAGATCCTGGCTATCAGTTTTTCCGCAATGTCAAGGACTTTGGCGCCATTGGAGACGGCGTTACCGATGACACAGCTGCCATTAATCGAGCAGTGGCTGCCTTCAGCTCGAGCGACATTAGCACGCTTCGCTGCGGCGATGATTGCGGTTCGACAACAACTCAGGGAGCACTCATATACTTCCCTTCTGGTACCTATCTTATCTCCACACCTATCATTCAGTATTACTACACTCAGTTTGTTGGCAACCCGAACAGTAAACCCATAATTCTGGGTTCGGAGAACTTTACTGGAATCGCTCTTTTTGACTCGGATTTCTATATCCCCGGCGGCAATGGTGATGAATGGTACATCAACCAGAGCAACTTTTACCGCCAGATCAGAAACTTTGTCTTTGACATGACGGCTCAAAATTGGACCAATTATGATAACGACCAAGAGTATGTACCTTCAGGTGTTCACTGGCAGGTGGGCCAAGCGACCAGTATCACCAACTGCGACTTCAAAATGGCCGTCTCAGCTGAGGGTCAAGCAGCGACAGCTGTAGGAATCTATATGGAAAATGGAAGTGGTGGTTTTGTTTCCGATCTGACCTTTGTTGGAGGCAATATCGGGTTCCTCGCGGGGAGCCAGCAATTCACCGCTACCAACTTGCAATTCACCTCTTGTCTCACGGCTATCTTCCAACAATGGAGTTGGGGCTTCACGTGGAAGAACATATACGTCCTTTCTTGCTATGTTGCCATTGATGCAACCTCCTACTCGGGCACCTTGGAACAGGGCACCGGCTCGATCGCCGTGGTCGACTCGCACTTCAACGGGGTGCCGTACGCGATCACCCTCGGCCAGAACGAAGATCAGCAGCCCACTGTGGTCCTTGATAATCTTCTCGTTGAGAACTCCGACTCGATAGTTCTCATCTCGGGCGGTGATACCCTTCTGGCGGGATCGGCAAGTGCCACATATATCAATTCTTGGGCCAATGGGTACGAATATCTCCCGAATGGTGCCGGGGGCAAGAGACAAGGCTTCATGAGTCCGGCACCGGAGAAGCCGTCATCACTCCTCGATGATGACGGGGCTTACTTTTCTCGTCTCAAACCACAGTACGAAGACGTGTCGGCTGGTAGCATCATTGTGGCAACAGATCAGGGTATTTCCAACGATGGAACTGGCGATCAGACCGATGCCATCAACTCAATGCTGGCTGGTAATGTAGGATCCTTGATTTACTTCCCTGCTGGTGTTTATCTGGTCGAGGGTACAGTTCAAGTACCTGTTGGCAGCAAGATTATTGGCTCTGGCTGGAGTCAACTCATGGGAACAGGCTCATATTTCCAGGATGAGTCAAACCCCCAAGTAATGGTCCAAGTTGGCAACGAAGGCGACTCTGGCATCATTGAGATCACAGACTTGCTATTCACGGTGAAGGGTCCTACAGCGGGGGCCATTTTGATGGAGTGGAATGTTCACGAAGACAGCCAAGGAAGTGGTATGTTCCCTAAAGTGACAGCTTCATGTTATAAACTGTCCGACAAATACTAACGTTAAACAGCTGGCATGTGGGATAGCCATTTCCGTGTTGGTGGTGCCACTGGTTCTGACCTCCAGGTGGGGGATTGCCCCTCGAAGAGCTCATCTGTAAATGAAGAGTGTAAAGCCGCATCTCTACTGTTACATGTCACATCAAAAGCTTCAGGTTACTTCGAGAACGTCTGGGCTTGGGTTGCCGATCATGACTTAGACAACCCTGCGAATGCCGACGCAACGGAAAGCACCGATGGAATTCCTCTGAATGTTCACACCCAAATTTCCATCTATGCAGGTCGTGGTATACTTATTGAGTCGCAAGGGCCAACATGGATGTATGGAACGGCATCTGAGCATGCTCAGATGTACCAATATCAGTTGTACAACGCTTCCAACATCTATCTCGGCCACATGCAAACCGAAACCCCTTACTATCAGCCCAACCCCGTTGCCACTGGGCCATTTGTGGCCGGTCAGTTTCCTTCCGATCCAACCTTCTCGAATTGTGCCGAGGATTATTGTAAGGAGGCCTGGGCTTTACGCGTGCTCAACTCCAATAACGTCTACATTTACTCGGCCGGATTCTACTCCTTCTTCTCAGACAACGAGCTTGGGTGCACTGATCAGGAAGAATGTCAATTAGCGCTCATCGAGACCAACTATGCTTCAGATTTATATTTATACAACATCTTTACGAAGGGCAACGTTCAAATCGTTACCCCGCGTGGCGGTCTGCCTGCGCTGCTTTTTAACTCCACGACCAAAGATGGCTACACAAGTGAGATCGCTGCTTGGCTAGCTTTGTCCACTACTGGAGAAGATATCGGAGATGACTCAGTATCTGGCCCAGGTAACGGAACGGACTCCGGATACGTCACCATAGACCCTGCGATCTGGAACGAGCCAACGGACTCTGTAACTGTTGCATGTAACGCACCGTGCACATATGTGCTACCTCCCCTTACTCTGGCAACGGATACAACGTTTTCCTACCCACTATACACTGGTACAATGGAAGTTGGTTGGCCCACCACTCAGACTTTTACGTATCTAGGTACAACCTCGACAACCGTTGGCTACATCAGTGTCATCACAACAACCACCATAACAATTCCTGCAGTAACAACATCTGTCATTTCCGTCTACAACGTACCTGTCGGCAGTGACGCCGGCGGTACCATCATTTATGCTACGCCTAGCATAGTACAATCCCCTTTCATCATTTCAGATGCCACCATTATCAATGGTACTACGCATTCGCTCAACACTAGAACCTTCACTCCACCACCATGGCCGGGTAGTGACTGGTCTGAGTCAACTCCCACCGCCAGTGTCTCTGGTTCGACCAAGACCTCGTCCACAATAGTCTTAACAATCCCAACCAGTACTGGTAACACGGGTACCAAGATCACCACCGGTGCCTCTGATTCGGCCACCACCTCGTCAGCAACAGTCTTACCAGTCCCAACCGATTCTGACACACCAGGTGGCTCAAAGACTTCACACGATACACATTTCCCACCAATTACACACACGGACGGACCGCCCAAGCCCACATGTATTACGCCAGGTGGCTGTGGCTCTGGCTGCAAGATATTCTGTGACCCTTGTTTCCTGACTTGTCCGGATACCAATGGTATAAATTGGTGGGACTCTAATGATCCGGACAGGCCCGTCGATCCGAGCGACCCCAATGACCCAGACAACGAGGACTGCACGACTGCGACCTATAGTTCGTGCAGCACTCATTGTATTACAGCCGCTGCAACATCAAGTTGCACGAGCACGTGCAAAGGTAAGTACTGGGGTATTGTGGAGTTGAAGGATGAATACTAACACTTCGACTTCGTAGACGTGGTCGGCTGTGATACGACAGGAACAGAGGTGATGGCCGGCTACACCATGGCACCGGTCTTCACGCCAATTTTTGAGCTTTGGACTGGATTGAAAGATATGGATGACCCAGCAGAGTGGGAGCCAAAATTGATTTCCGAGGTCCTGGGCTCGACAACTACCCCCCCGGTAGTGACCAGCACGAAGACCATAACCACTGTTCACACAGGCGAGCCAACAACTACGACTACTACAACTGTAGTGACCACAACGAGCACTTGGGAGGTTGTTCTCTACGCTACTACCTATTGTATAACTGGAGATTTCGACGAATATTATACATTAGAAGGCCCAGCGTATCCGGAACTGTCTGATAACGTGGAGTGCATATCGATCCCCCGAGTGGGTATCCGAGTGATATCTTTGACGAGTCATCCATCAATTGCCGGCACTATACAGATGGTGGAAAGACGTGGAGTGGTTGTGATGACAGCCTCTTCAATGAACCAGGATCATGGGTGATCAAAGGAGGTAGATGCCAGGTATTCAGTGAAAGCGGTTGTCCCAATGATTCGGGCGAATATGATTACTACGAGCCTGAGGGATGCCATACGTATGGAGTGGCCATCTACGACGATATCAAGACTTGGAAATCCATGAAGTGCTTCTCCGATGGCACAGCAACGACACAGTCGCTCCGTACCAATTCACTTGTCGCAGCGAGCACTCCCAACAACACTGTCGTCGATGCGGGCGACGTTTTGTGTTGGAGCGACTACAACAACTACAATTCCAGCGACATCGACAGGTATCAAGAATTCACATTGGCTGATGCTCAGCAAGCGTCCTCGGCATTCTGCGCCGCCAACTACACACTCACGCCAGATAAACCGCATGGCTTTTCCCAAGCTTATAGCAGCAACAACTACACTTTATATGCACAGATGAGATGGGCGGATGGCCCGGACGGCTGTGGGGCGGAGCAGGATGTTGAGCTTTGGCATGCCGGCTGCCTCGATGCCTTTGAGAGCACCTTCTCCAAGTGTGAGTGACTACCTGATTCCATTCGTGTTCGTTGAGTTGCGACTGCTTGGTTCCGTATACTGATTACTTGTAGGTACCGATGCAAGCGACAGCAAGAGCTTTGGGGGTTCATTCGTCTATAATTCGACCACTCATGGCTGCATCCTTGTCAGTCTGTTTGCCCCCACCAACAGCACAACACCAGTCCAAGGCCCGATGGCTGGTAAATTTAACGCTACGACCGTGGTAAATGCCTCTTGGACGTCGACGTCAAATGGGTCCACAGTTTCAGACTCTCCATGGAGCTTTTCGAACACAAGCAAGGTCGCTCTACGTGGCCTCTGGTAGTTTCATAGGACCAGGCTTTCTATATTGTCAAATAATCCAAGTAGGAGTTTTACATAACCAAATACTCAATAAATTGAAGTTTTAGTGCTTGTTCAGTGGCGGTGTAAAGAATCCCGTACCTTGTATAACAAGCTCTAGCTATAGGACCTCGCGCCTATGTTTGTTATAAGTGTTAAGCAGTTTCCATCTCCAATCGACTAGACTAGAGGTAAGATAGTCTTTTCCCGAGAAGTACGCCAATTAGATCTCTTATACCGTCGACTCTTCGTCATCTTCACCTTATCTCTAAGCGAGAACAACCAGACTCGAGCAGTATCGAGTAATCTTCTATGGCATCGGCAACCTATTCTACTAGTCATCGTATTTCCTAACTCGACGGCAATAGCATCAAATACCCCATAAAGCCGCAATAGTCGTTCTAAGCATATAAGAAACTACAGGATTAGTATTCGCTCATGCGCGTTGTCTAGTAAATTTTAATTTTTTTGGTAAATCTTTTCGTTCCACGCACTTTTCCAAAACGTCGAGTCAACACAAAACCCATCGAAACCTATATAGTGTTAGCAAACTATGATGATATTTAGAATCAAGTCTCTTACCTTCCACCCACCTTCCCTAATAGACTAGCCTTCATGTTATCTTGGATATCCGGTCGTCCCTACCACCGACCTAGACGTTCACGCTCTCGAACTCTTGCTTGTACGTAGTCGCGGATGTCCGCCTCTAGTAAGCCCTCTCCTATGAATATTGTCGTAGCCAGGAATGCGAGCAGCCCCTCCTTTCTCCCAGAGTCGCAAGGTCCAGTGTCTGTTACAAAAGGTAGTTCGACATGCGCTTCAGTTCTCTCTTACTAGCTATCGATACTATATCGGTAGCAATTGCGTGTCGCATGCACCGATCAAGTTGATGTTAACTGTATGGGCAAGCCCTGTTCTGAGTACTACCGTTCCCTTCTGTAGAGAATCGGGTCAACTCGAGGAACTCAAGTTTGCTGCACACATCATATAGGACTCCGTCGAGTTTTTGGCTGCGTATTTCAATGAGTGCGTAAGCCACAAACCCGTCCCACTGTGGAGACGACACTCCAGAGGTTCTATCCAATTGGCAAACAATCCAACTCAGAACTACACAAGTCACATAAGATCAGGATACTTCTCTCAAGGGGCTTATGTGCCTCCATTGCAATTTCTTTCTTAAGATTCGTTTTTATCGAGCTCAACGTAGTTAGATAAGCTAATGGTAACAACCTTTTATATTTGACGTTGTTTCTCAATGATGTGCTGCTTGCTTCATGTTTTCAAGGCAGTATCGTTTGGGGTTTGCCGGAAATGGGACAAAGATAAGTTTGGTCGCTTGATATCATGTGGGAATGACATGAGAAAGGAACAAATTTTGTTGGATTATTCTGGACCATCAAAAAGAGGGCCGGAAATATAATATAGAACAATACAAATAACAGTACAATTGAAACTTATAATACAACGAAGGATTTACATTTTGTCGTTGAATGGCTACTCAAGATGTCAAGGGTAAAGGGTGCGACATGGAAGGGTTGCAAGTTTGTAAGTCACATCTGCACAACCTCACATTTGCTGCTCGAGTTTGGATTAGCTTACTGCAGACGAATCAATATATCTATTCTTAGAACGTTGGCCAAATCTTACAGCGAGCCGTGTTATTCTGGGAGAAGCAGAAAAAGTGGACAAAAAGAAAAGAAAAAAGGAAAAGAGAACATGCACGTCTCGAACTCGACACCTGCAAAAAAAGATTTTGGCTGAGGGAGGACGGCTTAGCCAGAGTATATGGATGTTAAGGTAAGGATATTAATCATAGGTTTGAGCGAATAACCACTACACCACCGTGGCCTGTGGTTTCGTGGAGTGTTGATTGGGGTCGCTTTGTTTGGCATTATATATCCGTTGGTTCAAGAGCGACGGGATTTTTTGACCTTTTTTTGCCGTGGTGGTTGAAGGATATCAAAGTTCAACTGAGTTGTGGGTGTCATGCAGGTCTGAAAGCATGTCTGGACCGTGAACCATGGTTGAGGAAACCGTAATCTGGCATGCCGGGACCGACCAATGAGACGATACTATGTCCCGGATTCATAATGTTGGCCGTGTTGTTGTTCAAGGCGTGGATAAATGAGTATGAAATGGGAAATCTCCTTAAGGTTGATGACTTGATATAGAATTGATTTAAAAAGGCGATCAATAGCATCAATAGGAGATTGGCCTAGACCAACCCGGAGACGGACAAGGTATTGGCCACTATATCAAATGAGTGAGGAAGCTGATGGTTTACATATCAGCACCTGTTCATCCATTCTTATGAGGTGATCGCTGTAATGAGCATCTTGTAGTTGAAGCGGAGATTCGACCGAAGTTTTTACCATGAAGGAGTATACAGACTGGGGCCATTGATTAATCTCGTAATGGAACCAATATATAAGATTACAAAGACCGAATTGTATCCCATCGACTTCCACTGATATAATATGGAATAGTCTCGAATATTGCCAGAGTAATATAGTTAGATTAGTTGATGTTCAGGTCTATACGACTTAAGTGAAATTTTATCACATTTTCTGGAGAGAATATCTCTGAGTGGGAACAAAGATCGTTAGACAGATGTTGGATCAATATTTGCGATCTGTTATACCCATATCCAATCTTTCCATGCTGAGCAAACAAAAAATTATATCCACACATATATTCTAGCAAGGGATCGCTGGCTCAAGTAATTCTCTGTCACATGGTTAGAACCATCGAATGTGGTACAATTGGACAACTCAAACCTACTTTTTAGCTGTTGCGAGAGGCCTCGGTTTAATATGTTATCGTGCTGGAAGTCGCGGAATCTTCGAATTTATGTATAAAAAGCCGGAGCATCGTGTTCAATTATTTGAACAAGAAATGCCGAAACTGAATAAGTTCAGGCTTGGAGAAACTTGTTATCTCATTGGTCACAAACCTGCGTCGATGCAATTTCGCCTTGGCGTGTAGCTGTCGCGTACTGCCACAGAATCTTGCATAGCCCGCTTGAGAGATCACTTATGAAGGAAACCCCGCCTCAGAATTTCACGCACTTCTCACTTCTCACTTCAGAGCTTGATCGCAGATGGCATCGTCGTAATGGACCCCGCGTCTGCTATCGGCCTGGCGGCGGCAACAGCCCAGTTTCTGGGCATTGCCATCAAAGCAACTACATTGTGTATACAAATCAGAGACAATGCTGATTCATCCACGGACCTGAATCGAGAAATAGAAGAATCGATACGCGATGTAAAAGAATCCCGACAGCAGCTTTCTGCAAGCTCGTCTAATCAAACACCACGGCGCATCACCGACTTGGCCAATAAATGCGAGAATCTGACCGAGGACCTTCTACAGCTCTTGCAACATGTTCGTGGCGCTGGAAAGAACATCAGTACGGCTAAGAAATTATTTCGGGTCATGAAAGAGGGTAAGAGAGTTGAGAAACTCAGCAACTTGTTGAAGGAGAAGCAAAGGCTTCTGGAGTCTTTACTTGTTCAGGATATATCGTACGTCTTTATGAGGCAAATTAAGCCCATCTGTTCATTTTAAACTAAATAAATCCTAAACTGATAGTGTGTAGGCGCCGCTTTGACCTACAAGCCGTCGAGCAGAGCCAGCGATCTGCGTTGCTTGATTCCCGGGGGCAGGAAATCGTCAGAGAGTTGCTCAAGCAGCAATCGAACATCAATGATAGCACAATACGATTAACACAAGATATCGGGTCTCTTGAAGTGGGACTGACTACTCGGCTTGACAAAACTGATGATATTGTGCAGACGCGATTCGACCAAATGCAACGAGCAGCCGACACAAGGTCAAAAGAAGCCAAGATGAAAGCTCAGAGATCATCGGAAGAGTTGTGGCGGAGAGAATGTCAGGAGGATTTCAAAAGAAGTCTCTTCTTCGCAGAAATGGGCGAGCGACGTAGCAACATCAAAGACGCCGCCCCTGGTACTCTTAACTGGATTTTTAGATTCGAGGAACACCATGAATACAAGTCCGACAGCGACTATGAAAGCCCGGATCTCATCCAATGGGATGATTTCGTGGCATGGCTTCGTTCTGAGCCTTCGCTTTACTGGGTTTGTGGCAAGCTGGGCTCTGGAAAATCCACTTTGATGGCTCATGTTATTGACGATAGCCGTACCCAAACTGGACTTGAGTTATGGAGCCGAGGTCGACGACTTCATGTGTTGTCGTTCTTCTTCTGGCGTCCTGGGACAAAGCTTCAAAAGAGCATACTTGGTCTTCTACAAAGTTTACTCTATGAAATCTGTCAAGTTGAAGCTGAAATCGTAATTCAGCTATTAGCTGAATTGTCCATTGATCCGTGGAGAATACCCACCTGGACTGAGAAAGGTTTAAAGAAAGCGGTAATAGCAGCATTTGGAATAGCTCAAGATGCGCAGTTCTGCATTTTCATCGATGGACTTGACGAGTTCTTGGGCGACTATGGCGAGCTAGTGGACTTGATATTCGAAATACAGAGCCTCGAAAACACCAAAATTTGTGTAGCAAGCCGACCAGAGTTGCAACTAGTCAAGAGGCTCTCAGCATGCAAGCAGTTGCACCTGCAAGATCTCAATCATATCGACATCGCCAAATATGTCAGACAAAAGCTCTCCAGCCATGTTCTGTACTGTGACAGCACAGAACTGAACGGCATACAATACATGATTATCAGCCGAGCTGAAGGTGTATTTCTTTGGGCAGCTCTAGTAACCCAAGCTGTGTTACAAGGCGCCATATCTGCCGATGACGAAAACACTCTTATACAGCGCCTTGAAAGAGCACCCGAAGGTATTTGTGATCTCTTCGAAGAAATGCTTGGGAATGTCGATGAGCTACACAAAACATCGTTGGCCTTTTATCTCAAGGTCATGGATATCCCGTGTTTCAAAACTAATTATTACTACCATCCTTTGGAGCATATAACTTCCGTCGCCGTCATAACCGCAGCGAATATGAGTGGTCCTATTACCATCTCAGAATCTTTCCTGAAGCTGTGTAAGCAAACGGAAACCCAAGTCGTGGCCCGAAGCGCTGGTCTGTTGGAATTCCGTACTACACATACGGCGGAATTCAGCTACGAGTCGTGGAAGTATGGTTGCGACTGGTTCATATCAACCACTGCAAGCCAACCTGATATATCAATGCGCAATCTCTTCAGCCCCTGTTCCCGCATCATGTACACAGAGCCTGTGCCATATCCCCAAGTACTTTCATACGAAACAAAAACCCTCCAATGGGTGCACCGTTCGGCGCACGACTTCATTTGCAGTTCTCAGACCCTCGAAAAATTTGGGTTGCAACTGCCATCCAGTCAAGAAGTCATCGAAAAGCTTATAGAGGGAGGAATGAAATACTTCGCTGTAGCTCCATCATACCAACCCGGCTTCTTCGATGGGGTGATAATAACGTGGTTTCGTCTAGAGTGGTTATTGATAGCGTTGAGGAATTTGGAGAGAAGTGGTTCTTCTGCTGCCCTGGCGGCAACTGATGCGTTGCATGCTTTTGTATGTCAACTAGACCCTCGTGAGCTTCTGCCTTCCGGCCAAGAGGAAAGTGTGTTGCCTGCTGAATATATGTTCTGGGAACTATGTGGTGTAAACGGCTATTTGGACTACGTGCAACGCCGACTTCATATCATCCCGCCTCAGCTATACGCAGTAATGCTCAAGATCACTTTGTATCGTGGTTCCTGGCACAAACCGGCGTATGAGCTGGCTTCAGAATTTTCGAGACTGATGATTCAGAGCTCCAACCTCGGGAAGCCGATGTCGCCCACGTCGAATCGCCACATCAGATATCTATGTGGTCGACTGGATCCGTTCCATGAGAGTATCTCATACTCTTGTGTTCCACATGGTCAACATAAGAACATATCCCGCGCCGAGACGTTAAGCTTAGCAGCATTCTCGGCAGCCGTTGTAGGGTTTTGGCGTAATTCTTCGGATCTGTTTATCCCGGAAGTACCAAGATCGTCTGTGGAGAAACGCCGCCGAGAGAATCAGCTGCTTTATGCAAACAAAGTTTTGGATGACATACATACGATATCAACTGCAGCCAATCTGTATATTGAAATAGCGCGTTATGGACGATTGCGTCTCCAGTTATCCGTGCTATTTTTCCAAGACTTGCTCAAAAACAACGGCTTTCTGCACAGGGCACGTTCACCGGATGTATGTGCTTTGCGTATCGTTTGTCTGCCATGGACTTACTTGGAGACACGCGCATATGACAGCATATATCGGGAAGCAATCCCCAGCTCACTGGTGCCACACATATTCGCGGAAGTCAAACCATTAGTGACGTTGATGCTTAGCGAGATTACCACCAGCTATTCTCTTCAGTTTTTATGGTTGACCGAAAACGTACTTGAAGAGCATTCTAAAGATCTTGAGCCGCAGTTCATCGCTACAAAATTTGAAGCCAAGCGATGTCAGAAATTGATCATCGGTGATGTGTGCGCCAACGACCAACACCTGAACGCTACAGAACAACTATACGCTCGCGTCTGTACTCGTTTATACTTACACCATCTATTAGAGTCTATTTGGATCAACAAAAAGAATTCACTGAGGTGTAAGAGAGGTTCTACCAGTGGAAGCTTTTTAGATGACGAAGAAAGTTCCTCGAGTGATGAGGAAGGTTTTGCGGATAACGGAGAAGATTTGACGGAGGGCCAAGAGAAACGTAGAGAAGAACAAGCGGCGAGCATAGACAGTATCTCCCAGGAAGAAGCGTTAGATGATTCAGAATGGGTCACGGATAAATATGAAGATACGGACTCGGATTAGGTAGTGGAAGCTTGAAATACCGGATCAAACACGCGTGCTAAATAGGAACATACGTCGTCTTTGTGTTCCAACATTTCAATCCCAAAGTATTCCAATTCCGAACTATGAATGGGCGCCACAAGCATCGGCACCAAAGCAAAACCTCCTGAGAATTGAATGCCTAAAAGTTGTTCTTAAGCTCTAGGGTGAGATAGATGGTGACTACAAGACACCAGCAGTTGTTGTCTGGGTGCGTTGTGGCTATATATTTCACAGCTTCGTTTTCTGCAGAAAGAAATCAAGAAATTTTTAGAAATTACTGCAATAGTGAAACTGTCGTGGTCAGGCGAGCCATACAGATCATGGTGCTCGAGCGAAATATCATAAGATCTCGCTGAGCTGCAAAAATCCCTGGCTCGGACGATGTCGAAGGATTCAGGACCTGGACATAAACCATTGAATCTTGTCACAAAAACCTGTCGTCTCGTTTCTATTCTACTCATTGTTGTAGGTTTGTGAGAATAATGATATCTCCTCCGACCTGGCTTGCTCGGCTGAATACTCGACGCTATGATTTAGAGGACTGGTCCAAGAACAATAGAAACAATGGTTGAGGTTCGTTAAACACCAGGGCGATTATTAATGTGAATTCCTTGTCGAGGGAAAGCGCTGTCCTATCTATCGAGCATATCTAAGACAGAGCAACAGGAGATCTATAATTCTCTAGGCAGGTTACCCCGTAGTGTTTATCCTGGACAAAACCATCGCGAAGAAATGTGGGCCGCCTGCTACCCCATATAGAGTGTGACTAGAAGCAATAGGTGATCATCATTGGTTTCGAGTTTACTCTAAATTTGACCTCAACCTGACGAGACACAACTCCTAGCATGATCGGAACTTGAATATACAAAATCATATCGTAGCGTTACATGACTATTCTTCAACGCCGGCTCACGTGATGAATCACGTTCAGAAACTTGAATCCAAGGGAATCGGACTTCAGTGTTGATGGCGCACTTGGCCCACGAATGATCCAGTCGCCCATCATGTCGAATTCTTCACTGTCAAAGAGAGAAGTACGGACGTTTTGAACTGATTCAGCGCTGCTTGAAACCCCATAAGCCATTATTCAAGGCAATTAGGACCAATTTGCTTTCGTCGAGGGGGGTTGCTCATATTTAAGCAGTCTTCTTCCACTGCGAGTAAACACCAATCAAACTGCTGACAGTACCAGCGAGACCGACAAAGCCGTCATCAAACCCGATCCATGTAAGTGCACTTGCTGGCACGGTAAAGTCGCAAAGATCAGACAGCAGCTGTAGTCGAGCTGCGGCACGTTCGCTATATGAGAGTCAGCACCTCCGAGGTTAAGGCGCAGGCGGAAGCAGATTTGTCTTGACTCACATGGTAATGCGCTTGGCCTCCACAACGCCCTCGCCCTCCTTCTTGTCGACCTTGGTTTCTCTCTCCCTCAATCTGTACAGTGTGTAGGTCTGAGCGACGATGCTGCACAACAATCCCATGGCCCAGAATCTGTAGGCCTCCTTCTGCGCGCTCTTGGCGCCCTCCCACTTCCTGACTCCGAGGGAGTCGGCGACTGTGGCCAAATCAAAGGTCAGGTATCCGGCATAGCCTAGCTGTCGTCCGACGGTAGCATAGCGCAACACGGGGTCGATAGTCTTGGAGTCGGCAGCAACGGCGGCAGCCTTGAGATGCTCAATGTTCTTGCCGATACGAAGGACCTTGCGCGTCAGGCCGAACTGCTTCTTGATGGCATCGTAGGGAGCGATCTCGGCGGGAGTGCCATTGGTGCGGTACAGGTACCAGGAGTAGAAGCGGGCAAAGTATTGCAGAGTGCGCAGAAGCTTGTCGCGACCTACGGTAGTGGCGACGAACTTGAGGTAGTGGGACACGGTTGGGTGGTAGATGACAGCGTCGGCAACCATGGTGGGCTATCGGGTGCAATATCGCGTGGACTCGGGGATTAATAGTACAGTGAGTAGTAGCATGCGACTTGGGTAGGCGGCAAGCAATCGACTCTGGAGAATCCGGTTGCGTTGGTAAAGAGGGAGGTGGAAGACCGGTTTGGACTCTTGGAGTATAAATATCACACAGCCCACTTTGACATCAATACCAGATTAGGAGGGTTTGGTCAGTTGGATGGGAAGGATCAAACAAAGTGTACGACGAGCTCATCTCAGCCGACATGGCTAAGTTAAACGTTTGACGCTCCAAATCCCAGCGCATCGGCGGGTTGGCAGTTCACATGCCGAGGTCCACCGAGGCAATCAATGGCGGCATCCAGTTCAAGTTCTAGTTAGTCTAACCTTGGGTTAAGTTACAGTACTTGATTCACGCCCTTGACGTCCCTGCTCTGCTCCGGCTACTTACGGATCGGCACTAGTCTAGACCAAACGTTATCTAGTCTGTTGGACGGTTTGCTCCATTCCGGCTTCAGCTGCTTGTGTGAGAATTGGAAGGAAACGCTCCCTGGCAGGCCCTGGGAGGAATCTGGGGTCAGAACCGGCGAGGCACTTAATCCACCTCCGAGCGCCTCCACGAGTCTGCATAACACGAGTCTGCATAAGCCCTTGGTCTTGTCTGTGTTACACTTGCATAAACCACCCACCCTAACTGAATAATTATGTATTCGAACTCACCGTTCACAATCGCGCCCGGATAAACCCACCACGCGACAGGCTCCAAATAATTTTGCTAGGAGCAGCAGCAAGCGCATTTCGGGCCAAGCTCAGGAGCTCGATATCGTGATATCTATCGACGACCGGTGCACATATCTTGTCGCATTGGTGACCACAATGGCTTCCAAACTTAGTCCCTGGCGCGTCTGCCGGAGCCTCGCCATCCGAACACGGCCTGCAGCACAATGCACAGAGCGACGCATCGCATTGCCCATCGCGAGACGAGGCCTGGCAGATGATGCCACTACCACATCCAACACAAACGACTCCATACCCCCGCCGGAGCTGCCCAAACGAACAGAGCTCTTCGCCGACAACTGGCTCAATGCGGAAGCCCTCGCCAAATTGGAGGAGGCCTCGGCACGGGAGGGTCTCTTCGACGAGGAGGCAGGACACAAGTTCGGCATGCCTGTCCCGCCCGGCAAGCACGACAAGCTGCAGGACAGATATCCGGCGCTCATTCACCAGGTCACCAGATTACTCATGCGCGATGGCAAGCTCAGCCAAGCCGAGAGGGTAAGAGAGCATGGATCTGGGCACCCTGCATAGCTAGGAAGAGCTAACATCATCTCTAGCATCTGGCCCTGACACTCAACTTTCTCCGAATCTCCCCGGCACCCAAGGTCAACCCTCAGAAGCCTTTACTTCCCGGTGCACCCCCGCCAGAGCAACTCCCTCTCAACCCAGTCCTATATCTCACCCTCGCCATCGACAGTGTGGCACCCCTGATGCGAATCAAGAACATGAAGGGCATGGCCGGTGGTGGTATGGCTCTCGAAATCCCAGAACCTCTCTCCGTGCGGCAACGGCGGCGAACAGCCATGCTGTGGATTCTAGACGTTGTGAACAAGAAGAAGTCGAGAGGCAGTGGCAGGACGCAATTCGCCTCTCGACTGGCTGAGGAGCTCATTGCCGTGGTGGAGGGCAAGTCTTCGGTATGGGACAAACGACAGATCGTGCACAAGATGGCCACAGCATCGCGAGCCAACCTGAATCATCCTGCTATGATTGCAAAGCGACGCAAGTGATAGTGTGGCATGCATCTAGGTGGAGAAATATATACTGCTGGCTGTATGATAAGAAAGTGTACTTATGCTGTACATATGTTTGTACTGATATCTCGAAGCAATAGAAAGTTGCACAGGGTTTCCCGCTGGCTCAAAGCAGAAGTGCCATCTCTGTCAAGTGAGTTGCGTCTTCAGCCGACTCAGGTCGGTTCGTTTACTGCGGAAACATGACTGTCCACTGTGTTCTGCCAAGGAAGCAGGCTTGTGCTACAGGAGTTGAGCCGAGATGGAAAGTCCCAAGCACTAATTGAATCAACTTCCAGCAATTGGTGGCAAGACAATGCCATAGCTTCTTATCCTGCCAGTAAGGCTGACCGAATACTTCGCTTTGCTCCGGCTTTTTTCCACAAATCTTTTCGGGCCCTTCAACAGCATCTCATATTCGAGTAAAGAGCGGCTTAGTCACGAAATGCAGAACTCTTCTATCTAGCATATGATCTTTTCTTGCTTCTCGCAAAAATTATAGGAGGAGACATCCGATCACCCCTTACACTATCAATCAATTGCACATGTTTGCATCACTACTTCAGAGCTACCATATGTGCTGGGGAGAGCAGCTTGTGTTTTGGTTATTAGCAAAGTTAGAAGGCACTACAATGCGGTGGAGGATCGCAGCTCTGAGAAAAACGTAGAAGAATTGAACACAAACAAGGATCATTGCCACTTCGTTCATAGAGTCAAGTCACTAGACTGGGCCGTGGCAGACATGTTAATCACACAGATACTCAAACATGAGTAGCCAACATCCAATCAAAGGTGGCTCTCTAAAATCGTTGGCGAGTAAGTCGAAATGACCGTCAGGCCCCCGGCGCAAATGAAGTCGACACAGTAACGCATTGAAGATCACGAGATGGCCCTTTACCATATTGCTTTCTTTTTCACTTGTGAGCTTGGGTATTTCTGTGTTATGTTATAAGAAGATATCCACATGGGGTTAGAGGGAGGGGTTTTCATGGGGATTCAGTACGGCGCTATCCGAGAGTCTTCATTCGACGAAGCTTACTTGCATCCTTGATGGGAGTCTCTCAGGCCCAAAACAGTGATAGCCTGTCATGGTTTTGTAACTTTCAATATACATCACGACAACATTCATGTCTATCCAGCACAAAATTCGTCACAAAATCACAGATTATTTGGTCGTTGCATCAGCCCAGTCTCCAAGATACGTGGCGGGCTATAAGGCCTGATTTGCTTCCATGTTAGCGAATACTACGGGCGCATAGCAGCTGGGCCGCCATGTCTACTTTCACGATTTTGATCGCATTGCCGGAAATTCCCTGTCATATGTAGCTTATCATCACCAGCAAACCACTGTTCTAAGGGTGTGCCGGCTATATGGACAGCACCAAGTCTCAACAATGGGCTAGTCTCTCCATGTCGCTCAACACAAAGATGGCTCTCTACGAAACGGATCTCACAATTTGAACGTGAGATCAAGATGTAGAGATATGAAGCCACATATATTTTTTGGTCTTCCTCTACTGTTTTCAGCCAAGTTTTAGTAGCAGTTGTACTCCATAATGTATGAACGAACAACAGCTTGAATTTGTAGGCATGCCGTCTCTCAGTCTTTTGCGGCCCTCGGCACGATGAAGGGTAGTAGCCGTGCCCGCTCTCTTCTGCACTGTGAGGAATACTCGACTAAGTTTCGCGTCGGGAATAATACTGCGGGTACAAATCTTTCAAAAGGCCGACTGCAGGTGTCGTTCCCGCAAAGGATTGTTTCGAGCACTTTCGAGAAAGGGTCCGGCGTCGTTTTAAGGTCGTCAAATAAGGCAGATGTACAGTGACACGCTCCCGATAACCTCTTTTTAATCTCGTAGCCCGAAGGTAATGCCATGAGAAGCAGCCCATAGCTCTAAATTATGTGGCACGCGACCAACTGCACGTCAAGATTTTGAGCGACGGCATTCACGAAACCTACCAATCGAGCGCTGGCTTGGCGTGCAGGGTAGGATTTGGTGGCTTGTCGGCAAGCAATAAGCTTCGGCCATGGCCGGGAACCATGTCGTCAAGCATTTTTTTGAAATCCTCCACAAGCCTGACAAGCTTCCGGGCCAAATAGTAAGTCAGGTGTGCAGGATGTCTTGATTGTGAGTGCCTGGGAAAAGCACGCACGGTGATCTATCCAGAGTGCCAAGCACGAGGTAAATCTCGTAGATCTGATAGGTGAATATGGAGCACATGAACAACGCTATCAGCAACTCGGACGCTGGACCCATAGGCTATTCCAACTCTTCAGGATAAACTCCCAATCATCGTGTCACAGGGCGCAGATAGGTGCATCCTGCGGTGGACCACGAACACAAAGCTATTCCATTTCTTAGCACTTCAGCGGAGTCTCTTGTGATAAAAGTGCTGGATCCTGGAACAGGCAAGTCCTTTATGAGCAAATCAAAGATCACCAAGCGGCCACCCCTCGTACACATTGACCGGGTTATGATCGATAACAACAACCCTTGGATTTAATAGAGTTCTGCAGGTGTTCATATCCGAGCAAAACCGAAAGATTGCTTAGTCTAAATTCATACCATGTAAAGCCACTGCGGGCAAGTAACATTTGCGCATCATGTAGCGTAGCTCGCAGATAGCACGCGGCTCCTGCAGGGTTCATCTGAGCCTTCCTGCCGTCCCAGATCGTTTTTCTTTTAAGCTTCGACTTCACCGCGCAGATCTCCTCTTGATGAGCTCCTCTCCTCATTATCCTAAGAAAGGCATATGTGCCTCGTTTCCGTTTCCTGAAGCCTCCTTGGCGCTTGTAGTCCTGTAATGCATTAGCTTTGCTATAGAATTACAATAGCTAGGTTCACTATTACTTACAAACTCCACTTGACTCCCGAGACCTACATACCAGCTCTTCATATTCTTGAATTGAGGCTATCGCGCAACCACTTGCACGATGTTCAACTTCGGGCGCAAAAAGCCCGTAGAGGAAGATCCAGTCACTCAAGCGGACACTGAAACCGGCCCTGCGATTGACCAAAAGCCGTTTTGGGAAGTCATCTGGCCTGTTCTTGCTTGCGGCGCTGGTCTATTCTCCGATGGTTACGTCAACAATGTTATTGGTTCTGTCAGCACCGTCTTGGGCTACGAATACGGTACTCTGTACACAAGCTCCACCGCTAAATCGAATGTGTCTGCGATCGCATTCGCTGGTACTGTAAGTGCTCTGCGCTGCGCAGTTTGCGGACGATTCCCAGCAATGCTCCTGTTCAAATGACTTACACGCCCCTCCGCGTACAGGTTGTTGGCCAATTGGTTTTCGGCTTTCTTGCGGATCGCTGGTCACGAACGGGCTCTCTCCTCGTGTCCACCGTTATCCTGATCTTGTTTACAGCTCTTGCAGCTGGTTCGTACTGGCATGGCGACCCCGTCGGCATGTTTGGAATGCTGACTGCATGGAGATTCTTCGTAAGTCATTATGGTCAACTTCTGGCTTGGAGCTTCCATCTCAAGTAGAGTCGCTAACTTCGTCATAGGTTGGAATTGGTATCGGAGGTATGATGATCTACTGCGCCTACCTACTTGCGATACTGACAGTGTACCAGGAGAATATCCCGCCGGAAGTGTGAGCTGTGCTGAATCCAGTGGTGAACTCAAATCCGGCACCCGTAATAGGTGGTTTATTTTGTTCACGAATACAATGATTGACTGGGGTTTCGTCATTGGCGCTTTTGTTCCATGTGCGTTCCTGAACCATGCGACGCTTCGTGCTTCTGTTGGTGCTGACAATTTGCAGACGTTGTTGCAGCTGCTGCATCCAATATCTACTACGGAACTATCTGGCGAACGAGTCTTGGTATCGGTGTCGTCTTCCCATTGATTCTGTTCGTCTTACGGCTGAGGCTGAAAGAGCCTGAAGAGTTCAGCCGGAACTCGATGAAGAACGCGAAAACTCCTTACTCGCTGGTGCTCAAGTACTACGGGTTCCGCCTAGCTATTGTATCTTTGATCTGGTTCATCTACGATGCAAGTATATCGCTTGATACTCTGAAACACAACATACTAATTGTCCATCAGTTCTCCACCTATGCCTTTGGTATATTTTCCTCGCCAATGCTTGCAAGCATCTATAATGACGATGCGCCTTTAACCACTGTCTTTGGCTGGAACACCGTTATTAACCTGTTCTACATTCCTGGAACCATTATCGGTGCCTTCGTCAGTGACCGCTTTGGCCCACGCTACACACTTGTCGGCGGCGTTCTTGCCCAGGCCATTGTGGGTTTCATCATGGCTGGCTGCTATTCCAAGCTGGCGCAACCCCAGTATGTCGGCGCCTTTGCTGTCGTCTATGGCATCTTCCTCTCCCTTGGTGAGTTGGGACCAGGCAACAATATTGGCTTGTTAGCAGCGAAGACTTGCGCTACCGGTGTACGGGGCCAGTACTACGGGATCGCAGCAGCCATCGGAAAGATTGGTGCCTTTGTCGGCACCTACGTATTTCCCTACATCATTGCTGCAGGAGGCGATGACAGTACTAAGCAGTATCAGTACCCCTTTTACGTGTCCGCCTGTCTGTGCATATTCTCCGCCTGCTTGGCCCTCTTCTTCCTGCCGCACATTGGCCAAGACACCATTACTAAGGAGGATGCTGACTTCCGCGCCTACCTTGAAAGTCAAGGCTGGGACACAAGTCAATTGGGCTTGAAGCAACCAATTGCCAGTGATAGCGAGCAGGGTGAGCATGTTCGGGCCAGTAAGGAAGAACCGGTTCTTGAGACGAAGACTTAGGACGACCATCCGTCTTGAAGACGGCCTCCCTGTATTCGAAGGTGAACGATGAAACGCAAACAGTGGACATGGGTGGGTAGAATTTCATACCCGCCACCACGGTATACTCACCCTCAACCTACTATTTCAAAGCCTGCTTCTTGGCGTGGATTGGTGCAAGGGCTGATGCGCAAAATTGACATATTACGGGTAAACTGGAGTCAAGATGAGGAGCCAATTACATAAGTAATATTCTAATGAAACATATTAATATATCTTTCGCGGCACCAAGTTCTATGCAAATTCTCGCGGAAGAAAAAAGCAATTCTACATCTCTACATATTATCAAATACTCTTTCGCTACTGACATCATGATGATGAATAAGACCTAAAACCCTTCCCTAGGCACACGGAAAGAATATCGGGCATTAATTGCGAGCACTTTGGCAGTATCCCCAAGAATTTTCTCCAAGTTGGTGCAGGCGAGTTATGAAACAGATCCGAAACTCCATTGCTCCTGGCCGATCTCATTGTGTTGGTCACTAAACAAACAGATATATCTATGCTGTGGATGAGATCAGTAAGTTGTTACGTATTGCGCCCCGTCGCCTTTCATGGCCTGACTTACGATACCGGTAATAATCTCGCACTCACCTCCATAATTGGAGTTATGATTTACGATCGTTCATTTTTGCTGGGCCGACGCGCCCAAGGGGCTTGCTAATTGCGTGCTTACACGGTACCAGAGATACCGGGCCCGTAGGCGAGACAGCCCCCTACATGGCGCCGACCACGATGCTGAGACGCTGTGCTTTCTGCAACGGATGACGACTGCGTCTCTTTGTCCTTCGTGCTTGTGGACCTGGTCGCTGACGGCTCTCTTCGTTTTGTGTTGGCGCAGGGCCCTGATTTTCTTGATGTGCTTGGCATTGTGATGTGCGATGAGCAGCGATTCGAAATGATTGCTGTTTTGAGGCTTTGACTTGAGCTTAAAGAGAAATGTTGCAGCCAAAAACTTCAGGTCGACTTCCGTAAGATATGTTATATACTTTACGTCAGGGTCTATAAATACGCCTGCCCGCGCCTGTCGTGCTGCGGCATTGTTCCCGCTATTGGCTGAGTCAGCTGCAGGCTGTGATGATTGCCGTCTTACACGTACAGCCTTACAGCCCCCCGGACGCAGGATATCGCTTCGAGAAATCATGTGCATACCAAAAATTACGAAGCGGTGAACGAATTTGGAGAGAAAGATATGATAAGCCCGGTCAGGGCTGGAGGGGTTCTTGAACCCCCCACTCTTGCTGTGCCCTTGGTGGTGCATCGCTGCTGACATTATGCATCATGCTACACCAGCAGGCTGAGCTGACGGGTTTAGTCTGACCGGTGTGATCATTGCCCCATGCTTGGTTACGTACGGCTGCTATCCATGGCTAGCCGTAACCTGAAGCGATTGAGACTCTATGTCATGGCCATATGCGGAATAACATTAAAACGTTCATAATAAAAATGTTGTATTGAAAAGTTTGTAATATGTACATTGATTTTGATTACATATACTATGTTATACCCCATTGAATCAGTAAAACTTATATTGAGAAGTATGGTGGTGACGTGGTGTATATCAAAAAGAGCATGGGGAGGCAATATATCCGCGGGTCTGTGACTATACACGTATCTAACTCAATCTAGTCTAGATTAGGTGTATGCCCTGCGCAGCCGTTGGCTACAACCTTGGCGGCCCCCTACCACAACGCAGCAAAATGCCGGCTTACAAACAAAACGATGGTGATCTCACTGTTAGTACCCCGTTACAGCGTTGCCAATTGCTTAGTCCCTAACTGTCATGTATCGTCGCAAAGGACCCACCTCTAAAATAACTAACCGTGCCCACCCACTTTCGCACGCACCCCCTTTTGCACGCCGATTTACCGACGTTTCCTCAAACATACTAATAGATAGATACAATAACTGCCAGCTATAACACCATGAAATTAATTCAAATAAACTATCTCTAGGTTATTTACGTGTCCGCTTTCGCGTGGAAGGTTGTATTTCGAGGAACGAGTTAATAAGGACTTGTTCATTGCGTTGTAGCTTAGGCATCTTCCTTTTTAGCTTGTCTTACGTTGGTCTAATCTTTGCAACACTAGCAAAGACCTTATTCGGGTCTTTTCTAACTGTTTGACGTTTATCAAGCTTATAATTATCTAGTTTAGCTTGCAAATCGAGGTTTACTTAACGTGTTATTATTAGTTTTGCGAGCGTTATGTTAAGTAACTTAGTACATTTCCTAAGCAACTCCCTTACGTCTTTAGAAGTTTGCGAATAATTAATGGTAACGTCCCTAATTTAAAGTCGAAGGTCCTTATTATTATAAAGAGTAAACAGACTAATTTTAGCTAGATCTAACTCGTTTTGTAATGTTATAAGTTAAATGTTAAGTAATAATAAGAAGAACTTAGGGTCACTTAACACCATTAATTCATTTAAGGGGTAAATACCCGTTTTAGCCTAGCCGCTTTCGATAATTTGTTTCGTAAAAGTAAGGGCATAAGCTTTATTATAAGCTTTAAGCATCCGTTACTTGTTAACGGGCCTAGTAGCTTAAATACCACGGTATAAGCTTATTAGCTTATAATAATAAGACTTTAACGATAAGAAGACCGTCTTGTCAAGTGGTTAGAGCGCTTCGCTTGTATATGTTAGTAAGTATATTAAGGCAATCCTCTTCCTAAATGCCCTTAATATAAACCCGGGTATAACATAAGTACTATGGCCATCGAGGAGGAGCATCCTCCATGGGTTTAGGCAGTTTAGGGACTCTTATGGTCTGGTTTCTAGCTCGAAGACCTCTAACAACTATGATAACGCCACTACTAAGTTAGTCCAGCCTTTAGGGGTCGCTATATACTTAGCTTCCTCAAGATCCTTAAGTAACCATTATGCTTGTAGTATTATTCCTCTTAATATATACGTATTCGTTGTTTTAACCCGATAGCGTTAATACTATGGATAACTAACATCTATTTAATTGCTAGGTTTTTTGTAACGCGTGAACGACGTGACTTAGACGTCCCGATGACTATGCCTTGACTTTGTTCGGCTTCTTGTATACTTGTTTCATCTATATTATAAATGTCCTTTAGTAAGATCTTATAAGTGTCTTTAACCTATGATATATACGTGTAAAAGTCCTTTACGGTCTGTTTTTCAATGCCTTTGACCCTCTTAGCGTCAATTACACGTCTAACCTTAGTCTTTAAGTATAAGTGGCGGCTAAGGAACTTATATACCTAATTGTATCTAGGGGTGACCGTATCGTCGATTTCGCCGATACCAGTCATGATATTAGCCGCTATTTGTCGCACCATATTCGAGCCCGGAGCGCGTCTACACAATTCCTTATATAAAATCCATTGCTTAAGCTCCATTTCTTGCAATTTAGATAGGTTCTTTGACGTTTCGTGGGCTGAGGAATGTAGTTGCGACCCGTTAAGTCGTCGCGACAAAGTAGACCGTACGATACCGAAAGCTTTGGCTGCGCGCGTTATCGTTTCGCCGTTTCGAACCAAACTAATTACTTCTGCTATATCGCGTTCATTTAGTTTACCCATATTGAAAATATCAGATCGATAGGATTACAATTAGTTGAGTTCTAGCATTTACAAGAAAAGCGTGGTGTTGTTGACGCGTCGGAAGATCGGCGTGCAAAAGGGGGTGCGTGCGAAAGTGGGTGGGCACGGTTAGTCTAGTCTAGTGTGTATCCTCCATTATAATTACTTCGGCGCTGCCAGCCAGCCGTTTGTTATACCGGTTATTTATGGAATCGTTAACTAACATGTTATTGTTGCTTTGGTGAGTATGTAAAAGTTGGGAAATCTGGGCTGTGTATGGTGCTTTCAAGGCAGCGTATGTATCAGGCGTGTAGTTGTTGTGACCGCCGGACACATTCGAATTGCCTACTATATATGAAGGCTGAAGCTGAAGAGACTGTTTCGACAAAGAGATCACTCGAGGCTGGCGCTACCATTATCACTGGCGTGCAACTTGTTTAAGATGTAGACATTATATAATCGGCTGACCACCTTATTCCAGGGTACCTCTGAATAATGGTTTGGTAGTGTTTTGGCAGTGAACTAGGTTGCCCCTTGACGTAGGACACGGGCAGGGAAGATGGGGTAGCGGCTTTTTTCGAAATAGGTAGGAAGAGCTTAAGGAGACCTGGTGTAGAAACGAACAATTACTGATCTCCCTCGGTTGTTCGAGTCGTAAAGGGGGGATGGGTTGTTTGTAAACTGTTCGTCGACACAAATTCGGTCCCCGTGCGATATGATATCGTTCCGGATAAGCTCTAATTCTTGGCCGTCGATTTCAAGCATCCACAGAGGATTTGTACTGCGTCTCAATTACTTGAGAGATAGCAGTCATGGTGGCCCAAATGCTGCTCTGGGATGATCTTTCCAAGCCACCGAGATCCAATAGTGTCATAGTGGTTCAGAGTCATAATTAGACCTCTTTTTCACCTATGATGGAGTCATATTTTCATATTTTCCGAGCGCCAAAAATGCACTGTACTCCTTGAGGTTAATCGTGATCGGAGCATATGTCATGTTTGAGCCTCGTAGACCTTACCGCTATTTTTCACTCGACCTATTTAACCTAGGAATATTGTGAGCGACTGTTGGTCGCGTCAAATGCGCACAATCGCGCGACCGCTTTTAACCACTTACAGCAATCACGGCTGAAACTATGCCTTTCTTTTCTCGACGCTGTCGAATCTGGACTATGCTTAGAAGTTGTCATGGACGAAAGGAGAGTCTGGAGCACCGATTTCTAAGCCCGATCCTGCCACCGACTGAGCTTGATACTGAGTACTGCTTGGCAATGTTGAATCTAAGACTGGCCTAGAATTGCGTTCCAGAATATGGGCACCGACCTTCAGAAGCAGAGCCATCAAACGAACGAAATAAACTAAACCAACGGAGGCGAATATAGTCGTAGCAGCCTCTGGTTGCTTATATTACTCAGGAAAGCACAAATATCTCGGGAATTGGTTTGGTCAGCCGCATGTGGTACACCCTATTTAAGTTATACAAAATGAGACAGTCAAGAAGACATACAGCTACCGATGCAGGCTCGATACATCGGAGGCATCGGAGGAGATCGGAGGTGGGTTGATCGGAACGGGAGGTGGTCAGAAATGGATGTTTGTATCTTGTTGTACCACTTGTCAGTCCGGATGACCCATTGCCTAACCCTGAATCTAGAAGATTTCTGATAGTTAGGGGCAATTTTCCTTCGTGCCATGTTACACCTCACCAACATCAAGACACGGGCCAAGCTTCGCTTCTAGGCACGGAGGACTATCTCACACGAATTTGATACTGCATGCAGTTTCCTGCGGATCTCTACTATGCCATAGAGACAAAGGCACAGGCAGAGATTTCTGCAGCAGCCAAGATCCGGGTCACCTCGCTCTTGGGAACCGACCTTACTTGGGACGGCCATGTTGTTACGCTCGCTGAGCGTTTCACGCCCAGGGTTGGGTATCTGGAGTCCCTACAATCTATCTGGACGGTGTCAAGATCATAAACGGCGATGATATGCTTTTGTACCATCGAGAGGACTATCTGGCATTGGCCAAACCGGAAATTAGAGATCTGGCTTTCAATTGTAACCCTTGCATCATCTTACTAGATAACCTAGATTAGAGGTTACGATACAGCTCAACTATAAGCCGGATCTGCCCATTTTGACAGGCATCATATCCCGAACGAGAGAACCAGAGGCGCAGTGTCTGGCATATAAGAATCATCTTCTCTTGTCATCATCCTCGAAGAATATACGGCTACCTTACCCACATCAGGTTTTTAGAGATGAGTTACGTTCCACCATGGAACAGCTTCACCGCGATCCTCCCATTCCCCCGAGTATAGAGGGGCTATATTCTTGATGCCTCGTCTTTCTATAGGCGCTTAGACAATTGACGACTCATGACCCTGGACCTTGTAGGTTTTCCCCACGGTTATACCAGGTGTTCATTTAGTCACTCAAAAACACAGGACTGTCTCACGTGCAATATGCCTACACAGACCTGTAAGTATAATCTTCGAAATATCAAGAAAAAGCCATCGTCTTATATCAGACATAGGCTTGTCATAGTCGATTGAATGATGAAAACGTGCGCTATCGACGTTATGAAAGTCCTTCTACTTGCGAGGAATTACAGGCCCTATAACAGTTTTAGTGGCATTGCTAACGTTCAAATAGTAAGTATTTCCTTCATCCACTAACATATCTACCCTGATTCCTTCTTAACATATTTGTGGCAAAAGCTTCTACGCTCCATAGAAGATATTTTCGTGCTTCGTAAAAAGAAAGATTACGACAAGGCCATATTTAACGGAACTAGCAGTATATTACTCAAATATGATGTTCTGATCCGACGCGTCATATTGCTATAATATGTCTACTGCGGTACGATAAGGGTCTGCTGACTCATACCTACGGTGTGCAGCCCCCGTTTCTACCGCTTGTAAGCGCCGACCCGAAGCCTCAAATTGCAGCATATATCACTCTTTGTGACCAACCACTTAAATCTGACAGCAAAAGCCCCCTTAATGACGTTCACCACCTCGGGAGGCTTTTCAACTTTTCCCGTCCGATCTTGCCTGACTTAAACCTCACACGCCTGATACTATGCGCTTAATCAATGTTAAAACGCTCGAATTGCACGAGTACTTCGGCGACAGTATACCGCAATATGCGATTCTTTCCCATACCTGGGGCGATCAAGAGGTCACATACGAGGAGTGGCTATATGCACAGCGCCAGAACCCCCGGCGGTGGGGCTGGGTACACGTTAAAGAAGAAATAGACGACATCAAATCAAAGACTGGGTATCGAAAGATCAGGTACGCGTGTAGAAAGGCCCGGCGTGATGGGTTCTCATGGCTATGGGTGGACACCAACTGCATCAACAAAAGTAGTTCATCGGAACTAAGCGAGGCTATTAATTCTATGTACCGATGGTATCAAAATTCGGAGATTTGTTACGCGTTCTTAGATGATGTACATGGTGCGGATCAAAGTACATGCTTTAAAAACGATAGCGAGTTTCGACGAAGCCGATGGTTCACTAGGGGGTGGACTTTGCAGGAACTTATTGCTCCTTTGAGAGTATTGTTCTTCTCCTCTTCTTGGGACCAGATTGGCACAAAAACAGAACTTTCATCCTTGATCAACGAAATAACCACAATTTCAATTACTGTACTTCAGGATCCGACCGCGCAAGGCGCCTGCCCAGTCGCCGAAAAAATGGCTTGGGCATCAGAACGGAAGACAACACGTGAGGAGGACACAGCATACTGCCTTATGGGCCTTTTTGATGTCAATATGCCCCTACTGTATGGAGAAGGAAACAAAGCGTTTCTGCGACTACAATTGGAAATTATACGTCAGCGCCCTGATGTTACGATTCTGGCTTGGCAACAGGTCTTGAGCAAACCTCGAAATATCTTGTCCATCATCACACCCTGGGGGATGAAGCCACTCAAAGCAGTGCGAGCTTTTGCTTCCAGCCCACAAGAGTTCTCATTCACTGAAGGATTAAATTTCACAGATTATACACCCACTTATTTTCGGGTTGATGGTTTTGGGATAGCCATCCGGCTCCCATTGATAAAGACATTGGCAACCAACTTCTTCTTTGCCATTTTACCTCACGTGAGGAGGCGAGGCAAGCGGATGGTCTGGATTCCTCTTGTCCATATCGGGGAGCAGAGATACGTTCGGGTAGATTTTCCTGTTGTGACGTTTGATGCACCGGAAACGAACTATGGGCCACCAACTGAGATTTTCTTACCGACACATGAGGGTCACTTATTCCACCTTGACAAGGAATTGGTGGTAGTTCAGAAACCTGGGCTATACCACAATCAGATTACTTTTACACGTACCGGGCCAGTCCTTCTATTTACTTTCCCATGTGGCTACGGAGAGTTTAAACTCACTCATCACTTCCCGGGTGGGTTCGATCCTGGGAGGCCCTCCCATTCTCTTCTCCAACGTCTCTATATCAGCGATGACGACCCTCTGAACGCTTTCGGAAGCCTTGAGTTCTACCATCACCATCACGGGCACCAGAAACGATTGGAAATACTGTTCCTCGTCAGGCTAGCGAATAAAGATGATTCAAAACCCGCGAAATGGACTTGCCGTGATATTTCGAATTGGCCTATATCAGTTGCCGAATACATGAACCGGAATTACGGTACCAAGGGTTTGAGTGTAAATGAAGTAGCTGGGCAGAGATACCGCCCCATCATTGAGAGTTTGTATCATCAACCAAGTAGTTCTGGGAAGCATTTCTGGCGTTCTGAGGAAAAGCTATGGAAAGGATACGAAGGAGCTGAATTCGATGGTCATGCGTTGATGGACAACGGCGTCTACGACCCGAGTAACGCGGCTTTTTTATCGCCACTTGCGTCGGAAAGAACCTTGAACGTTATGAATCAGCCTGGGCCGTGGATTACAGTACAGATAAACTTCCCAACAGTTGTAGACTGAAAGACTTAAATAGCAAATCCCTGAAACAATATGTTGAGAACAAGTACAATGATGAATTACATAGATTAGCGTCTCGAGGGAATTGCCCGACCTTGGAAGGCGATCCCGAATCCTTACCTAATTAAAGGCCTAAAGCTCTACTGACAGAAGGAAAGCATCGGAGGAATTGTCTGAGAGAAGGAACCGGAGCGCAGACGACAAGGGCGCACGCCTCGAATTGGGACCGGATCACCGGGTCCATGACGTCTTCTGTCTATTGTGAAAACGTGAAGCCGACTAAGGGTGAAATAATACGTCCTGGTCATATCTGTCCCAAGCTGGCCAATATATGATACGCGAATGATCACAATGACACAGGCACTACAAATAGAAGTCATCGGGTTACAGGAGCAAGATATGTGTAAGTTATTTGCTCACGACAAACCTAGCGAAAGCATCAGGGCCGCACGGATCCTCTTCAACTTCGATAATTGAAGCTTCCAGACCGCCGGGATGGGGCTGGATGAAGAGGCAGAAATCCGTGGCGATTTCGATACCGAACTAGGGAAGGCCAGTATAAGCACATCTATGTGCAGTCTATCCTAGTTCTAGGGCTTACCGAAATGTATAAAAGAGCTTCAAGTCGAGACAAGCGCCTTGCTCCTGAATATCACATGTGGGCCTACATTGGAAGACAACGACCGTGGTCGCTTCGATGCCCTCGGCCGCTAACACGGCAAGGAGCACCTGGTTGATGCGTTGGGAGACGTGGCCGGGAAGCAATCGAAGGCAGAGCATCACGAACGACATCTTCACCATGGCGAGGCCCCACACGTAGGATAGCTACGCAAGGAACTAGAGCTGCAAGGTGATTGATTCGAGACTCAAGCAAAGCTAATAACAAAGCCCGCCTTAAAGAATTGAGAAAGATCATCCTCGCAGACTTCATGAATTGGAATCCTGAAGCCGACGTTGGTCACTGCAAAGATCAGTTCTAGGTTTCCTGGAGATGCTTTTTCGCTGAACTAACTGGCTAATACGCAGCTACAAAGTGCAACTGTCAGGGAATTGTTATTGTTAGTGATGGCTCCTTTCCTAACTAGAGCGTAAACCATACGTAGCTAAGCAAAACCAGAACTAATCTTGAGTAAGCATCGAAGATGTTATCCGCGACTCATAGGCACTATATCACCCAACACGATGTTGGAGACATGGATCATGACAGGTTGACATCTGGATACGGCTACACTGTGAATAGGATAATCACGCAAGTATATAGCCCTGCATACAGGCATGGGTACACTAATTTAGGTCGGGATGGGCGTCGACGATGCACTAGATACATCGCTGGGTACTTCCCACGGTACCTGTGCAACCCGCCCCTAAGTTCCATCATTAAATCTCAATATTGAAGCTCCAACTACTGCCTATCGACCTATGTCCTCTTAACATGACGGCACATTTCTTCTGCAACGTTCCTGCCATCTAATAGCTTATCATTAGCAACCAAACCGCTGAATAAGGATGACCAAATTTTTGGACGGCCGAGGCTCTGTAGATTACATTGACTGTTGGTAGTTTGCAAATACTCATGTATGGAGTGGACAGTGGGATAACAGTGAGGCTCCATCCCTTGCAGCTCCCTTGCAGCCTGCCAAGCTGTGATATCTCCCGTATAATTTTGTCTGATTATCATTAATCTAAATATATTAATCCAATGAGAAGTTAGCGGTATAGCATCAAATAAAATGGCTTACTGACCTGAAATAATAAATTCTCGAGTTCGTATAGCCTCGAGGACTTTGGTATCGGTAGTTTGACCGATATATGTACTTACCGATCAAGAACTCCAGAACTTACAATATCAGACAGTATCATGCGGCAGTCTTCAGATATGCTACTCGAACACATCAAACGTCATACAGAACCATGAGTACGGCCGAAATGCAGTGTTGCTGAAAAATATAGATCCGCAACAAGCGCCGGAGATCAATTTAGGAAGCCTCATCTTTGTCTATTGCCTCGGGGTCCTCTTTCGGGCCATATTCCCAGTTTAACGCCTCACTCAAGTCTGATTTTGACATGTTAGAAAGAACATGTGATGTGCCTATGGCTATATCAGACCTCACCTTGGTGTTTCCAGCCATTACGGTTACAACACTCCATGGGATGGAGGCCCATGTACTCATTCGGGACCAAGCCAGTAAAAACCTCCATTTTCTTTTCTTCTGAGAGGTTGAAGAGACGTTTGGCCTGTCTCAATACTCCTTCTGCGTGTTCAGGGTCGATCCCCTGAATTTGTCAGTATCACTGATTGAAAACCGAGAGTTTAGGCTTACATGGTGAATCAAAGTGAAAAAGGCCTATCTCCCGGGAAGCATGCCGAATCTCTTCTGCGACAGCTCGACGGGCCTCATGGTCGGGGCTCCAGATTCTCGTTGTGTCAATAACGGGTATCTTTTCTCAAGTTGTCGAGATGGTTGAGTTGAACTTGAATACTGCCCATTGTTCAATGTACCCTGCCTTGGCGCAGAGGTGGCGGGCGCAACGGTGGTAGTCTGAAACATTCTGCGTAGTTGTGAAGAAATAACGAGCAACTAACTCTACTTGGAGGGGTGACTAATTGATCAAATCACATGTAGAATTACACTTGTGTATCATCCATGTGACTTGGTACATAAATGCCAAGCGGGAATTTTTTTCCGGCGTTAGATATTAACCTGAGGAACTGCACAACGGAAAATCGTAAGAACTTTGTATAATACTGCATTATCATGAACACCTAGTCGTTGGACGGTTGAACTGCTAAACTATAGAATTGCGAAGGCCCAGAAGTGTGATACATGACCCACTTCGGTCTAGTCCAACTATTAAGGTGCTCCATAAGGTCGCAAGCCTACAAGTTATAATCAAGTCGGATTGGTTTGAACATACGGTCCTTGGCACTTCATCGGCCTTTGAATGATCACCGGCTCTTTCAATGTTGGCGGTTGGACCACCGGATCATCTCTGATCTCACTTGGTCTCAATATCTGGGTAAGTGGCTGACTCGGTCTTTGCATTGAGTGTACATTGTGTCTGACTGCGAATTTAGCAATCAATGCTAGCGATCATCGTAGCCCACACCTTCATGGGACTCTTGTGCGTCCTTGGTGGCCAGCCTGGTGCAAAATGGCACATTGGTTTCCCTATGTGGATGAAGTAGAACTGGGGCATCTGGGGCTACCTCTTCCCAATGGTATGTAGAGAACACTCGGGTTGTTGAATTTCCACTCACTCCCTCGCAGGCTATTCGTATTTTTCTCTCTTTTGTGTGGACTGCGACGAACGTCTGGTATAGAAGTCAATATCTTCGAGTTCTGATCACCTGCATATGGCCATCAATTCTGAACCTTGACATCCCACTTGCTTCAGGCAGTATGAAGGTTTATGATTTTGTATTATTCGTCATCTACACCGTGATGTGTTTGCCGCTCATGTGGTTCAGTCTAACTATATACGGTATGCTCGAAAGCCTGGCGGCCAGATTATGGCACAGCTGGTTATGGTGCCTCTAGGGACGGACAATCATCGTCGCTTGTGTTGGCATCATCTGCACGTCGTGCGCAGCAACGCTCTATCCCCAGCAGACCTCGCTTCTGTGGCAGCCATATGCGTTCCTCGACGCGGTGCGCAAGTACGAGGGCAGCCGAGGTGCCCGGGCGGGCGTCGCGTTTGCCAGTATCGCTTTCATGCTCTCCCAGTTCGGCATGGTCGTAGCCTCGAACTCGGTTGTGGCCGGCATCGACCTGGCCGCCCTGCTACCGCGGTGGTTCACGGTGAGGAGGGGCGGATACCTGACTGTCATGTTTGCGTTTTTCATGCAGCCCTGGTCACTGCTCAACAGCGCGACAAACTTCCTGACCGTCGTCGGGAGCTTCAATACATTCCTCGGCCCGCTGATGGGCATCATGTTCGCGGACTACTTCCTGCTTCGAAAGCGGACCGTCAAGCTTACTGATCTCTACGGGAACTCGGCGCACAGCATATACTGGTACTACGGAGGCTGGAATCTGCGTGCTGCTGCCGCCTGGGTGGCGGGTGTCTGGTTCTTGATGCCGGGACTGGTGCAAAGAGGTGTTGCACCCAAAGCTGATTGGGGCGGTTGGACGAGGCTCTATCAGCTGTCGTGGTTCATTTGATGTTTGGTGTCGGGTTTAGTGTACCTGGCTCTTGAATGGTACTGGCCCATCTCGCACAAGATAGCCGTGGACGATCTGGACTATTTCGGAACGTTTGGCGATGCGCCGGTCCTCGATGGCGTTGGGCCCGAGAATGAACGTTCGCAGACCGGTCTGGACGAGAAAGGCAGAGCTGAAGAGAAGGTTATTGATGTATAGCATTCTACAAGATCTTTGAGATTCTTATTATTTTATTACAAGAATTGAATGACCCAAATAGGCATGGATCCGTTGTTGGCATGTTAGACTGCCGTGTTAATGGCTACGGTGATTCGTCATCTGCAGTGAAACATGATGCGCTGCTTGACATGGCCGAGCTCTTCTCAGACGAAAGCAGGAACGAATTCCACATCGGTCTAACCTTGGAAGAACCACCAGCTGGTATAACATTTACAACTTGGTTTGTCCCGCGCCCGTGCCCTGTCCCGCTGCTGGGCCAAGGCTATATTATATCTATATCCAAACTAATCTAATCCATGATCTCTGTGGTGTGTATACATACGTACTACGATCCCGGTTTTGCCTTGGTACTAGTTAGCGTCAGAGGCATGCACGATACTTGCTCAGTAAGCCGTGCGGAAGTCGGTCTCTGGGCCCCATGACATACAGATTTCTACATACCAGAACTAATAGCAGCAATAACAAAACAAAAAAGCCAGAGTCCTCGGGCATGTGATGCGGCGCTAAAAGAGCGCTGACGCTAACCCGGCTTAAACATGTGCCCTTTCTGGGGTCGGGATGGGGTCTGATGTCAAGATTGGACAGGGATCCTCGAGCTCAAGTTCCGAGGTTCATTGTGGGGAGAGGCACCAGGCGAATGAATTACTTATCCCATTTGCTTGCCGGCAGAGTTTCGTTGGTTCCCCTTCCATTTTCCATATATCCTCCTCAATTAGCATTGTTTGTTGTATCTATCAAGCAAGCAAGCATATCACAGACAAGATGGGCGGTAAGTAGCAGTGCTCTGGCACCCACTGACATGGGCCAGTGTGCATCCGCGCCGACTTGCCACGAAAAGCTGACTGACAGTGGACTACAGCCGCCGACAGATTACAACAGATCTCCAACCAGGTCTCTGGTTCCAAATCAGCAAAGGAGCGCCTCCTGATCAAGAGCCCCGATGATGTGAGTGCCTCCTCTCCCAATTCTCCATCACTCGCAAAACTCGTTCTCCACAGCGACTGACCAGTCCTCTCTCCAATCCACAGATCGTCGTGACAGCATGTCTCCGAACCGCGTTCACCAAGGGCGGCAAGGGCGGCTTCAAGGACACACAGGCGGCTGACTTGATGGCCGGCGCCCTGAAGGGTCTCATCGAGCGCTCCAAGATCGACCCGGCCCTCGTCGAGGACATCGCCGTCGGTGAGGTCCTGGCCCCCGGCGGTGGAGCCACCGAGATGCGCGCCGCCGCCCTCGTCGCCGGCTTCCCCGAGTCCACCGCCGTCCGTACCCTCAACAGACAGTGCTCGAGCGGCCTGCAGGCCTGCGTTGATGTCGCCAACCAGATCAGGGCCGGCATGATCGAGATCGGTATCGGTGCTGGCGTCGAGAGCATGAGCACACAGTATGGGTACGTGATATTGCCCCCTTTTCACCTTTTCATCCACTCCTCCACCTTTCTCCCTTCAAAGGGGAAGAGTACGGAAGAACCATGCTAACATAGAGTTGACGCACAGCCCCGGCGCCGTGTCTGAATTCTCCGAACTCCTCGAGTCGCACCCCGAAGCCGCCAACTGCAAGGTGCCCATGGGCGTGCTATCAGAGCAGATGGCCGCGGACCGCAACATCAAGCGGGTGGACCAGGACGCGTTCGCGGCCTCGTCGTACCACAAGGCCGGCAAGGCGCAGGCGGCCGGGCTCTTCGACGAGGAGATCCACCCCCTCACTGTCAAGTTCGAGGACCCCAAGTCCGGCGAGACCAAGACCATCACCGTGTCCAAGGACGACGGCGTGCGGCCCGGCGTGACGGCCGAGTCCCTGGGCAAGATGAAGGGCGCGTTCGCGCAGGGCGGTTCCATCCACGCCGGCAACGCGTCGCAGATCTCGGACGGCGCCGCCGCCGTGCTGCTGATGAAGCGGTCGACGGCCGAGAAGCTCGGGCAGACCATCCTGGGCAAGTACGTCGCCGCCTCCATCGTCGGCGTCAAGCCCCTGCTCATGGGCATCGGCCCCTGGAAGGCCATCCCCAAGGTCTTCGAGAAGGCCGGCATCACCAAGGACGACGTCGACATCTTCGAGATCAACGAGGCCTTCGCCAGCCAGTGCCTGTGGTGCGCCAACGAGCTGGGCCTGGACCTGGAAAAGATCAACCCCAAGGGCGGCGCCATCGCCTTTGGCCACCCCCTGGGCTGCACGGGAGCGAGACAGGTCAGCACGCTGCTCTATGAGCTCAGGAGGCGCGGGGAGAAGGTCGGCGTGACGAGTATGTGCATTGGTACCGGCATGGGCATGGCTGCCGTCTGGGTCGCCGAGTAGACACAGTGCAAACGACAGTAATCATAGAGTTTGGCGCACCATGTTATATGTATGAATTATAAATGCATCGATATACACAAACCTCGAGCGGGATCAGAAGTGATCAAAGTGTCTATTTTTTGTTTTGTTTAAGTTTCGGTATCTTGTAGATATACATCAACATCTCCGAAACTTTTGTGGCATCTAATCATCTAATCATCTAATCGCTAAATTGTTTGCCCATCTGCAGCAATTTCGCCCGGACTCTCTTCATCATGGGACACAGCATGCCATTCAAGCAGATATTCACCACATCCTTTGAAATCGTCTCAACTCCAAGGTAAGGCGCCAAGGGAGAATGATGCTCGTCCTACGAGAAACTCTCAACCTGAGTCCCTACACCTCTGTCCCTCGCTAACTTGATGATCTCCATGCCAACGACCAGATCCATCAACCCCAAGCCGACGCTCTTGTAGATCACATTCCCACTCGTCAACCACCGGGCCAAGTGGTCGTCTCGGTTCTGCTTGCCCCGGTCAACCGACCCCCGGCTGGAACTCCGGCGCTTGTGGAAGAACCCGCCGTGATGTGAACGAGCTGGACTGGATGGAAGGCTGGAGTCTGCGGTATCCTTGGATGCTGAGGACCCGAAGACGGTCGATATGGCCGAACTGCCGGTCGTGCCCAGGGACAGCGAGTCCATATCTGACGAGATATCGGTGGAGCCCCGAGTCGACCCCGAGGCCATGGATTCTTCCTCTTCTGCCATGCGAGCTTTTTGGATCATCGCCAGCTCTCCGAGTCTGCGTCAGGTTAGCCGCATTCTTCTTCTTCTATATTGAGCATTTGATGGGATGGAAGAGATGAACGTACTCGACAAGTTGTTTCGGTTCCAACTGCGCCTCGATGACTTCACCCGCCTCTTTGAGGGCACCGTCCAGCGTATCTACGATGATCACACCGCCCTCGATCGCATGCTTGTGGAAATGCGTTCCCTTGTGGCTCTTCACTGCCTGCTGTAACAACTCCGTGGGCAATTCCCGCATATCTGGGGTGTAGCTGCCCACGGCGATTATAAGCCTGCCCTTCCGCCTGCCCTCGTGGCTCGTGAGGATGCTGCCCTCGAACAGGGGATCCCTGCTAGGCGTGGTGCAGTATATCACGTCGGACTCCCTGACGTGATCCTTCAGCAGGCGGTGGAACTCGCCATAGCCGGGCGTCAGCATGCTGAATTTCGTGTGCTCCCAGCCCTCCCTCGTCTTTGTGTCGGCGTGCACGGCATAGAACTTGTTGAGGATGTTCTTGGCGTTCTCGCTGAAGCGGCGGTTGATCACGTAGACATGGCGGATCGTGGGGCCGCGGAACATCAGCGCCAATCGGATGTGCCAGTATGCCTGCAGTCCCGAACCGAAGACCGTGATGGTCTGCACGCGCTGTCGCTTCTGCAGGAGACAGGTTGACGCCAGTGCAGTTCGGAATGCAGTCAGGGTCTGCGCATGTAGGAAGCCAATCGGTGCACCCAACGGCGAGAAGAGGGTCAAGGAACCAGTGGGCTTCACGGTATGAGAGGGATCGGCCTCTGGCGAGGGGACGGTCATGACTGGAGTTTTAGTAGTTAGCAACGCCTCAAATCATCGCAACCATACTGCCATCGTAGGCGCATACCTTTGACACCATGTCCTGCGACACTACACGAGGGTACGAAAAGTGTCGTCGAATTCGAAGCGTTGGAATGAATGGTCGTCCTGTCTGGCTGATGGATCAAGCCTGACTCGATCGACTGTGTCCCAGTAGAATATTCATGCAGCGCGCTCTTCAGAGAAAAGGAGAACCCTTCAGCTTCCTCGAGGCTAAGCGACTCGAGGAGACCCCTAATATCTTCGTCCGAGAGAACGGCGAGCGCCATCACGATACTCTAATCAGCGGCAGTTGTCCGTGGGTGTGAGAAGTAGAGAACCTGGCTTGGGGGATTGAAGTCGCAAATGTGCGCGGTCAACAGAGTTTCAGGGAGAAGCGACGAGGAATATTCTGGCTGCTTCAAGCAATTGGATTGGGTAGAGTGTCAACCCTTGGTCAGAATCACCATTTGCTTTACCCCGAAGCAGCATCTCTGATGGAGCTTCCATCTCTTGGCATCGATGGGATCGAAGATCGTTTCTTTTCCTCGCTTACTCACAAGAAAACCGCACGCCATCGAGAAGCATTAGAAATCCAGCTTTGATTAGTCAATTGGGTTTAGACACCAAACTGCCGTTTCTGTTCAACTTCTCAACGCACAATGAGACCACAGGAAACGTTCGACTCCGGATCCAATCCGGCCCTCCAGTGCCCCTCCAGTGCCCCTCTAGCTGCAATGACGTATGGAGGGGCAGATACAGCACCTTGAAGAGGCGCTGGCTCACTAAGCCACCCGCATGTAATTATAGGTGCTGCGTATCCTGATGTCGATCACGATTGGAGCGCATTCAGAACGGATCAAGGAACGATAGTGGTGCAAAACTAACAACTGTACTGAGGTGTTTGGATGAATGAAATTTGTACCTTGTAAACTAGTACCAGAAATGGCTCGACTAAATAACCAAACCTCGAGCCTTCGCTGAATATAAAGCGAAACCGTTTTCTTCTCATGTCTACCATTGCCTTTCAACTCCGTGTCCCTTGTCGCAGCCTAGGTCAACCGCGAAGATCCATAGGTCTCCTATCCCATAAAAGCAACCCCCCCCCTCTTTTTTTTTTTTCCTAATACAAATCTGAGTCTTATCGAACCTCCATACCAGCGCCGCTGCTCCTAAATACCAAAGCCGCGTGCTTGCCTCTGATGACGTCTCCCTCGAGCGTGGCATCACTCACAAGCCCGGCCCGGCCTGCCTTACCCGTGCCGTGACCCAGGTCCTTGATCCTCCCGCTCGCGATGTCGAAGAGCGTCCCATGGACCTGCAGGCCTCTGTCCCGGATGTGTTCCGCGACCGTCGCATTGGCCAGGAGGACCTTGACGCCCTGCTCGACGTTCATCTCGGCGATCCTGACGGCGCGCGCCCCATCGTCCCGGATGGCGCCGAGCTCGTCGCGGTGCGCGTTGCGGAGCTGCCTGAGCGGCGTGAGCCAGGTATCGAGGACGCCGCCAACGCGGGCGTTGCCCAGGGCGGCCGCGGCGCCCCCGCACGCCGAGTGGCCGCACAGCACGACGTGCTTGACCTTGAGGAACGCGACCGCGTACTCGATCACGGCCGACGTGTTGATGTCCGTCGGCGAGATGATGTTGGCAATGTTGCGGTGCACGAAGACGTCGCCCGGCTGCAGACCCAGGATCGTCGTCTCTGGGCAGCGCGAGTCGGAGCACCCTAGCCAGACTATATGTCCCCAAGTGAACCCCAAATTAGCCACCCCATACTTATATCTTTGTGTAATTTCACGGCAATGTTCGAGAAGAAGGGAGAAAATTTAAATAAGACATTGTAAGAATTTTCGAGCGAAGAGTGATAACAACGTACGTATCGAAGGACTCTGTCCGCCGGCCAGTTTCGTGAAGAACTCTGGGTTCTGATGGCTCTTATACCCAGCCCATGCCTGATTGGACGAGAGCGCATAGCTGAAGGGGTCCGTTGTGTCTTCTAGAAGCGCGTTAGCATTTCGTCGGTCAGCCCACTATAGAGCACATGAGTAGCTCCCGTCGCAAGTAAATTGCTTGGGGGGGTTGAGTCTTCAGAATCATGCGACTCTCATGTTGAAGGCGGGAGTTCTCGGGGGTTTCTGCCCCCTACAATACCCTCCACAAAAGCTGCCAGATCCTGCGGGGCGGGATCTTTCCCGAGATCTCGCTTCGCTTGTCGCTAACTAGGGGCGCGGGCAGATTTGGGGTCGAGTTTAATTGTACCGGAGTATAAAACTTACGAGGCATCATTTCTCGCTAGAAACTCGTGATTTCGTCTTATCGATTCTCTCTCACTCTCCCTCTCTCTCATCTATACCAGATAGCGACGCTGGGGATGAAGATTTGGGATCGAGACAAGACCCGAATGCAGTCTTCGAGTAGGACCGAGGGATTTATGACCGTTGTTCGTTTTCGAGCTGCAGCTTCTAGCCTTCATGCAAGCCCACAATCCTGAGTATCGAACCTTACGGGCGAGCACCGGGGTATCCGGCGATGGGCTTGGGGGTCACAGCGAATCCGGCGGTAAGATAAAGTAGCAAATCTTGTTTGCTGTCAGAACCTACAATGAAACAGGCAGGAAAACATAGAAGGAGAGCAATGATGGGACACAGGAATTATCGTATCACAGAGCAGGTAACAAAATGTCCGGCGGAATAAGTCAGGTGTTCAGGTCGTGCTGTGAACAACGCAGAGGCAAGGTCACTCATGAATGCTGTCGATGGTCAATACCGACTTAGACAGCAGTGTCGCCCCATGATCCATCCCGCGCGCGCGCACAGCAAGAAGTACCTTAGCAAAAGGTTTGGGGCTGGGGAAGCACGAATCGGCCAGGGTAGTTGAGATGAAACTTGTTGGAGATACCAACACACCCATGTTCCCCATCTATCTTCATCTGAGTATATAGTGTCCAAATTCCAGCTAAGCCGGGGGAAGGAGATCGGGGACCGATAGCTTTTTGTGGCGCGTCATGATAAGCCAACCCATAGCAACGGGCGGTAAGTCGAAAAAAACCATGCGCGATGCCTGCGTGGATTTCCTCAAAGGGAGAGAGAGAGAAGGAAAGAAAGGGAGTAGAGTTTATCAAACATACCGCCGAACTCCAGGCCGCCAAGCATACACAATTTCATACATGTTTAGTCGTCGGGGCCGTGGATTATACCAAGGCGGCACCAAGCGTTGCCCAGCGTTCGTCGAGGCAGGTCCCGTTTGGGCTTTGACATGATAAGCTTCTTGGTGCACTCAAGCTTGTCACACCAATCGCAGGCGTACAACTCACAGGCCGACAGTAAGCTGACGACATCTGGGGGAAGAATCATTTCAAATCTAGTAGGCGATCCTGAGCTAATGTAAGACAGATGACAGCCGCTAAGGAATCTGCCGATTTCTTGTTTGGCTTGGCCAGAAGATTTCGGTTCACAGACAACTACACATGGTCTATACAGATGAGCCTATGGTCCACAGCAGCTCTTCATGGTCCGTCATCCCAGGAGACGAGTAACACAGAGGACTTGAAATGTTTCACGGTCACAAGATGGACGTAGCTTCGCAACCTTGGGCAATGCTGTACAGTAGGCGGTGCATTGTGATGGTTCCTAATTGCCTTTTGTTACACACTATTTCGTGGGGACAAGCCATTTTGGCCGCTAACTAGGTATATAATAGTCTACCCACAGTCCCAAATCATTACTGTGGTCACAGAGGCTTGTGCAGTAGATCTAGACATAGTATGGCTCAAGTCTCAAGGTCATATTCCAGCCTTTAGCATTGACTATTCACATTCACTGATCCTGTGCAGGAACGAGGTGAGTAGGAGTAGGTGTCGTGCAAATCCATTGATTGGTATTCCATTTTACCCCTCCAACGCCGTACAGTGCAATGATTCAGATTCGTAACTCCTTATCCATGAACAAGTCAAAACCTTAAACCTTAACGGCGGTCTCGAGAGCCTTCTTCTTCTTCTCCTCACGCTTGTTGGCCTTGGCACCCATAATGCCACCACCCCACTGCTTGCGAGCGTTCTCGGAGTTGGCGAGGTAGCCGTCCTTGACAGCGCTGACGAGCTTGGAGAGCTCAGACTTGTCCTCGGAGCGAACCTCAGTCAGGGCCAGGACGGCGGCGGTCTTCTTGTGGACGACAGTTCCGAGACGAGCCTTGCCCTTGATGATGGCGTAGGGGACACCCATCTTGCGGCAGAGAGCGGGCAGGAAGATGACGAGCTCAATGGGGTCGACATCGTTGGGGATGAGGACGAGGGAAGCCTTCTTGTTCTCGATCAGGCCAACGACGTGGTTGAGACCGTACTTGACAGCGTAGGGCTTCTTGCTGACGTCCTCCTTCTTCTTTCCCTCCTTGATGGCGGTAGCCTCCTTGGTGAGACGCTCCTTCTTCTCGGCCTTGGACTCAGGGCGGTACTTGTTGAGGAGCTTGAAAGCCTGGGCGGCGGTGTTGCGGTCCAGAACGTGCTGGAACTGGGCAATCGCCGGGGGAACCTTCAGGCGGAGGTTGAGGATCTTGCGCTGGCGCTGGAGCAGGACATACTCGGGCCACTTCACCATGCGCGAAAGGTTGCGCTTGGGCTGGATGTCACCGCCGATGCCGAAGCTGCGAGGGCGCTTCTCGATGAGAGGGTTCTGGCCATCAAGTCAACACCACAATGGACGACACCAGGGGAGGGCACGACTGGGGGGTTGTCACTAACCTTGGGAGCCTTCTTGCCGGCCTTCGCGGAAGGGAACGGGGCCGGAGCGGCCTTCTTGCCAGACTTGGGGGCCTATCATTGAGAAAAGACATCAGCAATTGTTCTATTGACTGTAGTCTTTGATCTCTAAAGAGAAACGTGATACGGTGGCATCTCTGCACACCCACGATATCTCAAAGCCATAATCTTCACCCGCGTCCGAAGACGACAAGCGGAAAACTGGACAACTCGACGAGCGAGTGCCACTTAATTTGGCGTCATGTGAGGAATTGATGGCGCGTGATGGCGCATCATCGGAAAGAGTGATTATCGTATGCTTACCATGGTGATTGTTTGTCGTGTGGTCGTTGGGCGTTTGTTGATGATCGACCTGTCCGCTGAAGTTCGAAGAGAAGAAAAAGTTCGACCCGAACAGCTCGTGAAATCAATTTGTGGTGAGGGTTTGTGGAAACAGGCGAATTACGGGTAATTCTCGGTCGGCTAGCGCTGGAGCTTGCGCAAAGTGGGCCTAGCGCACCTGCCCCTCTGTGTGTACGTACCGGAAGTGGGATGTCGCCGCTCAGCTAAAAGAATCTCGGATTGACTCAGATGTCATGAGCATGATTAAAAAAGCTGCAGAGATTATATTTTGACCTGGTCGTTTCGAAAAATCATCGCTACGATTCATCGCATCTACCGTACTTTTTGCGCCATCCAGAATGCCACCAGCCTTATGCGCCATCTGCAAGACAGAGCGCGCTCTCATAAAGCGGCCCAAGAATCACCAGAAACTCTGCAAGACCTGCTTCATTCAGATATTTGAAGATGAGACTCATCACACAATAACTTCCTCCAAGCTTTTCTTTCGTGGCGAGAAAGTAGCCATAGGAGCTTCCGGAGGGAAAGATTCCACAGTACTGGCATCTGTGCTCAAGACGTTAAACGAACGACACGACTATGGCCTGGACCTGGTTTTGTTGAGTATAGACGAAGGTATCAAAGGCTACCGGGATGATTCACTGGAGACGGTCAAGCGCAATGCCCTACAGTACGAGATGCCTTTAAAGATTGTAGGATATGACGAGCTTTATGGCTGGACCATGGACCAGGTCGTGTCCACCATAGGCAAGAAGGGGAACTGCACATACTGTGGCGTTTTTAGAAGGCAGGCTCTTGACCGAGGAGCGAAAATGCTGGGCATCAAACATGTTGTCACGGGCCACAATGCAGATGACGTAGCAGAGACTGTTTTGATGAATCTCCTGAGAGGAGACCTGTCACGTCTTTCCAGGAGTACGAGTATTGTCACCGGTAACGACGCAAGTGAGGTGAAGAGGAGCAAACCATTAAAATACGCTTACGAGAAGGAGATTGTGTTATATGCGCACCACAAGAAGCTTGATTACTTCAGCACCGAGTGCATATACAGTCCAGAAGCTTTCCGAGGTAGTGCAAGGGCTCTCATCAAGAATCTCGAGAAAGTACGGCCAAGCTCAATCTTAGATGTCGTTCGAAGTGGAGAGGACATGGCACGGCTCGTTCCAGGACAAACAACGGATGCCTGTGGTTGCAAGAGCAAGCAAGTTGCAGAAGCTAAAGCAGCAGAGGAAGAAAGCGTTGGTGGCTGTGGCTCGGCAGACGGTCGGAGCGCAGGTGGCGCGATGGCTGTCATGGAGAAACAACTGCGAGAGAACGAAAAGGCTGTTGGTGAGGGTCTTGAGACCGAGGTGACCACCCCCAAAGCTACAGCTCAACGGCACGACCGGAAAAAGAAGGGCGATCATGCCGTAGTCGACAATGGCATCAGCGTTCCAATTAGACCGAAGCAGACACTCGGAACGTGCGAGAGATGTGGTTACATGTCAAGCCAGAAGTTGTGCCAGGCATGTATGCTTCTGGAAGGCTTGAACAAGAACAGGCCTGAGATTAGCATATAGAAGGCAACAAAGGACAAATTTTAAATATCAATGATACCCGTGCCAATGGCCATTTTTGTATGCTGGCATGGCCCATGATTTGACAAATGAAGTTGTTGATAAATGCTGTCTTCGTAGGCTTTTGTACAATGGTTGCCCTGGATGCATCTGCGCTGCCAATCGACTGTTCTTTCTACCCTGCCATTGCCACTTCTCATCTACGACATGCGCTTTTCGACCTGCAGGGAAGTTAGTATATGTGGCTGCTTGAATCTTCACATTGTCGCTGTGACGTACCCTCCATGGGTTATTCAACTCGAAGCCAATCGGCGCTATCGGGTTGTCCGACTGTCCTCTTAGGAAACCTGTGATCCTTCGGTCGCGGTCCATCATTTGCTATTTCACGCGAGTTAGCCTTTGTCGAAGCCCTCGCGTCCGCCCCGTAAGGAGAAACCATACTCTGTCCCACTGATCAATGGATCGTCGCTGTCGCTTGCCTCCGTTTTGCATGTGCTTGATCTTGTTCAGGCCGGCGCCGGTGACACCGAACATCTGTATCTCTCAGTAAGGTGGTCCCTCAATTGTCTTCGTGGGAGAGAGCGCTCACGGCTAGGATGATTCCATAGGGAATCAGGGCTTCGAAAGGGACAGGCATTGCGGCGGTTGTTGGTCGCGACTATATTTTGAGATCAGTCAATTAAAGAAGCGTGAGGAGGCCGCTACAGAACGGGGAGAAACCACCTACTCAATGCCTATCGAGGTTGTTATCACAAATTGGTCGCGAGTGTCTACAGCACGGTGCTCGTCAATTGACGTCCTTCCATTGGAGTTCCGAGATTGGAGCTTGGGTCTTGCCTCAGGCCGAAAGCGTGCATAGGATGTTCCATTAAGTTGTGCAAAGGTCATGTGCAACCGGCCGGTCTCCTTTTCCGCCCCCCGCGAAAGGGTCAATGCTCGGCTGTGGATGCTCTCAGTGGGTACTTCCCCTAGATAGTACCTAAGGTACGAGCCAATTAGCACCTTCCGTGCCACCAACAGCAAGTGAACTGCGCAAGCGTTCAGCAGCCACGCCAGGATAGACGTGAACCGTCTCGAAACTGTGTTCGCCTCTTGACGCATCGGACATTTGCCAATGTAATACTGTTTTCACGCGCCAAATTCCTTGAGGCGCCTGCCACTTCTGATATTCTTTCCTAATCACGGCTGTACGCCACTTTTTTGCGCGTTCAGTCGCTGTCCAGCTCCCTAGCCCACTGAGGTCCCAATGCCTATCGCACCCCGTCGTCGGCAACGGTCATTCATTCATTCATTCATGCAACTTTAACCGCGTCCTTCGAAACTCAAGTTAGTCCAAGTCGTGCGACATTCGCGATAGATATGCGACAAGGCGACCACCAACGAAGAGCGTGCGCATCGACGAGCTTGCCCTGGCCGCAACTGACCAAACTTGCCCATACCTCCCACCAAGACCCATTCTCCACCACCTAGACCAAGCACACCTGGCGACATGGCCAACGCCCAGGCAGCTCAAGACGAGCTCCAACAAAGTGTTATCCTCTCGGAAGAGGACGCCGAGTACGAGGAAGACGATGCGCCTGACGCCATGGATGTCGACGCTCCCTCAGCCGGCGAACCTGTCACGAAGATCAAAGTAGAGCTCTCGGACCACGCCCCCAAGGCGCAAATCCTCCCACAACAAGAATATGAAGAGGATGACGCAGAGGGCGAGAGCATAGATGAGACTCAACAAGTCCACGCAGATCAGGTGCCAGATATTGAGCCTGGAGATGCAGATGAAGACCCAGATGCAGAAGGGGAACCAAGTGAGAACAATGACCAACGTCACGCTGATGATGGCAGCGAAAGCCAGAACGGAAGCGACCATGACGAAGATGCTGGGTTTGATGAAGATGCCGAAGGTGAAGATGACGATATGATGCAACCGGATCCAAATGCCGTCCTCAGCGGCGATGACGAGGACGAGGATGAGGAGGACGAAGCCGAAGGTGTTGGTGCTGTCAAAATCAAGCCTGGTGAAACCGATGAGGACGAGAGTGAGGTTGAGGAGGATGCGAGCTTTGCCTCTGGCGGCAGTGATCAAGAATCTGTCGACGAATGGGAAGCTGAAGCTGAAATTGAGGAGGATGACGAAGAGGAAGAGTCAGAAGTTGAAGCGACTAACCTTTGTATGTTCTGTAAGAAAGACGAAGAGAACGATCCCGGCGAAGACTTCGAGTCGTTCCTTGCGTGCAAAGGTTGTGGTGAACATGGTAAGCTCTAAAGCTCCACTTTGATGCCGGCCATGGCTAACGTTTTGTCTGTAGCTCATCAGCAATGTGCTCACGATGCGGATGCATACGACGATAAGTCCAGTAAGTTTAAAGTGCGCATGAAACGGAAGGGGAAGTGAACTGACACGGTGACGCAGGAAGCGCCGGCTGGAAATGTCCTGAATGCAACGGCGGATCTTCTGAATCAGAGTCTGAAGCTGGTTCGTTACCTGACAACGCAGAGCCGAATAGGGAGGCCCAACCAGACGAGGTGTCACCAGCAGCTTCTCGACGCTCGACAGCGTCCAAGATTGCCCGCGAGCTACTTCCCACAAGACTGAACGGACCCGACTCTCATTCAGTATTCAGCCAACTTGTCATCGATGAGGATCCTATGGATGGTTCTAGGGTATTGCGAAAACGCAAAACTTCGTCCGCTGATGTGGAGGCCGACGCTCACGACAATCCTGAAGAAACTATGTCTCTTCGAAAACGCCAAAAGAACACGTCGGACGAGTCTAATGACGATGCGAACGAAGATTCTGCCAACAGCACCGATGAAGATACCAGACCCCGGTCATCACGTTCGCTCAGACTCAAGATTTCGAATTCAACTGGTCGATGCACCGTATTGAAGCAGTCCCGAAATGTGCTTTTGCTGAGGATGCGAGTCGCTCCTGCGGAACTTCAGCAAATTCTCTCAAAGGAACCACAACCGCGCAAACGTTCTGGCCGCTCTGGTCGATCCGCCCGCTCAATTGCGAGAACAAACGCTGCAGCCACAGAGCCGCCAATGCCATCACTGATGCCCTCCAGCTACACTCAGCCATTTTATTCATTTTATGATAAGGAAACGGATGAGTTGAAGGGAAAGCCTTACGGAGGTATTCTTACCGAACCCGAAGCCGACACGTCCAAAACTCTGCCCACGAAAGACGATAGGAGGCGATTTGACGAGGCAAAGCAAAAGGCCGACGAAGAGTGGCGCGCGCGCATCCTGGCAATGCAAGCCGAAATGGAGGCTGTCCCGATCAAGAAGTCCAGGAAACCCTCCAGTGGACCCGCAAGTCAAATCGAGTGTATCGAGTTCGGCGGCTGGGAAATCGACACTTGGTACGCTGCACCATATCCAGAGGAATACAGCCGTAATCGTGTGCTGTATATATGTGAGTTCTGTTTGAAGTACATGAACTCCGACTACGTAGCATGGAGGCATAAGCTCAAATGCCCTGCCAAGCACCCACCAGGCGATGAGATCTACCGACAAGGGTCTGTCTCCTTTTTCGAGGTCGACGGCAGGAAGAACCCGGTTTATTGTCAAAATCTATGTCTGCTCGCCAAACTCTTTCTCGGGTCCAAGACACTCTACTATGATGTCGAGCCATTTCTTTTCTACGTCTTGTGCGAGTACGACGACATGGGTTATCACTTCGTCGGCTACTTTTCAAAAGAGAAGCGTGCCAGCAGCCAAAACAACGTCAGCTGTATCCTCACCCTCCCAATCCACCAGCGAAAAGGATACGGCAACCTCTTGATTGATTTCTCCTACCTTCTTACTCGGGCGGAAGAGAAGACGGGTTCGCCGGAGAAGCCATTGTCAGACATGGGTCTGGTGTCTTACCGCAATTACTGGAGGTTGATAATGTGCAAGTACCTTTTGGAGCACATGCCTGAGGAGAGACATACTGGGAAGGGCTTGAGTATAAGGCAAATCTCCGACGATACGGGCATGATGCCGGACGATGTCATATCTGCCCTTGAAGGATTGCGCTGTCTGGTCCGGGATCCGCAGACAAAACTTTACGCCTTCCGAGTAGATCTTCCATTTTGCCGCGAATACGTAGCCAAGTGGGAAGCGAAGAATTATGTAAAGCTCAACGACAAGGCCTTGACCTGGACACCCTATGTCATGGGTCGCAGTAACGCTACGAACTTTGAGTTGGGACCGGCGATTACTGCGATTGCCCCCCGAGAGGAAGACGAGGAGGAAAACAAGGCGGTCCAAATACTTGCCAAAAGCGGGATCGCCGCTGGGGATTTTGCGGTTCCAGAGGAAAGCATTCTCAAGCCTATAGCACCGGTCGAATCAACAGTGCTCGAATCAACGGAACCCAATGACATTGTCATTGATGAGCCAATGGAAGATATCAAGCCAGACGACGTGGACAAGGAGAACAATCACATGCAGATTGAGGTACGATCACACCAGTCTGCTGCAGTTTCTGCTGCAACTGAAGCAGAGGATGACTGGCATACGGCTTACATCAATATCCCGCCCGTTCGGTTTGAAGTGTTCCCACCAGTCAACCCCAAACGCCCAAACCCATCACGTATAAACTCGACCATTACAAGACCGGTGCTGCAGCGAGCTCCAGCATCGGCTCCACGTCCAAGAGCTAAGAGGCGGCCTACCGGCACCAGGAAGTCGGCCTCGCGACCTAAAGCTAGCGGGACTCGACGGAAGACGGGCGGCACAGGGCGTGGACCCGGACGTTGGCCCAAGGGGACAAAAAAGAGTGACTATGGGAATGCTGATAGTGGTCCGGGACTTCCGCCATCCTGGCTTCAACGTAAACAAGCTGCTGCTGCCGCTGCCGCTGAGAGAGGCGACGCAGAAATAGGAGACACAGTTCTGGTCAAGCAGGCGAGGGGCAAAGGCGCGAAAAGTCAGGAGGCCGAGACCTTGGCTACTCGATTCGAGGTCAAAGACGATGCCGAGTCGAGCGGTAGCGATGCCGAGGACAGTGCAGACGACAAAGACGCAGACATGGTGATGGGAGAGAACGACGACGAGGAAGAGGAAGACGAGGATGAGGATGAGGATGCGGAAGGGGAAGATGAGTAGTACAGCTCCTCACCTCCCTGAATGTTGCTTCGATCCTAGGCTTTTGTTTTGTTTTGGGACGATGGGAATTGTACAGCGAGTTTTCCATTAGCTAGAGAGCCGGCGTTCTCTTACATGGTGCTTGAGCATTAAATAGCCAAGCTGAAGGGTTTGGCGTTATCAGGTCTCGTAGGATTAGATCGATACCTCTCTACGCGTGTTAATAGGCAATGAATTGAGACGACGCAGTGTACGATGGCGAATTCGTTTGTCTACATTGTTTTGATTGAGGCATGTTTTAGTCATAGACGATGGGGTGAATATATAGTTGCCTCCAACAAGATATGAAAGACAGTGGGGACCTGAGACGGCCACTATACAGTAGTATGCATTCTCGCATTCTCGCATTCTCTCTTACGAAACAGGCAGTCTGCCGTGTGCCTAACAAATACGACCGACATGAATCGTACAAGTTGAGCACAAGGGAAGGGGGGGGGGGACATTCGCATGCAGATTACGTCAATAGTTCCTACCAAGAGTGGCTTAGCCCCAAGGTCGTCGTCAGAATGGCCACTGACTGAGATCTGGGCTGAGCTGCAGCGTTGGAAGTACTACCTGCAGCCGTAGTGGACATGGCAGGCCGAGACTCTCGAGTTGGAAATTGTTGCACGAAAGCAGGCGCTGCGAAATGTGTGGACAATTCGTCAAGACCAGACCTTTGATAGTTATACCGTAGTATGGTAGCTTATTTCAGAGAATATTCAATATTCTCTCACAGGAAGGTTTCACCACAGGAACTTAGAATATCAAACCTTGAAATGAAAAGCTTCCAGCTGGACGTCGCTTTGTTCTTCAGCGCTGGATTTGTACTGCCAAGCCTGGATTTCACGGTCTAATTAACTCTTTCAGTGGACACTTTGGGGGAGCCTTGCTCGGCTGGGCTGCAGCCGGCCCCTCGCCCAACCTCATCATCGCATGAATCGCATGAGCTGCCCGTCTGTCAATGCTCCATTCGCCTTACCCAGAGTTACACTTGTCGGCCGCGACACCGTCAATTTCAAAGCGCCGCCTCATAGCCTCAGGCGTGCACGATTTTCTTCTCACACACAACAAAACAACCATCGTCGACAGCGATCTGGGGTCACTCTGTTTAGTGGTGTTTTTGTCCAGTAATTGAATCACCAAGCACCAAGCGCAAGTGCCAGTGCCAGTGCAAGTACCACTACCCTCACCAGTTGTTGGAAACTCCGAGCTATCCACAGGCTGGATTTGCGACGTTTAATTGCGCCCGCCGATAATCGTCATATCTCAAGGGGATCTGCCGACAACGAACGTGCACCGTAGTGTGCGTTTCGCAACGACCAACAACTCCCTACACATTCTGAGCACCTACATATTATTGCATAACGTCAATCAATACCGTCAACATGTCGAAGGTGATGCGAAGTGTCAAGAATGTGACCAAGGGTTACTCCAGCGTCCAGGTCAAGGTGCGCGAAGGTATGCTCATGCTCATGCTCATGCTCATGCTCGAACCCCCAGCCCAAGCTCAAGCTCAAGCTCTTCCGGTCACCAGTTGCCGCTCGACTTTCGACAGGAGACCAACAGACTGATCAACTTCACAGCGACAAGTAATGACCCATGGGGCCCCACGGGAACTCAGATGAGCGAGATTGCTCAGCTGACATACAATTCGTATGCAGAGGCGCTACAATACCTCCCAGAGACACGGCCTGTTCTGACAATGATGCTAGATCAACCGAGTTTTATGACATCGTCGATATGATCGACAAGCGCCTCAACGACAAGGGCAAAAACTGGCGACACGTCCTGAAGGCATTGAAGGTTCTCGACTACTGTCTGCACGAAGGCTCCGAACTGGTCGTGACGTGGGCCCGCAAGAACGTCTACATCATCAAGACCCTGCGCGAGTTCCAATACGTCGACGAGGATGGCCGAGACGTCGGACAGAATGGTAAGCAGTGCTCATCTTCTTCGCTTCATCGACACCTGTATGGCTGACGACACTGGATGTGAATAGTGCGCGTGGCCGCGAAAGAACTGAGTGCTCTGTTACTTGACGAGGAACGACTACGGACAGAGAGAAGCGATCGCAAGACGTGGAAGTCCCGGGTCACCGGCATCGAGGAATTTGCACCCGAAGGCAGCGTCCCACCACCCTCCCAGAGACGTCCTCGCAGACAAATGAGCGATGAAGACGATACTGAGTACAAGTTGGCGCTCGAGGCAAGCAGATACCAAGAAGAGGAAGACAGAAGGAGACGGGAGGAGGGTCGCACCAGCACCAACGACAATGACGATGACTTGGCCAAGGCCATCAAGCTCAGCAAAGAAGAGGATGAGCGGAGAAAGCGGGAATTGGAAGAGAGCAACGCTCAGTCTCTGTTCGACGATGACCCTTTCCCGTCCACGAGCCAGCAGCCTCAGCCTACCGGGTTCAATATGGGATACCAACAGGGCAATAATGTTGACTGGTTTGGTAATCCCACACAGAACCCCGTGGCAACGCAGCCGACCGGATACAATTTCAACAATGCGCCAAACCAACAGTATACTGGCTTCCAGAACACAGGATATCAAAATGGTTTCGGTGTACAGCAGACAGGCATGTACGACCCCTACGGTCAGCAGCAACAGCAACAGCAACAGCAGCCCCAGCAGCCCCAGCAACAGCAATTCATGCCCCAGCCCACCGGCTTCAACAACCCTTACGCGCAACAATCACAGTTCCAAGCGCAGCCCACAGCTTCGCCATCTGAACCTGTCGCCCAGTCCGGCAGTAACAACCCCTTTGGCCGTGCTCAGAGCACGTCTCCAGCTCCTATCATGTCCATGAAGACGGGCTCCAACAACCCCTTCGCCTCAGGTTTCGGACAGCCTCCACCGGCCCAACGAGCGCCTGCCATGCCGAGCATGCCCACCCTGAACCAACTTCAACCAATCCCCGAGCCCAAGTCTCTTCAGACATTCACACCGCCTCCTCAGCCCACCTTCCAGCAACCACAGCAGATCGCACAGCCACAGAGAGAGCTTACGGAACACGAGGCCAAACTCAACCAGCTTCTCGCTGGAGGCGAAGGATTGGATACGTTTGGCAACACTGGCAACCTGCGTATCCCGGCTCAACATACCGCACCGGGTACCTTCGTGAACTCTGCTGGCTCAGGTCTCAATAGACTAACGGCCGAGGCAACCGGAAACAACCCATTCCTCCGGCAGCAATTCACCGGTATGCCTCAAGCCACCTATCAACAACAACAAATGCCGGCGGCTACTGGCCCGGCTAATATGGGCATGAATGGATATGGCGGCCAGCAGAGTGCCAATCCGTTCGCAAGGCAGCAACAAACCAACCAGCAGCAGGGGCAGGATCTGATTCAGTTTTAAACCGCGAAAGCGTGACATATTTCTACTTTTTGTTGGCGAATCATTCACCGATAGGCTAGGCTTTGGGTGGCTCCGCTTGCTTGTGGATGAACGTTTGTGTTGGCCTACCACACTTCAGAGTCATGGCGTTTAGGCTACTGTCAATAACTAGCCGTATCTATTTTTTTTCTTACCATTTTGCTATTCTGAAACCATGACATTTCATAGGTTTCTACTCGCAAATATAATGTGACGCAAGTGCTGACTTCTAGTCTCGTAAAAAGGGGGAGGGAGGGAATTCATAGCATGGAGGTCGTCCCCCAGCTTATAGATATTCGTCCCAGGCACCATACCTTCTGAATACACCATAAATATCTGAGCGCAGTCGTAAATAATGCTGCCCTCCCCAAAATGCATATCATATTACACAGCTATGAGATTTAAATATTCGTATGTCTTCGACTAATTATTCTTGGTTTGTTTTCCACATTTAACATTGGTGTATGACGTCCTATGTCACACGTCTCGTCGATCGACATACGGGCTGCCCCAAAAGAACAGTCCCTAGGTATTGAGACCGTGGTGGAACTGCCGATAGTGATCCCACGCGCCACTAAGCACCGCATAGACATGTGCGCTCACAACAGCCTTGATGACGGTCTTGCCTTATAAGTGGTGCCATGGATAGTTTATCTCTTGTGGCCTGCTGAAACCTAAGAAGGAACGAGTTCTAGCTCAAGAAATGGGGAGCAACACCGCCCGGTTGTTCTGCCCGGTCACAATTGGTCAAACCCGCTGATTTGAGCAAATATGTCATTATTCGTGTACCGTATTGGTCAAGGTTCCCAAGTCAACACTCAAGAAGTCCTCGAGCCTGGATCAAATCTTCAGGCCTTGCTCCTCAGCATCCTGTAAGATAGAGCTACCACGGGGCTTCGCAGCTTGTCGAGTCTATCCAGGTGCTTCGGGAGAAGTACTCGGACAACGCTTCGAACGACTTCGTAGGGGGAATACTGCAGAAACCCACATGGTAGTACTATAGAGCTAACATTACATATTTTCTATCAACCCTCCGTCTTTCATTATTCTCCCGTGCTTAATACGACTCAGATTCTTGCCATCGACTAGTTTTCGAGTGAAGAAGATGGCTTGGCATATGAAACGGACGCGAACTAAGCGTGCGAGAGGCACTCGTACATCGAAGGGTAATCAATGTACATACCAATCGAGCTTTGTTAAGATATCCCATATCTCAACCCTCACAAAGGCCCGGAAAAGGACGTGACCTACATACTGGGAATGCAGTGGATATGCTGAAGGAATCAGTTTCAGCACCAAACGCGAACGATCATTCTGATCTGTGATTATTGAGAAGAAGTTCAAGCAACCACGAAGGAACATCTGTTTTGTTGCCTGCGAATTCAAACGTTTCTTCAAAATGTAGGGTGTCACTTGAGCAGCGAGCTCGATGTGGTCCTAGAACAGCTGTTCACCACATATGATGAGTGTAGCCCAGATGACATGTTCCATTGACAGTATCGAAATCAAGGAAGTTGAAATGTCTTGTGTTGCAAAAATGAGCAATATTCCTAGGCCAAGTGAACGTCTATGCCTGTTTTTAGAGCATTGCCAACAATGCATAGTAAATTGTTTGTTTGTCAGTGCTAAACGTGCCGGGTGAACTGAGAATTCAATAACTTATAAGCGAATCTAACAGTTGAACATGCAGCCGAGTGGCTTACAGATTGGAGCACAATAGCTAGCAGCTTCCGAAACTTCCAAGGGAATGGACTAGAATAATAAGAGTTTCTTAGTTATCCGGATGATCGATGCGGATCATGACCTTAGCAAAATGCTTCTTCTCTTTCAATCGCCTATAGGCATCCTTGGCCTCTGCCAGCTCAAATACCACATCATCCACGACCGGCTCGATGCCCTTCTCGTCGATGTAACGCACAAGTTCGCGAAGCTGGGCTCGACTTCCTCCAAGCAGCCCTCGGACAATGCAAGTGTGCAGTAATGCAGCGAAGAGCGGGACTGGCGCGCCGACCTCTGCTACTTGTCCTATGACCGCGACGAGCCCGTCTACTCGCACGGCTGCCAAAGACTGTGGAAGAGTTTGGTCGCCGCCAATATCGACTACTATATCGAATCCTCTCCCACCAGGCGTCAAACCCCGTGCCTCTTTTCCCCAGTCCGAATTCTCGCGATAGTTTACCGTATGTGCGGCCCCGAGTGACCGAAGGCGGTTCCCTTTATCTTCCGTCGACGTGGTCGCGACAACGGTAATGCCAGCGGCCGCCGCGAGCTGCAGCGTGGCTACGCTCACGCCGCCCGTTCCCTGGACGAGAATCCAGGTGCCTGGTCCGGCTTCCTGACCTCTGAGCCCGAAGAGTATGTTCCATGCCGTCAGCCAGGTGCACGTCAGTGTGGACGCTGGCAGTGGTCCCAGGGTCTTGGGCGCCTGCACGAGCGCTGCCTCGGAAAAGACAGCCCGGGAACGTAATGTCCCGTCGGTTCCCTGGCCCAGCATGGCAGAGACGTCTGCTATGCTCGATTGTGCATCATCACCGCTGGATTCAACAAGCTTCGGCGCGAAATACGTGACAACTCGGTCGCCTGGTCGGAAGTCCCGGACTGATGAGCCCACCGCCTCGACGATTCCGGCTCCGTCGCAGCCAGGGACAATCGGAGGTGTAATGGGCCCGTTCACGCCCTGTCTAGTATATCAGCACGCTATATGGATAACTGCAGTCTGAGAAGACTTACCCCGGGTCCTGCGATCACTATCTCGCGATAGTTCAAGCTAGCTGCCTGTATTTTGACCAAGACGTCGTGCAAGCCGAGCTCGTCTGTGGATGGGATGCTGACATTCTCCTGGTATTTGAGTGAGGTCTCGAATCCCTCCTGACTGTTAAGAATCCATTGCCGTGCCATCCTCTGATTTTTAATTATAACTAGCGTGAAAGGCTTCTGTATCATATACGTTGAAAGTCTACGATGGGACAGATCCAACGTTGAAAATACTAATGATGGGTTCCATCTATATATGCGTCTCAGCAAGTCAAAATACCAATATCACTCATACATGTTCCATCTATAACACATTTGTCAGAAGCCTGTACCTAAAATTGAATATCCTTTTACAGAATAGACTGGTGATCAGGGGTTGTTTCGATTCAAGCTGTCAACCTCTTCAGCTATTGACTATAAGAGTTGAACTTTCCCTAATTCGGCTCGGCACGACTTGTCTAGCCAATCGTTCATTCGCATATGGGGTCTGACTGCTTGGTACTTTACTAATCCCTATGAAATTGATTTTCCTAATCCGGTATAACGTGGCGGGTCCATGATCTCACCTCGGTCATATATGATATACATCACCTCTTAACAAGGGCAATCTCACGCCTGTCGTCTTCAAATTGATTTTCCGCATACAGAAAGCCCAACATGAGCTCGACACAGTTCTTGTTTCTGAATGCGACCGGCACGTCGGAGTTGTCCCACTTGGACGCAAAGCAGATGAGGGCCCACATAACGAGGACCAATTTCGCAAAGAGGCGCAAGCGAATACATGGTGACTTTGAAGCCAAGGCAGCCGAGACGAGTTCAAGCTACAACCCAGCCGTCTGGAAGGCAGCCAAGCCAGCGAGCCGGAGCACACGCAGTTGCGGTGACGACGTGCCGGCCCTACCGCTCACCGCGCAGCTTGCAGAGCAATACTGTTACGCACAGTTCCGTACGTATGCACCTCCGGGGGACGGTCTTATGAAGGGGACGCCAACTTGCTGAAAAGTAACCCCCCATCAAAATAGTGTCCGGACTCTGGTCGCTCGTCTTCCAGGACGGGCGTGACTATCCCACCAACGCGGACGAGGCGGCGTGGATCGCGCTCCTGGTCTCCGAGCCCGCGCTCCTCGAGTCGTCCATGGCAGTGGGGGCGCGCCACTGGTCGCCGGATGCCTCGTTCCAGAGACAGGCCGAGGCGCACTGGTCGCGGGCCGCTGGCCTCGTCGCCCGGCGCATCGGCTCCGGCGCTGCCGCCCACGTGGACGCCGTGCTCGGTGCTGTGCTGACCATGGCGTTCGGGGAGCGCCTGAGGTGCGACGGCGAGGCCTGGGCTGTCCATATCGACGGGGCGGCACAGCTGATCCGAGAGAGGCGCTCCCGCGGCGTCGGGGGGCTGCCATCGTGGTTTTACGACCTGCTCATCCTGTCGGTTAAGTCCGCTCCAAACTGGGGCTGAGCCCCTCGCAGCTGACTTTTGTGCCAGTGACTCGACCAACGATCTGCTCGGGTTCCCGCGATTCTACCACCGGAAGCTGGCCGACGAGGCCAGCGCTTACGGCCACCGGCCGCTCTCCGACGTGGCGGATATCTGCGACGGCCTCTCTAGGCTCCTGTGGTCGCTAGACGCGCACCGCAAGGACCAGCCAGGTCCAATCTCCGCGGGAGAAGAAGTCGAGATCACCACCACCAAACTGCTGAGCCAGGCCCGGGCCCTCCGGGCGCACGCCGGCCCGCACATCCGCGCCACGTCCTGGACGGTGGAGCTGATCCTCCACCTGTCCCGGGGCCAAGAGCCAGGAGCCGCCGACCTCGAGCCGGCCGCGGGGGAGCTGAGGGAGGCGCTGTGCGGGCTCCGACACCAGCCCTGCTCGTACATGAACCTGACGTCCTGCACGCTCATGATCGGGGCCCTCGCGGCGGGGGCGGGGACGCCGACGCGGGCCTGGTTCGTGGGGGCGCTGGGGGGCGCGGTGCGTGCGTTGCGGTCGCGCGGCTGGGACGCGCCGCTGGATATCCTTGAGGGGGGCTTCGTGACCCATCCTCTCTTCCAGGCGCGCTTCAGGTCCTTGTGGAAGGAACTAGACCGATGACGTATAGGAGTCTTGGTTGGTCACATCTAATAAGAATGACCGAGAAAAGCTCTTGATCACGCATGTGATGGTGAAGCACCAGATGATATGATATGATCGATATGTTTTCCAGTACCATTGTACGTCGCACGTTATGCCAAAGACCCCCCCTCTTCGAATACTGGGTATAGAAAGAACGTATATACAACTTCCTCTCTTCACACTATCCTTCAAAAAAAAAAACCCTTATTGAGATGTGACATCACATATCCTTTTCACCTCCTGCGCGCTCCTCCTTGGCTTGCCACTGCAGCTGCCGCCATTCTCTCCTTGCCTTTCCATTTTGTAGCAGGGCTCGCTGGCTCGTCGTCTTCTCGAAGATCGTCAAGCCTCTCTGCCGCGGGCTGGCCTGCTTTTGTCTTCTCGCCTTTGTTTGTCTTGTAGCTCATGTCTTTCCTGACACCGGTCCTTGCAAGGGTACTCAAGCTGTATGTGTTACCTTGACGAGACTCAATGTCAGTAACATGTTGGCATTATGATCTCTCTCATCCAGGCCACCCATGCCGAGCTCACCCACTCAAGAAGATGCCCAGAAACTCTTCCCGATTCACGCCCCCCTTGTCCTCGATGTCGAACTGCTCTATCATGTTGAGCATTTCGTTTTCTGGGATGTCTTCTCCTAATTCTTTGACGACAATCCTCAGGTCGTCCAGGGTTATTATCCCTTTGCCGCCCTTGTCGAACATGCCAAAGGTCCGGAGTAACTCTTCTCTTGGGTCGCGTTGCGCCATGTACTCTGCAGCTATGGCAAGAAATCCTTCTCTCGGCAGTCTCAAGTCGGCTGTGACAGGTATTTGTGACGGAGGCGGCTGGCCTGGTATTGAAGGTAGAGGAGTCCAGTCCGGCCGGGCTCTTCCCCTGTCCTGGAATTTGGCGATGAGCTCCGGCCGCGGTATCTGGCCCAAACCCAGGGATTGCAGGGCGTAGCGGAACTCGGAGAAGTCGAGCTCTTCGTCCTTGTTCATATCAAAGAGCTGGAAGCAGTCCTGTATCTCAGTGCGGTGCTCGTCGGATATCTGGTCCCAGGGCTCAGGCTCTTCTGGATTTTGGATGGGCGGCGCAAAGCGTCCGGTGCCCGGTCGCATACTACTTGAGCCACCGGGCCGTACGGGAAGAGAACGCGCTCCGATCTGCCTCGAATCGCGGTCTATTGGACCTCTCGTGTCGTTGTAATTGGCCATCATGCTACTGGCGCCGCCATATGCCGCCATTGTGAGTGGTTGCGCGTGCGGCAGCTAGATGCTACGTCCGCGCCGAGGGATGGGCGAATGGCTACTCGAGAGACTGTGGAAGGTCGCGACGGCTCCGAGTGCCTTAGGCAGCGTCGTCTTGTATACGTTTTGTCGACTTGGTGTCGCGTCTTGTCGAAAGTTGCGAGAAGGGGTACCCTTGGGGTCGAGCACACACCGCTTGCAAGTACGCGGGGCAATAGTATTCGCAAGCAGCGCAACTGCTCAGGGCTTGGATATGCAAGGAAGGGTGCGCACGTGGGTGTAGGTAGGTGGACTGTGTGGCAACAGAAAACAATATCACATACAGCTCAGACCAAAGCTTGGCGAAGCAAGAATAAGAACGGCAGCGTCATTCGGGTCATACGGGAGAGCTTGATCAATGTAAACAACAATACGGCAGTGTGGAATGAGGGCTTGAACGAATGCAAATGGATTTACAACATCATGGCCGAGAGTCTAGATTAATTGGAGACCGGGGGGATGATGCTTTGGGTGGTTTGGGTGCTGGACAAAGGAACGCTGGCGCGTGTTAGTTGACTTGGGTCTCGGGTTTGTGGCTTGGTGTGAGATCGCGAAAACGACCAGGACAGCCGAGGGGCAGTCGCGACTTGAGCGCGTCGCACCAAAAAAAAAAAACTCCCCAAAAGTTTTTCAATTGAGAGCTTGGTTAACTACTGACTGAAAGCTCGAACTCGGTACAACGTAGCGATTGACAGTGTGCGACAGGAAGAGACACGGTAGACATGCACTGTATGCAGTATCACGCATGTACTTTGTGCTCAGCAGGCACCCACCTCAAAATCTGCCTTGCTTAACAATCGACGCAGGAAAAGCAGCGCATGATTGGTAGAGCAGCACAAATTACTCACACACAAAGCCTGGGAGCCAGAGTATTAAAGCTTGCCAGTCGGGGACAATCTGGGACGGTTTTGTTCTTGGTCTTCTTCTCCTTCCTTGTGTTCATCACAGACACCAGGGTAGAAAGAAGACAGAGACAAATAGTGCATCGTGATCCTCCCGGCTCCAAAGTTTGGCATCGATCGCGCGTCTTGCTGTGAAGTGATTTCTAGTTGGAGACCTATGATGTGCCTGAGACCTGAATGAGACTTCCGACTACCCTCGAGCCTAAAAGCTTTGTGTGGGCCCAATGTGTTGGACTCGAGCTTCAATTCTGTTCTGCCAGCAATAGCCACCTGTCCCAAGACGCTGTCAGCAGCCGTCCAGCTCACTTGTTTGTGGCCAGCGTGCGGTGTTCTTCAAACTCAGTGCTCACTGTTCAGTGGTCGGCCCCCAAGGCGTGACCTTTGCCCGACTTTTTGGACCTTTGGTGGGGACCTCTGAGTTAGATTGAATTGGCTGAAGCTGGAGCTGGAGCTGAGCCGATCAAGATCCTGGCCAAACTTCCCATACCTTTGCCCGAGACCTCAAGAAATTCTGCTGGCCCTTTGTTCGTCTGTCTCGCCTGCCCCCAGCCGTCTGGTATTAAATTCCGACCTCAACTGCAAAGGCAGCATCACAACACCCACCCCAAACCGGTGTCTGTCCTTCTTATCCATTCCCAGACCTGCATCGAAGCAAGTAGTCTTTTGTTGTCTTTTTCTCTTGACTACTGTTCTTCGTGCCCTGTCGGTTTTTTCGTCAGTCGTCCTGGTCAATCCGTATAGGTCCGGGTTTGATCGCTTGCGCACCGCCGAAAATTCCCATCCTCACATCTCCATCACCCTTGCAGAGCGCACCTGGGAGAACAAGACCGAGCTCTGCATCGACTTCGCAAGAAGAACACACCCAGCACGCGCCCTCTCCTTGGCGTGTAGCGATCAAGAGCAAGAGCTAGGGAAGTGCTGTAATCGCATATCTGCATCCATCGCACTTGGTCATCCCATGTCTCCGGAACCTTAATCGAGGTTCTCGTATCCATCCCACACGCGTCTGACGCGCTCTTCTCTTGCGACAACACCCTCCACCTCCCTCATCGAACAGCTCTGCGACATCGCCATAATGTCGTTCGGTGGAGGATTTGGAGGCTTCGGCTCCAATACAAACACCAACACCAACACTGGTTTCGGTGGCTTTGGCAGCACCAACAACACCAGTAACACAACCGCGAACACAGGTACGTCACATCTTCCGCCTCCCTCTCCCTCCCTCGCATCCCCCCTCTCCTTCCGCTACCCCTCGCAATCAACACCCAACGAGAACATCGTTGACCAGCTTCCTAGGTGCTTTTGGCTCCACGCCCAACACCTTTGGTGCCACCAACACCACTACTGGTGGCGGCCTCTTTGGCGGTTCTAGCAGCAACACTGGAGGTGGCTTCGGCTCTGCTTCAGGTATGCAATATGCAATATCCAACCGACATGTCTTCTTCTGCTTCTTCTTCTTTTTCCTCTTCTTCCACCACAAAAGGTTCACATTTTAAAAGGCAATGCTAACATGTCTCTTCCTCCAGGCGGATTCGGCTCCAACACCTCTGGAGCCTTCGGCGCCGCGGCGAACAAGCCTGCTTTTGGTACCACAGCGTCCGCCGGTGGTGGCTTATTCGGCTCCAGCAACCCGGCCTCTACATCAGGTACTGGCTTTGGAGGCGGCTTCGGCAGCACCCCCGCCGCGCCCACGACGACGAGTGCTTTCGGTAGCAACGCCAACAGCGGCGGGCTTTTTGGCAACGCTGCAAACAAGCCCGCTTTCGGGACGTCTGCAACTGGAAGCACTGGTGGCCTTTTTGGCGGCGGTGGCACCACAAACACATTTGGAAACACGGGCAGCGCATTCAATGCTCCTGCAAGTACAGCTTTGGGAGGTCCTGTTGGTGATGCCCCTGGAACTGCAACCACACCATTCACGCCTACAATAGAAAAAGAGTCTGCCGCTAGTCTCGCGCAGAACTCGTTTCAGAACGTTCTCTTCCAGGAACCCTACAAGAAGTTCTCTGCCGAAGAACTGCGACTTGCCGACTACGCACAGAACCGTCGCTTTGGTAGTGGTGCCGGTCCCAGCTTCGGAGGCGGCTTTGGAGGTGGTTTTGGCGCCAACACGAACACCAACGCCAACACAACCACAAGCGCCTTCGGTTCGACCAACAACGCCACTTCTGGTGGTGGATTGTTTGGATCGAGCAACACTGGCTCGACAGGCTTCGGCTCGAATACCGCCAACACCGGCTTCGGCTCCAGCACTTCCGGAGGAGGACTCTTTGGGGCCAAACCTGCGGCGACCGGTGGACTGTTCGGTGGTGGTGCGGCAAACGCGGCTGCACCACCTTCTGGCGGGCTTTTCGGCTCTGCTGGGAACACCGGCTCAACTGGCTTCGGTACGAACACCGGCGCTACTAGCAGTGCCTTTGGCACAAACAACGCGGCTGGGGGCGGACTGTTCGGTGCTCAAGCCGCCAAACCCGCCGGGACCGGCTTCAGTTTCGGCACCAACACGGCCAATAATCCAGCTACTGGCGGTGGTGGGCTCTTTGGCAACACCCAGCAGCAGCAGCAGCCTCAACAGCAGCAGCAACAGCAGAGCACCGGCTTCGGAGCTAGCAACACAGCCGGGGGTGGGCTCTTTGGCAACACCCAGCAAGCCGCCACAAACACTGGTGGGGGCTTTTCGGCGGCAACAACCAACAGCAGCAGCAACAAAGCACTGGGTTTGGTGCAAGTGGCGCCTTCGGCACAAACAACGCCCAGTCATCCGGTGGTGGATTGTTCGGCAACCAGCAGCAAGCCAAGCCAGGCGGTTTGTTCGGCAGCAGCACTGCCGGCAACACGGGAGGTGGTCTTTTCGGAAACAATACCGCAGGTACTCAAAACAATGCTTTCGGCACAAACAACCAGCAAGCTGGAGGACTCTTCGGCAACAAGCCGGCCGGCACAACTGGTGGCGGTATCTTTGGTAACAGCACCAGCACCCCGGCCAACAACCAAGGAGGTGGCTTGTTTGGCGGGCAACAACAGACACAGAACCAGCCTGGTGGAGGTCTCTTCGGTGGTCTGAACAACTCTACCCAGAACAAACCCGGCGGCCTGTTCGGTCAAAGCACTCAGTCAACCGGTGGTGGTTTGTTTGGTGGTCAGAATAATGCACAGCAGGGAAGTAGCTTGTTCGGAAACTCTACCAACCAACAACCACAAAACACTTTGGGTAACTCCATCTTCAGCAATTCAATGAACAACCAGCAAGGTCAACAAACATTGACTGCTAGTGTCAATGATCCTTCCGCCTACGGTACAGGATCTCTCTTTGGCAATCTCGCTGCTCCCAGCAACGATCCTGGTCCTCTTGCCACACCTCTCTCAAGCAAGAAGCCGGCTAGGAAGCCATCTATCCTACCCATGTACAAGCTGAACCCGGCTTCCGCTTCTCGCATGGCCACACCACAAAAGCGAGGCTTTGGTTTTTCGTACAGCACGTATGGCACACCCAACAGCCCGTCCAGCGCTGCTAGTACTCCTGGTGGTTTGTCGCAAAGTCTCATAGGTGGCAGCAGTCTGGGTCGAAGTCTCGGCAAAAGCGTCTCCGTTAGCAACCTTCGTCGCAGCTTCAACGTTGAGGACAGTCTGCTGGCTCCTGGCGCGTTCTCCGCCAGCACCGGCCCACGATACACGGGTGGCAACGTCAAGAAACTTGTCATCAATCGTGAGCTGCGGAGCGATCTGTTCTCCACCCCTACAAAGGTACCGGATGAGACTACGAACGGCTCTCGCAAGCTCAGTAAGCGCGTGAGCTTCGACACTGATGTTCACGAGGCGCCAAAGGCCATTGATGGCCCGAGTGCTTCAGGCAACTCGACACCGAGCGCGGAAGAACTTGGCTACATCCGTCCTCAGACGAATGGGACAAACGGATCCAAAGCAGTCAATGTCGAAGAGCAGTCCACGAGCCTGACCATTGTACACGAAGAGGAAATCGCCAGCCCAGCAGCACCGAGCCCGTCGGCTACCGCTGCCGACAAGGAACTTGGCGAATACTGGATGGAACCCAGCAAGGAGGAGATCCAAGCCATGAACAGAGTTCAGCGCCAGAAGGTCTCGAACTTCAAGGTCGGCCGGAAGAATTCTGGATGGGTCATGTTCAAAGTGCCTGTCGACCTCACGCAAATTGATATTGACAATCTGTACGACAACATCATCGTCCTCGATATTCGGTCTTGCACAGTCTACCCGAACCCTGCCAAGAAGCCACAGGTCGGAAAGGGACTGAACGTCCCCTCACTCATCAACCTGGAGAACTCTTGGCCACGTGCAGCTAAGACCCGCGGCAAGGCTGCTGCCTCATTGAAGAAGCACATCGATCGCTTGTCGCGTATCGAAAACACTCACTTCGAAAGTTACAACGAGTCGACTGGTGAATGGACCTTTTCCGTGGACCATTTCACTAGGTATGGCTTGGACTATGACGACGAAGATGACGAGGACTTCGAAGCCGATCCATCCATGGATACAGCAGAACCTCCAAGGCATGACTCCGCGTCCCCGTCACCTTCGGCACATCCTGACTTTGACCAGGACGATATCACCTTCGACTTCCGACGCAGCCAACATTCATTGCCGGGTGCATTCGACGCAGCCGAGCGCCAAGACGACGAGGAGAGTGTAGAAGAAATGGCGGAAGTCGATGGTGCTCGGTCGTCTTTTTTAGGTAGTCGCTCCGTGGGTTCTACTTCCAGAGCTCTTGTGCCTGTTGCACAAGACGAGATGGATGAAGAATATGGATCGTTTGAGGAACAGGATGCGAGTGCTGACCTTGGACGCCATCATGCCGCGGAGCAGGATGAGGACTCGTTTGCTGCTAGCCAGATGGAGTTTGTTGCAGAGACGCCTGCCGGGATCATGAGAGCTCGGATGCGCGCCATAAAAGGTTCCGCTACCCCGGCCAAAGTCACAGTGACTGCTGGCGACGACTGGATGGATATGTTGCAGAAGACTGTCAGTCCCCAGAAAAGGGATCGAGCTCGGCTCAAGGAGAACCAAGAAGCCGACAACTACCGGATGAAGGACAGCATACAACTGCAATCACCCACCAAGAAGCGAGTTGTATCGGACAGTCGTGGATTTGCTACTAGCATTGACTTGATGAAATCGATTTTCGATCATGCCAAGACTCCGGTTGAGAAACCTCAACCCGCTGTTCGACCAGGAAATGTAAAGGTCGGTTGTTATTAGTTCCTCTCCCTATACAATTTTCGATTACATGAAAGCTTCTGCTTCACAAACCTATATCACATTGAATAAAATAATTGTGTTTCACTGCTAAATTGTGTGTTTATTCTAGTGGCCCTACAAGAGGATGACAAAAGCTCTCGACGAAAATGACTTGGACGAGAAGGAGAGAACCTGGCACGACACACTCCGCCCTACATGGGGTCCCAACGGCACTTTAGTCTTTGCCGCAAATCCCCAGGCGACCCCGTTCGGCAGATCTGGTCGCATCACCGAGAAGAATGGCCTGATGACAGTCACCAAGAATAACTTCAACTTTGAATCTCAGGACATCCGGATTGCAAGATTCTCCAATGAAGTAAGCCCAACATTATATCACTTATCCAAGGCCCCAAGACTAATAAACAATCAGATGTCTGCGAAAGCAATCCGCGCCCACACCGAACTTTCCCAGATCTACCTGGATAATGGCGTACCTACCGTACAGGGTCCTAGGGTCAGCCTGAAGGAATTCGCCACAGACACAGGTGCCAAAAACCCCGCTGCCGACCACGAAAAGCTTGTCTGGGAGCTTGCCAGCACGCTTTTTGATAACGTCAAGATCCCTGCCGAGCTTCAGAATCGCCCGGATGCCGCCGAGAGGATTCGACGCGAATCTCTTTCTCGCTTTTGGGAAAGCATGGTCGAAGCTGAGTCCAACAAGGGTATTTCCATGGCCGGCACCAGCGAGGAGAAGGCCCTTGCTGCATTATCCGGTCACCGTGTTGCCGAAGCTTGTAAGCACCTCCTGGATGGCAAAAATTTCCGCCTGGCTACTCTGGTTGCCTTGATTGGCACGGGGGACAGCGTCAAGCGGGACATGCGAGAACAGATTAGAGAGTGGCAGTCTGGCAGCATACTTTCGGAATTCTCAGAACCTATCCGGGCGCTATATGAGATGCTTAGCGGGAACGTATGCGTTTGCGAAGGCACGAAAAGTGGCCCTTCAGAGAACCGCGCCGACTCATTCATCATCTCAAACAAGTTCGGTCTCAACTGGAAGCAAGCCTTCGGTCTCCGTCTCTGGTATGCCAGCTCTTCCGAGGATGCGATCGCGGATGCAGTTGAGAAATTCAAGGAAGACTACGAACAAGACAGGGAACAGCATCCTTCAGCGTGGTTCGTCGAACAAGGCATCGGCAGCATCTGGGATGACCCTAAGGAGGCCGACCGGGAGGACCTACTCTGGGGTCTCTTGCAGCTTTATTCTAACAAGCATGCTGACCTCGAGTCAATTCTGCGACCCGAGAACTCGCAGCTCTCTCCTCTCGACTACCGTCTGACATGGCAGCTTGGCCAGGCCCTGGCGGCAACCGGGAAGGCTTCTTTCGGGAACAACGCGACTGAAAAGTCGGACGCCGCTACCATCTCTTTTGCCTCACAGCTCACGAATGAGGGTAGCTGGGTGGAGGCTGCATTTGTTACTTTACACTTGGCTGACCCGGACGCCCGATCAAAGGCTATCCAAGAACATCTGTGCCGCCATGCTGGCCTGATTGGCGACGAGCAATCTGAGAGTTTCAGGGAGCTGACCGACAAGCTGAAGATCCCGAGTCGATGGATCTGGCATGCAAAGGCTCTCTACATGCGTAGCGTCAAGAAGGATGCCGCTGGAGAAGTTCAATGTCTTCTACGCTCGGAGTCATTCGCCGAGGCTCATCAGACTTTCATCAAGGAAGTCGCCCCTGTTGCCGTCATTGAACGCGATTATAATGCTCTCGCGGACTTGCTCCAACAATTCGATGGCCGCCAGTCACAAGTGGCCGACTGGAATCTTGGCGGTGAAGTCTACAAAGCATTCCTTCAGCTGGTGGGATTCCAACGCCGTCACGAACAGCCACCTCTGGCTCTCATCAGTGGCTTATTGGAAGGTCTGCCCGCGATGCATGGCAACACACCTGAAGCTGGCATTGTGGAATATGCGGCTTTGACGGACATGGCCGAAGTGGTTGCCAAGGTGGTTAGCGACTTGGCCAAGAGCGGAAAGGTATGTTACACTGTCCCGAATTGTGATGGCAGATTTGGCAGGCTAACACTTCACCAGATGGATCATCAGCGAATTCTCAAGCTGCCGCTTACTGAGGACGTCCTGCTCCGCCACAGCCGCGATCTTGCTTGGTCACATTACCACAATGTCATGGCCGGGCACTAATTTTGTGGAGGGGGATATGGGTTGTACAATTATATAATGGCACACTCCTGAATGGAGCGGAGTGAATGCCAAGAGGCAACCTGGAAGTCAAAAACATGTGACTCTGGGACAATGCAGTCAGTGGCTTTCCGGAAGCCAGGGTTGAGGCTTGAAACCCAGCATGTGTGCGGTCTGCGTATCATACGATAGCGTATGGAAAGGAAAAAAGGGGCCTGGTCGAGTTGGTATTCCAGAGTCGATTAGATAGCACAAATCATACGATTTTCACATTGATTCTAGATGGAGTATTCTAGCCGTTGCCCCAGACATTGATCGTAATAACCATGAAATATGCCAGTTGTCGGTTGAACGAATAGCAAGCGTGCATATATTACAAATCATAAACCGGCGCCCGTGGCGAAAACAAGTGTCTCTTTGCTCTTGCTCGTCCCTCTTGACGTAGCACACGGCACATGGGAGGAGATTGCGATTCCGGCCTGGGGCCTCGATCACCACCGTCGCAAGGCATGATGGTGAAAACCATTAGGCAGGAAAGCAGATTAGAGGAGAAACACTCCCAAAAGGTTAATCTATATCTATGCTGGCACTACCGTTTCCGCGCCACTGTAGCCTCTTGCATGATTGATGTCGAGGTTCGAGTGCCATCATGGGGAACCACAGCAGGTCCTCATGTATCGCCGCCACGGTTCACACGGTTAGTTTTACACAAGTCCGTGGGTTGTATTTAGCCCATAAAATGGTCATGATCAAGTCTTGTCATTTGGCTTCGTGACTGTACATTAGTCTATCTATCTCATTCATGAGCACATCATGGATATGCCTATTTTGTGTAGCCCCGAGTCCTTTGTGGATAATTATCATGTCTAGTAGTCATCATCGCCGGAGCCACTGATGATCACGTTGTTGATCTTCAGCACCATGCGGCACAGTTGTGTTGCCAACATGAGCTGTTGCCTCTTTCCGATGAGGGGATCGATAACGAACGCCTGCTTCATGTCGTTGCTTCCCTTGTTCATGCAGTCCACACCCAGCCTGCCTCGCACTTCAGGGCCGGCCGTGGCCTGTTGCGACTTGACCTCAGCAAGGGCGGCAATGGGGTTGAGACCACTGTTCTCTGCCAAGGCCATGGGCACGGCGTCGAGGGCCTCGGCAAATGCGCGCATGGCGTACTGCTCCAGGCCAGGGGTCTTGGTAGCCTGGTCCTCGACTGCTAGCGAACAAGCAATCTCGGCAGCACCACCTCCGTAGACGACACGGTTGTCGCGCACCAGGTTTCTTACCACGCAGAGAGCGTCGTGCAGAGACCTCTTGGCCTCGTCGATGATCTGTGAAACGCAGGTTAGCACTGTAGTAGTATATCAGCATGAGACAGGCGATACTCACCATCTTGTTGCTGCCTCTGATGAAAGCAGTGACAGCCCTTGTGTTCGCACACTCCTCAATGACCAACATCTTCTCCCTCGTGGTGCCAAAAGTCATCTCTCGCACAATACCGGCGGAACCAAGCTTCTCGGGGCTCAGGTCCTCGAATCGAGGCACGATTCTTCCGTTTGTGGCAATAGCAATAAGCTCGATCTCGGGACCACCGACCCATCTTACGGCGGGCAGATCGTTCTGGAGGAGCAGGTGGTTTGCCTCGTCATCGAAACCCCATTGGCAGATGGCGAGGTTGGCGCCGGCATCCTTGATTTGTTGGATCATCTCGATAAACTTCTCGCGCTCGTAGTTCTGCAGCTTCCTGTACTCCTCGACTGATGTGATTTCAAGCTTGTGCTTGGTCTTGGGCTTCGGGGGCTCGAAGGCACATGTTAAGATGGCGATCTTGGCGTCTCTGACCTCGGAGGGCATTTGCGGGTGAGAGAAGTCCTTGTCGACAATGACACCCTTGACCAGGAGGGAGTCCTCCAATGAGCCTCCGACCTTGCCATCGACCTTGATCAACTCAAAGTCGACGTCCTTCCGTTCCAGGTCGGCGACTGACAAGACGGCGTCGACGGCCATGTGGGCGAACTGGTCGTGTGCCTTGGAGACGATCTTGCTTCCCAAACTCGTCCGTGCGACCTTGATGAGGTTCTCTGTGTTTGTTTTGCTGAATTCGATGGTGTCTGCGATGTTGTCGAGCTCGGCGACGGCAATGTCACAGGCCTGGTCGTAACCGTCTGCGATGCGGATGGGGTGGATGCCCTTGTCGATGAGCTCGGCAGCCTGCTCGAGCAGGGCGCCCGCCAGCACGACGACACCGGTTGTGCCGTCACCGATCTCGTCGTCTTGCGACTTTGAGAGCTCCACCAGCAGCTTGGCTACGTGATTTGAGATCTCCATTTGCTGTAAGATGGTTGCGCCATCGTTGGTGACTGTAATGTCGCCGTCGGGGGAGATGAGAATCTTATCGAGACCTCGGGGTCCCAGAGATGTCTTGACGAGGTTTGCGACTGTTCGGGCGGCGAGGATGTGCGATTTGACAGCTTCGTTGCCGTACTGGCGCTTCTTCTTGCCTTGACTGTGAGGTGAGAGCTGTCAGAACTGCCCCTGCTGTGAGACGTCGACATGATAACAATGATGGAGCTTACTCTCTCACTACGATGAAAGGTCGCCCCTGCTCGTCTTTCATAACATGAGCTGCTCCAGTTAGCGACTCCTCTTCTCGACCGTCGGCGGCCACGCCCACGTCCCCCTCGGTGCAGCAGCATACGTACCATTGTTGAGGTCAAGATCTAAACTTTCAGTTAGCGAGGAGGTATAGGACATGGTGGGGCAGTCAAGGGGCTCGTACTCAGAGACATCTTGAAGGGGTTCCTGCTCGTAAGAGCCTGGCGTTGGAGAGTGCGATCTTGGGAAAGGAAGCTGCAGGCCAAAAGTACTGAGGGAAAGCTTGCACGAGATGTGGTGTTCTGTTCGTGTTCCACAGCTGTTTACTTCTGCCCCTCCGTCTGCCTGTGCTTGTGCCTGTGCGAGGGTCGCCCAAATTCTCGAATTTCTGCGGGTCCAATCTCCCCCCAAGATTTTGGCGGTCCGGAAAAACAATCGACCCCACATGCAGGTGCGTCGTTCTCGTTCGCCCGTCAAGACACCAAGACCGGCCTTTCTCATTGCAACATGCGCCTTATACATGTCGTCTCGAGCCTCCCGCACGCCAAGACTGCTTGAAACTCATGGTGTCTGCATCTAGTATACAGCGCCCTCGGTGCTCTCCTTGGTTCTGTTCGTGGACGAGACTGGGGCAGATCGGTACATCCAACTTGGAGCACGTCGTGGGCTGCATCTTCCTCTCCCGTATAAACACGGTTCGGGAGAGCACTGCGTTATCGTCAACATCCGGGAGTCTACTATGAAACAACTAACACAGGTTCACCACTTGGCTGAGAAGGCCATGATAAAACCGTTGGCACACCACTGCGCACTCGCGAACCTCGCACACCTAACTCAATCCAGCTTAATCTGTCACTGCAGGTGGGGCTCGTGTACTATAGGACCTGATTAAGTATATGGACACTCTATGCCACCTAATGATACAAACCCTCGCACGCTTTGCCATACCAGGCTAAAGCCCCTCGCTCTCAGGCCCATATATCCGAATATTCTGGGTCTCGGTGTGTAACATTCATCCCGAACCGGTCGTCAAAAACGTATCATATACAGGCGTTGGAATGTTGATTCCCCCCCCCCCCCCCCCCCCCCCCGTTGTTTGTTCGTTGTGATCTTGCTGTGACCTTTTCTCGTGTCCCAAAACCGTGGCCGGCTCCAACAATGCACCTCTGCAACACCCTCGTGTACGGACGGAAGTGATACCATGTGACTCGTCGCTGCCTGCGTCCGGCTAAACAATTGTATGATGGTCCTGTTGGCTTCTATCGCACTCACCATCTCTCACCCGGCCCTCTTCCATTTCACGAAGTCCGGAAACAGGGGACTTTTCAAGGAAGGATAGAAGTTCCTCTTCAGACATGTCTGACTATCCTGCAACTCGTTGGGAAACAGGCTCATGAGCCGGGCTTTCTGTGCACATACGTTCATTCCGTTTTGTTCAATCAGCGTCGTAGGGAAAGGTGATAGATAATCGCACTCATTAGATAGCAATTATACCCTGATAGTCCACAGGATTTATCTTCACTCAAATGAAACGAAAACCAGGCCTGCGAAATTCGTTCAGGGCACTTTGATGTCAAGATATCTCTTCGGCCAGTCGAGCAGCCGTGACCTCTCGCCCTTGACAATACCGTCGATCTCCACAACCAGAGCCTCCGACCAACCTGACGCCCACCAAAGCCCATCTGGCCTGTAGAAGCAGACGGCCCAATAACTCAGCAGTATCAGCGCGGGCTGCCACCGGTTCTTCAGATGGCCAATAAAGGACCCTCGCAGCTGGATCGCCCAGCCGACGATCAGCTCGAACCACTCCGAAGACCGTGCGAGTCTGAACTGACTGGTAAGACTCATCAGCGAGGGCGAATCTATCATGCCTCTTAGATCCTCGCCCTCCCCCTCAAACTCGGACTTGAGATGTGCCAGTACGTCGGCCGTTTCCTCAGAAAGCTCTGGCAGGTCAGCAAGATCTGGCGACCACGTAAATTCCGCGTACTTCCCGTGCAGCAGCCAGTGGCGTCCTGCCTGGACTATCGCGTTGACAGGCTGGATCCTCCGGACAAGCTCGATGAATTGGTCCAGCGCAGATGCCGAGACGACATCCTGGTCGGTATCGGGAGCAAAGTGGAGTTCTGCGTCCGTCGAGAGAATGCTCAGCTCACGCGGAAGGTTGTTCGATGCGAGCGCCCAGTACGAGACGATCATGGATAGAGGAAACACCACGTTGCAGCTCTCGGCATCCACAGACGGGAGGAGCGCCAGGAGCCCCTCCAGGGTTGCCCTCTGCTTCGTCAGAGTCAGTATTCTGAAGTCAGCGGTCGTCTTGGTGGTGACTATCTTGTGTATGGCACTAATAGCCAGTATGCCGTTCAGCAAGGCCGGCTGCCTCAATGCCTCCTGGAAGACGACGTCCCGCCAGATGAGCTGTCCCGAAGGCCGCGACCAGAATGTGCTGTATGTCCTCGTGATGAAGAAATGGATAAGATCCATGTCAATAAGATACGACTGGGACAGTTTTCCGGCACCATCGTCAAAGGACGAACTGATATCATCTGGCAGCGGCGGTGGCTGGCTGAACTGCGTGGTGCTTGTCATGGGCGAGCCCAACTCCTCGTGCCCATACTCTTCTATGTATGAGCACTTCTCCCGCCGGCGCAAGCAGTGGTTGCAGCGCGGTAAGGTCTCGTCGCACTACCAGGTTCCCCATCAGTTGTGAATATTGAACCACCGATCGCGACTGCACCCACCTTCACTTTCCTCCGCTTGCATTGCTTGCATCCATGGCGAGACTTGCTATGGTTTCTCACCATATCCCCGGAGATCTTTCGCAGTTCGAGACTGCCAAGGTCAGACTACTCAGTCACATAGACGGCGATGTAAAGGGAGAGTCTAGCAACCATGCCTCAAACAACCAGAGGTCACCGCAATGATATCCCGGTTTCCCCGAAAACTTTCGTGGCTTGACGTTCGGCGGAAAGTAGTAATAGATGAATTGTTGCCGGCAACAACAGCCAAGGCTGTCAACGTGAAGTTAGTCTAGCGTCTTTTGTTGGGTGTGCGTGGCACCCACCTGGCAGCGCTTGGCACGCCTACCGCGTCGTGTCACAACAGACCTGCAAATTGAAGAGGGAAAAAATCATCAAATGATATATTACAAGAATTTGGAGAATTGAAGAAGAACAGAGGAATACGGCAGTTTTTTGATAAAAATGCACATTACTAAATGTACAAACAATGGCGCCTATCATAAATCGCAAAGCCACACTGAGTACGCCAATCGACCGTATCGTCACTAATGCACAATACATAGAGCTGAATGCCTAATTAGTGGTTGATACAGTAACAATAATTTATAAGCCAAGTATACAAATTAAGAGGACTCTTGGTCATGCATTCAAGCTAATCAACAACAGCGCCAAAGAAAGAAAGAAAATAGAGGCAGCTACGTCAAATCGTACTCTGCAGAACAGTGTGCAATTATACAGATGACCAGGCGGCACAAGATTGAGAATTCAGATTCCCATCAGTCGACCATTCAACAATTCTGACGCTGCAAGCATGCCATGATTTCGCCGATGGGCAACTTTCAGACACACGTCTGAGTTCTACTGAGATGTCATGCCTGTGAATTAAAAAGCTGATGGACCATATAAGACAGACTTTCCACCGGTAGTGAGTGTGTCGAGACAGAAGCAGAAACTAAACTGCCAAATTACATATTATTATGGAAAGCAGGCATGTTCCATGCGAATCCTTCTTAGCGACGCTAAGTAATTACTGATAATTTGGACACGAAAGACGAAATTTTAACATTAGTGAATCGATATTAGTGCTGTACCTAGGGTTCAATGTCTAATACTCCAGTCTACTCTGTTGCCTCGCCCACCTAGTCATGGAACTCCTGGGATGATATCCTGTTTCCCGTGCAGTGAGGCAAAAGTGGTCACAGTACCATAACGTAGATGATAACTGGCCGAAATTAGCTATAGCGGTCGGTTACCCATTGGTTAAGTAGAACTTACTGCTTAGAGTCCTGCCACAACGATTGGTACATCGGTTGTTGATGCCCCAGAAATTTGGGTAGTAAAAATTGGTTCCGCAGGAATTGAAGTGAAAGTTGGCGCTATAGTTGGCGAGATTGGGGGGAATGGCGGTAGAGGGATTGGTTGAAATGGTGGAGCGACCACGGATTCTTCACCAACAAGTGGTACGTGAAAGGTGAATGTATTAGGAGGCAAATATTCGGTGGTTGGACTCGTTACGACCGGTGCTGAACGGTTCTGTACAGCCTTTGTGATGAAGCATGTTGTATCCGTTGCGGCTGCTAGACCAATCAGGCAAGCAATGTTCAGATTGTAGAGTTGCATAATTTATGGCTTGGCGTGAAACGCCTTTAGTCCTTGAACGGGCTTTCCTCGTTTTGAGGTATGAAGAATGACTTTGTAACAAAACTGAAAAGTGCCTGCGTGAAATAGTCAAACGGAGTGCGCTATGAGCCCAAAAATTCGAAGAATACAGCTGAAGAAGAAATGTGAGTAGAGAAAAAGTCGAAGTCGAAGAATGTTGAGAGGACTTGGGACTGAACATGTAACGCTGCTGGAAGGACGTTTGGCATCTGTGAACCTATGATGTAAGTTCAATAGAGTGTTTGGGACAGCACGTTGGTGAATCCGGCAACCGCAAACACTCATGGCACATAAGTGCGAAGGACCTCTCCTAGAAACCCAGGATTGAACAACCGCAATGAGAAGTCAAGTCAGACACTTAGGCTCCATGATTTCCCAAACCCTCCGCTTCATGAATCATGTATCAGCTCGAGATCATCATGAACTGCAATAAATTGACGTGGTAAACGTGAGTGATGATAGATGCCAGATTTGTCAATTCAGGTCAAGTGACATGAAAGCTCAATGGGTAAATATATGGTAGTATATTTTGCAGAGTGAGGGGCAAATTACCCAAGGTCTCTGCGCCTGCTACTCCTACCCATTCCAAAATCTCCAATGATCTATGCAAAAGTTTCCCTCGCATCCGTCCCATTATGTACTTACAGAATAGTGTCAGTCGGATCGCAGTCGCGTCAATATAGGCTTGCTACACTTTCTGACTAATAATATTGGTGTCATTCTATATTCTTTTAGCTCTTTGGTCTCCACAAGGTGGAGCTGTCTGACTGAAGTGGTCAATTCATGGTCATGGTCCAATAACTTATATCCTAGGTTAGACCTCTAAATCATTATCGGCTATTCCGCTGTCGACGCTTCACTGTGCTAGAAGCGTATCAACGTGTCGCTTGAGAAGTAGAAGTTTCCACGTAGTCGGTTTGTTGAAACTTTGTAGCAACTGGTCAGTAGCGATCAGATGATTGGGAGTGATGCGACATCTCATTCCGTCGTGTGGTCCGTTGTATTGTTGGAGTCGCCGGCATTTGATGCATCTATCTGGCACTCAACAAGGCGGATATGCGTGCTGCGGTTCGCTATCCTCAGTACGGCTAGAGGGTGATAGGGTTTTAGTTCATGATCAAGCATGTGGGGAGGATACAGCCAAGCGTGATATAAATATACCACAGAATATACGGTTTTGTTGCCTTCTATATAAGGTTCCTCAGCAACCACATTCATTGCCTTGATTTCACTGTTGGATTCGGCATTGCAGTGCAAGATGAAGAATTTGCTAATGAAAGCCTTGGCATAGGTATAACCGCAGGCCAAGGTTTGTATATAACATCGGTCTGCTCTCTGCACTTACCTGAGTGCACGTTTGTCACTTTGTAAAATACTGGTGCCCCAAGATGTCAACATGAACGACGATGCAGACGGTCGCAATGGTCATTTGGGTACCCCTGTCTCCATAGAGCGTATAACAGCAGTTGGCAGCGAACCCAACGGTTTACACTTGCATTGCGTGCCACTGGTCCCTTGGTTCGGATTTGGACTACGACTGAGCTAGGTTACAATGGTACCGCCATGTATGCCGCGCATGCAAACCTCGTGCTAACGCAACTCATAGTTTAATAAATTTAGAGGTGAGCATCCTGTCCGAGCCGTAATTGGAAAACCTAGATCACAAAGGGGGTGGGCCGCAAATATCTGCAGAGCCCGGCGTAAGCTTCAAGGCAGAAGTTTGGCTGCGTGTGGACGTGTAGGTCCGACATTTCTTGTGGCGCATGATCGATATGCCTCGGCTCGCGCAGTCGCTGGCTGACATCTGAGTGGCTGGGTAAGGTTTGTGATCAAGGCATGGCTGCTATTGTGATATTTTGTTGAATAGGTTCGTCTTCTGTCATAAGCAGTGAGGAGTGATGATAAGCTGACCTCGAGATTTTAGAAAATATATACATATATATAGACTACTTGAGAATACTGGAGATATCAAACGTCAATAGCATGCCGATTCCTGGTTTCTTGGTCTTCTAGATTTCTCTACCTACCTTCTCAGTGGCTGGAACTCTGTTTGGATCTTAGCTGTATCTAGTTAGCGTACTCTATAAGTCTGGCGCCGACGTCACCGAGGACCCCTGGACCAGCCTTGGTAAATCGGTAAGTTGCTTGAGCCTCCGAATTTGAATTTCTTAGCATTGACGATCCCGAGACGTATCCAAATTTGTTTGTTTATTCAATCTCGAGTGTATCTTCAACACCTGTCCATCTTGTGTCAATATATTTCGACGATTTGTTGGTATCGAATCCATCAATCTCGACATTTGCGACTAGCTTGGTGACATCATTCTTACAAGCTCGCTACATTTTGCAAATCTGCCAAGCCTATCTTGAGCTCCTATTCAGATACACCTTAAAACACCAGCTTCAGATCACGTAGACCACACACTTCACAGCTGTCATCATGAGTTTACCGGAACAGAAGGAGGGTATTATGCCCCTTCATTTCGTCCAGCAGCCACCTTTCTCAGTCCAATCTCCTGGCGAGCTGGCCAAAGATGGCGAAACACCACCTTACCGGAACGTGAAAGCCAAAGATGGGCTCATAGACAGGCCTGCTCCCAATGTTGGTACAATCTTTGAGCTACTGAAGAATAGCGCAGACAAGTACCCTACCAAAAATGCCATGGGATCGCGGAAACTCATCAAGGTGCACAAGGAGATCAAGAAAGTTGACAAGGTGGTCGACGGAGTGACCAAGAAAGTCAACAAGGAATGGCAATATTTTGAGCTTTCCAGTTACTCCTTCCTCACATACTCCGAGTATGAGAAGTTGGTCCTGCAGATTGGAGCAGGACTGAGAAAACTTGGGCTGGACCCCGGTGACAAGTTGCACATCTTCGCTTCTACCAGCCGGAATTGGCTGTCCATCTCACATGCGTGCTCTTCGCAATCACTGACTATAGCCACGGCTTATGATACACTGGGCCCGGAGGGTGTGCAGCATTCCTTGGTGCAGACGAAAGCCAAGGCCATGTACACAGACCCGCACCTCCTGAAGACGGCAGCAAACCCTCTGAAGGCGGCCAAGGATGTCAAATACTTAATTTACAATGACGATACCAACATGCCCGTGGACGACTCCGAGATCACGAGTTTCAAAGAGGAACACCCACATCTCAAGGTCATCTCGTTCTCCGAGCTCCAGTCCCTGGGAGAGGCAAACCCTACTGCTCCCGTCCCGCCCAAGCCAACCGATCTGTATTGCATCATGTACACGTCAGGCTCAACTGGCCCACCCAAGGGTGTACCTATAACCCACGAGGGCATCATCGCCGGTATTGCTGGCCTGCATTGTAACGTAGCTGAGGGAGTTTCTTTTAAGGAAGTCATCCTCGCCTACTTGCCTCTTGCGCACATATTCGAGCTCGTTCTGGAAAATCTGATTCTATTTGTCGGCGCGACGATGGGTTACGGATCACCACGAACGTTGGTAGACTCGAGCATGCGGAACTGCGCAGGAGACATGAGGGAGCTGAGGCCTACGATCATGGTTGGTGTTCCGCAGGTCTGGGAGACTGTAAAGAAGGGCGTCGAGGCAAAGGTCAACTCCTCCGGTGCCCTAACGAATGCCCTGTTCTGGGGCGCATATAACCTGAAGTCTACATTTGTTTCTTACGGCCTTCCCGGCGCATCGCTGCTGGACGATGTCGTATTCGGCAAGGTGCGGCAAATGACGGGAGGCCGCTTGAGATTCATCGTCAACGGAGCCTCCGGCATCTCTGAAAGCACTCAGCATTTCATGTCTATGGTGGTTGCACCCATGATTTCCGGGTATGGTCTGACCGAAACCTGCGGCAACGGGTCCTTAGGCAACCCTCTGCAGTGGACACCGAACGCGATCGGCCCAGTCCCAGGTGCAGTGGAGCTCAAGCTTGTAGGACTACCTGAACTGAACTACAGAACGGATACGACCCCGCCGCAGGGAGAGATTCTGCTTCGAGGAAAACCGGTGTTGAAAGAGTATTACGAGAACCCCGAGGAGACCGAGAAGGCCATAACCCCAGACGGCTGGTTCAAGACTGGCGACATCGGAGAGATTGATGCCAATGGCCATATCAAGGTCATCGACCGTGTCAAGAACCTCATCAAGATGCAGGGCGGCGAGTACATTGCGCTCGAAAAGGTCGAAGCTGTCTATCGCGGAAGCAAGTACGTGGGGAACATCATGGTGCACGGCGACTCCTCGCATCCACGAGCCATTGCGCTTGTCAGCCCGAATGAGAAGAACCTAAGCGAGCTGGCGAAGAGTCTGGGAGTCGAGGAGAAGCACATGCATACCGACAAGAAGGTCAGAGACGCCGTTCTGAAGGACCTGGGCGGAGTCGGCAAGAAGGGAGGCCTGGGCGGCTTGGAGATGATCACCAATGTCGTGCTAGTAGATGACGAGTGGACGCCTGCTAACGTATGTTCTTTACTTTCTCCCCCCACCCGAAATTCTTTTTCTTTCTTTTTCGTGAACAGATTGTTTGCTTCGGTGGAATGCTAATCCTTTAATAGAACCTCGTGACGGCAACACAGAAGGTGAACAGAAGAAAGCTGAAGGAGAAGTACGGCAAGGAGCTCGAGAACGGATTCAAGGGATAGACATCAATTTCATGTGTTTACGAGCAAGATGTTGGATATGCCATCATCTCTACGGCATCTGGGTCGAGAGAGCCCCGAAACAGATTATAATAGTCAGCTTTTATAATATCAAATAATGAATTTCTTCACTTCAGAAAAGGAACGACAGAAGGAACAAGGAGCACCCGACGAACTTGATCAGTAGAAGAAGTGAGCCAGGTATTTCGAAGAAGATCTCCTGTCAATGTCTTTCTAGGAGTCTCGCAGCTCTTTGACGATCTTATCATACGACTTCCGTTGTTAAATTTCAGCATGATCCCATGATAACGGCTTAGGACGTATCTACGCTTTACTATGGTCGACTCGGAATAGCCAACAATAACAGTGCAGGACTGTTGAAATCAACACCCCGATGCTGCGGCCTGCAAGGCAAGCAAAGCAAGACCGTGAATAACTCAACTCGCTGGTATCCTACACGCCAACGGTAATACTCGTTTGTTCTTCAAAATTTTGCTCACCGCCTTCACCCACGTATATATCAAAGCAAAAGGACGAAAGATAAAAACATGAACATGATCGCAGATCACAGTATGCACAAAAAAATTAAATAAAAGATTTGGTGGGCAAAGTGTCCAGCAGCGTGATCTAGAATTATGCATAGTAATAGGATATCATCCTCTTGTTTTTCTTCCTGATGGAGCCGAACGCCGTCCTAGATGCAAATCCCGCTTCGCTATGTGGTGGTGTGTATGCGTATCAGAGAATAGAGAAAGAAAGAACACCCCCCCCCCCCCTCCACATTCTATCACAGATCTTTACGCTTGTAAAACAGCATGAACGGCGTAAACTTGTTGGTACAGTCAAACCACTCGCGCTCCAAGGGCGAGTTGTTTCCCGAGGCTCGGACATATCGTCTGTATACGTCCTTGTCATTGCACACGAACCATTTGTCCTTCTCTGGGCCGTTGTCCTTGACGTGTGCGATGTAGTGACCCCCGTTGGATGAGGCGCCTCCGTGTGTGATCACGGCGTAGAGGTCATACAGGTAGCGACCGAAGCCGTCTTCCTTGGCGTTGGGGTTATGGTCGAGGCTGTACCTGGAAAGGTCCAGATTTTCGACGTCGAACTTGATCTTGCGCATGACTTTGGCGCCGTTAAAGTCCCACCTCTTGAATCGGATGGCCAAGAGTGGTGGGAGACGTGCAAGCTTGGTGAAGGCCTCCTTAGACATGTGACGTTCGCCGATCTCAGTGCCACACTCATAACCCGTGCCTCCATCTGCTCTTCGAATCTCCTTGGTGTTATATTGCTCGTCTAGAAGTTCCTTCAGAGTCAGATACTGGTCGGTATCAGAACCAGTTATCCCAAGGTCCAGGTAGTTGGAGTAGCCAAAGCTGTCGACGGAATCCCCGCAAGTCTGACAAATATTCCTGTCAACGTGCAGAACACCCCAGTATGTTGTCATGATGGTGTCATGAAACGATTTGTAAAGCCGCCAAGATTCCAGTGCCAGATCGGATGGTGATAATCTGCGAGCTCTGTCCTTATCAGCTTTCTTCAGATCTTCGCCTGGTTGGGAGTAGTTGACGAATGCGGTATCGCGACTACGATTTGTTTCGTTATCTAGTTGTGAGAAGACGAAGTCAAACAAAAATTCTGATGAATCGTGCTGGGTACCGTCACCGAACTTGAAAAGTCTGTTGGAACCTGGTAGACGGTATCCTTGGTGGATCGACTGGCAGTATTTCTAAGATAATGTTAGCATTGAGATTCTCAAATAGACATTGCATTGGTCCAGTTATTGCATCTTCCACCAACCTCTGATGGGGTGAGGCAGAATCACATGAAGCGTCAAGCGAGAACATCGCGGTGAAATCAATGGAGGGGACGAAAGGGTTGTAATGACCTGTGGATCGACACAGAATACCTTGAGGTATAGCAACTTACCATGAATGTGGTTGGCTGCATCGACTCGAATTGTCTGCCAGCAAGCCACTCAATCAGGTTGCCAAGTATTCTGGACATAAGTTGCGGCGTTGGGGCTGCAGGCCTCCACTGGTCAGCCCATTCCTTCCTTGCAAGTTCAGAAGCGAATCCCGGCGAAGCCAGGATAGCTTGTATAGCAGAATTCGCAAAGCAGTTCATGTGAGGATTGATGAGCCCGGTAGGCCGGTCGCGGGTTGTGGCCTCTGTTAGAGGCCCCTTCGCGGGTACGACATCGTTGGCGGTAGATCTGCTAGAAAGCCCGCTGTAACTTGTTCGTGGAACAGAAGGTGCTGGACGGGCCGGGGGTGCTGGTGGGAGGTCGGTCTCGAAGTGTGATCGGGAATCAGTGACTGGGGCGGCCATGGACTCTTGGATTTCAGAGGTCGAAGGATACCGTCGAAGGAAGTCTGCCGTGGATCTGACAAATTCTTGCGGTGATTTTGCAGCTGCCTCGTCTTCTTGGATCTTCTTTTCAAATTCCTTGATCTCTTCGGGTCTCAGAGCCTTGGTTTGAGCTCTGGCGCGACGTCTTTGTGCCGGCCTGAAGCGCCGAAGATCTGTGCGTGGCTGGCTAACTGCTGCTGATGTCTTGGATTCTTGAAGACTATAACGGCCAAAAAGATCGACCCAAGCTTCGACGCCGCCGCGCAAAAGTTTTGGCTTGTGTCGGAGTTCTCTTCCGTAGTTGAACTGGTCGAGGCCTTGATAGAGGACAAACAAAGCTGTCGCCTGGTCGTCCCCTTGGGGCCCGCCGGGTAAGGAAGAGGAATCGTCGTCGTAAAGAACGACGAGATCAAATTTGGCGCGATCCTCAAAGGCCCTCATTTCTTCATCAGGCGCGATACCCATACTCTCCTCGATGTCATCCGCAGATATATGCCCCCGAGCGAGAACAGAAGGCTCAATGCAGATGGTATTTTGTGACATGATATGCCCGTCATCAAACTCCTCACGACTGCGAACATCGATGAGAAGCAAGCGCACAGCATTTGCACCTTTTTGCATGTACTCGCGGAGTTGCTCGGGGGTAATTGTTGTCCCGGGCGGTATTTGCACCCGCGGTGATGCTGGCGCGTGCGTCGTCACGAACGTTTCTGGTGTAGGCCTTGCCCCGATATCTATGGAGTTTCTGGCCGATCCAGGAGCAACAGATGCTATAGAGTTCGTTCGACTGAACATGCCTCGGGGGGTGCTCGAAGGCAGATTTGCTACCTCGCTGGTGACAGTCCCTCTGGCGGGACTGTATATGGCGTCGGGCATCTTGGGCATGGTTGGTACCGAACTGTTCACCTTGGGTCGGGGTATGTCCCTGGGCCCGGAGGGCTTTGTCTGAGTATTCAACGCATCTTTGCTTACGCGCAGTTGGGCAAACCTGCTGGCGAGGTCTTGAGGACCACCGTTGGCCAAGGGCTTAATTGCGTTCCCATGCAGGGCTTGTGGTTTTGGCTGGACTGTGGGCTTTGCCCTATGGGGGGAGCTTGTGCTGCCATTCCTGCTGTGTTTGACGGGCTGGCCATTGCTGGTGCTGTCGACATGGACACTTTGCGATCGCGAGTGCGTTCCGTTGGTCTTGGAAGTTCGACTCGGCAGGTTGGTGGGTGCGTTGGGAAGGTTCATGAGCAGGGCACTTCTGGGCTGTACGCCACTCCTTTGATTATCGGCCCTGATCTCAGCCTTGATGCCGTCGAAGCGCTCCGAGTATCTGGTGATGTTGGTCTTTAGAGCGAGGTATAAGCGGCCCAGGTCTGTGCGATCATTCTTGACGGCAGGGTAGTCCTTGTGCTTGGGTATCTTCTCGACGGCGATGGTGAAGGCCTTGATGTATTCGCGCAAGGCCAGGTCGTTACGGCCGAAGTCGCCGAAGGTGATGGCTTGTCGCATAGAAGCGTCGCCGGTCTCGAGGACCTTGCGCAGTGGCGTATGGGGGTCCAAGTCGACGGTGACGGATGTTAAGTCGTCGACATGAGGATATGGTTCCTTCCGGCCTGGACCTGAGGCTGAGCCCGAGCCTGCGCTTGAGCCATGGCTAGGGGAAGAATAGCCATGGGCAGGAGCAGCCATAACGGTTATATCATGTCGAGGTGAAGAATGGGGGACGTGGGTAATGTATGGTAAGTCGCAATACGTTGTTAGTCAATCTAGTTACATGTATCGCCGCAATGGTTCTCAACTGCCTTGCATGTGGCTGCGACTGACGTCGTGCGCAGGGTGAAGCCCAATGCGGTACATTAAGCGGGTTGAGGTGGGATGTGTCCCATTCAGCACTGCACAGCCGACCGGGGGGGCCAAATAGTTCGGTATGACTTTACTTGCTGTGTGTGATTACAGTATGCATGCTATGGACTAATTCACGGGGGCCGAGGGAGAGAGCAAATGTACCATTCCGTGTTTTCTTGTGCATTTTGTATTGTGTTGTTTTATTCCCTTTGGCTCACTAGCAATGCATACAAAACATGGATAGAGTTTCCAAGTTATGTTTCATACACACCGTAGTGTCCGCCATTCGCCTCTGTTCTGTAATATCCAGGGAAGAGTGAAACATTGAGCATCTCTCATAGCTACTGTACAACCATTCTAGCGGTTGGTTCAGTTGGAATCCCGATCCACCAGTTATGGACTAAGCTTAGGTTAGGTTAACAGGTGAGCTCTAAGTTAACTTAGGCTCTAAATGCTAGGCTCTAGGCTGCTAGGCTCTGCGCTCTAGGCTCTACTACCACCTATGTAACCCGGGATGGCCCCGCCAATACTTTACTTACATACAGCACACATGTAGTCAACCTGACGGCTTGACTTGACGGCTTGGCCACTGACGGCCTGCCTGAAGCTCAAGCTCCACCATTACCTTACCTAGCTTCAGGCGGAAAGTATCCCTGTAAGTTAAGTTATGTAATTCATGCTTAACGAGCCTCATCGGTGCTGCCTTGTCTTGCCGCGCAATCATCAAGATTCAAACGTCGCGGCCTTGCCTCCCCAGTCCGTCTTGTTCTATTTACAAAACATAGTGTTGACAGTACCGACCAACCTAGACACCGCAAGTCTTGACACCAGCCCCTCCCCTACCAATCTGCCCGATCTATATCTACGCCGAACAGCACAACGACACATCCAACCCTATTCGCAAGCCGCCACAAGCAAGATGATGGGAGGCTGGTGGTCTTCCTCGGCCAACAGTGCCTTGGACGAGCAGATAGACAAGGCCACCGGCAGCAGTCTGTAAGAGATAACCCCCAAAGCAAGGCATCGCCTTGGCCGCGCAGGAACTGACCACCGCCTTGCGCACAGAGAGGATATCGCACTCAACCTCGAGATATCTGATGTCATAAGATCCAAGACGGTCCAGCCCAAAGAGGCCATGCGCTCTCTCAAGCGTCGCGTTGGCAACAAGAACCCAAACACCCAGCTCAGCGCCTTGAACCTGACAGACACATGCGTCAAGAATGGCGGCCAACACTTCCTCGTCGAGATCGCCTCGAGAGAGTTCATGGACAATCTCGTCTCCCTCCTCCACGCAGTCGGCCCCGCCGCCGTCAACCTCGACGTACGCAGCAAGATCCTCGAGCTGATCCAGTCGTGGGCTATCGCCACTGAGAACCGCTACGAGCTCAAGTACATCGACGAAACCTACAGGTCCCTACAGCGGGAGGGTTTCCAGTTCCCTCCACGCGTCACCGTCGCCAGCAGCATGATCGACAGCAGCGCCCCTCCCGAATGGGTAGATTCCGATGTGTGCATGCGGTGCCGCACTGCCTTCACCTTCACCAACCGCAAGCACCACTGCCGCAACTGCGGCAACGTCTTTGACCAACAGTGCTCTGCCAAGACGCTGCCCCTCCCTCATCTGGGCATCATGCAGCCTGTACGAGTCGACGACGGATGCTACATCAAGCTTACCGACAAGGCTGGCAAAGGCGGTCCCCCGGGCCCGGGCCAGGGCCAGGACCATACGCCTACCGTTAGCTCTTTCCCACACAAGAACAGGAGCTCGTCGGCAGCCGTCATGCAGCCGCGGGACGCTCGGGTGGACGATGCCTTCGACGAGGATCTCAAAAAGGCTTTGGCCATGAGCCTGGAAGAAGTACAAGGCTCCAAAAGCAGCGGCTATACCCCCAACACGACCGCCACTGCTCCAAAGACCAACGGCAGCACATCCTCAAGCAAGCCGGTCGAGGAGGAGGACGATGATCTGAAGGCTGCAATCGCTGCGTCGCTGGCAGACATGGAGGAGCAGAAAAAGCAACACGCAGCAGCACTGAAAGAGCAGACCCACCAGCCCCAGTCTACATCATCATCTACGCCTTTTGCACTGCCCAAAAACGATTACGAACTCTCACCAGTGGAAGCCGAGAACATCAACCTCTTTTCCACACTGGTCGACCGTCTTCAGACCCAGCCTCCCGGTACCATACTCAGGGAGCCGCAAATTCAGGAGCTCTACGACTCGATCGGATCTCTCAGGCCTAAACTAGCACGCACGTATGGAGAGACCATGAGCAAACACGGTGAGTTTCATGCCAGATACTTGGTTGAATATGCCCGTCGCTAATGATTGAAAGATACACTGCTCGACCTGCATTCCAAGCTGTCCACCGTAGTACGGTATTATGACCGGATGCTCGAGGACAGGTTATCCAAGACATATAACCAGCACACAATTGGTGGTTATAATCTCCCGCAACAACGCCAATCCACCGGACCTTATCCCTCAATGCACCCAATCGTGCCGAGCGCTTCAGGCCCGGCCGAGAGCTTTTATACCGGCGAGCAGCCTGTCCACTATGCCCCTCCGCAGCATTACCCACAATCGACACAGACACCACAGCCACAATATGCCAATTACGATCACCGCGCTTCGGTTTCGGCCGTTCCAGGTAGCCAGTATCCTCCCCAGCCAGCACAGAGAGCCGAGAGTTGGCAGACCCAAGCACCTTCAGCACCTGTGCCGTACCCAGGCTATGCTCCCGGTGAGCCACATGCCCACCCTAGTCATCAAACTCAGGCCCCGAGGGCCCCCGAGTCAGTGGGAACACCGGCCTCGGATCCAAATGCAACCTTTTACTACAACAACACTCAGCAGGCACAAGGCCGTCAGACTCCTAGCGCAGTCGGCGACCCTACGCCCTCACCGTATCCCAACTTGCAGCAACCCGCGAACTATAATCGACAATCAATCCCTCCAACGCCCGGCTCAGTAGCATCTCAGCCCGTACAGCAGCAGCAGCAGCCGAACCAACAGCCTCCGCAGTATCAGCAGCAGCAGCAGCAGCAGCAATACTGGCAACAGCCCCAGCATACTGGACAGCAACCACCAGGCTACCAGCCAGCACAACCTGCTTATCAGCCTGGCTACTCACAGGAGTCATTTCCTTCAGCCCCACAACACGCACCACAGCAGCCAGTAGTTGAGGAGAGTCTCATTGATTTGTGAGCTTTTGGGTTTCGGTCAAAAGTAGGGCGTTGGAAGGACCCTGAAGTAGCATTTGTTGGGTGCAACAGGCCTACTCAGCTTAATAGTTGTTGTTTGACTACGTCTTGTAATCATACTTGAGAATTTTTGCAGATACCATTGTCTATTGGCAGAGACAAAAGAAAAACAATGCCCTGAAATGTGTTACTAAGCCATAATTTGTTTTCTCTCCAACTTCATTTGGACATACCAAGCGTCAGTGATTCCAAAGCGGGCAACGCAGAATAGTAGAAACCGAGGTACACTAAATAAAGCCTAATCTCAACTGACACTACCCTCGTGAGACTTTAACACGCAACTCAATCGGCATTCTTTCAAACAACTATGCGAAGGGCTGTACTACATAACACTCGCCATATAGATATGTAGACGAAGCCCCTGCGCTCGATTTGTGTTCGCATCCATGCGACGAAAAGCGGGACGTTCGGATTTATGATCCCCTGAGTTCTCCTCTCCGAGGCCCACTGGGTGAGGGTTACGCCGCGGGGCCCGCAAGGAGCAGTCTTGTAAGTCAGGCTCGCAAATGTCTTGGGGGGAATTATTGTAAAGATGCTCTTGACTGATGCGGGAGTATAAAGGGACTTGTGTCCTCTTTGTTTCTGAATCATGGCTATAGGTAGAGGGGGGGGGGGGGGAAGGAATTGTATTTTCTCGTCAGTCGCAAACCCCCATCGCCAGAACCATCCTATATTCCTAAAGCAACGCCCCTATCTATAGCTTGCATATTCTAGACACTATACCGGAGAGGGAAAAATATGTTCTCTAGTCATAACACCTTCAACCCAAACACGGACATGCCATCCCTGCGTGGCAAAACCGTCCTCGTCACCGGCGGCAACAATGGTCTCGGCCTGCAATCCGTCCGCCACTTCGCCGCGGCCGGCGCCAAGGTCTACATGTGTTCCCGCTCCGTCTCCAAAGCGGAACAGGCAATCCAGTCCTTGTCGAAGCCATCATCGGCGGCAGACCCTGACACAGAACCACCCTCCTCCCCCTCCTTTTCCAACATACACATCCTGCAGCTGGACCTGAGCTCCCTGGAGGCCATCAAGACGGCCGCCCGCCAGTTCCTGTCGGAGAACGACCGCCTCGACATCCTCATGCTCAACGCGGGCATCATGGCCCAGCCCCCGTGCCTCACGGCTGACGGCTACGAGGCGCAGTTCGGGACAAACTACCTGGGGCATGCGGCGCTGGCGAGGCTCCTGCTGCCGGTGCTGACCCGGACCGCAGAGCAGCAGCCCGGCAGCGACGTCCGGGTGGTCACGCTCACCTCGGTGGCCCAGCAGTGGCTCGCGCCCGCGGCGGGCATGCTGCTCGACCGCGTCGGCTCCGACATGGACGACCTGGGCCCCTGGGGCCGCTACGGGCACAGCAAGCTCGCCAACGTGTACTTCGCCAAGGGCCTGGCGGCGCGGTCGCCGGGCCGCATCCTGAGCGTCGCTGTGCACCCCGGCGGGGTCAGGGGCACTAAGCTGCACGACGCGGCGATGAACACGACGGGCAACTGGGTGCAGAGGACGCTGATGGCGGTCGGGGAGAGGTTCATGGCGCCGGTCGAGGAGGGGGTCAGGGGGCAGCTGTGGGCTAGTGTCGCGGATCGTGGCGAGGTGGGGACGGGGAGGGTGTATTATCCTGTCGGGAGAGAACACAAGGGGAGGGAGCTGATGAATGACAAGGAGCAGATCGATAGGCTGTGGGAGTGGACAGAGAAGGAGTTGGTGCGAAGAGGATTTTGAAGCAGCAATTAGCGGACGATCGAGCTATTCGACTGACCAATGTTTTTATGATTTATAGTCAGCTAAGCAATGAAATTTATTGATATGAGGAAGGCCGGGGCTAGGGATGGCCCCGCAGGTTCGACTGAATATATGATATACCTATCCCCGGAGATATAGATCGTCGAGCCGATGCGCCCTCATCTTTGCGACCGGTAGAGGTCCCCTGTAATTCTTGTAATTTTGCTTGTGCATCTCCGGCATCCTCTGACTCTTGGTGATATCGTGCAAAGCAATACCATCACCTGTCTCGATGATGCTGATCGGGCTTTCCTGATAGCTGTACCCGCTTCGGTGCTTCTTGTCCGTGCGCTGCATGTGAAGACGCTGACGCGGATGCTCTCCTTGGTCTCTGAGGCTCATTTGCACAAGCTCCCCAGTGAGCCCTGCATATATGGTCGACGACAAATCCGATGGCTTAGCCAGAGAGTAGACTGGTGATACTGATTGCTGGGTGGGAGGGAGATAGATAGTGCAGTTCGGCCTGTAAAAGTCTGACCTAGCTAGTATATGGCGGTTGCACAGAACACCGGACCGGTGGTTGCATTTGGCGACGTCTGTGGAGTGTGGACAGTATGCCATGGTTGGTGGTTTCGGCGTGGGTACAAGTGGTTGTACTCCGCATGGCAGAGCGTCCGTATAGACATATCCTTTGGTCCATCTGAAGTCGAAGATCTTAAGAGTCGCGGTGCGGGCACTTCCGGCAACGAACCTTTCCATTCCGTGCGAAACAAGAGGACCTACGGGCGCTGATACCTCGAAGTGGTCCTGATAAATCGTGTCTATTGGAGAAGGACTCCGGAGATCTTGCAGGCGAATAGTTGCGTCGTCATACGAGCTGAGTGTAACGTTGCCCCCTCCTCCAGCGATAGACGCCGTACTCAACGGCAGAATATCACGAATAGATTGCTCATATCCGACATCATAGACATAAGACTCTGTACAACGTCTCGAAGACCGCAACTTGGCCGCGTTGATAATCTGGACTCCTGATGGGGTTCTTTTGAGATATCGTAGAGGCTCGGGACTGTAGGTCATGCCTAGAGCCAGGTCCCCATTACCCATGAAACGCACTGCCTTGAGAAATCTGAACTGTTTGGAGTTTTCCATGTTTCTCACACTGACTGCCTCCTTCGGCGCAACGATGGCATCAGAGGAGCCATTATTCTGATCTGCCGAGACCAACGATGGGTCGTTCAGTGGGTAGAAGAACAAGCTATCCTTGGTGATGACAGCCGCTGTGTCTTTCCCATTATTTATGTCCAGGTGTTGTATCTCCTTCTGCTCCAGCGGTACCCGTCCCTCAGATGGTATAGGTTGGAAGTGGACTGCCGAACGTATAGAGTTATTCTTGCCTGTTGATAAAAGTTGTAGATAGCCGCTTGCTCTACCAACTAAGAAGTTGACGCGGTTAGAGGTATCGTTGACGATAGAAAGAGCTGTCACATCATCCTTCCCGCTGGCGAAACCCATTACGGCGCCTTCCACAGACGTCCAAGATTCCTCCCTCCTTGGCGTGAAACGTCCCAGCCGTTTCCGCCAAATCACAAGATCTTCTCCTGCACCCCAAACTATCGTCTCCGCTACGGTACTTCCCGTCAACTTCGAGGTCGCATCCACGATGATGTGAGGTGGGAAGGTCTGTGTCCTAAACCGACCGCCATGACCGTTCGTGGCATGTGGTTTCTTGACGGGTGGGATGAACGATGCTACCGAGAATGCACGTCGATCCCATGCACGGGACTGCCCTGTCACGTCCCTCGTCCAGCCCATACATTCTTCGTCCTTCATGCTTTGAGGCAGCGCTAGGCTCTCGAAATGGCTCCTCAGAAATATGCGCCACCCATCAGTCCGAACCACAGCGTGAAGCTTCTTGCATGTGGATGCAAGGCTCGCCACGCTTCTGGCCGTTTTCAGATATGACAGAATGATGAGCAGGATGTCCAATGGCAGATTTTCGAGCATTGATAAGTCTGCAAGGCTCAACGAAGCCACGTCTAGTTCTAGCATGACTTTTGTTGCTGATTTGCACTCGATGATGTGTGGGTGCTTTTTAAGAAGGTTTGAGATTGGCTGATTATGATATGAATGGTGTCTAGTCAGGACATCTCGAGTCTTATAACCAATCCACTAAATCCATATTAATGGTTTTGTACAAGGATTGTAAGGCCGTGTTTGATATTACAACTAGCAAGCCACGGGCTGTGCCTCTGAGAGTCATTCAATGTGGGACCAGGAATTGACATCATCATTAATGATTGGATCAATTTGCCTCTGACTCACCTGCGGTTAATATTCTCGAGAAAGTGTTGAAAACTTGTCTAGGGACTTCCCAAGACAGAAAATAACAGTGTTATATCGAAATTAGCTCTGGCTCCTAATGCACACAAGCTTAGAAACGCCAGCAGGACACATTTCTGGCTTTCGACTCATCTTGTTCATGCTCTGGGCAAAACTTTAGCCGCCAGTACGGATCCGTAACTGGCTGGCGGCGAAGAGGAAGGCCCGCCCCACATTGAACCCTGTACCTGGGCATGGTTGACAGCGGCGAATTCATACTCGTTGCGTATCCCAGCGTCTGGTATTACTGTAGACCTGGTATTTTATACTGTAGTTCTTCCGATAGCTTGTCCCACACGAGATATTGGCAGGCATCTTCTACCATGATGATATGTGTTGTTTTCTGGCCTTCAGCATCTTGTAACCACTCCCGAAGCTGAGCCCCGAGCAACTAGTCTAACCCCAGCATCATGGGGTATAACGAAGGCCACCACGATAGCCACATCGCAGCCACGACGGCAACGCTTTTGGTTACAATATCTTTGCTATATAGATATATCCTATACCCGGCCTTCTTCTCACCACTGGCAAAGCTCCCAACCCCACACTGGTCCTGCTCTGTTTCCCCAGTATGGATACTCAGTGCTCGATTCTATGGCCGGGAAAACAGGACCTTGCAAGAAGCGCACAAGGAACATGGGCCTATCGTACGGTTGGGGCCCAATGAAGTGTCCGTGAACGACATGGAAGCAGTCAAGACCGTGTACCAGGGAGGCTTCGACAAGCATGAATGGTATTCCGTGTTTGATAACTACGGGTACGTGTTGCAGCATATTGTTAGTTGAGCACAAAAGAAACGCCAGCTAATCAAATCCAAGTGTCCCGTGTACTTTCTCATCATCAGAGGCCAAACATCACTCGCTGAGGAAGCGTATGGTGTCGAATGTCTACTCCAAGTCATACGTCCACTCCTCCACCTCACTCGCTGCGCAAAATCACGAAATCCTTAATTCCAGGCTCCTACCACTGCTGGAGGAATCGACGCACAAGAGTCAAGATCCTCATGGCATTGACGTGCACTCTCTCTTTGCTGGCGTGGCCATGGACTTCATAACCACCTACTGCTTCGGGCTGCGGAACAGCTCGAATTTTATCCAGCAAAAACTGTACCGAGACCATTGGCTCGAACTGTACAAGGTCCGAAAAGGCTACGGGTTCTTCGACCAGGAGTTGCCCCGCCTGTCGAAGGCCTTGCGGTTCGTCGGGCTGAACCTGACCCCATCGTGGGTGACCGCGGCGAACAGGGAGCTCGAAGCTTGGTGCAAGAAGCTCTGCGATTCCGCGCGGGTATTCCTGATAGACGACACCGAAGCAGATCCGCAAGGCACGGCAAACGACCCAGTGGTCCTCCGCTCTCTGCTGGTGGGCATCGAGAAGGAGGAGAGCACCAGCGGGGCCGCCTCTCCGCTCTACTCGACCACGATCCAGCGGCGGGAGCTATCGCTCGCCTCCGAGATGTTCGACCACGTCCTCGCCGGGCAGGAGACCACGGGCGTCGCGCTGACCTATGTCTCATGGCACCTCTCTCGGTCACGAGATCTGCAGCGCGAACTGCGCGCGGAGCTCCTCACGCTGCTGCCGGACATGCGTCTCCGAGAGGGTAAAGCCGCAACCCCGGACCCCAGGCAATTGGACAGACTTCCGATTCTCCATGCCGTGATCACGGAGACGGTGCGTCGCTATGCCCCAGCCGGCGGGCCCGAGCCTCGCGTCACGCCAGCGGCATCATGTCGCATAGGACCGCACGAAATCCCCGGCGGTGTCCGGATCTCTGCCTCCGTATACAATCTGCACCGGGACGAGAGGTATTTCCCCGACCCGGAGACCTGGGATCATACTCGGTGGTTGCCGAGGGACGGGGACGAGGACGAGGAGAAGAGGAGAGATCGGCAGAGACAGTTCTGGGGGTTCTCGAGCGGAGGGCGGATGTGCCTCGGGTCGAACTTTGCGATGCATGAGATGAAGTTGGTCGTTGCTGCCATCTACTCGAATTACATGAGTCACATTGTCAGTGATGACGGCATCGAGCCCACCGATGGATATACTGCACATCCTACAAGTGGGCAGTTGTGGCTACGCTTCGACAAAATCGCCTAGTCTCTACCTCTGGCGGTGTTATTAGCATTAGAGATCACAATATGAGTCCAAACTTCAGAATCATTTGGCTGCTTCCGTCTAGCAGTGATACTTCACGATGTCTCTTCTGCTTGAAGCATAAACCGGGCTCATATTTAAAAATGGGAGCTCAATGGTAGTAACAACTCCAAAACAGACGAGACTGCTAGTCATGGCGCTTAAAGGACCCAATGATGATGTCTCTTCTTCCCTAATATCTCTACATTGAATGAATGGCATATATGATTATACCCCAGCCTGTTTATTAGGCAAAGCCAAAGCCCTGCGCATTTTCCAATGCCATCCCTAGCCTCTCCTTCAGCACTTCCCTATCTCTGTATTCTGGTAACAGCAGGGTACCATAACACGTGTAGGCGGTTGGTAAATGCCCCGCGTCGCCCTCCTCGGCGCCATTGCGCTGAACAACGAATTGGACATTTCGCATCCCACCGACAGGCACACGATCGCTCGCCGTGACGAATTCAAGCAGCTTGCGCTTCATATGGTCGTCGTAGCGCTTGACGATGCTCCAGAAGTCGCGCACAGTACGGTGTGAGGCATCCCAGCCTACATAACGTGCTGCACGACGAAGCTCGGCAATGTCAATTTCCTGGGTACCCTCAACCATGGATTGTAGGAGTGGCGGCGTGAGTAGTCGTAACGATTTAGTGCTGAGACAAGTGCGGAACCCGCGTGCGAATGCTTTGTATTGAGGCGCGACACTAATGTCCGTGAGGTAGCGGATATAGTCGCTCACGTAGGCTTCACGGTTGTCGCCGGTAACGAGTGGTGCATCTTCAGGGTTTCCTGAAGCAAGCGTTTCAGCGGATGGGTACTGAGGGAATTGAGGCCAGGAGATATTATTGGTTGGCTCCATTTGGCGCGATATAGGTTGGCCGAACATATCGATTGAGAACTCGTAAGTGCGTGCGAATATGTCTTCCACTGAACCATCGGCTTCGTCCCATTCGAGTAATGTTGTGAGCCCATTGGCAAGATCCGGCCAGCCATCTGCAATATGGTGAAGCTCCGTGACGGATTCGTTAAGAAGCTTCATGTATAGTGCTTTCGGAAATGTGATGGGAAGTGTCAAGCCGTTGAAAACGGCTAAGGATATGAGCAATCCCACGAGCTCAAATTTCCATTCTGGCTGTAATGATCCGGGCTGGAACCACGTCATCCGTGTCCTGTCGTCAACTGTAAAGGCACCATAATCTGGATTTAAGGCTTCCGCAATGGCAAGCCTGAAGAATTCCTGTTGGACACCTCCAGAATCAAACCCTTCTTCTCCGCTATCCTCACCGAGGTGGATTTTCAAGGGCCGCAGAAGTTCGCGCTCTTGCCTCCTCCATAACTGATCGAACGCGTCCCGGATAACTGTCTTTCTGCCAATATCAAGAATTAGGAACTTCGAAGAGGCGACCTTGAGCAAATCCTGAAGCACATCTTTCTGGTGTCGATCAGTCACGAGACTATCTGGCGCAACTATTGCACTTATCCTGGTCTGCAGTGAGCTAGACTCCTCGTAGGCCCGACTCATTCGTGAAAAGTTGATTGCGCGAAAGTAGGTCACTAGTGAAGGAGAAGAGAACATGTATGGATGATCAAGGAGATGGGCTTTTTGCCTTGAAGTATTGCACGCCAGCCAAGTAACCGGCGTTTCAATGGAATCTAGTCTGTCCCCGAAATACTCGGTGCGGAAGACGGCATCTCCCAGGAGCAGGGACTTGCGTTTTTGGTCTATGAGAAATGAGCGGCTTGTTTCTAAAAGAATTGTCACGAACGTTTACTTACGCATGGCAGCAATCAGTGAGAGAGCGCCACCAAATGGGCCGTCACCCGGGACCTCCGGATTTCCCTGCCATTCACAAAGCATAACAGTACGTGCCCAGTCGAGAAGTAGGATTGGGACGCGTTTCTCGTGTATCTCGCGTTCAGTAAATGGGAAATCTGGCAAGGCCGAGGAAATGTCTCTGCCAGGTTCTAGGTGTGAAAGGAAAATATCGAGAACAGCTGTGTGCTCTGAACCCTCTTCGGGGTCTCTGTCTTGCTCTGCGAGATCATCGAAGTATATGCGCGTTGAAATGGCCGCGAGAAGCCTCCTGGCTAATCGAACGGCCAACTCGTCGGTAAATGCATCCTCATACTCGAGAAATAATGGAATGTTCTGCCCAGTGCTGGAGCCACGCGATCGATTCCGTGACATATCAAAAAGTTCTGTTGCATTGTCCACAAGAGGAGCTGCGGCTACAAGAGCGTGAAAACAAACCGACAACAAGAACCCAGCTTCCTCATTTGACAGAGAAATCCTGTGATGCTTAGGGACAAGGGTAGCGTTAAGTGATCGCGGTGACCGCAGAGCCTTCGGTGGAGCAAACAGGCTTGCCGATGCTTGCCACAGACTGTCGAATACCAAGCTTGGCGCAGCTCTGGTCATTCGTAACATGCGATACCACAGCGTTTGCGAGTCGATTAGACCGTCCTGTGTCGCAAATGACGCAAGAATGGCACAAGGATCGCTGAGAACATTGAAAATGCTTTGTTCAACAAACAATTTCCACTCAAATTTTAGGTGCTGGGGACTTGTCTTTTGCATAGTTTTCTGCCTTCTTAGAGGATTCGAAGACTTGGAACCCTTGAAGGGTCTAGAAATGGTCGGCGGTTCAAGCAGGTGACTTTCCAATGTCCCATCCTGTTGCAGAACGTCACAGAGGAAATCGATTAAATCCGTGTTGAGGCGTGACAATGACTGCGGGAGCTCCGCTTCAGCTGTTCCGCCCGGATTTTCTTGGTCTAATGGGACTTTACTGAAACCGCTCTGGTTGATAGAAGGCCGAAACGGTTCTTTATCACCTGCGACAAACCCATTCACCGCCGCAGGAGACCGTGATTCCCGGTCATGATGCTCACATGCGTTGGATGAGAGACGCAGCCCTTGCTCGTCACCTGTGCCATTGGTAAGTCGCTCGCTCGACCGCTGGCGCATAATCTTTGAAGTCGTTCTGACAAGCCTTTTTGGAGTGTTGGCGTTTTTCGATACTATGGATATGGGAGAAATAGGCTCGTGTATGTTGCCATCTACTCGAACTCCTGCGGCATGGTCCATTGATAGTGACTTGGGCTTCGATGGGGTCCGAGCCCGATTACCTGAATTCGTCCTTGATTGAGGCGGGCGCGTGCTGCCATTAGCATTGCTATTGCCGTTCAATGATGAAGTGTCTCGTCGCGGATCGGTTAAAGAAATCGGTTCGAGGATCCATGGGTCTTGGTCACGATCCATATTCTGCCTTGGTGACAAGTCCGAGTCCTCCAGCTCAGCTGATGAGTTATTTGAGGGCACGAACAGTTCATCGTCAGAGTCATTTGGTGTTGAACGTTCATTGTTGCCGCCGGGGTGGGCTCTTTGCTCCAGGATCGCGGCAGCCTTGTCAGATATGGCGTCGATATTGCTGGGTGTCATCCATTCCAACATTTTGTATGCGACCGATCCGAAGACATTTGCTGCAAATGAACGGTAGTCCTTGCGAACAGGCCGTTCGTTTATGGAAACCCCCTGGACCTCATTCGAAGGCGGCGACAGGTCGAACTCGGATTCCTGACCATGATTATGAGTTTTCTTTTGGGTTGGGTTGCGCTTCGATGCCACCAGGCTCGGCTTTGACGCTGGATTCTCTTGAGTGGGCGGCAAGTGACGGCGGATGTTCTCCCTTTCCTCTGCCGAGACATTACGCGGACTGGCATTTGACCTCTTCACTTTCCGACTTTCGCCAGGATGGCTTTTCGTGATGCGAGGTTTTGGTCCAAAGATCAAAGGCTTGATGGCGTCGCTAGGATTCCTTTTCGTGTCGAGATTGGGGCACAGGTACTGTTCTGGATTGTCCTGGCTTGCCATGTGGATAGCCAACGTGCGCGCACTCACGGGACTGTATCGTCGTATGGGAGCCTTGCCAGCCAGGCGCCTCCTGCAGCTGAAGCATGATGATGTTGGGCAATCGTCGTAGCCGCAGCCATAGCGTAATTGTGATATGAACTTCTCGACAAGCAGTTGCAGATTGTGTCGGCGCGTCGCACGGTGTATTGAGTATACTCGTCTGGGATTCTCGATTTCGACGACCAGTTCTTTCAGCTCGGGCGGCGCGTCGTACGGGAGGCGAGGGAAAGGAACTTCTTCCCATAGGGCGGCTAGGATCTCCGCCTCGAGATCAGCATGCCCTCGGCCATGGCCGTTGTTGGAAGCCTGCGGAGTCATATCATCGAAACGCGAAGGATAGGGGAATGCTGGCTAAGTAGGACTCATGGGCAATCAGCCTCGTTGAGAAGATCAGAAACTAAGTTGGTCGAGGCTTCCTTGCCAGCCGGGCCAATGACGTGCTGTTGGGTCTAGAACAAGCACTTCGCTTGGTGTACGTGAAGATTTGGTTGATATACAGTTGGGATTGAGTGATGTGATGGCTCAAAACTGCCCGCAGGAAAGAAAATAACAAGCTGTCAACGGCTGAGATACCGGGCGGTACGAAACAACTGCACCTGAAGTGAATATAGGATTAAGCTGCACGCAATGCTGCGCCGATCAACCAACCGGGGGTGCCGGTGCAGCTTTCGAGTCCCAGGTCAGTACCAAGCGTGGATATCCGGGTGCGCTGGCGCTGGCGCTGGTGCTGGTGCTGGTGCCTCGGTGCTCATCTGTCATTTGCGTACGGATTATTACAGCCTCCATCCAGCACGGCCCGTTGCCCGTTTTACTGTACTAACCTAACCTACTGTGTACATGCGATGGAAGGTTCCACCGTTTCGCAATGCTACGGCAGTGCCACAGCGCCTGGCAGCCTGGGCGACCACAAGGTCGGGTGATTGTATGGTTGGTTTGTGTAACGATTAACGATGGGGCTCGAGGAGAACGACTCCGATGCTCCTTGCAGGTAGTCAAGTAACCGGGTCCCCGCTATAATCCATACATACACAATCCATAATCCACCCACTTCAATCATCGGTACTAAAAGCTGCTGGGGTTTAGTTCAAGTTGCCACCTCAGTCGACGATGAGTACTGGGTAGATACTACTTCCAAGTTTGTATTGTTGGCCAAAGCTGTGATACGCAGCATATATACCGGTAACAGGATGCTAATTAGAATGGGAAATAAAATGCTAAATAGGGGGAGGGCTATTTTTCACGTCTCGATTTCTGCCAGACGCAGTAAGACTGGATCATTGTTTCAATCATGTACAGGATGCTGACTTTCTGTCCAACCCGCGGTGACGGTTCGACAAGTTGACATGGTCAATCTCGTTCCCCATGAGAAAATGTTGGAGCCCGTTGGCGCTGAGCACATTGCTGAATAAGAAGAAGTCTTGGGCACCCACCCAACGAATACCCACCAGTCGGGAGGCAAGTTACACACATAGGATACCAAGCACGTAGTATGTATCTACTGTAAGATGCCTTATGGATCCAGCTAGTATCGCCAAGCATGAGCCCTGGCATTGCCCTTGACGTACATGTCTTGATAAGCGATAAAACCTGAGAAATCTACGAAAACCCCCACCAACGCCACCTGCCGGAATTTTTGTGAAAGGGTCTGAAGGGAAAAGGTCCTCCTGACCTGATGTCCGCGTGCCTGAGGGTAGAATACTTCCCTTTTTGTTAGAAATTAGGTCATTGGCAAGTCTATGACTGTTGCAGAATAAAGATAGTCTAAGCTCGGGCTCGTTCTTTTTACTAATCCTCGCTTTCCTTGGGCGTCGAGATTTTTGGAAACTCCATAAAAAAAAGAACCCCTCATAACCGCCACTTACACCTGTGACTTCTGTCATACTTCTTTTGGCGTCCACAGACAAGACAAAACAATCCTGCCGGACCTTGCTGTTCCTCACGGCATTCAACTGACTCTTGACTTCACTCCCGTCTTCTCCGACATCTCCTGCGTATTGTTCACTCTTGTTTGTGATCCAGACCCCCGCCGAACAACCGATCCTCTTTGATCAACATTCCAAATCAATCAAGATGGCGTCTATCGCGGGCAGTCGCAATGCCTCATCCGGCTTCTCTGGCAAACCCGACACGTCTTCGCACCAATTCACCTGCAATACTTGTCAGGTTGCCTTTCGACTTGCCGATACACAGAAGGGCCACATGAAGAGTGATTGGCAGTAAGTCATCTTTTAACTGCACACGATTGCGCCAGAAATGTGGTTTGCGTTGCAGTACGTCATGGCATAACCTCAGTGCTAACATGTGCCTCACTTACAACAGTCGGTATAACCTCAAACGTCGCGTTGCATCGCTACCCCCCATTTCATCCGAAGTCTTCACCGAAAAAGTCCTGCAAGCCCGCGCTGCCACGGACGCCGAAGCCGATCGTGCCGGATTCCAGCAGGTTTGTGACGCTTGTGAGAAGTCCTACTTCAGCGAAAACGCCTACAAGAACCACATTGGAAGCGCTAAGCACAAGGCGAAAGAGTTGGCCATGCAGCGTCGCGCTGAGGGTAGTGTCGCTGGCGACGACGCTGCAAGCACCATTGTGAGCTCAACCTTCTCCCTGGGCGAGCCGCTGCCCAAGGAGGAAGTCGACTCAGATGCCGAAGATGAGTTCAGCGAGGTCGTTGAAGGCCTAAAGAAGGCAAACATCTCAAATGAGAGGCCGTCTCCAGTCAAACGCCCATCGAACCCCGCGCCTACCGAAGAGGCTCAACAATCTAGAGAACATACCATTTCGGATACTGCAAGCCAAGGCGACGTCTCAAGTGCAGCCACACCTGTTCCTACCTTGACTCTAAAGTCATGTCTGTTCTGCAACTACGACTCGCCCACCATCGCCTTAAGTGTTGTCCATATGGAGAGAATACACGGCATGTTCATCCCGGAAAACCAGTACTTGGTGGATCTAGAGGGCCTGCTCAAGTCTTTACAGGAGCGCATTCAAGAGCTTGCTGAGTGTCTTTACTGTGGCAAGATGAAGAGCAATGCTTTCGCTGCACAAACTCACATGCGGGATAAGGGTCACTGCAAAATCCCCTTCACAACTGAGGATGAGCAACTTGAGATTGGCGAGTTCTACGATTTCCGAAGCACATACTCGGATGACGAATCAGAAGACGAGGAAGAAGAAGATGCTGGTAAGCCTGTCGGTGGCGCCAAGCTTGGAAACAAGAGGGCAACCAAGGCTGTTGGCGAAGACGGTGACGAGATTATGCAGGAAGATGGAGATGGTTGGGAGACCGACAGCTCTGCTTCATCAGTTGACTCCGATGAGCTGACCTCCATCCCTGTTGATCTTCACCTCCATAAATATGAGCGACTTGACAAGCATCCTCACCACTCGTCCCACGATCCTCGCCATCATCATCAGACAGACGGCTGGCATTCCCATGCTCACAAGCACCGAGCCGTTTTCTACGACGAAACATCGCTGCACTTGCCGAACGGCAAATCTGTGGGTCACCGATCTCTCAACAAATACTGGCGCCAGAACCTGCATGCCCATCCTTCGCCTGAGGAACGCCTCGAGAGATTGGCTCTTGAGGGTAACGACGACGCTATGGACGTCGACGGCGAGGGTAACCAGGTCTCTACCCGTGGTGAGCGTGGTCGCAATGGTGCTTTGGTTTCACGAGCAAATGGCAACCTGGGTATGACCGGTGTCACAGACGAGAAGAAGCAGGAAGTTCGCCGCGCCGAACTGCGTGCCCGCAAGAGGGAGCAGAATGCTCAGCGTCGTAACGAATGGACCGTGAACAAGCAAAACAACCACCAGAAGTACTACAACTACCAAATCTTGTAGAGCTTGGAATTATGGTTGCGGTCGGTGATGAGTGTTCAGACTTGCTCGCAGTTCACGAAGATGCATTTTCTTTTGCAATGATATAGGAGTGATTCGAAGAACGCTGGCTCTGCTGGGGGAGCAGGCAAGTATCTGCCCTTTGGGCGATTATGGAGCGGTTCAATACATAAAACATCATGATCAATAGAACAATGTTTCACTTATCCTATGTTCCCTATCGTCGGACTGGACCTGACATGTTTGTAAGGCCCATTGACACTAAGCTAGTTTAGAGCCGTTCGAGAACAACAATAGCCTTGCTCTCTGCAGACCTTTCTGTAACATTTGCCAGGCCGTGGGGCTTTGGACTCTCATTTGCAGCGCGCTTCAGAGTTTTGCCAGAATTATGTTGTCTGTTTCACTGAATATCGACTAATATATTCCCAGTACTTTTGGTCAGAGCTGACTTCAACGCCGACTTACTCGGTAGATTCCCAGACGAACGTTGCGTGCCTGCACTAGATTTCCGAGACGACTTTCAGCGGTCCCCAAAAACTCTTGGACTAAAGTCTCCTTGACTTGCTTGCCGGCTTATCGTGGATAGTCTTCCAATCCCAGCATGTTACTACCGTTATCGACATTATAGAACAACCTGACAATTGTAAGAAACGTTATAACTGCTACGATGTAGGAAAATTGTACAAGGCTAATACTATTAGTATGGTAAAACCGAATCAGGTTGCGTAAGTCGGATTAGTCGCACTTGGGATTGTCCCAACATATCCACCACAACATTAATGAAATACGTCTCCGAAGCCTTTCCTTGTCATCATGGCGTAGCTTTTCATGCTGTCCGGGGTGTAACCAGGTGAATTATCTGAACCTGGACGTCTGCGCCACTGGCCTCATTCATTGCTTGAGTTTTCATGATGCGGGACGTCTTGATTAAAGACACTATCGCGTATCCGCAGTCAGCAGAGGTGATCGAACGAAAAGAAGGCCTGCTTGCTTATCAACCCTTTCTAGAACGGGGAGAATAAGGAGAAATACCATTTTGTGTGGATCCCAATGGGCTATAAACTAGATGAAGCTTTGCAAGCTAATAGCTTAGAGATATAACCATTTCCATGTTCATCGTAGCAGGTCATGCATTACGACTTACCAACCCTGTATCATATCCTATGCTCTAAACAATATTAGGCGATCTCTCTGAATATTTCATATTCGCGATTTAGTTCGTTCTGAACTCGACAAATATCGGGCTCAAATCAATAGCATAAGCAATCCTCCAGATCATTTCAACTTCCTAAGCGATATCAAACACGAAACAAAAACGCTTGTCATAGCGGACGAGCCTGTGCGTACCAACTGTAACCAAGAAGAATCATACTATCTATGCACAACGGCATGTCACTCGATGCAAGCGACATTCCATAAGGCCCTCCAGCCCGGTTTCCTCGCTACCAACAATGGTCCTCTCAATTGCAGCGTAGTTGCCGTCAAACAAGTATGCAATTGAAGTGTTTGATCCTTTCTAACCTGTTTTCTGTGGATTGTCTAAGCTGGGTGCTCGTCTGTACAGGATCAACTTCATATGACCTTGTTACTAGATATAGCACTCGCCTACCAACCACAGCAAATTTGCTACACAAGACACACATACATACATCTACTTGAGGCATCGAATCGACGTTGTGCAAAGCCGTTGGAGTAACATTTGAAGTCAAGCACACAGATTCTCATTGTATATGCTCCTATTGGTTGAGATACTCTCTTGTTTCTCCTATATCATTCCACCTTATTTTTTTGAACCTGTCTAACTCCCTAGAAATAGGCAGTCGTTCGTGGCGCTTCCAAAGCCACCTTGCTGACGCAATTGCCCACATGGCTCTGCATCTCTCCTATATGATGATATGGTTTCGTCTGTTGCGTCAAACAGCGGCGACCAGCTCCACTTACTCACTCTTCTGAAGACTCTTGTGCGACAGGTAGATGATATGTGAGTAAAAGAGGCCGACAAAAATATAGACACAGAAAAAGTATGGCGTTACCCGGAATCGAACCGGGATCTTCACGGATCAGTTGTTGGTTTGAAATTCAAGCCACAACATGATGTACTAACCATTATACTATAACACCGACGTGTTGTATCACAGTTGGATGTGATTGGATGAGAGACACCTTGTTAGCAGATCTGATATTCCAAATTTTCATGGCTCTGTGGGTGCTAGGTCCGGGTTAGGTCTTCTCCCACCTCGGATGTCGTTACAATGAACAGTGGTGGGCGACGAGTTTTCATGTTGATCCGAAATCACTCAGTCTGAAATCTAATCACTCGACCATCTCTCTTAGTTTAGCGGCTATTAGATAATGGTTTTGTGGGTGTGAGAGTGGAATGAAGGAGGCGAGTATGATACTGTTATAGCCCCAGGGCGTGGGAGTTTCTTCCAACCACGAGCGTGTATGATTGTCAATGGCCTATGGTTGGCCAAAATGATTAATGCAAAGAGCAACGACAATTCAGGATAGCCTTTCGGGGGTTGCCTATGCTATCTTTGGCACTAGAATACATTACCTGACAGTGCGGCTGTGTATACATACGCAAGAACATTGCTTTAAGTGGAGCTGGGTGACTGTATAACACGTGTGTTCGAAAACATGATCATGGCATTGTAGCATGTGTTAGATCTGCTCCTCCCAATGGTGCTTCGAATACTTACCTAATCTAGTCCTCTCATTCAACTTGAACGGATTTGGGGCAAATGCTCGAAACAAATTCTGTATATCACCTATAATTCTGACACACCCTGGACTTCGTTCTTAGATACTCCATTTGTTATGATTTTTATGTTTTTAATAACAAACCTAACAGATAATCTGATTGAAAATAGTACCTGGGCGATGCCGATGCAGTCAACTCATAACACATTTACTTCACCGTTATAGGACGGGCTAGCGCGTGTGATTTTTGGCTTTGTCGGGTAGTAAGACTTGAGGCGACTATTGGAACCTTTATCTCCACTGCGAACAAGCTCCCCACGACCCAATGATATGTATATATTTTTCTGTTGTTGAAGGCTCTTAGTTAAATGAATTTGCCTGCAAAGACGTAATTGCTGTGACAGTTTTAATGGCAGTAACAATCTTCAAGGAGACATTAAATTAGTAAGTGTAAGACCACGTCCAAGCTAAATATGTAAGCACTCATATAGTCATATAATCTGAGCATTCACTGGCCCCGCGAGATAGCCTATCTCATCTTATCGTATATTGTTCTACTGAATTTCATTCATTAGACCTACCGCGCTTAATAGCTTTCGGGGGTGTTCTATACTTATTGTATGAATAGCAGCCTGTCAAGAACTCACTACAACCCTTGTGACATTTTGTGCGTCCTACTTGCCTGTCATAACATTCAATCGGAATGAGTCTTCTGTCTAGGTGAATAGGGTCGTCATACAGATCTACAAAAGTCCGGGGGTGCCGTTCGGATCCTGTTAGCCGTCCTCATTACCAAAGTCTGAGAGTTTCTCCTCTTTCCTCTTGTATCAGCTTCATCTTCTATTGTCAGAAGTATGCGAATGAGAAGGCTATATCGAGAGCGGTGTCTTCCATTCCCGTTCTTGTAGGTGCTTCGCTGGGAGGATTTCATGAACGGCGGTGGATCCAAGAGACCATCTTATCCCTTCGGTTGATCACCGTACGAGTATTCTCGTTGACGACTGAGGCACAGTTCGAACTCTAAAGTGCTCATTCTTGGTGGCGGAATTCCGTGGAATAAAGCTGCCGGTTATTGCAAACGTCGGCTCCCAATTTAACGCGTAATGCCCTTCTACTTATGATTGTAAGGACTCGACAAGAGTTTTGCCTGACCTGGTAGGTAACTGATTCAACCACACTTGACATCGCGAAAAAGACAGAGGCGGTCCATATTCAATGGCGACATCTGTGCAGAATTGCGGCTATATTAGTTGCTAGCTCCATTCTACAACGAGGAGCTTTGAACGCGGAGAATGCCCTCGGCAACCCGCCGACCCAATCGGCTTTTTGAAGGGCCTTACTGCGGTGGTCACAATCTGGTTCCGAAGGTGATTGCGTTTCGCTTGGCATGCATTGTCCCCTGTATTTATATCGAGGCTTGCGTAAGCTACCCGTTTCCCGCTGCCGCATTCAGTAGGTCAAGCTTAGAGCCAAGAATCATTATAGGCCACTGTGTACGTGAACCTGTACTGCAAAATCATGCGACACCAATCTGCCGGCCCGAAATAGACATTAGGAACCAAAAGTAGATGGAACCACAGATTTACTAATTGATAAGGTTTAGGATTAGACTCCCATGCGCTGTATGGGGGGCATGTGCCTCTAATCCATTTCCATCGAACGAATATAGTGCGTCTTCAAAGGCGAATTGCTTATGATGAAAATACTGAAATGATGGCTAAAGAAAAATTTCAGAATCTTGAGGGGTTCGCAAACATCAGAAATTCATCCCATGAGTTGAGCATCGTTGGTCAAAAACAGGTACCATTCAGAAGAACGAGATTTACATGACTTTGAGGAGGCTCAACCAGGGTCTCGACACGTGCTATATTCGCACTAACCAAATATGTAAGGCACAGAAGACGCCCAGCCGATGGAAGCATACATGGTCTAGATGACAATACCCAATGAAAACATACATATTACTCTAGCACTGATGCTGTCTATGGTTGGAGATGGTTCCACTCCGCAAAGCACGTCTTGCGTTGTGTCAACTAAACCAGCCTTGTAGCCGGCGAAGACTCCTCTTAAAGGACACTGGTCGTTAATGTCACCATGCTCATTGGCAGAGCGCACGTAATGAGGTCGCATCTGTCAAGCAGACAAAATATTACAGAAGTGATGCAATTAAGATGAGCCACGCCATGGTTCATCATAGTAGACTTGCATATAAGATCTCCTGGGGGCTCTACACTATATCTCCAAAACTTCTTTCTATCCAAGGTCCTTCATTCTTTCACAGGACTCCATAACATTCTCGATTTGATCTGACACAATTCTTTTTCGTTCAATATGGTCAACTTCAAGAACTTTGCTGCCTCCTTGGCCGCCTCCTGCATTATTGGAGGCGCCATTGCCCACCCCGGGGAGATCCAGTCTGCCAAGCAGGTCAAGCGTGAGATCGAGAAGTACGCTCGAGCTCAACAGAAGGCTGTTCGCTCTATGGCCAACCTCGCGGACTCGCCCCAAGCCGTGGCTCTAAAAGCTCGGGCTGCTGAGCGTCGCATTGCTACCGTCGCAGCCCTCCGTGCCAAGCGAGGCATCACCAGCAGTAGGTGTAACCACCATATGACAGACTTATAACAATTTACTGACATGAGAGAAGAACCCATGTTCGGCAAGCGATCCTCCACTGACCTGAACAAGTACTTGTCCGAGTCCCACGATGCCTCCGACCTTGGTTACACCCTTGACACTCCTCTCGACGTTATTTTTGGCTCCAATGCTACTTCTGGTCTTGCTCCTGAGGTCACCATCGGACCTTACTTCGTCTCTGGTGAATTTATCCGCGAAGATGTCACAGACGGCTATGCCGGTGTCCCAGTCCACTTGGATCTTCAATTCGTTGACATCAACACGTTCTATCCTGTCTCGGATGCGCTGGTCGATATCTGGCACTGCAATGCTGTTGGAGTCTACTCCGGCGTCTCTTCCGGTGGCCAGGGTGGTTTGAATTCCACCTTCCTGCGTGGTGTTCAGCAGACCGACAGCGATGGTGTCGTCGAGTTCGACACGGTCTTTCCCGGTCACTACCAGGGTCGTGCTCACCACATCCACTTGCTCGTTAGCGAGAACTCGACCATCCTCCCCAACGAGACCTACGTTGTTGGCAAGACTGACCACATTGGCCAGATCTTCTTCAACCAGGAACTGATCACTGAGGTTGAGAAGACCGACCCTTACAACACGAACACCCAGCAGCTCACTCTCACTGCCAACGATGGTATTGCTGGTGGCCAGGCCACTGCTGAGCATGATCCTCTCGTTGAGTAAGTCAAGCAATGAACCATATGCCAATGTTCTCTATTGACAGAGTTAATAGCTACGTGATACTCGGTGACGACCTTACTGATGGTCTCTTGGCTTTCATCACTATTGGTGTTGACACCACTGCTGACTACTCGGATAACTACACTCCTGCCGCTCACTACCAGGAAGGTGGAGGTATCGATACCGGCAACGGAGGTGGCGGCCCGGGTGGCCCTGGTGGCCCGGGCGGCCCAGGAGGTCCTGGATTCCCAACTGTATGTCTCACCTGCTATAACATTCAAGACCATTTGTGGCTAACTTTCGATGACAGGGCAAGCCTAGTGGACCGGGGTTCCCATTCCCCACCGGCTCTCCCGTCGCCCGTCACTAGATGCATAGGCCCCTGAGGAGGACCATTCCATGCATGTAGAGTACCATTGTCAACTACATCTCTAGCTTTCATGGGATTATAGCCTCAAGTCAGCAGTCAATGCTGAAAGAACAACCGAAACTGGAGGTCTGGAAATTCAGTGCAACGATCAAGACGTGCCTCTGGCACAACGAAATTTCATGTCAATCATTTAGTGGTACTTGAGTTTCTTTGCGCAAGCAGTCCAAACATCCACGTACTACTCAATACGTCCATAACCTCAAATTGCTGTAAATTGAATGACTATGGTGATAACGATAGTCGTGAGAATGACAGTCATGGCAGCGACCCTCAAACACTAACAGACACTCATTGCTGACTGAAAAAATTACGCGATTGAGCCAGCTAATCGCAACACCGGTTTATACTCCACCGTAACTAGTATCTCTAAGGGTTTGGGCTAATTAGTGGTGAACCACCTTCATCACAGCTGTTCAACGTCGGCCTTCGCTGGGGAGATTGCTGGATCAGATTGTCATTTCTTACGGCGGTATTTGATGTCATGGATCATTGTCGGCTGGTCGGGTTTATTTCAAGCATAAGCATAGTTCCAGAGCCACAACGAATACTGGCAGTTCGTATTTTCTAGCCCAAACGATACGACCTAACCTAGTATTGTTTAACTGAGAGTTTAATAGTGTTTTAGGCTTACTTAAGTCCACAACTAATGCGGACCGAGAGTGACACACTATTGTGACGTCGCTGTCAGCGAAGTAACTATATCATTGAATGAGTCTTTATTTCGCTTTGAGCCATCAGATAGAAATCAGTGGACATGATATTGAATTACATCACATAAATCAAACTAGTATAACTCCGTAAAAACACTACATAACTCCTCAGCAGCCTCTCTGTAAACACACAAAACTAAATCTCTAATCAATTATATGAGAACCTTCTCCATCCCACAAGTCCAACATGATGAAGATTCATATCGAACGCGTCAACAGCGCCGGACGCTACTATAGGTAGGAGCCGGGTGGTATTCAGCTAGGCTATAGTCGGTCTTAAGGTACGGTGTGCCATCCCGCGGCCCGCGAGGAGCTCGATGGAAATCGTGGTAACTGACATCGAACTGATTCCTATCACCATCGTTATAAAAGGCCCTGACAGGCCCAGACGGTCGCTCTTGTAGTTCCCGGGGGGCGCCCCGCTCAATGGGGAAGGGACAATCGGAAACTCATTATAAGGTGGTTCGGCTTTTAGGGGCTGGGGTGGCTTGTTGTGATATGCTCTGAGGTAGGCGCCTGCAGAATAGTCTCTCAACGAGCTTGTCGTACTTGGCGCCTCATATCAGCTGCTTCAAGGTTCTTGTAACTTGGTCCGACAGTCCTGGTGTTATACTTAGCCGCTAAGTTTTTTTTTTTTAGCGTTCTCTGAGCGTACCTAAGTGCTTGTATGTCTCTTTGCTAGAATGGGATTCAGTTCCTTGGTGCTCAATTACGTAAGGGCTGGTACTTGTAATCAAGGAAATACCCCCATCTTCCGGATCACCAGAATATGCTTCGTAAAGTCAATCTATGTCAACGATTGGGATTTTCAATCTCTTGCCAGACGAAGCTGAGAAGCCGGTTGCTTTGCTGCTGGAGCGAGAGAATAGAGACATAATGAATGAGATAAATGATTCAACGATACCAAAGTGAGAGGAGGCAAAGGACTAAGAGCAACGGATGTATCGTAAAACTTGTAGGCCTCAGGAGGCGAGTGTGCTTCTCGGAACTAACTTTGAAAGAGAAAAAAAAAAAAAAGAATTGAAAGAGATGTGTATGACTGAGAAGCTGCAGAATAATGGCGAGAGCCCACGGCATCATTTATTTTTGACATCTTCGTCGGCATCGGTATTCATACATCACCCTGCTTGCGAAGTCAACCGAACAAGGCATAATGTTCCATCCGGCACTTGACCCGGACCACAACGGCCCTCAGGTCATCCAGGATTCGTTTCATGCAATATACCAATCTTGGAAATTTATGAATGCATACAAGGTATGATTAGAAACGATGTTGGAAACCCGAACTGGCGGAATTTATTCTATGCGTGCCAATACCGGGCGTTACACCCCGTGATCCGTGTGTCTCCTAACGTACAAAACTACGGCAGAATCCCCGTCAGCCCGGGAAGCATAAAATGAAGTGATCGTGAACTACCAACGTAACAAATGTTGGTGACAGCTGTGTTGCGCACTGACGGCCTCGTGGGTATGATTGACCTGGGGCTGAGTTGCTTGAGCCAACAACCTCAAGTCGACTTCTGGTTGGTCGCTTGAAAAAGTGGGGGTTAGTTAGTAGGCAAGCAAGGCTGCCTTAAATCGCTTCTGTGGTATATAGGCCCCCCAAGTCACTGTTTCTTTCTTCCTCATCATCTTGAACAAACCTTTGATTGCGGCTACAACACCTGGCACACGATGTCTGAACACAAAAACGCTTTACTTTATCTTAATTTAATTAAAAAGAAAACCCTTACCTCACAGGAAATCGATATCGTTGACGCACTTGCTTGCGAAAACGTAAATGAAGCCGCCCTCCGTATTGACTCTTGCTGTCCTCCTCTGGCGGAAAAAGAGGAGGCCACTGACTATTTGTGGGCGGTTTGAGATGTCATACTCAACATCGTGACGAGTCCCGACGTGACGAGTAAGATACACGAACATATCGTGAGCGTTATCCAATGTTTAACGCAAGTTGCAAAAGGAAACTTGTTTGTATGGACCGTTAGTATGCGCCTCCAATTATCTCTGGAGCTCCCTACTAATGTCAATGTTTAGGGCAATCAGCGTGTGTGGGCAGATTTGCCATTGTTTCCTCAATGTGTGGAGGGATATTATAACAGTATGTTACTTAGCCATTCTCGTTTGGAAGAATGCCTCAGAATTAGAGAACAATGATTCTAACGTGTACACCTTGTAGACCCTATGGCGGATGGAGCGGAGTTCACTCTTGAATACTTAGCGACATGGCGTAAGATGAACTCTTTCGCCGCTCGATGTCTAGGAGCAGGTGTTTTAGGTCCCTATGACGAGGTAGTAGACGCGTTGCAAGAAGCAGTAGAGGAAGACTTAGACATCGATCAAGGCATCGTAAATACAGAGTGTAAGATTCAAATCGCTTGCGACTGGATCGCATACGGCGCTATAAACATTCTTCGGTGGGCTCGGGAGAATGTTGGACTCGTTGAAGTCGCAGAGGATGACACGCAGTACTTTCCAGGAGGTTATTTATACCAGGGGCCACCCTGCGTATGTCCGAAGCGGTGGGAGTTCTGGCAGACTCGGTTCCAGGAGCTGGGCAAGCATCCCTGCTTAAGGGAGGAAATCCGGAGGGCAGCGCTCGAAGCTGCCGACACAATGACCACGGTAGAAAGGCAGATAACTAACACGATATAATTGCTGGCGGCCTTAGCTTAATATGCGACAAGAAAAGAGGAAAGGGGCAAACTAGACAACCTCACATCAGGCTGCCAGGTTTCTTCAGAGTTGAATTTCATTTTGATAGCGATATCACACCTATATCACATGTGAATCATCGTTTGCAGCGATTCCCAGTACTGGAGATTTAGGTTGAGATCCAAAATTAACAGACTCTGTATCACGTAATGAACTCGGAAAGGCTTGCCGCAAGTGTTGATAACGGTGAGGCTCTGATGTAGGGCAAGTGACTCTAGAAGAAAACACATTCACCCTGGCGCATCGAATCATAAGGTTGTCAAAGTATCCTCGTATTTTCCCCTTATAGGTAACAACCCTTCAAACCATAGTATAGTCCAGGCGCAACATATCCACCGAGCCAGGGTGCCAGGGTGCCAGGGTGCCAGGGTACTATGTGGGACAAAAAGGAAAGTATAAGCCACTAACTCGAGACTTGATTGGTGCAATCAATCTGTCCCAAATACCACGACGCTTTCCTGGCGGTCCCTAGTGAACCGGTCATTTCTATGTCGTCCTTTCATGGTGGTCCCTTCAAGATAGGGTTTATGTTTTTCTTTTTCATGGTGGACCTTACAAGGCGATCCTATTGGAGAAATATTATAACATGCCAGGTATTTCAATTGACTAAAATTGACATACATTAGCAGCGTCTCTTGTTCGTGTTTCAATCTGTGAGTTCAATGAAAAAGTGAGATCTTCAATCCTCAATGGAATGTGGAGATTTTAATTACGGCAGATGCACCGTATCGAGCGAATCAACGTTCACCATCGTCTTGCAAACCAGGCCCATCTTTATTGAGCTATACATTAACAAAAACATACCGCTGACATAGGTTAAAGAAATTCTAAGGAGAACCCGCCGGTTTAACACGTTATGAGTTTAGCTTCGGTGAAACAAGTCCTACTACGGGACCTGGTAATATAAGCGGAAGGTCAATGAGTAGCGTTTGCACACGTATTCTCGTACCGCGAAAGGGCATAGTGATCGGCCTCATACTATCGGAGTTGTTCAGAGGAACAACTTGCGCCGGAAACTAGACGATGAACCGTACATATTAGCAAAATTAGTGAAATAAAAGTAAAAGTAAAAACAAAAATAAAAATAAGAAAGTTGAAACTCTCACCCGGCGCAATCAAGCACTCAGGGCACTTGCAGTTTCTTGAGAGGGTCTCCAAGAAACATATGAGAAATGGTTACCACTGTCTTTAAACACGGAATGACAAGGTCCCGTAGCACCCTGGCCCTAGACCAAAACCATCCGTCCGCTGTTGATAGAAAACAAACTAAAAGCCTCAAAAGTGGCACAAATTCCAACCGAATTCGTTCAACACTGCTTTTACTGTCAATGGTCTTGAGTGCGTAGATTCATGTGGGCTCCCATATACCAAGCATGATCAGGTATCATATCGGCTACATAGCCATAATGTATACGCTACTTTCCACGCCATTATTTTCAGATGTCGGAAATGTCTCTCGGGCACCGAAATTTTGAACAATTAATCGGCGTTGCGTAATACTGATCGTGGCTGCAGCAATACATAGCCAGCATCATTACTTACTGTTACTACTGCAGCACCGACACGTCAAATTTTCGTGCGACAGTCGTTGGAGGGATATTTCGTATTCTTGTACTGTGGTGATGCTGAGTCAGAGCATGCCGTACGTTGAAGGTCGCAGGCCGGTTTCTATGTCAAACCGACGAGTGATTTCACACGCTCCCTAGTCTGCCTAAGTGTAGAATCTTAAATGGACTCAATTCAGGCCCCGGGGCCTGTATTCCGGTGGTGGACGCTCGTGGACCGGGATGGCTACCCGAGCCGAATTTGGAGTCTGGCGACACTGCATAAGCTGAAAAGCTGATACGACGAGGTGGCGCTCCAATCCCGCCTCTTTTGAATCCTTTTTTGTGCCGGAACGCCTACGGAAAGAAACGCCATGAGTCTCTGGGGGGTGCAACGTGACATACTATAGACATAATGAGAGTTATGGCCAAGACTTTTGGTTCAACTGAACACGAACTGGTCTTGAACGTCTAAAAAGCTTCGTTTTCTTGGCATAAGACTCGTTCGGTGACATGTCATGTATCCGAGGCTGGTCAAACAGCCAGTAAGTATAATTAGTGAAATGTCACCATGCATTCAGTTTCGCAGTGTCGTCCGAGCATTTCGCACATTGTATTTCGTCACTCATCAGCAGCATTACCCATCTGCAGCCACAGACCCGTCCTGCAACGATGTTGCGAACACTCCTAGGTTATACTCTTTTTTGGTGAGCTCTTTCACATCAAAAGAATGCCTGTGAGCGTCGACTACTCAAGCCTTCCACAAAGAGTCTCTTGATACATGGCCTGTTTCTTCTGGGACCTACTCCATGAAATTGACGAGTTCAGAGGCTGACTTTTTACGGATCATAGCTGCGTTCTCCAGTATGCTGCAGCTAAATGCAAGACCACGTCTAGCACATCTTCTACCCTGCCGCCTGTGGACACTCATTGTCCTACGGTGACTTCCAAGGCGCTATGTAGTACATGTAATTATCCTGCATGTCTTGAGATATCGACGATCTCGAATCCATGCGACTGCTCGGCGCCTGTGCCAACAGTCTCGACGACCTACCCATGCGACGGCAGCTGCCCATCATTCCGCTGCGCTGGTACGCAATACGTGTCGGCAACTTCGTCCTCGGTCTGCGACTCGACACCGACCGAGCCCCGGACGGACTGCACGCCGACGGTAACGGTGTCGGCGTATCCCAGTGAGGGTTGCTCCATATCCTGTGGCGGGTTTTGCATTATCGATAGTAAGCCCTCGACCCCCCGAGTGCAAGCGAAGGTGAGTGATGTGGCTAAGCAATTCGGCAGAGTTTGTTACTTTTCCCTGCGGGTGCCCCACGGTTGGTGTTGGCGTGGTCACGACGACCGAGGTCCAGCCATGCCCGACAACGGCCCCGTGCTACGACTGTCACACGGGGTTTCCGTTCACAACGGTTGAGAGTCCTTGTCCCACGGATCCTCTACCTACGGCAACATCCTGAGCTCGGCCTCTGCAGGATGTGGAAACGTTGAGTTGCTGTCAAGGTGGCGGCTTTCCGCAGGTGGGGAGATGGCCTTTGCCAGGAACTCTCATTAACTTAACTGTGCAGACTAGACTATCCGTAGTTCAGTGTTTATCTGTGGTGATCATGACACTCTACTCAGGCGAGGAGGATTGATGTTATCATGCGCATCATTGGACGAATAGCATTCTAGTTGAATACAAGTTCTTCTTTAAAACGACTCTGAATGACGAAAATGGCCATTGAATCGATACCGACAGACCCAATGGTCACAGGGAATATGCTGCATGCGTACCTGATAACTGCTAAAAGTAGATGGGAGTCGTGTGGGAGCTTGCAAACGTAGATGCGAGGAGAGATACTGAGGCAACTGCTGGCAGCTGCAGCTCAGCAGCACATCTTCCGTCGCCAGGGAACGTGTCTGGTGCGTGCCCGTTTCCGGTTTCCAGCTCCCAGCGGGCAGGGGGGTCTCCGGTTAGGCTCGACTCCGCCATTTACAGGGGTCAAGCGCTGATGCATGCCCGTGCCCATGCTAATGCCCATGCTAATGCTCATGCTCATGTTCATGCTCATGCTAATGCTTGAGGACGTGCGTGCATGTTGTAGCCCGCGAAGAGAGAGGAAACTTGGAAACGGCACTTGAATGCCAAAAGTCACGACACCCAACCCAAAGCAACGAGCATTCGGGGCCTTGCCGGTATATTTCTCAGTCTCAGAAGCGAAGCGCCTGACCTTGCGTACACGATACGGGCCCATCTTCCGAACCAGCCAGGCTGCGCAATTGACCAGCCGTCCCGAACACGTAGACAACATACATAGCAGTGATAGCTTGCCTTGCGCCCAAGCTTTCGAGCTCCCAGCGGAGTAGTGACGTCGAGATGCCACATGGCCAGAAGGGATTCGCGATAGTCGCCCATTGCACGTAACCCTCTATTATATCACCCAACTTTGACAGCATGGATGGCCCGCGCCAGAATGGAGGCGCCGGCCCCGGTCGCGAGATGAGCCGCGCTGAGAGGTTCGAGGAAGAGAAACGGCGCATTGTCGAGAGCTGCTTCAACAAGAAGGACACAGATGGTTCATGTAAGCCGATCACTGCAAACTCATTCAACCGCCCACAGAGCTGACCACGCCCCCCCTCTCTCTCCTCTGCAGTGCTCGAGACATATATCACCCACATTAGGATCCTGGAATATAGCTCCTACCCATCCCAGCCACCTCCGCCCGAAGCCGTCACCCCTCAGACCGAAAAGCCCCGAGTCATCATTGTAGCGGTCCGCAAATCCGGCCGTGTGCGTATGCACAAGTCCAAGGAGAACGTGAACGGGACCTTCTCCATCGGAAAAACATGGGATCTCAACGACCTGACTGGCATCGAGTCCTTCACCTCCAGCACTGTCGACCCGCGGAGGCGGCAATATGCGCGAGACACGGGCTTCACAATCCACATCGGAAAGCCATACTTCTGGCAGTGCCAGGCCGACAAGGAGAAGAAGTTCTTCATTGCCAGCTTGGTCAAGATATATAGCAAATACACGGGCGGTAGACTTCCCGAGCTGATTGGCTTCGATCCTCGCGAATTGGACCAAGTGCTTGGCTCGCGTCGACCTCCCCCGGGAAGGACACCTCCTGCTGAAGCAGCCTCACAGCGCACAGAACGCCCCGAACGCCCTGAGCGTCCAGGGCTCGCGTCAGGCCAGAGCGACAACTCCATGTCGAAAACCCCTATACAGGCATATCAGCCCCCTCCTAGACCTCCGGCATCGCCAGCCAGGAATCTGGCACCACCAAATGGGAAGCCCGCGTCGCCAGCCTCTAGTTTGGCATCTGGTAGAGACCCGAGCCAACCCCCCGCCCTTCGACGCTTAGCTGCCAACAATCCAAGTCAAGACTCGATAGCAACCAGGAAGAGCGACGATGCGAACAGTATACCGCCGAGATCTAGGGGCGGCATGAATGGCCCAGCCACTTACGGAAGGTTTGGAGACCGTGATGTGACAGCGACGCCACCTCCACCTCTTCAACCACAGCAGCAACCACCTCCTTCCCAACAACCAAATTCTCCGGTAGATCTGCCTGACAGGAGGCGACCGCCCATGGACCCTGCCAGACCACAAAATGCTTCCGTGGACAACGATCTGGTGCCAGCGCCTTTGATGAGTCCAGGTTTCAGAAAAGACCCGCAGCCACCTCCGACGCAGCCACTGCCAACACAACCCCCGCCGAGGAATGCAGAGAGGATGTCACCCCGGAAGTTGTCAGCTCCGCAGAAGCCCGAAAGTCTTCAGAGTGTATCTCTTGCCACTGCGCTCAACGAAGAAGAGTCTCCCCTCGGGACTCCTGAGCCTACAGTGGCGGCGCCATCACCTGTGGCTACTCCCATTATCAGTGCCGCTGCAACGCCAGCGCCGTTGGAAACCCCGACAGTGCCTCAGGCACCGCCCCTCGACACCGAAGAAAAACCAGGTCTAGGCCCCATGATCAAGGCCAAAAAGTCCACTGACCTGGCGGGTACTTTGTGGAAGGCCGCTTCAGCCGCAGCCGCTTTCAAGCCGCGCCCGGGAGGCGCAGGCGAAAGATTACGGGAACTGACGCGATCTAACAGCGATGGGCCGGAAGCCATGACTGAAGTTGTACCCGCACCGCCCCGGCCAATTCCCAAGGTGGAACAGCCCCCGCCGGAACCTCCTAAAGCCCCAACCCCCGAGCCGCCCAGATCTCCTAAGAGAAACTCCAACGTACCCGAGGTCAAGATCACGGTTCCTAACTCGAGCCGGCCTAGCAGTCTTCAGCCATCGGTGTCGGAAAAGAGCACAGTCGCCGAGTCCATCATCAAGAAGCCTGACGAACTGATTCTTACAGGCAATGACGCTAGATACCTGACTACTCTCGGCATCGATACGAGCATACTCGCTGGTCAGACGGCCGAGTTTACGAAACTGCTCGACCACTTCGGCTGGATCCCTGGCGAGCAGATGCGCAGCCGTAACTTCGAAGAGATGAGGATGGACGTGGACCGCCAGCTCAACAAAGCCCAAGCCGGAGATTGGGTTGTGAGGTTTGAGGACGAGGACGAAAGAATTGATGCTATCAAGCGAGGTCTTGACCTTGCCATCAGTGAATGCGACGAACTCGACAATCTCCTAACACTTTATAGCGTTGAGTTGGGAGTAAGTTTTACATATTGTCTCTAAAACCCCACCTTGCTAATCTATTCCAGACTTTGTCCGAAGATATTGCCTACATCGAAGCACAAGGCCAAGGTCTGCAAGTTCAAGCTGCGAACCAAAAGCTTCTGAGGAAAGAGCTGGAGTCTCTCCTTGATACATGCGCCATACAGCGTGAAGATCTGCGCCCTCTTGAAGTCGCTCCCCTTGACTCCTTGTCAGGATTGGAAGACATCGAGTCCACACTTGTCACTTTGTACAAAGCCATGACCAAGATTGACCCGACCATGGATGGAATGGAGCCGAGCAAGAGTGAAGATATCGGCCTTGGCGATCAACAAACCGGGTTCAACGCTGATTACGGTAAAATGCGCATTGTGCAGGAAAAGAAGGAAATGTATCTCTCAAGCAGTGCGCAGTTCATTCAACGATATAGGATGTTCATGGAACAACAGTTTGATCAAGCAGCACGCGAAGTCAAGAAGAGTCTCGATGGAGCTCTTTCGAAGAAGGTCGATCCCAAGCATCATGATGTAGGTCGCGAGCTTCTATGGCGTTACAATGCGCTCATGGTATATGCTCGCGACCTCGATCTAACTGGCTGGAACACGTTCCTTCAAGTCTACCAGGATAAAAATCTCCCAGTATACAGGTCTGAATTCAGAGAAGTGCTTACCGCGTGGAAGCGCAATGCCAGGAAACCGACTGGCGAAGAGGCGGACTTGCTGTTCACAGCCCAGGTCGAAAAACAGCAAGAAAGTACCATGGCGAGGGCAAAAACAATCACGATGAAGCGAAGTCAGACACTAGCGAGGAACATAAGATCGCCCCTACCAGACAGGGGTAACGTGGAGAAGGGCGATCGTGTAGTTCCCTACGAGATTTTCGCTGGTATCGCTGATGATTTGTTGCCCTTGGTGGAGATGGAACAAAATTTTATCATCGACTTCTTCCATGCTACCACCTTGGAGACTGCCGACTTCCCTGATGCAGTCGCTGCTGCTAAGCCGCGAGAACGTCGTCCTGGTGATCTCAGGCGACGCAGACTCATGGAACCCGACCGAGACCTTGCCAGAAGGGTAACGCGGGCAATGGAAGTCATCTTTGCGTTTTTGGAGGCGGAGTTGCAACAGACCGTGGACTGGGTTCTGTCGCAGGATCCTTTGTAAGTCGGCCTTTCCTTTGGTATTCCGAGCAAATTACTAACACATGTTCAGACAAGGCGTCGGTGTCCTAGCAGTCCTCGAACGCAAACACTCAGACATAACCCAGTCCAATCAAGATTTCCTAAACAATATTCTGCAGAAACTCCACAACAGTCTGGAATCGCGTTTTACCAAATTCGTGGATGAACAAATTCGCGCCATCGAGGAAACCAAGGTCAAAATTAAGAAGCGGAAGGGCGTCATCTCGTTTATACGCGTGTTTCCACAGTTCTCCGCTGCCATCGAGAATATGATGGCTACAGCCGAATACAGCAGCTCTGCTCGCCGGTCCATCGACCGGGAATACGACCGTATAATCAAATCAATGTTTGAGTCGCTCAAGATCATCGCTCGCGAAAATCCAGCAACCCTTACCAATTCCGGTGCTGATCCAGAGGATAAAGAGGCGCTCAACTATCATATTCTTCTGATTGAGAATATGAACCACTTCCTTGAAGAGGTCGACACACACGGTTTAGAAATTCTCGAGGACTGGAAAAATGCCGCCAATGGCGAGATGAATGAACACATGAACCTATACCTCAATGCTGTCATGCGCCGACCTCTCGGTAAACTTTTGGAATATCTGGAGAACATCGAAGCACAGCTCGCTTCCGGGAAGTCACCAAGCACGATCGCAGCACAGCCATCCAACTCCAAAGGAACGTTCAACAAGGTGTTGTCGGGCTACGATGGCCGTGACGCACGAAAGGGTGTCGAGGCGTTGAGGAAAAGAGTTGAGAAACACTTTGGCGATGATGAAAACCCTGGCAACACGAGCGGAAGGGCGCTGGTCAACCGGGTTCTCAATGGGTGTGAGAGATTTTACGGCGAGGTCGAGGTCAGGATCTCGACGATTACGTCCACAGTATACGGCGGCGATGTTTCGTATGAATGGCCGAGAGGTGAGGTCAAGAGCGCCTTTGCCGGCGGAAAATAGATGGGAAGTACAGCGCAGATGTCAATTATTAGGGGACGTGGTGTGTATATCATGGTAAAGGAGGAATGAATGATACGATTTGCATGTGTTTTGGTATTCCGCAATAACTTGAAATGTTTCTCGGCTGCTAAGCACATTTACTCGCAATTAATACCGATTGCCTGACAGCTTCACGAATATTTGCAACTTATAAAGCCAAATCAGTGGCCGGGTTTTGACTGGGCTATCTTTTCCCATCCGTTTAGGCCGCCGGTGAATTGATCTACAATAAACGTGTTAGCTCGGTTCCGTTGTCTAAGAATTATGTTCTTTTCTTTTCTCCCTGTGGCTTACCTGCCATGTATCAATGACCACATAGCCGTTCCCTGCCGTCAGGATCCCAACGGCCACCACGTTGTTCAGCCAGTAGTACTTGGCACTACCGGTCTCGAACTTCTCCCTCAGATGAATCTTGCCATCGGTCTAATTACGCCGAACTCTCAGTTTAGTCATCGAACTTGCCTCCCTCCAGACATGCTTACTTTGGTGGGAAAACGGTAGGAGAAGAGGAAGAAGAAGAGAAAGAAAGATAGGTACCTGTGCCGGCCCCTCGGTCTGGATGAAGATGTTCGCCCCGTCCGACGTCCGCAGCTGGTACCGCGTGTCCGGGTGGAACGTCGAAGCGCCGCTGGGGTCGTGCGTGTCCGTCCAGCCCCAGTCGGCCCCGAGGTTGAGGATCGTGCCTTGGAAGAGGTCAGCACACGGGGATCTACGCCAAAGAGGATGGCGCCGCAACCGAGTCATTTGTTCATATTTACAAAAATAACAGAAAGCAAAAAGAATTGTGAAAAGAAATAAAATAAAACTCCGTACCGTTAATCCTGGGCCCTGAGAACGTTCCCCCGATGATGGGTATGGCCTCCCGCTGCCCGTACGGCCCGACGCCGATGTCGATGGCTGGCTCAATGCTCACGTTGGCTGTGAAAAGGTGGGTGAGCCCCGGTGGAACGGGTGTCGCGGCCCCTGAGGGCAGGGGGAACGTAGTGGAGAGGAAGAGCGGGAGGAGGGTTGAGAAAAGCATCTTGATGAGCCTACTTTGAAAACGAACGGCTTTGTTTGGGTACGTGTCAACCTTCGGAGGAGTTTTGGGCCTGTGGTTGCACCACACCAATGCAAATCACTAGGTTAGCTAAAAGGTTTGTAGAAATAGCGTCTGCGGTCTACGATTTCAAATAAAAGTTGGATCAGCAACGATAACCGGAAGAACGTTGGAGTTATATTAGTAGTTGGATTCAAATTAGGTATATTCACTGTGGCTCAGCAGCTTCCGCGTCGTCGACCTATCGGGAAGGTCAGACTATACTGTTCAGTTGATGCCCGCTATAATAGTGATGCGAGGTCCCACTCACTCCGCATTTTACCCCAGATTACCGGCCATCGGCAATTGACCACGGATGCTGGCCATGAACTACATACGCATTGACTTATTCGTTTACTATGATGTGTAGCTTGGGACAAAAAGTTGGAAATAAGACGATGGTATTGGTACATGTCACATTGCAATGGATGGAAGCGGACCACTGAAAAATCTGAACGCTTCGCTCTTGTTACGGTCTCGAGCGTCAACATAAGCAACGCTGGCTTTGTTCACAAGCGGATGCAAATCAAGGCACGTATACTCAGGCATACTCATTCAACTTAACCTGGACGGTGAGTGCCAACATAGATGTGACCTCATATTAGGCAGAGCCCCTGCTTATAAGTCACAAAACAGGGTGCGCTGTCTGTGGAATGACGTAAATATACAATTCCTGTATTCTGCGTCATTAAGCACATGAATCGTTTGCCGGTCTGCGTATCAGGCGAAGACTAGTCCTTTGGAAGAGAATTTCCCTAGTTGTTAATGTTGTTCGCAGTCAAGTCTAACACCAAGGTTTACTGTGCATGCGAAACTTGTGCTCAAACATCTCGCTAGGGCGTCAATTGTCAAGAATATGGCAAACTCTACATCCCCTGCATGACAGCGAGTAATGTCCTGCTTCTTTTCGATGGGGCACATGTACTTTAGGTTAATCAATGTTATACTCGTTCCACTAGGTGGCAAACTATGATCGTTATGAGGAACGGCGTTTCGACGTTCTCCATCTTTGAACCTGTAGCAGATAATTATTATTTGGTTTTAGTGGCTGCGAAACTGTTGAAAATTCTTCCGCATTGGTATTCTGCTGAACAAGGCTGATCCGAAGTTTTCTTGAGCTTCCTGCATCTCACCACCGATTTTTGCACCTGTAGAAACGGTAATTACGTTGACGATACGTTTGCTCAATAGGTCGCACTTCCTAGGTATTTTGTGGTGACGACTGTTTTGTGGTTCTCAAGTACTGCGTTGAGTGCAAAGTACCGAAAGCAGACGTGTACTTCAATGCCCTTGTTCAAGATCTATAAGTTAAAGAAACCATGGTGGCGACACAACCACAGCCGTCGTGTCAGTTGCTGGGTTGACCTTAATGTGGTTGATAACTGAACCAGATACCTCGAAAGCCGTCGAGAATAATTTGCGAGCAGTTTTTCTGTGTAAGAAGAAGGCAGCTGTTTCAAGGTGCTAGAGTGTTCACTTGAAATAGGCTTCCACATTTGTAAACATCCAAACTGTAAGTATTCCATTTGGCGTATATATGCACAACACAGCTCTGTACTAGCATACGTGAACGAATATTTCAGAAAAGGCGACCTCGTTTGATCAATTATCGGATACGCCAAAAACTCACGTCTATCCTAGTCTTACGGTTCTCCACATTTTCACACAGTCTTGAAGGTCCACGGCCAGACTGCCTTCATGCGCAGTTGTTGTGTCTTTGATCATGGCCACCAGAAGACTAGCCTGTGCAAAAGTTACTTGGTCATCCTTGAGTGCATAGAGATCTGACTTCCTCATGCCAGCGTTGTCAGCCCAGCCCTTCCATAAGTCTAACATGTTGCATATTGAGGAAGTGAAATGCCCATCGAGTATCATACGATGCAACACCATTCCTACGGCATCCTTCAATGTAGTGGACTCGGCGACGAGCTGTTTGTTTTTCAACCATTTCAGATTATGCTCAGCAACTAGCTTGGCGTCCCATTTAGGACTTTGAAGGGCCTCTAGTTCATGTTGTTCTAGACGTTGGCGGTCTAGACGCAATTTGTCGCGCACTATCGACACCGTTAGGACCAGCTCGAGGCTTAGAGAGGCTTGATGACTCACTGTCTTGCATTCGTTGGTACATCTCCGTTTGCATCCGGTTTCCTATCGCGGTCTGTCGCTGCTCAGGGGACATTTTGTTCTCTGCTGCGATGGCAAGTCTCTGCTCTTGCTGCCGCCTGACAAATAATTCATGTGCATCTGAGTTGCCATCGAACCTCGTGGCCCATTGGGGTGTATTCGATTCATCGACGATCCCTAACAGCGAGAGTACACCGCAAGGTACCGTGTGTTTGCCCGCAAAGGTCAGAAGCTCGTCGGGAATCTTGTAGTTCCAGAGCACAGTTTGATTCGTTGTGCCGTAAGCTGTGATAGCACTTGCAAACCATACACCGACTAGATTACCAGTGCGAAGGCGCAAGTGCTCGATATACAGATTTTGGAGGCCGGAGTCTGATCTTGACGTGTCCAGATCTTGACTCAATGCTGTAACCAACCCGTCAACAGAAACCTGGCAGTCAATCACTTCTGCCGAGTTGGTCTGAGCCTGCTTCTGGACAGAATCCAACGACTGCTTTGGAATTTCTTCTTGGCCCTTGACTTCCTGCTCAGCTTCTCCAGACGTGTCTCCTGGAGTTTCTGAGATGGAGGCTTCAGCCTGGCCATCAGCGTCTAGCGTCGTGGGTGGTGGTAGTCGTACCCAAAAAGGGGGCAGAGAGGCGGAATCGCGGGTAGTCCAGGACGACGACCAGTTAACTGCCAAAGACAAATGCCCATCGGAGTCATCCAGCGGCGCGATAGTCAGCGCTTTGTGACCCATGGGCGAAACCATCAGAGTACAGCCCGCAGGCGTCCACATTCCACTTGAGCGGAGGACTTTCCAGCTGTGGGCATCCGGCACGGCACCTAGGTCTAACAAGTAGGATACCAACTCATCAAACGCGACCTCGACTTGTGGCTGCCGCAGTTGATCCGCATACTCGATACGCTGTGTCTTGATTCCGATTGTGTTAGTCTTCCAATTAAACGTGGTCCAGCTTCCTCCGGGTATTTGACTGGGCTGTCGCGAGATCTGCCAGTATTCATTCCTCTGACTGAACCGGTCCCATGGTGTGACGGCATACCGCGGCAAATCTACCTCTATAACTTTGTTGACAATATCGCTTCGTGTTAGTGCGGTCAGCCTAGCTCGTCGCAACATGCGCTTAATTCTCGACAGAGCAGCAAGTGTTGCAACTGTATTATACAAGATTGGCAGGACCCCTAACACGGCCAGGGGCACACCGATATAAGTGATGATATCGGTGGCAGAACGGCCGTCATCACCGTTGGACATGGTACACGTTGGCAGATGCAGGAAGATCGAATGCCACGTCTGCCTAGAGAGCTTGTGACGCGCTGTATATTGTAAGCTCTTTTCTATATTTACCTTGATAAAGACGCAGAAACTGCTCATCTCAATTCGAAGCTTTCAGCCGCACGCATCAACGTAGCTAGAGCTGCATGTTCTGCTGGTGGCGTCCAAAGCACACATGAGAAGAGAGCGCGCTATACCAATTTTATCAACGCCGGTCCCTTACCCTTGTCACTATCGCGACTGGGGTTCAACTGACGGGGGAGCACACCTACAACGATCATGCCGTCCTTTCCAGCATTGCCAACAAGAATCCTTGACGAGTAGACCGCCCAACTACCTGGTAGCACGGATTCTCTATGACACGGGTTTCATGTTCTTAGAAATGCATCCCGAATGATTCAGCAATACCAAAATATACAGTCCAACAATAGCGAACGAGATTGAGCATGCACTACTCGAGTTGTGTCTATGAGTTGAGGATGCTGTGCTATTACCAACCCAGCTCTTTTTCCTAAGAGGGACGGGACGGAACGGATCCACTCGAGTACTTCTTAACTCTGACTCCTTGGAAACAGACAGACTGTAAATGAATAACAAGGATTTTGGGCATACAAAAACTCAGACCGCTTTCTTACTCAAGACAGCATGGCTCAGTAATCTCGAATGGTCGCTCGAGCTCAAAATGGATGGGAATGTGAGAATACTGGTCATGGAGGGACAAAGTCACCTGGATCGATATTTGATCAGAGATACGATGGTGTTTGGGGGTTGAAGTTAACCTAGTTGGTTATTTGGGACGCGTTCCTGGTTTTGACAGAACACTTGGCGCTGAAACTAGTCAGGTTAGGGGGTTCCTGAGGGGGTCCGACCCCCTGTCGATGGCTGCAAGGCACTAAACATCCGAGAACCAACTGCGCTGTTAGCGGTCAAGTGCTCACTGTGTAACACTCCCACAACGTTTGGAGAAGATAGCTGGTGCTGTACGGATCCGTACGGCTGCTGAAGCAATGAGCCTTTCCACAGTAACAATCAACACTGAGACATGGAACAGCCCTTTACATGAGGCCTGGCCATTCCCTTCCTATCCCTCCCCCATACGCCCCGCATCATCTTGATTTGATGCCACCCGATTTGTCTCATGCATGATCGCAATGCTCTTCTTGGACCGGCACTTGAGCTTGTGATTGCAACTACTCCAGAGGCTTAACCATCATGATAGCCGCCATTCGGCGACGATGAACCTTATCGGCCATGTCCTTCTCTTCGCCACTGGAGCACTGGCTCAGTTCCCCAATATTACTCCAAACTTGACTGTCGTTCCTTCTCCAATCGACCCAAATATCACAATCAGCTACAAAGTTCCTGATGGCGCCTGTACCACCGCATTCGACGCCCAGGAGCAATACACAGGGTGGGTGAACGTCCCAGGCGACTACCCGACGAACCTGTTCTTCTGGTTCGTCGGCGCGCGCGAGCCCTCGTCAATCCTGACGATATGGCTGAACGGCGGCCCTGGCTCATCTTCCATGTTCGGCTTCTTTAACGAGAACGGCCCATGCGAGGTGGTGGACGCTGGGTCGAACGACCAGTACAGAACCATAGCCAGAGAATGGGGCTGGGACAGGGCGTCAAACATGCTGTTCATCGACCAGCCAAACCAGGTCGGGTTCTCTTTCGATACCCCGTCCAATGGCTCGCTGGACCTGCTTACGAACAAGGTCTACGTGCCTCCCGAAACCCGCCCAAACTCAAGACCAGGGAATCTCTTCCTCAACGGTACCTTCAGTTCCATGAGTGCCAACCATACGGCGAACACGACAGAGACTGCTGCTTTGGCAGTTTACCATATGCTACAAGGGTTTTTGGGCACCTTTCCGCAGTTCAATCCACCCAACCGTACGTCACTGGGGGTGAACCTGTTTGCCGAGAGCTATGGCGGAAAGTACGGGCCGGTCTTTGCTTCCAAGTGGGAAGAGATGAACGATGCGAGGGTCAATGGTACCAAGTCAAACACTTCGACGGTGGATATCCACTTGACATCCCTTGGCATCATCAATGGCTGCATCGATGACCTAATCCAGGCGCCCTACTATCCTATAATGGCGACCAAGAACACATATGGGCTGGTCGCAATCAACTCCATCCGCGCTCAGGCTGCGAATGCGAGTTTCTACGTTAATGGAGGATGCCAGGATCTAATTCGACAATGTCGAGCAGCTGTTGAAACCGACGATGCAAACAATAGCGGCAAAGTGGCGTCTGTCAACGATATTTGCTCACAAGCGTACGAGTTCTGCACGGAGAACGTCATGCTGCCATACGCGGATGCCGGCCGCAGTGTCTATGATATTTCGGCACTGCTTCCCGACTCATTTCCGCCGTCGCGGTATCTGGGTTATCTCAACAGCGCCGGTTTCCAATCTGCCATCGGCGCGAGTACAAACTACACCGAGACCAGCACGGGGGTAATCTCTGCCTTCGCGGCGACAGGGGATTACGAACGCGAGTCTCTCGTACCTAAGCTCTCTTCGCTCCTGCGCGCTGGTGTGCGCGTCGGTCTGATCTACGGAGATAGGGACTACATCTGCAACTGGCGCGGCGGAGAAGCCGTCTCGCTCTCTCTAGCAAGCATGGCCTCGTCTCCGGTGTCTCCGCCGAAGTCCAGTTCAGACGCAGGATACTCTTCCTTTCCTGATACCGGCTACGCCCCGATCATTGTCAACGATTCCTACATCGGCGGGGTGGTCCGCCAAGTAGGCAACCTCTCGTTCTCGCGAATCTACCAGGCCGGCCACTCTGTGCCCGCATACCAGCCCGAGACCGCATTCCAAGTCTTTGCCCGGATCATCATGGGGACGTCCGTGTCTGACGGGAAGCCAATTGACCTGTCGGCGTACAACACCACTGGCGCGGCGAATGCGACGAGCACGTTCGCCCTGCCGGCGAGCCCAACGGGTACGTGCTGGGTGAGAAACATACCGGGAAGCTGTAGCGACGAGCAGGAAAAGGAACTTCTCGACCCAGACGGGGACGGGAGAGGGGTCGTCATCGTCAATGGCGCACTCGTCACGAAAAGCGGCACCAGCATCCCCAGCGCCACCACCGTAGTTAGCACAGCGACCACTACCGAAGTCCTCACGGGTCTCTTTACGGCCACTGCCACCCCTAGTAGCTTGGCACGAGGGTTCGAAGTTGATGCTCGGGCACCACTGACTTTGAGGCTACTAGGCTGGCTGTGTGTTTCTTGGATCATATTTTGAGTGGGTGGGACACAGGACATTATGATGCCCCTGGGTTTTGCGATGACATTTATCTGCAGACCCTGCTACATCTTGGAATCGGTTCTACGCTAGTCTGCATCCCGGCATATGACCATACATTTAGGAAAACATGCATACACCAATCAACCCAATTACCTCCATCGATGGAGATATTTCGTGACATGGATTGTAATGTGTAATGTGTAATGTGTAGGGTGTAGGGTGTAGGGTGTAGGGACGCATCTTCAGACCGAGCAAGCAGAAATTGGTATGGGGATATATTTTCCTCACGACCAGGCAACAAGGCGTGGTTCATGATGAAAAAGTGGAAGATACCACCAGGTATTCCGAGCACCTGCCCGAAAGGTTTTCCCCTTCACGATTTGAAAGTCTCCAAATCGTTAGTGGCCAGCATTATACTTCTCTCGTAAATTAAGGCAACTCTGAATATCCTGTTAGTACTTTGACTATTGACATATTCAATAAACAGGATCGATAAGGATTTTTTTTTTTCAGTTCTTAATAGTATGCCTTGTCAAAGGCGATATCATCAAAACCCAGAAGGCTATGTTGACCGTCGTGATAATATGATCATCATTATAAAAGGCAGTAGGGGGTTGAGAAGAAAAAAGTCTTACCTAATAATGCGCAGGTACATAATGCAAGAATGTTTCGCAACTGTGTGGGCAAATGCTTAAAACGAAGTCAGTAAACCAGGAACAGAAAAGCTCAAGCTGAATCGTGTTTTTGGGGGGAAGTCAGACATGACAGTTCTCTTCTGCGCCGTGAAGCTCTGACATATGCTTGTCAATTGGTTAAGTCGGATCATCATTCGTGTTTAGGAAAAAGCAAGCGAAAAAAAGATCTTACCTATTACGACACTGTAGAAGGCCTCGAAATGAAGACGATAACAGAAGACAGCAAAGCACTGTGGCATCCGAGGTAAAGTCAAGAGCCTCTACAATAGACTAATTATCTTGGTTAGCCTTTGTTCAAGGATTCGAATCACAAATATGTTTATTCGACTTCGCAGTCAGATAGGCATGAATGGTTATAAAAGGATGTTGTCTGCATTGGTAACCCAGATAAGACTCGTCATCTAAGTGTTCATCACGCGAAGGGAGGTTCAGGGCAGACATGACTTGACTTACTCATAATTCTAAGAACATAGCACTGGAGTGCTTTATCCAACGTCTGCAGCCAACCATGATTAGATTACTGCTCAAACCAATTCCTGATAGAATCGTGCGGTGATAATGTGGATCAGTGGGCGAGGTTTTCTAGGCCTGCCACAAGATGGCGTATCGACTCATGCGTTTGTAATTCGGAGCCCAGTGCCGCTTCATCATAAAAGGGAAGGTTGAAAATGATGTGATGGGAACATACTCAACACGAAGGACCTGTCTAGACGAGTAATGGTTAACATACTGCATTGACCAAAAAAGCTCGAATGAAGAAGTGTGGGTAATATGGATCAGAAAACAGCCAGGGTTTTTTCGTCAGAGATAATCAGACGGTAATTCACAGCTGTGCCGAAGCACAGAAAATTGCTCATCATAAAGTGAAGGTATAAGGAGATGGGTCTAAACATACCGACTTCGACAGGCGCCGGGTGACGGGCAAGACCGGTCCTGTTGCCTAGGGCAATGGCCTAGTTGCGAGGTGCTCAGATTCCTAGGTTCTGCCGTACAGTTAGCACGTAGCTCGGCCAAACGAATTGAATTGAAGCAAAGTGCTGATGGCTCGTCTCAGACTGACGTGTAAAAACAGTTTCATTCCAAAAGGTCAAAGACTCTAGTTTGCGGTTTACAACTTGTCATCAATGGGTAGGGGGAGGGTGTGAAGGGTAGAGATGTTACTGACCCGAGGCATCGTCGAGAGAGCTCAGCAGAGCTCAAGAAAGCTCTGAAATTGCCAAAAGCTGTGTGTTGTAAAGCATGTAAAATCGTGGACTGAAAATTCAACGAAACCTTTTTGAGTTGAGCCGCGTCGAGTGGGGCGGTGGGACACCAAGCTTGAAATGGCGGAATAACAGAGCGCCCGATCTGGCCCCACCCCTTAGACTCGGTCCTTATTTATGGAAGAAAGCTTGTCCGAAAAAGTGCGGTGACTCGTGCCTGAACAAGACTGACCTTAGCCTGACCTAATGGTTCCCACTTAACTTCTGCCCAGCGGGTCGTGCTTGACAAGCTACAGCGGGGTTGGCGGGGTGGTATTCGACCTCTATGCGGTCATAACCAGGACGAAGATGAAGATCTTCCAAGACAACCACACAGCTGCAGAAGCAAACATGTCCTTTCCTTGCAATATGGTGTTATTTCCGGCAATTGGGCTGGACTCTGCTTGGTAGCAATTGTGTCTCCTGAAATATGAATTGGCTCTGGAAATAGACATTAGCTGGACGCTCACACGACCAATCTGTAATCTCCAAATAACGGTAATGACCCGAGCTGGCCGAAATCTCCCGCCTCGGTACAAACCATTGCGCGCGTCACGATAACACCCGGAAAATCCTCTTTGGAGCTACCATGGCAATGCCATTTGGCCGGCATGGGGGCATGAACTTTGCGACTGTCATTTTGTTAACCCGTTTGCCGAACCCGCGCATCTATCGTGGGCCCCCAAATGTCAATAACCTCCAGCTTGAGGGGTGTGGAGTAGAAACAGCGGGCGTTGACTTCATAAGCTCAAGCTTTCCCCTCGATCGATCCGCTGCTCTTGTAGACATTACTTATGTACCAGTTTCGTCACACATTGAGTCTCTTGCTTGGTCTTCTTCTTCATCCTTCTTGTCTCGTGATCACGAAATTCTGTCCTGTCTAACTTCCAGCGTCCTTCACAAACTGTCCACTACTTTACTTCACTCGGCTCAGATTAAACATACCAACACCAAACGATCGCAATGGCTTCAACCGGCGATGTGCCTCCCGCCGAGACGGCGACTATCAACACAAACATTGTCACCCTAACCCGTTTCCTCACAGAAGAGCAAACCAAGGTTGCAGAGGCAACAGGAGACTTCACGTACGTAACGCTTCCGATGACCCCACGACATGGTTGTTGACTTACACGGAAAAATTCCAGACTTCTATGCCACGCCCTACAGTTCTCCTTCAAAGCCATCGCATACTACATTCGCCGAGCCACGTTAGTCAATCTGACCGGTTTGGCTGGTCAATCGAACGCAACCGGTGATGATCAGAAGAAGCTCGACGTGATCGGCAACGACATCTTCATTGAGGCAATGCGATCGTCTGGAAAGTGTGCCTTGGTAGTATCAGAAGAGGAGGAAGACATCATCTTTTTCAAGGATCAGAAGAACGCCCGGTATGCCGTAGCGTGCGACCCCATCGACGGCTCGTCCAACTTGGACGCCGGTGTGTCGGTGGGTACCATTTTCGGTATCCACAAGCTTGCCGAGGGTTCGACGGGCACAAAGGAGGACATTCTGAAGCCCGGAACCGAACTGCTGGCTGCTGGTTTCACCATGTATGGCGCTTCATCCCAGCTGGTCATCACCATGAAGGGCGGCTCTGTCAACGGCTTCACTCTGGACGCGTCGTTCGGAGAGTTCATCCTCACACACCCGGATATGAGGATCCCCAGGTCTCGTGCCATCTACTCTGCAAACGAGGGTAACTCACTGTACTGGCAAGACAACACTAAGGAGTACTTCAACTCCCTGAAGCAGATACAGGCCGACGGCAAGCCATACAGCGCAAGATACATCGGTTCCATGGTTGCAGACGCATATAGAACGCTATTGTACGGAGGCATCTTTGCATACCCCGCAGATAAGAAGAGCCCGAAGGGAAAGCTCAGAATTCTGTACGAGTGTGCGCCAATGGCCATGGTATTTGAAAACGGTAAGTTACAACATCTCCCACCATTGCAGATGACCTGAAACTGATGACGTCGCAGCGGGTGGTTTGGCAATTGACAGCAACATGAACAGGATGCTCGAGGTTGTCCCAGAAAGTATCCACGACAAGTCAGGAATTTTTATGGGTAGTTATGACGAGGTTGAGAAGGTCAAGTCCTTCCACAAGTAATCACATTGAACATTATCGGATATCTGCAAAATTGTCTGGCGCTTAATGAGTTGGGTATATCATCAGGGACTAGGCTGCCAAGCCTTGGAGTTCATGTGCACCATTAATATCAATTGACTGGGATTGTACGTCATGTTGATGATTTCGCCTACTCATATACGCACTTGTGACCTCACTCTGCCTCTGTTTGTAATAAATTACTTTTGCGACCGCAATACTGTGTACCTTTACTCAACCAAAAGAAACATCCTAGCTGGGCTTACGCAACAGATCCACGGGGAAAGAATTTGACGCTCACCGATGGTATCTGTCAGTCTACTTTAGAGGCATTCGGATAATCCGCCTGTTTGATGTTTTGAAGGATATAAATTACCCCATCCTTCCCAGGTACTCTAATTCCTTCTATCTCAAAGCTCTGTGATATACTCTATGATATTCTCTATACAAGAAATTACGACTCCTCTATTATGCAATTTTACGGTAGAAATAAGAGTAAAGGGAGCGCGCATGGGCAGATTTAGGGTTTCTATAAAAATACATAACTAAACAGCTCCTTTTCAACTTACGTTTACATAGCAAGAGCCAAAACAGAAAATATTGCAATTATATTGCAATTTGACTCGCATCCTCGAAAACATGTCTTGTTCAAGCAACTTCAAATCTTCACCGCCAAGAAAACCATGAGAGTACGCTGTCCCGACGAACATATACTCTCCATCGCTAGCGCACGGCCGCAGGATGGCCGCCCCGAGCATCCCAAACAACACGAACAGACGATCGCCAGGCCGAGTGACCTATGAAGCGAGACGGAGATTCCTTCCCTTGGTCAGAAGAAGGCTGCAAATTACAGTTTGAAAAGCAGCCTTGGTTAGGATCTTCTCTTCGCTAAACAGTCCGTCGGCGCCAAATTCTGCAAAGCTGTCGTCATTGGCATCATCTACTCCATTACCCGAAAAAGCAAATCCATTGTGGCGTCTCCTAGGGAAAACAAGAAAGAGCTTGCTTTGATACTCTGCCGCTGTCATCTCCAGCGCCCTGGTAGGCTGGGGATATTCCGTCTTTGTTCGATCAGGCGGTGGTTGCTCGGCACCGCTCTCCGAATGCTTGACCCATCCTTCCCGAGTGCTCATACGCCCTGAATTCAATATGTCGCTCAGTAATCTGCTTATAGCCATGTGCATAAGCCCAGCGTTTCCTATCCTTCGAAAAGTTTCTGACCAGCAGCCGTAAGTAGCAGTCCGCCCGATGCTAGTTAGGCAACAATGTTGTCAAGATCCCAGGTCCAATCTCCGCGTCCGTCGGTGTAATATATCTGAAATGGCTCATCCGTCCCCTGGACTCTTACATCCTTCACGACACCGATGAGGACTCCGTCCATATAAAGAGCCCAGAACCCATTGGAGAAAGATATCAGGCAAACAGGCGCTCATTTGAACAGAGGCAGTGCCGGCCAGTATTTGTAAAACCGCCGTCGTGCGGCAGTAAGTCATATTTGCGATCCATGAAGTGCAGGGACGAGCTGGAGATGATCCCATGTCGTGGACAAGATGAACTAGAAAGAACATTTCAAGATCATGGTATATCATGATATCAGAGGCGAGGACTGCCGCGAAAGACATGAGTGGCCGGTCTTGAATAGTCTGGCCGAATATTCACCCAGGTCACACTGTTCTTCATGCCCAGCATCGAGAATATTTTTATTTCTGTGGCCGAAGTATTAACGCCGATAATTGTTCATGAGTCATAAGAAATTAACATGCCTGTTTCTTACATACTTGTGACTAATGTACATCATATTATGTGCTCGGTATCTTGAACACAAGACTCAAAATGGATGAGAGAACTGCGTGATTTTGAGGTTGGCAGTGTCATAAGAGTAAGATTATTAGAGATAGTAAGATTATGGAAAGAAGTTGGAACTGTACATAAACTTGGCCGCCTGCGCGTTGCCAAGTTCCTGAGCAACCCAAGTTCCGTTCCACCACCACAGCATCCCAAGTCAGTAATTAATTCTTCATAATGGGTCAGAGGGTCCTCACGAGTATTGTGAAACAGCCACAAGGAAATGATTTTCTTTGATACACTATGTCGGCCCCGTACACATGCTAGAAAGGGCAAGTATGACTCCAAAAATAATATGATTGGCGCTAGCATATATTCTATACATTTGTGTAACCTTTCCCTTCACCTCGAGGTTGTTCTCATGACCAATACAGATTGCATTAGCCCAGAAAGCCGAAATTTTATTCTTCTCACGTAATCCGAGTAGTGCGTCATGGTCGATTAGAACCCCATGGATATGGATATCTCGACCCAGGTGTATGACAGCCCTTGATAATTGCTATTGGGTTGGTCAGCCGTATGCCGTACCCGCCGCAAAGAACACCGGATCGTGTCACGTGGTCGATCCGGAAGCAAGTCCAGGGGTCGAAAGATACCATGGGGTCTATGTCAAGACTTGTGTAGTCATAACGATAGAACCCTTAGGTATTAGCTATTTCGGAGGTATACAGTTCATTCAATCCTAGTCTAGGATACTTATTGTCCGGATTTACTTATGCCGGATGCGGCATCATCCATGCTGTTGTGGCCAGGTTGAAGTGCTCTGAGATTTGGCAATCATAATCAGAGAAATAGATTCACAATCGCGGTCGCGGGGCATCATGAAAAACGTTGATACTGATCTCTGATTGTAGGTGGTGGTATTATTCACCCGATAAGGCCAAATTACAGGCATTGTCTCTCCCGTCTTTGGGAATGAACCAGGAATGCATGAGCTGACAAGCTATTGGCATACCAAGTAACGAACCGAACCGAACCACAGTAGGTTAGTTTTGTCCTATCGCGAAATTACTTTCAAACATGCGATTTTGCAGTGTGCTACGACTCATACCAAGCTGAAGTAATGCATGACTGATCTCCACAGGCCCCATATTATTGGCAGGAAATGAAAGACTGCAAAGTCAATAAGGAATTATAATACCATTAAGGAGACTATAATAGACTATTCCGAACGTCGACAATCCATAATCTATGCAATTCGACAATCACGCATCGAGCCCATCGTGAGTGACATACAACTACGCTGCAGATCCAGCAACCTTGAAAGGGTGCGCTTCCGTATTGAAGACCCAAGTGTTGTGCTTGTCAGCAGACACCTGCCACTCTGCCTCCTCGGCTTGAATCAGATATGCATATTTGAGCACCTCGGCGAAGAAAAAGGACTCTTGTTCGTCGTACTTCTGACCTCCGTCCGGGGAGTTCACATCGCTAACACCCGCAAACCCGATATCACCAACGGAACACGTCTTGTTGATGGCCAGGAAGGCGCTCCAAGCCCAGTCCTGATACTTGGAGTCACCAGTGGCACGCCAGGCATAGTAAAAACTCTCAATGACCTCGGGACGAAGAACGTAAGCGGAACTACTAATCCAAAAGCCTGCATCTTTGTAGAAGTCCGCCTGGTCGGCAGGTGCCGCTGTGTTGCTACTGCTATTGGTGACGCTATCTTGCCATGCGAAAACCTCAGGTCCAAGACCGGTCGCTGTCTCGACATATGTGTCATGGCAGCCATCAACTAGTAGAAGACCGAAATCGATCTGAATGTAAGTTAGCGTCGTAAGTCTTCTTGTTATCTCGTCGGCTAGTCATTGACCGGAACAGCAATCTCCTCAATCCTCAAGCCCGAACGGTCTAGATAAAAGACCTGGTAATAGCAGCCATATAACAGAATCTTGTACTTACATAGTCTTGTCGGCTCAGAGTGAGTCCACCAAGAATGAAGTTGCCTCCATTGAAGCATGCCAAATGTTGAGAGACATATCGCAGGCTTGTCGAGTTAGACCAAGCCGCAAGGAAAGTCAATTCTGGGCGGCTTGATGGATGAGATGTGAGATACTTGATGCTGGAATCTACAGCCACAACCCAGCGTTCCTTGTAGTCACCGAAGCGCTCGGTATCGTAGAGGTACATCTTGATAAGATACTCATAAAAGCTGTCGTCGCCGCCACCCCAGCTCCCCGAAGAGGTTACGAACGAGCCGTTCGTCACATCAAGATACGTTCCGAGAAGTCCCGGGAACGGCTCTCCGATATTCTTCGGCTGAGGATCAAGTAGATACGCCTCTCCTTTCTGTGATAGCTCAGCGTATGTTTTATTACCGGTGATATCACTCAGTCTTGTCCATTCCAGGACTAGGGTACCAATCGTCGCAATACCATTGGTAGTGTCGTTCTGGGGACGAGGCGGTTGCCAGTCCAGGTCATTGATGGGAATTCCACTGGGTGTGTCGAAAGCAACTGACAACAAATCGGCTAGCTTCACTGCTTGTTCCAATAGCGCAGACACTTTTGCCTCATCGTCCGCTAAATCTTTTAAGGGACCAGATAAGAGATCATACCCTACCAGACTGTTAGTATCACAATTGTTGCAGAAACCCGGCAGGAAACATACCAGAGATCAGACCTCCGAGGTAACGAATCGTTGTCTCGAAAAGGGAGATAGAACCAGTGTAGTTTGCCGTCGAAAAGTCGATGTCTGGGATGTAATCCAAAATCTGGTTGACAACCTTCTTGTCTCCTATGATCAAAGCTGTGGAAAGTGCATCAACAGCACTTGCTCCCCAACCACCACTGTGAGAGGTGTTAGCACGACCCTTGATCGCGAGTATGAAATGCTCACAAGCCATCGAGGTAGGATTCCGATAGAGGAGCAAGTGCATCGTGGGGGAAGGCGTATGTGTAGTAACCTGCCCAGGCTCTGTCAAATGCTTCTTGGATCGCTGCAGCCCTTTCTGGATGGGCGATATAGTCCGCCGTGCCGGGAGTTGCTGGAGCAGCAAGGACATGAGCCACGGAAGCCAAAGTGGCTATAGCCTGCTTAAATGATACCATCGTAAAAATAGAAAGTTGACAAGGTATTGGCTACTGGGTATTGTCAGCACCTGAGGTAGAGTAGAGTCCAGTGAGTAGTAGGACAAAGTTTTATTTTCTTGGGGGGGAGCAAAGCAGACGGCAGAAGCAGCCAAACTATATACAGCGCGTAGGATGGCCGTTATGTTAGGGACTTCCAAGGTGTCTTGATCACCTTTGCACATGAGCCCATGTCCCCGTGGCAGCCTTCCACTAATGTTGGGGCAAGAAGCTGGAAGGTGCTTGTTGAAAGAACTCTACACTGTGGAAGGGTCTCCGACTATGTACTATCAAGTCATGTACACTTTACGGGCTCTTCCGAGCGTATCTAGGTGAGCATTATAATAGTATTTACTGCAGAATTCTATTGGCTAACAGATTCTCAATGCATGTACGTATCAACGAATGCAAACTGACTCGCAAAATGAACGTGACCCTGATGAAAAGCCGGCGACAGGGGGACATAACTAGAACTGTGATCGCCAGATCGGATGGAAGACGGTATAACACAAGAGTCCCTGATATAGACCAAGTCACGGAACCTCCATGCGCAGACACGACCTGTAAGACACGAAGCATAATGCCTGTTAATATGAGCATGGACAAGTAGATCCCATGCAGGCAGGGGAGGAAGAGTCCATCCAGGCCTATTGAACCTTCCTATGTCATCAACATGCCTTGACTTGCAGGCACTAGACCCGCTTCACTAAAGGGAACGACGATCCTGGGAAAGCCGGCAACCCTGCCATCTTAGATCCAGCTAAGTCGTGTGGGTGACCAGGCCATGGGTAAAGTGCATGTAACTCAACATTTAATGAATGACCAGAGATACAAACACGAGATTAGGGTAAGAGCAAGGGCATTTGGCATCGTGGGTACCATGTGCCACGACCTTCTCGCCTATTGTTTCAATAAAGAGCCATTTGTCGCTATGAAAACCGCTTCGAGAGATAGTCCAATCAAGTACAGAAAGACTGAGACTAGTTAAATAGAGGGTCAGCTGCGAGGATAGCACTGGACATTCTCGAAGTGAAGATCGACCGCCGAAGAGCGATCTGGTTTGGCCAGACTAGGGCAATGCACTCATCAAACGGGCATGAGTTGATGTATAAAAATAACCATGGCTTCAGAAGTGTGAATGAAGGCTGGCCGCCTATCACCGACCTTCCGGAAGAGTGGTAGGCTGGGAATGTCTGTTCCTCAACAAAGTTCGAACAACGGAACCGCGGAACAAGGGAATGGTATGTAGGATTATCTAGGGTTGAGCTGCGGTAAACAAAGCAGCTTCTTAGACGCGTGCAACGAGTTTGCATTTGCAACGCGTGAGATTGTGATAATCTGTGGTCTCGGCTCTTTTGGCCCATGTCTTGCAGCATGTTGGCCGGTCTACAGACAAATGACCCAAGATCTAGCACAAGCACTGGACACTTTTGAAATGAGCTTGATTTGACCCCTGCATCTCACTGTGGGGGAGCAGCTAGCGGCGGTTGATTCTCTCCTAGCGCATCACTGATCTGCGGGGGAGCTCTTTCGCCATGGCCGACCATCAAATCAATCAGCCATCATAAGACCAAGCAAGACATGCTTTGTGACAGAAGTTGCTGAGGCGATGTTACTCTTTCTCTTGCCTAGGCTAGTAAAGAACTATGGCTGCTTCTACAAATTCCTAGTAGACCAGATTTGCAGTAGAACATCCACCACCTGAATAGCTTGGTCCCTATTCTATCCGCTGACCACTCCGAGTTGTTATCACCTCGCCTAACATGATGCGAGGCAAGCATGCACAGGTGCCTGCGGTGTAACATCTCATGATTGCTACACCGTACCACCTTTGTCCGCATGGACATGGACGTGCATACTCTAGGATATGCGCGAGCTGTAGCCATCCGATATTGAGTAAGCTTGAAGTCAGAATCTCCTTCAGGAAGTAACGAGTATTTCGAGTGCGACCCCTCGTTGCATAGTCATTGAGTTCCTGCATGTCGCGTGGCTTGAGTATACGTTACGCAAGCCAATCGCCTGATCTACCGTAGCCATGACATCTTGCCTCTTTGATTAAGAGGAAGACGCGAGCATGGCCAGGGCAGAAAACCGGATGTAACAACGGCCTACCTATGAGCCACTGCAGAACGGAAGCAAGCAAACAAGCAGCACGAATACAGATGCCTGAAATAGGCTGTGATTGAGCATAATCTCCGCCTAGATGCCAGGTATTGGGGACAATATTTCAGGGCATACCCGGGCAGGCCCCCGCCGAATTCGGAGTTATGCAGGGGATGTAATAATTTCGATTGCATTGTTGCTTGCGGCCAACACTGTCCATTGCCTGGTATTAATCCTTGTCCCTAAGCTTGGCCAATGCCGCGGCGATCCCCTCACTGAGCTGGTCTTCCTGCTGTCGAACAATTGATGAGCCCTCCAGTGCAGCAGTCTTTTTCGACTCCTCGATAGCCGCTGCAATCATGGTTTCTTCATCCTCTTCATCATCATTTGGATCCCATATTTGGTACTGACTTGGCTTGCTCTTGGATTTCTCAGGTTGCGGAGGCCGAGGGGTTGAATTGTCCTGTGAGACGGCCGTCGAGAGCGTGGGCATTTCTCGTAAAGGCACTCTGCTGATGGGTACAGCCTGGTCAATAACATTGCTGTTCTCACTGGTCGCAAGATGTCTTTTAGCAGCATGCTGAATTCTGAAAGGCTCCTCAACCACACTACACCATCTCTTGACTTTCTTTTCTCCCCAACCTCCAATAACGGCCACTTGCTCTGGATCCGCGTTGACAGCATTCCGAATGCTTCCAAAAGCACTGACCAAAGAAACTGCGTCGGCTTTGTTAATGCCTCTCGGCACTGTGACAAACTCGACTAGCTTTTCAGTGTAGCTCGTTGCCTGTTGCCCTTTAATTGCTGAGAAGCTGGCATGTTCGTACGACTTGTAGAGCTCCAGGTAGCGAGCCGCTTCAGCAGCGGACCAGCATAATATCACCGTGACATTGTTGACAAGCGAGGTCTTTGAAAGTTCCCGGAGGGAGTCTTCGTGGTTTGGAATGTCCACCATGGTCAGGACAATTCTCAAATTGTACTTTCCCTGCAGATTCCGTATGCGAGTATAAATATACTCTGGGTGCAGACGATGATACTTGAGGCTCAAAAAGAGAGCGCATGTCGTTAATCCCAAGCCATAATCGGCTGGAATGTCACTGTATTCCCACGCAACAGACCGCAAAGCTGCCAATACGGGGTTGCCCTTCTGTCGAGGTGACACTAGAATGGATGATCCTACCGAACGTTGAGGTAAAGCTTGTGGTGTAGGCTGTACAATCTTTGGCCCCGAGCTATTAGCGGGCGGTGCTTTATCTAGTCTTTGAGGCGTCGGCTGCTGTATCTTCTGTGGTTTGGGCTGTTGAATGCGATTTGCCGCCCGCTGTCTGCTTTGACCTGAATCTCCTCCACCTGTAGAAGTTGCCAAAGCACTCAGAAATTCCGAGTCAGCACCAAAGTCATCGTCGTCCATGTTGGCGGTTGTGGAGTGCCTGCGAACTTCTATGAAAGCACCTGCAGTGACGCGACCAAGTTGCGAAACATCAAGCCGGCAAGGCGACAGTACAACTGGGCTGCCAGCTGGTTGCGTGGCGGCCAGGTGGGGTTCAAAGCACTTATTTTAGTGTGCTTGATGTTTAGGTATGCGTGACTGGACGTTATTCCCGTTTAGAAACACAACTCTTGCTGCTCCAGTGTCCATGAATAAATTCGCTTCTCACACATATGTAATCCCTCCGTTTTGCGTGGTTCTTGAGTGTTCTCAGGCGTACATGCCATGGATGTACACTTCCAGCCTTGAAGTTAAGCCCCTCGATCAAGCGGAAGCGTCGCATCCCGTCAGGTTACCAATTCTTATTTTTATTTAACAACGGCCTAAAAAAGATTTGTTAGGTTAGAATGAAGAACGCAATATTTATTCTCCTGTCAGGCACCTTTCCATTTATAGTATAGATTGTGCCGAGATTAGTCGGTTCGCGGATCATCTGCCCTCTGGCAAGCTGCGTGAGATTGGTGCATGAAAATGGGATATTTTCGCTTGAACAAGTCTTTCGAGACTTGATTAACCAAGTATTTTATGACACGCTCAGCGGCAGATATCGCCTATGCGCAACTATTTGAAGTTGTTATAAATTCCGACGCTCAAGCCACCAGGCAACAAAGTCTTTTCAACGACTCCAGCACGTACGTGTTTGTAAATATTTGTGGCAACGAATATATACCCTGAGACTAACATCGTCCTATTGACGGTGGGCCTACTGTTTTTGAATGTCACAATATTCTGTTCTAAAAGTCGGTAAAGTTGAAGAATAATTTGTGTTCCTGCTTCACCTCACATCTGAGAAGTCCGGTCGGCAAGCATGCTACTCTACCCGTCCTTCAATGGGCAAATACAGTTGTGACGTCCATGCCAAGTAATAAGGTTAAACACGAAGCTACCACTTCTCCTTTAGATCCTCCAATTATGAAAACCAGTTTCTTAAATCAATCTGCAATCAGGGTCCTCTCCTTACATGCTCATTTCAACCATTCAATATAGTCATATCCATCAGACGTACTCCTAAAAAGATACCTCAAAATTATTTATTGCTACCTAGCTGCAGTTCGAGTACAACAGTCGTGCTATTATCTTGCGTAGGTGGGTGAAACTCATCATAGCAACGTCCCGTTATTCGTGTTTTAGATTTCAGGAGTTATAGTAAGGAATTAAATCGGTTCGTGGCGGTCGAGGTCAGCCTTGTATAGAAACTTGGAATAAGTTAGTCAATGAACTCGTACCGCTCCTACTCGACAACGCTCAAAGCTGCAACCTGTGAGAGTGTATAAACCTAAACCAAAATCGTGTACAAGCGTCACAACCAGATTATCAGATTTCCTGATAATCTTGGTACAATGCCCACACTCGTTAATTAGGTAGATATGACTTCATACGCTCACACACACACACACACACACACACACACACATATATATATATATGTATATGTATTATTTCTTTTGTTCGTGAAAATCTCCTCGTTGAACAGAGCTGATAAGCAACAACAAGAGTTCACTAAGAGAACCTGTCGTAATAGCATCGTCGGAATTGAGCTTCTATGAACACATGTACTACAGCAATTGATGGGTCTGAAGGTGTTTGTGATGATAAGCTTAAAAATCTAGAAGATCTTACGAGTAAATAGGAGCTCTTGGCTGTTCCTCAGATTTTCTCTTTCTTCTCTGGAAGCCATAGTTTGAAAAATCACATTATCTAGAAATACGTCAAACGTGCGAAGGCAGTTGTGAAGAAAACATGTCGATTCTATCTTTTGGTAATATATTAGTGTATACTGCTAGGCTGATTTGGTAAAATTGTTCTATAACAATTGATGTTCCAAAAGAATTTGATGTCCGTTAAAAATGGTGAAAGACACATTCTCGTGTACAAATGTTTTCCAAATAGTACTAATTACTACGCGAAATTGTAATACGATATCCTGCCACATTGCCGACTGAAACTACCCACACACCCTTGTCGAATTGACACTTGGACGTCTGCAACCTCTTACGGGTATAATATATATTACGTTAAGGCCTCCACCTAATGATTTTCTCAGTCGTTTGGTTTGGCGCTACGAGTCAACGATGTCCCTAAGTGGGCGGCGATACTTTTTATTCTTATTACTGTTGAGGGTTACTAGCAATCGTCGACCTTCGTCCATTTACCCTGGGGCACACGGAATTTTGCGGTACTGTTGCGACTCTACAAGACCCACAGCCATACGGTAATCGTTTTCAAAAAAAAAAATTTGTTAGGGCCACGTAAGACACGAGATGGTCTTAAGCTGGTTGAAACACGGTTCTGGCTTTCAGTAAGGGACTCGTCTCTGGCAGTGAACTCGTGGGTACTGGAGGCAGAAAAAGGCCTACCAAAATAGGGTGAACTATGGATCATTGCTGGGGCAGGAGAGTGTTTGCTGTTGGAGCCAGAAGGCCCCCACTGCCGTAGGCGGGCTTGGGCATCTCGGCTTGATCACCATTGTGGATGGCTGTAGTTACCTCCTGGCATTCCAAATCCACTGCAGTGGTATCTTTCTGCACACTGAAATTCTTATTCTCGACTGTATCAAGAGCTCCACGGCTAGGCTCTTCGTTGTGGGCGTCTAGTGCTTCATCCAATAGATCTCTTGATGCATCAAGAGCAGACGAATTCGCCGCCAAGGCCATTCGCTCAACGCGTGAAACTGCATCCCACTCATCAAAGAGGGTATCGATAATTTCCGGATCCGGTCTCTCCTTTCTCAGCATCGATATGGCAGGAGGTTGTCCTACTAGACGCTGAGAGGGCGCTGCTTCGTTATTTGCTTTGCCTTCCTCCCTAATAGCCTTGACGACGCGACCACTCCGGACTCGTTTGAGTAACGCATCACCGACATGTTCGGGATTGACAAAGCAGACTTTGTTCGCAATGTACCGTTCGTAAATGCGGAGCATCTTCAATTCGGAGCTGACACGACTTGCACAACTGGCATCAGGCAGGTCGCACCACATGCAATTGATGAGACTTTTGAGTCGACCGAGGAGTGCCCTGATTCCGCTTCGGGAAGAAAAGACACGTTTGTAGACACTCTCAATTCTGTCTCGTAGACGAGTCTGCTGTCGTCAGCGAGTTATCCAAAGCGTTCTCTACTAGGCTCATCGGCAAACCTTTCTTCGCCTTTGTCGTCGGAATTGATGTCGATAACTTCAATTGGCGGGTCGCACGTAGGCGCCTTGGTATTGCTTTTCGTTTGCCCTCGGAGGACTTGGCTTTGGACTGACCTTACCTAAATGACTGGAGGATACGATACTCTGGTCGGAATCATCTGTGGCCAGAGCTGACTTCATGTCTGCTGTGGCGGTGGACGACTGGTTTGACCGTTTACTAAACATTCCTAATGCACGGTTATTCATGTTTTAGTTAACGAGGGAGTGTGCGGGCTGAGCTCCTTTTGAATAATTATGATTGCGAGAAAGAGAAGAGGCTTAGAAATATACCAAGGGTCAGACAACCATTCATTGAAGATTGCGCCGTTGGTGGTGGTCGATCACCTGATTAATTTAATCCAGAGAGATTGTAGTAATCTGATAGGAATTGACGAGTATTTTGAGTCGGGGTTTGCAGGAAATAGCAAGCGATCTGTGCCATTTCTGCAATCATTGTGCAGACCAAAGACACGATCGAGCTCTCCATTGTGGGCGCCAACAACAACAGACTGTGCTGAGAAAAGCTTTTGTTATGGCGACATCGTTCTTCAAGCATGGCTAAGGGTCAGTGTGTTCAAACGGGGCAAATGTTGATCGGCAGATCGATTATTATTTTTCGACTTAGTGTTACATGAGTTTGGCATTTCTTTTGAGTCGTTTTACCAATTCTCCCAGATGTTCTTGGGTATCACTTCTCTCATAACAGCCCAATGACCCAGCCCGGTCTTGTCATGGTAGTTGGCCAGTGCAGCTGTGTCGTTCTTCCTGACGAGCTTGATATCGTCACCTGTCATGAATGCTGACTCTGGGACTTCATTCCTGGGCATGAGGTAATGAGCCCGGGCTCTGCTCTGTAGTAAGTCGGCTTGAACCACGGGGCGGAACGTAATCTTGTCCGCCGTCTTACGGCAGAACACAACAACATTGTCAAAATCCCGACCGTTCTCCTCTAATTTCTCGGCGGATGGGGCTGGCGATTCTCGGAATATACGACAGGAGGGGAAGACCTCCCTGATCGTGTGCATTACGGTGCTTAGCGGAGGCAAAGTGAAGTCACCAGCGTAGTTCTGTGCATTTGTCAGTCACCAGGAACTTTGCTGTATTTTGGTAGAACTTACAATCGCGACAACACCATTCGGTTTGAGCAAGTTGTTCAAAGACTGTAGAAACTCCAATGTGAACAACGGAATCGGCTCAGCACCTCCCGTGAATACGTCATGGATGATGTAGTCAAAACTTTGGGCTTGATCTTGCGCAATGCGTTCAGTGTAGCTGACGGCATCTTCAATGGCTGCGGTGTGATTTGCAGGTAAACCAAAGTACTTGACTGCAAAATCGTACACGATAGGATCAATCTCAACAATGGTGGTGTCGATACCGTGCGCAATCAGTGCTGAAGGCGTAGTGCCGATGCCCAACCCACTGCAATCACATGTTAGCACACATCCTCATCCTTGCAAGTATTGCTGTAACTTACATGTTGAGAGCCTTTGCCTGACTATCAGGTACCTTTTCTGGTACTTCCACCAATCGCACGGCTTCCAACATTGTGAAAACAGCGTATACCGGCTCACTGACAATCGGCTTAGGTAGCTTGTGCCACTCGCCGCCCAAAAGACTGTGATCACACCTCATAACCCTGTAGCCGTCCCGATCACTTTCCAAGACTGACACGTATCCTGTGATTGACTCCCATCGGTCGAGTAGAGTCCAACCGTCTGCGTTCAGGGTAGAGTTGAGCGACTTGGTAGCAATCGGTGTCATGACATGCGTATTCAAAAACGCAGCGTGCAGAAAGGCCGGGATACTATATAATAGTAGCTTTGACGGTGCCATGATCGTATAAGTGCTAGCAAGCACCAATTCCCATCCCATGCGGGTCTGCAGAAACGACTGGCCAATACCGGACGGCAGATTGTCCGCTGCGAACATCTCGAAGAACTTGTAGATGCCGTAGGAGAGAAAGCCAGGTGCGGCATCGGCAGCCCACTTGGGCAGACCATCCAGATCGGCCCTCTCGAGGATGTCTGCCACGCATGCGACCGAGAAGACCAGAAGCGGGAAGATGGTAAGCAGCTCGGTGACTAGAGGACCGTGGGTTGCTGCCAGAGTCCCGCTCACTTTGAAGAGGTAGAATTGAATCATTGGGATATAAGCCGCGATGAGCGGAAGGAAGTACTGCGTCTTCATGGGCAGGTTGCGTCTCAGCAATAAGTTACCAGCCCATCCCACGAAGGCACCACCTATCACCACCTTGGAGTGGTATATGGACGATGGAATGCCACCGTAGACAGGCGACAAGGCCAACTCGGAAACATTAGCGTACACGGCAACGACGGCCAGCAAGGCCGCGGCCTTGGCCCAAATGACAGCTTCCTGAACGGCCCATTTCCCCCAAGTCTCATTCTTGGCTTGATCTGCGAGGTTCTTAAGCTCAGCCCCAAAGTTCTCGGGCGTGAAGGATGACTTCGGGTCGATCGCTGGCACCTCCCTCTTCGCGTCTTTCTTGCCTGATTTTTTTGGAGGCATGATGATGGTTGTACGTACAGTGCGGTTACGCTAGCTGAATCATCAAGAGAAAAGAATTGGTAAACTGAGTGAGGCTGAACACAGGTCCGTAACTAAAAATGACTTGAAATCGGGCGAAGCTGGAAATTAAAGATACAGTTCAACAGCCTGCTGTTGCATTTCTCAAGTGAGGATTTTGTTACCAGAACACATGGCCAGATATTCGTTTCGAATGCGACATTCGCTCAAGCTCAGGGATCAGAGGGTGGAGCCACAATTTGTTTCAACTCCAGCTGGAACCACGTTCACTCTTCCCTGAGCTCTGAATTGAGCGAGCCCGATATGAGCCAAGACGCTACCGGCTTATCGGAGTCTCCAGCACGTTGCGAGACATGTTCCCAATAGAGGTTCAATTTGTACGACCGTACGGATCCGTACGAAGAGCAGACCGGAATATATGTGATGGACACCCGTACCTGTAGAATCACAAACAAATTTAACCATTAGTTTTGCTTTATAGAAGAGCTGCCGCCTTTATCTTACTCTCTACCGTATTCCGCAGGTGCCGTGAAAGTAATTTCAGGTTAGCGAAGTCGAAATCGTGATGAATACTCTAACCTAGGTATGCATCAATGCGAGTTAGTCTACAAGCCCCTACAAGACATCTAGCTCCACCAAAAAGTCGTCCATCGCGAGGCTCACACCACCTCACCCAGCACGCAGATAGCCTCGAGGCCTGAAAGTCAACGCATCTACTAAGCTCTCGAGCAGTATACAACAGCAGCAGCAGCCCATCATGGCGAAGAAACGTACGTTCAAACTCATGTCTTCCCAGCGGGCATCCGCATTCCGCACCTGCCAGTTCTTCTCCCAATCACATCATCCCATTCCCCCTTTGTCGCATCCGTTGCAAAGCAACAAAGCTGACCGGAGCTCCATTGTGCTCCAACAGCCAAGTCCCGCATCATTAATGTGCGCCTCCTTTCGATGGCCATGACCGGCTACTTCTACAGCTTCACGAGGCCACGCACGGCGAATCCCATGAGCATGCTCAAATACGACCCGATCAGTATGTTCGAATTCGAAACGGCGTCGCGCAGGGCCGTGCGAAGCTAATAACTTGATTCTAGTACGGAAAAAGGTTTTGTTCCTTGAGCAGAAGCGGAAAGGCAAATAGACGGTCAAATCAAAACACCGAAGGCTTAGCAGGGCGGAGGAAGTCTTGAGCCAGCTCAGAAGACCTGGCGTCCCATGTATGTGGGATACATGTCTGAACCAAAAAAAAAACAGTCACATAACTGTTGGCCGCCGATAGCCAGGGTCCTTGTCTTGATGAGGCCGACACTACTCTTCACCAACCAAACTGCCACCAGGCCTTGTGTATGGACTTGTAAGAGAGTGAAATATTGTACATTAAAGAATATGCATTGGAAGGCGTTCAAGATTGGAAGCAACGGTTGATTGCAACATATCGCACCTCTAGCTATGTTACACTGTACATCCCCAAGCAAATATGAAAACGATATTTGAGTCATCCGTTGTTTAACGACGTGGCCCCAAATTTGCAACTTGCAGATCAGAACTTTAGCACAGCAAAAGTCCACCTAACAAACATAACTGACCGGTAACAGAATGCTCCCCATATCTCACGTTCAACTTCCCTGCGACTCGGTCTGGCGTCAACGTCTTGAAAAAGTCCTATCGGAATTGGCGGTCAGCGCTCGTTGCGTCGATCGTCTTGACGAACCTGAAGGCTGCCCGGACTCCTTCGGAGCCTGGTTGCCATACGTGACGAGATTGGCACCATTTCGACGTGAGTAACCATTGTCAACAACTGCGAGCCTGGAATTACCAGTGGTTGGTATCAGCATGTCTTCCTTGCCGACCTCCTCTTCGTTAGTTTCTCTGTCCCCAAGGACGGGAGGACGGCTCGACATGGCACGAGTTGGTCTGGCAGCGTTGCCGTCTGAAAGACCAGCTTCAGATGTTTTCCTTCGTTTGCTAGCCACTTGTGCGGTATCTTCTTGCACTCTCTTGCTTCCGCTATGGACTGGACGGTTGAAGGTGCTGTGAGTGACCAGCCCCGATTTAAGACGGCGCTGCACTGCTTGTGCATTCGGGTCTGATGTTTTGTCAGCCACGATTGCATTTGCCTGCATCTCATTTTCCTGTTCCCTTTCCATTTCTCTTGCCTTTGTAGATTGTCGCGTGGTTCTCAGACTCGATTTTGGAGGTTGTGTGGTTCGACGAGCCTCACGCTCCTCCATAACTGTCGGAGCTGGAGGAACTGGTTCATCAATAGGAGATCGGACGATGACACGGCGCAGACGTCCCATTTCTTCAACCGATGGAAGCGTCTCCTCCGAATGGGCTCCTGGAGTTTGTGTTTCGGCTTCCACCAGCGTGTCCAGCACTTGAATTCGCTCCTCGTTGACTGTGCTCAACATGACTAGTTCCTTCCGTTTCTTGGTAGCACCCGCAAGGTCGTTTATGAGATTCTTGTATCTTTCCTCCAATGCACAGAGGTTGGCTCTGCTCTCGTTCCATTGCGATACTGGATTGAGACTACTCAGTTCTGTCTTAATAGCGTTGAAGCTATTGGTAAGGTCTTGAACTCCGCGGATATCCTCCCGCAAGAGTCTCGTTAGGTCTTTCGCTTCGCCTTCGCGGTTTGATGACAGTCGCTGAATCTTTTCCTTGGCTTTGTGCAGGTCTTGTTCCATCTTTGTACGATCACCGACGGAAGCCATGAGCCGTTCCATGACGTCTTGACACTTATCTCGAAGTTGTTCGATCTCTTGTGCACCCTCGGTAACATTCTGCTCTTGACTTTTAGTCACCATGTCGAGAGCTTGTTGCAACTTTTGGTTGTTGTCCTGGCTCTCTTGAAGTTTGTTTTGCAGGTCAGCAATAGTGGTATCCTTCTCAGATAGGAGGTTCCCCAATCTGTCACTTTCTCCTTGAGCTTCTCGACTAGCCTCGATTTTGTCCTGCAACTCCATGACTTCATGCTCAACGATCGCAGTATGACTTTTGAGCTCTTCGTGTTTGCCAGAAACTTCCTGAAGACAGTTGACGGCATTATCAGCTTCAGCCTGGAGGTAACGTTGCTTCTCTGCGGCATCCAACAACTTTGCTTCCGCCTTTTGGCACTTCTGCTGCCAATACATTGTTCCATCCTCACCTCGCAGATCTTCATCAATGGTGCGACAGAGGGTGATGACTTCATCAATCTTCTTATCACGTGCAAGGCCCTTTTGGTCGGTGCCAGCATAGAGCAACCATGATTCGAGGCTTTGGATTTCTGCTACAACGCTCTTGGTGATATCCTTATGAGTTGACGCAAGACTTTCTGTAATGGAACCGGGATGGACGACTTGCGCTTTGAGCTCTGCCACTTTGTCAGCCAAGGAGCTCAGTTTGCTGTCACATTCGTTGACTGCTTGTTCGGAGTCCTTCGAACGACCTTGCTGCTCTTCCACAGCCTCGAGAATTTTGGTGTTCTGGACTTCGAGACTCCGAAGTACCTCGGTGTTGACCCGGTGGGACTCTTCGAGCTCACTTCTAACTATTTTACTCGACTCCCTCTCCTGATTTAGCTCTTGCTGTCGTCCTCCGAGATCTGCCTTCAGAATCTCGATCGTGTTCTCTACTGAAAACAGTCAGCTCTGTCGACCACAACTATAATTCACAAATGACCTACATTCAGCAATCTTCAGGCGTGCATGTGTCGCAACGTCATTCACATGCTTTTGAAGGGTCTGCCGAGTTGACTCTGACTGGTCGAGTACTGCATTCATGGAATTCTCTCTCGACCTCTCGGAAGCTTGTTGCTCGGTTTGAAGCTGATGAACAATATGCTTGATATTCTGCTTCGATTTGGTGTATAGTTGTTGTTGCTCTACAAGAGCCCTGTTCAACCCGTCTTTGTATTCTCGGCATTTGCTACGCAGCTCAACAATCCTCGCATCTTGGGTATCAAAGTTCTTCTTCTGAGTATTGAGTGAAGCATGAAGCTCGGTATTCTCGGCTTCTAGCTTATGAATAACTTCATTTTGAGCAACCTCTGCAGTCTCAAACTGCTCGATGGTTTGTTCATATTCCTCAATATAGCCCTCCAAACGATTGATTTTTGCTTCAAGCTTCTCCAGATACTCGTGCTCACGGCTGAAGTATCCGTTCCACGAATTTGCCAGAATCATCCGTTCCTGGCGTACAGTCCGCCTCAAAGGACTAAGAGGAGTTTGTGCAGTTGGTCTCGGTAATGGGTTCGGGAATCTACGCTTCGAGATGTTTGATTCCCGGGAAATGGGCCGCAGGCAGCGTTCTTCGGCCTGCGTTGTTTCTGATGATCGATTTGGAAGTTTTCGTTTCATCTCCTTGAGATTACCTTTCCCGCCTCGGCGCTGGGGACGTGTCCGTTTGACTGGAGGCGTGAATGATAGGTCTGTCACCACACTTGCTATTGGGCTAGGGGATTTGTTCTTAGCCCCTTCAGGTCGAAACCGAGGCTCGCCACTTACCGGGTGGCTAATCTGCTGACTTATCTTGGGATCAGGAGGTGCCACATCATCCTTGTGTTGAATAGAACGTTGAGTTTGGTCAGTACACTCGTATCGGAGGGGCTGTAGAGCACTTTTGGGGTTCTGCTGTAGGCCAAATTTGATAGCAACTTCATCTGGCTTTGACGTGTGCTGGGAGGAGATATTCGTCCGAAATTCCGCCGACGAACGCAAATAAGTTTCCTTCCCAATGAGTTGTGGAGACATATCAGCCACTTGATTTCCTGATGCCGACGGGTGATGCGTCGATAGTAACTCCAGTTGGTTTTCGTCATTGTTAGCCGAAAGAACATCAGCTGTATCGTCAATGATACTTTGACCATGGCTCAATATTTCTTGCTCATTGTGCTCCATTGTCTCGTCTTCGAAGTTGTGTCGCACAACGTCGACCTCCTCGAGTGTACCGGTCGAGTCGCCATCATTCTCGTTGTATCCATTATGATCATCTTGTCTGTGAAATTCGACCAGTACAGTCCTACGATGCGACGCGTCGTCTTGTTCAATAGAATTTAACGAATCGTACATGAAATAAGACCGTTTCGGACTTTGAGCTGCTTCAATTTGACGGCCTTCGATATGGTCAGATTCTCCCCTATCAGACGAATTCTGAGTACTACGAAGTGAACTAGATGTAGGTTCGATCGCCGGTATTCCCGCTTGGGAGCGTTGGTGATATGAAATGATTGGATCCCTTGCCACTAATGCTGATGAAGCATTTTGAGCCAATGTAGAAGCCGGATTGTGTCTTTGAGAGTGTTTGCTTGTTGCTCCTGAGGCGCCAGTACGCCGTGCTTCTGAGTTGGACGGAGCTAGGCTGTTTGGCTGGAATTGGAAGCCAGTCTGAATCTCCTCAATTGACTCAGTCTGGTGAGTAAACAGTCTGTTAAGCTCACCATCAGGCTGTCCCTCTGATGCATGCTCTGGCTTGGTCCGTGGGACCGGGGGAAGAAGCTCACCACCCGGTCCTGAGGGCTGTGCCTCGGGCTGGTCATGTTGCGACTGAGATGATTGCAGCATGTCCGGGGCTGTAGACCCAGAGTGTGTGTGTGTCAGTGAGTGGTCTCCGGGAAGCCATGCCTTTTTCAATGTCGGTTTGGATTGCGACTGAGAAGGTGCCATCAATTGGGATACATTAGCCCAAGAGTTCTGGGTAATAGGGTAGGACGCCATCATAAAGGCTCTTAAATGAAGTCCAGCAGAGAAACAAGTGCAAACGGCAGGAAGAGAGAAAGAAGAAGGGGTGGGGGAAAAGGCGGACCGAAAGAAGCAACAGTCTGAAGATGACGGAGACTGATGTTGTGAGGCTCATCAAGGTCTTCTCTGATCTCGAAGAGTGCTCATTCAGTCGCTTTGGTAGAGGTTTACGACCGCGAATAATGGTTTTGAAGATGTATAAATATTGAGGCACTGCCAAAAAGCTGAATCTTTTCTTTCCCGAGACGGTCAACCACGCCCATTGGACAAATACGCTTTCCTTTTCAAAGTGAAAGAACGATCACCGGCGTCTCAACAACAACACCAAATTTTGGAAACAGGACGGTGCGCCTTCCCTTTTGAACACATCTACGATACAACGGCAGCTTCATCTGCATAAATGCGCCAATTCCCATCAACCAGAACTTGCGAACTTATTTTACGCATTTAGTAGAAAATCATAGTTAGTTCAACTGTATTGGTTTTTATTTGGGAATCACTATGGTATTGAATACCTGGACGCTGTCGAGCACAGAGTCAAGCACTTTTGCCACACCGTCCATATGTTGGCGAGAAGTGTTTACAATGCCAATGTTGATTTGCTTGCCTGAAGACAAGACAGAGAAGGTTACTGACAAACTTGCGGTAATTTAATAACATCATCTAATTGTGGTAGTCTGAAGCAGTCACGTATAATCATAGACGTAGTGGTGGCTTGCCGGGCCTACATCCATTGAGACATCTCTCTCGATCTCAATTAGGCATAGAGATGTTCTCTCACGTGGAATTACAGCTCAGAAGTTTGGCTGATTATGTCCGTGTAATTAGCCGGTGGGTCAATCCTATTATGGACGTCCGGCCTCGTTTGATCTTGTCTAATATCGGATGTCAATATGAGAGTGCGGGCCAATGCTGTTTCGAACCACGAATAAGTGGGCTCTGGATCAGTGTACCTGGCCACACATGCAACAACCGCCGAGCTAACGTGGATCCCACATGGGTCGATGCACTATACAGCATTCAGGCTCAAGCTGTGAGATATTTGCTGATATACTGTACTCTAGTTTCGTGGGAAAACCCCACCAGGAAGTATTTCCGCAACGAAATTCTATTGTTTCGAAACTTTATTCGAATTGGTAAGAAAGCCACGAGGACAAATTTGCAGTATGCTGTACCGATAACTGCCATTGCATGTTTGACTTTCACAATTGTAAGATAGTAGGTTCTGCACTAGTCTCGACGTAAAAACGGTACCGACGTAAGGTTTCATGAAGATGCTTCACCATCACCACTCGGCAGCTTGTATGGCGCATAGTAGTCTATGTGCATTAACTGGGAAGTAATTTTCCATGTTAAGTATTGAGCACGAGCAGTCGGAAAACACTAGGTAGGAATTTCAACCCTTCTCGAGAGCTTTGAAATGAGAAGACGTAGCCAGCTACGCATGAGAGGCAATCACTCGTCATGCCTCGACATCAATTCTTGGGGTAAAGAAGAGTTGTTCATTTTGGATCGCTTTCACTGGCCAGTTTGGTATAACTAGTCAAACGGAAATTGCCTATCAAAAATACTCGCAGGGTAAGAACCGAAGACTGTTAAGATCGAATAAAGTGATGGGTAGTCTATGTCGGATGTATGATAGATAGTGGCGATAATGGCATCCGACAACATTCGAGGTGCTCGACTGGGTGATCACACTTGAGATCACAACTGGTAGCTATACCGTCAGAATGTGGTGTCATTCTGTCGAGTCATAGTGACACACTATCTTAAGTCTCAACTTGACAATCAATCATGCAGTAAGTATACTTGCGTGCACGATACCCGGGAATCACTCGGCCTCGAATGCTCTATCGAGAACCTCATTGCCGGCGCCAAGTAGCTTGTGTGTGCAGACAAGTATCGTAGCGTCCAATATGATGTATTGTAGCCCAATGGCGACTGGTACCTTTTGCAGGCCTGGTCATGAGATTCGTGTGAAATCTCCGGAAACAAGCTTGTGCATATAGATTGATGTTGATAACGAACCGCTCTTTGCAACCTGCGAGGCCTGGCGAGGGGGAGACGGCACCCAAGGGCACCCAACCGCTTGCGTGATCGACATCTGTAAAGCTTATTCGCCCCGAGTTGGATGGGCCATTTCCAAAATTTGACACCAGTGGTTCGACCCGACGAAAACCTTTGGCAAGTTGAGAAGGGCCAATGATAGAAAACCTGTAACATCCACCAATGCGCGTCTTATGTTCTGCTAGGTTATGTCATTGTCGGGATACGCCGTTACTCGTGGTGGTCCGCTGCCAACTTGGGAGGTTCTTCATCGACATATGTCAAGCCTGTTCGCAGACAAGAACATCTGGAAGAGGAAAGAAAATTCTTGGCAGCTTGGCAGTTTGGCGACATGGCGCTTTAAATCAAGGGGGACAAGCGTCACATGCTGACATTACTTGGACTTGACTAGCATGTTTATCCTCTCTTTGCATGATGCAACTTGATGGATGCGACATCGCAAATGCAAACGCGGGGCCGCTGTGTATACCGCCTCTGAGATCGGGATCTGATTCCTGGAGCGGAAATGACGCCGGATTTTAGATTATGTACAAGCCTACCAAATGGAAACCACTCTCGGAATCATCGCCAACAGAAGACTAGTTCTCAACACCTCCCCGTGTTGACATAATCTCTGTTTCCCGCTTTCTCTATCATTGGGATCCATTGTAGCAATTGCTTCGTAGTAACTGCACTGGAAATCAGGTCAGGAGGAGGTATCTAAGTCGCAGACCGATGCAAAGAAAGGATTTGGCGGCTATGATCCAACTAACCCCTGCGATTACTGTATGAGGTGGAGGCCTAGATTGTGCATCATGTGCCGTCCAATCTCCCAGCGCACTAATGGGTGCTTCTCCAGCTTCATGCATGTTACCCACACAACTTTCCATCTGCACTTCCTTTGTTGATAGGTCCTGTACCGCTACGATAATTCTATTGATTGGTTTGCGTCGCTGAAGATAACTCTACTGATTGGTTTGCATCTTCAATGATAGCCGAGAATGACCTGCATCAACCACCCAGTAGCCATCATGTCCCTGTGGCACTCGCCCAGTCCCGCACAGCCAGAAACGATCTTCGCGACTGCCTAAACAGGAAGGCAAAGGAGTCGGGAGAGCAGGCCAGTTGGTCAACTGAAGTTCCCAAATGCCGCGCCAAGTCAATAGGGTACTTGCTGGTATAAAAACCATGAGGCTTCGGCCTCATCTATCTTGAGCCTTGGCATTTCCTGGGCATTGGCACCATATGATATGGATGCCTTTTTTCCGAATAGCAATTGGGTCACGTTGTCGGTGGTGTTGATCGCCCAGATGAGGCTCAGGATATGTACGGTGGCACCACATTAGCGCTATCATTCGGCTCTCTGAGCAAAAGCCGGAATTCGAGGCCCGGAGTAAGTGCGATGAGACGCTGCGAGAGAGATCAATCTCCAAGACAGGAAAGCTTACTCTGTCTTAGGCTTCTCAGCTATTATTTTTCCGATGGATCCGGCCTCCAGCAGTTGCAGCGGTCCTTTCCATGGCCAGTCTCCTACACAGAGCACAATGAATACATCCTGTCAAAAATAGATCCACGTTTACACGGACCGAAACCTTTTCCAGGGTCCCAAATAAGTCCATCGAAGGAGTCCAGATGGAAGCCACAAGCGTATAGTACACCGCTATTGGCGGGGGTGGTTTCCAGGGCTCCACCGTCTCCGTCTTCTAGGGGTATACCAACCTCAACTGTTCCAGGCAATTGCACGGCGGACCTGAGCAAAACAGTCCTCTCATTCTACAATGTAGGAAGACGCTTGGGCCCTCAAGGTTCTCAAAATAGCATGCATCCAGCATGCATCGTACCTTCGCCGGCCCCGGGTACCATGCAGCATTGACACTACAACAGTGTGTGCCCTCCATATCTTAGGATGATGGACGATGTACCTGACAAATTCGGATAGGCACCCCAGATGTGTCAGCCAATCACATACACGTGCAGCACAAAGAGATGCCTCGACGTTCGAAATGACATTCTACGCCTGTATAGACGGCATACCAAAGCCAAGAGCCTCAGAGCGGCTACCGGCAAGCTGACTTGGTGGGTCCACGATAAGATTTGGTCGCCGTTGACTGAAGCTCCTTCCCAAAGTTTTGATCTTGGTAACATCGCAACTCTCATTCTTGTGTTTCTGCATCTCTGGGCGGTCTCTAGAGCTATTGCGACATCAAGGTAAGTGTTAGACACAGGTGTTCATGCGTCTTTGGTCTTGTCATTGTAGTACTGCAACGTACATCTGACTGCTTGCGAGTGGCGCCTGGAAGCCATATCAGGACTAATACGATGCAAGGTTCGAGGATCCCATGGTATAGTATAGTAGAGAACAATATCGGAAGTAGCTCAGCATGTCGGGCTGCTATGCTGTTCATCAAGTGGCGCTACTGTAAGAGCTCCCATGCCTACCATTCGCTAGAGCTATAGTTTCCCGGCTGTGCATAGGGCTTGGCGACCTCCCGGTCTGTTCCTGATGAGGAAGGCGTCGACACCATGCAAGTGTTTAACGAACAATGACTGCGGAACAGTTAAAATGATTCTGATATATAAACATCTTCATTGTCTCAGTAATCGTAGACTTTTCTATCCAAGCATCGCTCTCAAAGCTTCGACATCGTTTGCTCTGCATCAATACTTCTCTTCCAAGGTCAACACTCCAAAATGAAGGCTGCCGCTATCCTCTCTCTCTTGCCTTTGGCTCTCGCAGCCCCGGCCACCAAGCGTGCCGGTGGCCCTGCTCCTGTTTTGACACCCCGCGATGCCGGCGACAAAGTCATTGCTGGTCAGTACATCGTCAAGATGAAGGAAGGCATGAGCACCGCTACTGTCGACGATGTCTCAAACCTCTTTGAGGGTGACGCCGTCCATACCTGGACGAAGGGCTCCTTCAAGGGATTTGCTGCCAAGTTGAACGACGCTGATCTTGATGCTATCGCCAACCACCCTGATGTAAGTCTTGGAGGTTCTAACAGTGATCAACGACTAATTTTCTATTCAGGTTGAGTACATTGAGAAAGACGCTGTTGTCACCATCAACACCTACGTCAGCCAGTCCAGCCCGCCCTGGGGTATTGGTCGTATCTCCCACACTGCGTTGACGACTACCCCCTACACCTACGATGACAGTGCCGGTACTGGTGTTTGTGCCTACGTCATTGACACCGGCATCTTGACCACTCACACCCAGTTCTCGGGCCGTGCTACATTCCTCGCCAACTACGCTGGTGATGGCTCCAACACTGATGGCAACGGACACGGTACTCACGTCGCTGGTACTATTGGAGGATCCACTTATGGTGTGGCCAAGAAAGTCAGCCTCTACGCTGTTAAGGTCCTCAACGCCTCAGGCTCCGGTACCAACTCAGGTGTCATTTCCGGCATTAACTATGTCGCTACCGACTCCAAGACCCGAAGCTGCCCCAACGGTGCCGTTGCCAACATGTCCCTCGGTGGATCCAAGTCAACTGCTGTCAACAGCGCCGCTGCCGCCTTGGTTAACGCTGGTGTCTTCTTGGCTGTCGCCGCCGGAAACGACGGTGCTAATGCGGCCAACTACTCCCCTGCCTCCGAGCCCACTGCCTGCACTGTTGGTGCCACCACCTCCGCCGATGCACTCGCCTCGTACTCCAACTACGGTGCTGTGGTTGACATTCTCGCTCCCGGCTCTAGCATTCTGTCTTCTTGGATCGGCTCCACCTCTGCGACCAACACCATCTCTGGTACCTCCATGGCCTCTCCCCACATCGCTGGTCTCGGCGCTTACTTCCTGTCTCTGAACGGAGCTAAGACCCCGGCTGCTCTGTGCACCTACATTCAGAGTGTTTCTACCAAGAGCAAGATCACTGGTGTTCCTTCTGGCACCAACAACTACCTCGCCTTCAACGGCAACCCCAGTGGTTAAATTATTTCTGTCGAAACAGGATAATCTGTCGCTCAAGCAACCAAGAAGCAAATGCTTCTTCAGCAACGGGTTTGGTGTAGAACCAACGGAACAAGTCTCTCCTAATGTTTGTACATAGTCACTTGTTAGTCTTTAGTCTGCATCAATTGTACCTTGGACACCACAGATATGAATTCATCAGATGCCCTATAACTCGTGAAAATCTCCTTTATCTTACGAACAGTGACATTAGATAACTATGTCAAATATCCTATGATCTCTGAACAACGTTTGAACTGATCCGTAAGAGCAGTGGAGCAATGGATCCGCTTAGACCCATAGTAGTGGCACGAGCAGCATATAACGAGCCGTATGCTCCTTTTCACTCTTTTTCTTCCTTTGGTAGACAGACATAATTATCACTATATTTGGATTTATACGTTGAAGCATAATTCACGTAGTCCTGTGCTCTATTGCTTAGTGTGATCTCCGCGTATGTGACCAGGGGTGCTCTCCTAAGTGCCACAATAACATATTGTCCAAGCCGGTTTCTCTCTTTCTCTTGAAAAAGAACGACAAGTAATGCTAATCATATTAAGGTGTTTCACCTTCTGAAATGTTTGATTTGGAGAGCTGTGGTAGGCCTAGGCAGCGTAATCTCTGGCAGCAGGCTGGCATTGCAATTCTTGCCGTCGTTGGGGGGTTGCTTTGGCGTGATCACTATTTCAACCGGGACAAAGAGGCCGAGGAACGTGCTGGATTTTGGTTCAAGCTTTCAATCGAAGGTTGAAGTCAAGGATCTGAGTGACTAGTGGCTTGGGTATGGGAAGGGGTTTGCCAAACTGGTAGCCCGGAGGGATACCCGGAGGGATAAAGGGGAGGACTATAAGTCTATAAAGGAAACGAATTCCTCAGGGCGTGTATCGCCGCTGAACACCCAGGCTCAAGTCCTCAACTTACGTTCTCTGAATTGCAGCAAACCTATCTGAATAGTGTACGGGGGTTGGTCCTAAAATTAGCGTGACACTTTACTTGCTAACTTACAACGATATAAGGGGCTGAAAAGGCAACCTGCTGAAAATTTGGCGTGACCGATATGATGGTGGACTCCATCTCCGTTATGCCGATGGACTGCCACATTACAGCAAATGATATTCAGCCATGCCTGTGATGCTAAGGTGCGCAGCCATTCTTTCGTAAAGTAATTACTCATCGTTTCGCTAGCAATAGCGGCGTGACAAAGACGGGCCGCCGTCTTTGCGCGTGCAATCAATCAAAGCTTGCTGGAGTAGTCAATCTTGACTTGTGCGCCATCCTCAGGGAGATATTACACCAGTTGCCATAGAAAAGCCGAAATAGACGCCCGTTAGTCATGGCTTAGCCTTCTCTTCTTTGCCGTGGGTTAATACCCGGATGTTATATTGCTCAGCATGGTTGTCAAATATTAAAGGGGGCAGGTTTTCAAAGCCTGTGTAATGTCAATAGGGGCATCTCGGCGGGCGTCAGGCACAAGTGGGGTATTTGAGTGCCTCAGGTAAGGAATGATCTGTCAGCACAGCACAAACAAACACATCACACGAAGATTCCTCTTCACACATTTCTAGAGGTTCAACCAAACAGCTTGATTTTAAATATACCATGGCATCTTCGGGAACGCGCGCTTCCTGCGACAACTGTCATAATCAGAAGCTGAAATGCATCCGCGATCCTTCCGATGGAAAGTGTCGAAGGTGCTTACGACTGGATAAGTCATGCAACCATTCGCGAGCTGGGAGGTCTGGCAGACCCAGGAGGCTTCAGTCGTCGACCTCAATGGCAAGCATAACACCTGCCTCATCACTATCTGTGTCGGATGGTGTTTCGGAAACGCCTGCAACCCCCCATGCTTGCCGCTTAACATCGATTTCAGCTCTTACAGACATCTTGGACTTCAATGATGGTTCCAATCCCGAAATATTCACTGCCGATGATATGATTCTCGTCGGGAGTGGTCCAATGCCTGAATCGGGGTTCCTTGTGCAGTCTAATGCGGACCAAACAATTAAACTGGCCGACGTGGCCACGGAGCCCGTCATTTTCACGAGGCTATCCGAGATCAACAACCGATTGCAAAATTGCAACGCCAGAATAGAGAATCTGAACTCGCCCATCAAACTCAACTTATTTAGCTCTCACGATTCTCTCATCAATCTGGATAAGGGCGTCACTCTAGTCGAGTCCCTTCTTGTTATCGGTCAAAGCTATCTCAACATCTTACTCGAGCTGAAAACAACCGCGGAGCGTCCATACGATTTGAATATCTCTGCAGCACATAATATCGAAGCTATTGATCTGGCTCTAAGCTCCGAAGGGTCGCACGGCGAAGGCGAAAGCTCGCAACAGCAACATTTGGATCTACTGACCGAAAGTCTGTTTCCAACAACTTTTTACACCAGGGTGTTGGATTCGTCAACATCTCTGATGGTCATTGGAATCTACGTTCAATTGACAACCCTATGGGACCTCATGGCTTCCCTGGCGATCAGCGAAATGCATGGGGGAACCAGCATGTTGGACCTTGGACCGGCAGAGGGACTACGATTTGGTGCATATGCCATGGATGACGGCCCAATGCAGGCCTTGGTTTATATACAGATGGTGACGAGATTACTCACCCAGCTCGACCGGCAACTAGGTCTGTCCCCAACCGATGAACTGCACCATCAGTTACAGAACCATGAAGCTCTCCTTCGGCCACGGCACATCCAACTCCTTCATACTGAGCTGAGTGATGATCAGTACCAAGGTTCAAAACGAGAACGATTGAAACAGTCTTTGAGCATTACGAAGATCATTATGGAAACTTGCGGATGAGTCCGATTTCCTCTATTCTTGGATAAATACTGTTGCGCCGTTGGAGAACCGTGCCGTGTTGAATAACATGACGTTCTCACCATAGGGACCACCTTTCGGTGGAGAGTAGAAGTAAATCACCATTATATCCGAAGACGCCAACTTGGCAGGGCAATATATGACGATGCATGTACCCGTCATAGAAATTTTTTTGGCGGAAATGATCAATAATGCATTTATAGCAACTTGGTATAGGACAAATACTTGAGATGTCTCGATGACTAATGAATTTCTGCTGAAGATCAGGGGTGCTATTATAATCCACACAGCCGAGTAGATATACAACCCACTGTTGATCGCAAGCGGTGCAAGTAAGAATCGCTGCTACGACCGGTTGAGATCGACGGAAAAATCAGAGCTCAGGGGGTCAAAAAGCTATGAGGGATCATTCCTTGTTCTCGTATGAGGCTATGGCCGTGACTGTTTTGCTGGAAGTTCTTCATTTCGAAACCGCCGGGACGGCGTCAACAGTAGCTGGTGCTTCCTTCGGCGTGGTAGCCTCGGCATCGCCTTCTTTCTTGCCCCTCTCCATGCCGAAGTCGGTGTTAAGGTCTGTTCGAAGCTTAATCTCTTTCTCGATGAAGACCAGCAAAAATGAGACCCCTGAGAAGACGATACCAATCTGCCAGACCTGCTTGAGAGCGTCCGTGTAGATGCCGACAATCTCATTCCTTGTGACCTCAGAGAACGAGTTAATGAAGTCGGCAACGGCGAACTGGTAAGCATCGCCGTGACTGAAGATTGCCGCTACTTCTGGGTCCGTGATAAGGTGTGCCAATTGGCCGAAGCGATTGTTGAAGACAGCAGCTGGAATGGCGACGCCCCAGATAGCACCGAAGCTGCGGATGAAGGACCAAGCGGCGGTGATGGTGGCCTGGTCTTTCTCCTCCAGCGGCGCTTGGCATGCGGGAAGCAAGGTATTCAACACGAAACCCGAACCGCCGGCGGTAATCATCTGGAAGACGACAATTTGTGCCAGGGGGGTGTCTTTGTCAAAGAGAACAAAGAGTCCAACGCCGAGGGTGAAGATACCGAAGCCGATAAGGTGAAGAGGCTTGTAGCGGCCAAACTTGGCAAGAAGTACAACCGCGACGGCAGCGCCTGGCACACCGATTACAATGGCTGGTAGAAGCAGAATGCCGGATCTGGCAGGGGAGGCTGCAATTTTATCAGCCGCGAATCAAGTGAAAAGCACCGTGAAGCAGGGGGTGCGATGGCTCTTACCTCCTAGTATAGCTTGGAAATACACAGGTAGGAAGAACATAGTCCAGAATAAAAGGGCAGAGTTGAAAAAAGTTACAACGAAGACGGTCGACGAGGTTCGGTTGGCAAAAAGGCGTGGCGGTATAACGGGCTCCCTAGCTCGGCCAAGTGCCTCGTAAACCATGAATAATACAAGACCCAAGAGCCCAACGATGAGCGGGGCAAGAATTTGACCTGACTTCCAGGGATTCCTTGCACCTCCATATGTCAAGGCGTACAGAATTGCTATCGTGGAGATAATTAAAATCGAGTTACCAATGTAATCAACGCGACGGAGCTTCTGCATAAATGGCATCTCCTTGTTGTATTTGACATGGAGGAAAGCGAAGATCATGGCCATAGAAGCTCCTCCAACCTGTGCTATGTCAGTCGAGTATGTGGTTGAACGAAAGTTGAGAAAGGAGGTACTCACAGGAAGGTTGATCCAGAAGACCCAGCGCCAGGTAGTAGTTTCGACGAATGCGCCGCCGACATAAGGGCCGACGGCCATTCCGACGAAATACACAACGAGGACGAATGCCATGTAGTTGCCACGCTCTCTCAAAGGAACAAGATCGGATATGATGACATCGATAATCAAGTTAATGCCTCCACTGCCCATACCTTGGATGGCTCGCCCGGCGATAAGGGTCGCGCCATTTGAAGCGCCTCCAGCGATACCACTACCCAACGTGAATAGGGCTACGATAAGCATAGTAACCCATCGCCGACCGAAGATGTTGGCCATCTGTCCAAAGAGAGGCTGAACGGCGGCGCTGGCGGAACCGAATGGGTTAGTCTTGAATAAGAACGAGGCCGGCACCAGCAGCGGCACAGCATAGAACCACGTACCTAGTCAAGAAGAACACATTGGTGACCCAAATATAGTTCTCCCCTAGATCGAGCTCGGCAATGATGTAAGGGAGCGAAGTTGTAACGACTGTGTTCTCCAAAGCACTCAGAAGACCGATGACGCACTGTGATGCATGGTAGATCAGCAATCGAAGGACAATGGCGAGTCTGCATGGAGCTGGAACATGCATACGAGAGTAGCGATGATGGCCCAGAATCGGGGTCCGCGTTCAAAAGTGGGAGCGCTCCCATCTTTTGCGACAACATCGTCCGTCTGTTCCGGCTCAGAGGTGGTGTCGGTGCCATTCTTATCCAGGTTGTGGTGGTTTTGGCTGTGGATTGAATCGGACACGTCTCGAGCTTCCACAGAAGGAGGCTCTTTGAGTGAATATTCCGCGGTAATAGATGCAGCCATGACGGAAGAATAGTAGACGACGAGGTGGACAGGTGAGGTTGGGATTCAGAAAAAAGATGCGTGACGAAAGCCGATGGCATTCACTACTGCGCTTATCGTGGCTCTCGTTTTCTGTTCGTTTGATTTTATGGATTGCTTGGTTCGAAAGGTGGCGTTGACGTTATGAATGTCTTCCTATTCGGAGGATAAACTGATTCGGAGGGTTGTTGGCGGTTCGGATGGTTTGTTTTCTGTGCGCCGCCAAGACACCATCATGTCCAATATCTATCGAAGCAGAAGCTAGATACCTACCACTCATCCCGTGGGATCTTTGGTCATGAGATTTGCCATGCCTTGTTAGAAAATGCAATGTGCTCCTTCGCAAGTACAAGTACTCGCCGACATAATCCTCGTACAAGACTCATGAACTTTGCTAGATGCAAGGTTTCGTGGGGGTTGCCTTCAGGCAAATTTCATGACTGAAGCAATAATATCATTGAAACATTCGAGGAAAAAAATGCCCTAGCAGAGTAAAGGATGTCTGAGGCGGCATTGCGAAGTACGTGGTGTATGAAACCGAGTGTTATCCACGTCCTAGGCCATTGACCTGCATGAATTAATAGTGGGAAGATTAGAACTTTGCGTATACATAACACTGAAGGTCAGGCTGAACATGTAGGGTGCTATCTTTAAAATGTATTTGATAATAATTCCAAGCCTCGCTCACGTTAACGCCAATTTCCGCGGGGGAGGGAATATAGTCAGAAATAGCCAGGATGCTCCTAATTATCGCGACGCTCCACGCGGGATCCTACTATATTAGGGTTCTCTCGGAGAATTGTGGACAGGACCAGAGCCAGCTTGTAGGAGAGAGTATTAAAGACCAGCCGGTGAAGAAGAAGCCAGCGGCAGAAACCTTATGTACTGTTCCGACAGAACCAGCTTGGTGAAACACGGTGAGGAAGGCGTTGCTTTGAACCGAGAGGGCGTAAGAAGAGCGGAAGCTGTCTGGTCTGTAATAAGTGAGTGATCTTCTCTTACCATCCTTAACATTGCCAAACTGCCCGTTGTAACAGACTTTTCCAGCTATATCGTATGGAAACAAATTGAACCACTGTTGCCACGCTAGCGGTTTGCTACGAAGCAAGAAACGATAACGCACCTCGGACATGTTGGATGCCATCCGTTTTGGTATGGTTCACAATAATCCTCAGTAGGCTGTCAATGTGTCTATATAGGATAGGCACCTGTTCCTTCAAGACTCTCGAGTTGAAGGCCGGCGCTAGAAATCTGCGGACAGCGCGATGTTTTTGGTGGATTTGGCCAACTTCAACTCCCGTGTAATCTTCTTTCCATTGCTGGATCTCTGTCTTGGGAAAAGGGGAGCGGCCCTTGGTGCCGGGCATGAGAATATATAGATTCGGGTCTCAGCAGACTCATCATGATTGAGTAGCTGTATGTTTCAACTATACTGGCTCAAGCCTCCAATCTGAAGAAGGTAATTTCTGTTATCTTTGCCGCCAAAGTCGGAAGGCTGGGCGTGGCTATTCGGATAGTTTCTCTCGAACCTCTCTTTGTCCGAATGTCAGTGACTCCAGAACGCACATTCCAAGTCCCACGTTTCTTACTACAGTTCTGCACAGCTGCCGACCATAATTTCCGGAAAGAAGGGCTTAACCACATTTGCTACAAGCTGACCTCTTTCCGACGTATGATATACACCGGCCGGAGCTTATCGCGGCCAAAGAAAATTTCCGTGCTCTCCGTGTTGATGCGCCTCATTCCTGACGGCCCGCGTTGCTCAGCCTTATGATCGTGTGTGTAATGCGCCCTCTGATGCTTCCTCGAGGAAGACGCCAAGGCGGAAAGTGGAGAATCGTCAGAGTATCGCGCTACGATGGACCGAGCTATAGAGTGATGAGGCACTAAGTCGCTCAGAGTTCGAGACGGGAAGAACTATTTTTGAGCATTGACGAATCTTCCCAATCGTTTCATTTCGATACTCGATGTGAACGGTACACAATGTGAGTATGATACACATAGTCACACTAGCATCTATCGTCCCAAGCCGGAATCCCTTCATCATCGTCGGCAGACTCCCTCGGGGTTATCAGCCGTACAATGCCCCGCTACATCACGGTATTTGGAAGGATGCATCGCGCCAATTTGAGTCCTAAGGTAAATTCTCGCCAAATATGAGGTGGAAAGAAAGATGGACAACTCACATTCATGACAGTCCCATGAATGTATGCATCATGTTAAGAAAAGGCCCTCTTGACCTAGGAATAGCATGGGATGAAGCGATGCCGGCATCTCGGGATGCATGCAGATGCTCAGATATAGCATCAACAGGCATTTTGCTTCCGGAACGATTACCATCCATCTGAGTAGTTGGTGTGCAGTATCAGGTTATTTTTAAGAAATGCGATGCAACAGTTAAGCATTGCCACGTCTTGCATTATGAGCGGACAGAGACCATATGGCCGGGCTTGATCCTTCTTGACACAGCTTAATTGTTTTGAGTTCCGGATTAATATAGACTCAAGTAAGGCCGATGCCGACCAAGCTAGAAGAATGAGTAGGGAATTACATATGCGTTCGATTCAACGGAACGGGGTCTCAGTGCCGCCAAGGGAGCTGCAGAATCTGTGCTTGTGCTGAATTAGATATCTGTACGGATCCGTAGAGCTCCCGGTGGTAGAGCTTGTCGCCCAAGACCATGTCCATCCAATCAGGAATGCGGGCGCATGATGTGACGACGCCAGGGCCTGGCATCTGCCGATCCTTGTAGAAACGTTCTAATTGGCCGACCAGCTTAATCTTCAGCGCTTGCACCTGCAAGCTGCACCAATCATCATGTTGGAATAGGCTTTGACCATCTTATTGAGAATGTCTTAAGTCAGGGACTTGTTTCTGCATAAACCAATGAGGACAGTCTTGGGAATTCTTGGGCAACTTTGGGCAGACGCCAGTTGCGTTGACAGGCAATGGGCAAAGTGCCGGACGTGAAAATGTGATTGTGCTGTACATAGTGAAAGATGCGGGATTGCTGGGCAGATCACAGATTGCTCGTTCACTGTTCGAGCCTCATATGTTCTGGCACGCCCCATCACGGCGGCTGCAGAGGCCACTTGGTTGGCGAGAGGCGGATTGACGATAGTCAATGATAAAGTCGCAACTACCCGGCCTGGTGCGTCGCCATTCATGAATGAAAATTATTCTTTTTATTCTTCACGTTCTCCTAAATTGGACCCGAAATTTGTTGAAGAACATTCGGCGTCTGAAAGTATAATTCTTGCTGGTCGACCTGTACTTTCGCCTCACATTATCTGAACCACCGGTGTCTCTCACCAAGTAATACTCTGCGTCGTTCCGAATTCAAGTGCAGGACACAATGACGAGCACAAGCAATGCTTTCCCTTTAGCCACGCAAGATCCCTATACAGGCGGACAGGACAGCAGCGTGGGATCTGCGAACTCAGGAGGCTCCGTCGACAACGAGGCAGGAGCAGCTGGTAGTACCTCTGGAGCAGTGGAATTGTCTCATGGGGCCTTAGTCGCCATCATTGTCGTTGTTGTGGTCGTGGCACTGGGTGGCAGTAAGTCCAATGTTTTTCCATTTATACGATCAATGTACTAACATGCGAAACCAGTTGCATCTGCTGTGCTGTTCTATTTGGCAAAGAAGAAGGAATGGAAGATCAAAGAAAGTATACGCCGATCAGCTAGGAAGGTCGTCACTGCTTTGACACCCCGTCGCTCTGAGTTTCCGAGGTCAGTCAAAGAATCTGGCAGGTCGTCAAGGGGCCGTGTTCGACTGGATGACGTACCGCCGACTCCACGATTGAGACCGGAAGATGTCGAGAAGGGTCTAGCTGTGAAGCCTAGCATCCGCCAAAGCCCTGAGGGAAGGAATACTCGGAGCAAGTGGGCTCGAAAGTAATATAGAAGCGTTTCAGCAGTTCGTTGTTGTCAGGTGTGATTGTCTTCACTCAAAGACGGGTTGATCAATTCAAGTGGCGGTTTTTCTGATTTACATGTCTGGGGCATCGGCGTTTGGTTGTGAAGCAGGCTGCGTTTCAAGCGTGTATCATTATTTTGCATCCAGAAATACAGGGTTATGTCATTGACTCGGGTATCACATTCGTCTAAAAGTATTTGTGCTAGCACTCCGTCTGCCATCCATACGCTTGGGTTTGTATGTTGGTTCCGCGACTTCTTCGGCCTGCTTCCTCCGTCGGTTTTCTGGTACAAACGTGACAGATCTCTCTCCTACCACATCCGAGCCACGATTCTTGGTAACTCGCCCCCCCTGCTGCGTTCGAGACCCTAGAGAGGTATCCTTGGCTGATCGGCCGCCACTTCTGTTTGAGGAAGATACCCTCATGTCAAACGTGTCTCTAGGCTTCTGAGGGCGTGGGATATAAATTTTGTTGTCGTCTGAAGCATCTGAATCACTCTCGTCATCAGAAGCTTTGGGTGCTGATTTTGAGGTGGGTTCGTTGGCACCCTCAACCTTGGTGCTTGGGTTGAGTACCCTGAACTCAAAGGTATTCTCGTCAATGGCATATTCTTCATCGTCGAAGATCTGGCCGAAACGGTCATCACCCAGCATGCCGGCGTTGAAGTCAGGTGCCGTCCTCTTCTCCTGGCGTTTGACGAGGTTGTTTGCCAGCTTCTGATTGACCTTGACCTTCTTCTTGCCACGAATTCTGCTCTCACGCTCCTTGTCGATCTTCTCCTTGATTTTCTTGGTTCGTTCCTCCTCCCAGGCGTAGGGGTTGGCGATCAATCTCGCTTGGTCATACAGTTTGGACGCCACAAAGAATCCGTGCATGTAAGGGCGGAGCAAGCTTGTCTTGCCAATGAGATGATCCAAGCTGAGTGTCTTAAGCTCAGGTCTGGTGACGAATTTGTAATTCTCGTATGTTTCGGTGCGAACCTCCTCAGCCATTTCGTCGACCATGTTGTCCAGGAAGCTGGCCCATTTCGGTGCAGGACCCAGCTCGGGGATGAACCACGCGTGCTGTTGTTTGCCTTCGTTGGCGCTCAGAAGCATTCCGGTGTTTTTGCACCAGGCTACCGAGTTGATGTCGACAAGAGGTTCGACCGAAGTCCAAGGGGTGCCGTCCTGTTCGTCCCAGATCTTGACCACTCGCTTATCTGCGGAAAGGATTTTCTTCTCTTGAGAAGCAGTTGTCAGGTGCATCAGCTCCTTGACCGCAAAGCCCAGTCCTTGGTCTTTCTGAAGCAGGGGCAGAGGACTTCTAAGGTCAAATAGCTTGATCAGACCGTTCGAGGAACCTGTAGCAAGCGACAATCCAGAGTCGCTAAAATCCAGAGCGGTGATCTCGCCTTCTTGCCCTCCAATTATGCTAACTCTGTTTTTTGATCTGGGGTCCCAGAATTCAATGGTGCCTTTCGATGTTCCGAATGCTGCCAAATTGTGAGTGTTCTCGGCCTGAGCAGCAACAAGAACGGCGCCAACATTGATGCTGCCTTGAAGGCCCCTTTCAACGCCCTCGTCGGCGCCGAGTTCAATCTGGTATGACTTCATGAATCTTCCGACCTCAAGGTTCAGTCGGAAGACCTCTCCATGGCCGTCGGCATCGAGACCAACTGCTGGGACTAGCGCCTCGGCGGAGTGACGGTCGTAAATAAGATCTCTTCCGTAACGGGGGATCCTGGTTTCGTAGTGTAGGGCGCCTTGGCCCTGCAGCTCGATCTTGCGATCACTCTGGAGGTGGATAGACTTTGTGTAGTCGGTGGAGAGGAGCTGGAAGGTCGTGTTCAAAGAGGTGGTGTGACGGGCAAAGGACAGAGAAAGATGTGATAGCTGATGGACATGGATCTGAGGCTTGTATGTGCCGGTAGACATCAACCAATCGCCGTCATCTGAGACGCGGACACACTGGCTGGCCTCCTCGAACTCGAAGTCCTGGAGCAGCTCAATGCGATTCTGGTACTCGGCATCGTTCTTCAAACTCCGCTTCCTTCGGCGTGCAAGCCAGTCTGGAAGTGGCCGGGCAGTTTCGGCACCAGCTACGGTGTATACGGACACGTCGCCAGCCTTCTCGGCTTTCATCGTGCTCGAAAGAATGGCGTTGCGAATTGCTGGGGTGCAGAGATGGAGGGAAGGCGGAAGAGCGGACGGGGATTTCTGCGAATGCCAGGAAAATTATGGCGGGGCCTTTGCTTATCGGCTTATCTCGCAGATGTCCACGACGGGGACGGCGACAGCGACGGCGACGGGGACACAGTGCCACAGGCGCTAAATTAGCAGGCTGCAAAGCACCCACAACCATCCTTTGAACGCTAGGCTAACCTTGGGCCCTTAAAATGTACAGTACGGAGTACATAACTTCATGCCTACGGTAACTCGAGGTCGATTCTGTACCCAAAATTCATCGAACAATTGCACATGGATGAATGATACGCTACATGTATATGTACATGTGAGTAGTAAACCAGGCACTGCGTAAGGCACGGCGATAGATGAGGTATACACAGTGATTGGATTGGGTTGGACTGGTGCCTGTCAGCCGCAACATCGACCGCCTCAGTCGGGTTGCCTCTGCTTTCTTCTGCTTCTTCTTTCTGATTGTCATTATCATTCTTATTACTATTACAGTATGATTGCTATTAACACTGTGGAGGGCGCGGGGGAACGGGAGGCACGCGCATGTGCTCTCTCACCTTATCCCGCGAGGACCCTCGATTTGACCTGGTCTAAGGATAATAAGACCAAGGCCGACATGAGCTCGGACCCTGCGTATGTAGCTTTGCGAATTACCGAGTACCTACCTACCTTCTTAGTAACAACCTTATTCGCTCGAACTCTACTATCCTACCAGACGGCAGGGCATCCTTTTGTATCTCGTGTTGCGACAACGACCCTGAACGCTTGCAGCATCAACTCTACAGCTCTGGGCGACTGCTGCTCGAACTTGCAAACCCTCCGATTTCGACAAGATCCGCTGCAGACGTTGACTTTGTGCCCCTTATTTGCGATGGGGTCAAGCACCTGGCGTGCGCGAAACGAGACCCCCAAATGCGACAGCCGCGCTGCCTCGATGCACGCCCGCTTGATCTTTCACCTCGCCCATCCGTCTTCGCGCCCATCAACACCCCACGGCTGGTAGTCGTGGTTGACCATCAGCCTGGCCCAACAACCCACGTAATAGTCCATTTTCGGGCATAGACAGAGACAGACGGAGACAGACGGAGACAGAAGCAGAGCCAGACACAGAGACAGGGACAAGGGGATTCAACGAGAGACACGACTTACGACATGGATACTGCTGATTACGAAACTAATGCTCTAGTGGTTGTAAGTCTAGACACAGAGAGCACAACGTCGTGAACGCATCACAGTCTGACTGATCGCCCTCGTTAGAATAACATCTCTTCCATTGCTTACGCCTTCTACGAACTCAATTCGCCGCCCGCCGACTTCCTCGGACACGGAGCCCTTGACTTGGAAGGCACCCTGCGGAAAGATGGTTACCTGGCGCATATAGATACCGCCCGGCGCGGCATCTGGTGCTTTCACTTGCGTAGGAGAGATGCACACCAGCAACAAGAGGCCAGAGGCTTCGCCAAGTCGATCGAGTCTTATGGATACAGCCTCTCAATGGTCGAGGAAGGCACATATGAGCCCTCTGCACTCCTCAAGAACAAAGGCAGCGCAGGACTGAATGCAGCCAACACCCCAAGCAGCTCTTCTTCGAGCTCATCGAACCCCTTGGATGCCGCATTCAGGGCTCACCCACCTCCGGCTCTCCCTGGCACTGTCCTTGATCAAGATGCCAAGACATTGGCTCTTGCGGACCCGAGAACCCCCACCACCACAACTGTCAAAGAGGCACATGAATATCTCATATCCGCCGCCCTCTCTGCTCTACTGTCAGCATTTTGTGCTAAGCTAGGGGCTACTCCGTTGAACGCGCGCACCATCCTTCTCCCGCAACAAATACAGGGCCAAAACGGCCTTCCCATACCCATCTTGGCTTCGTTACGAGTATATTTAACAACCACCGGTGCCCTTGTCTCACTTCTGAGTCTAACCCCAGTCGAAGGCCTCATCTCGCTGTCCGACAGTCCCTTACCACCCTTGCTAGGCATCACTGTATTGGCAGCTCCTTTGGGCATGTTTGCAACATGTCAGGCTATCACTGAGAACGAACAGTCTTCAAGCCACAGTGTGCTGGCACAATCACCCGACACCCAGGTGTCGCGTGTACGCCCGGAGAAGGAGAATGGACATTGGCGGGCCATCTGTACAAAGCTGCTAAGGGCTAAAAATCTGCCATACCCCATCAGTGGCACTCAGAAGTGGCTCAGTCTACAGCGTGTGAGAAGGAAACCCGTTGAGCATGGCTATGATGGAAAAAGAACTCCCATGGTCAACAATCTGTCACCTAGCATGTCGTGGCCCTCGAGTCTTTGCTTTTGCAAGTCGTTCTCGAAGTTGACCGTCAATAATGGCCATGTTGAACCATCTGCGCACACCCCAAATGCCTCTTTTGACCCACTCATAAACGCCAAATCATGGTTCCTCGGCCTAGGCGAACGCGAAGAGGCCTTGGCCAAGAAGAAGCAGGAAAGAGAAGCTGCCGTTGCTGCCGCCGCCGCCGCCGCTCGGCAGCTAGGCCCAAACGCGCAGCCACAGCCAAATAGCGCCTTGTCCCCCATAGCATTACACAGACCCAGCAACGCCGGTCTACCTGCGGGGGCTATGTATCCTACACCACCCGACGGCGTGCAGACCATGGTTGGTTTTACGCCTTCAATGGATGGGGGGCCCATGTCTAGCCCCGGCCACCATATCGGCACAACCGCCGTGGCTGATGCTGACACCAACATAACTGCGGCGGGAGAAGCATTTCAAGATGGCTGGGAGAATACGGAGGTCAAAAGAGAGCGTGGCAACAGCTCGTTCGAGTCTGAAAATCTGTTCGGAGACCTTGGACCAGACATGTTCGGCGATAATGACATCACCGATGCTGATTTCAGTTTCTTTGACGAGCAACCGGGTGGCATGGACCTAACACTTGACGTTATGGATATGACCAATACCAATAGTCTTCTTGACATGGCTCAAAATTTCCACAATGCGACGGTACCCGTAGCCAAAACCGAACCGATTGAGCCACCACCGCCTTCATCAGCACCTCCAGCACCAGTGTTTGCCAAGCCGGAGTTGAAGGATGCGAGAAGCTCTTTGAACGAGCAGCCTAGACGGTATACAGAACCTCAGGTCGATCGGCAAAGCTCCATACCGACGAAGCGACAAGCTAGCCCCTTTACCCCGGACACTGTTTTTAAACGCATTAGAGCCTCGATCGACAGCCATAACACAGCACATCAGAAGCAGAGTTCCAAATCATCGCAGCCAGGAAGCATATTCGACAAAGTCAACTTCGGCCCTAGCCTTTCCGTGGTCAATCGCAAATACCAAGGCACCGGTCGCTTCAGTTTCTCCCTTGGCCGAGACGAAGAATCAAAGCCTTTTAGTTTTAATGCACCACCAACAACAGATTATCTGCAGCGTCACGGGAAAGGACGAAGATTTCCGAAAGACCCTCCGGCAAATGTCGGCGAGCTATTTGCCCGGGTGACCAACCGCCAGGGCTCAGCCTCACAACACCCAAGCCCCACGAGATTCGACGATCCAGCGTCAGATGCCGATGAAGTCAGTCTTATGTCTGACCAAGATGACTCAAGTTATGAAAGTGATGAGCCCTCATCACCTTTCAAGACGGGGAGTTTGAGGCGAAGACGAGTGGATGATGACGAGCAGTCGCTAGCTACCTCGCTTAGAGAACTAGAGTATCTAGATGCTACATCTCCCAACTTGTCGGTGGATCTGCCTAGATTCTCCAAATCGGATGTCGACCTACCACTGACGAGGTATTTTGCCGACGCTGAACCCATGACTGCACCGATATCCCTTTCTGATCATGACTTTATTATTGCCGCACAAGTTTTGACAGAGCAAGCTTGCGTAAGCACCCTGGGTTTCAACGCTGAATCCACAATATCTCTTCAATCAAAATCAGATCAGCGACGTGAGCTGTTGTCCATCACAAATCTTGCGATGGAAGAGCTCCGATCTGTTCTGCCTAATTGGTTCGGGGATTGCAATGAACTCTCCTTTAGGCCCTTCCTCGAGATTCCAGATGTACCTTTGCTGGGCCAGCCAACTCGAATGCAGCCTCGACCTCCGGGCGCTGAGCAACTGAAACCAAGTAATCTGTTTCAAGTTCCTTCGCCTCGCTTCGAAATGCGACGGTATGATTCTAAACTATCAGTTTTGCCATCAGCGGTGACATTTTGGGAGAGTTTGGGGCTGGGCCCATCGAATGGCGCGAAAGACATCAACGCAGTCTGCATATACCCTCACAATGAGGGACTGTCCGATGATTCGAGTTCTTTCTTGGAAAAAATGCAAGGTGCTTACGAGTCGTTAAGATTAGGCTCTTTCGACCGAATGTCTGCATCACCAGACGTCCCCGGTGGGCTGCTTTCATATGAGGTGGAGAAGTCTGGCCAGGACCTTTTTTCTTCTTCAATTCTGGGAACCTCGCTTCTGAGCGGTTTGACAAAACTCAGTGATGTGTTGTCACATCTCACAGTCAAGGAGACGAATTTTGTGATATTTTTTGTCTACTCCAACAAGGTATCAGGATCAGCTGTGGAATCATGTTATGCGTTCCACCAACTCTTTGACAGGTACAAGAAGCTGCTTTTTAGCAGCAGAAAAAAGGTTGAAAACGAAATAGTGTTACAGCTAATCCCCATGGACTTCGTTGCCTCGACAGACTCTCTGCCCACTCCGACGCCTGTTGACTACGCTAAATTGGCAGTTGAGACTTACGATCGCTGCACTCTCTTCGGCGGTCCGATGCCTGCTCCTGCGATTGTCCTTGAACAAACAATACCGCGCATGATAGATTTTAAGTTATCAACAGCGCCTTCTGCTTCACTTCTTCACGAAAACACATGTCTACATATAGCATACGCGCAAAGTGTGGACGATCGATGGATCACTGCCGCTTGGACCGACAACCGTGGTAGTCAGCAGATCACAGCGTCATATTGCCTAGGCCGAAAAGGCAAAGCTATCTGCACTCCATTCAGCGATGTGGCCCAGGAGATATGGGCAACAACGCTTGAGATGATCAATACATGGAAGGTACACTGGAGGGTCATTATAACCAAATGCGGTATCATGGAACCAGTAGAGGTCGAGTTATGGTCCAGCTTAGCACAAGCCGAGTCAAAAGCCAATATCACCTTAACATTGATGACAGTCGACACGGATCCGTCTTTGCAGCTTCTACCACCTGAAATCAAAATATCCAGCAATGCGCCCGCCATCTTTTACACTACACCAGTCTCGACTCCACAAGCATCTATGGTCTCGCCGGAACAGTCAGGCAACCCACCGACACCTTCTTTACGTGATGCAACAAGTGCGCCAACGCCAGGTGGACCTGGGGATACCGCTCCAGAATCAGACGCAGAAGCGACCCTGACTGATATCACGGATCAAACCTGGGGCGCCATTCAAGCGCATCGTTTGAATAACTCTAGCTCGCTCCTGGATCTCAATCCAGCCATTGTAAGCGGGTACCTAGTGAAGAAAGGCGGTGCTAAGATCGATGATCCACCAGCCGTCATGGAAGTCAACGTCGTCCACAATGAGGGCAACCCCAGGGCATATGAGACGCTACTGCGGGAGATGCTCGCCTACTTCCGCGGGTTGGGCACACTAGCGCGTGCTCGAGGTATTACTGATAAAGAGACAGATGTTCGACCTTGGCATATCGCTGCGGCGGAGAATGGTGCCAGAGCTTTATACATGCTCATGTGAGCGTTGTGCATCTATTGACTGGTACTCGAACCGGCCGGTACTATTCAGGATTCAGTCAGCATGTAATTGTACGAATTGTCCGGCAAGTTATAATGCTATTACTCGAAACCAGTGTCTACATATATCCATTGAATTTATACAAAGTTTATCTAAACCTGTCCTGACTTTTGTATCCGGCGGGGTTGCTTCTGGGCTTGTAACTACCAGTAGCCGGAATCCGCTCTTCACTTCTTTCTGTCTTTACTAGAATCGAGCACGCTACTACTCACTTAACGTTCATCAAATCTAGTCTTGATCTGCGTCTGAACCCCGATTTGGCCTGTTGGCGGAAAACACAACGCCTCCTCGCTAGAATTATCATCCAACACACTTTTCCCGAGCACTGCCGTTGAACCCTTGCCGATTTCCGTCCTGTTGGTCCCGCTCTGTAGCCCGAATCTATTGTCACCCCTTTCCATGCTATGCAGCTCCAACGTCCCGTTCCTATCCCTCGACTTGAAGGCACCCGAGGCCGAGGACGACTTGAGATACGAGGACCCCTTGTTGCCATTGGACTTGTTGTATGATGAGCCCAGGAGGCGGGGCATATAGCGTGATGCGATGGGCTTCATTGACGGGATCGAGGCTGCGAGGATGCCGATATTCAGCTCGATTACTGACCAGTACATGGCGCCCGAGATAACGTAGGTCGCGTCCTCCGAGACGAGCATCTGCGGGATGAATGTTATGCGGACGATGGACGATATACAGGCACTAGGCACAGATCGGAGTCAGCTTTTTGTGTTTTCCTTACCCGGTAACGAGTGAGGGCAACTCGAATAGACTTACAAGAGTCCCAAGCACAGAATGACACCCAGGCCTATCTTCTGTCTCTGAGGTATCTGCAGGTTGATGATGAGCTTGATGGGCAGGGTGTACGTCAAAAGGTCTGTGAAGATGTTGACCGCCGCGTTCGCCAGGTAGAAGGCGTTGATGTTGATGCACTTCTTGTCGGTGATGGTCTGGTCGTAGGCGGCCTGAACGGGCGTGCACTGGAAGATGGCCGCCAGCACGTTGCCGCCCGCCTGGCAGCAGACCACCCCGACCATGACCAGCGCGAGCCGCCTCAGCGTGCGGTCGCCAAGCCGCATGTACAGCGCCAGCACGGAGATCTTGATGAAGCCCAGCGTGGCATTGTAGAAGATGGAGGACAGCCAGACCACCTGCGCGTAAGCCGTCAGGTTATTGTTCTCCTGCGCCAAGGCCGCTTCGATGTGCTGGCCGAGCCCGTGTTGGACGGCTGCGATGGTCACGGCCATGAAACTCCAGGACAATAGCGCCGCGATACAAATGAGGACTGCGATGATACTTGTCAATACAATGTATACTCCACATGGCCCGAGAGCAGGTGGTGGGACTTACTATCATCGGAGCCAATATGCTTCACCAGGAAGATTCGGGCCCACAAGCGCAGAGATATTGCGATGAGCGTCATGATCCCGAAGACGATGGCGACGGACATCACCGTCGGTCCCTGGGTGTCGAGCGCCATGGCCGGTTTATGTGTATACCAGGACGAGGAAGGAAAGCACGGAAAAGAAAAGACAAAGGAATGTGAACTGCAAAATTCAAAGTATACTCCAGCACCGACGACCGCATCCAAGTTCGAACGTCAAAATCAGTCTGGTCCGAACAACTACAACACAACTAATTGTTCAAGTGTTCGAAACCGGGCTGGTCTCCGCTCCGTGGGAGACGGACGTCTTATTTCACCAGAAAGCGTTGCCTTTTTTCCCATCCCAGCACACGACCTGAACTGGGGTACGTTTAGGGGGGGTTTTGGGAAGAAGAGCCTGCCATTGGTTCACAGGGGGGGTTCTGTTGCGAAGTAGGAGAAACCTTAAATGACGATCTGACGCATCGTAAAGTAGCACTCGCCTGAAGTACCGTTAAAGCAGTCGTTATGAGCAACGAAGATATTATGTCGAGGGACCCATGACTGCCCAACTTGTAACGTTAATTCCTGAAGCAAACGCTGCTCGCAAAGAGCGCTTTGTGACTTGGCTACTGTGAGAAGTTACTTGGTCAAGCGTGACAGGGGCCATAAGGTCCCTACGCCCTTTGACAATCTCGCCTGTTCGTAGTACGGGATCGAATGGGATTACGTACTCTTACGAGCTGCAAAAATCAAACCTAGGACGACTAATAGAATCCCATCGAACCCGAGGAGGCGTGTTGTGCACCTAGGTCGGGGGTTTATGAAACAGGTTGCTTTTCTTTGAACTGCCGGTCGCGCGTCAAGCGTGCCAGTCAAACAAATTGTTGGAAAGGAGAAATATCACATGAGCGCCTCTTGGTTGTCATAAATGCTAAGCGGAAAGATCTTCAGGGGATTGCCTCTGCATGAGGAAACACCCTCGTAGACAGACAGTACTGATCAGGCAATGCGAATGCCCCCTCTCCCCCAAAACTCATAATATGCCACATACAATATGGTTTGGAACGTCCAGCCAACCGAAATAGGGCTCTGTACGGTACAGAGTCGGTCCACTTAAGTTATGCCTAGTTTCCATATCGAATCTGGCTCCTCTGTGGGGTCTGTGATCAACATTTAGACGCGGCGAGGGGGACTGACACTGGTCTAAGCCTCCTGCCGAGCACCGAGAATACGGGGCAAGAATTCTGGGCATGGCCTGACGCGTGATACATCATGTTGCGAAGTAGTCAGGCTTAACCGACAGGTTTCATGCAAAAGAATTTCAAGTGGGTAACTTCTTCTGCGAGAAATTTCGGAACGGTCAGTCACACACGACATTACGGGGCAGTACTGTATATACATATGTAGGCAAGGTAGGATTGGCAAACCACACTTGGTACAGAAATTTGGAGCGGTCCGATTTTTCGAGAAATTCGCGGAACGCTTACTCGCATGCGAAGTTGGCATACCCGGCGCCGAGGACGCCGAAGAAGAGAGGCACCCCCCACGCTGCAATTTGCATTGTCAATCCTTCGGCTGCTCACCGTTGACGTTCGGCCGGTGTAACTCATCCCCTGTTGATCGTCTTCGTTATCGCTTCCACGTGAACCGACATGACTGGCAACGGACTTAGATGTTCGAGCCACTTCACAGATACCGGCCATCCCATTCTGGGATATGGCGAATTGGTTGGGGGAGGGGCAAAAGATGATATATCGTCTTGAGCGGCTCAGTCGAATACGCTAATTTTGCGACACCGTCAGAAAAAGCCATTGCAGTTTGGTTATGTCAAGAAATGTTTGCTAAAAAAATGCCATATTCAGTAATCGATATGTAGATGATGCAAGGTTTCTTTTATAACTGCTACTGTGTACATATAGTAGTACATTACCCAGTCTCCGGAAAAAGAATAATCTCGTTAGAATTGAGCGAGCGAACGCCACCAAGCCCTGCGCGATGCAACGCTGCTGCATTAGTATAGGCCGGCCCGTCTTCCGCTATAGCCCCCGCGGCCTCCAATCGCAAGCGCCGCAAACTAGGCTGAGGAGGAATATGTCCAGGGCCAGCAGCTCCACCAGCGTTCCAGGGATGGCTATTATGTTGTTTACAGAAAGAGATCTGCCATGGGCTACGATCTACCTGGGTTTGTCTCATCGCAGGTGGGGGTGGATTGTGGGAACTTTGATGCTGGTCGCAGAAATTGCAATCATATTGGAAGCGAAGCCATGTGTTTATTGCGCACATGTTGTTTTCGATAGGTTAATTTTTCTCTCCATTTTTATTCTTCTTCTTGGATAGAAAGAAATCGTCTCTCGATATGGCTGTGCTACTAAGAAATGTCGAATGAGACGCTCTTTACACAACGCGTGTCTAGTGGTTATGGGCTTCTTCTGATTATCTGCCAAGACGCTCGCTTAGCTTGACGGTCCGAGTATCGACATGTTCGTGTATCTCTGCGCCTGTAATGGGACAATTGGCAGATTGGCTCCAGGGTGGGAGCAATTTGTCTTGACCATTATGCTGTGCCCAACAACAAGTCAACTCTCACAAGTCGGCCAAGAACGAGGGCGTCAGTAATATAAGGCCTCCAAGCCCTTGCCCAAGTTCCCTAGGTTAGGCAAGTTTTCGCAAAACGTCACAACGGGGTGGACAACTGCCAGGCTTCTGAAGCTGGTTTCTCCTCACCAAGGAGTCATGCGGGCCGTTCTTCTAGCTCGGGGGGGCCCATCCGAAATGAATTGGTGCGGTGGGCCATCAATATCCACCGACAAGGATCGGGGTCCCTGCAACAGCCAGACATTGTGCGAATTTCCATGCGACAGGCGAGCAAAATATTATGCCCTGTATGCCTGCTTGACAGGTTACAATGACTCCAACGAAATACCGGGGGGTTTGCCCCTCAGTATGCTTCGAAGCAAGGGAATGCATAAGATGGACACACAATGTCAATACAAAGAGATCGTGCCTAGCGGGTTTGCCGTGGTTCAGTCCCACATTGACCATCAGATCGTGAATGAGGAGGATACCTGATTCGGGACAAAGTTACATACAATGGCAAAGCACTTGCATGAGCTTATGGCTTCCCTGTTCAAAAAAGTACGATAATCGCTGAACCCCGTTCCCATCTCCTAATACTTCGCATGTTACTGGTGGGTTCGAAAGCACAGGTCTCGGCAGCTGGTTTTCTTTTCTGTTTCCCTTCCTCCCAAATATTTGGAGAAGAAAACGAAAAAGGAAACGAATGTGACCTGTAGCTTTCATGACTGGTCCTTGAGTTGTGACAGGACCGAAGTATCATGGTGTTGCTTAGCATAAGCAACTTTGCCCTACTTGGGTTGGCATATGTCTTGTTTAAGATCGTATACCAAATAGTATACTACCGCTTTTTGAGTCCGTTGGCTCAGTTCCCTGGGCCGTTCTGGGGGAGCGTCACGAGACTGTGGATCGCATATCACAACGTGAAAGCTGACGAGCCTGAGGCTGTGCGAGAGTTGCACCAGAAACATGGTATGCGATGATATGCGCGATGAGAGAACATATACAGCACCATGCTAACTGCCCGTACAGGACCGATCATTCGCATCACGCCCACGATGCTCATCGTGAGCGACGCGACCAAGCTGCCCGAGATCTACAGCCGCAATGCGAACAAATCGAAGCACTACATCACGGGCAGCTTTGGCGACACCGAGTCGTTGTTCAACATGCAGGACCACAAGGTCCACGCCCACTTCCGAAAGATCGCGGCGAGCCCTTATGCTTTCTCGAACATCAAGAAGATGGAGCCGCTCATCGACGCCAACATCGAAAAGTGGATTGGCAAGCTTGAAACTCTATTTGCAAAGGACGGGAAGCCGTTCGACTTCTCGCCATGGGCTGTGTACATGGCGTATGATATCATTTCCGAGGTCGGATTCGGTGCGCCGTTTGGATTCATCGAGCAAGCGAAGGACGTCGAGGGTCTTATACAGGGCTTCCACGATGGACTAGTGCCTTTCGGTCTTATGGCTCGATTGTATCCTTTCACCAACTGGGTCAAGGGCACTTTTCTGGGTAAACATCTGGTCGCTTCTCCTGAGCAGGAATCTGGTATCGGCACGTTGATGCGCTTTCGTGATAGGCTCATTAAGCAGCGTTACGAGGACATCGAAGCCGGTAAGAATGATGGCCGAATCGATCTGCTTCAAGTGTAAGTTAACCAGCGTCGGATCCAGTTTAGATTTGGCAGAAGCTCATCAAAGACAGGTTCATCGAAGCCCGAGACGACAATGGGGAGCCGTTAGACCTCGAATACATCAAAGCTGAGATTCTGCTGGTACTCCTGGCAGGAGCAGACACGACCGGTACAGCATTTCAAGCGTTCATGAAACAAGTCATGTCTCGGCCCGACGTTTATGAGAGGATGATGGCCGAGATCGACAGCGCGACGCGAGCGAAGAAGCTCTCCCCTATGCCGCAATACGACGAAGTCCTGGAACATTGCCCTTACTACATCGCATGTGTCCGCGAAGCGATGCGACTGAACCCCTCCGCCCCCAACATATTCCCGCGCCTGGCACCCAAGGGCGGCCTGGAGCTCTTCGGCAAGTTCGTGCCTGAGGGTACTGAACTTACATGCAACCCGTGGATCGTGCACCGGGACACCAACATCTATGGTGCTGACGCGGACGAGTACAAGCCTGAGCGCTGGCTGGACGTAGAGCGGGCCAAGCTCTATAACAAGTACTCGATGGCGTTTGGCTATGGTGCGCGGGCTTGTCTGGGCAAGGACATTGCGAGTATGGAGCTGTACAAGGGACCTTTGCAGTTTTTCCGTACTTTTAGGCCAAACATGGTCAAGCCAGGAACATATGTGTACAAGGGCGGAATCTCATATTTTGAGAACATGGAGATCTCCATCGAGCGGAGAGCAGCAGTCATATAGATCATGTTTATAGCTGTATATTCTAGCTCTTATATTTGATCTGTCGCTGGCGAATAAATATCATTCGAACACGTCAGGGCTTGGGTTTGAGTTGGATTGCCCGATGAGAGCTTCTAATCCTCCAAGAAGCCAGGGAAAAGATACCGGGCGGCTTCCAGCGCCTTCTCGCTTCGCCCCTCGGGCTTTGTGCAGAAAGACACAGCGCCCTTGCTCTGTCCTTCCCAGTGCTTGGCAGTAACCAAATCGCTGTTCTCCTCTTTGGTTAACTCGTCCAAAACAGCGCCTACCAGCCGCTTGGCGTTCTGACTGTTTGCGTTCATGTATTGGAAAACCATGGAGACATCGACATCGTCGGTGCTGTGCCAGCAGTCGTAGTCTGTGGCCATGCAGATCATTTGGTACGCCATCTCGGCTTCACGGGCGAGCTTGGCTTCGGGCAGAGCAGACATGTTGATGACGGATCCTCCCCAGGCGCGGTACAGGTTCGACTCGGCGCGGGTGGAAAACTGGGGTCCCTCTGTATTCTAGTTAGCCATGCCCTGCGACTTGCTTGCCGCGAAGGGGGGGGGGGGGGGGGGGGGGGGGGGACAAAGTAGCAGAACTTACCCATGCAGATGATAGTTCCCTTGTCGTGCAGCTTCACGCCGTCGCCCTGCATGGCGGCAGCGCACTCCTTGACCACACCAACGATCTTGCTGTCGAAAGGGTCGCCGAAGGGTATGTGGCCCACAAGACCACCCTCGAAGAAGGTGAACGGGCGGATGCCCTTGGTACGGTCGATGATCTGATCAGGCACCACAAAGTCCATAGGCTTGATCTCTTCCTGCAGCGACCCAACAGCGCTGAAGGCAATCACACAGCGCACGCCGATATGTCGCAGAGCTGCGATGTTGGCGCGTGCGGGCACCTCGTGCGGCGCATGCTGGTGGTGAATGCCGTGGCGAGCGAGGAATGCGACCGGGACACCGTTGTGCTCGAGGATTTGGATCGGGGCAGATGGATAGCCCCAAGGGGTCGATGGGTTCACCTCGGCGACGGGGGTGAAGCCATCGATCTTGTAGAGACCCGTGCCGCCAATGACGGCGATGTGGACCGGGCCTGAGGACGACGCTTTGTTAGAGAAAAATTCGACGTTATTCCGAATGCTTTACAGGCGCGACGGGCGTAGAATATCGCGACAGCGGGGTAGTTCCAACTGCCAAAATCTTCGGAGGGGTATGCAGGAAATCGGAACTCACGGTCATATTTTTGGGGGAGGGAAGCCATTGTGGTTGACTTGCTCGATGAGAAGGCACGAATGTCGCGGATAACGCAAAGCTCACCAGAATACAATATGTATTAGGGAAATGAGAGAAAGAGAGACAAAAAAAGATTCAAAAAAAAATAATTGGATTCGCAAGGTTCCTATGCGCTCGGGTTTAAATGTGAGCACTATAGCAGAAGTGCCCCGCGATACTTAATCACTAACTTAAGCAGCTTCTAATCTATTAGCGGCTGGTTCCATGAAAATTACCAATCCGTATTAAGCACGACATTCACCTCCTCCATCAAAGTCCTTGCTCTTATCCACGTCAATATTGCTTCATGACATGAAGTTCTGCCGTCGCATTTTACGCAGCACAAACATCGTTTTACTAAGATCAAGTGAATATGACTACTTCTCGCCATGCCTTGTGAGACTCTGTTCTATGCATCAAGTCACTCAGTAGTGAACGTAATATATAAAATCCACCACGCCATGGTGCAATATTGATCTTATTGGAGATCCCTCTCTTTTGCTTGGTAGGCCTAGCTAACCCCCGAACAAGGCCGTGGTTTCTAGGTTAAGGCGGCTTCAGCCTCACCAGTGCACGAGCTAAGGACGATTCATCTTCGACAACCTTTCACCACACCAAGCTGTTTGAATGGTTTTTACGGTATAATTGCTATGTATAAGTCCTCGCACGCAATCAGATCACCAAGAGATAATCGAACAAAAATATTTGGTTTGCATTACTTTAAACCAAATATGGTGAATATTCATGCGATGTGGAGATTGCTGACACGACAAAGGAAACATTGGCTACAGATTTCTTGCAATATGCCAGCTTCATCCAATGAGTTTCCTTCATCGAGAAGATACGACAATCGACACTGTTGAATCCTATTGACACTGCAAGATAGCACAGCTCAACTTGGAGAAGAGCTGGACTTGCTCGATAAAGGTCTGAGCAAAAGTTTCCTAGATGTTGATAATGTCACAGTTCGTAATGACAAAATACCGTAGTGAAATATTTTCATAAAGTACATTTCCGAAGAACCGAGCAACGACGGTATACACCATATCTCTCTTAACAAAATTATCATACAGTCTCATTGATCGACCCAGATGAGGTCCTGAATAAATTTATAAATCCTGAGGCATAACAACGGCCACCTCCAAGGGTTATCAACATTATCATAATGTGGCTGCAAACACAAACTGGCCAACCGAGTTGGGAGAACTCAAATATCTTGACAAAGCCGACTTTATATTTGCGACGAGCTCACCAAAGTCAGCTCTGCGTTCCCTCTTCAAGCATTGGGTTTTTATCCTTTTGCTAAGTTGGTTGATTTGGTTACCTCTCAGGCCAGGGCACCGTGTTGATGAAGGCGATTCTTTAATAATATACGGAGCGATGAGCTAGTGGACGCATTCATATCATTTTTTGTTTCTATATCTGCTTTTGTCACGCTGGTAAGCCCGCTTTGAATGCTCACAACAATCCAGGATTTAACCAGCAAACTGGGAGTCATTACCCTGGTCGTCACTATTTTACTTGTCGTCCTGACTTCGGCGGACCTGGCAAGGCCATTTGAGACCCTGGCTACCACTACAGGCATCGTACATATAACACTACTTTACTACATGTACTTAATGTTTACAGATGCTCTGTTGTTCTAGTTGTATTTCTCCAGGCTGGCACAGCATCCAGGAATTCTGATACCAGGTTAGACCTAGGCCGCCAGACGAGTACACTAACGATGTAAGACAACTAATTAAAATCAGATTATCATTGGCACTGACTATCATACTATGAGATAACTTGCTCTTTTCCACCGTATTAAACAGATGCTGTGATTTTTACAAACATGTTTTTTTGGACATAAACAAAATATGACATTTCATCAACTGCCTTGGCAGGATAAATTAGCTGGAAGTCGAAATTGCGCATCAACTATGATCCTCATCGTTAGCATATCCCAATAAAATGTGCTGAAACATGTGCTTACTTCGAAGTAAATCTTGTTCAACTCGACCTGCGCCACCATCTTGCCCGCACACATCCAACGACCAAACCCGAATACCAAGTCAATGGTTCGCTCCATTTCGTACTTCTTTTCTTCGCTGCACTCTAGAAGTCGCTCGGGTCGGAACGAATCAGCATCGCTACCGAAGATCTTTTGGCTTCGCATCATAGCTATACTGTTGTGGCCGATGGCAGTGCCGCCTGGAATGTGGAGCCCATTCAAGGTATCTCCTTCTGGAGGTACGACCTTATAGTGGCCATAAACAGCAGGTGGCCGCATGCGGAAGCCCTCGTGTATGACTGCCTTCCCAGAAAGATCAGAAATGGTCTGGAGTGGCTATTCATTGGGCTTACTTGTAAATATGGCAGCTTTCTGGCTTGCTCTACCGTGATAGGGGTAGAGATGGGCTGGCTATGGATGGCTTCCCGGATCTCATTCTTCAGACGATGGTAGACAGTTGGTGTGGACATGAGATACAACAGAGTGCTCCGAATGGCCACGGCAGTTGTGTCGGAGCCAGCAAGTATAGTCAGGAAACCTTCAGCGGCGGCTTCCGGCTGAGTGATACCGTGACGCATAAAAGCTCCCTAGACATGTAAGCTTGAGCATTGTGTATTTTGATTGATGAACGGGCTTACAATCATATCAGGGCTCTCGGAGTTTTCTTTTTCGAACCTCTCTTTCACAATATTCTTAGCGGTCCTACACCGACAAGAGCTGTCAGCCGCATCGTGGGTCAACAGTTTTGAAAATTTAACTCACCCTAAAACCTTACCCAGCCCATTATCGTCTGTAGATTTCGGCAGGAAACCTATCAATAATGGCGAAAATATTATCCACCTTAACATCGGTAGGTCTGTTGCCAAGCTCAAAGCCATAATTAAACGATCCACAGAATTCGTGTAATTGTACAAATCCCCCTCCGCATCCAGGAAGCCAAAAGGTTCGCCGTACGATAACCGTGTAATTACATCAAGCGTGAAGTAACGGATGACTTGACTGAGGTCAAACGACTTGGGGTCACCTTTTGTGCTCACATATCGTCTCTTAATAACGTCGACGAGATGTGTCACCTGCAAGTCTACCATGGCCTCAATGCTGACATTATCGCGACCATTGTATCCGTGTAGGAGTTTGGCTTTCAGTCTATCGTGTCGTGCAGTGTCAATAATTGTGCCCATATTGTCGTGCTGCTCTGTTCGTATCGCTTTATACCAAGCGTCACGGGGATAGCTGCTCCGGGCGCCGTTGATGCGACGTAGAATTTCAGGATCGTCGGTCACGATGTACCGTGGACCGGTGCGGACGATGGAGCCATATTTTCTTAATGATTCGTGCTCTTGTGCACCTCGTCCGAGGACATTGTTTTTAATGATCCATAAATATGAGAAAGAAGCTAGAAACGGGCCTGGGATGTGACGAAGGCGGTACCAAGTAATAGCTGCAGTTCCGATGTACCATGTGAAGAACAATACCGCACAAACCTCTGCAACACCAGCTATACTCGACGGTAGAAGATTCTTGAATTCAATGTACGTCATTTTGTTTGAGTTTTATCAAGTTGAACTCAAGAAGACGAGAAGTCGAAAAGAGAAGGGATATCAATTATAATACAGCCCGAGGACACAGCGACTCTTATACTCTTCACTGGCCTATGCGGTGTCGCCACACCCCAATCAATAGAACGGTACTCGAAAGAAGTACTGAGTCCGGAGCCACATGCTTATCAAGGCTCCTGACCCCTCCATCCTACATTGCATCTGTATGGGCGTGGTGTGTGTAGGGGAGTGTCCTACCGCAACCGAAGAGCCAGACTCCACGAATCGAATTTGCTTGGTCAACTTATTCGATCTTCGTACTGATGCAGTGTTACAGACGACAGCTGAAAGCCTAATGATAGGGTGAGCCTTGAAGAGCATGCTATGCGGGGATGGTTGAGGGCCAACCAACCATGCATAAAATGAATACTACCTAATAATCGTGCGCTGCTTTGAACCGCAAAGTGTTACCGTTCACTCCACATTTGGCGCAGCCACAGAATCGTGACCTTCCGACTACCAGTCATACCTGAGCGTCCAATTGACGGTGCATTGAGACATTGCTTTTGTTGATCCTGGTCAAAGATGCAGAGCTCCGAATCAGAACTGTTGCTGCACCCAAGACTTTCCCTGCGTGGGGTTCAAAGATGAAAGACTGACCTCCGTGGAATCTTTTATAAATCTCTGCAGATACGGATGCAAGCACTACATCATGCTGCAATGTAGAATGGCTCAAAAGATGAGAACGCAAGTTTATGGATCAACGCTTGAGGGGGTAATCAGCAGCAAGCTTTGCTGGTTCGTAGTACTGAACGTAACAGAATATGGCTATCGGATTCTGGAGAGGAGCACATACGTATCGCTCAAAAATAGATCAACAAAAATGGAGCACATCCAAAAAGCATTTTTGGTGTGGATGGTTTATCGCATCACTGTGGCAAGCTTCTTTAATTGGTTTTGTTTGACCCGTCGTCATTAGTTTCCTGTCTTAAGTCATGATGCCTATGCACCGTCCTTCACTTTGGCCCCAAGGAGAATTTCCTTCAACGTTCTCTTCGGTCTCGCCTTTTCGTATAGCGGCTTATGCTCTTCATTAATATCATGATCATCCTCATAATCAACATGGACAAAGGCTCTTTCAACGTCCGCCAGGCCCTCGAGCTTCCTCTGAAGTGACTGGCCGACATCATGTGAGATTTTGAGTGGCACGCTTTGATCCATGATGACGTCTACCTCGACGTAGTACTTTTGCCCGGCATGATATGCTCGACATGTATCTACCTTTAAGATCTGTTTGTCGTGTGTCATTGACACGTAGACGAGCTTTGAAATGAACTCCCTTGGTGCTGACTTCCCCACAAGGAGCCATACTTGCTCGAAGGCATTTGATACCCACGAGAAGAGGATTAGCAAGCCAATGCAGATCGCTCCGATTGGATCGAGGTACCAAACGAAGCGTGATCCCACGATGGACATGACCAAACCGAATATGTTCACTACAATATCGTTGCGGTGGTCGATCTAAGTTAACAAACAGGTGAGTGGTAATTCGTTGTTTCCGGGGAGAAACACTCACGAAGAAGACGTGGACAGTAGGATACTTGCGATAAGCAAGGCAGTAAAACATCAAGGTGGTCTTAGCGAAAATTGCCACGGCGACGAAGATGATTGGGATGATGTGCAACTCCTCCGCATCTTTCTTCTCTCCAGCACCTAGCGTTCGGCCCGATTCGACCTGAAGTATTGAGTTAGCCTTTTCAAGATATTCCTTAGTAGACGTACTGGGAAAACTCACGATCAGTTGAATAGCGACTGTAGTCATCAATGCACAGAAGAGGATAATACCAATTGTCTCAATCCTGGTTCGTCCCTGTGGACACAGCTTAGAACAGCCACGATATATGAGTTCTCGACTTCCTTACAACAGGATACTTGTAAACGCTGGCCCTGGCAGCCATTCGAGAAGTGATGAGCATTACAAAAGATGAGACGAGATCCATCTGTTCTTGATTAGTGGCGGTTCAATCTTTTGTAGGAATTTTGCACAAACAAATGCATCGGCAGCCGTGGCAAAAAGCTATCATAATGATTAGCAGTGGTCGTTTCAGGTTTGGGACACGCCAACTCACTGAAAGCGATCCCGTCGAGATGGCCGCATACATCTGAATAATGAAGAGACAGAAGTTGACCACAAACGAAGCGTTGACAGCTAGCTTGATCCTTGGAGCGACTCGGGCATCTTCTTCAACAGCTAGCCGCTCCTCATCGTCTGCGCCGAGGAACTGGTCGATAAGCTCATTCTGCTTGTTATAAAACCTTTTCAGCTTCTTCTTGTCTCCCTTTGGATGATCGAGCTTCATTTGACGCTGGGTGACATTTTCACGACGGTGACGACCAAAGTTCAAAGGGTCGGACGAATCATGCTCGGATGCGGACATCGCTGTCACGCTCTGAGTGATATCTTCCGGATCACGAGTGCCAGCGGTAATTTCATCCTCATTACTGCTTTTTGTATAGTCTCCAGAGCTGGCCAACACAGGAGTTTTTGGTGTGACGGTAGTATTGCCAATATCAGCGTCTACAATAGTTGCTTCGAGTACAGTCAGTCATTCACATGTTCTCTGCTATTGGTGTGAGGGATGCGATGACAAATGAATCCGTATGTCAGATTCGATGTACCTTCGCGGAATTCATTTCAAGTTCACGATGGCTTGCGCAATACTGAACATATTTGAAGATAACTCACCTGCAAGTCGTATTTCGGTTGGTGCATCGGAACTCGCCATGCTATAGTTGGGCTGCCTTGGCTAAGGGTGCTGTATGAGACTTGATGGATGACTTGGGGCAATGTTTGACGAATTGTGACGAGGATTCCGTTATTATATTACCATTGCGGACCGGCATAGCGTAACCAATGGCCAAGGCGACAGTTCAGTCGAAGGCAAGAGCAAGCGAATTCAACCCCTGACAGATTCAGATACGTTCGACGAATGCTCCAAAGTGTCAGAGGATAATATCCCTTAACGCATGCACCTTTCTTGCCACCAGCATTCGCAAAAAGAAAGCAGACGTGTTTAGGGTGCTTCTGAGATTTCTTGGCGATGGCCACGGAGCACCGAGTATACGGCAAGGGCTAATATAGCCAGTATGTTCTGATCGGTTGGTGTGATCCACCACTGCATTGTTTTGGGGACTGTCAACAAGGTTAGACGCCTCTAAGGTTAGTCTAGACTAAACGTACAGATCCGTAGAGTGCTCGGACACTACACGGATTTGATGGTGCCAAGGCTTATGCAAATACTAGAGTCCGACATGCCAAGCCGACAGAGCTACTTTGAAAGCTTGCTTTGTTGTTCAAATGCACAGTCCCCAATTGGATACCGCAATTTTCTCGCGATGGGTATGCCTGCAAGTGGTGGTGCTCAAGCTGTTCCGCGACAGCGTCAACCATTGGAACTGTTGTTCTGGGTCTCTGGGTCTTGGTGGCCGTGCAGAACCCCACAGCACGCTTTGTATTCTCCAGACTTTGAGAGCGGCGCCAAATCGGTGCTGGTTTCAGAATCTGCTCGCCTACGGACACGTTACTCAGCAGTATCACCATTGAATTTTCGGTTCAGCCTTCTGAACCACAGAAACAATATCAGTGTACCTGGGGAAATGGCGTGTGCTTGACCACTTCACTTCAACCCACGGGCTCGTTTTGGCGACCTTGTTTCATTACATCCACAGCATCATCGTCACAGTCTGGCATTAGCGCCAATCTGCTTTTGCGTTCTGTGGGCAAATTGTGGTCACTGTCCCCCGTCCCGAGTTTTTCGAGGGAAAATGGTGAGGCTGGAGTTTGAGCGAGGTTCTCACTATTATCCCACAGACGCCCTTGGTGGTCTAGAACTTTCTTTGAGCGATGCTGAGTTGAGATTGGCCATTAGCACACACTCAGCTGGCTACAAGGTAATTAATTATGCATGCAATTTTGCCAGTGCGCCCTTGTGTGAGTCATGTTGCAATGATTCTTTGACAATCCAAGTGACTAATTATTGCCATGAGACCTTTACAACTTTCCAGAATACGGTCAATTTGACGTGATCATAATTTACAAGACATTCACAAACTCATGAATACTCTAATCCGTTCTGTCAACCTGCTGCGTTCCAAGGAGGTCAGTCAAGTGCACTCGTCAATTAAAACCACCATCTTCACGTTTGCAGTCGGCACTATATGACGGTCGCCTCGGAAGCTCAAGCACCATCCGCACATCTTGCTTATTTTATTATTTTTCAAGGTTTGAACTTTGAATAATGTCAAGTCGGCCAGCTTTATAATGCTCAAACGAGACACGTACCGCGCTGCTACAAACCTCGAAACGATCACCTGATGATTTACGCATACTAATTCCGGAACCGCACTGATCGACGTAATGTGTTGCTCTTAGATATGCATAGAGTACTCGAAACCGTCCGAAAGTCAGACGGGGCATGATGTGGAATACTTGGGCAAAACAAAGCAAGTCTCCATGGGTAGTTTATGAAAGAGAGTGTTTCTTACCGTGCCTCAAACAGGCAATGTTCTTGGCACATAGCTCTTGCTCTTCGATAGGCAATTTTTGGCAAGTAAATCTCCAGCCTATGGGTCAAGGTTAACCGTTGATGGTTCCTGGGAAAGTCATTGCGTTCAATGCTCGTATTAAAGCTTCGAGCCCTTCCAAGAAATTTCCCCGGTCTTGGTGTCTTTCCACTTCGTACACAGACATTGGGTTGCACTGCCTCGATCGCGGAGGATCTCATCTTTCCACTCTCATTCTTCGGTTCCTCTTGTCAGCTGGGCGAAAAGCTGGTTTTTCATCTATTGTTTAATTCCGGGGAAAGTCGCAGGACGACCAATCCAATCTATCGTTACTGCGTATTAGTGTCGAGCCATCTACATTGACAGCGTTTCCCTAATCTGATTCGAATACCTTGGGGAGCTGGGCTGCTCGGTTTTTTCTTTTTTCTTATTTCTTTCTATTTATAATACACATTACAGTATTATCCGTCCAAATGGCCGAAGACATGGAAATGGTAAAACCGCTGTGCGGTGGCGGAAAAGAAGCGGGTGAATACGATGTTGGCCTACATGCTGTCGGCTTATGTTAGTGACTGATACTCCTTTTTTGGGGGTTTCAAACGACTGCTAATTACTTACTAGTTCTGGTATTGGGAGCCTCAATTTTCGGGGCTGGTTTTCCTGTTGCCGCGAAGAAGCTGAAGTGGCTCAAGGTACCTGAGAAGGTTTTCTTTGCTTGCAAACACTTTGGTACTGGCGTGCTGATTGCGACCGCCTTCGTTCATGTAAGTTGTCATCATGATGTATTACTAAGTATTTACTCACGAACTGCTGTATCTAGCTGCTTCCTACTGCTTTTGGCAGTCTTTCTGATCCATGCCTTCCGGACCTCTTCACCAAGGACTATCCTCCTATACCCGGGGCCATCATGATGGCGTCTCTGTTCTCTTTGTTCGTTATTGAACTATGGCTTAACAGCAAAATGGGCGGTCATTCTCATGGCGGTGCAAAAGGCTTCGAGGTCAGCATGACTCCAGAGCAGATGGCTAGAATGGCAGGTATCAAGCAACAACAGGCCGGCGCACCCCCGCGGCCCGCTCGCCCAGCAAGTGTAGAGTCGTACGATACTATCGCTTTTGAAAAGAAGCTAGCTCGAGCGAGAGAAGCTGAAGTATCCGATAACCCAAAAGCAAATCCTTTTGATGACATGGACCAGATGGATGCCGCGCCTTCTACGATGCCACCATGGTTCGTCGTATTTTACGAGCAGTATGTTCGCCAACGTATGGAGATGTTGTCCTTGATAAGGCAGTCTGGGCTTCCAGCTCCTAAGCAAGAGTCCATCGTGATTGCGGAGCCAATGTTTGATGTCGAAGGCCAGAGCGTTGACCCTTTGGTATACAAGAAAATGTCCATGAATATCACACTTCTGGAAGGTGGTATCTTGTTCCACTCTGTCTTCGTTGGTATGACAGTCTCAATTACTGTTGAGGGTTTCGTCATCCTCCTTGTCGCCATTCTCTTCCATCAAATGTTCGAAGGTCTCGGTCTCGGTTCACGTATCGCTGCTGTTCCTTATCCCAAAGGCAGTATCAAGCCATGGTTACTTGTTGTTGCCTTTGGTACAACGGCACCCATTGGACAAGCTATCGGTCTTCTTGCTCGCAATAGCTACGATCCGAACAGTGCATTCGGTTTGATAATTGTTGGTGTTTTTAATGCCATGTAAGTATCTCTTGAATATTTTTTCCAAAATCGTATTACTCACAACCTCGATAGCTCTTCCGGTCTTTTGATTTACGCCGCTACGGTTGATTTGCTTGCGGAGGATTTCCTTTCGGAAGAAGCACAGCACACACTAACTAAGAAAGACAAGATCACTGCTTTCAGCTGGGTCCTGGTTGGAGGTTCGTGATATCACTCGAGAATTCTTTTTTGATATTTGCTAATAGTTACTAGCCGCTGGTATGTCTATTGTTGGCGCATTCGCCTAACAAATTGAAAGGTCTGACTCGATTTACCCCTGGGCGGAATCCAGCGACAAACAACAAGATTCCAATCGGGACGTTGTAACAATCACACGAGCTTTTTACCACTGGACTCATGATGATTGATTACTATAGACTGGCAATTAAACCGCTCACGAACAACTCAACCTTCCCAACCTTCTACTAGTCTACACCATTCCGCATCGGCTTACACAGACAACCCCACAACATCGGAACGCAACTAGGCACAGATTCCTGTCTTTACCATCACCGCCTATCATTGAACGTCCACACGGATAACGATAAGGCGATTATCTCCGATTATCACTGTCTTTACAGAATAATTATCTCTTAATGCAATTTCCACGGCTCTACCGAAGTTCTAAATGGCCAATACACATATTGTATAAACTAGAGTTGAAATGCAAAGTTGGCCTGGAATGACAATCCGAAGCTTGAGGCTGCACTTGCGACATATTGCCAAGTTACGGAAGCTCTTTTCGTACGTTACAAACCATGTAAAGCCCTCTTCAATTATGCATCAACATGGAGCACCTGGAGTGCCACAAGATCATAGTGTTGGTAACATAAGTACACATATGCATAAAAACTAATTTAACTACCGTCAATCTTTATCACATGCATATCATAGATGCTTACTTAAGTTGGCCAGTTTGCCGATCCATTTCGTCCTTCACGGCATTTCAGTTACTACGTGAAACGACGCTAAGAGCTTATATCCATCGTCATCGCCATGCCCTAAGACGTAAGCTTCTACAAATGGCATCAAATCATGGCGCAGAATCATGTCCGGACCTGTTCAAGACAGCGAGAGTTTTGACTATTTGTGCGCCGGCTGTGGAGGTAACTCGAGTCGAGCAGGGAAAATGTCATATACTATTGACTAGACCTAGTCTACGCTACTAACCTTAGTCTAGATGGGTTAGTCAGTCGAGGTCGAAACAAGCTTCAGGAACACTCATGACCCAGCGCGATGGCCTCTGCCAGAACTTCTCCCCAGAAAATCAAACTATGCACACTGGAGATTTATAGAAAGAAAGCAAATAACGTCTGTGCAACCCTTCTACCCGCAATCGATATGGTCACAGACTAATATATAATACAATCGATCTAAAATACTCTCCCTCCATTTCACACGACTGGCAGACGAGCCAAAAAAGCGATTCTCCTCGTTCCGTATTGCCGCGGCGTTACCACGTATTCCTTTGATCCTTCTCAGCCTTGCAGGAAGATCAACGTCTTATTACGCGTCCCCCCCGGGGACGGTCCGGTGTGATCGTCCCGGGACAAGCCAAGCAGGAAAGATTTTGAAACGGCTTGGCGCCTGTTTCGCCCGCGACCCCTGAGGAAACCTATCCCGTCTCGGAGAATTTCCTTTTTTCTCTTGTCACCGTCCCCACCTCTCGTCATGATTTGAGTTCAGGTTCCTTATTCTCCGATTGGGATTCCTTGTTTTGGTCAGTTGATGTGACTGCGTATCGTACGAGCGTGCAGGTGATTTTGCCGATCAGGTGTGTGACGACCGGACGCGCATCAGATGGATGATTCTTATTCGATGCGGCAGCCATGGCGGTCGGTGCGCATATGCTATCTGAAAGACGATTATGCCAGCGATTAGAGCTCGTGAAGTACCTTTGCCAGCATCTGCTCAGACGACGCTTCGAAAGAAGTACCTTGCTGACCTTTTTGCGTATTGAGCTTGCTAGCGATTCGCTTTTGTACTTGTAATCCGTGTTTGCTATAAACAGTCAAGTACTTTTTCTATGATATTATCTGCCACTATCACCAATAAGCCGCTAAAGATTGTAAAATGTGCAGATTCCCCTTGGGTTTCGCTTAGTACACTAACCGGGCCTCTTCCATGAAAGATACACTGTCATTTCGTTAAATCAGTGGAAAGTCTTGGCATCAATGAGGTATGCTTGTGCAGATTACTGATCAATGGGAACGTTCAAGATTTTATGGGCGCTACTCCGAACGACGGAGGAGGACATCCCGTCATGCAGCTCATGCTCGAAACCTGAAAATAATACGAGAAATTGAACTGCGTGAAATAATACACTGGGTATGAAAGGACGAAGACGAAGATTTAAGATGATATACTCAAATCGTTCGATATTTTAAACAAATCTAATTGTACCAGATGGCATTCATGCCAAACCCGGGCTCCGGTATTCTAACCCGTGCCACGCGACCTAAGAACTCGTCTTTCCACCTGTAAATCTCCAGCCAGCCTTCCTGGTCGTCAGTGATCGCGACCCACTCGTCGCTCCAATCGCACGGCGAGACGGCATTGCTATGACCACCGCTCGTCGGCGTCGGGTTCAAGAAGAGCTGCTTCTCAATCGATCCGCAGTCGCGCAGGCGGAACGCGGCGATGTAGCCCTGCAGGTCAAAGCTGTTGGCCCGCGCCGTCGCGAACAGGTACTTCCCGGACTTTGTCAGGGAGCACACGTCCGATCGGTACATGCCGGGCCCGGCCTCGGTCTTCCACTGGCCTGGGATCCCGGGCGGGATCAGGGGGAACGAGTGGTGGGTGTAGACGGGCATGTGCGTTGCCGGGTCGATGACGTACTCGCACAGCCGGTTGCCGGCCTCCATCAGCGCGTATAGGTAGTTGCCGGACGGGTGCATGGCGACCCAGCGCGGGTGGTCGCGCGGGTCGGGCGCGTCGACCGAGCCCACTAGCTCGACCTGCCCCGAGGAGGACTCCTTCTTGTGTACCCAGAGCTTGTTGGCCTTCAGGTCTGCCGAGTAGAGGTATGTCTCGCTAGGGTCAAAGACCATGCCGTGGATGCCCGTGTTGGGCTGGTATTCGAAGTTCTGAACGTTATCCTCGAGCTTGCCTGTCGAGGATACTGAGAAGACGGAGCCGTGACCCGCATGGTTGTAGAAGGGGTTGCAGTACACGGCGTAGGGTTCCTGCTGCGCGGCGAGCAGGAAGATAGCGCGAGTATTGGTGTCGGCCGATGACGCTTTGGCTGTTCATAGAGATTCGAGGTCAGTCCCCCGAAAGATTTACCAAAGACGGTGGTAGAGTATAAGCGGCTAGATCGGGAAATGGGAGACATACGGTCGTGGAGCATGGGATGTGAAGCTTCGTGAACAATCTCTGTTGGGCTCTTGACCGCGAAGCTGGACCATTTCTTCATGGCAGCGCCATAGATGTTCTTCTTGTCATGCTGGAGCGAGACATTTAGCTTAAGTGGGCAATTGAGGAAAATTTATGTCTCTGGGACTTACACTGAACGTCATCCATGAGATAGGCTCATCCTGGGGAATCTCTATGCGTTTTACCAGTTCACATGTCAACTTCTCATCATCGAATGCGACAGTGAATATAGCCCCGGGAGGAGTCCATGTTCCACACATCAAGTAGTGAACAGGCATCTTGGCAATTCTTTGATACTGTTGAGCCGGAAATGTCAATTGCTTCAAGGGGGAGAGTATTTTCAGCATTCAGTGTAGATTAGATCCAGTCCAATCTCCTCCTGGGGAGACAAGTTTGATGTCAATTGCAAATGATCGATCACGATACCTTCTGCGAAACACATGCGGCGCAAAGTTGACCCCAAAGCTCGAATACCTTTCAACTGGTCGTGCCGCGATTCGCTCTACTGGAACCCGTTCTGCAACTACCATGGGATGCAGCTGGTCGGGGTCCTTTAATTCTCCAATTAGGTATTGTTTTCGAAGAGCTAGATATATTTGACATGGTTTCGTCATCCCCCACATCTTTCTAAACCCCAATTTTTAGTCACTCTCAGCCACTGAAGACCCACGAACAGCAATCAAGTGGAGTAATCTAACCCCTCCCCCTCCATTTACTGGGGGAAGAATGTTCACCAGTGATAGACGCTTTCGGCAGGGTTTTGCGGTACTCGGGCGGAACAATTGTCTGATTCGATCTAGCAACCCGTACAAGCCGGCTAAGTGATTCTCCCCTGTTGACTTTTGCTGTGGTGAGGATGCTTCATGAGCCCTATTCTATGTTTTGACCCCGAGGACTTAATGTGACACCGTCTATATATATTGGCGATTTGCTATGTATACTAGTTTAGCCGATTGAATTCATCTCATTACGCTGACCAACATTCGTCTTTGTAGAGAACTCTATCAATCCCCCTACATGACGGCCACACCTAATGGCAAAGTAATCGTCAACATGTCAGCTTGTTTGGCGCCAAGGGTGGTCGTTCCGGGGGGGGGGGGGGGGGGGGGGGGCAAATGCAGGAATTATTGACTTTTATGTTAACTCCAACACTAGTTTGTGAGAATGCTGCGTATACTATTGTCTCCCTCTTCCACTAAACACTCTGCCTAGATGATATACTTGGAACATGGCCACCGTCATACACACCCTTATAATACACTGCTTACGCGTTATCGCAAAGCGACACATTATTTGCCACCTTTTCTCTTCTTGCGACGGTTCTTCTTTTTAGATTGACCCTGACTCGACGGCCCATTATTTTGTTCTGTGTTTTCCGGACCGACCGTGTCATCTGATCTATCGTCTTCTTGCACGTCCTCTAGTGGCCGTGACGAAGAAATAGGGCTACTTTCGTTACTGTCGCCGTTTTCATCATCGCTGGAACTCGTAGCCTCAAGAACAAATTTGCGGACGCCGCCCGTATTGACTTCAATCTCAGTAATGCTGCCACTACGCACATATCCTCGCTTCACCCGTTGTCGCTCGGCGCCTGAGACACCAGTGTTGGCCAAAGAAGAGGCAGTACTCTTGGACGGTCCGTCCAATGATCCACTGCTGAGTGCAGGTTTGATCTGAGCAGAGGTCTCCTCGCCCTTCCCATCTGAGATCGGAGTAATCAGCAGCTTCGGCGTCTCCGGTTCTGCACGCGTTGCGTTTTGTAAAGGCGAAGTGTAACTTGGAACGTGGCCATTACTTCCCTCATTTCCATTGGGAGGCGGCCGTAGCAGGCTTGTACGCTCATTGGCGCCGTCAGCATCATGCACTTCTGTGGCTACTGATCCGGATCGTGTTTGAGTTCCACCACCGGGCTTGATTTTGACGGTAGAAACTTTGGTACTCTTGGGATTGGATGCTGGATTCGACGGACCGAGGTGCTTGAGGTGACCTCTCATTTGCTCGAAGTTGGCCTTCACAGGAACGGTGGTACGGACCAGTTTTCCGTCTTGGCCAGTAGAGCTCCTACGCATCAATAACGTGGTCCTTGGGCTACTGGAGAGGATCGAAGGCGATTGATTTCTGCCGGTCGCGGAAGCAGTACGGCTCAGTCGTAAGCGCTGGCTTTCTTCATCATCGTCCTCGTCTAGGTCAACAAGTTTGCCATCTTTGATAGCAGCATCCTTGACCATAACGTCTTTACGCTGAACACGAGCCTTAGGTGCAGGATGGGTGCGGCGGATTGCCTTGTGTACATCCACATACACATCCGACTCGTCAATGATTTCCCTTTTCAAGTTAGCAGATTATCGAAAGCACTCTAGGAAAGGCGACACTCACTCTCCAATAAGCTCTTCAATAACGTCCTCGAGAGTCACGACGCCCAGGGCTCCATAGTCCTCGCCGGGATTTTCAGAAATCAAAACCATATGAGACTTACCCTCTTGGAAGAAGTTGAGGATATCCAAGCAACTGGTTTCGGGGCGGGTTTCAGGTAAGGCGGCCAAGGCGAAGTCTCTGACCCGTTTCGCGTCTTCTGGGTCGTATGTGATGAGCATTTTGACAAGCAGCATGCCTACGAAATCCCTTCTGTTTCCCGCCTTATGGATAGGGATTCGAGAAAAGCCCGCCTCAGAAACGAGCGCTGTTATCTCCTCGTCCAGAATAGTTTCCTCGGAGAGAATCAACACGTCTTCCATGGGAGTCATAACTTCCTCGACAGGTTTCCTCTTGAGGTCCAGGACGGCACTAATTATGGTGACTTCATCTTCATTAAGTCTTTCGTTGACTTCACCCAATGACTGATGAAGTGTGACCAACGTCTTGAGCCCGCTCTTCTTATAGACTGTACCGTGATCTTCACCCAGCAGCCAATCAAGGAGTTTTGCCGTGGGCCATGCTACAGGAAACACTGTAAATGTAGTATTAGCAACCTGCTCTTCGGGACCCGTGAAATTTGGAGGGCCACAAATCCAAGACTCGTGTGCGGAACTTTCAGGCTGGGAAGTGCGGAAAACAAATCCATCTGTAGAAAAGAAAGAAAAGAAAAGCATTGCTTACTAGCCCACATTAGACACAGAACAGGCTTCGACATGTAACCACCGATTTGGAGACCATATCGGACACAGACAGATTGAGGTAGGACTTCGCCGAAGATGACTAGCTCGGGATAGTGTTAGCACAGTTTCAATGAGCAAGCACACTATCGACACGACTTGGAAGCCGTAAGTCCAGCGACCTGCAGGGACGAGGACATACCAATCAAGACTGTGCTACCAACGACAGCAGCCACACCACCGCCAAAGCACCGGTCCAGCACGACGGGCAGGGTTTCATTGACGATGACGTTGGACAAGAGTAGTGTTACCAGAACCCAATGCTTTCCTTTCTGGAGCAGGTCGTAAACACGCTTAGCGTTCTTACGCTGTGGCTCCTCGCGATCCTGCGCAATAACTTGGAGGTAAATGCTGTCCTGTCCCATCAACGCGATTGTAAGCCCGGCGAAGGCACCACCCAGCAAGACCAATACCATGGATACAATGTAGAGCACCCAGAGGGCGCTGCCTTCGGCTTCAGGCTCGTCATCGTGTAGGTCTCGAGTCCGGATCGAAGTCGGGGCGGCGGTTACGGCCGAGTATCCAAGGGCGAGGACTCGTCCTAATGCCAGAACGGCCGGTCGCAAGGTGCGCAGAACATGGTTCGTTTGTCGCGTCTGTGGCATTGTCGCTGAGACGACGCACGACGCGCGGTTGTCGGGCGAAAAAGAATGCTCGAGAGCAATACGACGGGGGCGAAGGGAGTAATGACAACAGTGCCCAAGGTAAAGTTGGCGGCGAAAGTTTGTTGTTGTGTCGTACTAGTTGGGGTCACAAGCAATTGGGAGCCGAAATTCCGTCGTCCGTCCACTGTAATCCGTACGGATGCGTACTTCTCGCTTGCGCGGGTCCCCAGAGATGAGATGAATGCTAGACTAAGTCCTGTTCCTTGGATATCCACTTGCCCTTGAAGTATGCCTTGCCTTCAAAAGTGAGGCCAGCAGGATTTTCTTGCCGTGAGAGATGAGAAAAGCCTTCGATTGACACCCTCCAAAGCCGCGACTGCCCCTCGTCGCCTCGGGGAAAATAGGTGCAAGAAACGCTGTATAGGAAGATACAGCGAGTTATGTCAGTAATGAAAAGATCAGAATGGGAGCTTGGATCAGGATGACGCGAGCTATTGCAGCTCGAGGTTCGCGGGGATGGTACGGCCACTCCCAATTGGCTCGCGTTGGGCCGGATCAATTGAATCGGTGGAAACGCTCCGTACGGCAGGGACTCCGTGCTGTGCTGTGCTGTGCTATGCTGTAATCAATGGGATACTATGCGTATACGTGCGTTCTACGCGTGAATTCCCCCATTGCTCTAAGAATTGATTGACTGATGGATGAAGGAGGATTTGCAGTTCCGCGAGGAACCTCACCTTGCCCCTTGATCTTTTTTGGCTCACTCTAGCCAACCTTAGACCAGTTCGAACAAAGTCTCGAGTGCAAAAGGTGCCATAGCAAACCACTACGTCATTAGCGGCTTCTAACACAGTACTTCTAGTGCACAGCGGCACTACACATGCAGGGCTTGACCTATTTCTAGCACGCTAAAGAGGCCTTGGGTCTGATATTTTTGGCCCCCCAGTAGGGCATCAATCATATAGCATTTCCATCTGGCACGAACGAATTCGCCGTACCTATATATAGAGGTTCGCGCAAAACCTATTCGGGGTCGTGATCAACGCGAGAGTCTGCGAGGTTACACCGCCTTCAGAATCGAGCAACACAACTGCCGCTAGTGTATCTTCGTATCGTTATGTCATGGTCCTACAAGCATCAACCACGGACAAGACTGTGAAATTGTGCGACTGGCTTTTATTGTCATAGATTACGAAGGGTCACTGAGATTCCGCAATCGTTCTCTCCGGCTTTCACCTCTTAATACTTTACTGATGCCTCACGTGCATGAAGAGTGTCACCTTATCATTGACTAATACCTGAAAGCTGACACGAGTGAAATGAGCAATATGAGAAGCATTGGCCTGAGCTACGAATTGCATTCCAACTTCATATCAGCGCCTTCATCAGCACCTTTGTGAAACGCCTCATGCTTGTGATACTTATGGACTACTAAACAACGGCACGCAATTGGACAATTAACACTTGATCAAGCCTATGCTAACATCTAGGACGCCTCGGCGGTTTGCTTTGCTCTCCCATAGGTAGTGCCCAATCTCTCAAGCATGTGCTCCTCCGCCGTGATGACCTTGCCAGTCCAGGGCTCACTACCATCGAAAGGGAGCAGTTTGACGTCAGTGTTGCCATCCACGAAGAACGGGACCGAGTATCTATCCTTGTTGCTCTTGTTGATCACCCGATGCACCGCGCTCTTGTACGCGTTCTTCGTCCATATTGATAGCATGTCGCCTACATTGACCACGTAAGCGTCTGGATTGGGTGGAACGGGGACCCACTCGTTGGTCCTGTCGTTCAGAACCTCGAGACCTCCCGACATGTCTTGCCATAGCAATGTTATAGCGCCTGCGCGAACTCAGCTGTGTGTCCATACAATACGTACGTATCTGCCTACCAAAATCTGTGTGAGCTCCAGCGCCAAGCTGCCTGGCATCCGTCGATTTTTGTGGCGGATAGTGCAGCAGCCTTATCGAGCACACAGGGTCATTGGACATGAACGGCACGAATATATCGTTGCCATATGGGAGGCTTTTGGCAAGGATTTCCATAATTTTGGACGCGAGACTCAAGCACTCTGAGTAATACTGCTCTGTGGGCGCCTTAAGAACGTCTTCGGGGATCTCTTGTGGGAAAAGATTGGGCCCCATTAGATGAGGATGGGCCTCCGCCCGCTTGTCCTCTTGTGGTATATGTTGCCCGATGTAAAACCCCTATTTTCTTTGAGTTCAAGACATTGGAAAACGCAGTTGGCACAACGAACCTCTTTCAAATCGGGGAGGGTGCCTTCTTGTAATGCCTTACTCATCCCGCACGGGTTAGCAATTTCTCAGTTGCAGTGTTTCGGGAGTATTTTAGAGCATCTTTGGTGCCTTGAGAGCATTGCTGATCAAAGTGGCCTGCTTTAGCTCCCGAGACGGTCCAAACAGAGAATCAGTGACCTTGAATACTGACCTGCGAACCGATAATCTCATATCCTCTGTTCTTCAGAGTCGGGTGCATCAGTTTCTTCTTCTTCTCTAGCGGCAGAGCAAAGAGAGCCTCAGCCGCTTTCTGCACGCGCCTTTGCAAGTCTTTCGAGATGCCATGACCCACGAGCTGGAAGAACCCGCTGGTTATGGAGGCTCGGCGAACTTGCTCCACGACCTTGGCAGCCTCTTCCGTAGATGTATCAGACAGGTACGGGCCGAGATCGACCGTAGGAATGATGAACGGGATGGGTTGGTCGACGGTCATGTTTATCATGGCTCCCTCTTCTTTGAGACTGATGAATCGCAACTTTTCTTATTGGTGATTTGATTATGTCCGATGGTTGATGATACAAAGTTTCTTGTACATCAAATATCTGGATATATAATTCTCCTCTCACATGGGCTCAATAACGTGATCATACACCGAGATGAGATAACGCAGTGGGAGCGAGGTGTGGGGTACGGAGCACGCCGGGCATCGGTGCGCCAGCACCCGGGGGAGATATCGTTGGACCATTTTATTGGTTCTAACGTTTCTATACTCGGAATTAAGACAACGGACGGGTTTTAGTTGCAACCTCCAAATGTAATGTGAATTGTTCAACAGTCCAGTCTAGAGGTCATATTGAAAACGTGAATATGGATTGGAACGTTGGATGATGTTGTGAACACTAAAATTTGAAGTTATGTTACTGTCTCGGAAACTTGTTGAAATGACCGGTTTTCAATCCAGCCCATGTGTAATCATCTTTTGATTATGGACTTGATCAACAGCATCTCAACATAGGCAACAATTCTTCTCAGTTATTGAGCAATAAGCCGCTGGCAGCTTTCCAGACGAGCATCTCAGTTCCAGAAGAACATCTCAGTTGCAGACGTTGTCTCAAATACATTGTCAAGCAATGTCCAATGTGTATGCCCAAAGTGCTACAGCAACAACTCCTCTCAATCCTATGGTTCGAGTTCTGCACCCTGCATCTAATGGGAATTGCTTTTCTAACTAATACGTTCTATGGATGTCAAACATCGCTCTACCTAAGTTTCTAAAATCTCAAATATATGCTAATCGTATTCGTCAAAGTATGTGATACTACAAAATGGAGTCTAGCACAATCGCCGATGATGCATTTTCGTTGGGATCAGCTGCAATCTAACAGGTCTTTATTCTTAAAGTCATGTGCTGACAGCATATTTGACACATAATGGTGTCACGGTGTAAGGTTATATATAGGGCCATCGTGACATTAAATCCTAACCCAGGGGATTTCGGTTGGGGTGCCTCAACTCGGAGCTGTGGGTTTCAATTGCGGCTCGATATGTGGCTTCATACGACGGTGATTATAGAATTCTGAATGTCAGATTTTAGTGAGTTGATCTGTTTACCCGTCGGCTGCAACTACTACGTGAGCTCACCAAACATATCGTAAAGGGGCTGTTCCGCCGTAAAGGACTACGACTGAATACAAGGTGGTAAGATCGCCTCGATGTGATGAATGGTGTCTCAACTATACAGTACTTTCAGTTCAAGTCGACTCGTACATGCTTCTTTAGTGCCAGTGTCCATTTCATTATATTTAGTTTCTTTTGCAGCAAGTAGTCCCCTGATAAAGTAACACTATTCAAAGCATCTTTCCTCGCAACAGATCGCGCGACTCAGAGTTTACAGAGGTCAGAACCACAATCAATCGTGGCCTTCACGGTACCGTCACTGTCAGCAGTATACACACGATGAAACCGCGCGATCAAGCAGAAATACGTTGAGAAAGATCAAATAATACAAAAAGCACGACTTGTCTATCTCGGTTCTCGACGTTGGAGAGTTTCCTTCTTTGTTTTCACCTGTCATACAAAGCCCATAAGATCTGCGTCTCTATTTGCTACAGTTCGACGCGTCGTTGTGAGACGCCGTTGCAACTAGTAACATACGTAGATCTTGAGGCAAGAGAGCAAGTACAACTTGATCTCTAAGATACCTCGGTTGGGTTGTTGGGGTTTGTCGCATGTTGGCGTATTTGATTGGTTACTGCCCCCTGCCCCACAGCTTTCGTCACTGGCGCCAGCGCCCTCGCCTTTAAACTCTCAAATATCACATCTACGCTACTGTGTACGTACATCTGTTATATGCTGCTTTGAAATGGCTGCTAACGCTTCGAAAGAGTATGCTTCCTATTGCGGTTTAATATACTCAGATAACTGAATTCGTTACAGGCCTGTCCACATTCTCTTCGTCGGCGCCGGCGCCGTAGGGTGCTTCTACGCATCTCGCCTCCATCATGTAACCTACCCGTCCATTGCTTCCAAACCGAGCTAATTGTGGAATAGCCTTCACACCGCATTCATGCTTCTTTGACAGCGAGGTCTAATTACTCTGTACTGGAAGCTTCAGGAGTAACACTGCAAACACACAGTTTTGGTGATTACACATTCAAGCCCCATGCTGTCTTTCCCTCGGTCGAAGCAGCAGTACCGAGCACAAGCAGTTCGGCCAAGGCGCCACAAAACGGATGGGATTTTATCATCGTGACCACAAAGGCTCTACCTGACCGTTCTGATGATTCTGAGCTGATTGCACCAATTGTATCGGCCAAGTCTTGCATAGTGCTCATTCAGAATGGGGTGGGTGTGGAAGAGCCATACCGAAAGCGATTCCCACAAAACCCCATAGTCAGCGCAGTCACTATCGTTAGTGCTGAACAGATCAAGCAAGGCACAATACGGCAAAACAGATGGACTAGGATCAGTCTCGGACCCTACGGTGGTGGTCTCGTGAGAGATGTAAAGGCGAGTGTGGAAATGAAGCAGCTTGCCAGCCAGGGACATGGACGTATGGTTGAGCTTGCCAAGTGGTGGACAGAGCTAGGAGGCATCAAGGATGTTGAGATACACACAGAGATTGAGCTCCAAACCATCCGCTGGCACAAGCTGTGCATCAATGCTGCATTCAACCCTACGGCAGTAGTATCCGGTGGAAGGGGCAATGCCGATCAATTGAAGGATCCCGAACTAAGAGAGCACATCCTTGGAATCATGAATGAGATCAGGGAGGCTGCCCCTAAAGTTCTCGGGAAGCCGTTTCCAGACGACCTGGCAACACCGGAAAGAATCATACGAAGCACTGAGCGTAATACGGGAGCAAAGCCAAGCATGCTCTTGGACTGGGAAGCAGGGCGTCCAATGGAACTCGAGGTCATTTTGGGTAATCCGGTTCGTATCGCGAGAAAGGCAGGTATTGAAATGCCCAGGCTACAAAGCCTGTACGCGCTCCTAAAGAGCATGCAGCACGTCAGAGAAGTTGCGAAGAAGGCGAAACTGTAGGCGGATACCCCATGATCGCGCATAGTCAAGCTGAGGATCACATCACTCGCATAAATCACGCAGTTGCCCTTTTCAGAAACAGCTCGCGTGATAACAACATGAGGCAAATTCAGCACCTGTGACATGCATTGCGATATTCTTGCGAGGCAGCACTTTGCAGAGCTGTAGACCTCGTTTGTAAGAAAAAGTCATCTGACCTCGAACAGTGCGCGATTACTTTTCAGCCATCGAATAAATCGCATCTCCTGTAACCTACGAGAGGCATTTGATTATTTCGCTCAACGACATAGGCACCAGGTTACTAAGTGATGCAGATGTGCACAATAACTTATCAGATGAGGCTAGTTCGGTCCCCATTCTCCAACATCCCCATCCAAGTCAGCGGTGCTTGTTGCTCGACCTATACTATGTACCAAAAACCGTCATCAAATATTTGTGCTCAGAGGCAGTGGTCAACGTGCATTTACCGGGCACAAAGGTGCCTACGGAAGCCGGGTGTGGGTGAGTTTTGGCTATCCAAAACCTTGCTGCCATTGGTCTTCTCGTCGCGGGGAATCGAACTCAAACCTTCGCCAGCCGTTATACCCGAATCAGTGGGGACGTGCTGCTTACTGATTACTAGGCTTTCCAGACTATGTATCAAAACTGCTAACAATGGTTCCTAAGATCTAGTGGTCACATCGATCATTGGTGGCTTGTCATTCCGACGTCACTGAGCTTTGGAGCTCTGAGAGCAAACACTCCCGGAATACCCCTCATCGACGAGCATGCTTGCCGCTGGACGAGTTCTTTGGGGTAAAACGTTTTAGACTTTAAAGCTGATTGCTTCCCCCCAAGTTCTCTTCTTGGTACGGAAGCCATATGATGATCTGAATAGATAGCATTTCCGTTTGGTCGCCATGTCTGACTCCAACAAAAACATACTCTCGTATCTCCATCAACGCCGAGCTCCTGGTCGGCCAGTTGATGATATTGAGGCCACTGCCGCCAGCGAGTCCGCGAATAACATAGCCAGCGGGAGCCATAGTGGCACCAACGCCGCAGCCAGAGAAGTTTCTCACGATGATGACCTTGCTCCGGACAGTCATGGAGCCAGAGCAACCGGTCGCGAACCCTCTCCGGGAGCCAAAGATATCTCCAACGATGATGACCTAGGTCCGCATAGCCAAGGAGCCAGGACAACGGGTCGCGAAGAAGCCCCGAGGTCAAGCAACCTATCCCCTGGTCATGATGACCATATCAAGTTCCCTGGACATCTGCCAACTCCGCGTCCAAGCATCGCTAGAGCAAGCGGCGAGTTACCAGAATATGAGGCTCTGGACCGTTACATCACGAATTATGACGCGGAACGTCGTGCTTCTATGGTCAGCTCAGCTGGAGGACAGAAAAAGAAAAAGAAGTGGTGGCAGTTTTGGAAGTCGACAGAAGTGTATCACACTGATGAGCACCCTGTTCAGGAGGTGGGCAAGGCGCCGGATAGCTGGCTGAATACTCGAATTAAAGAAGGGATTTCTACCAGTGTTGTCGAGGAGCGCCGCAAGCGATTTGGCTGGAACGAACTGACCGCTGAAAAAGAAGATATGGTCGCCAAGATATTTGGTTATTTCCGTGGACCAATCTTGTATGGTAAGTTGTCGTATCGCTTAGCATGTACAAGAGAACAGTGTTTGCAGTCAATACGCTGACACATGTACAGTCATGGAAATCGCTGCATTGTTGGCCGTTGGTCTCGGCGCCTGGATTGACTTCGGAGTGATCTTGGGTATCCTTGGTCTCAACGCCTTTGTTGGCTTCTATCAAGAAAAGCAAGCCGCAGATGTCGTCGCGAGTCTTAAAGGTGACATTGCCATGAAGGCGACAGTTGTCCGTGATGGTAGGGAACAACAGATACTGGCTAGAGAACTCGTGCCGGGAGATATTGTAAGTCTGCTCTGCCTTTCGCATCTCGTCAAAGTCATGGCACAGTCTTGCGAGGGGTTTGGGGCGTATTCTCGGTACTAACATTATAACAGGTTGTCTTGCAAGAAGGTCAGACGATTCCTGGTGATGCGCAATTGATTTGCGACTATTCTCGGCCTCAGGACTACGACGAGTTCATTGAGCTCAGAAATGAGGATAAGTTCGATAGTGATCCGAATGAACCCGATACAAAAGAGGGTAATGGTAATGAGAAAGGCCCAGCGGGCCCCGACGAGAAAGGGAAAGACAGCCAAGACGAAAATAAACCTGATGAGGATGACGACGATGATGATTCCATTCACTTTGGTCAGTCGCTAATTGCTAGCGATCAATCTGCCATTACTGGAGAATCACTGGCAGTCGACAAATACATGGGTGATATCGTATACTACACCACAGGTTGTAAACGTGGCAAAGCGTACGCTATCATCACTACTTCTGCAATGTATTCTTTTGTTGGAAAGACAGCAAACCTGGTGCAAGGCACTAAAGATCGCGGTCATTTCAAGCAGGTGATGGATTCCATCGGAACCACGCTGCTCGTGCTAGTTTTGTTCTGGATTCTTATGGCATGGATTGGTGGTTTCTTCCATCATATTCCCATTGCTACGCCTGGAGTACAGACTTTACTCCACTATGCCTTGGTTCTACTTATCATTGGTGTACCCGTGGGTCTGCCGGTCGTAACTACGACTACGTTAGCCGTCGGAGCTGCATACCTGGCCAAGCAGAAGGCTATTGTGCAAAAACTGACCGCAATCGAGTCGCTAGCAGTAAGTGAGTACAGTTGAATTATAACTGGCAAGGCTTACAACAAATCTTAGGGTGTCAATGTCTTGTGTTCTGACAAGACTGGTACACTGACCGCCAACAAGCTGAGCCTCCGTGACCCTTACGTTGCAGAGGGACAGGATGTCAATTGGATGATGGCAGTAGCTGCTCTTGCCAGCTCCCATAATATTGCTTCATTGGACCCTATTGACAAAGTCACGATATTGACACTGAAGAAATTCCCCAAAGCCCGAGAAATACTGCGTGAGGGCTGGAAAACAGATAAGTTCACCCCGTTCGACCCCGTTTCAAAACGGATTACTACAGAATGCCGACTTGGTAAAGATAAGTACATCTGTGCAAAGGGTGCTCCGAAGGCGATCCTCCAACTGGCACCCAATCTACCGAATGATATCCGGCAGGAATACAATAGCAGGACAAAGGACTTCGCCCGCCGCGGTTTCAGATCCCTCGGCGTTGCATATAAAAAGAACAATGATGACTGGGTACTTTTAGGTCTCCTGTCGATGTTTGACCCACCGCGAGAAGATACTGCTCAAACCATCATCGAGGCCCAGGCGCTAGGAGTTCCCGTCAAAATGCTTACTGGTGATGCAATTGCTATCGCGAAGGAGACGTGCAAGATGCTCGGTTTGGGCACCAAGGTCTACAACTCGACTAAGTTGATGCATAGTGGCCTCACCGGGACTGTTCAGCATGACCTTGTGGAACGTGCTGATGGCTTTGCCGAGGTCTTTCCCGAACACAAGTATCAGGTTGTTGAGATGCTGCAGCAGCGTGGATCGTTGACTGCCATGACTGGCGACGGTGAGTTTTCCATATCCTTCACGGCGGATGGACGAAAGACACGTGTACTAAGTGCTGCGCAAACATCCAGGTGTGAATGATGCTCCATCTCTCAAAAAAGCAGATTGCGGCATTGCGGTAGAAGGATCTTCTGAAGCAGCCCAAGCAGCTGCTGACATCGTATTCCTGGCTCCTGGCCTCAGCACCATCATTCTATCGATCAAGACTTCTCGTCAGATCTTTCAGCGAATGGTAAGTAATCATTCTTCTATCCTACAAGCTTTGATTTCTGACTTGGTGTTTGAACCATATATAGAAGGCTTATGTGCAATACCGTATTGCTCTCTGTTTACACCTGGAGATCTATTTGACAACTTCTATGGTCATCCTTAACGAAACAATCCGGCCTGATCTCATCGTCTTCATCGCTCTGTTTGCTGACCTGGCCACTGTGGCTGTTGCCTATGACAATGCCCATGTCGAAGATCGCCCAGTAGAATGGCAACTGAAGAAGATCTGGGTCGTAAGCATCATCCTAGGTATGCTGCTCGCTGCAGGCACTTGGATCGCCCGTGGTACCATGTTTCTTCGCAGCGGTGGCATCATTCAGAACTGGGGCTCGATCCAAGAAGTCCTGTTCCTACAAGTCGCACTGACAGAGAACTGGTTGATCTTCATCACGCGCGGTGGCAAGACTTGGCCATCCTGGCAACTGGTCGGTGCCATCCTGGCTGTCGACGTCATTGCCACCCTCTTCTGCCTTTTCGGTTGGCTTTCTGGAAGTGGTGGAGGTGTCATGTACACTACGCCTCTAACCCCGTTCAACAACTCGTCCAATGGCTGGACTGATATTGTTACTGTGGTGGTTGTTTGGCTCTATTCTTTCGGAGTCATAATATTCATCGCCATCATCTACTTTATCCTACAGCGTGTTGACTGGATCAATGATCTGGGTAGAAAGGATCGCCACAAGCGGGATACGAAGATGGAAAATATCATGGTTTACCTCAGCAAATTGGCAGTCGAACATGAGAAGGATCCTTCTACTAACGCAGATCGGTACTATCTAGTAGAGAAAGCTACCGATGAGGACGATGAGTAATTCTGTTTCGTCTGTAGTCAATATTTTGGTTTTATTTCTTCTTCTGTGGATGCGGGGTGGCTGTGGTTACGTATGTGATTTTGTCGATGATTAACTAATATCTGCGATTTTTCTGAGTTGATTTTGAATGGTAATTAATATTAGAAGCAGGATGCGTTGTGCTTCATTTCCACGCTTGTAAAGTTGTATAGTTGCACAGTTGCTGAAATATTGGCATCAGTGTAAGCTGTACAGCCTCTAGGTACATATGGTAGATTGTTGTTTCAATAACCACGACATTGTACTAACTTACGTGGTCCTCCAAAGTAGTCTTGTATGTGTTATTCGCATATAGCATAAATAATCGGCCAAGAGTTGGTACTACTGAGGAGATAGAATGTATAACCATGAACAGGTCCCAGAAACAGTATTTTACGATTAAGATGGGCGGTGTCAACCCCCCTGCGGTATGCCGTGACTCACCTCGCGTGAGACTAGGTTCGGGCCACGAAGAGTTCCTCGAATTCGCACTTTCGATGGCTAAACCGAGAACCATCCAAACCGTTGCTCCAGTGGGTATCGCGTTTGACCGAGCTTTGTTGTAAAGTGCATTCGTCATGGGCATATTTTGTCGGCTTAGAATATGCTGCGATGGTGGGGAGGGTTGTTAGGTCCATTTAAAAAGTCGTGTAGCACTTTGTCCAAAAATTGAGTATGCCGTCTGCTCTACCCTATTTGTCCTCTTGAAGATAGTAAAACGAATCTAACCTTGCTGAATACCGGTAAAATACACAATCGGTTCCCTCTTTCTCCATAGAGTTCCTGAAAATTGTCAAAATTTTCCTTTGAAAAGAAAGGTTTGAAAAGCACTTCAATTCACTCACTATCCTATCTCAAATAGACGAAGTAGAACAGGCGATTATAATTATGGGCATTGTGAAACTTAGGCCGGTGAAAAAGGATTATCGGGGGATAGCAGGGCATACGGTTTATGCAGCGATAGCGAGATTCCCGATCGGACATCCACAGTTGCGAGATACCTATTAGAATGAAATGAGGGGGAGTGATATTATTTGGCGGACTGTGGTCGCCTGGATTATGATCTTTGACAACTGTTATATAATTAAAGTAGGCCCGCGGTCCTTTCAGTACTGTGCATTTGGTCAACGTGTCAAGAGCGTCGAGTGCCATAGTGATATAGTTTCCCCAAGTGACAGATCTCTGATTGTTAAACGATGGTGAGTTATTTTGTCTAATCTCTTGAATGATGTCGAATATTACATCAGCTTGCGCGGTAGTCAGTCGAGGTGTCCAGTGTGCCTTATTCATATCCCCATGGTGACCTTTGTATCCCACAATAGTTAGTACTTTCTTCTATTAGAATATCTATTCGATAATTTTGAATATCCATGTTGCCTGTGGAGTATATGTTGCCAAATTGGGCATTTGCAGTCCCAGTGGAAGTCTGAACCGGGGGCTTAGCGGCCTTGACTACTAACTAGTAAAAGGAAACGAGGCGAACATCGTGAAGTCAGCCGTCGGTATTTGAAACATTGAGCTATTCCAACGTGGCCCGCGTATTTTATTGCGACAACGAATCGATGCTATACTCCCCGTACTAGCCGGTCAGGTGTGCACCCGTCCACATTTTGCAGATGTATTGGAACGGGAGTAGCCATCGAATGACGGAAAACTACTTTGTTTATAGTGTTCAAATTCGTAAAGGTGATATTCGCTATATTGTAGTAAAATTGTCGCCCAAAATCTCTGTGTTCAGAGATTAACTTCCTCCATTCAACTACTCCAACGAAGGCCATTTTTCGTGTTTAATTTCATAGCTCAACACAATATATAGGCGAACGTGTTAATTTATTGCTCCCCGTTTACATTCTAGTTTCATTGACTTGATTTAGATCTTATGCCATCGGCTCAGACGCAGATTGGCGTATCTAAAAATAGAAAATTATGTGAACTGCTAAATATTATTTGCCATACAATTTTCAGATTAAGTTGGAGCTCAGCTACATATTAAAATTAAAATAAAGTAAATAGTTGTTAGTGATAATGGCGTAGCTAGGATAAGATGAACACGCAGGAGTAGATGTAGGCAACGTTCGACAATTCTTTACGATCATCCAACGACTTCCTTGATTTGCCTAACGGAGAGCCCATAGTCTTTGGTTATTCAATTGCAACATTAGCTTCTTATAATGGGAGAACTACCTATAGTCATGGTAGTAGCTTCGAACACTGCGGGCAGGCTTGGTGGATGTGAAAGACAGACTGACCATTGATGCTGTCAACCTCCATCGGATCCGTTGCGTAAATTTCATGGTCAATGTCGTCAATATCCATGGCATCAGAGTTATCGATGTCCATGGTATCAAAGTCGTGGGGAGTCATCAATCTGCCCAAGGTCCAACTGCTGAATGTAATCCAGAAGAAATGTAGGCTAGGGGATCTTAAGGGAACGCCAGACCAGCTGTCAATCACCACTTCCCGTCGCTGTTGAGAATCGAAGTAGCGAGCGTAAATGCGGTCCATAAATTATGTTCAGTATTGGTTAAATTAAGCGCAGCAGTCGCGGTGGCAATATGAGGTCTCCGTAATAGCGAGTCCCAACGGCACTTAACTTGATTGCACTTCAGTACACTGACAACCATTTCCTAATCAAACGAAAGTCGAACAAGTGCATAAAGACTGATAGGTCAAGCTATCGTACGGTCCACGAGGGTACTTCTTATAAGATTAAGAAACAATGAGCAGCGGTCTGACTATGACAAAGACAGTATATTGCGATCTGTAAGATTACAATATCACAATGGATCGAACAAAAAGATTGTTGACGAACCCGAAACACCGAATCGCTCCGACCATACAGACCCCTGGCCAGTTTTAACCTCAACATCAACCAATATTAAATGCACTGATTTATTAAGTAGGGCCAACCTGTCAATTTGCCCATGGAGAGCTCAAACTAGCATTCCAAAAACCATGAGAATTGGCGTTGCTACTGCATGATCGAAGCACGAAAGTGTTTATTGTGGATAACCCCTAACTGCTATGCGATACTAGAAATTGCCAAAAATCGACTGATCCCAATATTCGAGGTACGTGCGGAATATTTGTTCTGCATACTTTTGAGGGTTAGGTTTGTCGAGAGGGGAGAAAGGCAAAAATTCTAGATATCGCTTAAGACTTTCTTGCCATTTTTATCCAAATGCATATGAGTGGCACCCTTTTTTAATTTTAATTTTTTTAATAAAAGATTTTTATAAAGTAATTATATTATGACAAACACATAAATGGATGCACTCAGCCTTGACTAGCTTAGTGTGGTGTAAGAAAGTACAAGGGGTGCAGTTTAACATCAGGAACATGAAGTCTTTTCGGAATGACCTGATTTGCTGTGTTATCTGGTTTTTTTTTCCTTTTCTTAATTGTGACCCTTTTGATATTTGTTACGACTCAAATTGCTGCGGAAACTCAATGTCTAGAACCCACTCTATCCTAATCGAATCAACTAACAAGAAAATATTTGTAAGTTTATAGAGGATATGTTCACGACCACAGAAAGTTGAAATACCTTCACATTCGTGCCTAGTTACCGATCAAAGATGCGAAACATTGGAGCCAAGTGATTAGGAAACCTCGTATTCCATTAAAGATGTCCTTATTACTCTTGTAGCCCAAAACAATCCTCAAGTCGCTATGTTCTCACTAGAGAATATCCACAGTTGCGTGCAGCTCAGGTGCTCCCACCTTACGTTGTTACAAAGCAATCATCAGTTCGCACTGGAATGCAAAGCGTTAAGTTGCAATATCTGGCTTGAGGCAAAGATAGATACCACCATTGCTTTGTGAGGCAGAAGTCCAAACAGCGAGATGTTCTTCGTGTTATGTATAAGTCGTGTCCTGTGGGCTGACACAAGAATTGGCGCACAGTTGATTTAGAGTGGCCTGTGCGCCAATTCTTCTGTCACGTACAGGGATACCCGGAGAATCTGCTCCTCTTGTACTCCATAAGATCCTCATTTTTAAGTTGATGTGAGTGGAGGCCCAGTGAGATCCCCTCCTCCAGGAACGTCGATCTTTACTCTATAAGGCTTGATAGCTAGGCCAGAAAAACAGGACTTGGGACATGCATGGGTTTCTGCTTGAACCAACGAAAATCCCATTTTTTTGCCATGCAGAAATCTCGATGCGCATTACATATCGCCGTACTACGTAGATCAAAGATCAATAATCGAGAGCTATCTCGTTTCTGCGCCTTGAACCCTGTTTCTTTGATGAGACTTTCTTCCTTACTATCACACAGTCTCCGGACTAAAACGTATGAAAGCAGAAATCCCTTCAATACCTGGACTTACAACTCAACACAAATAGCCAAAGCTGATTTATAAACTTGTTAACAAGTCCTATAAGAAATATTGAAGTATATGATGACTCCTTTTAATTATATTCCATCTTGATTAATACTATTAGTGGTAGAATATACTAGGCAACCACTTGACTGTGTGCGTTTTAGTATGGAGACCGCAGGCTGATTTTATTACAACCGCCGCTGGACCCAAGCTACCAACGGGGCTTTCAGAATCTTTTTCAGATTTAACTAGTCATGCTTCTCTAAGAACTTGAGACGCAGGGCCGCTTGAGAGCCCATGCCATTCGATGACACGTGCTTTACCAAGGACATGTAGGATAAGTGGACTCGCATGCTCTGGGCCTGCTGGGATGGCTACTAGCGAGCGAGCCCTTACCAGAAAGCTAATAACTACGGCTATGTACGTACTATAGAAGTGTTGAAGCGAAGCGCCGAAGCTGCAGCTCTATCTTCCCCCCCCTATTTTACCTCCCTCTTTCCTGCATTCGCTAGTATGGTCTTGGACCCCTTCTGTCTTTGGAATGACCGTTTGCCATACAGCCATATAGCCATACAAAATCCCGATCGTCATGATGGGTTGGGGAGCCGGACACAGCTCCTGTCAAACTAATCATCTACCGGATATTGCTCAGTGGACCCCACCAACCCGGACCTGGTCCGGCTACTGGCATGCAGGTTTTCCAAGATCGTCGATTTCGATATTGAATTATTGCACTGGCTTGGTGTATTGCCTGCATAAAACCCATTACTGTCCATCTGAAGGGGTTTTGTGTATTGTAACATTTTCAGTATGCTTTTGCGCACTTGCTACATTCATTCTTACGCTCCTTCAAGATGGAGCATTGAAGTACAAGTGAGTGATGGAGTGCCCCACGATTGATCTGCAGCAACTGATCGTCCAAATCATGGTTTAGCACAGGGTTGTGTGCGCTGTTTTGATACCAAGTTTCGGACAGAAGACGCTTGCAGCAGATTTCCCCACAGAAAGATGAGGGTACATCATACCTGCATACCTACTGTTGGTTAGACACCTCCAGCTACAAGCACTGGGCCCAGCGGGGCGGTCACTAAGCTCCCAAGAATGCCCTGAGACTCTCGAATCTTTTGCCGTTTTACTCACAGTTTGCAGTGCGGAAGTACGTAGACATTGACCGTAAATTGTGCCAATGTGCTTTTTGGAAGTTTGCAAGCCTAACCTACAATAGCTGGCGAGTAGGATAGCGTACCTATTGGACGCCTAGTCGTTGGGGGTCGTCGATCACCTTGGGGCTAGCAGGTCGGTATGTGAGCCTACTGTATTGACTCTACTTTGGATGGTAGATATGCCCTGTTCCCTTTCCCAACACGTTGCTATTTTGAATACATCCCTTCCACAGGTCATTTGCGGCAACAAATTCAAAATTCGAGAGTTCAGGATTGTACGCTCAACAGCGAGCGATGAGTCGGACGAATGAATAAATCGACGCCGCCTGGATTGGAACTAGACTACGCAATCTATCAATTGCGACTTTGCCACTTCCTTCGATGACATAAACCACTACAGACTCCATACTGTAAAGTTTTCTTTGCCCCTGGAAGAGGAACGGAAGCACTCGCCCTCTTAGCCCGTCATTCGCTGCCTCCTCAGGCGCATTCGAAAGGCTCTGCCAAGCCAAAGCCACAGCAGACCCAAAAGTAGGGACCGAGAGCATTTTGATACTATCTAGGAGCAGAGCAGACTCACTCGGGTTGCTACAACCCAACACTGTCTGTGGCCACCGTCTCCCCCCAGTTCAGTACCAACAACAGTCCGATCTTGACCTGAACCTTGCCTTGTATTGCTCACCTGACGATTTTACTTTCCGCTCACTACATACGCTACACTACAACTACACTACACTACACTACAGATACACTACACTATACCACACACTCATTGCCGGCCAACTTGACTGCTGCGCTGCTTTGCCAGTCAGCCAGTTGTCACTACCCGTCCGCGACCTGCACATCCGACTTTAATTGAACCATACTTTACCTCCTCCCACGCCGGCACCCATACGATCTGCACACCCTGACAGCCAGAAGCGAGTGACCCACAATACCTGTACCTCCACCCACCCTCAGGTCGGGGTCTGTGTCGCAAAACAGAAAAAGACGAGCTGGCGACACTCAACATCCGCCCCAGTTGATCTCGCTGTGCCATAGCTCAGATCCAGCTCCTCGATGCGATCCGAGACTTCTGGGTCGCCCCGCCTCTGCTCGCCCGCTATGGACCAACGATCCTCAGAGCCACAGGACGACATTCGTGCTGGGAGCCCACGGAACAATCCTGAAGAGGACCTCGGCCAAACACAAGTACCATCATCGTCGTCGTCGTCGTCGTCACTATCAGCGCTGCCACTTTCGTCGGGCTCAGCACAAAGTGATCATGGTGGCACACCAACCGGGACACATGCAATGCCATATGCACGTTGCGAAGATGATAATCAAGACATCACGCCGCCCGCAACCAAGAAGCCTACCTCGTTACCAACGGCTGCAATCGACCCCAACATTGGCATGAATACAGACGGCCCGGCTCCTGCTCGTCTGAGCCTCTCCACCGGGTCAGCAGGATCGTTATGGAGTCGGGCTTCAGATCGACAGCTTGAAAATGCAAGCGCGAGCAGCAGCACAGCCGATCCTGGAGATCGTGTCTTCCCTATTCGCTCTGTCGTCAGCGTTGACCCAAGCCAGTCCCAGGCCACACCCTGGCCGACGCGCTCATCCGGCGAGCATGAATACTTCCCTCGTCTTGACCCCAATGCTGACGAACGTCATCGTGCTAGTAATGCACGCCTTGAGTTGGACGACCTCAGACATCCTGATACCGTACCCAAGTCGTCAAGACCAGGTTGCAACGACTCCAATATGCCGGCGAATGTGTCGGAAAAGAGGAATACCACCATGTCAGGCGCCGTTAGTAGTCCTACCAACGATATGCATCCACCACTCTCAATTTCCATTGACAGCTCTTCGGATGCTGCCTCGGAACGTTCCAACATGAATGATGCTGGATCATCTGGTTTATTCGCATCATCGGCTTCCGGCAGTGGTCCTAGTCCCATTGCCAGTTTGGGCGAAGTCAGTGAGCAACTCTATACTACACGTTTCAAGCATGTCACTACCGACGAAGGGCACTACGTTATCACTGGTAGAGATGGTGTCCTGCAAACATGTGAAGACGAGCCCATCCACACGCCTGGGGCCGTTCAATCTTTTGGTCTTTTAGTCGCGCTGAAGGAGGACAGTGAGGGCCGCTTTCCTGTCCATGTTGTCAGCGAGAATTCTAGACATTTCCTTGGAGTCTCTCCTCAGCAGCTCTTTAAGCTCGACAGCTTTTTGGACATCTTCTCAGAGGAGCAGGCCGAGAACATTCTCGACCATATTGACTTCATTCGCGATGAGGACGCCGACATCGCTTCTAACGGGCCGGAAGTTTTCAGTATTTCTATTCGTCCGCCTAAAGAGCGAAGCATCAAGCTGTGGTGCGCCATGCATATCAACTTGACCAATCCCGACATGATCATTTGCGAATTCGAGCTAGAAGAGGACCATGAGCACCCCCTCCGTCCGGTCGACGAGATAACACCGCCTGCACCAGAAGACACACTCTACCAATTGCCAACTCTTGAGGAATTCAACGAGAGTACCGAAGTTGGCAGCAAGCCACTGAGAGTTCTGCGTAGTGCTAGGAAAAAGCGAGGAGAGGCTGGGGCTATGCAGGTGTTCGATATAATGTCCCAAGTACAAGAACAATTAGCCTCAGCAACCGATTTGGACAAGTTCCTCAAGATCCTTGTCGGAATCGTTAAGGAGTTAACCGGTTTCCATCGAGTCATGATATACCAGTTCGATTCGTCGTACAACGGGAAAGTGGTTACTGAACTGGTTGATCCGACTCATACACGCGACTTATACAAGGGCTTATATTTTCCAGCCTCTGACATCCCTAGGCAAGCCCGTGAATTATACAAGACGAACAAAGTGCGACTACTTTACGATCGTGATTTGGAGTCGGCTCGACTGGTTTGTCGAACACAGGTAGATATGGAACAACCGCTCGATCTTACTCATTCTTACCTACGCGCAATGTCTCCAATACACCTCAAATACCTCTCCAACATGGCTGTACGAGCTTCCATGTCCATCTCCATCAACGCGTTCTCTGAACTCTGGGGGTTGATCGCCTGCCACTCTTATGGGCCTAGAGGTATGCGTGTGGCTTTTCCGATTCGAAAGATGTGCAGACTCGTGGGGGACACGGCATCAAGGAACATAGAAAGGCTATCATATGCCTCGCGTTTGCAGGCAAGGAAGTTGATTAATACAGTTCCCACTGATAAGAATCCATCTGGGTACATCATCGCCTCTTCCGATGATTTGTTGAGACTCTTCGATGCAGATTTTGGAATGCTCTCCATACGTGGCGAGACTAAGATACTCGGAAAGCTCGAGCAAACTCAAGAAGCTCTTGCCTTGATCGAGTACCTACGACTCAAAAAGTTTAGCTCGGTCGTGACCACGCAGGATATTGGAGCGGAGCTTCCCGATCTCAGATATCCTCCCGGGTTTTCCGTCATTGCTGGCATGCTGTACGTGCCACTGAGCGTGAGAGGTCAAGATTTTATTGTCTTTTTCCGAAAGGGTCAGGTCAAAGAAGTTAGATGGGCAGGAAATCCATACGAAAAAGTCATCCAAGAGGGCACCTCCGACTACCTCGAACCACGCACGAGCTTCCAAGTGTGGCATGAAACTGTCATTGGCAAATGTAGAGAATGGTCAGAAGAACAAGTCGAAACCGCCGCGGTACTCTGCTTGGTATACGGTAAGCTCATTCAGTTTTGGATCACATTTATGCTCCGCTTAATATAGCACAACCTCTGACAATTCATGTAGGCAAGTTCATAGAAGTCTGGAGAGAAAAAGAACAAGCGCTGCAAAAGAGTCGTCTAACGCGACTCCTGCTGGCGAACTCGGCCCACGAAGTCCGCACACCACTCAACGCTATCATAAATTACCTCGAAATAGCATTAGAAGGCAGTCTTGATGGAGAAACACGAGACAACCTATCTAAATCGCACTCGGCATCCAAATCGCTGATTTACGTAATCAATGATTTGCTCGATCTGACTAAAATTGAAGAAGGGCAGAACCTTGTCAAAGACGAAGTAATAGATTTGCCAGCTTGTCTGAAAGAAGCTACTGAGCCATTTACAGTGGACGCAAAGAGAAAAGGTATTTCTTATTCGGTGATCGAGCATCCAGGTCTACCTCGTATGGTGCATGGTGACCACCGACGTGTGCGGCAGGCCATTGCGAATATGACGGCAAACGCTGTTGAGCATACGACAAAGGGGTCGGTCACAGTCGAATGTTTCGTAACAGAGGTGGTTGACAGCCGGTGCAAGATCGAAATTGTGGTTCAAGACACCGGGCGTGGCATGAGCGACGCCAAGCTTGATGCATTATTTCAAGAGCTTGAACAAGTTAGTACAGTCGAGGGTCTCGATGACGAAATCGATAAGCCGGTTGACAATCGTGCCCTTGGGCTCGGATTGGCTGTTGTGGCAAGAATCGTTCGCAACATGGACGGTCAGTTACGTTTGAAGTCCGAGGAAGGTCTCGGTTCCCGGTTCGTTATTCAGCTGCCGTTCGATCTTCCAGAGGGTTCTGTACCAGAGCAGACCGACTCGAACAAGAAAACGAGGACACAGGCAAAAGGGGCTCCCAGTGTGGCATCAGTCACCAAATCTCTACCTCCAATTGAAGATGGCGAGGTCACACTGGTGGACCGCGGATCTGCAATGGGCACAGACTCACCTAGTCGGACTATCAGGCACCGCAGGAGCTTTGACGAGACAGGTAGTATTCAGAGTCTGAGGAGTGCGACGAGTAAGGGCTCAACAACTAGTAACAGGAGTGATGCCGATCGCTTAATTGACGCCCTATCGACACCATTAGCGTATGGCGAGGGTGACCCAGACTCTGTCGGCCTGCAACGTCGCTCCTCGAAGAATTCCATCCGGTCTAGTCACAGTGCTGGCGCCAGATATTCGCCAACGGAAGGGGGCCATCCAGGAAGGCATCCACCCGAGGTGGTACGTCAAGAGCGTCCAGGTCTTCCATCTCGCTCGACAACGGTACCATCAAATCAATTGGGATTAGCATCTTCACCAGGAATGGCACACGTGAAGGATTCGAAGACGCCTATCAAACCGATTAAAGTACCCGAAGAGTTTTCAGACATGCCACCGTCTGCGCCTCAACCAGATCAGACTCGTGGTGTCCTTTTCGAAATTTCTGATCAACCCCACAAGGACTCTGCGGCGACACAATCTAAACCAAAATCGTCTGTTCCAGATTCCTCTGAGAAATTGAAGGTACTCATTGCCGAAGATGACCCCGTCAACAGCAGGATACTGCGGAAACGGTTAGAAAAGGCCAGCCATGAAGTCGTTCATACCGTGAACGGCGAAGATTGTGCAACCGTTTTTAGTGAAGACCCTCAAACGTTTGAAGTGGTGCTTATGGACATGCAGGTAAGTCATAGATGCTTCCATCTTGCCGACACCTCGAGAAATAGAAGAGCACTGCTAATAAGCGCCCCGTAGATGCCAATTGTCGATGGATTGAATAGTGCCAAGATGATACGAGCTTTTGAGCAATCAGACAAATGCTCTGGCTTGTCGCCGTTGGCCCAGCATTATGGCAGAGTTCCTATTTTCGCTGTTTCAGCATCTCTTCTTGAACGAGAGATGACCAAGTATGTTGACGCCGGTTTCGATGGCTGGATTCTGAAGCCGATTGATTTCAAAAGATTAAATGTATTACTGGAAGGAATTAGCAATGACGCAATAAGGCAGGGCTGTCTTTATGCCCCTGGCGAGTGGGAGCGGGGCGGATGGTTTGAAAGTCGTTCCAATGAGGACACAAGCACAGGCACCGGGACTGGATCATGAGACTGGCAGTCAAAGCAGCTTCAACGCCACGGGTCTGCGTGGCGTCTTTCGGTCAAAGCAGTTTGGCATTATGCATTGAATGCCGCTTGCGACTGGCAACGCCCAACATACAACGACTCAAGCAACTAGACTTTTGCTCTGAGAGATGCCACACCTCCGTTGCAAAACTATGGAATCTAAACATACAGGGGTTTTGGCGTTATGGGAGGCATGCAAAGCCTTAGAAAACTCGTCAATATTTCTCGTTGTCGGGCTGGAGTAGATATGCCGGCAACCATGCCAAATTACCAGCATTGCATGGAGGAGTTTGGGAAGCGTGGTAGCTAACAGCATCGAAGGTTGAGCTATCTTCGTGGCATCAACGTTCGGCGTTTGATGATTCGGCCATTGTGTCAGGGAACTCTGAGCCCCAAAAGCTACAGCCACTTGGCCTATGTTTACATGGCCCAAAATGAGCAAAATTCTGAAGGAAGCTCAAGCATAAGACCTATGACATGACAGAACCTATACAATATCATTTCAAATTGCTCACTTTTCTCTATTCTGATAGTACGTAATTACCGGAAATCATCGACGCCGCCCGAGTTATGTGATGCTCAAGTTCAATGCTTACTGGGTTTCACCATTAGGCATGGAACATGAACGGACCGGGTTGATCATCACAGCAAGGCGAGTAAGATCTACGCACATGCAACCATATAGTCTTGACCGTCCACTCCTCGGTCCAAACTCTTACCTGTCTAGGCGGTCATGGTAAACATCCAGCTTTGAGACTACGAAAGAACTGAAGGCGGAACGCTTGTTGTCTTCTTTTTCTTTGAAAACGAGTATGATTCGTCATACCAGTTGTCCACATCACGAACTTCCAAGCTCTTCATCCAAAGAAGTGATACAAAAAATGAGTTGATCGTTGAAATTCTTCTATATACATAATTCGTTCTGCTTCATCTCTATCCCAATACTCCCTGTTCAAACGCTTTTGCAGATCGCGGCTGCAACCATGCCCACGTACGTACGTGTGTATATGTTAATCCCGGATATCCTTTCATCGCCCCAGATAAACCCGCATCCTTTCCATTCATGAGAGGGGAAGATTTCACCCCTTTGCCAGATCCCCCAAAACGCCAGTTGCCTAGATCATATGCTGGAGATGAGTGCGCAGGCCGCTCAAAAGAATAAACGTGAAAAATAAGAAGAAAGTGGAATGCCGTGACCCAAATGCAATGCTAAATAAAGAAATGGTTCCCCAATTTCCGCGTTATCAGGTCCTCTAGATGTGATCTTGAATATCTGTGATCAACGAGGTCACTCGAGCAGATACAATTCCTCCCAGTGGAAGGGGACCGGTTTTCCCCGCTTCCGGACGACGACCAAGGCCAAGATTTTGAAAAAAATTTGGCGGTCGTCGTCAATATAAAAAGGGGCACAGTGTGCCAATTAGAGGGGGTGGGGGGATGTGTGAGTCCCCCGCTCGTCTACAAAGACATCATCATAAGCAGATGAGACACCCTTCTTCTAGTTATCAACTAGTTCGTCGCTAGAGCTGCCGCTGCTGCTCGTCGATGTGACGGTGCCCTGATTCCTCGCGATGTGCACGAGGCGGTAGATACCGAAGGCGATCAGCGCCAGGACGATGAAGAGGATAATGATGATGATGGCGATGACGTCGTTCTCCTTCATGGCTGCGGATTGCCTACGATGGGAGTGTGCGTCGAGAAAATGTGGGTTGTGTGGTAGTGGTAGGCTTTTTGGCGTCCACCGTTTCTGGCCTGCGAAAGGATGAGGAATGTGGAGAGAGAGTATGAAACTCGGGCGTATTAGAGAATTCGGCAGGTTGCAGTCCTGGAGGGATGAATTGTTAGCCTAGCCTTCGTAGATGTCACTGTTAAAGCAAAGTAAAGCGAAGTATGGAAGACCAACCTATTAAATCCTTCGATCAATTAATCAGTTCAGACTGTTACTAAAGTTCGGGGCTTGAAGCTATTCCCAAAAGCAAAAGTATGTAAGTCGTCAAGTTCGTTACGTCGTAGCAAGTAGTCGTTGGCAGATAAATCTCTTGAAATTCCGAAGATACCTCGGAAAGAATGGTGCCTGTATGATTTGCAAGCTGGTCACAATTTGCATGTAGGAACAAACTGTAAGACAAGAGAAGGCGTATCATAGACAGGCAGAAAAAGAGAGAGGGTGTGCGAGGGCCGGCTGATATAGGATCGGTTGCCCCGCCATCGATTCCGCAGTAAATAGCGAGGCTGGACGCTGGTTTCCTTGCTGCAAATGCAAAATGCAAGGCTGGAAAGCTATGACAGGGGTCAAGCTTCAGGCTCTTAGTGCCAATGACGGAGCATGAGACAGGGGTTTTCGCGCTCCAAGGTCACGGTTTTAGTGGGTCGACCGTCTCCAGCCTCTCTATAATTTTCAGGAACCGCGTTGTCATGGTGCGTTGGATGACAAACAGGCATAGGACACGCAAAAAAAGAAGAAGAAAACCCTACCCTCCCAAAAAGGAAGAAATAGATTGCGTCGGCTGTACAGGCTACTGACAGAATGCCACCACAGAGCCGAATGCAGAGAGCAAGCACTGAGCTTGTCAGCATAAGTGCACCCACGATATGTACAGGCGATAGGCTACATGTCTCGGGTGGATCTTAGCACAACCTTCCAGTCGGAGCGCTAGACACTGAAGTCGGGACCCCAAGGCACGTGTCAGGACTGTTTGGACCTGCAGTTTCCCAGTTGGTGTCTGATAACAAGGCACACAAGTCTGGTGGTACTAGACAGAGGACATTCATATACTGCGGAACAGTCAGTGTGGCAATTGAGAGGTCCTCTGGCCTATGCAGATTGGACTTTTTGGTAGTTACTGCGTTAGATCTCAACTGCCAAGTACTGCGCAGCGTTTAAATACTGCGCCAAGTTCTCATAACCATACCAAAAATTCTGAAGCCGTAAACGCCATTCATTCCTGTCCTCAACATACAGAAGAGTGCTGCTGGTCAAGCCCACAGCTGAGCTGACAAGCATAATATCCTACACTAGTTACCTGATGAGCCCCTACCCCCATGTCCTAATCCACGTCTGCCTTGGGTGTAGGACTGACGATCTTGACGTGTTGCTCATAGAATTGTAGCATCTTCTGGGGACATCTCGAGTACACAATCTTGGTGTCGTGTTGTGTTTTGTGGCCGTTCTTCCATGACAAGTAGACAATTAGCTTGCCTGTTTCCTCGTCGTGGCAAGCATCGATCGAGGCGACATGGTCTTCCCAGGAACCGGCTGGGGGTGTCCAGGCCTTGGCAGCGCTGGCGGGTGGAGTGGATGACGCCGGATGACTCCCGCGTTTTGAGCGTTTCGTACCGTTCGTGGGTGTGTTGGTTGAAGAAGGTCGACCGCGCTTCTTTTGTGTGCCTTTTTTGGACTGCCCGGCGATGTTATCTCGGCCGCCCACGGATTCTAGGTATGCGTCCAGAATGTCTGAAGCGTTTTCTCTGTGTATCGATGTTAGAACGGGTTTCTTGATATGAGACGATCTGGATTGCATTGACGAACCTGAGGTTATCCTCATCCTCCCAAGTCAAATCTTCTTCCGAGTCCCAGCCTTCCCATTTCACTTTGAACTTCAAGGCACCCTGCGAAAAGTTTAGCGCCTACAAGAACCGAAGGGTATCAGAAGATCGGATGTATGCGCATACCTGCTTATAGATGTGCCCCACGATCTTCTCGACGATGAATCTGCAATGATCCCAGTTCAGCTGTCTTGAGCTCCAAGATTCAGCATGAGGGCGCATACTCATCCGGCTCCAAGTCTTCTCCATCTTCTTCTTCTTCTTTTTCATCCTTGTCTTCTTCATCGTCCTCGTTTCCGTTCAGTGTGTCGCCCTTGACTTGTGTGATGGTGGCATCATTGTCCCTGAATACGTCGTCATCGTTGTGCTTGACGGTGGAGATGGGAACCACAACGTCGCCAGCCTCCGAGGCTTCGTCGTCACTGATAGCTGACCGATTGGTTAATCGCCGAAACATGGATCGCCACATGATAATAACTGAGGGAGATGTGAAGTCGGCAAAGCGCAGGAATGGTCTGAAATGCGCATTGGCGCAATTGTAGCTGGTCGTGGGGGTGGATGGAATAATGCAGCACTTACCGGGTGGCATTTTGGACGATTGGATTCTGGTTTGCTCAGTTACCCAAGAAACGTCGCTCACGGGCAGTTGGGTCCAGGTCTCGTAACTCGGGTTCATCGATATGTTTGGCTATAGTGAGCAGAAAGGAAGGAATGAGAGAAAGAAAAAAAAGAAAAGAAAATAAAAAGAATAAAACGTTCTTTGGACTGACACTTGCAGCTGCCCGTTTGAAGCTGTCGCGACAAGCATCCCAGATGTGGAGGCTCTTCACGCGACTTGCTCGCAGGTGATGATTCTAACGGTACCATAGCTAAGTTGCTCCATAGTTTGCGTTGAAAGGTGGCTGGCAGCCACGCTACTCTATACCGCACAGCCACTCCTTCTGACAACCAACAATTGCTGTACCCAATACCTGTCATCGGCTTGCGACTTGCACGGGTTGTGCCAGAACGAACGCCTCACCGCACATTCTCTACTTCGACACTCGTTCTGCGCTTTCACTATGTCTTAGCTGCTCACGAAGAATCGATTGTAGAAGCATCTCTCATCTCCATTATAAATAGGTCGGCAGTGATGGCCTCGCGCGAGGGGTCACTTGGAACTATCATTAGTTTTTCCATCGGAATAACGCCAATAAATAACCAAAGGCATTCATGGCGGGCTCAAATTACCTGCCATTGCCACAAATAACAACCAAAGAAGCTTTCCTCCACGCGAGAAAGCGGCTTCGCAACTCAACCAAGTTCAAAGTCGCCGGTGTCGTTCAGACGCCTCATGATGCTCAGCTCCGCAACAAGATCTTGAGCCGCTTATCTCGACTCCTAACCCATTCTCTAGGTTGTGCACCAAACTATCCCACGTGGGCATGCCGCAACTCTAGCATTTCCGGATCCTCGTAATCCGGTATTACAACGAAATAAGGTTTGCTATTGTCTCTAGCCTGAGGAATTTTAATATAAGTAAGCATGGCCGACTCATCCCAGAGCCGTATTTATTACCGCTGTCTCAGTCCGGCAGTCACAGATCAAACATAGAGATCCTGCAATGCATGTGAATAAAGGGAAAAAGAGGGACCAGGGCCGAGACATGTCCTCATCACCCTTAAGATCGAGGCTTGGACCTGACACAATCGCCAGCGCCAGAGAGCCAGCAGCAGCGAAATGATTGGCCGAGAAGAACTCTTCTGCCATGGCAATCCGACCGAGGGGGAAGGTCTGTCTGCAGTGCAGGTTCAAAGAGGATTTGCTGCAATGGTGAAATTCCCTCAGCCTGCGAGTAGAAAGGGGCAGGTAGGGCTGAGCAGGAATGCCTGCATCTCAGTGAACGACGATTCAATCCCACCTAATATTTACAGATATACCGGTCAGGTACCGCATCAGAGCAGTATATTTGCGCAGGCATTTGAGCCTCTACCCAAAGCCCAATGCAGCTTATATACGCTGAGGCCACTCCGGGTCACATTCCACGGGCGTGCCTCTCGCGATGGAATGCTTTGGAAGCCACTCGTTCCCGAAGTTTTATGGGTGCATAAGAGTTGAAACTTGGAGAGAGATGATTCACGCCTCCAGCAACCTATCCTATATTACGCCTGCCCATGTGGGTGCAGTTGAAAGTATGATGCGCGGCCCTACAGGGCTCGGCGATTTGTGCTGTTCCCATGCGACGCTTGCATTTCACCATTGATTGGAGCCCAAAATCATCTGCTTGCCACAGCGTCAACCTACTACAACACCTGCATGCTGTCCAGATTTGTTGTCATTTCCACCGGCCAGTTCATGATGCATGAGACCTATGCATCCAAGCATCCAAAACATACGTCTCCTGCAAGTCGGCTGGCCCCTGAAAGTTGGCTGGGGCTCTGTTGGATCCGCTTTACCCGTTTCTATGTGCTGAAGCTTGGCTCCAATAGCTGACAAGCGGGTAGCAAATGGGCTGGTCCGCGGGCGATCAGCCTGGGAGCTAGCGATGGTACGGCCAATAACGGGAGTCAAACCCGAGCGCTCATTCACCGCGGGTACCTTGAGCGAAACATGGCCAGACTTTCCAGCTTCGTCTGACATGAATAGGCGATTGGACCTGCACTTTTGAACGTTGGGAACCATAGCCATCAGCTTAGAAGTTACTCACTGATTTGTTTCTCACTATTGGTATGGTAAAGGGGCATTTGGGGGTGGCATGACGAACAATACGGCCCGGTTTAAAATTTACGTGAGCGGTTACGTTTATGTAGGCGCTATACGAGGTACTTGTATAGGGGTTGGCTTGGAAGTATGTACTCCGTTACAGGCCGCTGTTTGTAGCGGTATTGATTGATTAGTCTGGTTAATCTGGGGTCGTTTTAGCGTTGAACCCTGGACTTTTATTAGGTGCTACAAGGAATAAGGTAATAATCCAGGTCACATTTTTTTGCAACCGCTCTCTCCCTTCCCTTACTTAGTTTTGCGGGACAAATTTCCCGGTGAGTTACATAGGGACAAGTGCCCGAGGAAGAAGAGAAAGAAGGAAAGAGACACAAGAGTTTTGAGGCTTACATTCCTCGTGTGCTCGAAAAGTTGTAATCACACGTGTAAGAGACGACCACGACTGGGGCCCCTCGGTTGAATCGCATTACTTTGTAACTCAATTTATGACAATACATTAATCAGACAGTGACAATCATTTGGCACTTTGGCACTGGACACGGAGGCACGGCGGTTCAAGTTTACCCACCAAACTCCTGATCCTAGCACTACGGTAAGCTAGCTTTACCGTTAGTGCCCCAAGCTGCAGCCCCTGGATCAAGTCAGAAATTCCCGACTCGGAAAAAAAAAAAAGTGTTGTGCAAAAGACACTCTCAAATCACAGCTTACAGGAGTGGTCGTGGACCTCGCGTCTACGTCTACAATCCTTTAGCTAGCCAATCAATGTCTTGTATATTTCATCGAGTCAAATATTAGCTCTATCTTGTCACGTATGCTAGTACGCAGGACCTACAGACATACCTCTATCGACTCCATTGAGCACTCAAGGGCACCGTGAACGTGAGCAAAAGAGGAGGAAGAAAGCTCATGGAGAGCTCAAGCTTTCCAATTCATTCGTTTCTCTCCCTGCTATATATCTATTCCTCGTTCCGCAACCGCAACCTCGATCCTGAACATGTCCGACGACGGTGGTAACGGCGCTACCGCCGAGTCTCCAGATGCATCCAAGAACCATGCCTCCAAGGACAGGAACTGCCCGTACTGTGGCCAGGCCTTCACCTCTTCCTCGTTAGGAAGACATCTTGATCTATACATCAAGGAGAAGAACCCGAAGCCGGCCGACGGCGTCCATAATGTCGACGAAATCCGCAAGATGCGTTCCGGCATCACAAGGAGACAACCTAGAGGATCCCTTGCCGCCCGCCGAGATACTTCCACTCCCGGTACTCCTACGGGTTCCACCACAACCACAAGAAAGAGCCCAGAGGCGAGACAGCCATCGTCGATACCCAAAGATGGCCAGTATCTCGTGGATCAGTCGCCTGTGTATCCCTGGCAGCAGCCTAGGTGGGAAGCTACTGGTGTCATCAACGACTTGCCGGCCAAAAACGGGGAACCTCCAGCCAATTGGGATGACAACGCAGACCAGGCGGCCAGAAGGCCAAGTACACAGCAGCAGCTGCAACGTGCTCCCAGCAGAATTGCCCAGAAGCAACAGCTTGACGCGAGGCAAAAGCTCACAGACGCCATGGATACGGCAAGGGCAGCTGAGCTGGCCCTTAAGGAATTGCTCAGCTCTTGGAGAGCAGCCAAGTGAGTTCATACCCGTCAATTATATTCCGGTACTTGCTGTACTAATAAGACTCTTTTTGCAGGCAGCAAATTGATATGAATTCGGTCCCCTTCGACTTCGATCCTCTTGCTCTCGACTTCCCCGCTCTCACACTCCAGTGTCTGCAACCGCCTCCCACTTTGTTCTCGTCGACTCCGATACCCACCTCTACTTCGTGGTCAATACAGCCACCCGCGAAGAAGCAGCATGACGCTCTGATCGCCTACTTCCAGGAAGAGTTCAAGAAGTGGAGGCAGGCTTGTGCTGCTGCTACTACCGCCACCCAGGAGGATCTTACATATCCCCCGGCACAGAATCACGTTCCAGTCGACCTGAGGGAAAGTATCAAAAAGGCAGAGAGTAATGCCGCGAACATGGAGAAGCAGGTCAATGAGCATCTGCAGTCGACATATGTCGTCTGGGAGCAGCTTCCTCCACCACGTCAACAGGAACTATGGGTCTTGGAGTTGGCACGAAGTGTCGGTCGTAGACAGAAGGATGTTGAAAAGCACAAACAGACACAACACTCGCTGAAGCAAGAGGCCGCCAATCTTCAATCTCAGATTGACCAGCTCAACCGTTTGCAACAACCCAGGGAATTTCGAATGATGCAGCCAGCTACCATACCTTTTGATCAAGCTTATGTGTCTCACGTCTTGAACTGGGGGTTTGAGACAGGCATCAAGGGCAATGTCGGCTTGAACATGAATGACCGTCATCTTGATACTAGCACAGTGGTTCAGCGAGCCATTGATCGGTGGAAGAATGTCATTGTTGCTTCGCGAGCTTCTGGCATGAGTGCCCAGCGCGCCCTGGACCAGCCTCCTCCAGCATCGCAACAAAATAATACCTCCAATGCGGCTCCCGCACCTGTCATGAACCACGCTGCTTCAACTCCAACTCCTAACCCGCAGAACCAACCCAGGGCAGTGCCAGCTCAGGCGCAGCCTCAGCAGCCTGTTCAGCCAATGCCTACCACTAATGGTCCTTCGCATGATGCCCGGTCGACAACAACTGCAGCAACGTCAGCTTCGGCCTCAGCAGGCAACGACGAAGGAAGTGATGAGGATGCTGATGCTGAAATGGAGGATGACGACAGCTTTGCACCAATTGCCGCTCCGCCTGTGGTCGCCAAACCTATCCCTCAACAACCGCTCCAGAAACTCGCAATTCCCCGAACGAGAGAACATGTTCAACAACGAAATAACGCACAATTCGCTATGAACGGTGCGGGACAAATGCCCGTCAATCAGAGGATGAATATGGCCCGACCCATGGCAAACATGAACCCGGGTGGGATGCAGCAGGCTCAGAACCAACAACGAGCGCAACAAGCCATTATGAAGAACGATTACGTCACGGCTGTTCAAGGCATGGGAAATGGCGAGCCCATGTTCATGGACGGTTGAGAGTTCGACAGTGTTCCCTGTCCAAAAACAGCTGTATGGGTTTGATTGCGTATATATTCCAGGAAATATGGTTTAGGAAAAGTAAACTATACTATGCCCGAAGCGATTATTAGTTTATCGGCAGCGTCTGTGTTCAAACCTATAAAGAGGCGACGAGCTCGCGGTGTATTAATCTATATCAATTGAAGACCAATTCTAGTATCATCGGGAGTGCACCTTCCAGCAATTTTTCGCGCCTCTTGAGCTTTGTCTAAGTTTCGCGGTAACTTCATGTAGGAGCGACACTCACTGTCGTTACCTGTTGCAGTATCAGTCCCTACATGGAATTCCATGAGGATCTTGCCTCAAGTCTTTGACACAGGAAGTTAACAAGTGCCAGATAGAGTATCGTATCCGTGGATGTCGTTGACGGTAGCAACGTCGGGCAACATGCAATGTTCGGTTGACGATGAGAGCTTTTCGCAGACACAATCTGAAAGCGAGAGAAGATCCTATTGATTTCTTTTTCTTTTTCCTTTTCACTGCTCGGGTCACAGCTTTCGTTTCTTCTCAAACACATGGATCCGACCAAATTTTGTCTACGTTCATCTTGCACGCCTGTACGTAACAGCACTTGTCCGCATACCGGGCACTCACAGAGCGTGTGAATCGCCTCAGCCCATCAACTTTGCTGCCCCTGTATCGCAATAATCACCTGGTGGTATTCTAATCATCTCAGACAAGAGGGACAATCCCTCGAAACTTCAAGATACAAGTGCTGTTCACGATCGAGGGAAGCTCGGTGCTTGGCAGCAGTTTGTAAGCCTCAGTCGTGCATCAACTTCGACCTCCGGCTACGGGGCGACGCTGTTCAAAGAATAGGATGAGACTCTAACCCAGATAAACCCCCACAAAGTCCTTCCAGGTGTTTTATACGCCGTAACTTAGCACCAAGCACTGGTATGTTGGGATCTTCACAGAAGGCAGCGCGGACCTTGAGACATCTTGCGGGCATTGTTGTTGTTGTTGTTGTTGTTGTTTCCAGAGCGCTAGATTCCTTATTAGAAATAGTTCCCACGACTCTTCCAGCGCGCAGCCGCACACTTTGTTCGCTCGTGCAAACTGTGTTCACCCAATAATGCGCGGCCGGGAGTGATGATGACTGCATGGAACTTCATAAAGAAGAATAGCGGCACGGCAAAACAACATCAGATCACTTAGTCTCGCGCCCAATAGGATGGAATTCTATGTTCAGGGCAAATGGACCGGGGAGATGACACATAGCAATAATTGGATCGGGGCATTGTTTGCATTTGAGCATTCCTGATGAACCGAACTGGTGAAGTTCACAGATGCGCTTGTGGCCAGACTTTTGTGGACGGGGTGGGCAACGGTCATAGGCTCTTGGCACAACACGAAACTTTCGTTAGGAGCTGTTTTCAGGCTGTGCTAGTAGAAGTAGCCCTGCGGAAGGGTAGTAGTATAGTCTTCCCATAGATCTGCAGTTGCTAGTTTTACCGAGATAAGACTCAGCCTACCAATTGTAACCCCCCCCCCCCCCCCCCCCCCCACTTTTATACTCTAGGTAGTGTACTCATGGCAACGACGGCAATGCTGATTACTGCTGAACAGAGCAACTTGAAATGAACCAACAAAACCATTCACATGGTAAGTACTCTGTGGATTGAATTTGCATCGTTTTGCTTTGTAAAGTTATGCAAGAAGCAAAAGTGCTTTGCAACATAAGCTCAATCAGGGAAGGGCCAGAGGGGGTTCGTAGGTTGAGCAAACTAACCTTAAGCAAGCCATTTTTAGAAATGTGTGGTTTCTAGGATCTTGGGTGCCTTTAGTAGTGCAACTCTGCCTCAAAGGATCTGCTTAACATGCAAATGTCCTGACGGTATTGCACTCATTGCATATAGCATTGGCGACATTGGATGCCGGCTTCGTCTTACTCAAAACAACACCTTGATCCGAGGACCTTGGAGTGCTAAGGCGAGAAAAAGGAAGATAGCAGTCGGTACCTGCATTTCTCGAAGTACGGAGTAGTGGTGATTAAATCAACTGCCGGAGCCCAGGGTATCATGGGGTATACAGGGTATCTATCTCGACATTCGGAATCTTTCCAAGTCGGAAAGGACAGGTTAAAGCTGTTATTGGAGACAGCCGAAGCGATCAAGAAAAAATTTGCATGCGCATCAAGGCGTTAGGGGGGATTGTCAACCTCGGTCCCCACGAACTCGCGAACCCGCGAAGCTTCAAAGCCGTCCGTTTGCATTGTTTTTGGTCTTAGCATTCGCAAGGCGTTAGCTTGTAGAACTCGCAGCACCAGGCTTAGCAAGGGCGAAGGAACTACGCCCTAAGCATGTAGGTTAGTCGAATTGTGAAAGGTTCCACTCCGCTCCCACCACCGCACACAAATAAGAGTTTGACCCGTCTGATGTTTTGGGAAGTGTAAGAGTGTCTATTAGCTCGGCCTTTCTAAGATAATAGGAAGCACCAGAGAACCAAATGACGCAGGATACCAAGAGAAGGTTTTGCTCCGAAGCGCACATAATATGTAACGCGTCCGTTGCTAGCGCATGGAGGCCCAAGGCAAAAACGGATGTCGTTCAGTCATGGTCTACCCTAGAACCTGAAATTGAGCATGTCATTGTACCTTTTTCGGCTAGGTATTGTGTACATGATTGTCAGAACTGTTTCGAATCAAGGACGTAGAGAGTCTGCAATAGGATGGGATCTGATGTAACCAGTTGACTTATGATTGCAAACAAGATGCTGTGGTGCCTGATGCACCGGCATGTTTTCAGCAACAGATCGAAGCCACTAGGTATATATATGTATGTACGGATGTGTGTATGCGTGAAGTCGTCAAACAAAGCTCGGATTGCAGGGCTGGGGTCGGGAGAAGCTCCGTGGGCTACCCTGGGCTTAGTTGAATTTCGGCTGCGGCGTGGCAATCCATACGAGTCTAGAACTCCACAGCCAGCGGGCTTCTAATGCGTAGTCTTGCAGGTCGGTCTTCTTCTTCTCAATCTTCGGTAATTCTCTGTAGAACCGTATGATATTCCACTGTCCCTGCGCGCGCACGACGCTCACTCATCTGCAAATATCTTACATTTGGGACAAGACCAACATGGCAAATGGCGTTGAGTATAGAAAACGCATGCAGTAGAGCGGCAGTACGCCATAGGGCAGTTCGTCAGAATGGCGGGCAGAGCAGCCTACTTTCCAAAGGGTGGAGCTGAAAAACCCTCAAAATTCACAAAGCCAGAGCTGCCTGCTAGGCCGACTGAATATGGACCAGTCTTCGATACAGAGCACTCTCAACTGCCGATTGCTGGTTACGACAAGGATCTCTACGACCAAGTCTATGGGGGCCGCTCGGAAACAGGCGAGGCCGTCGTTCCGGATGCTCCGCCGGGGTTCGATCAAAGTTATCTTCATCCCATGCTGAGTGAGAATGAGAGACTGCGGTTAACTCTGCTGTGGTACCATACCAGATTGATCGAAGAAGATGATGTTCTTCTGGCTAAGATCGACACCCTTGTTAAGGGTCTACAACAGGCTATTGGTTGGGATTATGCGATTGCCGGCATCTTGAACGAGTCAACATACACAAGACTAGCGACATCTCATTTGCCAATTGCTCGTCTTCCTCGGAGGGAAGCCACTTGTGCTCATACCATTAATCAAGAACTCAGCTCCGTCTTCATGGTAGCAGACATGTCCCAAGACTGGCGCTTCAAGCAATCACCCCATGTTGAGTGCGGAGGGCTGAGGAGTTACGCCGGCACGCAATTACGGCTCTTGGCAGATCATGGAGAAGAGATAGCTTTGGGTTCCCTTTGTGTTGCTTCCGATACGCCGCAACCGCCTCTATCTCAATTTCAGCAGGATCTGATTGTTCGGTTTGCCGAGCTCATCAGTTCTTCCATTACGACTCATACACGTCAAAGGCGCTTGAAAGAGCGAGAGCATATGGAGTCTTTGCTCTCAACTCTTGAAAACGACGTCGGGCTGGACTACGAAACGAATGCAGTGAACGTCGTGCGCCAAATGTATCCCGATGCGCAGGTTTCTCTCCAGGTCTCCAGGGACGGCATGCTAGCTGTGAATGGTCGGCCGGCTTTCTCATTCTCAGAAGTCTACCAATCCCTTTGGGAGGATACTCAATTCATCGAAGAAATAATAAGAACTTCCAACTACGCGGTGCTTAAGGCGGCCCAGACTGTTCGTGCTGTTGTGGCTCGTTGTGGTAGCTCTGATAAGTATATCGTTGTGGCGTCGAGCAACATCCAGCATGTTTTTGATGACTTCGACGCATGGTATGTCTCAAAATCCGCGTCAATCATCGGAGACACTTTGCAAGGGCTCCTTCTCCAGCAAGCACTAGAGGTTAGGGAGAACTTCCTTCGGGGAATGACCCACACGCTACGAACACCATTACATGGAATTCTTGGGTCGGTCGAATTACTTGCTGAAGAATTGGCGTCCCGGGCTGCTCTCGATGCAGGCATTGATTCCCGTCCGGATTCTACCTCGCCTTCGGCGTGCATTGCAACAATAAAGAATTCGGGGCAAGAGCTAATGACAACCGTCAATAACATTCTCAAGCACAACACTTGGACAGATGCTCTCCGGCCATGCCAGCTTGAGCCATACAACTTGAAAAGGCTTGAACGCGACATTTTGCCAGAGGTCTTGGCACTTCTACCGTCCGAACGACTTCGGGGTGTCTCAATCGATTTTCGGCACGAGTTTATGGACGACCGCTGCATATTTAACACGGATGCTCAAATGCTGAAAGACTGCCTTCAAGCGATCATCCTCAACGCTATACAGGCTGTCCTGCTAAATGTCGTCGGCGTTGTATCTGTGACCGCTCGAACCACTTCTGATATCTCCTGGCTTATCATTGATATTGTGGATAACGGTTCCGGTATTGAACTCGCTAACCACCACAGAGTGTTCGAGCCGTACGAAAAGCTAGATAGCCTCAAGCCCGGAGCAGGGCTGGGCCTTACATTGTCCAGTAAGATCGCTACTACACTTGGAGGTTCTGTTAAGCTGGTCTCCTCCGCCCTAGCTTCCGGCTCGCATTTTCGAGTCGAATTTTCCCACCCAGACATGTCAGCCCTTACGGAATCCTCAGCGAGCGCAATGCCTACCCTCGATAACTTGCCACGGAGATTCTCCGACGTCAGTAGCGGAGACACTCGGAATCATTTTATGGATCATGTCACGAGTTACCTCAGTAAAAACGGCTTTGAGCGCAGTGCAATCGCAGACGCGGGCCTAATCATTACTGGCAAAAACTCAAAAGAGTTCATCGCGGAAATCCGTAACTCTAATCCAAATGCCCCCGTTGTCAACTGCCAGCCAGGGCACAACGTCAACCCGTCAGAAGAACTGCCATCTCTTATTACGATGACTGGCCCTGTCCACACGCAAAAGCTTGACGAGATATTGCACCGTGCGGACCAATTATACCAAAACCTCTCCAGAGAAATGGCCAAGAAGAAATTGAAGGAGATTGGGACGGTCTATTCGCATTGCGAATCCGTCGCGGAAGCACCTCCACCGTCGCCCGATGTACTGACTATGGCACGGCTCAGCCTAGATAGTGATACGGCACCGTCAACTCCCCGCAACACCACTTCTCCGCTGAAGGCGCTTTTGGTAGATGACAATCTCATCAATCTCCGAGTGCTTCAAATGTTTTGCCACAAGCGGCAAATCCCCTACATTACAGCTGAAGATGGTGATAAAGCCTACCAACAATACAAAAGGGCTGCTGAGGCCAGAGAGCCATTCACATTGGTCCTAATGGACCTTCAGATGCCGCACTGCGATGGTATACAAGCAACAGCAGCGATTCGTGCATACGAAGCGCAACGTGGACTCGAAGGCTGCTCAATCTTCATGGTGACGGGCCAAGATTCGGCGAAGGACAAGGCCGGCTCGAGGGGCGCTGGCGCTGATGAGTTCTTGGTTAAGCCCGTCGGGCCCCGAGAGTTGGATAAACACATTTCGCATTATTTCAAGCATTACAAAGCAGCCAGGCAATAGAAAACAGATGCTCAAATACGATATTTCCTAGACACGAAACAAAGATACCCCTATATGTTAAGTAGCACTATGCTGAGCTACACATGAGCTTATTCGCCCTTCTAATAATTAGAGTCATGTTGAACTCCAGAGATGACTCTCACTCTGGGATGCAACGCAACGTTCGCTTCCTGTAATCATGTTCGCAGAGCCTATAGGGCAGTGTGTTCAATGCAAATTGAACAGAATAGGGCGGTAGCAGCCTTGCATAGCAATCTACGTATTTCAATGGATCGCTGTGTCCCAGATGAAACGGCCATAGGAAGCTTACAAGTGAGACAAGTGGGCCGGTACAACTATGTTGGTGTCCCGAGGATCCGGTGGCACAGCCAGGCAGACAGCGAAAGTCTGGAACAATATTGGAATATACTGTTTCGTGAAGGGCTCTTTGAACATGACTGGAAAGACTGCCATTTGGTTGCATATTGCATATAGTATTGCATTTGGAGGGCCAGCAAATGGGTGGGTCTTTTGTGGGGCTCTCGCTGCCCCTCCAGAAATTTGAGGGTTACTTCGAGGAGTCATGTCAAAAAAAAATACCCCGCGATCGGTATGATAGTTCGTTTGTGATAAACCTTTGAGTCGTGATTCCAAGCAACCACAACATCACGATACGGTAGCAAACATGGCTGATTCAAGCGCACCCTCGACCGAACAAGTCGCCGATCAGGTGGCTAACCTGCACCTTGATGAGGTCACCGGCGAGAGGATCTCCAAGACCGAATTGAAGAAGAGACAGTGAGGATCGAGCATATCCCCCCACCAGCATATACTCGGCGACTGACTCCAATTGCAATGTAGAAAGAAGCGCGAACAGGAGGCCAAGAAGGCCCAGAAAGCCGCCGCTGCTCCTCCCAAGGAGAAGAAGGAGAAGAATGCTGAACAGAACGAGGCAGAGTTGACGCCTAACCAATAGTAAGTGGTTCATAATGCATCTTCTTACCAAGGAAGTACACAATACAGGGCAACCGCTGATATGCTTCTGCGACCAGCTTCGAGATCCGTTCCCGTGCCATCACGAAGCTCATCGAGACCAAGGATCCATACCCGTATCCTCACAAGTTCCAGAGCGACTACGATGTGCGAAACTTTGTCACCGACTTCGGCCACATGAAGTCGGGAGAGCACCAGAAGGACAAGGTGATCCGGATCCAGGCTCGCATGTACAACAAGAGGGCTTCCGGTAATAAGCTCGTCTTCTACGATGTCAGGGATGAGGGCGTCAAGCTTCAGATCATGTGCCAGGCGAACGAAGTGGGCGAGGGAGCTCCCGAATTCACCAAGCAGCACGAGCACCTCCGCAGAGGTGACATCATTGGCATAATTGGATACCCCGGCCGCACTGCACCCAAGAACAAGATCGAGAAGGGCGAAGAGGGAGAGCTGTCCATTTTTGCGACCGAAGTTGTGCTCTTGACGCCCTGTCTGCACCAGCTGCCCGACGAGTACTATGGCCTCAAGGACCAAGAATTGCGCCACCGCAAGCGTTACCTCGACCTCATCATGAACCCCAAGACTAGAGAGACCTTTTCAACCCGTCCCCGTGTGATCAAGTACATTCGCAAGTACCTCGATGACGCCGGCTTCCTTGAAGTCGAAACCCCGATCATCAACATGATTGCTGGCGGTGCCACAGCAAAGCCCTTCGAGACCCACCTCAACGATTACAACATGGACGTCTTCCTGCGGATAGCACCTGAGTTGCCCTTGAAGATGCTCGTGGTAGGTGGCCTCAAGAGAGTATACGAGATCGGTCGTCTCTTCAGAAATGAGGGTGCCGATCTGACTCACAACCCTGAGTTCACTACCTGTGAATTCTACGAGGCTGGCGCCGACTTTTACGAGTAAGTGGTTAAAACCTTCAAGGACACATCCAGGTCAATGCTTACAGTGCTGTATCTAGTTTGATGAAGAGAACCGAGGAGCTCGTGTCCGGACTGGTCAAGGAGCTGACTGGCGGATACACGACTACTTTCACTACACAACACGGCGAGACCTACAACGTGAACTGGGAGGCACCCTGGAAGCGTGTTTCCATGATTCCCGCTCTTGAGGAGGCTACTGGCGAGAAGTTCCCCGACCCCGATCAATTGCACACTGACGAGTCGCGTGAATTCCTCAAGAAGGTGTGCAAGAAGGTCAACGTTGACTGTCCGTCACCGCAAACAACCCCCCGTATGCTCGACCGTCTGACGGGCGAGTTCATTGAGGAGACTGCTGTCAACCCGACCTTCATTACCGAGCACCCTAAGATCATGTCGCCGCTCGCCAAGGACCACCGCAGCAAGCCTGGCCTGACAGAGCGTTTCGAGGCCTTTGTGTGCAAGAAGGAGATCGCAAACGCCTACACCGAGTTGAACCAGCCCTTCGAGCAGCGTCTGCGATTCGAGGAGCAGGCCAACCAGAAGGCACAGGGTGACGACGAGGCTCAGCTCATTGACGAGACCTTCCTCAACGCTCTCGAGTACGGCCTGCCACCTACGGCCGGGTGGGGTCTGGGTATTGACCGCCTGGTCATGTTCCTGACCAACAACTACAGCATCAAGGAGGTCCTGCTGTTCCCCTTCATGAACCCTGAACAGCTGGCAAAGAAGGATGACGACAAGAAGATGCCGGAGCAGGTTGCCGCGGCGGGTGCCGAGCCGGTCCCTGCTGAGGGTACCGAGGGAATTCGTGAGTTGAAAGCCATATTTTATTCTGAATAATGTTGTGATGACTAACACGTGCTAGCCCACAAATAGAACATGAGTAAAAAGAGGAGTTTGCTACTGTAGACCTTGATTGAAGGTGATGGGAATCTGGTGTTATTTGTACACAGATGCTCAGAATAGCATCTCATAGATCATACATGATGAGTCTAGACGTGATGAGAGGGGCGCGTGAGCCAGATCCTCTTTAAAACCCAAAAGAAATTACAGTAAAAGTACACACATTTCTAAATGGTCTTCCTTCTTATTCAAACATCGTGCCCCTTTTCTTGACGGAAAAAACGCTATCGCTTGACGTGAGCCTGAGTGGCCTGCAATCTCCTCTGCACCTGCGCCAACAAAGACTTGGGCACCCGCAGCCGGTGTCCCAGAACGAGCGCTCCAGTCAATAGTGCCAGTGCACCGGCTTGATGCGCGGCACCGAGCGGGATAGGCACCATGTAGATCAGTGTGGTGATGCCCAAGGCGACCTGCAAGCTGACCAGGTGCACCATACCCAGAACGCCCTTCTTCACATCGTTGGGCATGGCAGTCGCGACCCGTCCGGTCCTGGAGTAGGCGAAGAGAGCGAGAACGGCGAAGAAAGTCGTCGTGGCCAGGATGCGGTGGTCCAGCTGTACCAGAGAGGGGTTCTCGAGCATGTTGCGCCACCAGAGATCCGACCCGTCCTCCTTGCGGCTGTAGAACTTGTCCCAGAGCTCGGACTTGGGCGGTGTCAGACCCAGGCCCATCTTGGGGAACTCGTTGTAGATCAGTCCCGCGTCCAGGCCTGCGACCAGAGCGCCGGAGAGCACGGTGACGAAGACCAGGCCGGTCAGCAGAGCGGTGGAGCGGCGGAGGGTCGAGAGGGCCGGCGATTGGAGGGCGGTGAGGTGGCTGAGGCCTTGGGCAGGGGCGGCGAGCACGCGTCGCCCGCGCAGGATGGTGAGGGCCGAGAGCAGCATCCAGGAGTAGCAGACGAAGGCGGTGGCCAGGTGGGCGGCCAGGCGGTACTGGCTGACCCTAGGGTGGCTGCCGGGGGCGAACAGGTCGTCCTTCAGGCCGGACTTGACCATCCACCAGCCGATGAAGCCCTGGAAGCCGATGAGGCCGCTGATGCCGACGAGGGAGAGGGCCATGCGGCGGGTGACGCGCCGGCGGGCGATGAAGTAGATGGTGGGCAGCACGAAGGACATGCCGATGACGCGGCCCCACAGGCGGTGCGTCCACTCGTAGAAGTAAATGTTCTTGAAGTCGGAGAGGTCCATGTGCGAGTTGAGCATCTTGAACTCGGGCGAGGCCTTGTACTTTGTGAACTCGGATTCCCAGTCCTCCTGGGACATGGGCGGGAGCGAGCCGGTCACGGGTTTCCATTCTGTGATGCTGAGACTACATGCGCGGTGACCGACGTCAGTACGGAGAGAGAGGCATAGCATAGTAGGTGTAGGTGGTGGGTGGTGAAGTGGGGTCATGACTTACCCAGACTCGGTCAGCCGTGTAAGTCCACCAAATACGACGATACCGAAGACACTAGCGGCACTGCCGAGGAGCCAGTATGCGACGGACTTGGACGATGTCTCGGGCCATGCTCCTCGTCTTCCTTTCGCTGCTTGCTGGGGAGCACGAGCACGGGCACTCGTCGACGCGACTTGCCGTGCCACTTCACTCAATGGCGTCTGTGTCGTGGTCGCTGTGCTCTGAGACCTCGTCTGCCGTACAATGCGCAGTATCCGCGACGGTGCGGATTGTGGTGTCGACCACTGCTGTTGTTGTTGTTGCTGTTGCTGCCGCGTGTATCGGCGGCAGACGGAAGCAGAGGAGAGCGGTGCCCTCAGGGCTACTCTGCGTAGTCCCGGGAGTACCAACGACATGGTCGGCAAACAAACCTCCTGGACCAGAGGGGAAGTGCCAGTTGCAATGTGTGTGTGTGAGAGAGAAAGAGAGGGCCTTGAGAAAGTTCGAGCCTCGGAAGGTATAATCGAACGATGGGGGGCAAGCTTTAGCTAGAAATTTAAATGCATGACCCTGAATATCCAATCGAACGATAGCTGATAGGCCCGATCCCCGGCGGGCGGATACTCGACTTGTACGGGGGCTTGGGCTAGGTGAGATCTTTGGTGGGGTCGCCCTGAATCTCGGGTCTACGATGTACGACGTTTTTGTCTTGTCTTGTAAGCCGTAATATCTGCCGATTAGTCAGGAGCCCCATCAGTCTATAATATGTAGCCTTGAGGCCCTGGAGTCCCATCCCAATCTCACCCATGTTCTGGACCTTTTTGACAGCGACAGAACAGGTCTTTTGTTGCAGCCATAAGTTATGACATGGATGAGCCAATCCTATTCGTTTGGCCATCCGTAGTTGCCGCAATGTATGAAATTGGAGCGCTTTACTTCATGGGCGTTCCTTATACATCTCCCTACTACCGTCGATATAAGTGGGGAGGGGGCTACTAAGCAACTGTTGAGGAAGTGGTAATCGTTCTCTCAAGCTACAGTAGCATAGAAAAATATTTATTCAATCGCAATTCAGCGATAGCGACTGCGGCTGCGATTTACCGCTTGGCCACAATTACATTCTCCAGAACTTTCCCACCATGATGGCAGCTGGTGACTCTCGTCTTTTTGGTTCGAGCCACTCACCAAAGCACAATTGAACAAGGTCAAAGCTATGCTCCTGCTTCGGCGATACGACTGCCTTTTCGCGGTCACAATCAACCTTGACGGCTCTCTCGCCCATATCAAGATACCTGTCTCCAACCTGTGACACGGCCAGTCTCTGGCATATCTGATAGGCATTGTGCTGCATCCTTCCGCATCCCGAGCAGCTGCCATTCGTCGCGTTCTAGTACAGTCCCCACCGCACCAATACACTGCGAGGGATACGACTGGGATGAACCTCAAGGGGGGGGGGGACGCTGAATCCCTGGCATGTGCGGCTGAGCTGCGCAGCAGTATGTCGACTTTCTGTGCAATCCAGGCTTCACGTGTAACGCGTAGAAGACTATTTATCCGTCTTGCCGTTCATCGCAAGATTGAATCACCAATGCCGGCTACAACCACAACTTGAGAATGAGTGTAGCGGTATCACTTTCCAAACACACTACGAATTACATCGACGTTTACACCGTCTACCTCGCCTATTATGAGCTTTGGCGTGGGGTTTGGCGATGTGGTTCTCCTCTCCAAGTTAGCCTGGAATGTGTATTTGGCTTGCAAGGAGTCCAGCGATGACTTCAGGCGTCTTTCCACCGAAGTCGCATCCTTGCACGTTGTTCTCAAGGAAACCGAAGTGTATATCAATGAATTCACTGATCTCGACCCGTCTCGGAAGAACCGCCTTGAGATCCTGACAAATGGCTGCAGTGGCACTCTGGGCGATATTGAAAAGCTGCTGAAGAACTACGAAAGCTTAGGCACACAGGCACAGCGAACATGGGATCGAATGCGTTTTGGCTTGGAGGATCTGGCTGACATGCGGTCTCGACTCGTTAGCAACGTTACCATGTTGACCGCATTCAATAGCACATTGGCCAAGTATGTTTCTAAGGTGCAGTCTGTGAGACCGGTTTCCTAATCCTAGCACAGTTCATCAACAACACGAATTGAAAAGCGCCTCAACAAGTTCATCGCTGAAGTCAAGGCAGGCTTTCGCGAGGGATCTGTCGTGACCACCCCTGATGTTACTGAGACAATAGAATCGCCCGACGTCTGGAATCAGCTCCGCCGCGAACTGGAAGATATCGGCATATCCGCTAGTGTCATGGAGGAGAACCACGAGTACATCTCCAACTGGATGCGAAATGCTCTTAGGCAAGGGCTGGACGAGCTAAGTCCTGAAATTCTGGACTCGCGGCGGCCGAGTGACTCTGGATATGGGGGCAGTGTCATCGGACAGAATGCAGCAGCCATGAATGTCGCTAACGAAGAATTCGAAGCTGAGCTGCGACGCAAACAATCCGAAAAGCCTCTAGATGAGATCTTTCGCCCAGTGACCAACCAGTCTCTCACCCCTAGTGTGAGGAGACGAAACGATCCTACTCGCCTTATCAGGAAGCTCTTTCAGAAAGACACGGCCATTGTACAAGCCGCCAGTGATGGGGATCTTGATAAGGTGGCCGATCTTGTTAGTATTGGCTGTAATGTAAATGCCAAAGACCGTTGGGGGTAAGCACATCTTACACGACCTTTCCGAGCCAAAATCCTAACTTCAAGTCCTAGATGGACTGCTCTCAGCATGGCGGCCTATGGCGGGCACTTGGGCATTGCCCGATTGCTTTTGGAGCATGATGCTGACATGGACACCGTCGATGTTGATGGCGACACTCCTATGCAACTGGCTGCCACTCGCGGCCACTCTGATATAGCCATCTTGTTTGACCAGGTCCGCGCTGAAAGGGACCTCCGTGCACGGGAGTGTGATAACGAACAACCGAGGAGGTTAGTTGTGACTACTCTCTGCTATGGGACTCTTACTGACAATTCCAAGGGTTGAGACATGATCATTTAGTTCATTAGTGCTCGTTATTTCCGTATCTCGTCCACCACTACCGTTTGATCTCCAAAAAAATTAATTTACAGGGAGGTTTCGATGGTGTTAACAATTAAGCTAGATGTTGTAGTACAATCTCCTGAAAAATATGTGGCCCTATGTACTACATCAAGTTGTGTCATAAGTTTCAAATCCTATTTCTCAATTTCTGTCGTACTATTACATAGAACTGAAAACATTCATAATGGTAATCCCCTGAGTCTTCCGCCTAGAGACTCATCATTCGGGAGTTCAAAACTAAAGTCTAGGAATACCAAAACCATAAAGATTTCTACTTAGCGTAATATCATGCAACTTCTTGTTTTTTCTTATCTTTCTTTCTTTCTTTGTTTTCCCCTTATCCACTCCCGGGGCTCAGTAGATTCGAACTGAGTGGGAGCAACGACAATATATCGATAACCATAATAAACGCTTTCATAACCTACTCCTCGCATTTTTAGTCACTTCTCTTCGGCGCTTATGTTTGACGAATCTGGAAGCCGCGATAAAAGGCCCCATCAGGAGCTGAAAGATGCCAAGGTTGACATGCATTAGTGGGTGACACCCTGCTCTGTCTGTTCAGCAATACCCCGCGTGTTGCTGCGTTGCGCTGCAGTGACTTGTACCAACTGGAGCTTGCAGCGAGTCTGCCTCGCCGTTCGCCTGGTGGTACGCACTATATTCCGACCTGGGTATAATTACACGTCGTCGGTCGGCTACTCCAACCAAACTGTTCAATTACTGCTTTGGACCATGATCGACAGATGTGTCTTCATGTTCCAGATATGTGATTATTGTCGTCGATATCTTTCGTTAAACGATCCGTTGTAACAATTACATCCCGGCTTTATGTAAACTGGGCAAATAGCTATATCAGCTTAGTTATTCAAGATGAGCAACGAACCTCCGAGGACACCTCACGTCTGCGTTGTAGGGGCTGGAGTTTCCGGGCTCCGGTGTGCTGATATTCTACTATCTCATGGGTTCAAAGTGACCATTCTCGAAGGCAGGGACAGAATAGGCGGTCGGGTGCGAAAACAAGACCCGCCAAAGCATGATTCGGACACAAAGCTTATTCTTCGTATAGATATGTCAATCTGATGAGCTCGGGTACACGGTCGACTTGTGAGTGTCTTCCCTCGTGATCGCAGGCCCGACATTGATGTGCAATCTTGGTCAGGGGCGCAAACTGGATCCACACCTGGGACTCGGGTCAGGTTCATCCTATCTGGAAGCTGGCAGTCGAGACCGAAACCCCGATTCACCACTGGAATACCAAGCAGCTCATCTATGACAGCTCGGGAAAGCCCTTACCGGATGAGAAGACGGAAAGGCTGTCCACGCTGCTCTGGAAAATTATCGAGGAGGCATTCGAATTTAGTATCAAAGCTCGCGATGTGGATGGCGGTCAGAGCATTTCTAAAGAAGACTCACTTCACGACTTCATCCGGAAAAGAGCAGAATCTGAGTTAGAGGACGAAAAGGAAAGACGGACACTATTGCAAATGAGCGAGATGTGGGGTGCTTATGTTGGAGAGCCTGTGTGGAAGCAGAGCTTGAGGTTTGCGTGGATGGAGGAATGCTGTGGCGGAGGTGAGATATGACTTCTTCTTTATCCCAGAATTGATTGACATTGACCTGAGACAGAGGAGATGTTCGTCTCGTCAAACTACTCTGCCATTTTGGATAGGATTTCCCTGCCGGCAAGGGACGGGGCAAGCATCATGTTCGGCAAGAAGGTATCCATGATAGAGACCCCAGCGAACAGGAATTCTGCTGGCCCAGTGGTCGTGACCACGGACGACGGGACGAAACTCTGGTTCGACGAAGTAGTCATGACCACGCCTTTGGGATGGCTGCAGAAGCACCTCGGCAGTTTTAGTCCGCCTCTGCCCAGCCGGTTAGAGCTCGCCATCAAAAATCTGAAACTCTCTCAGCTTGAGAAAGTGTTTATTACTTTCCCCTCGGCCTTCTGGATATCTGACAACACAAGTGACTCATTTCCGAGTTATACCAACTGGCTAAGTCCGCAATATGCAAAAGATACAAATCCGGACGGTTGGCCGCAAGAGATCTGGAATCTGGCATCCTTCGCGGATCCTAATAGTCATCCCACAATCCTTTTCTACCTCTACGGCGATTGCTCACGGTATATAGTTGATGCAATACACGGCAAGTCAAAACCAGAGAAGGACAAGTTTGTGGATGCGTTCTTTTACCCCTATTACTCACGACTGCCTGGTTTCGATCCAAACAGCACAAATTGCGTACCAAAAGCAATATTGGCTTCAGAGTGGTTGAAGAGCGAGCTTAATGGCTACGGCAGTTATTGTAATTTCCAAGTAGGTGTCGAAGAAGCAGACAAGGACGTTGAAACGATCAGGAACGGATGTGTTGAGAGGAGGTTGTGGTTCTGCGGTGAACATGCGGCGCCTTTTGAGGAGTGTGGCACTGTTGCTGGCGCATATCTATCCGGTGAATCTGTAGGCAGGCGTATTACTGAGCTGTACGATAGTACGTAGTAGTTCCTAATGACTCTGAGAATCACAAGCAGTTGTAGAGTAATCACAGATTGAAGTCAGAATTTCAGTGCACAACCCAATCAACACAACATCGAAAACACGCCACCTCAACTTAGTTCAACGATATATTCAGATTAGTACAAATTATTTAGAGTCTGCCCACCGACTCTAATAATTTATAAACTCCACGATGGTGAAACCAATGATTGACGGACCGCAATCAGCTGGCAAGGTGGACATTGGCAATATTCCTGCTCGTCGACGACAGAAGCATCGGCGCTGACGGATATGGCATGATGGACTATCATCAATCAATTTTATGAACTCCTGGGAAAATCCAGCAGGCTAAGTTCGAAGGAGAAGAAGGCTGGCGTTCATGTGTTGAAATATGGGCAAACAAAGCGCGGCTATACCGTCGAACTGGCCATCAAACCTTCCCTATTTAGCACAGCCCACCTACGCCCCCCACGTCAGCAAGGCCCAGATCGCAGCGCTGAAGATCCGGCCGAGCGATCTGGCAGAAGAAGTCCCCTCGAATCTACCAAGGGGGCCCTCCGCCGCAGTCAAGATAACGCCCATCAGCAACCCTGCGCACCCGGCCAACGGGCAAGCCGGCCTCTTCGCAGCCCGGGCCCTGCCCGCGGGCTCGCTCATCCTGCCGTACTACGGCGTCGTGCACTCGGCGTCTCCACCCCACAGCCTGGAGCACGAGAGGAGCGATTACGACCTGTGGCTGGACCGGGAGGCGGAGGTCGCGGTGGACGCCGACAGGGCCGGGAACGAGGCGCGGTTCGTCAACGACTACCGCGGCGTGAGGGACAGGCCGAACGCCGAGTTCCGCGAGGCCTGGGACCCGAGGGCCGGGCAGAAATGTATGGCCGTTTTCGTCCTGCCGGCGGGCAAGAACACGGCCAGGGGAAAGGGAAAGGGGAAGGGCGATGGTGGCATTGCCAAGGGAGAGGAGATCTGCGTCAGTTATGGGAAGGGGTTTTGGGAGAAGAGGAAAACTGAGGAAGAAGAGGCTGGTTGAAATGCATCTTTGTCATGAGAAGGCAGGTGAGTAGAGATTTGTCGAGGGACAGCGTTGAGCAAGATCGACTCTGATCTTCAGTGGGGTAGCTGGGGCTCCTTCTACGCTCATGTGCTTCGCAAGCTTCGTGGGTGGCACTTTCAGCAAGATCACTTCTCATGTGGTATGCTGTAGCGGCGAATATTTACCTGATTGCTCGAATGCTTACTTGCTGTCGGATGCAACAGATTCTAGGTTGGCTAGGATCATAGTTGGGCCTAGCAGTCGTTTCTCCAGAGCGCAATTCATGCCACTTCAAATATGGTAAAAATGATATATTGAGTCTGTCCATGAATTTAGTAGAAACATCTGACGAAGGTCGTCGTGGGACTACCTCAGCAATATACATCTGTACTAGGACATGTCTATCGTCCCAGGAATTGACGCTAAAATATAATACTCTTGTCAGCTAAAGTGGTTGTATTGAAGAAAAATGGGAACAAAACTTATGCATTTAATGACGACAAGTGATGTACTGGTATCTATGAATGATGTTGAGATTGGCTGCACTAATATATGTGATAACTTGGGGCGTCACCAATAATCTCTTAAGGTTTCATGTAGTACTTTGGTTTTCCGTCGGAAGCCATTCGGCCGGCGGGACCGATCCTCGTCCCTCTTCAATCACAAACAAGGGAGCCACGACGCTGAACTCAGTGAGCCCTTTGCCAGGCTCATCTGCATCGAATGCCCAATACCCCGTGGCTTTTCCTCGCTTGTCCGGCAGAGACCGACACGGCACGTCGCCACGAAGGACTGCGGCAATGAATGATTTCACATTCTTGAGACACCCAGCGGCATCGACTTGAGCAGTAACATGCCCGGCCGCGAGGGTGACGCGAGGTTTTCCAAGCACATTCTCCTCCTTGACAAAAGTTTCGAGTTTCTCGACGCTCCTCCACCACTGTAAGATGTTTCCCTCGTTGGGGAATATGATCGGTGCAGCAGCTTCCCGGCCCCAAGGAGCGTTTCGGGAGTAATCGGTCTCTTGTTGGTAAAGGCTATCGCCCACGTAGAGTCTTCTTGTCTCTTCATCGTACCAGCTGAGGCTATCAGGCGTGTGTCCTGGGGTGTGTATTGTGATGATAGGCAATGTCATATCAGCTCCCATTTTGTGTTTGTAGACTAAACGCTGCTCATCGAGAGCCCATATATCTGGCACAAATCGCGGAGTATTGAGGTGGTTGGCTTTGCAAAGTGAATGCTCTTCAAGACTTCCATGGGGTATCAGGAATGATTTCTGGAATGATGAAGACATGATAGTAACATCAGTGTCCTCTGATGTCACTCGTTCGCCTTCTCCCTGATCGGGCGACAGGAAGTTTTGTAGGCCGAGTATATGATCATAGTGGCAATGGGATAGTATAATCAAATATGGTATATCTTTCGAAGGGTTCAGATGATGATCAATGAAGTTTCTAATGGTCCAGACCGAAGAACCACAAGGAGCCTCGTGATTTTCAGCTATTGTACCGACTCCTGTGTCATTGAGAACTACCAGACTGGTTCTGCTGCCTCCCTTGTCACGTGTCGAACAAATCCTGGCGTAAATATGAGGGTATTCTCCCTGTAAGAATATCAATACTAGCACCAACAGCTACAGGGAGAACAAATGCTCACGAAGGCATCATGTTCTCGAATCAGCCATGTGACTTCATCGATTCCGGTGATACTGAAGCGGCCCAGTCGGTTGTCTCTCTGACTGCGCTCAGTTCTGAACTCTGGCCGACACATAATGCCTTACAGCGGTCTTGAACTTGTTTCTCTCCCTTTTCTCAATGGTTAATAGCAGACTTCTGTTGGATGATTGCCAAGCCCACGTTCTTATAAAAGTCCAGAGGGATTGAGGTCATCTCAAAAAGAGCCAAATGTTGTGCAACCCGAAGTATTAGCAATAAATCAATTGGTACTTGTTGGGTACCTTACCACAGGCTGCATTAAATGTTAAGGTTAGGTATGACAATGAACCTAGAACGTTACATAACGAGCGCTTTACCCCGCAGGCCACTAACACAGCACAACGTTTTTACCCTGATAATAAGTACACTTTATCCCATTGTTCGCGGGAAGGTTTATGGACGATAACATTAGAAGCCCGAGTACATAGTTAAGTAATGTGAGAAGTTTTGATTAATCGACTATTTCAGATTCCAACATATAGCAGCGTTTTCGTATACCGGCGGGGATAACACTCAATTTCCACTAACTAGTGGTCGCCTGCCTGTAACTAATGGGATAGGCTGTAGGTTTGTCCTTATTGGACTGCCACAAAATCATATATAAAGAGCTTGTATATGCAAGGACTTTCTTGTGTATTAATTAGTAAAGCCCCAAACCTTTCCCAATTTTATTTATTTTAGACATAACTAAAAGTATTTAGTCGGGAGGATGTAAATTACGAGTTAAGTTTCAATCAAAGCCTATAATACTACGCATCAGCACAAACTAAAGTAATGGACGGTGAGCGACGTGCAAGAAAAACCTATTTGAAAACTCTTCTTCTTCTTCTTCTTCTTCTTCTTCTTCTTCTCCTTCTTCTTCTTTTTCTTCTTCTACTTCTACTTCTAATTCTTCTTCTAATCATCCTCCAGCCAAACAAGCAAATGGCTCGAACACAAAGCTCGACCCATCTTAGCGCATCACAGCACAAACATTGACACATGCCACCCGCTTGGTGAAGCTACGTTACACGACTTTAGTACTGGCGACTTTGCTCATCAATTATGCTGCTATATTAATGGTAGTATATGATGATCATGATAGCCACATTTCTATCGTACGGCTCTCCCCTGCTGCAGTCGCAGACGGGCAGCTGGACAGGTTTGTTTAAACATTCCATATGTCACTCTAAACGAGCTGGTGATGTTCTATTTCTTGCTTTCTGGAATGACAACGATATGGAGCTAGCTGCCATCCGCGAGTCATGACGAGCAAAACGATTGCCAAGATGCCTGACGGAAGAATGTACGCCTGGGTACACAAACTGCGGCGCAGGCTGGGAGTGCTTCGCGCTGTCCATGGGATATTATTATGTATAAGGGACTCAAGGGCTCGAGACTTTTCGAATAAATACTGCGTAATAGACGAGTAGAGAAACGCAAGCCATTGCGGGTCTCTGGATTCTCTCATCCACATGCCCAACAAGTTCCGCAGCAGTATTATGATCGCAGATGCATATTTTAGTACCCAGGTTAAGTGTTGCCCTATTCCCGGCTTAGAGAGCACATGAGCTATAAACAACGATGATGACAGAAATTGGCGAGAAAAGAACTTCTGTAGATAAGAGGAAAGCGACAAGATACGTAGAAGAAGAAAAATGCTGTGGGACAAATCTTGAACAGCGACGGTATATATGGCCAATCAGAAGTCTTTGGAAGCCATTATTAACAGGTGCAGATGGCTATTGCGATATTCTTTTTGTCACACGAATGCCCCTAAGCAGCGTGACAGAGGTATAGTCCAATATGGCCTTGAAAGGACATTTATACCGGCTACGGGTACAAACATCATTTATCAGCTCCGGGCACTGAGTGTAACAAAGAGGTGCATGCTGGAGCAGTAGATGTACGAGCCCTATACTGTCATTATGACATACTCCTACGATCAAGCGGATGCTTAGATGCTAGAATACGTTTATCGACCCGATACTATTTCATGTGGGTCTACGTCACACTACATATAAAGGATCGAGCAAGGACAGAACAGCTCTAGGACCTTGATACGAAAGACTTGAGCAACATAGACAGTTTCGAGCCGCAACCAAAGGTTCATAACCACATGAGGTAGTAGGCGGAAGCTGAAAATACTCATGTAAAGCTTTAGAACGAATTTATGGTCTGTCATAGACTTTATAGTTTGTGTATTGCAGTCGTTGCCTCTCGTATTAGGGTTCGAAATTTCGATGCCATATTCTGAGAGAAGTCTACACTGACAGCGTAGTCTACGACATGTACGGTATACATCTTATGTTGCTTTATTAGTCAAGAGGTAGCATTAAGTCCGACCTGAGCTTTGTCATTGTTTGTACGACGATTGGTAATGCGAGGCATTTGCAGATCCGCGTAAGCCGTTCAGTAAGAAGCCGCTGTACCGGCAGTAGCATCACCTTGCATCTCGTAGTAATCGATTGCATCCATTCTATTGCAGCTATTCGGGGAACTTGAAACGGCCGACGGACCGGCCATTGTAGAGTTAAGTCCGGTGAAAGGTAATGCACAAAGGGTCCTACCACCCCAGGATGCTCGCCTGCCTACGTAGTACATAGTATGTTGCGTAGAGTTGATTATATGAGTAGAGAGGCCTCCAGCGCGCACGGTTGAGGGCTTTTTTGTCAAGAGTATATAATCCTCTGAGATCTATGCTGTAAGACTTTGCTGAACTTGTCTTGCTTCCCCCGGGCCATTTTCGTGTCCAGGCCATTATCAGACGGTTTTAGCAGAGAAAAATGCCTCAAAACGGACATGACGTTTGATTGCAGCCCAGTAAAGAGCTCTTAGCGCGCAACAAACTTGCGCGTTCGCCAAATATATAGGTACGCTTCGTTCCTGTTACTTTTCGTCTTCAGTCGCTCGAAGAGCCCTCGAAGAGAGCCGTAGCTATACTCGACAATACTGGGTGACAACTATACGAAGATGGATAGCAGGAACTCGGCACCGCGACGAAACCCACTCAGGCGATAACCGACCGACTGCTCGAATCCGTGAGCTCTCAAAACAATCCTCCACAGAAAATGATCACGGGACTGTCCAATTTATTTTGGGAAGAGTCGACGGATGCAACAGATGTTGGATATTAGTGGTGGTTCACCGCCGATATGACGCTTTCCGAAGCTGCCGAGCCTGATCGCCTCTCTCCTCCTTTTCTCCCCTCAATCCATCATGCCCGTTAGTCACGATATCGTGTCCTTGGGTTTAATCAAATCAAAATAGAATGAACCCCATTTCGGCTCGCGCTCGCTCGTTGCAGTTCACCTCAATAGTCGAAGGGGCACGAGGGGGGCACAGCAACCCCCCACTCTTCACAGACCTTCCTACCAAGTACTCCGCCGAACGATTCGTTGCCGCGCTATGTGTCCTCGTCCACTCTTTTGTCTGTAGTGGACCTTACCGCTGGATTATTGGCGCTTGCTTGTTTGAATTTCCCCGTCTCGCGTCGCGATCCCTCATTTCCCACTGGTGGCCTGGATAAACGATCTCGATTGCCATGCGATACCGAGGCTGCGACTTAGTAAGGCGCCTTATTAAGTCGTACCTAATCAATTGATCCTTCATACTATGGTATAAACGGCATGATCCGACACGACTCGCGCTTGGCCAACCGCCTGCCGTTACCCAAAATTGCGACATCGGTTACATGGAACAGGCCCCTGTGCTGAATTAAAACTTTGTGTACCGCATGCAGCCAGCGCAGGATGCAGGCGTTCGCGCAGCACGCAGCACGCTGAAATCGGATAATTCTAGGACCCCTGACAGGTAACCGTATCCTTTCGGAGGCCGTAACCGCAAAGAGCATGGCCGTTACAGTTGTAACCAGCAACTCAAATCCACAGAGGACCACTAATGTCGTCATTGAAAACTTTGTCGCATTCTCGCAACATGCATGGCTCGGCAAACCAAAACGGCATACCCAATTCGGAAAGTATATACTTGGTATGCGAAAGACGGGACAAGGGAGAAAATGAACTTTGTGGAATCATCGTGACCGAGATGGAGCGTTACATGACCAAGAACCGACGCCTATCTCTCTCTCTCTCTCGCTCGTAACCGTCTATGTCTAATGTGTATAACGGGAAATGCCAAGTCGACCGTCTATCCCCCCATACTTTTAGGTCTAGGAACCGAAAAAACTTGTAGCAAAAGTAGGCGGAGACATGTAAGAAGTATATACGGTGGCAGGAGACAAACTTGAAAAAGCCGCCATGGTGCATGAATGAGAATATGCATAACCAACGCCACCAGGTCCTGCACCAGTCGCCAAGAATGTCCTCGACCTAGTCTTTTTTTGTGTCCTCGCTTAGCCGTGTTCATAATCATATGATGAAATGTAACCCTCAAAAAGATGAACCCATCGTAGGGGTATAATATGCAGAAAATCTTGAAAACATATGCATCATGGTATCATGAGCTAATCCGAACTCCGATGCTTGATTGAAATGTTCACTGAGTGTTGTTGTCCCAGAAAGTTGCGGCGACGGGATCGGGTGACTGAGTGATCCCATCGGTGAAGTTGTTCATTGACCAATATGTATCCTCCTCGAGCAAGGGAAATTCACCATTCGTCTCATCCAAGGAACCGAGGTTCGGCAAGAACTTGTTTGCGGCGGCAGCGGCCTTGAACGAGCCAAAGTCGCCACTGGAGAAGTCGCCCAATGCAGCAGCAGATTGGCTTTGTTGCTGCAGGCTCATATAATTGGTAGCTGCACTCCATCGAAAACCCTCAATCTGAGCCTCACTGAACGGTCCCACGAAGTCCTCAGTCTCCGAGACATCGCCCGAGTTTGAAGTCAGTGTCGGCTCAGTTGAGAAATCGAACGCGGCACTATATGACTGAGCCTGATCGTAGCTGGATGGGGCAAAGTTGTCGGCCTTCATGTCTAGGCCATCATACTGCGCCCAGTCGACCGAAGGAGCACTGAGACCAGCACTGAATACGGGTTGCTCATCTATGCCATGGAATAGATCGAAAGAACCCGGGTACTCCGGATATTGGATACTCGAGAGATCCAGTGGGGGCAGCTGACCGTTGAGATGCTGAAATGCTGAGTTGCCAGAGATGAGGGGTGAGGCCTGTTCTGATTTGGCCTTTCGCGAATCCAAATCTTGAGCGATCAGGTCCTTGCTTCGGGACCGAGTGGGCGCCTTGTGCAGGTTGTCTACTGATCGGTTGCCCATGCTGCTCGTGCTAGAAATACTGTGCATCGAGTGACCGCGGCTCAAGGTGTAAGGTCCACATTTCTGCGAGACCTTGTTTTTGTGAGCTGGCTTATGGTGGCCATTCTCATCGAAGCTCAAGACTGGTTCCGAGTGAGTCGTATTCGCTCGCGATCGGCGACGGCCGGCTGCTCTCGCTTTGCTGTGAAGAACAGGCTCTTGGTCTTGGTCGGATTCCGACTCGGGCACCGTATCTAAAGCCGGCTCCTTCTTGCAAGAGCAGGTGCAGCGCCCTCCATGGTTGCAGCAGCAACTGTCTGTACCCAGGTCTCAGAATACTTGGTCCATATCACGCTGGGTTCTTATCCTATGAATGGTTATGTGCTTACCCGTATGACCCGGCATGGTGGGCTGCAGGTGCTGGCATTTGTGCGTCTTCTCGCCGCAGTCGCACTTTACGTGAGACGATCGCGATTTGCGCATTGAGCGACAATGCTGACATTGCGACACTGGGCGTCCCTGTTGAACGAGGTGTTAACAGTCGTCGCTGGGTGGTGGCGCAAACAGGCCTATCACTCACCTTTTTGTTGATGTGTTGTAATGGGCGATCTGAGCAACAGAAATAGTCAGCGCAATGTTCGCATCCTTTGAATGAATGTAATTTTATTTTTCTCTTCTTCTCTTTTCCTGCTGCCAATTCTGAGGGCTCTCCCCCACGAGCTCACGGGCCCCTGCAGGTTGCCCCGCGGCGGTGTTAGGTGGCTAGGATCGGGATACGGGATGTGTGTGTTGTTAGGGAAGCGGCAATAATCGCTCACCATGATGATTGCAGTTGCTCACGCGGTGTCTACGACGATCAGCGTTAGTGATGTTCTAGAAGGCTTCTCTGAGAGATCAGGGTTGAGATGCTGCCGTAGAAGAGTCGAAAAAGCAAGCAAACAAGCAATTGAGAAGACTCACCCTCGCACGCAGGCTTCGCAAGCCCTATAACCACGGTGTTAGTGCTTTGTGCCTTGTCTTAAAAATTTGGAGAAAGTATGAGGAGTTACCATTTCTCTCCGTCTATCAGCATGGTGATGGATATGTTTGCGTATTCAAGGGTCCAGTCCAGGGAGGGGGCGGAGAGGTCGAGAAGCGTAAAATTAAAGACCAAAAAAAATACAAAAAGCCACAAGACGAACTCTTTGTTCGGTTGAAGCTCGTGTCAATTGTCAGGTCCAGGTCCCCGGAGCTTTGAGTTGAGGCGGGCGACTGACACGCCGAGTGTGTCGCAGATCTCAATGAGGGTTGGTGCGTAACGTTTTGCGGGAAACGCGCCGAAGCCCCAAGGGTGACCTAGAGGTGACCTAGAGACGACCGGGGGTGGGATAAAGGGCCGAAGTTTGAAAAGGCTGGCAGTTGTGGTTTTGCCTTGGGTGCCTTTGGTGCCTTTGGTGCGCAGCGCAAATACTGGGGAATTTCCGATTTCGATGGGGCCAACAGGCTCAATAAAAGACGGAGAAACTGCAGCGGTAAAAGCGGCCCTATGCGCGCATCATTCCTCTAGCAATCAAGTTGCCAAGCGAATTACCAAAATTGCCCAATATAGTCGCTGCTGCGGCTATGTCGAATCTGAACTGAACGCACGGCTCTGATTGGTATGATCCGACGAGAGAGCTACAAAATGCGAAATGCAAGATGCAGTCCGTCCGGCCAAGCGAAGTCGAGATGTGCAAATGAAGAAAATATGAGTGGAGATTTTTTTTTTAAACCCGACTTGCAGTGAGGGTTTAGAACCTCTCGGGCATTGGTGTCCGACTGGACAGTTAAGGTAAGGTAATGTAATGTAAAGTTGCGAAGAACCGCAGCAATTGAGATCGGAGTGGGCTGGAGTCAAGGATGGAGACGGCGGGCCTCGGCGAGCTTTAGAGCATAGTAGGCTGTATGTAGTTTAATAAGTCGGGTGCAGTTGATCTTTGAGTCTGGCTTGGCTTGGTGTGGGTTGAGTGATCTGTGTCTGTGTCCTTGTCCTTGTCCTAATCCGACGGGCAAACTTCTGACTTGCGCTGCGCTGCTGCAAGTCACGGCTAGCGGGGACCGTTCGAATGGGATAGGATTGGAGGTATGCCACTCTGCTGTAATAAAAGTGACAAAACACTACAGTAAAGTATGAGCAACTTTCGCCGATAGACCTGTTCAGCCAGTTGGCCGACTACCTTACTGGTCGGATGACCCAAACTAGCGCCTCGAGGCTTACCAAAGACCTCTAACGGCCTTGCATGTATCTCGACCAAGGGAACGAGAAAATGAAAAGACAACAGAAAGGGTCTCGGGGCTGGGCAACGCTGGAGAGCGAGATGTGACACGCAGATACAGGCCCAGATACAAATCCAGAGTCGGTAGAAGGGGCGAGGGAAGTGGGAGAGGATTCAGGCGTCCGGTATGAGGCGTGGGCCGACCGAGGGACGGGAGCTTTTTAAGACGAAAAGTCAATCCCATTGTTGATGGCTCGTGTACCATGTCAATATGATTTGTATCTGTCGAGGTATCTATGTAACTATTATTCCTTAGTCACGGAATTATTCATTCTGCTGTGCGAAACTAGCGCTCATACAAAGTAGCTTGTGCGAAACTTATCGATCCTGGCAGGCCAGCCCACGTCCAAGGTGCGCAAGTGCTGGAGACGCTCCAAGCAAGGCTAGAGAGAGAGCAGACATCCGTGTATTGCACCGACGGGGTGCGCTCAGAGATGGGGACCGGAGAAGCTAAGCTTGCGGGCAAAGGCCGCCATGACCTTGGAGCCAGAGCCAGAGCTTGGGGGAGCAACGGCGCCCAAGGTTGCAGTGACCCCCAGGTGGTTGGCTACACGTTTCCGAGCTGGGTACTCTGCAAAGGTATTCAGGGTTGGGGCTCCGTATTTTCTCGCAAGCCGGCCACATTTCGTAATGTGCCAAACATGAATGATGGTGGGCATTGCTAATGGAGTCCCCGGAGATGGGGATATGCTTAGAGGCCAAGTTGAATTTACCTGTGGTGGGCTGGCTGCCACCACCACCCCCCAATCTCCAGGATTCTCTCCAATTTCTCTAACGAGATGTGATGAGTTACCAGTCCACGCCTCGACAAGCGCCATCGTATCGTACCAAGTAACCAAGCAGCCTGATGCGCAGTAGTCCACATCCACTTCGAGGGTTGCCAGCTCCAACCCTACGTACATACGTCGGAGCTCGTGCGGGAGGACGAGGAAGCTAGGCGAAAGGCGGGATCACTTACAGGATTCTAGCAGGGGAGCCATGCCAGATTCCATCATCGACCGCCGTGAGAGGGACTTTTCTGGTCAGCGTATGAGTGGGATGGATCAGAATGAAACAAGTGCAGCAACCTACTGGAGTTTCTTCGTGGCATTGGGGCGTTACCGATCGCATGGCCACGGTTGTTGCACGACTCCCTGGCGAACAACCTTCTTCTCTTCTTCTTCTTCTTCTTCTTCTTCTTCTTCGATGCACACCATCATGATGACTCCAAATATACATAGTATATTATGATGGGAGATGTACCCTCCTAATGGCCAATTCGATTCGTTATGCATCATTCTGCTTGCTATCGGGACTTGTCTGCATTTGCATTGCCCGCCGCCGGTTTATGTTCTTGCTTTCGCAGTGGGGCCGGCAAACCAGAGGCCGATTTGATAGAGTTTGACTTCATTACTACCTGCTTAAATGACATATCACCGTAGATGAATCAGGACATTTGTGAGATAGGCTTTCGTTAATGTCACTGGCATTGTTTCTTCCCTAATCAAACACTTTGTCCGCTGTTAAAAAAAAAAAAAATGGCAATCTGTGTATAATGTGATAGTTTTCTACCATAGCTCATCATGATCTTGGACTTGCTAACCTGCAGTAAGTAATCTTTGTTTACGGTCTAGCACAACACAACCATAGTCATCAAGCTATTCAGACGAGCCGAGTGTATAGAAATCATGCGACTCTTGCAGATTCGACACTTGATGTACTGTTACAGACTATGATTTCCGCCACACCTTGTCAATATAAGACGGTTTAGTATAAGCATGCGAATTTGCCTCGCCGAAACACAGCCACTTACACAGGTGTCGCTGTCGTTCCGCAAGCAACGTGGTGAGCAACACACAAACTTAGGTAACATATGTCTCAGTTGAGGTTGACCAACGGACCAATTTCAACAATGGCATTGGTTCACACTCGAAATGTGCTTGTCAACACGGTAGACATCCCCGTAAGTATGACTGCAGTGACGATCGCTTACATGCTCTAGCAATCCTACGGGTAGAGCCGCTTCTTAGGAATTGACTGAATCCTCCCTTCCTTGCAGAGCTGACATGCGGCAAGTTGTTCTTTTTTCTTTTCTTTCTTTCTTTCCCTTCCACCCGGTCTTTGCCGACTTTCTCGAATGAGGTTTGCATGCAGCATGCCTACTTCACAAGTCGTTGTCAAGTTTCTCAACATCCCGAACCTGCGCTGGGCTGACTTGGTGATCTCATTGGCGGAAACAGAGCAAGCGCCACTTATAGTCATATCGCATGTTGACCTTGCTTTCAGTCGGAACGTAACTCCTGGATAGAGCCTAACCTCAGACTAGTTGACGTTCCTCGACAAGAAGCAGGCTATTCCTCTTCTGCATCAATGTCTCTCTTCTTAACGCAGGATGCTGGATTGGGTTCATTTGCTTACTTCCCCTGTGCTTCGGGATGTCTCTGTGTTGCAGGCTTAGTGGGACATGATTCCGGTTACAGTACATGACCATCACCAGTGGAAGCAAGCATAACATCACGTAGCGGTCCTTTTGGCACAAGACCATCAACCGCTATTTGCCATCCAACTCCCCAAAATCCAAGCTTTCCCACCGGGCCGACAAGACTTTCCACTATTTTCCACACTTCGTTTAACAGCGGACCCCAGCAGACCCTTGCTGCTGCAGTCCCAGAGTCCTTCTCCAACCAGAACCCGTCTCCCCCAAACTGCCCCAGTATCGACTTTTTTAGCCCATGGGCGAGTACAGTAATGATGCACCTCGCAGCCATGGTCGCCTACCCCGACTTGCCCGACGAGGCAATGACAGAAAATTTCTTGCGCATGCACGAGATCCTCCATTCAATCCGCGCGAATCAGATGTGCATGAACTGCTCAGTTCTCATACATTTCGAATCCTTGAGCGTCCCGCGTGTTCCATTTATCCATCAGGATTCGATACTCTCTCTTACCTCAGATTGATCGTGGAGCATCCGATTTTCTCCGTCTGCGACAGATCCTCCCTGCATGCAGCCTCATCACTATCGTTATTGGACCTGCATAGATTGATTGCAGGTTCTATTATCCAGATCCGCGAACAGGCCAAGATGCCTCAATACTACCGTTGCTGATGGTTGCGACTGGTCTTCGGCCCCGCCGTTCGGCATCGCTGTAGTAGACCTGCACGTCTACTAACACCGACCGTTGTATTTGGGCCGAAAGTTGTCGCGAAAGATTGCCAAATTTCTGATTCGCTCTCGGTAGACACCACTAGGCGACATGTTACTTGCGATAGTTTACACCGCGCGCCTTAGAGACACACCAACTACGAGAGACCCTGCTTTCCGTAGTCCCAATTTCTAGGTCCAAACGCGGAAACAGTCGCAGGGTTCGACAGAGCGTTCCTCTGCCTGTTGTGTCACAACTCACTGCCAAGTAGCCGCATCTCAGCAAGGGCTGGATTTCTACTAGACTAGTCCAGCCTAAACAGCCTGGACTATACGACATCAACCTCATTGATGACCCGTTCGACCGGGTTGGATCTGGCAGCCTAAGTAGGCATTCTGGAAGCTGCAGCGCACTTTCACAAGCGAGGTCTTGGGTACAGTTGTACTTGATGCTCAGCTGGTCAAGAGAACCACCGTGCTTGCTACTCTCTGCACAACAACAATGGTTGCCAAGTGGCTGGGCTGAATACAAATTGGGCAGCTCAATTGGCAATCTGTGGTCTTCTGACAAATTACAACTTCGGCTCAAGCTATCACACGCTTTTTCGATTGACAACATGGAGACTCAACGTCCTTCACTGCCGCCCTGGTTCAGTTGTTTGCAGTGCCAGAACCTGCTAGACTATCATATTTGCGACGACACAAACAGCGTTGCTGTCAGTTCTCTAAACTATTAACAACCAAGTCATTTTCCAAGACATTCTTATCCCCAGTCAATGCCCTTGCTAGAACAACTCATTTCATTGGAAAACATCCTCGGGATGATCATCTTTTCACCCAGATCACCGTGAAAGACCATTTGCGATTTGTCAGATGCCGATACGCCGTTTTGACCTCGAAAACATGACCGGATACGAATCGGAGCCAAATATCTTGGGTGGTTTGAGCTTTTCCATAACTTTTCTAGAAGCTTTCTCTTGGACGATGTGGTGTGGCTCCTCGCTGCATCCGCTATTGGCTGCAGTGCTTCTTAACCACAATGCAGTTTCCTGGCTCTCTGCGTCTTCGGCAGTTGGAACTGTATAACGCGCCGGGCAGTCCATTCACCTCTTCTTCTAATGCTAGTATTGCCGCGAAATGGATGTGGCTAGAGCCAATTGCTACTGCCTGCTCGTGGGGCAGCTATTGCATTGCTTTCCACACCGTTTGCCATCTTCCCAAGCCGGCACTCATGATCGTTAGCGATCAGAATTGCTTTTTCCTATCCGACGGTATGGGACTCACTCTGTAGTAGGTTTGGCTAACCCCTTCAATCACGACCAGGCGCGTGCATAATGCGGGCAGGCTTTTGTTGCAGCAGAAATAGTATGCAGGATTCAACATCATTTCTCCTGTACATGATTGGTGGTGCTAGGATCAAAAGGTCTGCTGACAGCGGCAAGCTCCTTCGAGCTGACCCCCACACCAGACAGACAACCGTCAATGATTTCAGCAAGAAATTACAACCTCCAATGGATTCGGGGCGCGAAGCTATACTAGTTTTTATCTTACATTCAGCATTACGCAACCTCGCGCACCCTCCGATCGTCTGATTTGGATAGAATAAGCGACTTCGCCGTCAAGTTTCGGTGGCCTCAAACCATGTGCTACGGCTTCAGCTGCAATAGTTGAGTCGTTATCACAAGCATCTTCATAGTCAATGGCCATACACTGAGCGGGGAACTACGGCGATAAGGCACAGTGACTTCAGTGGCTTTTAGGCTTTAAGATTCACGCTTGCTGCTTCTCTCAGCAGGACCTTTGACAACAAATCTCGTCTAGCCGAAACGATGTAATTTCAACCAAGAGCTCTCGAGATCAATTTAGCTGCAATGAGGTGTCCATACTCGATTATTGATGGCACCATTCACAGCTTCACCATGTATTTGCGAACAGCTGAGCTTTAGTATGCAGCTTATGAGTCTAGACTAGGTTGCGATTCGACGCGATCATACAGGAGGCCGGCCTATGTAGTCTTCGCGATAGGAAGCGGATTCGGAATACCACTCAAAGCCTGAAGTGACTGGGGTCAACGGATTTGATGTCGCTTCTCTACTCCGTAATTTCAAAATACCAACATGTCGCCAGCGTCCGATGACTTATGCGCCCAAAAAGCCGTGCAATCATTGGACTAGCTTGCGGTATCACGACAGGTCTCTGCAGCGGATCTGACCGGCCCGCTCCATGTATGCCACAGATGCACCTTGTCCGCAGTCTCGGCGTGGGATCCTATGCACTATAGAGCTTTTCGTTATCTTTACAGTTTGGTTGTGACGCAGAACCTGATGGACTGTAGTACGCATTCCTGCGGTTGTTCACTTCAGACACCGAGTCCCCAGACGTTGTCAAGGAGCTGTTGATCCATCGACAGTCTCGTCTCAATATTTGGTCTGATCAGTATCGGTCTAGACTAACCTAGCACATAAACGACTTCTTTAGCCAATCACAGCTGGACCGTGATGGTTTCTCTTCGTTTCGCGGGAAGAAAGGAAAAAGAAAAGAAAAACCGGGGCCGCCGTCCTGGAACGGGCTTCGGTGTAGTTAGCGCGTACGGAAACCATCACGAAAGCTCCGGGGAGGGAAGAGGTATCAAATCTGCGGAACCAACCCACCGTGTGTTAGATAGGTATAACTATGTGTAGCACCCAGCACGTGTTTCGACAACGTGTGCAACCACTGATCTTCATAATTGCGAGGAGGCGCAAAAACGAAATCGATCTACGGCCCACAGGCGCGGGATGTGACTGACCCCCAAGCCACCCTAACTGCAGAGGGCCTCTTTTCAAAGCTAAACACTTGGCCCATCACAAGCCACCAAATTACCTTACGTATCAACAACGATCTTTTGTTTTGTATCAGGCGTGGGCTTGCGACAATATCCCAGCGGACCCAGAGCCTAGTAGGGAGCAGGGGACCGGAAATAGACTTTTCAATGGAAACTGATAGCGTGGAATGCGTTTTTCTACTTTGCTTTTTCTCAAATAGAAGAACCATCCATTTGGGAGCGCGTCCTATTGGTTCTTCAGCACCAGAGATGAGACATACCTTTTTTTTTTTTTTTTTTTTTTTTGTCGTTGTCACACGTGCAGCATGTCAGGTTTTCTTCTGGGAGGCCTGCCCACGTGGTCGGGAATCGCACAACGTGAAATAGGAGAGAACAAAAAAGCAAAGCAACGACGATTCTATTAATGCAACCCGAGACGCCATGGGCATTGCGAAATTGCGTGCTTGACTGGTTTCAACTCGCGCGACGGTTAGCACGAGGGAGTACCTACATTGTTCTCAAAGTACAGTCATGGTTCTCCATGTACCCAAGAGTCTGTTCTAGATCTTCTGACTATAAACCCCCCCGGTGCGAGGGGGTCTCCCAAGCCAGGTCCATGGGACCAGGGGGGCTGAGCGAGCGGCATGCCGACGCTGAGGCTCATTTGTGACAAATTGTGCCTTGCAGTATATGGCCGGGACTGGGAATTGCCTAATTTATGTCAGAAGCTTGATGAATATGGCTGGTTGTCTAGTCCGGGGCTTTACACGAGATAACGCAGAACACTTGGGTATCACTTTGTACAGGGTGCAGTGTTGTATGCAATGCTCTGATGAGTGGTCGATTGGAGTCTTTCTCCGTTGATTAATTGTAGTATTCTAGTGGACGCGGTCTTCGATGTACCCGACCGAAGATATAATACAGCTTAGCTCGCGGTGTTCTTTTCGAACACCGTCGATGAATGTTGAAGAGTAGGGTACATTAATATACATGGAATTGTCCTGAGTGAAGGCACTTGGTGGTACAAGTGTTGATAGCGATCGCTTCGAGAGCCGATGAAGTTTTTTCAGGCTATCTTTCTATTTGCACTGATCAGTCTTCCTCAGATATGTCAGACTCCTCACTTATATTAGACGTCAGCAAAGAAGGGAGTACTCTTGCATAATCTAGCCTCTCCGACTTTTAACAAGAGCCTCGGCTGGTTCCAATTTTGAGGAGTGACAATAAGGAGTTATCTTTCGACAGCCAGGCGTGGAGCGACAAGTGCATTAAGGTAGCCAGTTCGGGTCAGTTCTCTTGGGTCGAACCCAACGTGCTCGTAACTGTCGCTCATCCGAAGACTGGTATCGCCCTTGTCTGGCTTAGTGTCCATCTCCGTAGCAGTGGCCAAGTCAGCTAGGTGCTGAAGGCTCTGACTTGCAGTAGCTTCCATTGTTGCTTGCGCTGTCGAGGGGCGAAGACTTTCGGAGATGCGGTCCCTGATGGTATTATCCCAATTAGAAGGTGCCACCTGAGTTTCGAGCAGCTCTCTAAGTAAAACATTGGCTGCCTCCCGTTCCGAGTCGACCTTGGTAAGCTCCAACAGGGCCAGTGTCGTCAGGCAGAAGAAGTGGTGATTCAAAGGGTTGAGCATCTGGGGATTTCCCACCAGAAGGCTAACAAGCTCCTTACACGGCCACATAACATCGCCGGTCTTGGCATTGGTCTGGAAGAGATAGGCGAGAAGTCTGCTTTGCCAGTACACCAGGTGTAGAATCGGGTGAGTTGAAGGAGTTATAGTTGGTGGTAGCACTTCCCGGAAAAGCTCGATGGATAAGTTTAAGAAGGAACTTATCTGCAATCCTGCACCCGAATTAAGAGTCATCGTCTGCGGAGGCAAAAGAGCTACAGGAACGAAATGACCGAGAATGTTACAGAGACGCGCGAGATGATAGACGTTCTCGCCGAGCAGGTCTTTCAGACCAGGCAAAATGACGACACTGTCATTGGGGATAAAGACGGGGCTAGCGGTCGAAATGGCGTTCCATCGATCTAGCATGACCAACGTCCACCATGCTCGAATCGCCACGTTCTCATCAGCATCCGAATCACCACTTAGGTCAGCATTTGCTTGAGAGGCGTGCAATCGCATTGAATAGGCGACCCCAATCGCTTCTCCCAAAACTCCAGACTTGTTCGGGCTGCCCGACTCGCCTGTCAGAGATGCAGGGCCGCAATGATCAGACGCGATAGCAATCAGGATGAGCGTCTGTAGGTGCACGAGCCTAGCAACATTTGACATGGACGACGCATTAGCCTTCCACTCCGTAAGCGATCGGGACGCATCGGTCAGATTTTGACGAAAACCTCCGTCCACATTGAAAGAGGGAAAAGACTCAATGGTGCCGTTCAGTGCTGTGGTGAAAGCATCACGTAGAGTAGAGGGACATTGAGCCAGCTGTTGCTCTAGTCGCGACTTATTGGCTGCTAACACAGGAAAGACGGGGTGGACCAGGGTGAGGTATCTGTTCAATATTAGCTGCTTGGCCGTTAGCTAAGTGGCACCAGAAACTCACGCAGCAAAGGCCGTCTCGTCTATTTCTTGAACCTGGTCGATATGGTTCAAGTCCAGTCCCATGCCATCCATGACGGCGGCAGGTCGTGAAGGGGTATCGTTATCATGCTTTGCGGCAATAGGGGTCGGGGCCAGCCCGTTGATAGAATACGGAGGCCTGTAACGATCCGATGGAGTCGTTTGGTATGGTTGTATCTGCCTAGGCTCAGAACCAAACTGGCCCGTTGATGTTGGTGTCTCGTATTCGCCAGCTGAGATACTGGAATATGGCCTCTTGCGACTCGCATCAGCCGGCGTAAACAGGTCCCCCGAATCTCTGCGCGCGCCGTTCAGAAGCTCATTCAGTTCAGCATTAGCCCCCTCACTGGCCAGCTTTCCTTCGATGGAATGGATACGGTCTGCCAGCTCTTTGATATAGCCCTTGCTGGGTCCACGCTTCTGAGGAATGCGACTGAACAGACAACGCATGTTGGAGCGACGGCAATTTGAGCAGGGCTCCTCACCAGTCTCGGATGGCGCGTCGCACTTGACCTTTTTACGCCTACATTCATCACATGCACGAGATACCTTGGATCGTTTCCTCGGTGGGACATTGCTGTCTTGCATCTGGAAGGGCGATGCCATGGCGTCCATGGGGGCAGCAGGCTGCAGGTGTGGCTGCTGATGGTGTTGATCGGGCAAGTATTGATGTTGCATATCTTGTTGCTGTTGCTGTTGACCCTGATGATGCGGCTCGTGCTGCAGGTGCTGCTCGTGCTGGGCATGGTCCATTGCTTGCTCGTGGTCGGGCATGTGGTCGTGCATCTGTTCTTGCATCTGTTCTTGCAACTGTTCTTGCATCTGCTCTTGCATATGTTCATGATCATGCTCATTGACGGGTGGCAACCCATCGTGCTGCTGAGGCATGCTGTCGTGCTGCTGCTGTTGGACATCGTGATGGTACTGTTCGTGGGCATGGTTCATTTGCTCCTCATGCTGCTGGAGTTCCTGTTCATGCTGTGCCAGACCGTGGGTCATGACATGCTGCAAGTTCGGGTCGTCGTTAAGATCCCCCATGGGCATGCCATGAGTAAGGCCCTGGCTGAGCTGGGCAGCGAGTTGCAACTCTTCGGCGCTACTGATAGTGCCTCGCCCGCCTTGACGTGGGCTGGTAGGTTCTGCAAGCTGTCCACCGTCATCGTGTTGGGTATCGAGATCGGTCGGAGGCTGATGTTCCTGGCGGGGCGTCGTGTGGTAGAATGGACCACTGTCTTGCCCCTCGACGGTAGGTGAAGGATAAGACTGCATCACTACATCGTGCTCGACATCTACCTCTGTCACGGGATCATGCTTTTCAAGCATGGGATCTATGTCGGGCATGTTGCCGCGAATGCTGAGCCGCGTAAAAGAGCAGACTGCCGAGTTCGTATATCTGAGATCCTAATGATTTGGTGTTGGTATTGGTATAATTATAATTATGATTATAATTATATTCGTTTCCCGTGAGAACGGGTTCGCGTATGCTTGATCGTTGGCGACGCTTGGTCCCAGGTCGCGTCTTTGAAATCAGGGGAGTCGCCGCAGTGCCGTGGTCGCGTCGCGGATTCCCAATCGCCAGGCCGTGTATCTGTCTGCAAAGTTGTGTGGCTTCAGAGGGGGGGAGTCGTCGCCAGAAACAGGCTGCTCGTGGGCTCGTGTCAAATAGGGGGTGTCAGTCACTGTAGTGGTCATGGTTAATTTTCTGGTCTGGGCGGGAAAAAGTTTGATATGTTCAATTGACTTGGTGTAGCTCCTAGGTACAAGATGCGCGCACCATATCAGCGCCGGGGTGCCGCGACGGCGAGCTGTCGCGTTGAAAGCCATTGCGACGAGCTCCCAACGATGTGGTTGCGTGTTCACTGATGTGGCAGCAGTGTTCAGCGAACGGGTAATGGGAAATGTCACGTACCTCGAATAACCTCAATTGTCGGCGATGGAAAATCGTCGCGGCGTCGCGGATCAAGGAGACAACTTTTTTCCGTGACTTGGATCGCCGAAGAGACGTGCTTGTGCCTTGTCGCTTGGACGGGGGTAATCCGTAACTGCACTGCGTACTAACTTACCACTTATTCGAGGGGCCAGACTAAGGTTAGGCAAGAAATGAGCTCGGTGGATTTCCGGTTGGTGCATATGCAGTAACCTGCACTCCAAGCCCTTCAGCGCTAACCAACCGTTTTGTCGCACTAATTACGCACCACCCTCGCTATTGTAATCATTATGTGTTGGCGGCTATTACATTACCTCATGTGGAAATCGGTGACTACTGCTCCTCCGCGGCGTTGCACTACCGGTTATGGATGAGACCGACGAAGGAGACGTCGCAACGATAAATGCACAGTACCACAGATATCACAGCACGACGAAGATGTGTATGCTTGAGTATTCTGTTGGACATGACTGTGCCAGATAGCGCAGTTTAATAGCTGTTCTGACCAAACTGGATGGGACACGTTAATCGGGTTCCAACTTCGTGCTGGATATAGGGCTGTTCAAAACTGGATTAGATACACAAGACTGATAAGTTTGTGTGCCATCACAAAGCTTGATATCTGTTCAAGATAGACGAACATAACGATATATCTAGGTGTAGGTCATTCGTATCCAGGACCCGTGCATGTGGAAACCCAGGCAATGGATGCTTTCCAAATGAGCAGGTCATCGTACGATCGAAACCATCTTCTACCAAACATTACCTGGTGTGCATGTCTGGCAGATGGTATTTGAACCCGAGGCCACAATATCATCCGTTCAAGCATAGCCTCAAAGGCCATTTGCACTACCTCCTGGGGCGCAAGCCACTGTGCTTTGAACCACAGAACGAAAACTCCATTAGCAAGCCAAAAAGGTCATCCGTGACAGTCACGCGCGGGTTGTGTGTCGAAGATGACACACTTATAGATCGCCTACCTGAAACTTATTTACTAGTAATACAAATACTGACAAACTATTGGTTTGGGCGGAAGAGGAAAACAGAGAAGCCTTTCCGTACGTCTGCCGTTCAATGCGTCCCATAGGTCATTTAATGTGTCTAAGAAATTTTGCGACAAGTCGGGAAGCCTTTACAATGACGAAACATGGAATACTGCCGTGAAACCATCTTACGCAGCTAGAAGACTCTAACATGAATGACGCCAATGTTATTCCACATTTTGTGGTAGTCACAAACCTGAGAAGCGGGATGAGCAACAGGGCGAAACTCACAAGGTTGCTGTATGTGAAATGATAGTATAGACCAGTGTGCAAGTGCACTGTAATACTAGCTGTGTGATCGAGCGATTCGAGTAAAATAGCAAGAACATGAAGAGACCAGTGCTACTTATTAACGATAACCTAGTCGGGGGCACAAGCCACGAGGCGATGCCGCCTACCAGAAGGTAACGTTTAGCATGTGGATAACTGCCATGACCATAGTATGGAGAACATAGGTCGTGATGAAAGCTTCATTTTGTATGATTACAGATGTGCACAAACAGCGACTGCTTGATTGCGGCTCTACCGGAGGTACCCTGCGATGGAAAAGTCTGTATGGTGATGGTTATCATCGGACCATCAGTCTGGGGTGGGTCGGTCTCGACCGTACAAAGCATGTAACGAGGACGAAAGATAATGCCTCTCCTCTGCCTATCGCTTGTCCTCTGGAAAGATAGATATTCTTGCAAATCTGAGACACATGGGAAAACCTTAAAGCACGAGCTTCGAGTTTGGCTCATATGTACCGCGTCGAGAGGAATGTAAAATCATCTTCGTATCTGCTCAGAATGGGCCGTGTCGGTGGGTTCTGTTCATATCAACGACGATGCCATTAAGGTATATATAGCCAAAATTATCCTAGCTTGCTTGAGATGCTCAAGTGGTGGGACAAGTGCGGGATCGGTATTGAATAGATAGGTACTGCAGATAAGTGTGCAGCTGCAACACAAGGAGACAAAAGTGAAAAGGTGGATGAAAAAAAAAGTCCATATGCTTGAATCAAATATATCAACTGGCCTAAGATCAATCTTAATATGTGGAATACTGTTGTATCTAGTGAAGTTTGTATTATAATTGTGATTGTGTTAACGGCTTATAAACCAAAGAAAGAAAGAAGAGAAAGGAAAAGAAGAAAACAGGCTTCGTGAGTATCGTCGGTACATACAAGTGGTCTGTATAGTTTTGGTGCAAAATTCTGCCCAGAGACAGGTGTGGCCTACTTACAGGAAATTGACACTGGAAAATTCAGAGACTGAGTGTTTCTTGTGACAACTTACTAGTTGTTCATTGCGCAAGTCTCGTAGCCAAATTCGCATGTGTCAACCTAGCAAGAACTCGGAGCATGATCTTACCTGTAAGTGGTGGTCATAACCATGATCTGAAGATTGCTCTCTCAGCGACTTTGACTCATACTTCTCTAACTATAAAGGCCAGTAACCGGCAAACAGTAATGACATGGTAACGGCAGCTGGGGTCAGTGGACTGAGAAACAACGATGTAGACTTCCCCACAACCGTTGTTACTGCGCGCCGCTTTAACGAGGCCACAGTGAAGCAAATTTATATGATTCGAGGAATGAGCCACAGATCGCGGCTAGATGGGACGTGGCTTTTGTTCCAGTGCGTAGAGATTCTTGGTTCGCTGGATCTGGAGGCGTAAATCTTGTCTAAGCACTAACCGGGCCATCGAGATGCTGTTCAAAAGATCCTGTTTCGGAATTGTGCTCTATTCATTAACCTGAGTAGTTTTGGAGGAACAATTGGGTGTTGGGTCGTGATAAGCCTTGGTACAAGTTCTAGAGAGGTGGTGCATGCGGTTGGCGTACTAACCATTGTTGCTGGCATTACGATTAACGTGAGGATATGCAGCCACCGTATGATCGCGGCTAATATTGCATAAGTTAATCTTCTATTCCTGAAAAATGAAGGGAAAAACAATCAGCTTCTCCAGCAATCAAAAATATCAGTGAGGATGCTTCTGTATTTCCATGGTTTCGTGCTGTTGCTCACATAAAGCTTGTAAGGTTTCATAAGCAGTCATCATCTGGACAACCACTGAGGCTGAGAAGCGATGATAACTTTCACTTACTACCACATCAGGTCCGAAAACTTGCGTTAGGAAATAATCGAATTTTAGCCACCATCCAATGTTATAGATCGCAGCCAGCTGAACATAGAGCCTTTATATCGAACGCAATGTCGAGAACTGCAGGTATTGTGTGTCCAGTATTTTGAATACTATAGTCTTTTGTTGCTACCAAATTCCGGCTTGCATGATGAACCACAGGTTTTAAATCTTCGAGGTATCCTATTCGACATAACAACATGCCAAAGGTAACGTTTGCGAATTCCCTGTTGCACACCACTGAAGTAGCCCTCCGGAGGCAATCCGAGGCCCAGGCCTGCCCAGGCGTTTGGTTCTGTTTGAATGGAGTGGGAACTTTCCCAAGGAGAAATTGAGCAGTGGTGATTCTATTTATACAGTGACTACCCATGCATGGGACCAGGACTTTCCAACGGCTTCCCCCAACAAAATGAAATTATTCCTCCATCTTTGAGCTACCAGGGCTAGAGAAACAGCGACCTACTCGGACGCCTTACAGGGGAGGCTCATTGGTCGACACGATACTCTAGACAAGTGACATCGTTTAATTATGCTGTTTACCTCGGTAGTAACTAGGGGTTCTACCTTGAACTTCATCGCTGGATAGGACGCCCGAAATAAGATTGTTAAGTCTCATCATCCGCAAGAATCACAAATCCCAATTTGCATAACAGAGGCGCAACAGTGTGGTAGACCACTTTTAGTTTATCGCTGGAGGGGGAATTTAGATCTTCAAATTTAAATTTACACCATCTTCAAAAGTCGAAAGGTGAAGAGATCCTCCAACTACATGATCAGATAGAATATCCCGCCCTGAACATCACAAAACAACAACCATTGATGATGACGACGGCTGTTTCCGCGATTTAAGTTTTGCAGATGGCCAGGACTCCAAGGGTCTGTTATATAAGCCTGCCCCTTTATCAAAGAACTCTTGAGTTTGTTCTCCTTCTACTTCAGTGGTGCAACACTGCGGTCAGAGTTCCATTCAGCATTTCTAAGAGTATGAAATGTGATTATGCTTTTGCTTTCTGTTCATCTTTTCCTCAGAACAACAAAATATGTCACCCTTTTGAAGCTTTCCTGCTTGGAAGGTTTCTTCCAATAATATTGTCGGCATAAGATCAACAAGCTTCGGCCCATTCAAAGCAACGGCCAGTACTCATCTCAGTGACCCTGCGTTCCATCTGTCCGTAGCTATTGACTACAAGGCGTCTGCAACGTCACCGATATGCTCAGTGCGAGAGTCGGAATCGCGCAACGTACGGGCACCGTGATAGCTACACTTGAGGTCGATGGCTAACGTGAGATCTTGTGGTGCCAATCGAAGGAGCGGCCGCGTCCTTTTGTAGGTACTTTGGTAACCAAGCGGTTGCTAAACTCAGAATGTAGCCTGGGTTTTACTTGGTTTGATACTTGGTTTGAAGAAGGCTTTAACGTCGATTGACAGGTACCGGGCGACCCAGTAATTAGAGTTTTAAAATCCACGGAAACGGTCTTTCCGGGCCAGACCTCGGTCGGCATCACCTCTCCGGTATCTTGGATTTTGTTTCTCCTTGATAATATATTTCTCTCTGATAGTATAATAAAGGCAACTTCAGGCAGTTTGCTCGTCCAGCAATCACAAAGTAGATCTGCCATCCCATCCGCATGGCCTCACAACAACATTAGTATCCGTGCTCTTTCCTTGGGCAGTTTCCCTCTATAGTAGCCATATATGAGCTGCTTACATACAGTATAAAATCACAGGCCGGTCTGGAATCGGTAAAACTATATGATACCCTCAAGAATAATGGGGCGGTCATGGAAAGACCAATTTCTACCTCCTAAGCTTATCCACGAGTGGGTATCGGTATTTTCTAGGCGCCTCGACTCATCAGACTTACCTGGGGCTCACGAAGTTCTTATGTTTCTCAACATAATCAGGGACATCTTCGACGTTGGGGAAACTGGTACTGATCCTAGGACAAGGGACCGACCACGTTTCTCCGAGATCCACCTTGAGCCAAAACCAATACCCAGCAGCTTGATCAAGACCGGTTCTCTTGTTTCCCCGAGCGAGGCCGCGAACATGGAGCTTGTAAGATCTTTGCAAACCAACATTGCCGTACCCAAGGTTTTGGGTGTATGGCAGGCCCATGAAACCGGTTGGTGGTGTATCAAGATGTCATATATCGAAGGCGTATCCTTGGAAAAGGTATATGACACCCTCGACGATGAAGAAAAGGAATGTATAGCCAAGCAGCTGAAGCAATTCTTGAAACGGATACGAACAAGGACATCAAAAGTGGCGATAGCGGCCGCCGACACAATGCCGAGCCATGATCAGATGCTGCAAAACTACCAGACAGTGTATCGGAACGAGGAGGAATTCAGGAGCCATATCGTTGATGGATTCTTGGATCGTGTCGGTGAGGACAGTATTTTCGGGAACGTTGACACCGAGGTGGAGAAAATTGCGGAGGAGCTTCGGTGCCTTAATGTGGAAGATACTTACAATTTTGTGTTCACACATGGAAACTTTACGCCTCGGAACGTGTTGATTATGCCAAGGCCAATGGACCATGGAGGACCCAAAGTTGTTGGGATATTGGACTGGAGCCAGGCTGGCTATTACCCCGTATATTGGGAATACGTCAAAGCACATTGCTGTGAGCAAGTCGAGGTGCTAGAGAAAGGTGGGTGGAGAGTAATGGAACCGAGCTTCCTGGAAGACCAGATGCCTGATCGACTACTTGAAGAGCGGTATAATGTAGTAGCGTTGTGTTTCAAAAAAGCGTATCGGAAAGTTTGGGGTTATGGTGGAGATAACTGATATGCGCTTTCTGTTCTCAGGTGGTTAGAGTCAATCGACCAACTGACCAGCTTTTTACCCTGTTTGCCTATTCTCAGTGAAGGCGCGCTCGCAGCCATTATTTCTCCCTCCTCAGGCCTGCTATCAAGCACCTACAGGTAAGACTTTATGGGAGAAGATAGCGTGGTCCAACAACGCCGAAGCACGACGTGTAATTAATAATAGAGTCGGATAAACGGAATTAGACAAAAAGTAGACCATAATAAGAACAACATAATATGATATCAAAATGCACTATCCCTAGGAACGTTGACCTGAATAGTAGGGTGGATACGCGTGTCTTAATAATGTAGATGGAAAATATGCAGAGACTGGATGACCTGACCTGATATTAGTAGTAAAATAATTGACATGATCTCTGCGTTCCTCACATCATTTGACTTTATTAGTTCCCTGGTCAGAGTCTGAGCTGTGGTGTTAATTGGTGAATATCGGCACAAAATCCTGAGCACGATCGTTTCTTCCAATCACGCTGTAGCCCGGTCAAAAAGTCTTATTTGACCGCTGGACCCGGTATGCAGACCTTGAATTCTGCCTTTAACGGCGAAATATTCCGAATTAGAAGACCCTCTCCAGTCAACCCTTGTGCTACCAGGGCCTGGCCCAACCCTATTGGCATCTTGATCGAAAATTAATAAGCCGAATAGTCTTTCGATATAGTTCATTTTTCAAAAGTGAGACTGGCGAGTGGCGTAGATGTTACTGAATCCTCAATAGGAGACGGTTTATCCCGAATGAACTGCCGAGCACCTCATTCCTTCGTGGCACCACTCATCAACGATCCATGGCATAGCCAATCTTTCTAAAACACAGTATTCGGAACAATAACCGGATCATGATCATGAAGAAATGATCACCCTTAGGGGATTGTGACATACTTGTTATTGAGTTGTTTGGTGCAACAGATCATATCTGCAGCGTTACACTATTGTATCTTGGTCACAGGGTGTAATTAATCGGTGATGTACGCCCCCAAGAGATAAGGTATCAACATGTATATAGAGATATAACATTCTTAGCTTCACGAATACCATCGCTCTAGAAAGCGCTCCTCACGGTTTCAGCCTTGGATTGAAAACAAGTGTTTACAGCGCCAGTCATGACTTCTGTTCAATATTGTGAATAAGATGGAAATCCTATTCTGCTCCAAAAGACTTGAGGTAGGTAAAAGACAGGATATCTTTGGTTTACGATGAACAAATTTACATTGCCGGCAAGCACTGCGGCAATTCAGATGCTACAGTAGGATTAGATCATCAACCTCAAGGTTTAGAATCCACGGGTAGGACAGCGATGATATCAAGGAGTGACCCGGTAGTCAGATTGGCCGTTTTCATTATGCTTTCGTAACGCCCGTATCTTCTTCTAAGCTTAGCGATGGGTGTGGTGACTCAAACTTATACAGATCGGCAGATCGAAATTCTTGATAGTATGGGGGCTATCGAACACGTGGCATCACTACCAGGCTGATGCGGTCAATCTGGCGAGGACGGTTTGAGCCGAGAGCAACAGTTGTGTTATTTGACAAGTGCCAAGAGAAGGCGTCCACACGCTTATATTCATCGACCCTCTATCCCCGTCTTGAACCTTTCCTTGTGACTGCCCCCACAGGCATCCTTGGCAGATTGTGTTGTATTTCCTGGAGCAAATGTACAAATCCCCCTTCGCTAATGCTGAAAAACAGAACTATCATACATTGCAAAGGCCTGCCTTTCTCCGTTCCATACCAGCTGACCGCCCCGAAATATCATCGAGACATTGCGAGTGAGATAAGTCCCATATTTTGACTGCACTATGCGTACCACCGTGCGACTGAGTTTTGTAAACATCTGATTTCCCCGATACTTTTTGTGTTTTGTCAGCTTCGAAGATCCGTGGTGAATTATTGTCAAGTCAATGTTCTTCCTGGACTTCGTCTATGCGCTGAGTAAAGCACCCTTTACTGTTTAGGCAAAAGCAGGGCTTTCCCATGATATCCAGTATCCAGAGCTGGTGGGCGGGCCTTTTGTATCGTTATGTAGTCATGGACGGTCTTACCCAAATGTGCAGGGAGTGCACCACATTGGGGGAATCATCTGGAAATCTATGATCTGAACCAGCTTCGTGAACTTCGGCGGCGTTACCAAGCTTATCACCACATGTCATCCTGGTCGTTGCGTCGCCGATCATCTTGCTGGTAACCACCGTGACCATCATATTGATCTTTGCCATGTTCGTAGTCGTACACCTCAGCATCTTCAGGATAGTCTCCTGTCTGCTGCGGGTGTGAGTCACCATATGCATTTGATGACTGTTATGGTGGTTAGTCGAGAATACTTTTATGCAACAAGAGATCAACTGACCCGGTGGTACTCAAATTCGTATTGACCCATGTTATTATCTTGAGCTTGCTGTTGCTGTTCCAAGTATTGTTGTTGCTCCAAATACTGCTGCTGTTCCAGGTACTGTTGCTGCTGCTGTTGCTGCTGCTGCTGCTGCTGCTGCTGCTCTCGTCGTTTTCTTTCTTCCTCCTGAAGTCTTTTCTGCTGAGGCGATTGTGGTACTTGGATTTGGGGATGCATCGCTTGGACCTTGGCCAGATAAGCGTACATAAAATTGCTGAGCAGAACTTGGCTATGCAGTGCACGCCGGGGATTTGCCAGTTTGATGTGAGCCATCCTGTAGATAGCACGCTCCTCCAGTATGGGAAATCTGGTCCAGTGATAATCTGTATCCGGCACGAGCTCTCTCCACGGCGCTGGCTCCGGGGAAAGGGCACACTGGCCCTGTGACTTTCTCCCACCTGATTCTCTGTCTCCTTTCTTTTTGCCGCCGAAGATGTTGGAAAGAAAACCGTCCTTTTCTTTCTTCGAGTCACTCTTGCGATGGCTTTCCTTCCTCCTTTCCTCTTCCAACTTGTCGTCTGCGCTTTCGCGTTCCAACAGGAGACTCTCCCGACCTTTCTGCTTGACATTATCAATTGAGGTTTGTAGGACATCCAAGCGAACATTATCATGTGTTTTCTCCACGACCACCTTTGTTTTTGACCTCCTGTTCTCGTCTTCCTTGTCCTTCTTTTCTTCCTTCTTTTTCTTGTCCTTGTCATCACTCTTGAAGATTCCCCATTTACCCCAACCGCTACCGGAATCTTTCTTACCCTTCTTATCCGTCTTCCTCTCTTCAGAAGCGGCAAATGTTGGGATAAAAGTTAGACTATCAGTTCTGGTGGAATTGGCTCCAGGCAACGGTGACGGTTGCTGAACGACATCATTTGAACTATGATCGGTTTTCTGATGCGATTGTGGGACAGGCTGTGGCTGCTGCTGCTGCTGCTGCTGCTGCTGCTGAGCTTGGAGCTGCCCGTAATTTGGTCGTCTGCTTGACCGAGCGGGGGGCTCCTCGGGAACTTGATTGTATTCCAGGGAGGGCTGCGCATTGGCACTCTGAGAGGAGGACCGCTCCGGATAAGGGCTCGATTGAGGCGCGGGCTGTGACGCCAAAGGTTCTTCAACAGCTGGTGTCTCAATGATTTGTGGGATTAATGGGTGAGGCGAATGAAGACCTTCACTAACATCCGAATGGCTAGTGTCTATAGCCTCCTCGGAAATTGTATCCTGATATGCTTGTTGTGGCCCATCCGACTGGTTACCACTAGTTTCTCTCGTGAAAGGTTGCTGCCTCCGGACTGACCGCGAAGGCCGCGAAGAACTATCAGCAGCAGCTCCTACGGGTTCAGATTGTATTCGTGATAATGTGTGCCCTTTGGGCGCATCCACCGGAGATGCCGTGGCATTACCATCACCACCAGCCTCTTCGTTGATTCGCGCAGCCATACGGGTTTTGTAACTTGCCCCCCTGCCAGAACCTTTGGTGTCCCGGAGACTCCCACCCTTACGGTACTGTGTCCGAGTCGACCGCTTGAGGCCCATACCAGGTGGCATTGGCAGTATTGGCCTATCAGCCTCGTTGTCACCACTAGGTTGTTGAGATTCCAAGGTGAGTTTCTGTACAGCCTTCGTAGGGTCGTTGACAAGTTCATCTAGACTTAAGCCCTCAGGGGTTGCGTAGCCCGATGAGTCCCTTCTCTTCAAGCGCTCTGCGCCATCCATGTAGCCTTCAGCCGCACGTCCGCCGACATTGTCGATTTGCCTGGATAGCATGGATTTTTTCCTTCTTAGCCCGCTGTTGCTTCTGTCTAAGCCGTCTACAGAAAGGGACGAATTGGACTCGCTGGACCTCCTCTTAATTGATTGGACTCGCTTTTCGAGGAAGTTTTTGAACTCAGTCGGTGCTAGTTCGGGATGAACACCGGCAGGCACCCAAAGCAATCGAGATGGATCGCCTTCATCATCGTCGCCTTGTGGCGCAATCGAGGGCATTGCCATCAGAGAGACACCGGAAAAGGGCAGCAGATCTGGGTCGGAGTTGTTAGAGACATCCATGGACATGCGCCTCAGGGCCTGAAGATTGTTGAACTCCTTGGCTATGTCGTTCGCATTCTCGATGTTGCCCATGGGGAATTGTGACCCCTCTTCGCCCGTCATTTCACGCAAAGTCGGAGACAACGGTGATCTGGGTGAGTGTTGGCCTCCCGACAAGCTTCTTTCACTCGGCATTCGGTTCGGAAGTGGGTGAGATTTCTTGGCCGCGCTTCCGTTTGCAGTCGAAGGTGCCGAGACCTGCTCAACATCGTTATCCGAATGTGAGCGGACTTGTCTGAGTCGCGACTCCTCAGGGGAGGAGGACAGGTGGCGGCTGATTTGCTCGCCCCCATACGGGGAAGCGATGAAGCTCATGGGCCGCGAGTCGTGTGGTTGTGTCTGGTAGTCATCGTCGTCGCCGTACAAGGTACCTATCGTCTCGGTGATGTGGTGATTGGTGTCGGATATGGAAAGCTGATTAGCATGACCCCGCCGGTTTGCGAAACTGCTGGCGACATCGCGGGGACGAGATGAGGTCTAGCAAATGAGTGAGTTAGTCGCAGCTTCCTCGTGAAAGTGAGCTGTAAACCGCGCTTGATGGACACCCTGAGATCCGGGCGTGTTTCTAAGCTCCGTCTCCAAGTGATGAAGCCCAAGTGGGCGGCTAGCTCTCTCTATGGCATACGCCATTGGTAGAACAGGCAAAAAAACTCACCATCATCTATCCGTGTGGTGTGACCTCAAAGGACGAGGCCCAAGGCACATTACCTTCCCGATATATGGTGTTGTGTGGCACGAGGCACAATCTCGATTATCGCAGAGCTACCATGAGGGCGCGAGGCCGCAGACGGCGTAGATCGGTCGGGGGGGAAGACGCTCGCCGATATGATGATTTGATTGCTTGCAATGATACACGGCAGGCGGTTCTTGCGGTCACGCAGTGCCCTCCAGCGGTATGATGTGGTCGTTGGCGAAGTTCCGTCTATATCGACCCTTGCTTCCGCTGAGAAGCTGTCTTCTGGTTCTTTTCAATTGCTGGCTGACAGAGCGAAGAAGTCGCGATAGAGGGTAAAGGGGTGGTGGTAATTGGCGCGACGTCCAAGTAAACCGGATTTGTATCAAGGTTGCTGATACCGCTAGACACGGAGTCACTAATTATTGGCTATGTAGAGAACTGCTGTTCCCAAGTCGTCAAATTCATGGTCAGAGAGCGATTATTCTCGCATAGTCAATCAAGGATCTGGATCTGAATCTGAATCTGAATCTAGCTGTGAACGTGAACGTGAACCTGAACATGGACCTAGACCTAAGGTCAGACATGGACATGGACATGGACCTGGACCTGGGTCTCGAAAGATGGGCTTTTAGCCTTTGGGTCTTTCCCTTCCTGTCCGTTCTTAGAATCGATCGGTCGGTTGTTTCCCTTCGCCTTCGCCCTCGCCTTTGCCCAGCGCATTAGCGCAATTACAGCGCCCAACCTTCGCTTCATTGAACCCCTGGAGCTGTCACGTGTAGACGGTTTGAGTGGCGTCAACCGCCCGGCGCTCTTAGTGAATCTAGCCCTGTTGGGTCCTAGCACCCGCACCTCCAACACCTCCAGCAGTCCTTCAATACCATTCAGGTAGTAATTCAATATCTGCAACAGAGTTTACTGCGCATACATGGTTTCTTTCACCACACTCGACTCTCCAAGACCACATTGAGTTGTTCTTTGAGTCCTCAGCTGTCCCATTGAACCCTCGCCCGGTCTTTCGTTCTTTGCTGAAAAGTCTGTCGACACAACGCCGAATGTGCCGCTTTGTTTACTGGCTCGCCTCCATTAATGGAACCTTAAGCTTGTACTATGGTAATCATTGACGTGGGTCGGTCCGCATTGATGATTAGACGGTAAAAAAGACCCAGTTGCACGGATCCCAAATCGAACATGGACCTGATGTTACTGACTTTTGTGGAATTCGACATCAGGCCCAATTAAAGAATTCTTCATGCCGTTGTCATCGTGTGCTCCTATTATAGGTACCTCTCTTTCAGGAATGAGCAGCTATTTCGACATCGTTCCAGCGTCCGTAAGCCCCCAGTAACAACGAGCCCCCTGCTTTCAAGCACAGGTCAGGGTAGATCCTAGGCTTCCAGCCATGAACAAGGAGAACGTCATTGTCTTTCATCCACGCATGTAAGTTACTCCGCAAGTGCATTAAGCATAATGTTCGCGACTTACACTGATTTCACCGCCTGCCCCTTGCGAGTCATTGATCATGTCGTACCAGTTCTCGTGGTACGTTGACTTGAACACAGGCTATGCATTGTAATGCAAAAAGACCAGATATATCTGTTTAGCTCCTCGTTCTCAAGATGCCATATGTCTACCAGTAAAGACCAGCGCAACCTTTGCGCGATGAACTTAATTGGGTGGAACACTGGCCGTCTTAAGCGCTGGTATTGAGCTCTCTGCTATGCCGTCATCTTGCTGATGGTGGACTCGGTCCCATTGGCTGCTTGAAATGTGATCCCTGGACTTGCACTGTCCAGTGCAGTCAAATCTTACAAACACTAAACCTCAGAAGGATTCTACCGCCGTCACCTGTACCGGAAGAATGACAGTAGTGTGTGATGGTCTTTCTACTGCCGCTTCTCTCCTGGGAAGTATGGGATGCGATGCAACCACGAAGGATTATCTCTTTCAAGAACTCCCGCTGAGGGAAATTATAAAGCACAAAGCACAAATCCCATGAAACTGGCTTGGCGGCAGATGTGTTCGATGGTGAAAGGTGACTTGAAAAGTTCCCCGCTTCTGCTTCCGTCATGCTTAGCTATATAGGTAGGAATTGTTTTTAGAAGCAAAATTTCTTTATCACTGGCTTAAACGTTGAGAATCCATAAGAAACATCGTCTCATACATCGGTATTAATCCTGGGTTTATTCCCCCTTGCCTATTCCTTCCACCATATATACAGTAAGCCTCGGATAATAGGCTGTGGTCATCGGGCCTTGTCGAATCAAGGTCTCGTTTCTGAATATGCTGGCCGTCTACCTGAACATTCAAAGTTTGTGGTGCGGAGAATCCTGGACTTCAGTCACAGAGCCTCGCCAAAGAAAAAAAAATTAAAGAAAAAAGGGTATGGTCTGTCAGATATGTGCAGTCACGGAGTAAATTCCAACCAAGTATTAGTGCCGCATGACACGATACTATGTATGTTGTCAGCGCTTCCTGTCCAAATCTTCAATGGAGCACCCATCAACTGATGCAGTCAGGCTCACAAATCACCTCAATGCGTCTTGGTCGACACCGGTTTGATCATAGAATTCCGGACTTTGCGCTTTTTTCTATTTGCAACTTTGCCATGCAGAAGTGGCCGAAACTCTGTTGATATTTGTTCATGTCGTGACGTATGTACCTAACGAGCTAATGTTAGGGCTGTTATCCGGACTTCGACGAACTTAGAAATGTTTTACGTGATGCCAAAAGTTGAGTGTTGAAAAGCAAAGTGTTAGGCATGCTTGTTCTACATATCCTCACCTTACCCATGGACATATTGAACCCACACTACCCGCTTGTCTAGATGCAGTCCACCGGAAACCGATCGTGGTTGCGAAAGAGCTCGTCCCGAGACTCGCGAGTAGATCACTCCGCGCTCTCACCCCGCTTATCGCGGGTCACGGATCTATGATCTGCAAGACATCCGACCTCCTACATTGTGATCTGCTGCTCTCAAGGTGACCACTTCTCGCACGTCCGGCAGTAGCGTCCGTCTTTGCTCCCCAAACTGGGTCTTAGACAAGCAGAACACCTGCAGGGGAGCTACATACGATGCCGTGGGGCTATGCACCAGAGCAAACAGCACACGGTAGGCAAGGAAGGGCGAACTTACCTCTCTCGTTAGCGGCAGCCCACATGGTCGGCATGTTCACCAACACAATCAAACATGATACCCGTATTATATTGAGCTTCGTTTGCATAGTCTTTTGATGGGCGTCCTACTCTTTCCTGAACGCTATTCACGCGTTTACACCTCCCCCAGCGTTTCTTGGCGTACCAATCTTTGTTATCTTCTCATGGCATTCTACTTTTCAGTTTTTGGGGTCTTCTTGTGGCTCTTGATCACCGTGCATCAAGCTTCTGCACAAACATGTTGGAGAGACGCGCCATGCAGTGATATCTCGAGTGCTGCATTTCCTGGTGTGTGGGATAACAATATATTTGCACCCTCGTCCAGGACTGTGCGACCTGCGGCCTTCCTTGATGGTTCAGGAACCAGACGATTAACGGCGCCGCTTGACGCGTTGAGCCTGGACGTCAGCCAGCCTGCTGTGGTTGTTGATTTTGGTGTGGAGGTAGGGGGAATCGTCACTCTCAATTACACAGTGATATCCCTAGAAGGGGTCAACGCCGTGGGACTGGCATTTACTGAGGCCAAAGACTTTATAGGCTCCAACTCAGACAGCACGACGGGGAATTATGCCAAGCCTGATGGGGCCATATACGCGGATTTTTCTCAGACGGGTGATTTTACATATGTTATGCCTGACAGAAACCTCCGTGGTGGCTTTCGTTACATGACACTGTTCCTTCAGCCTGGCAGCGTTTCCCTAAATATCAATAGTATTTCTCTCGAAATCGCTTTCCAACCGACGTGGTCGAACCTTCGAGCATATCAAGGTTACTTTCACAGCAACGATGAGCTGCTAAATTCCATTTGGTACAGTGGAGCGTATACCCTACAGACAGACGCAGTCCCTCCATCCACTGGAAGAGTATGGCCTGCACCCGAGACAGCATGGCAGAATGATGCCCACCTAGGACCAGGGAACACCATTCTCACCGATGGTGCAAAGAGGGACAGAACTGTTTGGCCCGGAGATTTGGGCGTTGCAGTCCCTGCCTCGTTCTATAGCACCGGCGACTTGGAGTGCGTTCCCCTTTCTTACAAAAACGGAACAATACTGATGTTTCACAGAAGCACAAGGAATGGCTTGCAGTCTTTGTACGACTATCAGGTAATTATGTGAAACATGAACAGCGGCACAACACGTGGATCTCTTGCGTCTAATACTGTTGTAGGACGAGACTACCGGCGAGCTTCCGTTTTCCGGTGTTCCCCTCTCCGCAACGCACTGCGTTTCATATCATATGTGAGATATTCAGAATGTTGTATCGCTGTATCCGCTGACCAGTCCCTAGGTGGACAATGATAGGCACATATAATTATGTATTTTATTCAGACGATATCGAATTCCTCACAAGTAATTGGGAGAAGTATAAACTGGGCATGTCGTATGCTTTCAGCCAGATTGACCCTACAACTGGTCTCATCAATAGCGACAACTTTCTGAACGACTGGGGTCGACTGAACGCTAACGGCACCCTGACCTCACTACAGGCTATCTTCTATCGAACCCTTGTTACAGGCGTACAACTAGCTGACTGGGTAGGTGATAAGACTGGTGTTGGAGCGCAATGGCTCCAACAGGCGGAAGGGCTTCAATCTCGGACAAACGACATCAACTGGGACAGCTCTGTGGGTGCATTCTTCGACACGACTGACCGACCAGACATCCATCCACAAGATGGCAACTCACTGGCAGTTTACTTTGGCATAGTCAACACATCATCCGACGCGGCTAGTAATATCTCCGACTACCTCACACATAACTGGACACCTATCGGAGCCGAATGCGAAGAGTTGCCAGGCGAGATCTCACCCTTCATCTCGTCCTTCGAGATCCAGGCTCACCTTTTGACCGGCAATACTCAGCGCGCCCTGGACCTGATCCGCAACTCGTGGGGGTGGTATCTCAACCATCCGAACGGCACCCAGAGCACGATGATCGAAGGGTACCTGGTCAATGGGACCTGGGGTTACCGCTGGGATGCCGGGTATCAGAATGACTTCTCGTATACCTCTCATTCGCACGGCTGGGCCACAGGCCCCGTTACTGCTTTGACAGAACACATTCTAGGTCTAAGTATCACTGGCCGTGCTGGTAGCACTTGGAGGCTGGCGCCGCAGATCGGTGACTTGACGCATGTGGAAGGTGGGTTCACCACTAAGCTGGGCAAGTTTAGCGCGAGTTGGACGAGGACAGATGATGGAACTATCGAGCTGGAATACGATGTCCCGGAGGGCACAGAGGGCGATGTGGTTATGCAGATCGATAGTGTTGCTGTCAAGGTTGTAGGGAATGGGACAACCATGAAGAGGGGAGCATTTGAGGTTGTGGAGGGAAGAGATGGAGGCCAAGCGATTATTATCAGGAGTCAAGGGGGCAAGCACAATTTCGCGTTTCATTGACGAACCCGTGAATGTATTCTTATGTCTACTCCTCCCCCCCTAGTGTAGTTCATGGCTTTGAAGATGAAGTACTGGGATGCTGACTGATAATTGGTAGCTTGAAGGGTTATAGACCGCATACATAATGATATCCACTAACCGTCTGGCTTTCTTATATTGATGGCTGAAGTAGTTAGTTCCTGGCTGCAGTCCTTTTTGCAGCAACTAAAATGGGAACACAGCTTCGTCGGGCTGATGCAAACTATCGTAAAAATTCGCATCATACCGGGTTCTGGCACATCAATCTGAAAGCCATACCCCTCCACCCATTATGTCACTGCTTCTTACTCGGTGCCTTGCTCCCAGCACTAAAGCCACCAACCTATATGACGACTTCAGTGACAAGATCCAAGCCCACCCCCATGTCCCATAGCTTGTTGTCTTGGGCTCGCACCACGACGATTGATGGGAACCCGAGTTTTCGTTCCGGTCTACACTTTCGCAACGTCGTCGGCTAAAATTTCTATATTGCTTAGGAGTTCTCATAGTAGCGTGAAAAATTGGTTCATTATGTTACCATGTTTGCTGTATTCTTGTTGGTTAGGTCCTTCGGGCTAGGTTTTGCTTCTGTAAAGTTTGCGGCAGTAATCCTCCTCCAGCTATATCTGTTGTCGTGCATAGGTACAAAAGAGCGCAAATAAATTCACTGATTGAAACTGTAGAAACGATCTTGGAATAAACACTTCGATGGGTTGAAAACATACTTTTATATCCTATGGTGGCTGGCCTCTTAACGCGAAAAAGTCAAAACGAGTACTAAATACGAGCTGCACTTGGGTATATACTATAATGAAGAATCGTCCACCTGATTTTCCCTGAGATATCCGCTACCCCTTTTGAATTTCTCCTCTGACTTGCCTCTGATTAGAAGGTCGGAGCAACCTTAATCTCTACCTGACCCTGCCCGACTCTCGGGCTCAGCTTGAAGGATCTGAGCGAGCCACTGGTCGAAGCCCTTGCACGTTGATGGGTTTGCAACAGCGGGTGCGAAGCCTGTCGCATATGCATCAATTTAGCTCTCTCGTCCATACTTGGCCGGCGTGGACCGCTCAAATTGACCGGCGACGAGGCACGGGTTGAGGATGACCGAGAGCGCACATTGAGTTTGCCCATCATAGAGCCGATGGCCGCCGCTGCATCAAGGGGCGGTGACGGGGGGAGATGAGCGGATTGCATCGATGGTTGCGGCATGCCCATGTTGGCATAGTTGTGCGAAGACGGAGCCGAGTAGCTGGGGCCAGTGGGCATGCCTTTGATGAAGAGACCACTACCCTGTGCGGCAACCATCCCACGAGTCGGTGAGCGACTAGAAGATCTGCTCAGCGGCGGTGTGATGACACCGTTCGGAATAGCAGGCAGTGGGGATCTGGCCATGATGTCGAAGTTTGGTGGCATTGATGGCAACTTGCTGAGTCGCCGTATAGCGCGCATGTTCTTGTTCACAAACGAGGACATGTTCCGGAGTGCAGTGCCATTAGTGTGCGACTCAAAGGCAGAAGCACCGTTCTGTGGGGCTTGCGTACGCTGGATGTGCATCTGATTCAACGTTGGTTGAGAATGTATGGACTGTGGGTACTGAGGTGCGGGCGCTTCAGCAAGAGTTTGTTGGATGTGCGACATGACCCGATCGAAATCAATATTGCTCTGCACCTTTTCGGGAATATATGAAGGCGCAGCACCCATGACAGTACTTTGTGTGAGGATGAAGAATGAGCCGTCTCGGATGCGTTGTCGTAGAATATGCCACCGTGTTCTAGCAGGGTTGCGCTCGATCGCCGGTTGCAGAATAGTGTGCTGTGCTAAGTTCGAGTAAAAGACTTCAAGTCGCTTTGCCATGCGCTCCATGATCTGAATGAGGAAAGATGCCGTTGTGGTAAGCGTTTTAGGGTCAGTATGATCGACATCCGCAATGGATTCAAGAGCATCCATTCCATAACAAGCTTCTTGACGGATGTCCTCCAGCAGTGCCATGTCTAATACTACCGACTTGCTTGCGTATGCGATGATTCCGCGTTCATGGAACCGAGCACCTCTGGCATCTCGCACAAATTCGCCAATTTGTGCGACTTGTCTTGAGATCTTAACTGCATTCTCAGATGTCTTCGCTCTGGCAATGACACCCAGAACGTCAGGAAGCTTGGTGGACGCCCCATTGGACGCATTCGCGAGGGCGAACGAAAGTTTCAATATCAATTCTTGGAATTGCGGACCAAACATTGCTGAAAATCCGCCTTGCAGAAGTCTTGACTGATACTGATAGAACGAGCGGATTCCCTTGATGTTGATAAGGTCAACACCCTTGAGGCTATTCTGGAACCACCAGTTGTCTGCATCAATTGGAGTGCCCATGTCGGATCCCATGAACCTATTCATTTCAAATTGCTGCGCCACAAGGGTCTCGACAACAGTCTGAAGGTATACGAGCCACATGTCGTAGAGACCGTTTAGCTCATCACTTGCATGATAATCGGGTTTCGGTGTGAGGTTGCCAATGAAGTACTTAGTGAGAAGACTTGATACTTCAGGATTGTTGGTATGCGCAAGATTGTCAAAGGATTGCGAACAGTCAACTCCGGCATTGGAGCGGATAATCAACACACCACCTGGGTGAATTGGTGCGAAGTCTGTCACATCATAGACTTTACCATGGACGGAAATCCAAACACGCGTGTCAGGACGATGACCTGTATGAAGTGCCAACTCAGACTGAGGAATCGTAGGAAGGTTGCAAGGCAGTGGCTTAGGAGTCATAAAGACATCTAGCATGAAACGCCGCTCAGCAAAAGCCGTTGCGATGATAGCGTCACTAGACTCCATAGTCGCACTTCGCTGGTCGTAGATCGCTCGGCGGATACCAGCCATGACTGAATCGAAGACAGCCACAGAACCACAAATATAGATGTAACCGCCCAAACCTCCTTGCTTCTTGCTCATGACAAGGTCACAAACAGTGTCTGCCTGCTCTACAACAAGACCATCGATATAACGAGGCGGCGTTGCCTGCTCAACAAGATCCATGGACTGTCTGTCAAAGACGAGACCTCTTGAGTCTCGAGAAAATGCAGTGTGAACCTCAATCCTTCCAGCTTGCATAAGTTCTCGAAGCTCATCTTCATAGCAAAACTTCTCACGGGACTGCACGCCGAGATACAGAATATTACGACCAATGCTTCCATCAGCAAAGCGCTTTTGCCAGAAACTTCGGAAAGGCGCAATACCGCTACCACCGGCAAAGAAGGCACACGGAGCAGCTCCGTCGAGAGGAAGTTGGAAATTGACGGGTCTAGACACACCGATAAGGAGGTCCTCTTCAACCAGCATGGCGTCTTCTCCAGAGGACAAGGAAGGGTTTAGGAAGCCACTAGAAACGCCGCTTCTGACGGTGGGAATGCCGTTTGTGAACGTGTCACATACTTCGTAATCGGCTCTGGAAATGGTAAGGTCTAAGGTGCTTGGGAGAAGCTCTTCAGGGTAGCTTGAAATCGAATATGTTCTTGGGACCTCAATCTCGACAAGGTCAGCTAGCCATGCAAGACTGTGTGAAAGATCAAATGCCTGGTCCCAGATCTGGGACGGCGTATCCACAACTGCAGCTTGAAGTAGGTCTCCAAGGGATCCCCGGACAGGCCATTCGTTAGTAGCAAGAACCTGAAGAACAACATTCGACGAGGCCCTAAGCATAGAATGGACCTTGAGAACGAGGTCTTGCGTAAGTGGCGCCAGATGTCCTCGCCGAATTATATCGCGGACGGCCAGTTTAGGCGCTGCTTCTCGAGAGACTGAGCCTAGGTGATCCGCGAATCTGCTCCACTTCTGGTTGAGGACCACTGGAATATCCAACATCTCTTCTAAGCCCAGAGCCAAAGCCACCTTGGCACACTCTTCCCAGTTATTGAGAGGCATGACTGCAAGTCTGTCGCCAGGCTGAAAAGTGACACCGGTATCTCTCAAGTCCAAGGTAACCCGAGCGATGGATCGCTTGTGATCATTGTCAACGAAGTTACGGCTGAGAACCCTTGATCGAAACCGGCATTCTTCAAAAGTACCGCGTATTTCGTGAGGCTCATTGAGCATCTTACCACGAAATGGTTCAAGTCGTTCTTTCATGGCTTCAGAGAATTGTAGGTGAGTCTCTTCCCATGGTCGCATCCTTACTCCACTTTGACCAGAGTTGCCGTTAGTTTCGGTCCGCCCCGTCTTTGCTGCGATCTCAAGAATGCCAAAGACTTTGTATCGATGGACACCCTTCAAAGGATTAGTTATGCCATATATGAGTACAGGGTAATGCTTACCATGAAACCTCTCTCGCCTGTGTAAGCCTCAACGATACCGTCCAGAACACCATGAAGTCTGGGATCATTCGATTGGGCCACATATTCTGGGATGCGGTGATGGTACTCAATAGCGGCAATAAACGCTCTCATATTTGATGGTGACCATGCCCTGAGATGAAGACCTTCAGCTCCAAGAAACGAGTCGTATTTCTTTCGGCCAAGGAATGCATCCATGACAAGATATGGAGGGAATTGCAAACCCGATGAAGCGGGACATCTCTTGGATAAGGGGGCTGAAAACTTGGCCCATCGAACCCATTCGTCTCCCGAGACATAGTTCTCGCCTGAGCTCGGGTTTGGAGATATCGTGTGAAAAGCATTTGGCATTCGTTCCAAGATCTCCTTGAGTCTAATCATTTCGCGAAGAAGACCTTCGTTATCCCGCTTCATAACGGCTTCTTGGCAAGCTGCAATTGCATCTGGCCCATGTTGAAAAGAAGCTGTAAATGGATTAGACAGGCAAACTCATGTCAAAATTCGTCACACTCACCACTTGTGTCGGCAACACCTTTGAGAAAAGCTCTCTCAGCTTGATCACCGAATATTGGCCAACGCATATCCGTGTTGTCGAATCGTCCGACATAGGGGTACTTCGATTTGGGGTCCTTGACTGTGACATTATAACTGCTCTGGTCGACAAATGTTAGATGAGGAATGGGCCTTCCCATTCGTTTGCAAATCTGAACATATGGTAACCCGATGCTCCGAGGAAGGCCCTTAACTTCTTCGAGAACATCGTCACCCTGATCCCCCATAAGCTTGCTCTTCGTTCCTGAGTTTATGCTGATACCTTCATGCCCATCGTGCTTCTCTTCATATCGATAGAGTGAGCACAATAAGCCGAGGGCGACTAAGGCTGCCCACAGTGCAGCATCTGGAATTACGTCCTCTGTACCCTCAACGATCGGTATTGTCGCAGCAGCCTCCCGAAAACGTCCTCGAGAAATACAGCCCGGCATGCGTTCACAGAGATCACTCCACACACGGCCGGGTGAGTTCGCTAAAGCTGACACCGCCTCATCCATATCCGGAGGCACAAAGCCATACTCTGCGCTCAGGAAGCCATCGCGCCAACCTGTCTTAGGCCCAATCTCTTCGGCCCTAAGCAGCACTTGACGGGCGGGTGCTCCAAGCGCGACTGCCAGAAGGTCGTGTTCATTGGCGGTCAATGAATCGATATTTTGCGTTCGATTCAGCTCTCTATTTTCTGGTACGTCGGAATATAAAATCTCGTTGATAGTTTTTCGTTCCCTGGTCGCCAAGTCAATTGTGTATTTTGTGCGTCATGCTGTACTCTGCTTACCTCATGCGCAGCCAGTCTTCTGTATCTATGGCGTTCGGTATCTGTTGTTATGCTAGTATCAATCACACGGTTCGCTGGTGAACTGTCGGTGCTGACTTACATCGAAGGCAGCTCTAATATCACCTGGTTGTGCGAAGCCTGAAAACGAGCACCCCCTAGGCCCCATCTGACTTCTCGCGGTGGATTTTCCTGCCGGGCATTGGCCTCCGGCAGCGCCAGACACCGGACATGAGTATTCTGACATTGTTGTGTGATAGATTAGGGGTATTAGTCAATGGAAATATAGTAGATAATGGCCACCAGGGCGCGGAGCCACAGTTCTACTGGGAAGAAAGTTAAGTAGGGTGGTCAAAGAAACAAATTCAACGACTAGACATGAAGCACTAGATCGTTGATCAAAGAGAAGAGCAGGTAACAAGCCTCTGAGACCATCTTCACTTATAACCCATATTCGCTGCACGAGCCGCCATCACGGGCCACTCATAGCCAAGAGCCGGCTCACAGGGCCATAAACCAACTCAGGTCCACAGTTTCCGAGCTCTGTCTGGCTATGACAGTATCATGGGCACCACTGACGCCTTCAAGGACATGGAATGCACGACCATTCTCTCGAGAGCGAAGTAGCCACTTGAGTGGTACCAGTGGACCACTGCCAAGCTAGTCTGATACATCGCTGAAGTCTGCCAAGACAGCCATCCAAGACCAGGAAAGGGACTTTTATCAAGGTAATAGTGTTGACTTCGGTATGTGGGTGCCCAGTTGCAGCGGATCCAATAAACCTAGTGCCAGTAAAACGGTGGCCAAGTGGCACATGCAGAGAATATCAACGCATTTGCGCTTCCCCATGATTTTGAAGCCCTCGGATACTGACTTTCGGAGGCGTCGATACTATGTAATGGTCAAAATTATATGTATAGCACAGGTAGTTAGTTGTGCTTCTCACCCCAACAGCGCCTAGGTCTGAGTGTTTTGAGGCGGCTTGACCGAGTGTCGTCCGGTCGTGCTTTTCTGGAGCCCTGAGCGATGGCATTTCGCAACATCTCATCACTTCCTTCTTTTGGCCTTACAAACTCAGCACTTTCGGCGTAACGCCACGTTAGTTGCCCAAGAAGCGAGGCATTGTGTTTCGAATGCGCCATTGACCCACAGTCTGGAATTTGTCGAATTGACGATGGAACTCCAAACAGTTTGGGATTCAAGGTTAATTTTAGCGCCAGTCCACTAATTTCAGCACGCTACAACCCTCTTTGCCTGTCTCGCGGCTCCGCCGACCTGTAGCGTTGCATCTGCACCGGAGTATTTTTCTTGGTATCGATCGCCATATGAGTTGCGTTCAGACGACAGCTCGTCGTCTGGGCTGGCAGGCCGGCAGGTTGTATACTATAGCACAGACTGTCCTTGGCGAGCAAGGGTTCCAGACAAGCCGTTGCCTTCTGTGACAGATATTTGCTTGCTGACCCGGAAATTTTATTTTGTACGCGCGTCCATTACTCACAAGTCAATTCACTGGAGGCAGAGAAATGTTGTCACATCCATTCGTGATGGGTCATCTGTTCATCAGACCTCTTTTCTTTGCTTTAGTCCAACGCTGAAATCAGTTTATACAACCCTGTTGAAACTCAACCTCTGGTATATGTTCTTTGCCCTTGGGAATTTCATCTATCTGAGGACCACGCCCCGCCCAAGCTGTTATGGACTGTTTCTTCTGCCCGTAAAAGCCCAATGAAATATTCTGGCTAGGCATCGCATCAGCCAAAAATTGCCATACGCTCTAATTTCTTGTATGGCGTTTTCCAAGCGAATCAAATCTAAAGTCATGCAATAGCGCGCGCTTCTGGAGTGTATACTGCTCGTAGGAGGTGCGATGATTCTTGAGGACACTACGTATATACCGAACAACAAGAACAATAAAATCAAAGAATCATACTGCGCCAGCCTCTAAGGAATATACCATGTTCCGAGGCTCTGGGAGAGGATTGACGTTGCAGACAACGCATCTTGACTCAGTTGTTACTCAGCGTATCGCACAGATCGGGCCTGTTGCGATCGACATATCTGTCAACCGATCCTTCGCAACCGAAAGCGATGCCTTTTTGGTTCAGAACGTTTAATGAATCCGACCTGAGTCTGGGGTACACATGAACCTTTAATCAAAATATTTTAGCCACTATTCGGTGGCCAATTGTGCATATTCGCGTGTCAAACAACAACATAAGTTACAATTCCAGCCTATGATTCCAGTGCGACGCACCTGAAGCTCAATGTTAAGTATTAAAGATCAGCATAACTGCAAAACCTGCGCGGTAGCAGTCCAATCCCCTGGCTTGCCTGGTAACAATCCTTCCCCACAGAAAACCCAACCTCCAGCCTGCCAGGGTCTCGTGTTTCATCGTCCTCAAGTACCGTGTCGCGGATGTTGATCCACATTCCGCCCAGAATGCGCGCGGCCACGGTGATAACCGCATTTCCGGCCAACGCGGAGGGAACCCCGGCGGAAAACCGGGTTGGCATTATGTAAAATCGTAGAATTGACGAGGTGTTGAGATGCCAAGGTGTCATAAAGCATTCTAGATGGCGGATTTTGAGACGACCTAAAAATAAGTTCATTGCATAATGAAGATGTTTCTTCAACAGCTAAAACCTCAGTTGTGTCAGGAGCCACAAATAGAGCCAAAGAATCAGATTTGTTTCTCGATCAACGATCGTATGAAGAAAAAGCGTGTAGTCAGGGCTGCTTCTCGAACCCTCTACCTCTGGAACGTTTCTAAGTTAAGAGCTTAACGGTTCCCGCGGGCCCGTTTTGACAAGCTCTTTTTCTTCAATGATATCACACCATCTGATCTTCGAAGTGCCAATCCAACTTGTGTCGGCCGTCCATCCAGACCCCAGACGAGTTTGCTGGATTTCTCAATGGAACTCATGCTTCATTGCGCTGCGACTGGTGCTGCGCACAGTGTATACACAAATGATTGGGTAGTAAACCTTAGCCTGGTTGCACTAATCCCATTTTTTGACGGCTGTGATTGTGTATGAAAGACTGTGCAAGCTGCTTTTCTAAACCAAATACGCATTGCTCAGGATCTTATCTGTAGCTTATAATCCTTTCTCCTTGTCTCTCCGCGCTTTTTCCCGCGTCACAAAGCTCGTAGGGCGTATATTCCCTCAGGTGAAACCCATACCCAGGTGGTATCATTAGTCTCTTCAGCTCGTGGAAAGGCTCGGCGGCAAGTCCTCGTCCGCTGTTCCCCATATGCTTTCTTCTTTCCCCAATGTCAGTTCCAGCACACCACCATGATAAAAGAAATCATGGGTAATCCAGTTCTTCGTATACGGCTTTCCGTTCAGCTTCGCACTCTGTATATAGATCGACTGGTAAGTCGGATCAAAACCGAGATTCCGGATGATTGCCTGTTTACCAGTTGGCGTTCGGATTCGGACTTCCCTGAACAGCGGGGGCGTAACTAGGTATACACTCTGTCCTGCAACTGGGAAGAATCCCATAAAGACAAACGCTGTGAATGCGCCCATAGCACAATCGTCGTTGCCAGGAATACCATTGATACTGCTATTGAACTGCGCCGGTATGTACCGGTGCACCCAATAAGAGCTAAGACCAGGACGGCCTCCGTAATGGAATTGGAAAGTGGGCAAGAAGCTCTGTTCGTTTCCCATATAGACAATGTCGGACGAGTGGAAGTACTCAAGCCGGTTGATGAAAGATTTTCTCCCCCCTAGCGTCTGGATAAGAGAAGCCATATCTTGCGGCACGAAGAACGTGTACAGCCACGGACTACCCTCATAAGTGTCGTACCTAGTATCAAAATAGCAGACATCTGCGTTGTCAAACCTCATAATTAGTTTATTTTTCCATAATGATAGGGAATATATTTCATCGTTCTGCCTTGATTGAGACCACTAGTCCCACATCTCGGAAGACTTGCAGGCTTAGATGGCCATCCATCTACCAGTACTTTCTCGATGGTCAGGAAAATCGAGGACGCAGGGGGAATTTTTTCTTTCTTTCTTTCTTTTGGTCTATACGTACGCTGCTCATAAGCCGGGCTGCAGAGGCGTGGATTTTGAACCATAAATGTGCCGTTGGTGAGGCGAGGTTGGAGAAAACCCCTAAACGGGCTTTCGACAATGGTGCCGTCTTTCTCCACGTATCGGTCTTCTTGGTCAGGATTGTATAGACTCTTCCAACCCATACTTCTTTCCCGATATTTTTGTTCATCTGCAGCCTTACCAAGACCTTTAGCCATGAGGTAGATCGCAAAATCGTCGTAGGCATATTCGACTGTCCTGGAGATTGATCTCGACATCGGCCCGGTGCCGTTCTTGTCTACGTCGTCCTGGGGCACATAGCCGTAACTCTTCCAAGCCTCTATATTACCTCTTCCAACGCTGGTCCAATCGGACGGCTCAACCTCCGCATCTTTGGTTACCGCTTCATATGCTAAATTCCAGTCGATACCGGCTGTCAAGTTCTTGACAAAGGCATCAGCAAGAACCACATCTGCATTTGACCCACCTTGGGTGTAGCCTTGCGAAAAGCTCATGCGGCAATCAGGCAAGTATCCTTCATGCTTGTATATATCCAGCAAGGCTCGCACCATCCGTGTCTGTTCATCCGGATCCACGATCGAAAGCAGCGGGTGCTGTGCCCGGAAAGAGTCCCAGATACAGTAAAATGAGTCGAAATACGGCTCGCTTGAATTCCATAGCTGATTCTCTCCCGTGTAGTCTTGAGGTGAGAGGAGAGCACGGTACAAGCCGGACCAAAATGTTTTGAGGAGGTCGTCTGAGACCCCATAATGGTCCACTTCAATGACGGACATCTTGTCGGCCCAGGCCTTCTCAGCAGCTTGTACTGTCTTGTTGAATTCGAAAAGGGGGATTTCGTTCTCGGCATTACGGCATGCTTGGTCCACTGAGATGAAGGATAACCCGACGCGAGCTAGGATACGATCCTTTATAGGCCGATCGAAGTGTATCCAAGCGCCTGCTGAGCCACTTAGACGAGGGGATCCGGTCACTCCCTCGCCCAAGGCCTTGGCCGTTTCGTTCGCAAGAACACCATGAAACGTCCCTGTCTTACGTATAGCCGCCCCGCGAAAGTCGGCACAAAAATGAGCATTATACTGTCCTCTGCCGAAAGAGGGATTGAAAGTTCCATTTCCCGTGATTCGGCCACTCTCTGGATCAACCTCAACCGAGCCACCAAATCCGTTTCCTGCGAGATCTGAGAGGTCAATCAGCACCAGAGGCTTGACTGGCACTGCGTCTGTCCTCAAATGTACCTCGGACACATTGGGAACGGTGAAGTGATATAGTGTTGTATGCTTTGTAGCAGTCATTTCTGCGTGAATCAAATTGCCCAGCCCAAGAGCGAAATAGCCTGGACGTGCTTCAACAGAGCCATTCACTCGTTTGGTAGCTCGAGCAGACTTGCTAAACTCGCATTGAGCAAACTCGTCTCCTGGGCAACCTGGGTGAACGAAGAGTGGAAAGTTCCCCAAAGATGGTGACTACGTTATGTTAACAGACATCCTTATAATAAAGAAATTGCTTACCCCTCCGGTGCCTTTCAACAATATTAGTAGTCGCATCTTCAAGAGGAGACCAATACTCACCAGAGTCATGCAGATGTGAAAAGCCTGTTATCAGCGAATTGTCGGACACAAAACCCGCAGCAGCTTCCCATTGACTATTGACATCCGCCACTGCTTTGGCCATACCTATCGTTCAGACGTTAATAGACAGTCGAGTATTTCCAAGAGCCAACAAAATAAAATCTAGGTCATACCATAAGGGAGTGTTGCGCCCGGAAAGACATGCCCTGCTCACATAATTAGCAACCCTGGATGGCGGCATAGCCAAGGATTTGATTCACCTCCGTTAACAGTTCCGATGAGCGGATCGATATATGCCAACACGTCTGCACCAGTACTCATTCTTGCACCTACGAACAATGAAACCAAACTTCCGGAAGACCTTATGCCGTCGGATGGCAGCAGAAGCCAAAAGGTGAGAATACACAGGCCGAGTACCAGTACCCGCTTCAACCGTGGCACACTTGTCAACAAAGGCGCCATCTTCAAACGTCGACGCAAGAGCGTCCAAGTACCTCAAGATGTCCTTTTCAAATCCAATTCACATATTCGTGCGGCACAATTTCTCATAGAGCGGCGCCTTTTGTGCTATCTTCCACCAGTCCTGCGGAAAACAAAAATATGGACTTCTAAGTTCCACGCCATCCGCAACTCGAAAACGTGCATGTGAGATGGCAGAATCAGGAGGTTAGGTCGTTGGTCACAGCATACGGATTTTGGTAGTTTTGCTCAGGTAAGCAATATCTAGCCATGTGGCCAGACCTCAACTGCCAAGATAGCGGAACATGGGCTATATTAAACCGCAAATACACCCGTATTGCAACGCTGCAGAATGTGGCGTCAAGGCACGGCAGATGATGCACGAAAAGCAAAGGATGAGCGCACCGCATGGTTTGCCAAGATCCTTAGAGCTGCATCGCAGTCAGGACAGTTTAAGACATTTCTCTACCGGCTGTTCTGAGCCTTGAAGCTGTAGCTGGAAGAAGGTTGCTGCACAGCTGACGGGGTCTGAGTAGGAAGATTGACGAATCAGAGTGCTTGTCGCTATACGAGCTGCCTCATAGGGTCAGGTCTACCCGCCTAGAAGGACCCTCAATTCTGGAGCAGGCTTGGTAGGTAAAATAGAGAGAAAATCCACATATTCTCAAATTGAATGCTACCTTGATTGAATTGTCGGTGATATTGCATCTTGTCCTGCAGTTCACGACCATTGAAGTGGAAATCGCTAAACACGTACACTGCGACGAGCTCCCGATTGATGCCATTGGCTCCACCTAAATTCAACGACGTTACTGGAAACTTGTCTGAAGCACTTGCGGCTTCCTATCCTTGAGATCGAGAAGGAGCTGACCGAACAACCCATTAGCCCAAGAGAACCATTGCCGAGTCCAATCAGACTGATCAAAGGTGTTGACAGATTCGTGGATTAAACCAAGCTGATCAGTTGAAGAGATGATTTGCCGTAGACCTGACACAATCTCGGCATCGTCGTCAGAACTGAGTAACGAAACAATGATAGACATGGGCCAAGCCTTTCCAGGTCCAACGTGGGGACCTCCGGTTCTACAGCATGTTAATATAACTAGAAATTAAGCAACAAAGTTTGGAAGCTTACCCATTGATAACTGGACCGTGCATGTAATAAGGGTCCCAGGTACTCAGAGCGAAGTGCCTTGTATTCTGGTAGATGGTGTCACTGGCATCAAGGTAGTCAATAATCGGCGCACTCAAAAGGCTCGGAACATTGGCATCATCCATCAGATTACTAGAGCCGAAACCGTCGATCTCATATGCATAAATCTCTCCGAATACCGAGTGTTGTACTTTGCCATAAGTCTCGACTCCGTTGCGTACATTGGTTGCCAGATCGCGCATGCGCCCTGCCAAGTTACTGTCAAGTTTCTCCATAATCGCCGCGCACTTTCCTAAATAGCTCGAGAACATCATGTTGGCAGGAATGAAGAGCTGGAAAATTGTCGAGTCATCGGATGGTCGGAATGCGCTTCGTACAAGACCAGTTCCACGTCTCACGGGCGAGCCGGAACCTTTGTTGAGCAACGTTTCAGATGCCGACGTGGTTGTCCGCTGAAATGTATAAGGTGAGCTGTTAACATGCCCATCATCTGCATAAGTGCCAACTAGCAATGCTTCCGCCGTGTCCAGTACTGTTTTGATGGCATTGACCCATTGGAACTTTCCGAAGAAATCACTATCCTGGGTTTTGTCATAGTAATCATATGATAACTGAAGAAATGCTGACAAGCTATCCAACTCGTATTTGCATTCGAAAACAAAATTCTTATCGTAAGCTGGGGTCACAACATCTGTGTCTGCTGCGCTATTGTCCTGCGGTGGCTTGCCTGATTCCGCTGGGGCCTGGAAGGCATTGCAATGCGGACTGGTAAGAAGATAACGAGCCTGAAGGTTTATAGCGCCACGGAACAGAGATGCTAGAGAGGCACTCGAAGCATTGGCCTCTAGTAGAGGCTTGTAGCTTCGCAGCTGGTTCGCGCTGTCCCGCAGCCACATAGCTACAATGTCTCCTGTGGTGATGAAAGTCAACTTTGATCAATTAGCATCATTCACCCTATTCTGTATTTGGGTTTGCGTCTACCTCCTCGTCAGAGTTCCCACTCGCGAAACCATGCCATGAAATGGTTGTATCGAGCGTATTCGGAAAAGTATTTTCAAAAAGTCTGAACAAGTCTGGGTCTGAAATAGCTCCCCTCATGTCCTGGATGGCCGCCTCGACTTCAGGAAGACTGAATGTACGGCATGATTGTTCTGGCCTTTGATAACTCAGCTGATACTTGCCGGCGGAAAGAGGCTCATGCCTTTGTGTTGAGTAGCCAGCATAGTCAGGACACTGAGCCAGCGTGGTCCTCAAACCAGAAAGCAGGAGGCTGGATTTAAGTAGTGAAAATGAGGAGAACATATCTCAAGGTTTTATGACACTGTACAGAACTTGCAACGAACACAAACCAAATGCGAGAGAAAGCATTATCGCTGGGGCAGACATCCCCTCATATGTAAAATAGTGCCATTTTTGACACCCACTATAGTAACCATCATCCACGAGGACCCTCAGGTACATGTTCGTTCCTGTGGATTCGGTCATTGAGTACATGTTGTGTTACTGGGTTGTTGCAAGCGCAAGGGAGCAGCAAATGACGTTTGTCTTGAAGCAGGTGAGAATCAGTTGTAGTACTGCCGGGAAACATGGACAACATGCGGGGAAACGCATGCACCTATGGACCGATCTTGAAAGAAGACGTTACATCAGAATTTGTGCAGGTGAGCATAGTCAATCATGACCAGGTCACGGTTCCTGGAAGAGCCTGTCCTATGTACGGAGCACAGTACTACATCCACCATGTAAGGTTGGAACTTGTGCTGAAACTAAACCCGATGGGATAGGCTTGACAGCGCCTCCCCAGATTTTGGCTGTGGCGCTAAAATCTGCACCCCGCTTCGGGCGAGCCTCCAACCTGGTACTTTGGCTCATCGTGAGGGGTTTGCACACGATGGTAAAAAGGTTTTGCAGAGGTACCTGGTCCCAGTGGCGCTATCAGTCAATAACGAAAACGTTTGACTACTAGGTTGGCAACCAGAATTCTGGATGTAGGTGGTCATGAAAGGTAACGGCGGAGGGCAACTAGTCGCTTGTGACGGCAGAAAAAGGCACCATGTTTGACGTTCGCAATTCACAGGTTTGAACAGCAAACCCATCAATGAAGTGCGTAACGTAAACTGGATTTCAATTTAATGTGAAATTTCAAGTGACTGCAATCCCGCAGAACATGAAGTTGCAGTGGTACATTTTACAGCAGTTCTTGTGTGATATAACGAGCATGATGTAGTACGGCGCTGGGCAATGAGTTTGTGCTGATTATACAGCTGGGGGAAGCGGAAGTCTTATAATTACGTAGAAGCCGGAATGCGAGATTGGTATCAGCACTATTATTTACTTATTTCACTCAAATTACTTTTAGTAGCCAAGCATATATCCGCTTCGATCATACCGCCCTGGTAATGACAGGAGACAACGGCCACTAATTAATGGCACTTATAACCAATCCAGTGCCGTAGGGGTTTGTATCTCTGTGCATCACTGAAAAGAGAAGAAAAGCTAGGGCTCCCAACTCAGCCTTGTTCTGCACTTTGAATCACTGGGCGGCATCATGTTAGAAAGTGTAGTTACTCCGTATGGTTTAAGCACCGTCATGCAGTCAGCCTATCTCTTGTCGAATCATTAGCGCCGGGTTGTGAGTCAAGAGACTTCCGTTACCTGGCCTGCGACCAATAGCGTGACGCAGAAACAAGCTCGCGCATTCAGAGTCACCAGACCCCCATGGCTTGGGGGGCTTGGGGGGCTTCTCTGGACTGCCAGTCTCATCGACAACAATTAAGTAAGTAGCGTCCAAGACAAGGTTGCCAAATCTAGCTGCACAACAATTTTTGGTGAAAAATGTCTTTCTTTTTGCAGGTCAAACTGGTTGCCCTAATTCTCGTTAGACAGGGACAAGAAATATATATGTACATCGCTTCTCTTATCAGCAAAAGCATGAGACGTCACCAAAGAAGAGTCCAGAGTAAGCACCTGGACCCTTGTCGAACTTGCCATGAGCTATCCTTATCTACCCTATCAAGCGGAGATCTGAATGGATCGCTTGCCTTTCCTAGCCGATGACGGATGCTGTTGCTGTTTAGGAGACTTTCATCACGAGGTGCCAGCTACTGACCTCGCCTTGGCGATCCGTTCATGTCAAGGACTGTGCACTGACTCTATGGATGTGCGCCGGGTGAGCTGATAACGCAATTCTCACTGCGGTCACGTACTTGTACTTGTACTTGTCGCCGCCTCATCGCCACTGCAGTTGATGCATTGAGACTCGTCCTGGCTCCATTTATGCGCGTAGTCCTAAGTTCTAGCCATTTGTATCTGTAACTAAAATAACTTACAAGCACAGTACAGCACATCAACCCACAAACCATCATGGCCTCCACCCGCTAGGCACAACCCTGCGGGTATCCGCGTCCAGTAGCAGAGCCGCGATCTCGACGACCAATACCGCGGCTGCATCTCTGACCTGGCTCTCTGTCTGCCTGTGCCGAGTGGGAAGCCTTGTCCACTCAACTTGAACCCTGCACAGCTGATAGCCAAATTCAACATCCTGCTGCGATTCACTGATCAAGTCAATCTGCCCTAGATTCGAGGTTGGGAGCAATGGATTACCATCACCGGTATACTCGAAGCAGCATCCAATAAACTTGGCCCGACCGGCAGCCCTACATCAGGTCATTTGCTTGAGTATTGGGCTGTCTCCAGCGATCACCTGAGATCGCCGCCATCGAATCGAATCTCCGAACATTATCATCAACCCACAACATTCACCTGGAGAACCAGCACGATGCATCAAACTCCCCGCCCGGGGCCTCGGTCCTCGTCCCCCGCTTCCTCGCCCACCACAAATCCCATGAGAACCAACAACCCCAGGGAAACCACACGCCCCGGTGGCCACTCGAGGGCAGGGTCGGAGGCAACAGCCCAGGAGTCATCGGTTCCGATAAGAGCTAGAGAAGAAGGGGCCGATGCTGGTCCAAGCAGAGACTCAGTCAAGAAGTTGGACCAGATCATACAGGTAGGAGTCATACACCACATACGGCTGTCGCCATGTTGTACTGATTACAGTCCGACTCGCAGAATATCTTCGCCAAGACCGGTACTTTGATTCTGCAAGAGCGAATGAAGGTGACACCAGTATTGGTTGCTGGAACCAGAGAAAAGAAGATCAGTAAATGGGTATGTCTGACGTTGTGGTGTTTGTGCCTATGTCGTTGAACCACACCTAACAGTATCGGCGCACAGTTCCAATTAGACACCGATGAGATCGAAGATTTCCGAGACGAGTTCCGGACATGGAAGCATTGCGGTGGTTTCGAGAACAGACCTCCTCCAATCATTATTGAAACATACCTCGACACATCTCGATTAAAAAGCGGACAAAGTCTAATAATATTAGATGAAAATGGCAAAAGGTGGGATGTCGTCGAGGCAATGAATTCATCGGATCTGTCGAGCGACAGCAGCAGCTCTGGCGGTCGCTCCTCCAAGAAGCCTAACACTCACTTGGTACTAGAAAGATGGCGGGTCGAGCTCAAGGGATCAAGTCCTAATGACCCTGAAGAGTTTGGCCCACTATTGCCGACCGTGTACAAGAAGGCCATTATCTTCATCCGGTCCATATATACGACGACTGGTATACTGCCAACTTGGAAACTTGCCAGGAACTCGAAAACCAAAGGCTCACACCCTGCTCTGCAAATCAAGTGCCGTGTCTTGTCGGCTGAGAGTCGTCCTTCGGGATTCGATGCATTGCGCAGCCCTCTGTACGAGGGCAGAGGCGATGTCTCAACCGATTATATGTTCGGTCTGCTCGAGGTTCCAGTTGGCCGGTTTTACGCATCTGTGTCCTATCGAAATAACTGCAATTTTCAAGTGGTCGAAACTGAATCGCTACTGAGTTCGCGGATTGGACTGGCTATTTCAGATGACCTATTCAAACCATCATTACCACATCGTGGTGACAGTCGGCGTGACACCGCGGTAGAAATTGGGTCGTTACCTTACCATCGCCACGAGATAGACATAACTGAGAACCAACAGAGATACGGAAGTCTCTCGACATTTCACGGCGCGGGTCCTCACGGAACAAGTCCTATATCCGCTCTTAGAGCTATCAAATCGCCAGGTTCTGACACAACGTCACCTCCGCAGTCCCAGCCAGCAAGCGTTGATGCACCCCCTCATTCGCTCCCAATTGCTGCTCCAGCAAGACCCCCCATCAGACCAGATGGGCGTGATAGACGCCCGTCCGTGTCTTTTCAGCCGTTCAAGCAAGGGTCATTGTCTCAGTCTCCGGTACCGCGGATGCAAGATTTCGAAAGGCCTGCCTCACCACATTCACTAACCCGTGGCCCGGGATTAAATCAGCTCACACACGTCAGAAACCGGTCTTCTCTAACTGCTGGTATGCCTGCCTCTTTACGTGGCGGCCCTCCACCCGCGGCTGCAGACAGCCCACTCGTTGGCTCACCTAAGCCTGGATCCACGAATCGGTTCAGTAGTAGCTTCACTCACCGCCGCAGCAGAGCATCCTTTGGAGGTGCAAGCCGAGCCGGCGACGACGACCAAACGAGTAGTGGGAAGCAGAGCCTCGCCTCGTCTCTTGCGCAACCGGGCTCTGGCCTGCTGAACGAGGCCGGTGCAGGTGGTAGTTCAAGTTCTTTCCAGACAGACGACGACAACATTCAAGAATTCCTGAAGGCTCTGGAAAGCAAAAAGACTCTGCAGAGCTTCGAGCCGTCTAAGAGAGGCGAGGCGACTCGCAAGACTAATGCCCAGCTGTCAAAATTTCATTTGATGCGTGAGTCCAATAATGCTCTTACAGATTCACTGAACTCGTCGATGCAACTACACCGATCATCAAGCTCGTCCAGTAGGCAACTTGCCAATGTGCCGGGCATGTCGGTCTCGTCGTCCCCTGGCAAACCGCTTTCTCCCCACACGCCACATACGCCGGCTGTACCGTCTCGCCTAAGCGAGAATTCAAGTGTTGACTACGCTGCGCCCGCCCGATCAGCGGCACGAGCCCGGACGGGTCGCTCAGTTGAGGCACCAACTAGTGTTCCTCCAACGTTGGAGGGTACCACTGCTATTGATATTCCGTTGTCACCGAGACCATATCAACACGTGCGACGGTCAAGCTCAGCTGCGCAACCGCGTGTCCTAGCAGATGACGATGATGCCCATCGGAGTCTTAGTTTAGGTGCCGATGATCGCGAGCCACCGAGCCTCAGCGCACTGCTAGGACGACACGAAGCTCTTGAAGATGCTGACGAGGCCGCGGACTCGCCTATCCTGCAAGCTCCCGCTGACATCAGAAGTGACGAATCTGCAGAAATGCTGAGGCAAGCTTCTTCGTCTGCCGAACGAGAAACTAGACCTCCTGGCGGTCTCTATGGGGGCCTGTCGAGCTCGCCTTACAAACGTTACGGTGTCGGAAGCGGTCGTGGGTCGAGTACACCGCAGTCCGGAAACAGCAGCTTGACTGGCCCGAGTACCAGATATGGAAGAAGCTACCCCCGGGGCGGGGCGGCTGGTCTAGGGGTGACTGGGGGCCCTTCTGAAGAGCCTGAGGAAGAGCTCCTCTTCGACATGTCTGAGCTCGGGCACGCCTTGAATCGCCGAAGTATCGAAGAAGGCAGAGGGGGTGGCAGTGTTGGGTCTGCCCCCGACCGTGGAGGTTATGATTCGTCTCGTGGAGCAAGTCGCCGGTGGTAGGATCAGCGGCGAATGACAAGATGAACCAATGTAGCGAGCATGAGACTGATTTTCCTCTTGTCATTGCATGGTCTGAATTTGGGATATGGTGTTACGCTGCCAGATAAGGGGCAAACTAGACCGAAGTCCTGACATTTCTTGAATTTGGGTTACTTGAAGCCCTCAGCACTCAGCCCGGACGACATGGAGGTTATGCTCGAGGAGATTTCCTCTGGCGTTTGTGGTATGGTATGGCACGGATGGGCTTGCCGATAGGAATGGTAAAGTCGATTCAGGCTTCTTCACGGCATGGTTGGATTATGTGTAGATATGGTCACGTCGATGCCCGACAATCAGACTACATAGAACGAATATAAAAGATCACGACGGAAAAGGTCGTATGTTCGCCTATTACCGTGTTGAAATGTGCATATCTACGCGTGAATTATACTACAGTCGAGCACTTTCGGTCATTGCAGTTGCAGCTCGGCAACAGAGTGAAAAGTGCCCCGTTGAGTTGACCTGTCCCAGCGATGACGAGTTATTTAGCTGACCTACAGTACTTTCTTGGCTTTGGACCAACCTTAGGTTACTGTAGGGTAGTTGATTCAAAGCTGCTGGTTCTGTGGAGGGGTCGTGGCGCAATGAGGAGTCGGTCGCCGCATTGCGCGTTCGCCAACTAAGCTCCTGCTAAAAGTCCTAAATTTAGTAGCGCAGCGTCCCCATTTCAGCTCGAAGCCATGGCACGGCTTCGGACGAGTGAAATCAGCCCGTGCTATAATGAATATAAATGTTGGTACATTGAGATAGACCATGCCAGTAGAACCGGAGATGCGTGCAAGAAGAATTGACCTCCGTTCCTGTAGAAAGCCCAAATTCGAACCTCCTCCAGCAGTATCTTGAATCGCCATCATTTCCTTGTTTTGCTAAACCTTGTGGTCGCGCTGTGAACACCAGAAGCTGGGCAGCTGTGCAACAAACTCCAGTGAGGCTGAGCCGGCGGGTCGAATGCAGTGATCTCGTAGCCACTAGGGTTGATAATTACTGAGTCGGGGGTTGCAAAACAGTGCTAAGCGATCTATCAGCACGCTATCCCGCCAGGCTGCAGCTAAAGGATGGGAGAGGAAAGGAAGATCAACTGAGCTTAATTATTGATCACGCTCCCGCCCCTACCCTCCACCTACCTACCACCTCTCTCCCCGAAGAACAACGGCCGCATATTCAGTCCTGACAACGAAATCGGAAAATAGACCGGGTTCAGAGAAAAGAGACGCCAGCTCCGAAGATACAAGCGCACCATCATTCACTGAGACTGGTTTACGCTGCCCAGCATGTTTCGAGCAGCAGCTCCCGGCCCGTACGACGAGGCCATCGGTACGTCATCATCATTGTAGAAGTCACTTTGCTTATGCGCAGCGCAACGCAACGCAGCGCAGAGCAGAGCAGAGCAGCACCATGTCTTGAAGGAGCGGCGTCACATACCATAGAGAGCGCGTACACTGACATATTTCCAATCCACAGCCAAGGCGACAAATGAGAACCTCACGTCGGAAGACTGGGGCGCCATCATCGAAGTATGCGACAAGGTCTCCTCGGACCCCAATGGCCCCTCGCAAGTAGTTCAGGCCACCATCAAGCGCCTCGCCCACCGCAACGCGAACGTACAGCTCTATACCCTCGAGGTAGCCAACGCCTTGTCACAGAACTGCGGGAAGCCCATGCACCGCGAGCTCGCCTCCCGCGCCTTCACAGATGCCCTGCTCAAGCTCGCCAACGACCGCAACACCCACCAGCAGGTCAAGGCCAAGATCCTCGAGAGGATGAAGGACTGGAGCGACATGTTCAGCAAGGATGCTGATCTCGGCATCATGTACGATGCTTACTTCCGCCTCAAGCAGAATAATCCCACTCTTCAAGCCCCGAGCGCACCCCAGAAGAACAGGCTGACCGACGTCGACCGCCAAAAGGAGGAAGACGAGCTGCAGATGGCCCTGCAACTGAGCTTGCAGGAAGAGGAACGCAAGAAGAAGACACCTGAGACTACTTCGGCTGCTGCAGGACCTAGCAGTGCCGGTGCTTCAGGAACTGGAAGGCAGGCTGAGTCGCAGCCCATCAACCAACACCCCACGGGGACAACAGCCGCCACCGTTTCACGCGTCCGCGCCCTTTACGACTTCGTCCCAAGCGAACCTGGCGAGCTCGAGTTCAAGAAAGGCGATGTCATTGCCGTGCTGGAATCTGTTTTCAAGGACTGGTGGCGCGGCAGCCTGAAGGGCAACACGGGCATCTTCCCCTTGAACTACGTCGAGAAGCTCACAGATCCTACCCCGGATGAGCTGCAGCGCGAAGCTCAGATGGAGGCCGAGGTGTTTGCAGAGATCAAGAACGTTGAGAAGTTGCTCACGCTACTAAGCACCAGTAACACCGCGCCCAGGGAGGAGGACAACGAGGAGATCTCCAAGCTTTATCACCAAACTTTGGCTATCCGACCCAAGCTGATCAAGCTCATCGAGAAGTACTCGCAAAAGAAGGACGACTTTACTCAGCTGAACGAGAAGTTCATCAAGGCAAGGAGGGACTACGAAGCCTTGCTCGAGCAGTCCATGTCGCACCCACCAGGCCCAAGCTATCCTCAATATGCCCATCGGCCAGCTGTGCCCGGGCAAGGAGGATATCCAAGTATTCCCCAAGGATACGCTCCACCAGGACCGCCTCAGCATCTGCAGCAGCAGGACCCTCAACGGTATTACACACCCGGCCCTCAAGGACCGTCTCCCCAGCAAGGTATGCAATAGTGATAAGTCTTGTCGAGGCGCGGCTGACATGTTGCAGAACAGCCTCCTTACCAGGCTACGTCACCTTCTCCTAACTTCCAACGACCTCCACAAGGCACACCTGCAGCTCCTTTCTATCTGCAAGGCGCTGAGGTACCCCCTCATGCCGCAGCTCCTCCGGCCCAGCAACACTATCACCAGGGCGGTCCTCCACCTGCTCAACAACAGTATCCTCAAGGCGGTCCTAACCCTGTACAACCGCAGTACCCTCAGAGTGGCCCGACGCCAGTTCAGCAGCAATATCCTCCTCGAGACCAGCGATCTCCATTATCCTCAGTGGCTGCCGGAAAGCAGCCCGCTCCGCTTACTACATCCTCGCCGCCACCACAGCAATCATATCAAGCATACTCGCATCAGCCACAGCAGTCGGGCCCGCGGCCGCAGAGCACGTATGGCAACCCGCAAGAGCTTGCCACGTCAGCCTACGACTCGCCTGTCCAGTCTCACCAGCCGGGTCATGACCCCTATTCAGCATCGGTGTACTCAACAGAAGATCCATATGCAAGCAGCCCGACGGCTCCTTCAGCGCCTGCTCCATCCGCACCCTCCGCACCTCCCCAAGGTGTGCCAACACCTCTAGCTTTCCCATCAGCCCCATCGGCTCCGTTGGCTCCGTCAGCTCCTCCGCCACCCTCGCAACCACAATATACCGCTTACAGCCCTCTTCAACACCAACAACATCCATCATATGACGCACCTTCTGCACCCACAAATGCACCCCCACCAGTGCCAACGGCATCTGCACCTCCCCTCCCATCCCCAGATGATGGCAGCAATGATGTCTTGTCACCCCCACCGCTGCACCTAAGCGGTGCGGCTTACGATTCCCGGAATCATCTACCGAGCCAGGCTGGACACCAGGGAGGCCAGTCCCAGTATAAAGCGTATGCCCCACCATCAACAGCGGGTGGAAACAGCGAGCCTAGTGCACCGCAAGACTTTTACCGGCAGAGTGCTTACTAGTATCATATTGCTCGGGAAGAAGCACGGCCAAGCGTGGGAACAGGTCGATGACGCAAGCAATGCATGGAGAATAGACATATGGGCATTTTGTTATTTGTCATCCTAGCGTCAGTTTTGATCGGCTGTAGTTTCATTTCTGGAATTTTGTCTACTTAGGTAGAGCACCCATTTTCACCCAGACAGGCATGCGGACACAGCCGGTCTCTTCGTAGATCATACTATCTGTACCATGTGTTCATCATTGACCCCTCTAAATTGTAGAGATTTCTGTGACTTGAAAGGTATATGCACTCTGAGCATATGGACATTGCTGGTTTGCTAGTGGTGGGGATCATTGAGCAAAACCGTGGTCAAACTGGTCTGAGAGCTGGTGGAGGCGAGTGCCTCCTAATCTGCAGCAACGCAATCTGCAGCCTCGTTGTTTGCTCGAATTGGACCACATGAAAAGTTGGTGACCAAAAAACTCCTTATCTTGAAGTCTGCATCAGGCAAGGCAGTTTGTCTCAAAACAACAAGATATAATTTACTGCCAGACCAGAGGAACACCCATCTAATCTCATTTACCCATGGAAATAGAAAGAAAAATTCTCTTTCTTATATTTCTTCTTTATCCGTTTCGATTTGCTCGCGGTCTGGTTCTTTTCATTCTTCGCTTCTAATCACCTGTTCATTAATCGCTACGGCCGATCAGGCAGATGGACTTGGTTGCCTTTTGTTCCCGTGGCACCAACGCCTTCATTGGAAGCCGGTCGTCCACGTTGTCATTCATTTCTCTTCATTGTCTTTGCCAGAAGATACTCGCACTACCCGTCAGAAGTCTGGGAAATGACTCTCAGGAACCACGGCACGGGCATACCCTCTGTTCTGAACATGTTCTTCCGCTCTACTGGTGCCACTTATTTATATAAAGGTGGCCTGACAGCACTGATGGACGCAAGCACCATTCAGCTTTATGTGTAGCCATGGGTATCTCTGGTGGAAGTGGAGCTTTCATATATTCATGTCACCTTCCCCCCTTTTGGCTGCGAGAAGACTCTCGCACCCACGGCAAAATATGTCTGCGAGATTCATTCAATCAGGGCACACATGTCCGTGGAATGGGCACTGCACCCCTCTGTACATGGAATGACTTTGTATTATCTCCTGTAGGGCGGCTTGATTGCTGGCTTCTTGGCCGCCAAGGGTGTGATGTTGATTTTGCTGTCCTTGACGTTCCCTTTCAGATAATGGATATGCACAGCCTCAACGCCATGATCATTCCTGTCGAGATCTGCTCGATTGTTTTTGGTTATACCTATCACTTCATATTATGTGGACTTTGTGATAGCCGACTGGGATATTGACGCCGACTATGCCCTTCCCATATGTTCTCATGTTTTGCCCGGGATAGGCATTCATTGTTGCCAGCGAGCGATGTGTTAGTGGAAGAACTCTCATACATGTGGAAGACTGAGAGGCATCTGCACCGGAACGGTTATTTGCCTTTCCTAGGAGGACCCTGCCAAACTCAGATGACCTTATTCCCCCTCCCATTTCCGGCTTACACGATTGATAGCAGGAGAGCTATCTCGCTCGAGCAGATCGTTGGATATGGCATGTGCTCTTCTCTCCTCCCCTTGAGGAATAGACTCCCGGCAGCACTGTCAAATACAACACAGCTGATTGCCTGTGCGCGCTGGAGATTGGTGATTCTTTAGTCGTCTTTGTTCCTCTCGCACATCGATTGCATGTTGTGGAAGTTCTCCTACACGCCCAAATTCAAAGCTTCCGAGGAAGTTGCTGGTTAGAAAAACTTCTCCTTGACCGACTACACGAGGAGCATCAAGACAGAGCACCCCTGGAGATGCTTGAATGGCATTTCCCCTGTACGTCAGTGGAACGGGCGGGTCCAGCTCTTGATCATGTAAGACTTTGTGTCTCCTTTTGCAGGACATGCCCGCCGGATATCTAGAGCTTTTCGATCTTTTTATTGGCATTCAAGATCAACTAGGATCTATACAGTCTGATCATGTCTGGTCCATCTGCAACAGCTGCGGCGGGAATCCCACGTGTTTCCGGCTTGACAAAGAAGGACCTCGTTTTGGCATGGAGCCAGGGACAGTGTCGCCGGCGCCAATTATCCTCCACACTTTACGCGCTATAGTTTGAAGCCATTGGTAGCCCATGGTGGAATGACGACCAACCGCTTCAGGTCTGGGTGGCCGTTCCCAGGACACGGTGGGTACAATAATACCTACGGAGAATCACTGAGAATCCTTATTACCAGCCCCCTAAAGAACTACACCGTTACGGTAACATAAATGGCGTACCCCTTGGGTCTAGAGGGTCGAGATGTAGCGACCACGGACTTTGGAATGGCTAGCCCTTGAGGCAAGAATTGGTATCACACTCAAAAGATGTAGCTTACCACGTCCTGTCCCCCTGGGGAGGTTGCACCGGTTGCTTCGCAGCCCTCACCTCGACGTTAAACGATACAAACAAACTGGGTGGCCGTTGAACGACCGGCGCCAACTGCTAGGGAGGCTCTGGGGGACAATCTATGGAGCAGTCGTCATGACTTTATTGGAGTAGTGTCAGATATTCTGCTCCGCAGTAGATATCATATTACGAAGCCGTGCATGGTTTGCAAGAAACTCTTTCCGTTACGAGTTTCTTAACGGCTAAGTTCGTGCGTTGGGCTACTTTGAAAACTGTAGGGTGACTGGCACTCGAATTTAACCAGGTTCCATGTCTGCGGCCTGACAAGAAGCGCAGTCTTGTTGGTGCTGATGGGCCTTCACGCTTCCAGGCGATGCGTTGCCTCTGTCTAGACTCAGGCAAAGATAGCATCATGGATCATCTTGTTCTGCACCTCGGGAACTGGTGGACTGTCTCAACAGCATCTAGGGTGTTTGGTAGAAAATGCCACAGAGTCGACTCAACCGGGACACCGCCACTGCTGACACAAACAAGGCCCGAATCACTCACTCCCTGCGACAACTTTCCGTCTTAGACATACGCAGGGTGAGTTGGCGTGGCGATAACCAAGAAATGTATCTTCACTCGAAAGGAGGGCGATTGTGGCGAGACTTGTCCCCCAATCGTCTTCATTTCATCCTTGAGTAGTGGACATATCGCCACCAGTTCGCAAGTGCAATGCCTAGCTTATATAGAGATGCGTCTTAAAGCAATGGATCCATGTCGGGTCCTCTAAGAATGTGGGAAGAGGAATTGCTGAAGGATGGTTTGATATCCATGGCGACGTATGGGATCAAGAGAAGACGATAGTGCAATTGCCCTTTATTTCTGGCTTGTAGAAAAGTCTCATTACCTACATTCTTTGCGGGGATTCCAGCGCATCCGTCGTCACGTTGTATTATCTGGGCTCAGAAGAGCTAGCGATGAGCACTCTACACACACCTCTCACTTTTTCTTCTTTTTTTTTTTTCCCCGCTTGGCCTTGGCGTAGACAAGAGCACAGTTCCGGGGGAAAGTACACTTATATGATATGGGATATAGCCGAGCATTTTCTAGGCTGTCAATTCAAATCCCATGTCCCACTTACACGATTTTCTATCTTCTTTCTTTTGCTTGTCACTGTGCCTCACTGTCTAAATAAGCACAATCAACATTTATGTCGTGGATTAACGTCGCTAACTTCATAGCGAGATCCCATCGAAATCAACCACTACGACCACTACGCCGTATTTGTTTCGCCATCTTCAGAGCTTCGCCTAATCTTTCAATTCCTTCAACCAACTCGTCTACTTCATGCCATGCCCAACATAACCGAGCTCCATTAATGTACGTTTTCGACCGTGACGGGTGCTCTGAGTTGTCGTCGCCAACCGTGAACAGCCCACCAGGTGCTATGCGAAGATTGAATTGCTCTAACGCCAGGCTATGAATTGTCTCGATACCTGGTAGTGAGCCATCTTCGGGAAAGAGTACATATAGAAAGAAACCCCCAGCAGGTTCTGCACTCGGATTGCCCAGCTTGTCTGTCACTATTCTCACGCCGTATGGATACAGATACTGTCTGATCGCTGCTACCATGGTGTAGTATCGCTCCCGGTAGGTAGGTATCAACACGTCTTTAACATGACGCTGCAGGCTGTTATTTGCAAAAAGCTGTCCTAAGATTAGTGATGCCATATGTGCTTGGTTCCCGCCCGAAGCACTTGCACCCCTATAGAAAGTCAGCACGTGGTTCTGGATCGCGACGTAGGTATCTTACACGCGACTCAATGTCTTCACAAACTCTGTTGTTCCTTCCATCCACCCGACACGCACACCAGGAGCGACGATCTTCGAGAAAGAGCCATTGCTGATGGCATGGCCGAAGGCGTCCTGGCCTGGTAACGATCGATCGACATCCACGAGACGGGGAGGACATAGCAGGTGCGCATCCTGACAATTGCAGCCCTCCGTTGGACACCATCGGAGGACATCATAAACATCGTCGGTCACCAGCAGAACATCGTGCTTCCTCGCAATACGGACTAGCTCCTTGCGATCCTCTAGTGCCATGGTCCTTCCGCTAGGATTTGAGAACGTGGGCACCATATATAAGATGTGGCGATAAATCTTGGGATAGCCATTCCCTGAGGTCTTGTTCGGCGGGGCTTCTCCAAACAGGGTCGACTTTTTCTCAGAATCGTCAAGCGCTTGCCTCAAGAAGTCGAGGTCAGCGCCCTCCTTGCCCTCTGGCACAGCCCGGATTCGTCCCAAAAAGCCCGCATCGCGAAAAATGGGGCACGCAAGATGGTATGTCGGCTCGACCACCCATATCGTCCGAGTATACCCCGGATCAGCAAACTTCTGCAGAATGGTGGCCAGTCCGTTGGAAGCGCCGTTCGTAACAAGTATACGTTCCGGCGAAATCAGCCCCGCCGTGGGTTGGTATTCATCCGAGAGCCAACCAGCAATGTTGGCTCTCAACCCGGATTCTCCTTGTCCTGGCCCGTACCGTAATTGTTGTTGGATGTCGGGACTAGCGAATACCCTAGCCGCTGCCGCTTCCAGCTCCTTGGCTGGGTGAAGACGCGGCGTGGGCCATCCTCCTTGTAGATTGATTTGTGTCTGCGGAATGCCGTATTTCAAGACCATTGTTGCAATCTTGACACAGCAGCTTGAATTGTACGAGTTAGTAGGTGACTGGGCGCGACCTCCGTTGGCGGTGGCTCCCCGTTTCCGGAGGTGGGTTCTGCGGGTCATGGTGGAGATGCTCAATTTCGTGATTGATTCGGCGTATGGATACATTACTAAGCTGTGCAATATAACAGTTTACCCAAGCATGCAACTCGAACACCTTCTGATTGGACGGCGGCTATACATTCTGCTACACTCTATACCACTGACTGCGTCTTTTGAATATATTGAAACCGAGTGACTTTTCAGGTTATTCCTTATTACATCAACGAAGTTCATTTGCAAACAATCAAGCCCTTTAGTACCCAATACTTGACTGCCATTCGACGCTGAGCCCCTCAATATAAATGAATAAATAAGAAAGAGCTTCCGGGGGCTTCTTCTACAAAGGATGTGTTGTATTAATGTGTTTAGATATGGAAGTTGATATTACAGTATTATATCAGACGCTGTCTTATACACCCTTCTTCCGTGCGACCCAGTCCACTCTGTAGGTGAACATACGTGGTCCTTTTCCCTTTATTCGCCATCCACATCTCACGCATGAAGATTGTGGATGAGGCCTGAGGTTACGGCATGTGATACAAATAAAGTAATCGTGGACACGGAGTCCTCTCCAAGGGCTTATTGATGCCGGAGACTTATTGACAAGCTCCATGCCTCCCGCCATTGGAAATCTCCACTTTCGTGCTCCAAGAGCTAATGATTCCAGGCTTGCCCTTCGACCTTCGTGATGGTCAAATTCCATTGTGAATCTTCGGAGGTTCGGAAATCCTGAGAAAATCGATGGCCATCCCTCAGTCAAACTTTCGAGATCCTTACTGTCGGCCGTTACCATTTGTGTTTGTGTCATGTCTGACATGGAAGTTCGAGGCATATATGGAGTGACCGACAATGATTGGTTGAAGTGCGTCATTTGCTGGGAGGATACTCTATTGTATAAGGGTCTGATAGTGATGGTCAAGTCTTCGAGGCTCGAAGCGATGGAGCTCAAGTGCTCGGCTCGGAGACAATCGTGCCTTCCAGCCTCCAATGACAAGCTCTGAGCGAAAACGTGAAGATTGACAACGTTCGCACCCGTTGGCGGTACGAAGCATAGCGCCCTGTCTCGACTTTTCTCATTTGCCGAACCTCGATGAGGGCCATGGAAGACATAAAACTTGTGCGTTTTGATACGGTGCAATAGCCGATGGGTCTCGTTACAAATACGTTTGCAGGTACAAAGGAGGTCAAGTGGAATGGTCATACGCGAAGTACAGCCAGGTCGAATCCAGGGAGGAACATCCATGTCATATAGCGCCCAATGACCTCGTACGTTGGTCGACGATTCGAGTGAGGTGTCTTCAAAGTCTTCGTCTCCAATCCGCTTCACAAAACGGCCACCTGGGACCTCGACCTCTGCCAGAGCACAGCTGTAAACCATCCGGCGGATCTCTGGAGGCAAGCGAAACAATAGTGACTGCTTCTGGGAATGGACATCAATGGTCGCATCATGTCTGGGCCAGGCGAGTGGCATTTCGCCGGTTTGAGTCTCGTTGAGGGTACTCATGGTGCAAGATCCGACCTGGGGCTTGCCAACCAGCTATAATACGTGATGACTATCTAGGTTAATTAGGTTGTACAGTGAGGTACTAGACCAGGTGATTCGGCGGCGAGGTACTGCAGACAACAGTCGGCTCAGTTTCGCAACACATATCGGTCATGGCGGCACTGCGTCAAAAGAGTTCTGGACTGCTCTAACGTAGATGCCCTCATCGGGGGAGCGTGTCCTTATCTAGCCTGACCTACGTACGGATCCGTAGCAGGTTTGAGGGTGGACGAGACAAGCTCGGCTGGGGGCAAGTATCCGCGCACTAACAGCATCGCTAGACGCATATGCACCTAAGACGCATTGACCTGAAATGAAGCCCGTGAGGGGCACGGCAGCCTGAACTGGGTGGACCTCGCTGCTGGTTGGCCGGACATTATGTCATAGTAAACAAGCGCATTCAACACCAAGGACGCATTGTATATGTACATGAATTTAATTAAACGCGGTGCCAGAACGCGCAACACGAGATAAGAGAAACCGGACGGTCAACATTGGGTTCGCATTGGCATCGCATGTAATGTCCCGGCGTACATTTCCTTGAAGCGTGTATAAATACTCCAATCGTTTCCAACCACAACATCGGACAGCGTTGCAGATTTTACAACGGGCTAGCTAGTTGCCCACGGATTCTGAAAAATCGGCACCTCACAAGCCTGGTGCCGACTTCTACCTTCTCACAATCTACGATACGCTACGGTCACACTCTAGCACCTTTCAAACCGCCAAGCTGGAGCGAGACAAGAGCCCCAAGGGTTTCAGGGAGAGTCTGAAGGAGGGGCTGAAGGAAACATTCAAGGAGGGGCTGAGGGAACTTTTGCACCCACGATCACGATCACCAAGTCCGCCGCCCAGCATGGTTCGCGAACACGCTCCTCCGTCTCTTCCACTCCGGCCGTCGAGTCACGCCGGCAACGCTGGTGCCTCGTCAAGTCAGCTCAACCAAGAAGGCGACAAGCCACGCCCCTTTCAGAGCCACAACGGCTTCGGTCCTATCGCATCCTCAAGTCGACCAAGTTCACAAACAGGCCGGCCTCACCCAGCCCAAAGCCACCATGGTGCTGCCTCCACCACATCCAACAACACTTCGGTTCCGACACAAAGACCTGCGGTGAAAGCCAGCGCCTATGGTACCAAGACTTCGATGGACGACAAGTATGCGAATCTGTTTATCCAACCCAAGTCGCGACCCGAACACCACCGCCCAACACGGATAAACGGTCCGTTGGGCCCTTCTGCCAAGGATAGAAAGCCCCCGGCCCCGCCAATGTTCACCACCGTGGGCTCCTCCGGCAATCCTATCTCCGTCGCCGACTCCTCACCTCGGACGACATACACCAACCCCAACTTCTTCTCGTCTCAGTATGTAGACCCGAAGAAGGCGAGTGCCGACCTCAAAGCGCTCATCGAAGGCTCCTTGGAGGACGAGGAGGAGGACAAGGTCGCCGACGACAGTCATGATAGATCACAAGTTGAGGGACTCAAGGTCAGATTACTGCCTCACCAAGTAGAAGGCGTAGAGTGGATGAGGGGCCGCGAGCTGGGCCCAGTCAAGAAAGGCAAAGTCCCCAAGGGTGGCATTCTTGCCGACGATATGGGTCTCGGCAAAACTCTGCAATCCATCTCTCTGATCCTCACCAACTCCAGACCCAAAGACTCGCCGAAAATGCAAGGGGTTGAGAAAACCACCTTGGTTGTTGCGCCACTGGCTCTCATCCGCCAATGGGAAGCAGAACTGAAGGAAAAGGTCGACGACTCTCACAAACTCAAAGTCCTTGTTCACCACGGCCCACAACGTACGAAGCGATTCGAAGACCTGAAGCGCTATGATGTTGTCATCACAACTTACCAGATCCTGGTTTCCGAGCATGGCCATTCGAACGCTTCGGTGAAGGCTGGTTGCTTCGGTCTGCACTGGTACCGTGTCATTCTCGACGAAGCCCACACGATCAAGAACCGCAATGCCAAGTCGACCAAGGCATGTTATGACCTGCGCACCGTCTACCGTTGGTGTCTCAGCGGAACCCCCATGCAGAACAATCTGGAGGAGCTGCAGAGTTTGATCAAATTCCTCCGCATCAGTCCGTATGATGATTTGAAGGAGTGGAAAGAGCATATTGAACTTCCGATGAAGAACGGTAAAGGTGACGTTGCAATTCAACACCTGCACAGTGTCCTACGCTGCTTCATGAAGCGGCGGACGAAAGACATACTGAAAAAGCCCGGCGCATTAGATGTTGGTGGCAAGAAGTCCGTCGGCAAGGATGATGAAGAAAAGAGTGCAACCTCGGACTTCAAAATTACCGAACGCAAGGTTGTTTCTGTGCAGACTGTATTCTCGCCGGCCGAGCGACGGTTCTACGATCGTCTTGAGGCACGGACGGACAGAACGCTCGAGACAATGATGAAGACCAAAGGTAAAGTCAGCTACGCTAATGCTTTGGTCCTGCTGCTGCGGTTGCGACAGGTCTGCAATCATCCCAAGCTGGTCGAAGGCAAGCTTGAAAAGGACAAAGAAGCATTGAGCACAGAGTCGAAGACCAAGAAGGGCGATGCAGACGTGGATGCTCTCGCGGACTTGCTTGGTGGTCTGGGTGTCGAGGCCAAGCACTGCGATATCTGTGGTTGGGAGTTAGACAGAGACAACCGTGTCCAAGGAAAGGAGATCTGCAAGTCTTGCTTCGAAGACCTCGAATATTTCAACAACCATGAAAACGAGGGCGCCGAGGTCCCGCAGAAGGTCAAGAAGCCAAAGGCGAAGGTAAAGAAGGTCATCAAGGAGAAGGTCAAGACAGAGCTTGTCAAGAAGCCTGTGCGTAAACCCAGAAACCGCACGGCAGTTCTCGACAGCGATGACGAAGAAGACAACTCTATCGTTAGGCCAGCTCGCAAGCCTGCGAAACGGAATGCCATCCTCGACAGTGACGACGAGGAGGCCGATGGGAGCTGGCTTGTCTCTGGGGACGAGCAAGGTTCTCTGCGTCTTGGCAAGGCTGGTGGCACAGATGATGAGAACGCAGAGGGTGAAGGCGATAGCATCAACACCCGTGACTCAGACAGTGATTCTGAAGATGACGGAAGCAACCTGGACAGCTTCATTGTCCATGACGAGGAGGATGTAAAACCTGAGGGCTTGCAGCGAGCTTCAACAGATGCCGAGTCAGATTCCGAGGATGAATTTGAGTCTATATCTGTCATCAAATCACAAGTGGAGGCCGAGAAGGCCAGAGCAGCTCTCAAATCCGAAGAGGCCGACAATGACTCGGATTCCGAAGAAGGTATCTCGGCCTCTGAGTTTGAGTCGGACTCTGACGCCGACCGATCTCTTAACCCCTTTTACTCTCAAACACGCAAGAATAAGGAGAAGACTCCACTTGTCCTAGCCTCCGCCAAGATTCGGCAACTCATGACAATTGTTCACAAGGAGGTTGACGAACACAAGTTCATCGTCTTCTCCCAATTCACCTCGATGCTTGACATCGTAGAACGCTTCTTCAAGAAGGATGGCATCCGGTATACACGGTATGATGGCGGAATGAAGAACGACGCACGAGAAGCCTCCCTCGACTCCCTTCGCAACGATCCCCGCTGCAGAGTCCTGCTCTGCTCCCTGCGCTGCGGTGCCCTGGGTCTCAATTTGACGGCCGCGAGCCGAGTCGTCATCCTCGAGCCCTTTTGGAACCCCTTCGTCGAGGAGCAAGCCATCGACCGTGTGCACCGTCTGACGCAAAAGGTCGACGTCGTGGTCTACAAGTTGACCGTCGAGAACACGGTCGAGGAGCGTATTCTCGAGCTGCAGGAGAAGAAGCGTCTGCTGGCAGAACAGGCCATCGAGGGCGGCATGCGCAAGGAGGGAGTCAACAAGCTCGGCGTCAAGGAGATGATGGAGCTCTTCAGGCATGTAGGCGCCAGTGCCAGGAGCGGATTCGTCGACGACAGGACTGTGGCACAGGATGTGGGACACTACATCAGAAGGAAGCCTAGGGAGGAGAACAGCGTATACGGGAGACGGTGGTAGGAACGGGATTATGAAGAGGATTACGTGACGAAAGTGGGATGATCTAGGGATTGAAGAAATGAAGGGCATGAGGCAAGGCGGTTTTTTCGGCTGGCGTTTCAGGATTTGTTTTGTTTTTTGCTCGTATCTTAGGTAGACTTACCGAGATACAAGTCGTACATCTGTGTTCTATGAGAGAACATCGTGGTTTTGGCGCGCACAACACATTTGGAGATCAACGATATATGTTCCTCTGCGATGATGCATGTGATAATTATTGTTCTATTTCAATTTCTTCTGATGTGGCCATCTCCGAACTCCTGGGCTATGCACGAAACGCAGTTGCAATGACTATTTTTCTCCTCCTCCTGCTCCTCCCCCACCCCTTCAAAAACCTGCTGGCCCACTGCCGCCTCCTTCAGGCCCATCAACATAGGGATCAAATCCCATCTTCTTGGCAGCCTCTGCCCGTGCTGCCCAGCGCTCTTTCCCGTGAAGCCCGCTCTCGGACGCCGACTCATCCAAGTAGAACTTCAACACATGATCAGGGATAGAGAGATGTGTCATCTGCTCGAACTCTTGCAGACTAGTTAGGCGGAGCAGCATCTCGAGCAGCGAGAGCGAGGTTCTGATCGCGCCGAACGGGGAGCGCTCTATCGTCGTGGGGGAGAGAGGTGCGGAGTCCTGGGCTCGAGGCTGTCTCATGAGCTCTGTGGAGGTGGAGAGGTCGACATCCTCGTGGCCGTTCGTGTATGCGTACGAGTGAGAGCTCGAGGGCGGGGAACTCGAGCCCGTGTTCGAGGCCACCCTCATCCGCTGGAGCTGGGTGATGAGGTTCTTGTCCACCGAGGTCCTCGATGCTGCGTGCGGCCTGGGCGTCCTTGGTGCGGATGATGCACCATCCTCGTCCGTTTCGCGTTCTTCGTCTTCATCATCTGTGGAAGAGCCTGAATCATCGAACTCGAACACTTCCATGGCCATCCACTCGGGGTCAATGTTATGAGGTATAGTCCAGGGACAACCGTTTGAGACATTCGAAGGTTTTAGAGGCGGGTTAACAAGGCCTTGCTGGGGTGGCTGAGAGACTTCGTCTGTCACCTCCGCTGCTTGGCTCTCTTCTCGAAGCTGGCGATCGATGTCATCCTGCGGACTTGGTTCCGAAAGAGTAGAATCGGAGACAAAGCTGGCCTCCTCGATGCTTTCTACAAGGTGATGTTGCTGCTCCAGCACCCGGAAATCAGCAGTATCGGTCGCAACATGGGTTTCATGTACTATCTGTGAAGTGTCTCTTTTAAGCAACAACACAGGATTGCTTGACGCGCCATCTTCGTTATTGATGTTCAAAATCCTGCCGACATCAGCGTAAAACATTTTCGATATCTGACCGACGGGCACTACTTCTCGGACCCCGGCAAGAGACATGCCATCGTAAGGCCCTGGCGCAACGTTTCCGTCCTCAAACGTGTGCACGCGTCCATCGTCCAGGTCTTCAACAATCTGCAGCTGATACGCGTAACCGGTCGACTGTCTATGGCCATTCGACTCAAATCCTTCGTCATGGAGCTGGTTCGTAGGCACACGATACAACCTGACTCGGGACTTGTGTATGACTTCCTGCCACATTGGCTTTCTCTGGCCCTCTTCGACTCCGTAAGCCTCGCCGTTCTGGGCGAAAGCGTGTCCCCGGAAAAGCATATACAATGACAATGTGAAGTCCGGTCCGATCTGCATAGGACGACTCGGGGCAAGAACAAATTGTGAGTCGCCGACGTTGACTACCATACTTGCTTGAAGTAGACGCGATGGTGAGAATGAGGCTTGCTCGGGCTGGATACCCCCTATAGCAGACACCCACAGGTTTATAGACGGAATCAAGTCGTCTATGCTGGCCATGAGCTGTTTCGTCTCTGTCAAGATAGACCGTAGCTCAGCCCCGCGGTCCTGTGATGACGGTTTCTTGCCCATGGAATGGAGCTGCTCTTCCAGAGTAGCTGCATCTTGATATCTGGCGGTCAAGGCGTCGATCTCATCTCGAAGCTCTCTCCCTACTCGCACAACAGCTTCCAGTGCTGAATTGCCACGCGTGTAGCGGAACTCGATTGACTCCAAGATAGGTGACACAAGCTAGAAAGTTGTCAATACTGCAAGTCTATAAAAAAGTTGGAATAGTTGAAACGTACTTCGATTTTCCGAGCAAGGCGCCGTTGCAACGCAGCCAGTTCAGCTCTGAGAGGGTGGTCATCGACGGTCTGGATGAGTGTGAGGCTCAGAAAGAAGAAACGGAACAGGGAGCCAGCGCAGGAGGCTTACCTTGAGTAACCGCGAACCTTGTTGTATCACTAATGTGGAAGTTAGTGCCAGGCAGGAACGTATAGCATAACTCGTTGCGTGGTAAGAAACGCGGGCCAGAAACGCATCCATGGCTTTTTAGAGTCGACGCCAGCACTGGGGTCATGCCTGGTTGTCTTGTTTTTTCCGTGAAGTGCGAGTTGGAGTCAGAACACATCCAGATAGAAACATGAAAAATGGTAGAATAAAAGAGAAAAGACAAAAACTCGTCAAGAGTTTCCAAACAGCCTCAATCCTTTCACACCTGTCAGGGCACTTCACAACAACAAAGTTTGGGTTCTGTGCACGCCGTGCATGAATTCAATTGGATGCTTTGACAGAAACGTGTGAAGCTCCCCAGCAGGGTGGACTATTGCACAGTGTGCAGCTCACTCCAAGGCCGTCCTGACGAATCATTATATACCTTGGCTGCCTATTTTGGTGGACCATGCTAGGCTTCTGGCCACTGGATCTGGGGTTTTAGGGGTTTTAGGGGTCGATACAGTGCAAACCTGGCTTTAATCACAGTCTCAAGCTTGAAAGCCGTTGACAGCATCAGCACATGACCAGTCCATCTTAGCGGGGACCCGGGCACATCCTGTCAGAGGAATGTAAGAAAAGCATTTTGCAAATATTAGATAAAACATTCATCTGCTGTTGATGTGATTTACCGGAATTGAATATTGCCTGCAGCCCAACATTCAAAGTTTAATCGTCAATCGTCAATTATCAACCGTCAACCGTCATGGTGGGGCAAATTTCAGATGGCGGGAAGGAACAACCCCGCTGATTAGGCACAGCTGAACTGCCACCCGCCTCATCGGGCCAGACGGGTTGTAAAATCGAGGGGCTAACACACGTAGACATACTCATGAGAATAGTCACAGTTTCTCGAGCCGTGATAGATATTGAAAGATCTGTATTACCAACATTGCAGGGCGCAGAACTTAGGCAGCAGATGATGCGTGACTCATAAACCATGCTCATGTTGTAGGACATGTATATCTGAACTCGGTTGCATCGCCCATGTCCCCGTCCCGTCCCTGGAGCTACAGCTCTTTCCGAAAATTCCAAGCACCACACTTTGCATTTGAAAATTGCCCCGCATTGACCTGGAGTCGCTCTCCCTGCTTCTACAACCTCTGTGATCAATACCAGAGGACTCAGACTCGACTCAGACTCACACTGTTTCCTGACGAGTCTCTTCACTGAATTCGGACCGCTGCATAATAACATCAGGTCTTTCTTAAACGATTGTGGCCATGTCCGACCTCAACTCCTGGGAAGACGACCCCTCAGCGCAGGATGAGAACCTGTCGCGTCAGGCGCAAAATTTGAACCTCAACAACCAGCAGAGACAAGGTGGTTTCAACGCTGGCGGCGCATCATTCACTCCCGGTGCCGCCTCCTTCACCCCCGGTGCCGCTTCCTTCACCCCCTCCGCTCAGGCCTACGGTGGCTACCCCCAGTACGGCCAGCAACAATACTACGGCGGACAAGGCGGTTACCCTCAGTACGGCGGTCAAGGCTTCAGCCAATACCAGAACCAGGGCCAGGGCGCAGGCTACGGTCAGCAAGGCTTCCAACAAGGATACGGTATGTCGTGCTGTCGCCCTTCCCAGCCTGGCACATGATCAACTTATACTGACTAATAAATAAAAAAGGCCAGCAATATCCTCAGTACGGCCAACAACAGTTCCAACAAACCCAGAACCAGAGACAGAATCAGCAGCAACAAGCAGCCAAACCTACTCCCACCATCGCCAAGCGCCCAGATTCCGCTGCTTCCTCGTCAGCGACCGACAAGCCCACAGTCGAGAAGACTGGTGGTACAAAGATCCTGAGCATTGGAGGAGACGCTGCTAAGCCCACGGTCACTAAGGAAGGTGCTGCTAAAGTCTTGTCCATTGGCGTGCCCGCTCCCCCCAAGGATGAGCCCAAGAAAGAGGCTGAGGCTGCTCCTGAAGCAGGCAACAAGGCTACCGCTGCCAAGGCTGTCGAAAAGGCTGGAGAGACCACCAAGACTGCTAGCGGAAGGACATCGCCAACACCATCAGCTGACTCGGGTCGATCTAGCCCTAGCAGAGCCGAGGTCAAGCAGTCCAAGGCAGCGGCTGCTGCTGAAAAGCGAGAAGCCGACGCAGTCGCCAAGGCGCAATCAGCTGATGTCGATGAAGAGACCTTGAAGGACATGTACGGCAAAGAGCACGTCAACGTCATCTTCATCGGTCACGTCGATGCTGGCAAGTCCACACTTGGTGGTGCCATTCTTGCAGCTACTGGCATGGTCGATGAGCGTACTTTGGACAAATACAAGCGAGAAGCAAAGGAGCTTGGGCGTGAGACCTGGTACCTGTCGTGGGCTCTGGATCTCACCAAGGAGGAGCGTTCCAAGGGTAAGACAGTTGAAGTCGGTCGAGGATTCTTCGAAACCGAAAAAAGACGATACTCGATCCTCGACGCCCCTGGTCACAAAACATATGTCGCCAGCATGATCGGCGGCGCTGCCCAGGCTGACGTCGGTATCCTCGTCATTTCTGCTCGAAAGGGTGAGTACGAGACTGGTTTCGAAAAGGGCGGCCAGACCCGTGAGCACGCCATGCTAGCCAAGACTCAGGGTGTGAACAAGTTGGTCGTTGTTATCAACAAGATGGACGACCCCACTGTTGAGTGGTCAGAGGACAGATACAAGGAGTGTACGACCAAGCTGGCAGTGTTCCTCAAGGGAACCGGTTACAACTTGAAGACAGATGTTTTCTTCATGCCCATCGCAGCGCAGCAGCTGTATGGTATCAAGGACAGAATACCGAAGGGTGTCTGCAAATTCTACGACGGGCCATCTCTGCTCGAATACCTCGACGGCATGTCTACTGTCGAGCGTAAGCTCAACGCACCCTTCATGATGCCCGTGGCTGCCAAGTATCGTGACATGGGTACTATGATTGAGGGCAAGATTGAAGCTGGTGTTATTAAGAAGGGTATGTCCTTGATCATGATGCCTAACAACGACAAGATCGACATCACGGCTGTGTATACCGAAACCGAAGAAGAAGTCGGCATTGCCCAGAGTGGTGACCAGGTCCGCATCAGATTGCGTGGTCTCGAAGAAGAAGATATCCTGCCTGGTTTCGTTCTCTGCTCGCCAAAGCGTCTGGTCCACAGGGTTTCAGAGTTCGAGGCTCAGATCCGCATTCTTGATCTGAAGAGCATTCTTAGCGCTGGTTTCAATTGTGTATGCCACGTGCACACAGCTATTGAAGAGGTCACTTTCTCAGCTCTGCTTCACAAGCTGCAGAAGGGCACCAACCGCAAGAGTAAAGTACCTCCTTCCCATGCCAAGAAAGGCGACAGCATTATTGCCCGCCTACAGATTATTGGTGGCGCCGGATCAATCTGCATCGAAAAATTCGATGACTACCCTCAGATGGGCCGTTTCACCTTGAGAGACCAGGTAAGTTATCCATCACTCAAACACAAGTGCTCTAAATACGGGCTGAGAAAACTAATAAATTTCCCCAGGGCCAAACCATTGCCATCGGCAAGATCATCAAGCTCATCACGGATGAAAATGCTTAAACGACCACCGCATGACTTTACGAAGCACGAGATTGGGCCAAGAGTTTGTCCGGGACGACTATACCGTATTCGTGTGGCTAGTCTCATGAGAACAGTGTATGTACAACGAGCTACGGCAACTAAGATAGAAGTGGAAACGGGAGGACCACTATGGAAAATGCTGAAGATCCGGGGACCTAACGCGTCCAGGATGTTCAGAGCCAACTCAGTACTAGCCATCGTAGATAGAGGGGCTCGGCATTGCATGCCTAGCCTCGAGATAGTTGACTAGGCTGCCAAGTATAAACACGTCGCAAAAAGAACCAATAGCTCGCTCTCAACTTGGCCTAATCTGTTACTATACCTATATATATATTCCGTGGAATGCTTACAATATTTAGATATTATGTGGTAAGTGGTAGGTTCATATGTGTTACACGGTTGTCTTGCCAAAATGTACAACATTTCCACTAAATTCACCGAGATCAGACATGAGTTATGACATTTAAAACATACACAAGTATCTCGAGTGGTTGTGCGTCTCCTGGAATATCTCCCTATTCTGCGAGAAAATTTCATCGCCTTAGATTCTGGGCATCATGTTCAGAGTGATGAGTCACCGAGTATCAATATTTATTGTCGTGAACCAACGGAGCTGCTGTCAATGAATGATCACACGCAACAGTTGTGCGACTCTCTGGATCAACAATTTGTACAATTGTTATGGAAGAGGGACACCATTGCAGTTTGTTGTTACTAAGTTGTCAACATGACTTTTTGAAAGGATTGAGAACGAAGAAGCAGAGGACATAAGGTATGACGCTATCAGTGTCGACGATTCCGTAACTTACAGTAGGCTGTAGGTATGTCGCAGGGGTATGTGCGCTTGTGTCACTATTCGCTGGCTGTGGGGTCCGAGTTCTCCCGATATCGAAATAGTATACAAATTTCGGAATGATTCGGTCACCCCTGCAGCGAGTATACATTTTCGGGACATCTCGGGCAGCACAGGGCTGGTTTTCCATATTCGGGGGATTGCATAGCGATGGGGTAATATGCGGGGAGGGGGGCTGTAGGTGGGCTAGCGTCCGCCCGGCAATCTGTCAAGCATGTGAAGCATTACTTGTCGGGTTTCAACTATTGTGTGTTAATCAGTCTAGATTGCGCATAGATAGACTCGGAAGAACTCGGCACCGAATGACGACTGAAGATGGAACTGTGAGGCTATGTCTGAGGCGGCAGTTGCACTAGATACGCCCCCGGCTGAGCGGAAGAGTGTATAGCCAGGCAACCAGGGAAGCCAAATTTGCCCTGGTAACCTTTCTCCGCGAGCTAGGAAATGGGACGAAAAAGCTTGTCAGTTTAAGAGAGAGGGCTGGAACGGAATCGTTGCATTAGCTACATTTCCTCAACTGGGATCGCTGATGACTTCACAGTTTATAGTTGTGGGCACTACGTCTCGGTGTTATTGTGGACGAGCTGCACGCGATACCTGTGACAATGTCGTTTACACGGGCACGCAAGCCGCAATTTGTAGAAGCAATGGCGGCCTCCTGGCCCACTTCCGTTGTGTCGGGAACTTGGATCTTAGAACCTGTGTGAGTTTTGCCAAGCCGAGTTTCCCATGGGCGTAGACAAAAGTTTTCATTAAAACGAGCTCGTGACAGACAGCCACAACGGGGAGCTCATTTGTCGTGCGTACGTGCAGAGTCACGATGGTAACCCATCCCAGGCGCTCTGATAGTTCGGACTGCCCAAGCCAGACTTCCTTCCTAATGCCCTTGCCCTGACTTTACGTAAATTGTCCTTGTGGTTGACTCAATTTGCACGCTTTCCCGGACTGGCTTAAAGCATCTCATGAAATATCCAGATTTAGCTTGCAAATATTGAGCCGCTGATAAGCCCCAGGCCCCGCGCGGGTCATATCGGAGGTGAATCTTTGGGGGACCCATGGCGGGTGCGGGGCGCTGGGCTGCATCACCTTTGGCAGGGCTTGGGTCGTCATTGAGGACCGTGGAGTTTATGCAATGCGAGCGCTGGTCTACAATATGCAAATTTCTGGCTGACGGTGTTGGCACGGGCTGGGTTATTAATTATATCTATCTGTAAGCATCAGAATTTTCGCCAACTCAAAAAAGCACTTGTAAGACATCGATAGGTAGTACTGTATCAGGCATGTGAATAATCGTTGAAAGTTTGGGTGTATGCCAGCTGAGTGCCTGGGGCACCCCACATTCTGTCTACCCCTGTCATTATGAGTTACCGCTTGGTGGTCCCGGAAAGTCAGAGGGCAATCTTTGACACGAGACGGGTTGAGAGCCCCTGTCAAGCCACGAGAATGCCCCTCCTAACTCTCTTCGTGAAAACCGTTTGTAGATACTGATCGACGTTCCGGCTACCTGATATCGAAATCGAGATCCAACCACAAATACTGAAAGTGTCATGAACTACAGGAACAGCGAGAGAGCTCAGTATTACTAGATGAAGGATAATGGTATATCAATTCAAAGGCAAAAGACAAGTAAAGTTTTGTGACGAATGTTTCGAAAATGCACTACCTGTTGGTTCAACTTACGGCACGAGAAAGTGTAACCTGGGTTGACGGAACGTGGGCAATGATCTGGGGAAAAGTGGGCTGTATCCAGAGTCGTTCTCCAATCAGGAACTGGTCATAGTCAGAGTCCCGAATACCCACCTCCTAATACTGACAACGCAGTTGTTATCTAAAAGCATCTACACTGCTCATTATGTGTGCTCGCAGATCCTGATAATGGGAATCATTCTAGTTAGACTGTTTTACTATCCCGACAATTTACTAGATTTTGCATATACCATGTATCATCATGGCCAAAAGATAATCAATCATGCATGGCTATGTGCAAATTCCGGGGTTGCAGGGTCATTGCTCCGGTTTGAATTCGTGACCCAGCGCCCAATCACTATTAACGATGACTACTGACCTATTGGATGTGTCCATCTAGTTTCGGCTTCTCCACATCAGGTTTACTTCTTATATCCTCGGTTTCGGCCCATGTATTGGAGGCCCACGACTAACAAGTCTCAAGCCAGCATCGTCGTCCTGAATCGCCCGTGTATCACCGACAAGTGGATCTCACTATCCAGTCCTCATCGTTATCAGAGAAGAACCCAGAGTTTAAGAACCATGGCCAACCCCATTGCAAGAACAGCTTCTCCCATTCCAAGAACAGCTTCTCCCTATCCAGACAAATCCGTCACCGGTCCTCGTGGTCAGCAATTGAAGTCCGCAATCACCCATTCTCTTCTCCAGGATCGCAAGATGATTTCCAACAACAAAGTCAATAAGACAGCCCTCCACCCTGGTGGCATTGAGCCCCAGCAGGAGGTGGAACATACAGAACTTGAAATCGAACTTCACGACAAGGCACACATTGACTACGACCGAGTCGCCATTGTACGTCGGCTCCAATATTCGGAACTCGTATCTTGTACAATGCTAACGTGGTTATTGAACAGATTCACAACCCATCAGTCGCCGCGTTGTACGAAGATGCTCTTGTATACGAAGTCGGTTCAGCCATCGCTTCCAGCGGTGCCCTCACAGCATACTCCGGTGCGAAGACCGGTCGATCACCCTCAGACAAGCGAATTGTTAAGGAGCCATCGTCAGAAAACGATATCTGGTGGGGGCCCGTAAACAAGCCTATGGCACCTGAGGTACGATTCACTCTTCTCAATTGTTCTTTTCTGCCATCATCCCAAATCACAATGTCTCTCTGTCCGGCGGCATTCCCATGCCCTGTACTCCCCCGTCGTACAACACAAATCACTGCCCCACCACGCCTCACACATCCTCCCCGCAATGGTTTAGACGTGGGTTTCCGGCCATGGGGAAACCTTGCGTCACAATGAGAATTCCCTTCTGTGTCATTGGTGCAGGTCATAACCTCGGGACTTCAGAAATCTGGAAATCTCGGCATTTTGTGGGCGCTTGGGTTTGCAACGGTGCTGAATCTTAAACATGACCACGAGGAGTGTGTCCCAGTGGCGTCATTGCTGCAGTAGATCACTGCACCCCGCCTTTTCACAAGCCACACTAAACACTAGCGGGTGTACCTCACGTGCCTCCCTTCATCTTTACCATCACGCCTCAAGAGCATTCATACAATATTGTGGCTAACAACTTAATAATAGGTGTGGAAGATCAACCGCGAACGTGCTGTTGACTACCTGAACACCAGGACAAGAATTTACGTCGTTGATGGTTACGCTGGATGGGACGAGAAGTACAGAATCCGTGTCAGAGTTGTCTGCGCGCGTGCCTACCATGCCCTGTTTATGCGCAACATGCTTATCCGCCCTCCTCGTGAGGAGCTGGAGCACTTCCACCCCGACTACACAATCTACAATGCCGGTACTTTCCCTGCCAACAGATACACTGAGGGTATGACCTCGGGCACTTCAGTGGCCATCAACTTTGCCGAGAAGGAGATGGTTATCCTCGGTACTGAGTACGCTGGTGAGATGAAGAAGGGTGTTTTCACTGTTCTGTTCTACGAGATGCCTATCAAGCACCACGTTTTGACTCTTCACTCATCCGCCAACGAGGGCAAGGATGGCGACGTTACCCTTTTCTTCGGTCTGTCCGGAACTGGCAAGACTACCCTGTCTGCCGATCCCAACCGTGCCCTGATCGGTGACGATGAGCACTGCTGGAGTGATCGTGGTGTCTTCAACATTGAGGGTGGTTGCTACGCCAAGTGCATTGGTCTTTCTGCTGAGAAGGAGCCCGATATCCACGGTGCCATCCGCTACGGCTCTGTCCTGGAGAACGTCGTCTTCGACCAGGACACCCGAGAAGTTGACTACGATGATGCAACTTTGACCGAGAACACTCGATGCGCATACCCTATTGAGTACATCTCTAACGCCAAGATCCCTTGCTTGTCTGAAAACCACCCCAAGAACATCATCCTGTTGACTTGTGACGCTCGTGGTGTATTGCCGCCCATCTCCAAGCTCAGCAGTGCTCAGACCATGTTCCATTTCATCTCTGGTTACACCTCGAAGATGGCCGGTACTGAGGATGGTGTCACTGAACCGCAAGCCACATTCTCCTCATGCTTTGCACAGCCTTTCTTGGCTCTTCACCCCATGAAGTACGCTAAGATGTTGGCCGAGAAGATTGAGAAACACGAGGCCAACGCATGGCTCCTCAACACTGGCTGGGTCGGTGCTGGCTACACCCACGGTGGAAAGCGCTGCCCACTCAAGTACACTCGTGCTATCCTTGACGCCATCCACTCTGGTGAGCTCGCCAAGGTTGAGTACGAGACTTATGAGGTCTTCAACCTGCCTGTCCCCAAGACCTGCCCTGGCGTTCCTGATGAGTTGCTGAACCCAGCCAAGGCCTGGACTGCGGGCGAAGAGAGCTTCCAACAAGAAGTCAAGAAGCTTGGTGGTCTCTTCATTGAAAACTTCCAAAAGTACGAGTCGGAGGCTACTGACGACGTCAAAGCCGCCGGTCCCGTTGTTTAGACGTTTGGCTTCACAGCTTTTGTTTTTGATTTATCGATACCTGCCATATTTTATGAGGAAGGAAATGCCAGATTTGGAAGGGCCAATAGCCTCACGTTGGGAGAAGTATATATATCCAGGGAGGAGAGATTGGGGTTATCGAATTGGGACATAGCTCTAGTGCAGAGCTCACTGTACAACTTAGGTACTTGTCGGAATGGGGATGAAAAGTTCCGCAGAAAATTCTCGGACTTGTGAGGTACATTGCCGGAATAGAACAGTACCGGTTAAGAATGAATGAAACAGATTGGATAACCAGGTATTGGACATGCACATTGAATGCACAATATGTGAATTAAGGTCTCGGGACCGAATGTATGACTTGCAAATGCATTTCAAACGACGACTACTTCCTCGGAATGATGCATCACATGGATTGCTGTTTACGACTTGTCACACACGAGAGAGTGTTCACGTCTACGATTCAGACCATATCAGCGTGCCTCGTACATTTACATGCAGTATTTCGGTCGAAGGGAAGCCCAATTTCAGTCTATTAGGGTCATATATGTAGTCAATAAGATCTAACGAGAAATTCCCATGGTCTGTCAGGCTTTCCGAGGTTAAATTTCTATATTGACAGAACTAAAACATATGTTAAATAGAAAGATTATTGTGACAAGGCAAGTATGGAAACGGCCATCACATATTCCGGGCTAACGAAATACAAGAGTGAACCGATATTGCCACTCTAGTTGTCATCTTGTCCGACCTCAGCCATTCTGTCTTTGTCCGCACTATACTTCTTAGGCCATAAGGCAACTTACATAGGCAAGGAAAGCCAGCTTGTTCGCTTGACCACAGACAAGCATCATACTTGATTGATGTTCAATCCTGATAGCGATCATAGGGAAAATATGAGGATTCCTACAAGATAGGTTTGCACTACACAATACTGATCCCCCCTAGCCCTGCTAGCTATCTACATACCACTGGGAGAGGCTGACAATCGCATGATCATAATCGCGTAGTTAAGACAAGGATTAATGCAGAGCAGTAACAATAAATTAACCCCGCGATCACGGGTCGGAGAGTGCTCATTAGGTGAAGGTCCGTGCGCGTGCTCAAGTCAAAACCTTTCTGATTCTCGAAGCTACGGCCTGCTGTGTGTAGGCTAACGTTATTAGAATAGAACAGAATCCAAGCTCATGCCCCGCCAAAGTGCTCGTTCCTACAGTACCGACTTTACGGATCCGTACTTGCTGTACTACCGAGACAGGGATTTGACAATCAGATAATCGCATTGCAAGGCTTAATTGTTATTAAGTAAGGCTGTAATCCGTAACGGCAAGCGGGTTGTCACGCTACAGAGCTCTGTTCACCTACACTCTCGGAAGTTGATGCCAGTCGCATGATTTCATTTCCACTCTTCCACAGCCGGGCGATCATGACATACGCTCAAAATGGATGCAGACTGGGACGAGGTACGTTATACATCTCAATCTTCTGGCCTGAGAGCGGAGAGGACAGGGACAGGACAGAACGTGGTGTCGCGTCAAGCCAGCCTGATGCCCCGCGTCTCTGGCACCCTTCGCGCGCACCCTCACCCTATAATGGCTAGCTATAGTACGCCTCAGCTCGCCGATTGCTTTGAACTGACAGAATACCCCCTTGTCGCAGGTATCCCAGACACCCCTACCTCCTCCGGGACTTAGGGCGCATCACACTCCAGTGACGACGCTCGCTTTCGATACCAGCCAGGAGCTGCTCTGGGCCGGAAACGACTATGGAAGGGTCACGTCCTTCTATGGCACCAGCCTTCTCAACCAGTATACCTCCTTCAAGGCCCACAGCTCGCAAGATGGCAAGGTACAGCAATTGCTCTTTAGCGACAAGGGCGTCATTGCCCTCGGCCCGCGCGGCGTCCATATGGCTCTGCGAAGGGGGCCGCCCTTGTGGAACATCCGACACGAAGGCATGAAGGACCTGCGATGTATGACTTTCACCTCCAAGGGGACGGCCGAGATTCTCGTTGCCGGCGAGCAGGACAAGATGTTTGTCATTGACGTGAACAAGGGCGAGGTGACTAAGGTCTTGCCCGCTGAAGCACACTATAAGATTATGAGGAGGAGCCGGTACATCTGCGCCGCCACCACTGGTCCTGCCGTCCACATCTTGGACCCCCTGAGCTTTAGGGTGATCAAGGCGTGGGCCCCTCACGCCGGCATCATCCACGATATGGATGCTCAGCACGACTTCATCGTCACATGCGGTCTCACTCTCCGGTCCGGTTATTCCCAATCAGCTTACATGTGCGACCTGTTCGTTAATGTCTACGACCTAAAGAACATGGTCTCGATGAACCCAGTTCCCTTTCCCGCTGGCGGTGCCTATGTGCGCATGCATCCTAGAATGTCGACTACGAGCATAGTGGTATCACAACACGGCCAGATTCATGTTGTCGACTTGATGAATCCCAATACCGGAACTATCGTGCGCCAAACGAATCTGCTGTCCTTTCCCACTGCGTTTGATATAGCACCATCAGGAGAGGGTATGGCCCTTGCCGACGACAAATGCAACATTCATCTTTGGGGTTCCGTCAGTAAAATGCATTTTGCTGAAGTCCCGACCCCAATAGAATGGGCTGATCCTGAGACCCCGGCGCCAGATGTCGATTGGGACGATAAAACGTACGGATTTCCTCCCAACAATTGTCGTATTGGCTGTTGGGCAAAACTAACATGACTACAGGCCTCTGAATTCGGTCGGTATACCCTACTACAGGGAGACCCTGCTATCAGCTTGGCCGACAGATGGAGTCTATGAGGTAGGCGCGGCACCAGCAAGAGATGATCCTCATTTCTTGCGCAGCCTTCAGAGCAGAGATTGGGGTCTTTATGGCAAGAATACCAGAGCCCTCAAGCGCAACCAAGCCGAAGATACACGAAGACTTCAAAATACCAAGGAATTCGGCCTCATCAACAAGCCCAAGTTCCTGAGCGAACAGGCTCGCGAGCTAGGACATTCACCGGCTGGAACACCGGCACCAGAGGACGTTCCCAATGATCCCTTACAGGATGTAACTAACAAAGACAAACCACTGGAAAGCCACAAGCCCAACGTCCCAGAGCTATACCGGAGTATTGATATTCAGTACAGCAAATTTGGTATTGATGATTTTGACTTTGGGTATGTTCGACGAATGTAAAGAGTCATTTGGCATTACTGACTTTACCAGGTTCTACAACAAGACACCATACGCCGGTTTACAGAACCACGTTGTGCATTGCTATGCCAATGCCCTTTTACAGGTCATGTTCTTCACCCCTGCCCTGAGAAACCTGGCTCTACAGCACACAGCCTCCCAGTGTTACGATGAGCACTGTCTGCTCTGTGAACTGGGATTTCTATTCGATATGCTTTCCAAAGCAGGCTCGGCTCCGTGTCATGCTTCGAACCTGCTGAAAATAGTCAGCTATTACCCGCTTGGTAAGTCAGGGTTTGAAGAACCTCAGAATGCATATGTGCTAACATTGAGCAGCGGCCAACTTGAACGTACTCGAGGGGCGCTCAGGCGGCCAACCACGGTCTTCAATGCTGCAAAACTTATCCCGCTTTCTATTACCCCAAATTGTGAAGGACCACATGAGAACTGAACATTCAGACACGATGGACAAGGTAAGTTGCAAACTTCCTCTGAAAAAGTCAGCAACCGCTGACCTGCAAAGCTTCTCAAAACCGAAGCCACAAGTGTCATAAAATGTCATCTATGCGGAGTTGAAGCAAAGAAAAGCAATCCATCGTATTATCATGAATTGGACTTCAAAACAAGCGTGAGTATCCAGCTCCATGCACCTTGTTGCACAACTGACACGATGAAAAGAAGTCTGGATCTAGACATGCCAAGAGCGCTACAGTCACATTTTCTCAGATCCTTAAGAAGAGCATCGAGAAAGATGTGAGCCAAAAGGGATTCTGCCACAATTGTCGCGGGTACAAGTTGCTAAGCAACAGGAAAGTGACCCATCAGCTCCCAGTCGTGCTAACACTACATGCGGGTGATTTCCGAGATGTAGACCGAAGACTGTTGGCGACACCAGGATGGCTACCAGAAGAAATCGGAGTCATCATCGACGACGGCGCATTTTTCTGCTTTGAAGGTCATGAATTGAAGTCGCTGATAGACAGACAACAACGAAACCAGCTTCAACACAAATTGGTCGTGTACTCTCTTACAGCGCTCGCTGTTGATATTGACACTGGTATGAAAGAGAGTCATCTTGTTGCAATGGTAAACGGTATGTAATGCTCTGCACTCAGAGCAGGAAATGGCGCACTAATCATCACTGTAGTTGCTCATTCGGCAGAGCAGTCTCCTGGAAAGAACCAATGGTACCTTTTCAACGATTTTCATGTTGTCCCAGTTGCCCGTGAAGAAGCTCTCACCTTCAATTCTTCATGGAAGTTGCCATCGGTCATCACATTTCAGCAAAAGGAAGCGAACAACAAGATTGATCATAGTTGGAAAGAAAAGCTGGATGCCAGCCTACTCTACTACGACCTGAAGTAGGTCTCCTCCCCATAAAAGCGTTGCGCGCTGCTAATTGCTTTCCAGGCCCGACTTGACCGATAAGACTTACCGTACTCTCAATGTAGAGACAGAGAAGGTGTCGTCCGATACCATTATTGCGATTGACACTGAATTCGTATCGACTTCGAACCGCGAGATCGAGATAACTTCCGATGGCGATGAAAGAACAATTCGACCAACAGTGCACGCATTAGCACGAACATCTGTCTTGCGCGGCAGCGGCATAGACGAGGGCGTGCCCTTCATGGACGATTACGTCCACATCAAAGATGAGGTTGTCGACTACTTAACCCAATACTCCGGCATTGTACCAGAGGACCTAGATCCTAAGCGGACAAGCCATACGCTGGTGCCCTTGAAGATTGTCTACAAGAAGATGTGGATCCTGTTGAATCTTGGCTGCAAATTCCTTGGTCATGGCCTCAAGCAGGATTTCCGTGTCATTAACATACATGTCCCGCGGGACCAAATTATTGACACTAGCGACCTCTTCTTTGACTCGTCGAAGAAACGGAAACTCAGCCTGCAGTTCCTCGCTTGGTATCTTCTCAAGGAGGAAATTCAACTGGAAACACACGATTCGATCGAAGATGCCAGGACTGCTCTTCGTCTTTACAGGAAATATCAAGAATTCACCGATGCAGGCATATTCAGGTCGGTTTTGATGGAGATATACCAGAAGGGTTTCAGTATGAACTTCAAACCGCCTTCCAAGCAAGGCAATCTCGACGCCAACGTCCCGAGAACCGATACACCGCCTATTGATGGATCGACCGGAGGACCAAGCACGCCAGGCAGGAAGACCGGAGGAGGTATTGGAATGTTCGGTGCAAGCCCTAATTGGAGGGACAGCCCGGTCTCCTCGAAATTGAGATAGAGATTCAACTTCGCTGGGTGTCGCTAGGAGCACAAGCCAACGAATGAGCTCACACCTGATGAATTGAAAAGTCACATCCAGGCCGATACGTACACAAAGGTGAAAGAGAACGGAAAGAACCAAAATCAGAGGGGTAACGCCATTGATCGACGCTTTGGGGGTACTTCTTCACAGCAATATGCGACACGCGTGGCCGCGGCTCGGCCGTCATCTCTTTGGAAAACGACAACGGTGACGCCAGCCCAATTCACGCATCGTACCATGCCCCTAAGTCAAGAACCTGTCCCACGAAGTCGAATCTATACACCACATCTCCCCCAAAACCATTTCCCGAATGAAAACGAACGAAGAGGATGAGAATTGCATTTTGTAGCAGAGTCTGAGGGCAATGATAACTCTTGAGACAGATCATCGTGTACTTCTCCGTAATACGTTGCAGTACTCAGGTAGACAGTTAGACAGTCGCAGGTATCGAACGAACCCACACAAAGACTAGTTGCACTTGAGGTTGTCTCAACTAACAGTGAAAGAATCGAATTTCAATACAGACTGTACGACTAATCGGTGCCAAGTTAAACTCATATCATGTAATCGTGTCCTATTTGGTTATCTGCTGGCGCTGAATCATGCCACAAAGTCTTTGTTGATCACATGTGACCGGCTGTGAAATTTCTGCACTGATATCGACGCATACTGTAGATCAATTTTCCGTTATGAATAGATACACCGATATAATTTAGTCAATTTATGGGAGTTTAATGATGATGCTACTTATGATCGTTGTTACCGCACATCCCAGGGCCCACGCAAAATCGATAAATCGATGGCATCAGAACCAAGACGCCGAAATAGAGGCGAGTGCCCATCGAACCTCGAGATGTAGCGTGCCCCTTGTCCAAAATAATGGTTGACCCTTGAGAAAGAATACCGGCTCACTCTTGAGGCATCCGTACAGGAGGCGCTGTCTTTTTCTACGACCTGTGTGCTAATGTCCATGCCCACCCGGTGCCAGGTCTACCACATGGTGTATATCACGCAGCTCGGCGACAGTGGAACAACGCAGCTCCCGATGGGTCCCTGGGGGAGTCCCGGAGTCTCTACTAGGCCGCGGGCAGGGCGAAACCACGATAGGGTATACTAGTTATTTCCGTAGTCTGGCCGCTTACTGCCTTGGGTGCGAACGTGGTAAATACCTCGTGCAGGCGTGGTCAAGCACACTGTGTACCAGCTCTGCGTATGGATAGAAGGAGCACGGGTTCCCCCGGTGGAACAAAGTGGGTTCAGACTATACACAGTACATGGTGCGGCTGAGGCACTCGGTCGGATCTTGGCTTTTACTATAGATGTGGTCTATGAAAGAGCTCGGATAGCGCAGCTCAGGATTGGGGACTGGAGGGACGGGCAGCTCAAGCCAGTGGAACCCAAGGTGATTGGTTCTACATGGACGGATTGACGCTTCAAGTGATATGCCACGGTCTTTTGTCTGGGACTTCGAAGCAGGGAGGGTATTATAACCTCTGGGGGCCCACGTATTGTTTCTTGTCGTGCTACAATAGTACGATGACCACAATCGTCGTACGACAGTGGCACGAAGCGGAAATCCCCCAAGTCTGTTGTTGTGATGTAACCGTCTGCAAGGATACCATCCACAAGCCACGTTCTTTGATGATGGTTTGGGTTTAGATGGTTCATGGAGTGCATAAGCTAGGCCTACTATGTGTGTGGAGTATATTCAAGTTGGGAAATCCAGCTGGTATAGGGCCAACTAACTGACTCGTTGCGGACCTATTTTCCACGTTGATTGGATTGTAAAGACAAACGCGAGCAAGCAAGCACCAATGGTGAGTGACATCAGTGGCGAGGTTTTCGATTGACAGGTTACATGGAGTTATACATTCCCAAACCCTGCGGTCTAAGTCGATGAAACACAATCGCCGGCACTCGTGGTTAAGGTCAAAGTTGTGCTGCTTAAACCAAAGCTTCGGGCCGGGGCAGACTGGAGTGCCACGAGAGATTGGCAAAGGGGCATATCATAGTGAAGCCGTGTGCATTGGTGGTCAAATTTATCGTTCAAGCCAAGGTAAGTCACAGAAACAAGGTTTGTTGTCTTGCATGCATGTAGCGGATAACCATGGGAAAAGGAAGCTCTAAGGTTTGGGATATGATTAAAGGTGCTGCAAATACCACCCGTGCGGTTCAGGAGTTATTTTGAGGCATGCAGAAATGATAATTCCCTGATGGCGAAGTCCATGTTTGTGCTGTCTATTGGCATGCAGCAACGCGCGCAAAGTTAGCCATTTGCCGGCGACAATCTCCGTTGTTGTCGCCGCCGTGCGCAAGGTGCCTGTAGGAGGCCAGTACTTGACTCTGCAATAGCTGCATACCAATTCATGTCCGGCTCTTGTAAACTTCCAGTCAGATGTGGTTGGTGGTTTGGATGCGAGTCAGACTGCGCAGAAGCAGCCTGGCAGCAACCTCAGCGTGCAGGACGGAAGGCCTCGAAACGGCTGCAGAGTGATTGGACGCCTGCCTACCTCTAAACCTCGATCAAGATCTAGAAGTGGAGAGAGACATGACTCCAATTTGCAGCGGAGGAGGCTTACAGTCGAACCAATGAGGTGCTGTGCGCAAAAGTTTGAAGCAGCCTCTCGCGTGAGCATTCAATGGTACGAACGTCATGTACAGGAGCGCCAAGGTTCTGCAAACGCACCTGGGCTTGCTGGGCTCCATCAACCCGTTGGCGAGCAACCCAGTCGGTCATAGTACCGAAGGTGCTAGGGCATATGAAGTTTAGCTACCGCGGCATACTTCCGGGGGCATGTTGCTTGATTTGGGAAAGCATGTCGAGGAAAAGACGGAGTTGATTGAAAGTCGATTGGGTGGCATGGTGGTGAGATCGACGTCGACATCATAATGTACGCCAAGGTTAAGCAACAATAAGCTGAAGGCATGGTGTCCAGCTCATTTCAGAGCTTGGCTGGAGGAGGGAGGGGGGGGGGGATGATATGCAGTCATTGTTGTGTTCAAGCGGACGCAGAGTATGAGTGATGTGTTTCGCATCAAGGGCAATCGCATTTGGCAACCACCAGAGGAAGATTCAATGAGATACAACATTCAATAAATTTGGGCTGACAATTCGTGTAACACAGCATCCGAGAGATAGATAGCCTTGTCTGCTTGTTGTTTGCAACGGTGGGACGATGTCTTGGAGAATCGCAGCTGGAGAGGGTGTATTGGAGGACACCGACTTGAAATTGAGAGTGCATCGAGGGTCAATGAGCATGCTTGAGCATGAAACCTCCGCCAAAGCAGTCGCAGTCGTCACTGCCGGTTGGTGCAGGAACGCTGAACGCTTGACACCGGCGCGATTTATTTCCTGACGATCCGGCTGGTCGTTGTTTGTTGTGCTCCGCTCACACGACTTTTTTTCTAGCCCAAGTGGACTTTTTCTTTTTCTCTTACTTTTTGGTTTTCTGAGAGTCGCATCTTCAGTCTTAGACTCCTAGCTCCGGTGCAGCTATTGTTCTCCCGAGTTTCCCTCGGAAAAGATATTCGCACTGTCCCCCTGTCATGAACCTGGAGCACTTCTGCTTCTAATGTGCAAGGCTGACGACAGAACTTTTTCCTGTCAGTCGCCCTGCCAGCTAAATATTTTTTTTTTCTCGTCTGGCCTGCGTTCCATAGTGCACGCCCGGCAGCACCGTCCAATCAGATTTTAGAGGGAACTGCTTTTGGAAGATCATCCTGCAGTACGGATCCGTATGTGCTCGGGGGAGCAATGCAACCTCATGTGTGTACGTGCATTGGCCATCACTTACCGCTACTTCCAATTTATTTTTCTCTTGTCACTCTCTGCGAGTCCATGACCGTCACTCACTCCCTCGGCATCTCCAACTGACATCAAAGGCGATGTTTGAGGCAACCCGCCGCCTTGTAGAATGAACGATGAGTACTAAGGTAAAGCGAGTAACACCGAATCAGTTACGTACACAGTGGCGGGTTCATGTCGCATGAGTAGCTGAAATCTTATGAGAAGAAAAAACGAAGACCCCTAAAACACAGACGTGCACTTTGACCGCGCCGCCGGACAGAATGGGCCAATCAATTATACTGCAAGCTAGCAAGATGGATCCCAAGCCATTCTCGAAGCAAGCGATTATCCCTGCACATCCCTCCATGCTCCAGGTACCTCTCGTGGGGCCATGCACACAGCCTAGAGCCATGTCACTTTTCATTCCGCATACTCCGTACCCAGATTTTTTCTTTCTTTTCTTCTTTGGGTAGCTCTAGCAGTCAAGCTCAAGGTTTCGCGCGCCAGTTTTTTTTTTTTTTTTTTTTCCCTCCTGCTTGCAGCCTGCCACAGCCTTGACACATCCTTGACATCGACATCCCTTGGAACCTTCACGGAGACCCATGTCCCCCTTCTGTCGGTTCCAATCCCCATATCCATACTGTACAGTGACTATATTCACTAGTCAAGGGTCTATTACGGAGACACTGTAGAAACTGCTGTTTGCCGACTCCCATATTGATTCATTTCTATTCGTCGCATCGACAACGCACTGTTTTAACGCCATCCATCATCCATCAACGCCGCCGCCTCTTTCCCCTACGTCTTATCCTATTTCTCCCATGCTGCACTCTTCTCGATTCATACATTAATTGCATGCATCGAAGTTGTCCACCGCCTTTCTCGTCATTAACACACACACCCCGGCCTTAATACATACCTTGTTGTTGTACTACTATTACCAGCAGCTGTTGTCTTGTAACTTACACACTCAACATCTACCCTTCCCCTGACTCTCGCTGTTTTAACTCTACCCGTCCCGCAGCCGTGCCACAGTCTCAACACTCTTGGGCCATTCTGATCTGCATCATTTAATTCAAATATCACATCCCCCCTCCCCTGAGCACTTTCATATTTCATCAATATGCCTTACGATACTCGCCGCAAGTCGTTGTCCTTGACATCCCTCGGCATACACGTCCCGAAATCTGCGTCGTCCAAGTCGAACACATCAAACAACAAGACACCAAGCATGTCCCCGAAAACCGCCCGTTCGTATTCATCGTCTGAGGACGACGTGTCACATTCAAGCAAGAGAAGCAAACGATCGCATGACAGGGTGGATGGGTCAAAATCGGCAACCTTGAAAGCGTCGAAATCCGCCAGATTTGAGACAACTCCTCCGCCATCGCCGGGTCTGCACATGTCCATTGAGGAGGAAGACGAAAATGAAGCATCAGCACTAGAACAGATGAAAAGCATCGATTTGGGCACCGTAAACGATGAAATTGTCGAAGCTGTTGTCGTGCGCCTGCAAGAGTCTAGAAACCGCCCTCACCTGGTCAAGGAGCTTGCCAACGTATTAATGGGGCAAGTAAAGATAGTTCAACAGTAAGTTCAGCCGCCATTTGGCATAGCACAATCTCCAAGTCCAGCTTGCGCTTACCCTTTTTACAGATCCGCAAATCCTTGTGCGATCATTTCTTCTCGTCTTTCGGGGTACCTGAAGCGCTCGTGTTGGTCCACTATGTCGCCTTGCCCTCTGGCGAAGGAGCTGGAAACAGTACATCCCAGAAGAACATATTTCTACCTTACGGTTTGCCCGCACCAGCCTCTTCCTGATGCTTCCAACCAGTCGGTGGCGCGTGCAATCGCGACACCGGAACTATCGAGCTCGACCTCAACATCGGAAGATGCTGAAAGCGCAGACAACGACCGAAGAAGAGAGCTGAGCCTCTCCCCCGAAGTCGACCTGTCGTCGCCCGAGTTCGATGATATGGAAGAGGACGTCCCGATGCCTGGTACGCCTATGGGCGCAGTCTCATTGTCGCGCCATCGAACGGTGAACTCCATGTCGAAACACAAGGATGAGCCGCCGTTGGAGAAGGACGAGAGGGAGTTTACACAAACCGCGGATGGGCTGCAGAAGCGAAAGCTTAGCGGCAGCTTGTTGTCGGTAAACCCTGTCGAACATATTGATATGTACGATGGCATGCAAAACGACATGCTCTTTGGTGAACCAAAAGGTCTCAACCTGGCCCCAAGTCTGCTGCCACACATGGCCTATATGACTAGTCCCGCGATGCGACCTAGCCTGGTCGTGTCTACGAAGAAAGATAACGAAGCAGAGGGCTGGTCCAAGCTTGATGCCATGCTAGATTGGGACAGGAGCCCTGAGACAGTCGAGCTGGATGAGCTCGACTGTTTATTGAACGACTATTGAGTGGTTGTTCGGCTATGATTTTAAGTTGTGTACGATGAAGTGAAATGTTTGGGCTATGACTTGGGGCCCGCGATGCACTTTGGTATACTTGCGTTTTTGGGTTGCATAGGAGTTTTCGGCGCTTTGACCCATTCTTTAACTGTGGTCGCTGTCTTGTGGTTGTTTTACCGGGGAACACGACCTCGATCATTATGTTGATTGCCGACTCTGAAGTGCTGCCAGAGGACATGATGATCACATAGAAGGGGTGTTTGGATGCGTCTAAACCGTGGCGAGAATGATAGACAAAGGAGATTATATCATCCCGTGGCTACGTCCACAACGATCGCAGAAAGGATTCTGCAATGATCTAACTTTGTATCGGCATTATGGAGAGATGAAACCGGACTTTCTGGGTAGACAAAATTATGATGTACATTTAGAGTAGAATCGCTCACGACCCAGTCGCTAGCGCTAGACAATAGCGACAATGACGGCCGAGAGCAAGGGAACGTATCACTCTCCAAAAACAAGAATAAAATTCCACTTTCAATAATTAATTCCATCAAGTGTACATAGAATTATCGTAACACACTTGTCATTCTTTACAGTACATGATTTTATACAGCCTCTCGTAAATACGAGACCAAGATTTAATTCTTCTTTCCGTCAATATCTTTAGGCTTTGGTGTCAATATAGACGAGCCCGGATCCCACCAGCTTGATCGACCTTCGCCGTACTCATGCACCGCTTTGGCTGGCTTCTGCCCCTTTCCGTCTTGCACGTCTCTCACTCTGAGCTCGATCCAGAAATGCGTCCCAAACTTGAACCACCCGGGCCTTTTCATCTCCACAACCTCGAGACCTGGAATCTTCCGCTGCGCATCCTCGACGATCATCTCGATGTCCCGATTCCACCAGCACCCAAATCTCTCAAAATGGCCCTTGGCACTACGATCCAAAAGCCCGTTTACTAGATCCCACCAGCTACGCCCATGCTCTAGCAGTATGATGCGTCCCGTCTCCGGCCGCACGACGCCTGCCATGTTCTCGAGGAGTTTCGTCGGGTCTCGCACACTGCAGAGGCCGAAAGTCTGGATCACTGTATCGTACTTGCTGCCATCCAACACCCTGGGCCTCGGCAGGTCATCCTGCGCGTCGCCCTTCAGTATCCTCACCTTTCCGTCCAGCAAACTTAGACACCACCTTCCGTCCTCATCCTTGGCTAGATCCGCAAATATCGGCTTCTTCGCCGGCAACATCTCCGATCCGTGCGGGACCACCGACCTCAACCGCTTAAGTCCGATATCTAGCATACTCTCGCTGACGTCCATGGCCGTGAAGCTCTCCATCTCCCGCACATCCTCGATCTTGCCGCGCCCCCATCCGCTCTTCTCGAGCAGATCCTTGTTCCTTTCTCCCCTGGACACAAACCTCTCGATCAGCTTTCCCCAGTCGTAGAACTCGAGGTTTCTGCCCGTACCAACGGCGACCTCGAGCACGTGGCCCTTGGCCTCCGCGCCCAGCTCGCGACGAAGCTTGGTGATCCCATACCTGTGCTCCGACTTGTCGAGGTGCAGGTCAAACTCGAGGGGCGACTGGATGCCCGGGCGGCCTGTGGGGACGGCGGGCTCGTGCCCCGTACAGTAGATGGGCGCCGGGCTGCTGTTCAGCCAGACAAACGAAGCTGTGAACGAGCCGAGACAGAGAGCCGCGGCGCCGGCGCCGAAGAGGGCTATCCAGCGCGTACGGACCAGCTCGGCTATGCTAAACTTTCTGGGGGGTGGGGCGCCACTGCTGAAGCCGGCACCATCATGTTCTGGATTCGGTCTTGGTGATGGCGATGAGGGTCCTGGGTCTTTGGACGAGGATGTGGATCTAAAGGGAAGCGGCTTGGGTTTACCGGGCATAGGTTTTGATGCAGTGCGTCTAGGAGGCCCCGTTGATGCTCTCCGTAATGGTCGCAATGCCGTATGCGAGCACGATTTGGGTGCAAGACATCGTGTACCTGGCGGGCGTGCTAGCATTTGCCTAAGCGCGCCGTGCGCATGAGCAGATAGTGCCATCGTGATGTCAAGGCCACCCAGTATATCACTCCCCTGAAAGAGAGAGAGAGAGACTAGCCCCAGAAAAAGGGGCGTCCCTGTCGCGTCTGTCTTAGCCCAGCACGACGTGGTGTCAGCCGTCCTGGACACTCTGCTCAGCCTTCGCTCGTTTCCCCTCCGCCAATTCTGTTGTTACCCGCGCAAGACAACGGTGCACTGCTCAAACTGCCTTGACGAATTATGTTATCACCGTTCCAGATACCTGACGTCAATCAATATACTGCACAGTGGCTCGTTTATCAGATTGCAGTGCTCCAACGCCGGTCCAGAAACTGCACCCGCGTGATTTCTGCATTAGCCTGTAGGCGCGATGATCAAGTATGGAGAAATGTGACGCAGGAGGCATGCAGGATGGCCCCCTTTCCGTCGATCGTTGAATGGATCTGCGCCTGCTCGGCTGCAGGTCGATGAAGTTTTTGGCGTGAGTTTTTTTAGCGTGTCCGGCTCCGTTGACCCCGTTTTTCGGGTGGGGCTTGATCTTTCTCAAGGGTCCTGATAAATGGATTCAGGGGCGCAGGGGGCGGAAGAGGGGTTGGAGCAAGAACCATCAAGGTCATACTGTAGTATACTTGACGTTGCATCATTCGGACAGTCGATTGTTTGGTTATCTACGGGAGCATTTGATCAGCTTCGGGATAGGCGGGAACGTTTGCTATGCCGCTGAGTACCACGTGGAATCATTTTCATCGTGTGTGCACTTGGGAGCTGATGAAAACTTTGGCTTTCGACTTCTAATACTAAGTTATAGACGGGGCACAAATATAGAGGATTTTGGGATCATGACTAGAGTAAGAGTGTGACTTGATACCCCTATTATCCCTTCACTATGTATCTCCTATCCAAGAGTATGACAAGTGTTGGCGCGGTGTCCAAATTCGTGAATAGTAGATGGCATGGCTTAAACCAACCCACTATCATAATCTATACGAAATGTCTATATTATGTTATTGGGCTCTCTAGTTATGCTATAAAACAACGTGCGTCAAGGTGATCTCTTACAAATTATGTTGGAGAGCTAGGACACCACAAACCAGCAAGGTGGATGGGCGAGAAAGCACATGAAGGCATACAGCCGTTTACTACAGAGACTATATCGACATAATGCGTACAGCAACAACCTCGAAGATCAATACATAGATTCTACTAGTTAACCAAAGTGGGAAGCCTGTGTTATCATGTGCGATCAAGTGGGTGAACACGTCCACGACGACAATTAGATGCTCCAGTTGTATGACTGCATGAACTTTTTCAAGCGCAGCTTGACAAGTACAAACGCCAACCTCTGTTGTCTTGTGCTTGTCATTTAAATCTATCTCCAAATAAGTAGTTCACTGGACCCATGCACTGCACTTATCGGCAAGCAAACGCGGTTATGGAAGTTTTCAGGAAGCTTCTAGAGCTCCAGATTTGCACCACCTTTTCCGTAACAGAAGATACAGGTGCTTGTCTATTGGGTGGTGCAAAGATACCCTTGAATTTGGCGTGGATCTAAGCCTCGTCTTCGGGTCGAGATTTCTTCTCAGATTTCTTCTACACGATCATTGGGCCAAGTTGCCTGGTTTCTTGGCCGCCAGTCGTGAAGGGTAACTGCGCTCCAACAGTCCGGGACGCGAAGTACCCTTGCCATAGGTACGCAGGTGTTTGCTTGTGAGTAGCCTCATCATTGGTTGCCAAGTTGACGACAGCATTTTAGGTGGCGCCAAGTTCTTGTCGCAAGCACGGGTTGGTGCATTGCTTACCCTCTCCTTATCGTATGCAACTGTCCATCCTATGGTATGGCGTTGAAGTGTTGCACCAAAGTCTGTGATACGGGAGTGCCATACAACGGCCAGTGTAAATGCCGAGAGCGTTTACACCTTTACCACAAAGCGACTCGGAACCGGAATATGCCCACAGTAGTGTCGCCCCCACCTCCGTACATCGTATACACCATGATCTCTCGGTCGTGTTGCATCGCGCCATCTTGATGCAGACACCGGGTATACATACATAGGATCAGCGAGTATAGATGCCCTCTTCAATTCCCTCGAGGACTCAGTATCTATCTAGGTATGTTCGGCGAAAGATGTGACGATAGAAAAATAGTGACATACCTCCGGGCCTGGAATGTCTACAGTATGAAAATATTGCGCTATGTACCTACTTCTGTGATATACGTACTGTGCCATTCACGCGAGATTAGCAAGCCCAGTCAAGGATACAAAATGTGCGCCTTTTGAGCACTTGGCAGCTTGGTACCGCGGCGGCCTCTTGTCCCTTGCGAGTGGAGATATAGTATATCTCCACTGTTGGAAGCTAGAGTTGCTACGGCAAGCACAGACCATTATGGAAGCTCTTGCTAGCGCAGAATATAGCCGTGGCTATACTCTACCCAAAATGTGTCATTCACATAGTATAGAAAATTCAAGCAGCTAAAGTAGCAAATCCATGGCTTTGCGGCGACCAATTAGTCCTAACTTTCTATACATTTTGAAGACCATACTAATGGTATGCAGGCCCTCATAACGTCAATGAATGCTTCCACAGAGGATAAGAGTTTTATGGCGCAGTAAAGCAAATTTAGCCTAGATAACAATGGAAACGAAATGATGCGTGATGGTCAACAGAACCTGAGACACGCCTGAGGGATTCTGCCTTACCTTCCTTCCATCCCATACACCGGCTTTGTGTATTCCATATTATCAACCTATGGCACTGTGAAAACAGTGGCCCCACCGTTATTTCGAACAGTAGTTATCATGGTCTATATCCGTTGCCATACAACCACAACTTGCAGGTGCCTGGGCGCCCGAGTACGCAGAAGTGGTGATAGCGATCCAAACTCATCGTAGTTTTCCGGGCTACTAAACACTGCGAGTGCAACTGCTTGCTTATCCGCCCTATCATATGGTCTTACGAGCCTGCCGCCCCAGATCCTGGCTGCTCCGATAAAACTGGTGTGGCTGCCAGACCGGAGGGTGGAGTAGCAGCAAACCGCGGAGTTCTGTGAGACACCATCAGTCGAGGGGTTCGTTGTTATGAGAATGCGTAAATTTGATGACGGGTCTTGAGTCGTTTGGGGAGAAGTGATGCACTTAGGATAGAGTGGCCTCTTGTAAGGAATAATATGACTCTAGCGATGCCGCATAAATAGAGTTCCCGGAAAGTGAGACTTTGCCTGGGAGTTTGATGGGCAAAGCCAGGCGCCGGTATCTCCGTTAGGTGACTCTCCCAGGATGGGGTAGGATGTAATCATCTCACAGATGCCTGCCGAACTCCCCAAAGTTCCACATATCTGGACTGGTTCTCATCAAAAATGTTTATTCTCGCCTCCCAATCGGCGGACCTGACTTTCCTAATCCTGGGGGCCTGTCTTTGGGCATGTGCACCAGCTTTGTTCTCGCGCTGACATGGTCATGCTTCAGGAAATCGGTGATGAGATAAACCGAGAAGTAAGCCTGGGTGCTCTCATCCATAAGCCGCAGCATAGTTCGACGCACATTGAGCTGCGTTTGTACGAGTGAACCTCTGATCACTTTGTCCGTCTCGACCAGTACGCCTACTTTGGAGATGTGCTAGACGAGGTCAACCCAAGTTATACACATGATTATAAATCCTCGATGAGCTTATTTGGAAGATGCTATATTAGTACCATTCTTTTTTCTATAAAGATATTACTGCTCCTAATGAAGACTGTAAGATTCATAGCATAACTGGGAATTCACGTGGTCGCAAGTTACCAGTAGACCATTAGAAGATTAAATTATATACAATTCCCAACAAGTCCTATTCAAGTTCGAACGGGTAGTCAAGTAAATCAGAGAATGGATGGAAATGACAAAAGCCGATCAGTGTGAAACGGGTCTTCCTATTGGCCGCCGTGACTGTGCCACTCATGCCCGTAGCATCCTATTTGACTGTGAGCGATGACACAGTTAAATGTCCCAGGGCTGCTGTACATGCGGTTATGGTTGCAGTTGCTGGTCTCCTTTTCTATTCTGCCGGTGTAAATCTTGGATTGTTTTGGTTGCGCAGCTGAGCCTTGAAGCACATATATTCGTAATGTGACATGTTTTGTTTCACATGTCTATATTTCCATTTAAAAAGATAGCGGTTGGCCATTTATTTGACTCGATAGGATTAACTCGATAGAATTACAGGTTATAGTGACGAGTAAAATAGCGGTTGTCATCTGCAATGTGGCAATAAGTCTTATAATTATCTTACACAGTCTAGTGGCTGTTATCTTATCAGCGGCGGTCGCCTATGACGCAGGTCTTTGTGTAGATGCGCGTCGTGCATCTAATCTAGACTAACCTAGGTCAGGTTAATTGACTACGCGCCTTTCGCCCTCGAGTTTGGGGTTCCAACATTGGGGACAACGGTTAGGAATCTCGACGGTTTCTGCTTTGGAGCCTATCATCGAGGGGATCTCTTCACCATGGCTTCGCAACAAGATCTTCAGGAGCTACTCCGTCTTCTGACTGTGGGCAAAGTGCCCATAAAAGATGCCATGATGCGTGTGAGGGCTCTCCAAGCCAAGAACCTACGGACGTATGTTGCTCCCAGTTCTCACAAGTGACCAACCACTAGGCACAGAAGCTCACATCGTCTTCCTCTTTTCAAGCATTCACCAAATTGCCGAAGCACCCCTCTCCGAGATCGAGTCCGCAATCACCGATCCCAAAGCCGCCCGCTCCCTCCATAACGCCTGCAAAGCACGCCTCAAGAACCCGAGCCTGTCCTCCAGTAGCAAGCGCGCCGGCGCCGAGCTGCTCCAGTCTGCCAAGCGCTCCAAAACCTCCTCCTCGGCAAGCGATAATCCGTTGTTCGTGGATGGCCCGGCATCCATGCCGCCGGCCGAGTACGAGGATTCGCTGTCGCTGCCCTGCGAGACGGACGAGGAGCTCATCTCGAGGACGACGCTCGTCACGAACCGCGCGCCTCTCGTTCTCGCGTTCGCCGTCGAGCTGCTGAGGCACACGATGCCGGAGCAGCCGCCGAGCTCGAGGCTGAGCCTGGCGCAGGCGGTCGTGAGCGCGAACTCGCGGAGCAAGGCCGTAAGTATCGGGCTAGACAAGGGGCCGAGCGCCGATGATGAGGGCTGGGGGCATGGACAGCCTAGGATTAGGGTCATGGGGCGGGAAATTACGGTGTTGAAGCGGGGAGGGTATGAGTGGAAGGGCGAGGAAGAGAAGGGCGGGGAAGAAAAGGGCGCCGACGAGGCGGCAAAGCACGATGCCGTGGAGGGCCAACTGAACACCAAGAAGGAAGAAGAAGAAAAAGATAAGGATCATGCTGTTACCACCAAAGAGAAGCCAGGACCGCTGGCGCATACATCGAAGACATGGGCAGCGAGCTCGCCCGTCTCCTTGAAACAGTCGACGTTCATCGTACGAGCGACACAAATCACGGAAGCATCACAGAGGCAACCGACTCTACAGGCACTCTTTGGTTCGATCCCAAATCTACAGACGGCAAGTCACAACGCCTGGGCTTACCGCGTCAAGAAGCCCGATATGTTCGGCTCATTCACCATCAAAGAGGACTCCAACGACGACGGCGAGTCTGGTTGCGGCGATTTTCTTCTCAAGGTCATGCGAGAGTCTGACGCTGTTAATACTCTGGTCGTCATGACTCGCTGGTATGGTGGTATCATGCTCGGGCCTGACCGCTGGCGCATCATGCGAAACTGCCTGAAGGAGGCACTAGCGGAACGACTTAGAGTCACGGGCGCAAAAGCAAGCTTAGGCGGCGAGGCGGTATGGGGTTTAGATCTTGAGGCCATGAAGCAGAAAGCAACATCTAGCGCCACATCGGGCGGCAGATCTCACGAGGCAGGCGTGGTTGGTATGCCTGTACACAGACCGGAGGCGGCAAGAGGTTACCTCCTGAGAAGCTTTGCAGACCGCAAGGAAGAGGGCGAGGACTCAACGACCGCGCCAAAGAAAAAGACAGCTAAGGCTCTCCAAGACGAAAAAGAAGAGAATCTGGGAAGGCTGCTAGGTGCACTGAGATTAGTGTATGATAGCTGGGCTGACCATCTGAGTGCTGCTGAGCTGGACAGGCGTGCCTGGACTTGGTATACAAGCGTCAGACCTGAAATCGAAGGGGGACAGGCTGGGTGGGGCGCCAAGGGTGACCTCAAGCTGGAGACGATCTTGAATTTGCGACGAAAGGAGCCATGACGCAAAAGCTAAAATGAAATTGTTGAGTAATGATTGTTTTTAGAAAAAGATACCCCTGGCGTTGAGACACGGAACGGCTCATGACTGTTAGCGATAATGTGTTCAAGATAGGACTAAGATGAGAACGAAACCTGTCAACTAAATTTGCTAATAGTTTTGTGCTAGCTTTCCAGTACCTCACTATTCATCTTGTTCGCCCCCAGAGACTTGCTGGAGTTGATAAGAGCTTGTCTACTGCTAACTTGAGCTCATAACAGATAGGAGTAAACGCACAATCAGGTTCAGAGCCCCATTTCTCGGGTAGTGAGCTGAGTCTCAATATATACTTGTACGGATACCTTGGCTGCTGAAATTTGAGAGAGCTGAATATTTGTAAATTGCCAATCCCAGTCAACCGCTCTTCTGCACTACTGCTGTTCTTTTTTTCGACTACTGTCCCACGACCTGTTTGTTTCTCTATTACACTCTCAACACGCCTGAAATGCCTACTCGGGACCATATATTCGAGAATGGATTCCTTTGACTACCATATAAGCCTTTCTATGAGTTGCGCTTGACAACTTTGACTATTCGTAGTGAGAGCGGGTGTGGTCTAGAAAGGTGCGAATATGTCACAAGTATGATGTTGTTCTTCTCAAACCCTATATTGACTATTATAACTCACCCGTGCTGCATCATATCGAGAGACGGATACGAAACCCGCCGCTCGTTTCCACTACAGCTTCGCATCGCCCCCATCAGTCTTGTCCTCTTCGACCCAAGGGGTCGGCTTGTTCTCCACGAACCACTTCCGCTCCACCTCGCCCTTCCATGGCGGCGCCGCCAGCCCGTTGATGCGCCACAGGGACCGCGGCGTCTCGTCGATGTGGTACTCCCAATCATACCCTTTGTCGGCGATGTGGGGCTTGAGCGCCTGAAGGAATTGCCAACCAGGTCAGCCTCGATTGTTGTCGGGATTGCGTCCGTATGCCGTTTGATGCTTCGCCCGGGGACAGAGGAGCACAAGGACTAGCATCGTGGCAGCCGAACATCTTCACGTTTGGAAGACAACATCGAAAACAGAGGAAAGAAGCAATGGTAAAATAGGAAACATAGAAACCGGGGAGGGGGGGGGGGTCCCAGCACATACTTGATCAACCTTATCACACCACCTCCTGGCCCACTCCTCGTTCTCAATATGGACGGCAATCTGGTCGATCTGAAATCTGACGAAGGGCCTCTCCCTCTTCCGGACGCCCTCCACCGCATCTCCGCCCTGTAGCTCCGCGACGTCGCCCATGTACCGGTAGTCGGTCCAGGCGTCGCCCGGGGCGAATTTGTGGAAGTACACGTTGACGTAGAACGATGGGAGACCGCCCCCGGTGTAGAGAGGCGTGATGGATTTGACGAGCTCTGCCTTCTCGCGCGGGTCCGTGAAGACGCTGGAGGGGTGAAAGATGTGCCAGATAGGCATTTCTTCTATATAGAGAAGTAAGTGTATATTCAAGGGGGGGTTTGCTTGTGTTGTTCTGTTGTAGAACTTGTGACTAAAACGGTTGTTTGGCTGTCTTGTGGAATCGAGACAGGCGGGATCAATGTCAAACGTGGCAGTGAATGCATAGTTTATATTCGTTGATTCACTCGCTCTTGTTCACATCATCCCAACAAGATTGTGAATACCCTGTGGGCAGCCTCGGCATGCATTTTCATATATTATCAACCACAGGTCGTCCGGTGCATTCTGCACAGTATAGTATCGGACCATGTTCAGTAAACATTGTGAACACAGACTTTATCCAAGACCGGGTAACACTGTACGCTCCGACGACAGCCGGAGGCCCTATGTATGGCCAGCGGGCGGTACTCCCAGCAGTATCCACGTCAAGGACGTGGCCGTCCGGTGTGGTTCTGCAGCGGACCCACCTGCAGTATGCTTCATCTTTTGAGGACTTGTGTAAGGCCTAGAGGTGCATGTTCACTAAACAACGGACGATCACTCCATCTCTGCATCTCTGCATCCGAAAACGTCCAGATCTTGCTTTGTCAGGCCCGAAGTAATGCCAAAAATAGGACGAGGCCTATCCGACTGCCTCCAATGAGCCTATAACTGATTACTAAACAATTCGTGCACCATATCCCTGCCTCGGCAAAGCTTACCTGCAAGGCAACAAGTTGCATTAGTGGTAGGTGGGTACTTTTCCACGTCAATTGTGATAAGTTGTGGTAGGGCTTCTTTCGTACACGAATACATGACATTCATTCATCCTGTGCACATACAAATGATCTGCTTTGGGTGCTGATTAGCTGGCGACTGTCGTGTCCCGTGGGCGAGACGAACAACAAAGGTAGGAATAACTTTTTTTCTTCCTTTGTTTTCCTTTATTTTTTTCTTTTTGGAAACCATTTGCCGTGACGAGAGACAGATGAACACTAAAAAGTTTCTCTCAAAACGAGCAATGGCAGGTCTGTCGCAAATTGGCAATGGATGAACATAATAATCTGTGCAGATCTATATTAATACAACCTGAGGAAGCTTGTACGATAAAGACGGCCGATAACCTTGAACCACATGCCCAAGTGGGATCAAGACCAGCAACCACTTTTTGTCCTCCGCTTTCCCTCTTTTCAAATAGAAAAAAAAAAAAAAAAAAGACATGTAGGTTACAGACCAGTATAATGCAATTCAGAAATCCATTCTTCCCAAAGCCCCTTTGACGCCTCTAGAATGCTATAGTCATCGTTCAAACGAATAGGCATCATCATCATCGTATGAGTTTTTACCGCCGAATCAAACGCCAAGCGCGACCGTTTATACAGGTATCGTGACCGCTGTCTGTAAAGTAGTGACGTCTAAACCCCCCCATCGTTCATGCCTCCAAACCAGGCTCCGTTGCCTAAATTCCAAACTGTTCAAGACACCGCTCGTACCGTGCAGAACGCGCCGACAACGCAGAGAACGAGTGGTGGTTCATATTAGAGATGATAAAGTAGTGAATCCAAGCCTGGATCATTATACAATGGTGGCACGTGGGGGGAAATCAGGCGTGCTTCGATTTCGCCCTGGCTCAGGGCATATTATCAATGCTTCGAAAAATGCCCTGAAAGCGCTCTCGTACTTCTCGGTCGGCCTTGATAAAAGGTTGATCGAAAAATACGTATTTATCGTTCCTAAGGAGCTCGAGAGTGACGTAAACCAGACCCCAAGGCTGCGGCCAGTAGCCCGAGAAACGTTCGAGAAGTATACGAGCCATCTGCTGGCGGATGTCAACTTCTTCTGGGTCGTTGACATCGTCGCCCCAAAGTTCAAACAAGAATTTGCTATAATAGCTCGAGTGAGGTCCAGCGAACCGAAGCTCATCAATGATGCTTGCGAGGAAGAAGTAGCGTGACTCCGCATTAAGCTCGTGTGCCAAAAGAGATAGCGTGGCAGCATCTGGAGATCTAGGGTTGAACAGGTCACTGTCCTGCTTTGCTCGCTTGATGGCGAAGGTGCCGACATACAACACCACAGCACTGATCAGTGCTGTGTTTGTCGTAATGGGTACGTTTCCAAAGATAGTCGATCGAGCATCAGTCCGGCTAACGGCATGAGTCAGATGCGCAATCGCGTCTTCCGATGGTCCTTGCTGGAGAAGCTGATCGACCAGGTCAAGCAGACCACTTTCTCGAAGATAACTCTCGGCTACATCATAGTGGCTCAGAGTGGAGTCGGCAATGTCGCCACGTGGTTGTGCAGACAGAATGATGTTTCTGAACTGCGTAGCATGTGGCGGTAGCGGAGTGCACAACTGCACGTGGTTTGCCGCGAGGAATTCAGGGAAATCATGCTGCAAAACAATCATGAATTTGACTGCAGCTCGTGCGTACTCCTTCGCAACGTCGTGCATGTCGGTGACCTTGAGATGCTCACTTACGTTACGAAGAAGCGCTACGACTAGTTGAGTGAACGACTCCCAGCCGCGGCTCGGCTCAGAGCTTAGTAGCTCGGGCATGAAGAGTCGGTGCTGTATAAGTTCCAGCCAATGGAAGGCAAAGCCTGGGAAACGATCTGGCACAATTTGTGCGAAGGTAGCGGCAACTCGAAGTAGATATTCTTGTCGGTGAACCTCAACATCAGACGGGGACACGGTTGCTGATGTTGCGAATTGATCAAAGACCCGACTGGCCTCGCAAATCAGCATCGCAAAGAAGCGGAAGAATGCCCGGGAATTGAAATGTTCGCCCCTCTGGGTGTGGTGATGATTGAGGACTAAAGTGCCCAACATGAAGACTATGTCAAAAAAGATTACGGCGCCACGTGCAGCATCGCTATGCTGCATGATATTGACTTGAGCCAGTACTGCTATGAGATTGACCAATGCATCAATCGCATTGAAGCAGTCGTGGTTCAGAGCGCCCGCGAGAGTGGCTTGTTCGTGGTAGTTCACTGCAAGCTCCAAGGCGCGTCGGAGGAACGAAGATAAATCATCCTTGTTCGTGACAATGCCTTTCTCGAGTAGTTGCCTGGCGAATGAGGTGGCTGCCTTGTCTGGTGTGTTGTGGTTGTAATATTGGCGCATCCACTCCTCGAAAAGGTACTCGAACTGCTCCATCTGGGCGTTTTTAACGAGGTGCTCAGGTGGAATTATACCCGAGTTGAGGATCTTTGTCTTGAGACGTTGACAAGCCTCGAGGTCAGGTTCGGCATTGATCCAATTCCAGGCTTGAGGTAGACTGCCAATGAAGTCGCCGTAGAGAGCGATAGGTCTCTCCGAGCCAAGAGTTAAATCCCAAACTCTCTCGAAGAATTCAAGAGACCCGGGCCGTCTCTCAGTCAGGGCCGCCTTTGCAGCTTCGTCGACGACCTGCAAGTTGAGAAGGTCGGTTCCAAGGAGAACGGTGACTAACTCTGCATTCAAGAAACTTTGCAAAGGCTGTTGATCAACGGATGCCTGAACCCTGTCCAGCAGACCTGTGCCAGATCCTCCATAGATTTTCAGTAGAGACTCGAGGACATGAACCAGACTCTCGAGAACCAAGGAGTTGTGATCAATAGAACTAAACAGGCTTTGAGTGATTTTGTCGGCTACGTAAATAGCGAAATCATCAGATGATTGGGACGTCCTGATGATAAGCTGAGTTAACGCATCAACGGCTTCCATAACTGGATGGTTTCTTGGTAGGTCTCCGAAATGGTCCTCGCGTGCATCCGCAGCGGCGCGTTGAAGGTCCGTCAATAACTTCTGAACACGCTCCGCAAGAGCGCGAGCATCGATTTGGTTGAGGGGTGCACCACTAGGTCGACCATTTGTGATTGCGCCTTGTTGTCCGTGAGGATACGGAAGTTGTGGCGGCATATGCGGCATAGAAGGAGTCTCGGAGGGTGTTGGCAAGTTTGGAACGGAGCTGAATTGGTCTTGAAGAACCTCATTTGCAACACTGCGTGTTGCATCGGAGGCGGATGCAGCATGTACTTGTGTTGCTGGTGCCAACGCCCGCGACTGCCTTCCAAACTCTTCGTAGATGGCAAGCTGCTCTTGGTTCAGACCAGTCATGTTCGGAGATAGCTTGTAAGGGTTCGGGATAGTCATCGCCCAACGACTCAATCCTGGATCAACATAAGGGTCATTCGGCCGTTGAAGACGATGACGTCTCCTAGCCTCCAGTTCCTGCTCGATCATTTCCTCGATTTCGGGCACGGCACGTTCTTCGGCATGCTTCTCAATGACACTGCAAGCCAGGTCGAGATTGGAGGTGACGCACATTATGATGGTTCCTTCGGGTAGGGGCTGTTGCAGCTCGCTCGAAAGCTGGCGCATGTAGTTGGTAATGTTAGCTCGCAACGGCTCCTTGCTTGTAACAAGAGCTAGACTGCCAGCTGTCGCCTTCACCATAGTGATTGCTGATTCGCGAATGCGCTTCTCATCCAGCTCAGTCGCGAAGTCCTTATGAATCATCTGTTGTGTCGATATCGCAGCAATAGTGACGGATCTATCTACCACGGGCGTGATGATGTCATGCAGTGCACGTGTAAGGGCTTGACGAACAATGTCAAGTAACCGAGCAGCGCTAACAACCATCTCATTGTTGGGAGGTATCGATAGCTGCGCTGTGAGGTCTGGAATTGTCACCTGCACGGGATGGGGCGACAAGCCAGGCGCACCAGTGACACCGTTGAGCGTGAGGTTCTCAAATGGCTCAAGCGCTTCGACAGTCGCTAGATCAGCGATTTCGTCAACATGTGCCCGGTGTTGCGAGAGTTCCTGTGACGGTTCAATGCTCTTGTGATCAAGGTTCAGATCCTTGCAAAGAACCTCAATTTCGAACTTCAAGTTGAGTTTGAGATCGCCATTATGGTACAGCTCAATAAGGAGGTGAAGAATGTCCATAAGCCAAGGGTTCGGTGGTCTATAGACGGTCGACCGGGCACCTTGAAGAAGTACTTTGCACACAAATGGAATGACCACGATCAGTCGTTTTGTGTCATAAGCCTCCACGAGGAGTTGCTTGAAGGCTATATTTCGATGCTTGATAGGTTGGTCCCTTGCAATGGTAAGAAGCCCAAGCCATTGGCCGAGATTCTTTAGGTGGGTTCGCTCGGTAGAATTTTGCATTGTACTCTCAGCGTTGATCATCCGAGTCACGCTGATGTACGTCTGCCTCAGCACTTCGGCAGAAAGTGCTTTATCCTGGAACAACCGAACAAAGTCCAAGTAAACTTGATGATAATTAGGCTGCATCTTGGCACGTTCCTCCACAAGATGACCCGCGAACCATTGCTGATATTGCCGTTCCAGGTGTTGTTGTATATCAGAAAAGACGCCGTGCAACTTAGCTGCAGTAAGGTTGTTGAGCCCAAACTGGATGTGGTCCTGTGTCGTTTCATTTGGCGCTTCGAACTGGACGTTGGTAGGGGCGTTGTCAGCATGAACGGAGTTGAACGGGGGCGAGGACGTTTCGCCACCAATGCCTGTGCCGTTGACCACGCTTTCGGTGGTGCCCGCGGTGTTTCCTGCTACGCCGTTCTGGTTTTGGCCGCCATCCTCTTCGTTGTCCTTGATGACCTGCATAGCCTTCTTCCATGCTTCAGTACCTTGCAAGCCCGGTATTGATACCAACTGAATGCAGAATCCAGGCCATTCCTGGAATCGGCTGAACAATTGCATCAAAGCTTGGAGACCAAACTTGTACATGGATTCATCAGGTGAGTGATCCTTGACGGCTTCTAGAATCATACCGAGACCAACTCGCAGAGGTAACTCGGATATTAATTTGCGGGATATTATACCACCAAAAAGTACTGCCGTTGTTGCCAACGCCTCCAGGGGGTAATCGGGAAAGTGAGAATACTCGTCGAATAAACCATGGATCATGCAGGCAAACACGTCCTGATCCAAAGGGTCACGCGAGTGTTTGTACCGGAGCAGTGTATCAACGATATCCTTGACCTGTATATCGCTCGAGTACATCGTCTTAAAATGCTCTTCCATACGAACAACAGCTTGCTGCGGTAGCGAATTGCCTGCTGCGCCGTTTGCATCAACGATGTCGTCGCAACCCTCGCCATAGTTGATCAGGCGTGGGTATGCAATAATACACTGTCGCTGGACCATCACAAGTTCCCGCAGGGGAGGGTTTCCAGGCAAAAGATCCTCAAGAATCTGCAGCATGGCGGACACCGTCTTTACCTGCAAAGGCCAGCTTTCCTTCTGGGGTAGCTGACCCTCTGGCGGTCGTTGATAGCGCAACTCCATGTCTGCTTTGATAGCCAAGAACTGGAGAAGTGACCGTGAAATATCAGCAGCTTGCCGGAAATTAACATTTGCCCACTCCTGCAGATTCAGAAACCCTTCAGCATGAGCCAGGGCCGCCAAGTCGAAACCAAAACCGTTAGGGACATTCACCAAATCATCTAGCCAGTTGTGCTTGATGGCATGGGTGAATATGATGGGGAGATCAAGTGGCTTCATGGCGTGGGCTTCGAACAGGCGTTGCCTAACCCAATTCTTATCCTTCCTCCAGAGACTATCCATGACGAACGCACTCAGAGGGCCCTTCTTGTGGAGAAACTCGGCGAATAGTGACCCCATTGTCTCCATGGCCATATTTGGCCATGGTTTTGGGACGCCAAAAGCGGAAACGAGGAAAACGTCGAGGTTGGGAATGACAACCTGCTGGAAAAGGCGTTTGGCCTCGCTGCTCTGTGAAGCATGAAGCGAGTGCAAAGCCACCTGGAAGATAGCTGATAAAGCAGTTTCGGAAACCAGGGGGTGCTTCACAGCTTCCGCGGCCCTATCGCGGACTTCTTGGGGTGACTGGTCGTATTCATCGAGGCTGAATGTCGCTTGTAGTCGCGGAATGGACGTCGCGTCCAACTGCTCGGGGGTTAAGGACGCAAATGCGCAAATAAATGCCAGCTGAGTTTCGGGGTTTTCCCAATGTTGGCCACCCCATAGACATTGAATATCGAAAGCCGGTTGTTCTTGAGCAATGGGCAGCAGAGCTTGATACAAACGCAAAAATTGTTCGGAGGATAACCTGACGTCACGGTGGTCGAAGTATGCAAGGACGTCCTGCCATACGAACGATGCAGGCAGTACTCGCCTGAGAGCTAAAACGAGAGTCGATGGATTGTGTCGAGGTGTTTGACTGATCGTGGTATATAATAGGGCAGAAGATAGCTGCTCTTTGCTGAGATCGATATTGTCTGGCCGGTTTTCGAGGTGTCCATGGCACGTGTCCTCATCTCGAGTGAAATCAACACCTGTCCGCTGGATATACCGGGTCAGCGCGTTGGCTGGCTTGTCACCTAGGACTCGCATCAAATCCAACGCCGCCAGCACGTTCAAAGGAGCAGCTTGATCCATCGATGACCACCGTGCTTGAACCTTGTGGGCTAGCTCCTGTTTTGCCGGCGAGTTGAAATTGGGTGGGTGGCCCTGTACATATCGGTCGACGATGGCGGCGATAAAGTCACCGTCGAGGTCGCCGTGCGAGCCGTAGTCTGCCCGCGCTATGATATTTACGAAGGTCGGAAAGTTAGTAGAGAGAATGGCGTCGGCTAGAGGTTGTATACGTCAGCGCAAACCCAAGAGCGCATCTGCAAGGACTGCAACAAACCCTTTGTCTTGAGATTGGGATCGGAACCAAATTTGAAAGCCAACGCAAGGATGGTCTTCTCCAGTGCGTCAAGCTTGAAATGTTCCATGAACGTTGATAGGTCGAAATTCCTAAACACGTTGTCGGTCCCTGTCTCGATGGAGTCGGCTATCTTGCCCGCTTGGTCGAGGTCGTGTGATATCTTGTCCATCTCTGCAACGAGTAGAGAATAGTCGCCCGAATTTGGGGCAGGCCGGCTGGAGCCCTGGAAGATAGTGCCGGCATTTTGGGCTACCAGCCGGGCGAAGTATCTTGGAAAGACTTCCATGCCGTGGTCATCGATGAGCTGCTCACGAAGTTGTATTAGCTGGGCCGTTCTGCACTACTGAGGGACAGGTGTTGATAGCTTCGAGAGCTATCAGAATGATGCATAAGGGGTGGATAGCAAGCAACACAAGGCAGACTAGGAGATGCGGCAAGCATGGTTGGAAACAAGGCGTGCCGTCGAAGAATAAGGAACAACCCACACACCTTCTTGAGCTGATCTGCTTGAAGTTCCCACTTAGCTCTGTCCTTGGTATTGTCTCTAAGCAGATTCAAGAGCACATAGATCTGCGTGATGGTAATGGTTGTGTCGAATCTGTGACCGCTGGTCGGGCTGCCAGTAATTGGGGTCGCAGCAGAGCTCCGCCCGCCGGTCTGCAGAGGCTGGCTGGACGGGGGAAGGGGCGTGAAAGTTCCTGATCTAGACTGTGAGTGGGACGCTCGCGGTGGTGGTGGGACCATGGGCGTCAGTCGAAGGGAAAGCAGCTGATGGTCAGAGATCGGGGCTCGCAAGGCAATTCCCTCTGGGTGATCTTGTCGACACTGGTGCGGAGTCGTCAGGCTTCCAATGTCGACTGGTGTAGAGTCTGGTAGGAAGCTGAAGCTGAAGCCGAAGCCGAAGCTGTCGGGCAGGGGAATGTGCTTGGGCTTTGGGGTACAGGTACAGGTACAGGTAGAGGTTCAGGGTCAGGTTTAGGTTGGTTTGAGGCTTGTAAAACCACGATGCGCAAACTCCTTTGATGGGCAGTCTCAGGAGTCATGCGCGCGTCGTCGGAAACCCTAACAATGCTGGATATGCCTGTCTCGATTGCAGGTCGCGTGGCGATGGGTTCTTGTCGTGGCTTGATAGTGGATGACGGGATGTGGTGAAGAGAAGCTGACAACTGGATTGCTTCCGACAAGTGAAGAATCCAATCTGGGGTCCTTTGCTGGTCTGTGCTCCCCGCTATGGGCTACGGGCTATGTGCCATGGGCTACGGAAGGGAAGAGTTATGATCACTCTGGGCAATCATGTGTTGTGCGTGCAAAGCACATACGGATCCGTACATACCGCGATAAGTAAATTTGTGAACGAATTTATGCAGCAGACATGACACGATACTAAACCAGTACGGGCAAGGGAAGCCTTTTGGACAATTATGTCTTCTGTGCTGTCGTTGACGACAAATTGGTGTGAAGTGGAGGTGGGGCTGCAAGCTCACAGTTCGAACTTTGAAGCAACTGCCCGGCATGGGGATGGAGTGAGTGAATGGGCGGGCATTCGCTTTGCAAAGCCAGCAGCACCTGGCCCTGGTCCTGGTCCCCGAAAGCTCACAGCACGAGATTGCATTGCTTAATTCGTCAGACTCAGAGATGGAAGAGCCTGCAGGTGCCTTGACTGACTCCCGGAGGCGTTGGCCAATCACCATCCAAATCGTTGCGGCTCTTCTGGTCCGTGCACGTCAAGCTCTTGGGGAGCTTAACAGATCCATGGAATGCGACACAGCTGCTTCACCATGGGTGCTCGTGTCTTCAACGGTCAATTTTGCTCGTAACAGTCTGGCTACTATTCTCGTTGTTTTTATTGCGAAAAGGCTTGCACCTTTCCCATCGTTTACATGCTGGTCTATTGCCAGCTCTACGTGTCATGATCAATCCCACTAATTGTGCATAGTTTCGTTGGACACCTTGATTTGTCGACCGAGCACGCTTTCTAAGCTGTAAAGCGTCATTTGGGTATTATTTATTATGTGGTCTGCTCATATTATGTACAGTGTATCTTATTCGATCGTGCCTCTTCCTTAATTTAAGCTGCAGTGATGGTAGCCGTAGCACTGGCCAGTGTCGACGAAGCCGACGAGCACAGACATCCTGTACCCGCAATGCTCGTGACTGGCGGTGCTGCGCAAGTGGGGTCCAAACTCCAGCTCGATACAGTGGTAGTCGGTGCATCCGCCTTTCTCAAGTTATCGGCCTTGACGAGAACCGGAATTGCCTGACCCGTGGACAGGCTGAAGGCCCGGTGGCCTAAAACGGACAGCAAGCTCTTGATCTCACCCGAGTGGCTGGTGACACTGATCCAAGTGTTATCGTCGTTGCTGAATACATCGTCAAGCACTTTCTTGCTTCGTACTGCCTGCGCAGCCGAGGTCTCGGCATATGTTCCATTCCAGAGCTCATCGTACTCGGTGAAGCCCGCCTCGATCTGATAGAAAGGGAACAAGGTTTCGATGTGGCTTTTGTTACTGCGGCGGTCACACGTGTGGATGCTGATGCCCTCACGGAAAAGCTCCTTGACCGTCGGCACGAAAGGGTACTCCTCAGGCAAGTCCAACCCGTTGAAGGTCAGGTTCGCGGTGATGGTGCACCTGTTCAGCGGGCTGGTGTAGTAGGACCGGGGCGCGGGTTGCTTCTGGGTTGCTAGCTGCCCCTTCCAGAAGCTGTTCGCCTTGGTTGTTTGCGCGAGACCAGCCTCCGTCAAGTAAGCATCGGCCCATGTTACGGTGCCGTTGCCGTCTTGCTCGGACCAGTAACAGTTCCACGCTGGTGTACCGTAGAAAGTCTCCGCAGCATTGTGGTAGCCTTCGCCGTGTCTAGCAAAGTATACGACCTTGTACTGAGTATTGGAACCTGCCTCCTCGTTGAGAGTGTTCACGTAATACTCGAAGCGTTCCCACTGGGTTTTGGTGCCATTGGGATCGAACTCTGCATCAGTCTCATACGTCTGATTAATCAACCCATAGTTTGATGTGGTCTATCTTGTATTAGTGCAATGTTACACATTCTCTATAGGGATCACTTACGTAGTCAAACGTACTGGCGTCAGTGGCTACATCATCCTGCCGGAAAAGCCCAGTGACAGTGGTATAGTTGATGTAAGAAGAACCACCATGACAGTTCATCCGCTGCGTGCCAGTCCACTTGCCTGACTTGCCCCATTCCCAAGCGAGGGAACTGGGCGTCAGCGCAAGGATCAGAGTTGCAGTTTTGGAAAGCATCTCGCGGTTAATTGAAGGGGGAGACACGAAAGGCTTCAGACACGCGACACAGGAGCAAGAAAAACGAGGGGGTGCGAACACGAGGTTGAAGATCTTCAGTCGTACCCTGTCTGCACGGGGCGATGCGTCTTTAATATACCCCAAATCCTGGTAACATATCTAGTCCTCCATTGCAGGTTCGTTTCCGAGTTTCTCAGTCGGCCAAACCATTCTGTCGGGTCCAAGACCTGCGTTCCTGCATGAGTAGTGGTGGACCAAAACAGTTACCAGCACGTTTTTGAGCAAAACGGTGACTATTGCACGTTCTAGTGGAGATACAGTTGATAAACGATATTAGATGTGATGCTGGGCGGTCGGCAGGGTTGCCCGAACAGTGCCGATCGACCAATCGTTCAGGAACGTGAACACCAAAATCGCAGGGGTGGGGTCGCTCGAGGTGGGATGAGCGCCTCCACATCTGGAGTGCCGGCAAGCCAGCTTTGTGATGCTGACGACACATTCGATTTCTACTACAAGTCGCATGGAGCACGTGGTGAAGCTCAAATACCGAAACTCGTCAAACTACATACAACCTATTTAAGTTGCGAAAGGAGAAGTGCTTCAGGAGAATACACAAATGGGTATCTTTACTCGTTCTCAACTGACAGTGGCATTCGGTTGGGATATTGACCAATGGAGCTATCCTCACCACAAATTTAATCTATCAATGATGCCCCAATACCCTTGAATTCTTCTTCATAGTATTCCAAGAGACTCAGCTGTGATTTAAGATGAAATAAAATCTAACAATTTTAGCTTTGGCGATGGACAATGAGCGTATTTGCTACCTCCAGAGTACTATCATACTGGTTCATGAAATTGGTCGATTAGTCTCAGGGAACAAGAGCCGTAATATCAAAAGGAGCCTGAGGGGTGTCGCTCATATGTTCTCGTATGCTGGGAGCGGAACTTATCCTTATATACCTATGACATTGTCACCAACCTTGCAGAGCAAATCTGGCCCACAATTCACCTAAATTTTGCAGACATACAATTTCCTTTATGGACCAAGACCGCGAGCTTCCCGACCAAGGAACCTAAAAGGTCATTAATTCTCTAGCTGTGGAAATGATTAACGTAGTCATAAATCAAGTACTTACGGATGAGTGCCATGGTTACCTCAAGTAATGAATATTTACAGCCCTGGAGAACATCTTCTACAGACGCCATAGGCGAATACAATGGTCCAATTCATCGCGTGTGATCGAACAACTGAGTCCGTGACTGAGTAGCATTATTGGCAAGGCTTTCGACCGAATAAGGTTCTTCATCACCATAATTCGGTACTGGGAGAGGCGCTCAAAATGCTAGATTTTGGTGACCGTGGGAGTATTATCGGGGAAGCAACTACTTGTTGATATCTCTGTTGTTAGTTTCACTAGGTCAACGTTGAACCCCGTTACTTATCACAGAGGCTGATGAAGGCTGAACTCTTTTCAGAGCAAAAATAACGTCTTCTGATTTGCCCCTGATTATATTAGGTAGGTAGGCATTCAGCCCCGTAACTACAGCATTACTCCAGAATATTTACTCCTCACTCGAGCGTGTATTCATTCATTCAATAGCCGCACCTTTAGCGGCCAGCGTGGCGTAATACAACTCCGTCTCCGCCATGATGACAATACGCCCATCACCAGCAAACTGGAAGTTCGCCGCACCGGTGCCGAGGTAGATCTTTCCGATCAACTTGCCGGACGGATTCCATACATGTAAACCGTCCCCACAGCCCGCATAGACATAGCCCTTGCTGTCACAGTGCACACCGTCAGGCACGCCCGAGGATACGTATGTGAAGGTCTTGCGGTTGTCCCAGGTGCCATCCTCCTGGACATCGAAACGGTAGCTAGATGGGAATCAGTGACATGTCCGACGTGTGTGAGAAGATAAAGTAAATGAAAACTTACATAGAAGCGGGATCGGAAAAGTTCCAGCCCCAGAAACCGTGGTTGGCGCCCGTGTCCGTAACGTACGCGTAACCACCGCTGGGAGAGAACGTCACGCCATTGGGCAGAGTGAAACCGTCGGCGACTACAGTCACTGCTCCGGTCACTTCATTGAGTCGGTAAACTTGGTTGCGAAGACCAGGCGCTGGTCTAAAGTCTTGTAAGTAACCGTACAAAGTGTCGGTGAAGTAAATATCCTTGTTTCGAGGGTTGATAGCAATATCGTTGAGCGAGCTGAACTGTCTGCCGAAGTAGTTGTTGACAAGGACTAATGCTCTGTTAGACCTATGTTTCTGATATACGACAGACCGGACTTACTGCTTGTGTTGTAAGGCTCGACGGGGTTCATCAGAACAAGTGCTGATGGTACATTGTCTCCTTGACCTTCGGCGGCAAAAATGATGTTGCCTTTGTAGTTTGTGGCACCTATGTATGTGATTAGACCGGAAATGTCATAGAAAACTTGAAGGGAAGAAAAGAGGCATAACATACCATTAGGGTTTACAACTTGCGGGTTTGACGGCACTACAGTGACCGTAACATTACCGGTTGCGTTCCTTACACCTGTGACCGCATCTGCCTCTGCGAGTGAGATCTTTTGGATGATTGAAGATTTGTTCAGACCTGTTCCAGAAGCTGGGGCACCTGCATTCTGAACAAAGAAGACCTCATTCGTGGGAGGATTCCTTGTTGCCGTAAGTCAGTATTCAGTTTATTGAGAGTGGTCTAGGACTATAAGTACCAAACCACGGCCTCGTGGAACAATGGATCCGAGTCCGTGCGGGCAAGCAATGTCAAGGTCGGATTCTCGCCAATAATATCATAAAACTCATCATCGTAGATGTGGAACGGCTTTTCCACTAAAGATTCTTCGGTCACTCCCGGCCACAGAAATATCTGCAAAGGGTATTAGTCAAAAGAAATTCTAGTTCAAGTCTATACCTCGGAAGAAATTTTGCGGTCGACTCTGATGCAACTCACCGTGGTAGCATTGGCCTCTGCTGGAGGCGGTACGGTCTCCAGCACCAGGAAGGCCTTCTGATCTATAACCTGCGCCTGGTCGGGAACCGTCCTCGCCGCAGCAAACCGCGACAGAGGGTTCAGTCCCAGCGGAACGAGGCCTGCCAATAGTAGTACGCCAAGAGCCATTGTTACTCCCAATCTGGAAAAAGTTGAGCTGCCTTTTCTCCCAGTCACAGCTCTACTCTCGTTCCGGGCATCGGGTTTTGTAGTTTCCCTGCCCCGCTTCTGCGGAGTCGGCATTGTACCAAATCTAAATAACAGTACCGGGTGACATCAAGGTATAATGACCTCATCACGGCCACAGTAGACATGCGGTGCTGCAGACTTTTGCATGCCCGTCCCAGCCTCTCTGCCGCAATTTTGGCATGCCCTGCTGCGAGCCATGCCAAGGACCCCTGTGGTCAAGCAATGCCGATGTGGGGAAATGCGGCGTTTCCCGGTCTAAGTGAGGGGGTATACATGTGGGGAGGCCAATGACAGTCGAAGCTGTGCGGAGAGGGTCCTAGAGGTTATCTGTTTCTAGAATATTGCGGAGTAACCTCGAGTCAGTGAAAGTCTATGCCAGCCTTTCCACCGGCCTTGGTTCGGGCTTGGTCTCCTAAAGTGTCTTTCTTGGCTGATAGTGATCATCAAGTGTAATGACCGGTTGGCCCTGGTTCCTGGCAAGCTATGCGCACAGCGGAAGTCACGGAATTGTTACAAGCGAGATCGGCTAGAAAAGTAGCATGATAGATTCCGGAAATCCAGATATGCGCTTTCTTAGTGTTTGCAGACTCAGAGCTGTGAGCTTTAAGTTGTATGTCGTGTCATATACCTGTTGTATACTTATTGTACAAGTCTCTAGATTGTCCAAATTCTAGCTATACTATGTCAAGAGGATGCCCTTATGCCTATCACTAAACGTCCGATACGCCAATGCTGTTCTGGCCTTATACCCATAACTGCAACCAATGCCTGCCATAATCAATACCTAGCACTGCCTCTTATATCGTTAAATATATCCGTCAAGATTGGCTTCCCCTTCAACAATGCCTTCTCGGTGACCTTAGCTTTCTTCAGAGGCATCGGTCTGATGTTCTCCTTCCCAGTACCAGGTCCGACACGTCCCTTCACCGGGCTTCGTTTTGCGCCTATCTTTATAGGAGACCGAGAGCTTGGCATATGGCTCCCTTCCGTCCTTATTCTACCTGCAGGAGCGGTCATCTGTGTTTGGTCATCCTCAAACCAATGGCTCTCGAGCGCATCAGGTGGTAAATCATATATCCAGTCTTTCTCTTCCATGAGTCTCACAAATCTACTCACCATCTCACTATCACCACAGTTGCGTAACGTATCCTTGCTTCCCACAACCAGTAGCTTCGTCTTAGCACGCGTGAAGGCAACATTTATTCTCCTCCAATCTTTGAGTAGGTCACCAATGCTGTGCTGTTCATTGGATCTCACCAACGAAAGAACAACGACCTCTTTGTCACGCCCTTGAAACCTGTCTGCGGTATGAAGCTCAATATTAGAGCTGCGCGAGCGCAGATTATGCTTTAGTAACGAAAGCTGGCTGCGGTAATGGGTCATCACGCCAATCTCGGAAGCCGGCACCCCTACAGCCAGAAGGCCGTCAACAAGTTGCGTTACGATGTGAGCCTCCGTTGGGTTGACCGTGCGATTTCCCTTAGCTTCTTCACGGGAGTCCGGAAGAAAATCTGTGTTGATGAAGCGCACGCGAGCCTCGGGATCAATCAAAGACCGCAACCAGCATGAAGAACTCGTCCAGTCGGCACAAAATGAACGTGGAGCAGCGGGATGCGCCAGCCCCGAGGCATCAAAATGTTTGTGTCGCAAGGCATCCATGTCGGGAACTGCAAGTTTGCGGCGTCGGAGCTCTTGCGTGCCGCACTTGAGACGGCCATTGTAGATAAGCGTATTGCTCAGAGCCATCACATCCTCGCACATGCGATACTGATGCTCGAGATTGACAACCGAATCAGGATGTGTATCAGAGAGAAGCTTGAATAGACTGATATCCAGCCCTCCAACCCTGGCTTCCTCATTTTGCACCAAAGGAGGAAGCTGATTATGGTCTCCGACGAGCACGAAAGTCTTCGCAAGCCGAATTGGACCCAGGCAGATCGGCAAGGTGATTTGCGACGCTTCATCAACGATGCAGTAGTCGAAAGTTCGTTCGTTGAAGACTGGATGGCTGACACCTAGACAGGTTGTTGCGACAATAGGAGTGTTGTGCCACGCGTTGTGTATTTCTTCGAAAGTGTCCATACGCTGACTTGCTAGGATGGCGAAATCCTGCACTTCAGGATGTACCTTGGCGGGTGCTCCAAGACGAAGTATCGGCATTTTATCCTTTTTCAGTTTCAAGAGAATATTGTCAACGGCCGAGTGCGTGTAAGAAGTGAGAAGCACACTCTTCTTCTGCAAGACCAAAGCTCTGATGATGTGCGCGATGGTGGTTGTCTTGCCGGTGCCTGGCATGCCAAGTACAAGAGCATAATCTTTGGCGCTCATCACCTTAGAAATTGCTCGCTTTTGGTCGACGTTGAGGCTTCCGTGATCCTTGATGGTGTACTGTGTGGAGACAGCCTTGAATGTTGGAGGAGCAAGATCGACTACCAAGCGACGAATTTCTCGTGATCCGAAAACATCGTTGGCCATAATTTGGACCAAGTTGTTGCGGACGGTTGCCATACCATTGCTGAACTCGTCCTTGTCCAGTCTATACCTAATCGGCGATTTCCTGATCATGCCTTGTGAAAGTGCAGGCGTTGCGCCCTCAGGCACGACTTCCATGATGCTGGCGAAGACCTGGTTGTCTTTCTCATCAAACCCGGGCTGCCGTATGCGAGCATTATGCAATCTTCGGTCTACGGCAACACTGATTCTCTGCTTTCGCACGACCGTTACATAGCCTAGCGCCAAGGCAAAATGGCCTTGCTCGTCTGACACAACTATAGGCTCCCCAACCACAAGTTGGGAATCCAGGAACGAGAAGCCCGGCGCTGGCGTATCCTTGATGAAAGTGTATTGGTAACGGTTGATCTTAGGGCTGTCCTTCTGTTCCTGAGCAGACCCTTCTTCTATCATGACATTTGCAAAGCATCTGCCGACTTTCTCTCGCTCTGAACTCAGCATGGTCCAAAGTTCTCGCCGCAGCTTTTGGCTTTCCTTCTCTTCTTTGGTTAGTAGATCTTCCCACTTCAGGAAAAATTCCTGATGCGTCTGTGTCAAATGCTTGACAACCTCATCGAATTTGTTCTTTACACCGCTTGTTTCCGCATCACCATTGTCTGCGAGTTTATGGTAAATGAAGCATGAGGACTTGGCATAGCAGTTGCCACAGGTATTGATGCTCTGCTTCATTGGAGGGAGCTGCACGCTTCTTTCTCGAACATAACAAGCCAACTCATTGCGCTGCATGATCAAATGGCGCAGTTCCTGGCGGATTGTAGGTATGCGTATCGTGTTCGAGCTTTCCGTATAATACAGTATGCCATATGCGATCTCAATATCATATCGATCAGCCATCAGTAGATTGTAGAGGGATGTTTGTGCTTGATGGTTTGTCGTCGCATTTTTTCCAGTTTTGACTTCGAAAGGGACGGTCAGGGTGCGTTGTTTTGAGCCATCTTTCATGGTGACCTGGACCGTCGCATCAATATTGCCCTTTAGCCCGTACATAGGGGACCACACGTGCTCCTCGACGTCGAGCAGCTTGCTGACACACATGGTACCCTTGGCACCGTTGCGCTCTTGGACTATGGCATCCGGCTATGCATCAAGTTAGTCAACTTGTTTCAACTACCATTTGGGGTCGGTGCATACCTTAGGCTTCTCGGAAACAAAAGCGGCAGCCCAATGTCTCATCTCGGTCAATTTCGAGCGGAGGTGCTCGCGCGCATCACTCATGGAAACCTTGATCTTGTACAGATCCTCGACATGCTTTGCAGTTATCTTTACGATTAACGCGTCAAGAAATGGATTGCTCCATTCATTGGACATCATGGCCTCTTGAAAAATCTCATGTAAGAGTGTTCCATAGACCAGAGGTGCCGAGGCCTCACTAGTCGCCTTCACGCGATCCTGAAGAACAGCTCGTCGCATGCATGTAAAACTATCTGCTACCACAGTGGCAGAAATTAGTTGATCAGGGTGCAGTATGAGGATATTCTGATTGTTGTCGATAATGCATTGTCCACTGGGCTCAAATCTTCCAATGACATGCACAAACGCTTTCGCATTGACAGAAGTATCAATCCAGTCGCCGCGAAGATGAATTGTCTTCATCAGGTTACTTCGGTCGACTTGGACAAATAAGATCTAAGACTTGTAAGCATAGTTTGGACAAGGGCTTTAGTTTATGTATTACTGACTTTTTCTGCGACAGGCCGACCACAATCGTTTGTGAAGCTCGTTTCGACAACCTTAGTCACCAAGTATCGCTGAATTGCCTTGGGCTTGTGTGTTTCCTACATTTTATTTTAGCAAAGTGTTCAATGCTAAGCTATGTCACCTACGTACGGATGGTACCGATCCGCCAACGCTGCCCATATGCTTAGCTGCCTGTGTAGCCGACACCTCGGCGGCTTCGAAATCAAAATCATCTCCAAAGTCATCATCATCATATGCATCTTCTCCAGCGTCCTGCCTTCGACTGTTTGTTCCCATATGACGCACTACTGCAGGGCTATCCGTAGTGTTACCAGGTGTAATATGAGACGTACGACTTGAGTCTATCTCGGCTATTAGATCCTCGGCGGCAGCAAACACGTCATCATCCATGCCCCCAAATTCATCATCGTCTTCTTCTGATATCTGGGGTGGGGTGGGCATGGTTCTTGGATGTGCTTTAGGCCCTGTGTCAGGCGAAAGAGTTGCAGATATCGTTTCTTCATCACCGGGCACCAAACTGGCTTCCAAAACCATAAGTGTATCCTCGTCAAAATCGTCATCGTCAAAATCAACGTCGCCATAATCGGATAAGTCCTCTCTGGCGGCAGTTCGTACAAGATCAGCTCCTGTTCCCGTTGCGGCAGCTCTTGGCGGAGACCTGAAGAGTGGTGGCGGCGGCCGCGGCGGTGGAGATATCCTATTAGCAGCATTGACTGAAGTCTGATGTTGCTGACCTCTCTTCTTGGGCGATGGAGACTTCAGCGCATCATGTCTGGTCTGAATGGCTTTTGAACGGTTGAGTTCACCATTGACGCTGTCCAGCAGGGCATTGACCATAGAGGTCTTGGTGCCGTGGCTGGGGCTCTCGTCCATGGCAGTGCGAGGTTGGCCAATGTATTCTCCGCGTTCTGTCCTGCGCCGTTTTGGCCAATTGACGCCACAACTTATGGCCCTACGCAGACTGTTTGGTGTTGCCGAACCTTTGCCACCCGGGGGGAGTGTCTTGGAGGGCTGCGGTGAGGAGGATACCATGATCTGGGCCAGAGCAGGGTTAGCACCTCCACGAGGTGTTATGTTCGTCGATCCGCTCAAGGCAAAGCGATCCCACAAGTCGATAGCGGGATCGGCGTGTGCTGACTTGAGTGCCTGTGTCAATTTCTTGACATTTACGGCGGGCGTAGCCGGTTTCGAATAGCTCGACGGGGAGGAAGTCGGGGATGAGCTGCGGGCCCTCTTCTTGCCCCTCCTGCGTGTGATCATGGGTGATAGATTGGGGACACCTTCGGCGCGTTTGGACTCCCATAGGATACGTTCATTTGGGCTTGTGTCCTCCTCCTCCTCCTTCTCTTCGGTGTCACCAACCAGCTCCTGCCATACTAGCTTGCTGTGTGGTGTGATTGCTGCCCTCTCCGCGACTGTGTGATCTTGTGATCTGGTCAAACCGTCAATTCTCTTTTCCGGGTCGCCTTGGGTCGTTTCTTCGATTATAGTCGCGGAGGTGCCGTGGTTGTCAGGTTCGACAGGCGCTTGAAACTCGAAAGCATGGAGCTTGTTCCTGCTCGCTTCAGAGACGGGCTGGAGAGGCTTTGGCGCTGTCGTTGGTGTCGTGTCAGGCGCGGCTGAATACGTTTTGGACCGGTGCCATGATTGCTTGCTTCTCGCTGAGGCGTGCTGCTCTGAGAAAGACTTTTGAAGAGGCATGTTGCTACCTGGATTGCGATTCCGTGTTTTGACCCATCACGCTTGTGCCGTACAGCGCCTGGATCCCAAGAGAAGGGAAGAAGAAGAAGAAGAAGAAGAAGAAGAAGAAGAAGAAGAAGAAGAAGAAGAAGAAGAAGAAGAAGAAGAAGAAGAAGAAGAAGAAGAAGAAGAAGAAGAAGAAGAAGAAGAAGAAGAAGAAGAAGAAGAAGAAGAGCGAGAGAAGACCCCCCCAAAAAGGGTCCGAAATGGCAACGACAGCACGTTACAGTGATTAACCAAAAGATACTTGAAGGCTGTCAGTCCACAGATGAGTCCGTGTTGAGTGAGTGACTAAGTGAATAGCCAGGATCAATTGACTAACCTACGCAAAAAAGGGTCCATCAAGTTGTTCAATGCTTCAAGGACCCGTAAGAGGGACGGGAATCCGTAGGGTTGGTTAGCTAGGTTAGATGACTGGACCTTTTTGGACCTCAGACGCGTCGCGTCCCCAATGTCAACTCAGGTTCAATCAACACGTCTCAATGCAAGATTGAAGACTGGAGCTGGAGCTAACCGCGTCGCTACCCCGCCAAGGAGAGAAATTACCAGCTGCTGCAAGGGGCGAGAGGATCGAAAACGCCCTGTGGCTGCAGGATTGGCGGGCAGCTACGGAGTACGGAGCACGCTCACAGGTAGTCGCAGGGAGCTTGGGCCTTCGGTTCAAGCACTTGCAGCAAGACTCCAAACCGGCATCGTCACCGTCATCCACTTATCATAAGCTCCAGCTCCACAACCCAACGCAGACCTCACTCGTGCGTGCAGCTCAGCCAATTTTGCCGTCGTCTGCTGTTGATCCGATCCGACCCAACTTGCTCCAACACTGATTCCATTGTCTCGTGAGGTCTACTCTGTCAGCGAAATATGAACAGGACGGATCTCGAGGCCGCTGTGAAAAACGTCCTCCAGGACCTCCCGGAAACAGCAGCACCACGATCACAATGGCCTACGGGTGATCCACGTAAGCAAACTGCAATCGAGACCAGATGCTTCGAGGATGGTGCAACGATCCACTTTGAGAACCTCGCTCCTTTGCAGAGCTGGGCTCCTATCGTTGGCATGGATATGAGAAAGCGGACTGGCTTCGTTGTCACAAATGCAGTCAGGCTTGCCGTCGAATCCAATCTCAAATTGACACAGGCAGAGATCGATGCCATATCCGAATCTTGCGCCAAGAATTACAACCGTGGCGCTTGGGCTTCGCCAATGGCCACGGTCCTCACCGCTGCAGCTGTCTATCAAGGCCGGGACAAGTTCAGGTTTCCCTTCTACACCCCGACCGATTCTTGGTTTAACTCTCAGTCCTTCCCTACTAAGCGCTGGGCTTTCATCAAAGGGCCTTCTGCAACTTACGCATGGCATGCCTTCAGGTTTATGGCATATTATCCTCTGATTAAACTCGCTACAACTCTCTTCTACTCCTCTGTGATCAGGATGAGCTTGGCCGCCGACATGTTTTCCGATCGGAGAATGGCTCGAGTTAACGATGCCATCATGCACAAAATTGCCCCCAACCGGCCGACAAGAAGGACGCCGCAGTCTCAGCCCGGGCACCAAGGATCATCAGGCCAGCCCGTCGAGCAGTCCGACGCCCAGCGAAGAGACGATAGCTACCGCAGGGTTGGTCTCCCTCCACCTCTACCTGAGGAGGTGAGTCGGATGGCTCGCCAGGGACGTGTGCCAGAAGAGCAGCAGGATGCACAAGAACCAGTGTCGTGGGGTTCTAGCGAGCAGTCACAGTCGGTCTCCCAAACTGACCAGTCATCTCCCGGACGAGGTGGCATCTTTGGCAGACAAACATCCCCTACATCACAAACGTCCAGCTGGGGCGGAGCAGTATCTCAGGATCAGCCGAGGCAATCTGAGCAATCAAGTTCTTGGGGTGATTCTGAACTCTTTGAAGACGACGCATCCCCCGTCTCCGCAGCCGCCAGACGTGCGGAGGAAGCAGCACAATCTCAGGCACAATCACCAAGTGCTTCCAGAGCTTCTGCATGGGATAGAGTGAGACAGCAGGCCAAGTCTGATGCGGCTCCACCTGCAAAAGGAAATCGATCGAGTCAAGACACGACGTGGGGCCGTTTACGGCAAGACTCAGCGCCCACAGACAGAGACCGCGACAGGACGCCACCAAGCGAAAGCTATAGCTACAACGAGGCGGATGAGGCTAAAGACTACGCCAGGAGCCAGGCGCAGAAGGAGTTCGATGCCATGCTAGAAGCAGAAAGGAAAGGAGATCCCAACAGTGGTAACAAATGGTGGAAATAAGCCGCTGGTTGTCATCCTTATGGCAATATCACTGGAGAACAAATTGCGCATATGCTATGTAGTATGATATCTAACACACAGACCCTCTCAATTATCCAAAGATGGAGAGATAGACGGCAAACCTCCCAAGTACAACGACTCCATGCTGCGATTATTGTATACAACATACTTCAGAACGCGTCTCCCAGGTAGGCGAATGCAACGGTTCTTGAGGACCCTGAAAGTTTCGCCCAAGTAGAGTGCTTTTCTGTACAATTCATTGTTCCAATGGCCAAATGAACCTTGATATACACATATGGAATCCAGTCCTGATGCCCAAGCCACGTAGACGACCCGCAACAGCTTGTCCAGCTTGACTATACTTGCGTTCGAGACTCTAACCCGTTGAGGTTGTCATAAAAGTCGCACTCAACCCGTTCCGCGAAGCCCGTGGTCCGGCCGGACGCCGCTGTCGTATCGGCCGTCGAGAAGGTCCTCCTGGAGAGCTTCCAGATTTTACACCAGCGTGTGAAGAACCTAGAAGACGACAACAAGCAGCACGCCGACACGCTTTTTGCTGGAGATTTCCGGGACCTTGCTAAGCTTGTTAAGCAGCTAGAGGTTGATAACGTCCAGCTCAGACAGAGTGCTGCGAGGCTGGAAGCAGCTCCCGCGCCGTCGGCTGAAACGCAGATGTGTATCTGCTTCGGCATGCCATATCGTCGGTCTTCAATCATTTTGATGGCGCATGCGTAACTGATCACTTGCCTTTGTTCTAGCTACTTTCTCCTCTTTCTCATGTAATGGTACGAAAATCCCCAGTACAGCAGAGGCACATATTGGCAGGAAGTTGATCAGTGCACGCGTATTTATATTTATTTTATGCAGTTGGTGACTTGTGTTGCTCCGAACTCGAATTCAAAAGTCGTTTCTGTACTTCTCTATCTGTTATGTTATCAAAGTGATGTGGTTCATATAGGCAGCGTTCAGCTGGTAACTGGTACGGGATCTCCGATATATGCTGTTGTCGTAGTATACCGTCACCATCTGATAGGGGAAAAAAAAGAACAAAATAGATTAGTTTGTACGTTTCAAAGGGACTTGACAGATCAAATCAAGTTCACAATTTAAAAGATAGCGGTTTATATCGTAAGGCATCAAATTCATCATTGGTCATTTCATGACAATCTACCATCATCTACCATTTCCTCATCATGCAAAGCGCACCCAGATCCTTTTGTGTAACCAATGGTTCTCAACATGATTCCAAAAACCGTCGATATGATGTTACGAAAGAAGACCGCTGTGACGGGAAATACTCTCTAGAAATGGGGGTATTCGTGACAAATAGAAAAAGCAAAAAGCAAGGTGCCAATTGACAACGAACTGCGGTTGGATGGTGCCAGAGCACGCCAATAGCTCGTCATGGCCCGGGGGGCTATTGCGTAATAGGATCATCCCCCAGCATAAATCCTAACGCACGCTCAGTGAAAGCCGCGTTTCCGCAACTATAACCAGTACTCGGCGACCACGTTTCTCAAGTGACTTGATATGAATTAGCCACGCATGGATGCTATACCACTCGTTGGCGCAAAGTTGTCGTACATCTCGTCGCTGCTGTCGCTTACACTTCCTGGGCTCACAGCTCCACTGATATCCGCACTATGCATGCCGCTCTGAAACTGAAATTCCGTTGGTATCGAACTCATACTCATTGAAAGCAGGCTTTGCCTACGCCCAGCAGCTTCCATCTCGGCCGTGCTTCCACTTCGACTCAGTTCTGGCTTCTCGGGTAGCTTTTTCAGGAGGCCGGTTGATATGTCGAGCATACCCATCGCGAACGCTGTAAGGCCTTTACCTTCGCCGGGTTTGAAGCTCACACTAAGCGTCCAACGGTATTCTGCCAGTCGTCGCCGATACCAGTCTGCTTCCTCTCGCCCAGGCGACGTTGCCCAGAGCAGAGAGCCGAATGTACCGATCAGTGCGAAGTTGGTCTTTGAAGCAAAATACCAGAATGCGCTTAAGTGATTGGGAGTCAACCGATTGACAAAATCCATAGCGGAGATCAGTCGCGCCTTAGCGGCACTGCGACAGATTTGCATCAGGTAGAAGTCTACAGCTGTCTCGTCGGCAGCGAGCGAGCGGATAATCCGCCGATGCAACGTAATCTCTGTTGCATAATATGCCAAATGGAGATAGCCGATACTTGATAGCCGCCCAGATACCATTGATGATAGCGAGTTGTCCATTCGGATGACCGCCGGTATCGACGAATACCACTCTTTCAGCTTCAACTGTATCGGCTTTGCAAGCGACAAGACCAAGTGTATACCTTGAGGACCGGCATTTGTCACATTCTGCATTGCTTGCAATGTGTAAAAGGTATCCTGGATCTCGGCAAGGATCTGGGATAGGTATATCATTTGTACGAACAAAGTTCGACCGCGCTCGATGTCGAGCCTTTCATCGGCGTTCTCCTCGTCATAATCGACTTCCGGGAAGTCGCCAGGAAGCAAGGGCTGCACTACCCAATTCGTTTGGAAGATGTGAGAGGGCCGCCCATGGACCAAAGCACCCCACTTATCCTGCATGTACAATGCCCAGGCAAGTCGTTTCCTCAAGCCCTTCTCCCAGAGCGGAATCTTCCAATGCGTGCAGTCGAGATGGAGGCCCAGTTCTTGAGCAATGGCCACAAGCTGAGCCGTTGGTGCCCATTGGTCGCCGTCAGGTATTTGCGATAGAAGGAGTCCGGCTTGAATTGTCGAGAGCTTCGGTCTCCACATAGCATCAACCAACGACGATTTCATTATCCTCTCTAAAGCTTTCAGGTCTGGGCGAGGATGCAACGAGAGCTCCTCCGATTGGTCCCACCAGTTGATCGAGAGAATGTAAACGGCGGCCAGTAATGGTGGTGAAAATTCACGGTAAGAACGTTCATACTTCTCGAGGAAGACCTCTTTCTGAATGATTGGGAAAGCTGGGTGTATAACGTCAAAATAGAGATCAATCAGTTTCCGGCCGTGTGGCGCAACGAGGTTCTCGATTTCATCAGCGTCCACAATCTGGTACTCATATCGCTCCGTCTGGCTGTCAGGGAGCAGTAAGAACGTGTCGTTGTCGCTGACTTTACGGAGTGTCCCGCGGGCCAGTAAGCTCTCATCATGGTTGTCGAAGGGTGATAAATTGATAAGAGAAGGCTCGAAATCTGTCGTTGGCCCAATGTACTGGCTGTAGCGCTCATTTTGAAGCCCTAATGTCCTCTTCAGCAGGGTTGGCCCTCCGAAATTTGCCATTTCCTCAATTAAAGAACTGCTGGCAGCTGTGCTAGAAACACTGAAGGTATCTTGCCGAAATCTTCTGTTATCTTGCCGACCAGGTGAGCTGTTCAACCAATAATGTGTTAGCGATGGACAACTAGGATTCAGCGCCGCCTTTGCATGGGGTCTAGCCAATATCCGGCAGTTCGTTGAAGAAGATTGGGGGGTCGAGACGTCTGATATGTATTATAACTTACCCTCGTAGCACACTGTCGTCGGCGAAGTCACGCGCTAATTTCCTCTTTCGAGGCTGAGGACTTTGATCTAATGAACAATCAATTCCATTGGCCTGGCACGAGACGCAGGCGCCACTGTCATCGTCCTCGCTCATGACGCATTTGATCCTCCGACGTGTACAGAAATTACATACTGCACTCCCACTTGAGGGAGTGTCCGAGTCCGCGGAATCATGGCCGTTCATACCACCTGCATATGCGTCGTGATGTAGTCCAGGTGTGCCGTGACGACTACTGGGGTTGAAATGTGATGGTTTGGGGGCAATAGCGATAGGAGCTGTTCTTGGAACAGCACTAGGCGTAGCCATGTTTAAACGTGGGCGGCCGGCGCCTACCCTGTCTTCGGTCCCTGTTTATCTGGCAGAAGACGGCAAGACTCTCTGCGGTCGTAGAGAGCGCTCAGTGCGTCAGTTGCAGCCCGTTGGAACTATACCCCACGGTCAAGGATATCTTCCACCTCTGTATGGCCGGGCAGAGTCGTCGACCCAGCTAGAACAAGGTAAGATCCACCGCTTTGAGATGGACGGGTATGCGTGAATGGCCGCTGATCCGATGAACTCCGGAATCTCCTAATATAAGGCTGATAAGAGGTTCCAAGAGATAAGGGTCTAACTGGTGGATGACGGGGTTGAGCGGCAGCCAACCAGATCGTCCTATTTCAATAACCAACGGGTGTCACGAGATTCCTTATCGAAACAGGAACCAAGGTGTAGTTGTTATTAGACTATAAATCCAGGATAGTACCCGATAGATATGCCCAGCTGTCGCGCTGACGAGCCTCGCCTGCATACGGCAAACGTGGGTCCGGGAAATGTAGAAATGAGTCCCCCGTTGAATAAATGGGCGGGCAGGTGTCGGGAAGCCAATTGATCTGGATCTAGCATTCAAATTGATACGTAACCCCGGGTCCAGCAGCTTTGACTTTAGGTGATGACTGAGGCAAGGATGAGATAAGATATGCTTATCCGCGTCATTGGAGCACCGTTACTCAATCGGAAACGCAAAATGAACAATTCCACAGATTGGTGAAATGGGGGAAGGAGAGTTGATAGGGAATTGTATGCAGACAAAGTGGTCGGACAAGTCCGTTGTATTGACTGCCAGTAGCCAAGCGGGAAGCTTAATGAAGACGGTGTTCTGGGGATGTGACGCAGTCAGGGATAGCCCAGGGCCTCTGGAGAGCTTGCCAATTCAGAGTTGTGGTCCATGCAGCCACGCGATAGATAACTTGACTCGGATCGCCGAGCAAAAGCATGCGCGTTTACCTTACGAAAAGTGCAAGGATTGACAAACGAACCTCTAACCTAGGTGATAGAGCGAACGTTCCAAACGTGGGCGATGTGCTGCAAGTATCGAGAAGCCTGGATATGTTGAGCTAGTATTCTGGAACCAGCATGCATCGGGCGGTCGGTCAGCACCTCCGTTGATAGGTCACCAGGCGCTTACTTAAAGATTGGGTGAACGCGATGATCACAGGAAATGGCAAAGAGACAGACACGGCACGTCAGTATGGGACAAAAACTATGGCATACCTCATTTCTTGCGCATACTTGAGACTATCACTAAGAGCCAAGCCAGGCCAGGCCGGCGAATTACGGCAAAGGCGCTGATAAGAGATGCGCATCTTATCTTTTGTCAAATGACAATATAAATAATCGTAAGAATTCCATGGATTAGCTGAAGGTTTACAGACACATGTCAGCATGCGAGATGGAGGCTCTTTGCAAGTCCACGGTACTTCCAGGAGACACCCGAATTTAGTGACCAGCGTGCGTGCTGCCAATCCATCGGGCCTTTCGATTGACTGCCCGTTTTGTGGGGGACAGCCTCGACCTTAATTGCCGGCTCCGCCTACCGACCTAGCGGTTCGCTAAAGACACAGATACGTGACGAGTTTCCCGACGAGCATCTCTGACAAACTGCGATTTGTTTTCTCCATCTTCTATCTTGCCAATGAGCGGCGGGCGCGGAGTCACGATAATTTCCAAATAACTAGTACTTTATATGACACAAGTAACCAGCTCGTACCGGATACTCGAGAAATTATGCGAGTTGTGGAGCGGTCGTTGCGAATAAGACTCGAGAGTTGCTCCCATTACCAAATAGAATTCGCGATTTGGTTAGGCCGCCGAATACCTCTAACGTAATGGCACCAACCACGCCGAGTCATGCAGGGAATATGGAAAGACGCTGACGTTGAGAAATACGTTTTGGTTATCGGAAGACGGTTATGCTTTGCTTCCTTTGGCCAGCTCCATTCATCGGGTAGCGGTTCCTGAGCTGGATATCCCGTGAAACATATCCACCATGACAGACTTCGAGATTGTGACAATGCCGTCATTTCTTCTCCGATACTGGACCGCAACTCACTATAAATATTAACCATGTGGGGAGGAGATGGCATTGGAGGTGCCCACCAGCAACCAGGGCGCCGGAAACACAGCTCCAGTACGGTCGCGAAGCCGCAGCATGTCGCGACAGGCCCGACAAATGGCTTCCCGAGGTCATCGACTCCACGAACAGGACCCTCAATATTAGTAATGGTGCCTTGGTGTTTTGGCAGAATACAGCAGGTCGGGAATGGATATTACTATGGGCCCCATTCACTCATTTCAGGGTCCAAATGCTATCCGCCGCGATCGGTTCTTCGCAGGTGTTGCGGGACAGAATATCCCGATCCTTCACGCAAAAGTACAGCAACTATGAGGTGAGGCCCATTGCAGTATCCAGCACATCATTCGTGACACATTATCTTGGCATTTACTGAGCCTGAATTTGCGTCGATTTGATAATGACTATCCTAGAGCCAGCATCGTTCCACCAGTGCAGCGGCCAAGACGAAAATGTAACCCATGTAAGCGACCCCCCACGATCCCCGCGCTGATTCTGTCTTGGTCTGCGCCAGGGCAAGAGGGTGGCACATGCTACCACATACCTTATTTAGCGAACACGATGCCGTTCTTGCAGCCTTCTCGGTTGGTCCCATGATGCTTAAATTTTGCAGGAAAAAAAGACTTTCAGGTTGCAGGTGAAATAACGAGCTGTTGTTGGACACCCACTGCTTGGCACCGGCGGAATGGTTCAGGCTCAAGAAAAAGGCAAGTCGGCAGACAACGTGCATACCAGCATGTAATGCGATACGATACGACGCAACGCCAAGATAATAAACAAAACACATTCACACCTGGTCCACCGCACCGGCCTGTACGAGACCATGAGGTTCTGGAGGCACACGTTGAGGATACGAAAACGTCTCTTATTCAAGTTACTCATTCCAGTGTTCTGTGGCAAGAACACTTCAGTGGGTCTTCATGCTTTAAGCAGATGTGATGCTTGTAAGGTAAAACCTCAATAATGTTTCCCCATCGAGTTGTTACAAAATGGTGAAATCAGTAACACGAATGAACATGTATTAACAAAACCCTACGTCATGATACGAATACTAAAGAACAAACTGCCTCTGAGGCCGCTCCGGTCGCGGTTCTTATGAGCGACTCTCATCCATATGCCCTAGGATGCGTCAAACCGCATCTTACGTGCTGTGGAGGCGCAGAAGTCCTGGACAAATATGTGGGCTGGCTCGCGACGCCAAACAGTCCTATTTCAACTTCTTGGCTTTTTTACGAAGTACCAGATAATGCGTCACGTTGTAGAAACAGCAGTTTCGCACCTGCATTGCAACGTTGAGCGTGTTTTGGTGTATGCATACCTACAACTGCATTGATGTTTTTGCGCCAAGCTTTGCTCAAGCGAAGTTGCTTACCGCTCATAAGGCCCTGATGAAAACATCGCAAGAAACAAACCAAAGAAAACAGATGCCGCACAAACTTACACCGTATTACATACAAGAAGGAGGCGTCGGTCATTAGTTATATGAGTACATCTAATAGTACGAACGTACGACTACTTAGGCTCATAGATAGAGCCGTCTGGGGGTCTGCCAAACTTTCTATACAGAAATTCACAAAATTCGCATATATTTGATAACAACTACTCTAATTATGTTGCCCCATCTTATCCCATATTATACCACTGAGGCTTTGTTTAAAGCACTTACCGATTTCAGTGGTTCTAAGGTGGTTGTTCCGTATCATGTTAGTGAGAGCCATTCAGAATCAGCTACAACATCCGTGAAGTTTTAATGCGCGCCACTCTTATACCAATGTTCTGTGTAATCCACATAACTTTCTGTGCCGTCATACCTTGTTCTGTATATTGTTTCAGTTGATACACGTTACTCTGTGGATTCATATCGTTACTTTCCGTTCGACTCTACCCTGTTCACCTAATTGTCCTATTGAACCTCTCAACCCATTATTAGTCTATAAAAGAAGAAAAATATATTGTCATAATCCTTCGCCGATAATCACTATGGTATTTGCATGATTATCAGAGGTTCTATATGGTTCTTCGTTACCTCTTCGATCTACTTCTCACATGTTTCAATGATGTGACCAAGGACTGCCACATGAGCTTTCTTAAATAATTGAACCCTATACCACCGATTAACACATTAAGATTCCGGACAACGGCAGGAAACTATACATGTTCCTTGGCGTTGCTGAAGTGCATGATATTGACTATTTTCGATGACGATGGACAAACGAAGTGGCCGATGACACCGTCAAGGACCCAAACCTATATGGAACGTGGCAACGTTTGTGTTACTTCGCATATTTCTGTTCTCGCCCGCAAATCATGAGATTCTAGGGTATTTCGTTGTTAGTAATTATAATTCTGCTGTGTGCTCTATCTCCTGGGCGAACACGGAAAAATCCTGTGAATTCTGCTTGATGGATCGGTTTCTTTAAATATGGCAGGTGGCCTGTCAATGTGATACAATTGCTTTTACCACTGAGGTCTAAAATAGGGCGCTGTAACTCTCAATGAAGATGATAGCTGCAGCGTTTAGCACCAATGTACATTGCCTGAACTACCTGCGCCTTTTGAGGACTGATATAATGCTTTTCAAACCGCGGTTTTCGGAAGTCACTGACATGAACACAGAACAGGCAGAGTGCCTTCTCCGATAAATCGAAACAGACTGTAAAATAGACTGGTCTTCACTCTGTTATTGTCGAGCCTCCTTCATAATTACAACAAGCAGGTAACATGCCCATCGGCATTTGTGTTGTAGCCACTATCCATGCCGTCCTAAAGCCCACCAACGACTATCGATATGCTTTTATATTGGCGTTTTATTTGATTGGGCTATATATAAATGGTCGTATGTAAAGGGTTGTACCGCAGACAAGAACCCATTGTGGCAAGACTATAGGTATTGAATCTTTCCTAGTATTTAAACTAAGAGGTTAACCTTGTCCTTAACATTACTGAACTCATTTGATTTCACGTAGGCCATTCAACACGGAATTTCAGACGGTAAGATATACATACGGGGTTCTGCTGGTTTCGTAATCAAGTCAATATTTATTGTAGCATGTTCTGCTTTTGATGATGACCATGGCGCGGTTTCGTCGATTCCCGCTCTAGTGTAATTGATGTACAAAAAGCCACCGATTACCTGTCTCTGTTGCCATGGAAGTCTACGTTAGCATGTATACCGATGGTATCAAAATCGTGTTCGGTAGTATCCAGGTATTGCTTCTCGACCTGGTCTATTGTGCATATGAAAGGTTTGTGTCATTATGGACTACGTAAGGAGGGAGCGGTTTGATTATTTTTAATTACTGTGTAAGCACACCCTCAACTCCTCAATGTTCTTAACCTCCTGCTTCTACTCTCTTCTTTCTACATATTTAATCTACTGTTATTAACACAGCATTGTGAGTATTTCTCTGAATTGACAGGATTCCGGTGTGGTGCGCGGTTTCTCAGTTTCTACATATCGGATTCCACTGAATGCTCATCCAAGTCATCAACCTCTTTTTATTTTTCTTACTAACTGACTACCTGGCTTCTTCAGTAATCGGAATGAAGAAGGACGCTTATGTGAAACAAAAGTGTTCGATGGCTACTACTTGATTTACTTAGGAACCGTACCTACAATGTTATATGATCATCATTTGACATCACTCCTGGATGTATGCACGAACCTTATCATAGCCCACCCTTTCGCCACTAGCTTTCAGCTCTTTCCTTGCTTTCCACAAGAAATATGACAGAAGAGAAACCACAATCAGGAGCGGAAGACCGACTCCAAGACCGAGTCCGATCATCTGTCCGGCACTATACCATCCCCACCTTGAGCCACCGCCCGTGGAAACTGCACTAAAACTTATAGAGGACGAGTTGGTACAGCCATCACTACTAAGAGGGGCACCTTCTGACGTTTCAACGAAGGTGATATCAACACACTGTTCCGACGTATCAGCATCTCATCATCTCGGTCAAGTACGAAACACCACTCACACTGTACAAGGCCGCCCCATGCTTCGCTGCTTCCACAATCTGAATGGTGGCATTATCACCTGGACTGACAGTTACGCCGGCCGGAAGCGGTACATTCGCCAAGCATATCCCGTCCTGGTATTCGGCATTCGTAGGTCCGTCGATATTGAAAACGGGTACCATGACTTGGCTGTAGTTCGCCGGGGTCGTGCCTAGTCCAAGATTTATGTATATCAGGGCTTTGGAATGCCCAGCCTGTAGTCCAGGCTGGAAGGCCAGAGCGCCACCGCTCATTGGCCAAGAGGTCCGATTCTGACCAACTGGCAATCCTCCACAGGGATATTGCCATTGCATGCCGTATGGGAATATCGGGCTGTCGGTTCCATTCTCTAATCCGATCGAGAGGCCGTTCGTCTCCGCAACTGTTCCGTTTCTCACGAGGCTATCACCGCGCCGGCCTGGATAGCTGATATGCAGGTGGGATTGAACGCCAACTGCGAAGGCGAGCAGCTTGTAGATTTGTGATATCGAATATGTAGCCATTTTGACAAAATCTCAAAGTGTTCTTAGAGAGGAAAGAGAAGGTGCAAGAGACAGTCGATGTTTATCAGCCGTTCAAATAGAAACCCAGAGTTGCGTGACAGCCCGTCGTTTTCCAACCAAGCATGTCAGATCTGGTTGACCACAACGAGCCTTAGGGCGGGCCTCAATCATAGAGCTTGGACATTCATTCATCATCACAGGCCACAGCCTTTCCGAGATGCCAACGAAAGGCAATATGAACGAGTTGCACAACATTGCAGATCGCCCCCAACAACTATTTCAAGTCTTACTCGCCGCGGTGAGAAATTCATTATTGCCCGGTGCCAGTGATGCACTTTCTGTACTCACCGACCTGATCGACATTTAAACAAGGCTGGCTGCAAAAGAAGCTTTTTACGCCGGCCCGCTTTGCAGTGTAGACTTCTTCAGGCTGGTCGATAACCCAATAGACTGGTGTATAATAATAGAGTTGACGATCAGCGCTGGAGTATACCCGGGAAATCAGGAGAGAGGTCGCCGCGTTTCTTGGCGTAAGACTTTAGAACTGGGCCAGTGTTACTAATTGAATGCGACCAAAAGCTAATTTTGGAGCGCCTTTATTAAGTCACCAATTGGCAACGTCGAGAGGGCATGGTGCGGAGAGCAAATGGCCCATACGAAAGTTCACCGAAGATATGACAAACTCTTAGTGGGTGATATTCTATATGGTAATGACCTTAGAAACCACTAGATTTAATATGAAATCTTTCCCTTCTTCATTTATTTTTGGAAAATGAATTTTTAAGGAAAATCCAACAATACAATACGGAATAAGATGGCCAATGGTAGTGATATCAATGAACGCGCGAGGTGGCGTAACTTCGTAAATGTTTTGTATTAATAGCTTGGGAGACCAGAGTTAAGCATATCAAACATATTAAGCAACTCTGCTGGTAGTGATAGTCCTACAATTGACTCGCTGCTCAGCGTCAAAGTGGTCTTGACGGCGAATCGGCTTATTGGTTCAGCTCTTGCTGTTTGTCGGTCATGCTAGCCAATGCTAACTCCTATTTCTAGAGTAATGAAAATAAACTACCATCAGAGTAAAACAAGATTTTCTATCAGAAGGAGTTAGAAACATCTTGGGGACTATAGAGCAATGCAATCTCTAGGTAGGCAGTAGCACCAAGATCATACAAAACAAAGTTTACTATAGGTCCAGAGAACCAAGCATTTTCTCAACGCTTAGTCGGCAGATGGATTGAGTTCTTTTCTGGGGAAAGATGGACAGCTCATGCCTCTTTGTGGTTTTGGGCTTTTATGCACAGCTCTGGTCTCGTCGCATGTTGACTAAAACAGGGTACTATTACCCTGCATGAAGAGACCTTGTTTAGTGACAGTCGTCGGCGTTATTTCAACCTAAAGGAAAAAAATAAAAAATAAATAGCAACGTTTGATTGTTGAGTCAAGTCTCAACGACCTAATTTCCCTCTAGTTATACATTCTCAGGAGGACTATCTCATCTGGTTGTACATCACCACAAACAAATGATGTGTGAGTCGAGGACCTCATGTTTCGTGGAAGCAGACATCAGGATGAACTTGGGCTTGAAAGGGCACCCCACGATTCTTATGTGACCAGAAGCTACATCTGCAGCTGTGCGCGCGAATTACTGCCACGCCTGACAATCCTTCCGAGGAGGTAAGGGACGTCCTCGGGCCGCAATCTCGCTCGCCATTAGTCAAGATTCCTGGTTGCCTTGGACCACTCTCGATCAAGAACGAGATGGAGGACTTGCTCCAACGTCCCGTGCATAAATGAAGTCCCCACTGACATCATGGGAAAAGTCCATCCAAAGTACTCCTTAAAAGCCTCTTTGCCCTCTCTGCTTCGCAAAGGAACTTCTCTGAATTTTTCTCGTTTTACCCTGAAAGTTCCATGCAGGAAGAGACATTACAACGTGCATGATAGATAGTGTTCCGATAGGTCGCAGCCTGGGGGCACTCAGGCTAGCGCTTGTTGAATGGGAGTTTGGTGTATGCCACTTGATGGCAGTCATGGTGTTTTCGCCACGCCTACTTTGTTGCAACCAGGCTGTAGCCAAATAATACTGACTGTGTGAGCCGTCATGCGCATTTTAGTTCTTCTTAATTTTGCTGGCCAGTCGTCGCAGCATGGTTTGAAATGGTCTCGTCCCCTCATTTCGGATCGAGGACCGTGTCGCGCTAAAACTACGTTGCATGTCAGAATTGATGGCCGCATGTACGATAAACCCGGACTAATTCCCGCGCATGTATCTGTATAAGAATGTCCATGGGCACTGAAGCTGCTGTTGGTTTTTGTGAGCGACTCCCTGAGAGCACAAAGTACCATACAGCGAAGGCTTCCTGTGTCCAATCGATGGCGGTGAAGCGAGGTGGCCCATAGAATATAGTGACCCCTCCGGGGGCCCTGGCGATCAGATCATATCTGACCTTTTCGCAGGGGGGTTGAGCGGGGCAACGTCATTCTCCGATCAATTTGCTCACCAACCATAAGAGGGCAATTGGGGCTTTTGTGATTGTGCAGGTTCTGGCACCTGGGACAAACATTTAGCGAGTGAAGACAACCTGTTACGGATGCACTCACATGGGCAGCTCCGGTTCCGAAGCATGGGCTCTGGCAAATCGGGTTTGATCGCCCTGTGCCTCCCTTCCTCCCTCACAAACGGGCCTTTACTTGGTCGTCGGTTGGGTACTGCAGTCTCTGGACATTGGTATTGTAGTGAACGTTGTATCGGGCTTCGGACTGGTGCCGAACTACCGCTTCAGTGTGAGAGGTGGCTAGGCCCGAAAGAATGACATTTTCTAATGATTCTTGACGTGTGATGAAGCTCCCATCGGCCCGCCTATAACGCATCGCATTGGGCGCTTTGTTCGATTTATAGTCGTCCATACCGGGTGGTTAATCTTAAAAAGCAAATGAGGATCGCCGCCTAAGAGCCGCTGCGGAGAGCAGTGGACATATTGCAGCATTATACATCTTAACGGCCATGTTTCATTATACAAACAACAGACGTCAATGACACAAGCATTATTCCGCAGAGAAATCGAAGCGTACTTCTGATATGCCTGTTGTGAAGTCTCCACGTTCTAATGCAGCAGGTTGGATGCGAGACATGCGCTTGTCCACCTTAGCCAATCAGATTCGAGATAAGAAACGTCCTTCTATAAATATTCCCTGTTGCTGTATCGTACCTGCACGATATATTTTCCTGACAAAGAATTCGAATGGGCCAGCGAATGAGAGCTTTTAGTATGGTATCTTTGTTCGAATTACAAAAGTACGGTTGAGAAAGTACGACAGAATTACAAAAGTACGGTTGAGAAAAGAACGACAGAATTACCAAAGTACGATTGAGAAAAGAACGACAATACGGCCATATAAAAGCCGACCTTCACGGCACATCTTTTGCCCTTGCGTTTGGTCTGCTTCTTTTCGTTTGCTGGACTATGATATAGCATGCTGTCACAACATTCAGATACAGCATGGGATTGACAGCCATGATAGGAGGCTTGAGTTCGGGTCATGTGAAGATATCTTACGTCGCGGCCTTGATCTACATAGGCAAGGCCATTTTTAAGTCATAATAACCATGTACATCATAAACGGAACACTGGTCCTGAGAAGAGTAAATTCAGAATGTTCGAGAGGTTCTGCAAACCAACAAGGAAGTGATGTGCTTCGTTGAACCACGATATCGTGATGTTGCCAGTCTGGAAGAATTGATTTTTCACACGCAACAACGTAATGTCCTAGAGGAATGCCAAGTTTTCTCAGTACGAAAAGGACACATTCAACTTGGCCTTCACTATTTGCTACTATTATGTTCTAGCTATTGTTAAGTCCCGACCGGTCTATAGTGATAGCGGTATAGTAGCACGAGAAAATATCAGTAGGAATATGTCCGTTGACACTGTCCTATAGTCTGGCTTGCCTCAGGGGACAGTGGAGTGCGTCGTCCAAGTTGCCACACAACATCAAGCCGTCGAATGACAATGCTTCATTTCGTCCTTTTGTCAAATCCTTCGAAATGTGAACAACGAACATGTGGCCCATGTAGGTAGACTGACATGAGCTAGTGGTCCCGATAGTCTGGTAGAGACCACATCCACATGCTCGTTCTCCATCCACTGTATTTTTTGACGCCACACGGTCACCGATCATCCAATGAAAAGCCTGTATATTGTATCTTTGGCCTTTTCTGAGAATGAACATGCTGACAGTATGGTAGGATCATTGAAGCAGGCTTGGTAGATATCAAGCGGCCCAATGAAATTGGCTGATACAGGACCATTGTCGATATTGCGAGAACCAAGCTCAAGCCTATTAGATTGCTAGATTGTGTGCTTTTGTATTGTTATGCAGAGACTTCATACGAGAATTGCAGTGCAATGGCAAGTCTTGCCTAAGCAGGTAGGTCACTTGTCACTTCCAGCGACCAACATGCATATCATGAACATGCTTGTAGCATTTTTGCCGTTGTCTTTTCTTTTCCGCCAAGAAGACGAAAGTACGAAAGATGAAACATATCAAAAAGGAGGTATATAAGGTAGAGTACCCCCAAGGCGAGCGTGCTGCGAGTCTGGTTGCGCTACCTCAATGACCAGCTAGACAATGTGAGCCTTCAGTACATCGGCTTATTCTCAACACGGCTGAAAATCCAGGAATAAAGCAGGGTTTGGGTTGCCAACTCGGTACGTAGACGAAACAAATCATATTAGACTAAAATTATGCATCCATCGTTCTTTGCGCTTAGTGTTCTCAAATCTTACAGCGCTCGTACGTATGCAGCTGTGTTGTACCTGTCCGCAGCCAGGTAAGGTCTGCTCTTCAGGTGGCAAGTGTGATGTGAACCTTCCGCCTCCTAGTTGTGACTTTGGTTTATACATTAGAATCTGTGTTTTTGAGCATCGCCGAAGTATCAGGTTTTGTAAACCAACACCTCGACCCAGACCAGTCACGTGTCTGGTTTTTGATGATCTAGTGATACATTATGATGGCCTCTGGTGTTGGATTTAGCCGTGTCGCCCGTGCTTTACGCATGCGGCTCCTGTTCCTGGGAAGGAGCAAGTAGTCTCTCCAAAAGTCGTTGCTCCTGCTCCTGCTCAGCCTCTTCGCGCATGTGGTTCTCGACAAAGTCATATTCCTCCTAGTCTTGACTTGCTGAAAGATCCAGATTCTTGTCCCAGAGGTTTCTGAGCAGTGCTGCAACTCCATCATCGTCACCTTCTACGTAGCCTCCCCCGCTTAAATGAGGGGTGTTGCCTTCAGTCTCATAGCTCGAGTTTGCACCGTTAGTCTTAATCGAGTTATGCTGCTTAGGTGTTGCCGGTTGTGATCTGTGTGCTTCTCCCACGCTTGAACCGAGCCCATATCTATTGCCTCCTGTTTCAGACGGCTTCTTGCCATGTGTAAGACCATTTACGCCGTTTTGTTTCGGAATATGCTGCGTCTTGTTGGCACCAGGAAGCTGCTGCAATCGTGAAATCGATCTTGCGATAGGATTTTGATAACGTCGTACAACGAGATACTCTTGTCCAGTTCGCTCGATGAGCTTTCCAATGCGAGGATCACGATTGTCATAAGCAGCACCGCCCAGCAAAGGACTGGCACCAACAGCACCAACTCCGCCACCTCCAGCTGGGACTGGCTCAATAGTAGAGCTGGCACGTTGAAGATTCAATTTCTGCTGCGTACGTGACTTATCGGCTGGGGGGGCTTTATATTGCGACGAAGATCTCCCCGTCCTCGGCGCCAGTGCGCTTGTATCATCTTCTTCGGCATCGTCTGTTGCTGAGGAGCGATGGTCTTGGTGTAGATTGCCGAGGGACTGCGGTCGCTTCACACGTGTGTGCGCTCGAGTCGGCGAAAAGAAAGAGCCGGTAGCTGGATTCACTCCTGAGCCAGGTCCGCTCACAAATCTTGAAGTGAGCTCGTCGCCTGGAGTGCCGACTTTGTCAACTCGGATAGGGTTTGCTATCGCTGCTGGTTTTGGTGAATCATAAAGTGTAGAAGATACGCGACTGACTGCCGAATCCGGCGAAATGGAGCGTGGGTGGACTTGGACTGTCTCGGAGGACATCTTGGGTGGTGCGCCGTGGGATGGGGTCCTCTGTAGCAAACGTGAAGTTAAATATTCCTTGTGCTGGACCCTCTCGCGTTCAGGCGTCTCTTTTGATGTTTGCTTTGTTTGTGATTGTGTTGGCGGTTTGGGTGGTGTTTGTGACGGCGAATCTCCGTCTTCTTCTTCTGCTTCCTGCTTTGCTGAACCTTGGCCACTGCTGATGACGGATCCCCGGCGTGACAGATACGGAGAGGCAGAGGCACTTGCATCTACCCACTCATCGTCCTGGCCGTCATTGCCGAGATCAAAGTGAACCGATGTTTTATTTGTGGCTTTGAGCTTATTGACTTCTTTGTGGGATGAGGAGCGCTTGATATTGGCGGCGGATTTTGACTTCTTGGCTACCTCGACATGCGACTTGTTGTGCTTCAAACTCGTATGCGATGTATTCTTCTTAAGATTAGATGCGGAAGCGTCGCGCGACAGCCTCACGTCCGAGGTGGTGCGACGGTGAGCTGACGAGAGCATGGGAGGACGCTCGGCTTGGTCAGCAGTAAGGGCGTTGTTGAGAGCGGTGCTCGGAGAGTAAGAAAGCTGTCGGCGGTGGTGTTTATTGGTATTGAGCTTTGCATTGGAGGTTACTTGCTGGGATTTCTGCAATGCCTTGGAGGAAGGGACGCGCGAGCTTAAACGTCCGTGGCCGACAACGTGTTTCTGGTGCTTGGGGCGTTGATGAGCAGTACCTTGCGACGCAGTGTCGCTCACCTGTGAGTCGCTCTCATTCGCATGGGTACTGTAGGGCTCGGTGCTACGTCTCGGGTGCAGCTGTGGACGGTTTGATTGGCCTGCATGAGCTGAGGTGTCACTGTCTCCTTTGGCCATGCTTGCTTCCTTGCTCAAAGCGGTTTAATGAGCAGGCAGCGGGATGACAGCGCAGGTGGAGGGCGAGGGCGAGGGCGAGGGCGATGGCGAGGGCGAGGACGAGGACGAAACCAAAGCAGTCGCGTCGCCAGTGAGGAAGATACGAATGCCTCGTCGAAAAGGAGGAAAACCTCGCACGTCCAAGATCGGTAGACACGCTGCTGGAGGTGAACAATATGGCAGAAAGGCGTTTCGATTCCAATCCGATATGTACGCACTTTGATTTTAAATTTGATGCTTGCCGAAGCCACTGGGAACAGGGACTTACTCAACTCAACGCCTTCGCTGACTGGGATTGAAGGTGTGTGTGCGCCTCGGTTCAGCTGTCAATAGGATGTGATTCATAGGTTAGTTGCAGAAGCGTTACGTGAGAAGGATATCACAACCACAGGAACAGGTTCTGATCAATCCAATTGGGCTACGGTGAGTTGGGCTACGGTGAGAAACTACTTGACATACAGTACAGTACGTAATGTCTTGAGGTTAAGAAGAATTGCTTAACCTGTTGTTAGCACAGTCGACCTTCTCCACAACACTAAGTTCAACCAGAGCTGTGAATAGACGCTCCAATGACCACCGAGAGTCCTTTCACGATAACTCCCTATTGGCTGCGTATCCACATGTAATGTAGCCCAGTACATGGTAAAGACGAGTCAAGGTATCGCGGCCAGAGTGCACAGGTCTTCGATACGAACAGCTCGGAGCCAACTGGTTCCCTCCAGTTAATTGTTCACGAACTCTCACAGCGCTGAGCAGCAGCCATGTCCTGTTGAGCTTCGGTGCAGTCGCGGTAAAACATAATTCTTTGGAGCTTTGATTGGCTTATCTATCTCCAAGCGGCTCCCCCACGTACCGTCTCGGCAACGAGCAGTTTCAGGCACGTGGAAATGGAAAGTCTGGGGTACGAACACCAGGAACATCTTACCAAGTACAACAAAAAAACAAACAAGCAAAGTGTTTCCTTTGCCCGGCTTATGTTGTCGCACAACTTCCCCCGTTAGTGGCCGCATCATTCAACAGGTTTCAAAGGGATCCATGTTTTGTTTAACGAGGATTGCTTGCACTCGGTCAATGATCACCTTTCAGATTGTAGATCGTCCGATGATGCGAAGACAAAGTGCGGCGTACATTGAGCTGACCTTAGGTTAGGCTAAGCCTACGGAAAACATTGGTCTGTCAGTCTGTAATCTTTGACCCATCAGGGATCTGGAGTTAATACCTTGTCGTTTCCCCTTCGACGGACCCTCCTTTTGAAGGGCATTCTTGGACTACTAGTAGTCTGTACATACGGATTAAATATGAGGCGCACATGGAATCCAGGAACCAGCCTTCCTCAATCTATATCCCGGTCCCCGTATGATTGCCGGCCTGGTTTCATGGGTCTTGGCTCGCTACGGGACCTGCTAGAACTGCTGGAATTTCTAGAAGCCGTGCCCCCTCCAATAGGCCCTGTGCCTGGCCGACCACCGAAACCCCCGATCTTTACATAGTAACGAGAGCTGCTGGCCCCACCTCCCTAATCTGTCAGGTATCTCTTTGCCGCAGAGTGATGGATCCTAGGAAATACATCTAGGTTAGGGCTTTCCTCATTAGGATGCGATGCGAGCCTCTAATATGCTTATCTCAAAATGCCAAGAATGCCACGCGTGTCTCTCGATCGTCATGGCGCCAGGATTGCAACATCGTACTCGAGCTCATGAAAGGCCGATGAGGTCGTGCTAAGTGCAAACCTTCGTGGCCATTACGACCTGTCCCACCCAGGTCACATCTCATTGCAGCATGTGCTATGCAACCGTAACCCAAACCGGCCACTTATGCCGTAAATGACAGGTGCTCCAGAGTCAGGCAACATGCCATGTGATGCAGCGCATGTGAAGCGCAATCTCTATAATCAGTCGGTTCGGAGCACAAAACTCATAAAACCCGTGGAATGGCGCAATTCTATCCTCAAGCTCATCCTATAGACAGGCTTCAGTCCGGAGAACTTTCAAGACCGAAGTTTGAATCGACACTATGGATACGTACAAGGCCAGCTTTGTTGGGCTTGCAGCCCTCAGCGGCGTGCTCCTCGTCAGCCAGCCTACTCGACATACTATGCTGAGGGCAATGGCTGGAAAAGCCAAAAAAGCTGATCCGGATGCCAAGATCCCTCCATTTTCTAAGAAACACCCTCAGAAAACTATCTACAAGGTCTACTTCTTCATAACTATATCAGCATGGCTACAGGTAATCGCGCACAATCAACACAGTTATGGCTCGCAAAGTTGACAATAATCACAAGGAAATATTTATCAACAACCTATACCGAAAAGACTATGGCCTCTCGGAGGAACTCATCTTTCAACTCACTTTGACGAACTTCGTGACTGCTGGCGTTGTCTCACTTTTTGTCGGCTTGTTCGCTGACAGATATGGCCGAAAGTCTACAAATGTTGTACTCACGGGCTCATATGGCGCTGCGGCTTGTTTGGCCATGATTCCCGAGGTTCCTGCTCTATTTGCCGGGCGTTTCTTGGGTGGCATTGCACAGGCTATCATGTTCACTGTTCTCGACTCCTGGATTGTGGGTGACTTCTTCACCCGCAAGCTACTGACTCAAGGTTGCGATCTCTACCGCACTTTCGGAACTCTGGGTGTCATCAACAGCTTTGCTGCCGTACTTTGCGGAGTTTTAGGAGATCGCCTGATATGGGCGACGGGATACAATAAGGCACCGTTCGTTGTCAGCTGGCTCGTGATGTGGCAGGCGATGCAAGCTGTGTGGTCAAAGATGGTAAGATAATACCAACTCTACCGTGACTAAGTTTCTAACATTGCTAAAGCGAGAGGCATACGGCGCCGTAACCACCGATGACTTGGAGATGAAGAACAACACGCCCGCTCTATCTGACTTCTACAGACGCCCGTATATCTGGGCTCTGACTCTCTCATCGACCGTTTTCGAGGGCTCGGCATTCTTGTTCGCCTTCGCCGCACTTCCTCTCCTAAAATCGGTTCACAAGACCAAGACCGAGTTGCCAACGACATACATCTTCGCTTGCATCATGACCTCCGCTCTGGTTGGTGCTCTAAGTTTCAATATCATTGGAGTCAGAAGGAAGATTCGATTTGTGCGTCTGATGTCTCTGATCCTTGCTGGTGCCAACTTCGTCTCCTACCAACTCGCACGCGCCAAGAATGAACGAAGCACCTTCTGGCTATCTTGCGCTTACGGGCTTCTTATCGGCCTGTACTACCCTTGTATGGGTACCTTGAAAGCTCGTTTAGTGGATGAGGGCATCCGGTCAACAGTTTTCAGCTGGCTTCGCGCCCCCGTCTACTTCTATGTGGTTGCCCAGCTTCTCCGGAACCAAGGTGCTCCTAGTACAGTCAAGTTGTTCCAGACTTCGTCCTACTGGTTCACAGGTGCATTTGCTCTCATGTGGCTTATCTCGTTCCACAAAAAGCTCCCATAGGTCAAGCTCAAGGAATGGCTCGGAGTTCATGGAGAACCACATTATTATGGTTGGAACAGAACCTGAGGTCATACGAGTCTTGCTAGCAACACGGTGTGCTACAGTCGCTTGCTTTATGGTATATATGGCAGGACTCGTTCGCTAGCCAAAGCTCCATGAATGAGGACAACGAAACAAACATTAAATCAAAGGAGGTGTCTAAATTGACGTGTCCAGATGAAGGAGATAAGTAGCGTCTTGACAGAATGGACTTGGACATGCGGGCCTTTGCATAAGACTGGATAGGCGTTAGGGCGATGGATGGATTAACCGGGGACATCATATACCCCATATCCACAACTTGTACATATAGGAGCGATAATTGCATAAAATGTCTTACTGCAGCCGGATGTGCATCATAAATTTAGATTCGTGCTAATACAAAAAGATAAAATTCTGAAGATAAAATTCTGACTACTGCCGACGACAAACATGCTAGGACTTGTTCCAACACTATTCAGATCAGTGACTGGTGGTGGGTACGTTATCTCATGACGATGCGGTATCAGCAACTTACTTCCAAACCTGTATGAGGTTTAATGCATCTTCGAAGGCTATTCTTGGGTCTTGGGGGAGCTAGTGTTCTTCTACTCCTACTCTTCATCTTCATTTTCCTTTTCATCTTTCACCTCCTTCACGTCCACTTCCTCCACTTACTTCACTTCCTTCACTTCCTCTTTCTCTCCTTCATTTTAATCTTCATCTTGCTCCTCATTGTTTACCTCCTTCACTTACTTCTCCTCATCTTGTGTGGTCTCATCCTCTATTCCGTCACCTTTTGTGTTCTCATCTTCTGTCTCGTCATCCTGTGTATACTCATCTTGTCCATTCTCATCTTGTGCGTCATCCTCTAGTTCGTCATTACTTCGTGATTGCTGATTTTTCGACTTTTTGCCAGCATGAGAACTTCCGCGGGGAGGGGGTAAGCCGTCGTCAGAGTCGGTATCATAAAACCATTTCCGTCTATTTTCAGTTACCGGCGGTGAGGGTGAGGCAGTATCACTGTCTGCATCAGGCAGCGGATAATGCATGTCATCAGACACAGGTCCACCGTGCTGCGAGTACTCATGGAGACGGTTCCGGTCAGCCCTTTTCAGCCTATTCCGGTAAGCCTTGTGATCAAGCAGCCTGTGCCCAGCCCTGGGCCTGGCCTCCAGCTGCCACTCCCTTGCGGCATCCCTGAGCCTCTCGATGGTGTAGATGCTGTAGTCCCGGTTCTTCTGGACGAAGTGCTTCTTGAATTTGGCGAGCCAGAATGATTTAGCTGGCTTATTGCCCCTCGGTGCGGTGATACCCTCTAACTTGAACTCACGCACGAACCTATCCTTAGTCCAATGCGCAGCTTTTCGAATTCGTGGATCGTGTGGATCCGTATGGATGGAGCACGGCGCCCTAGGCGGTGAAGGCGAACGAGGGGATCCCGTAGGAGTGGGATCTTTACGATAAGTAACAAGGGGACCGACATGGCCCGTATTGCCCACGAGGACTAACCATACCGGTCCCCTTAAGACGGCAGCACCTATCCCACTACCTCTGATAGGAGGCCGAGGTGAGGCGCTCGATCTGGATCCTGATCTCTCATGTGAATTCTTGATAAGTGACCCCGAACCTTTACTGATGGAGAGACGACTCGACTCGGCATAGGCCTGTGCCTGCTGCGACATATCTGGATGCAAAGCCTGCCATCTTCTGCTCTTCTCTACAATGTTCTGTACTTTGTTCACCTTGGCTTGCGTCTCTGCTCGATACTTTCCAACAAGCTGAGCATTCTTTGCATCCTTTGAAGCCTTCGCAGCCGCCTGAACAGTAGCTTTTGCAACTCTTGTCGTTCCTGCATTCCGGGTAACGGAAGAACCACCCTTGCCACGACTCACATCAACGGTGCTATTAGTCTTAGTTTTACCTCCATTATTGGAGGTTGTAGTTCTCTGAGGACCAGTGGTACCCAATTCATTGGCCTTCGTGGTCTTCCTTGCCGCAGCTGTCACGGTACCGTTTCTCTGCGCTCTCTCCGTGGCTTTTCCTCGCGCGATGGCTCTGGCTGCAGCTTGCCTCTGCTTGCGCTCGACAAGCAGCCACTTGGACTCTTCCCTCATTGCCCACACCGTTGTGTCGTGCTCCAAGGCATGTGGGCGGATGTAGCTCTGCACTCCACGCTCTGCTGGCGCCGGTGGAAGAGCAGGCGATGGCTGTGCTCCATAATCGCCAGAGGTGGGTTGTGTCCCAAAGCCGCCGTGAAAAGGGTTCCGTGCTCCAGGATTACCGATGGCAGGGTTTTGTGTTCCAAACCCTCCGAAAGGGGGATTCCGCGTTCCAGAAACGCCGAAAGTGGGCAGCTGTGCTTCAAGGCTGCCGAAAGGAGCGTTCTGTGTTGCAAATCCACTAGAATGACGGACTAGCTGAACAGAAGACTGCACCGTTGGAGAAATCAAAGGGGATGGTGGCTTGACAGGTGGCTGTACACTTGGAGATCTCGATATCGAAAGGGGTGGTGTAGGAGGAATTCGAGAAGCTGATGGTGTTTGCTTTGCATCCCTATTAGTGGGCGGAACAGGAGACCGCGCACCTCTCGTTGGAATGCTACCCGTCGTAACTTGAGGCGGAACACTGACTATCTGAAGCCCCCTGGCGTCGAGCGTGTTGAGGTCAACGTCGCGGTTTCTGACATACATCAGGAGCCTGGCTCGGAAATTTCCATGTCGATTCATAGCGGACCAACTCTGATTGATGGCCAGTCCCTCGCCCGAGGGGCCCCCAACGTCGTCCAAAAGGGTCCACTGGTTATCTCTACGGCGAACCCAGGATACATAATGGCCACTCTGGTCGGGAAGCTGCATTGGGAATCCAATCACAGCCTCAAGCCTGTATAAACAATCCGCCTTACCTGGCGGTGCGCTCAGGTCGTCCCCATCAGGGTCGTCCCGAAACTGACTCATGTCTAGATACTCTGGAAAATTGGCCCTATTGCGTAAGTTGGTGCGAAGACCTTCTGTGTAGTTGACCCCAACCATCAAGACTTCGGGCAGGTACACCATCTTGTAAAATCGCGCTCGCTGTTTGACAACGCCACAATGCACACAGGGGTATTGTCGGCTGGGACCACCGTCGTACATTCTCTGTGAAATTGCGGTGCTCAATGGTACCAAGGTACTATTCATGTTTACGACGCTAACTTCGAGAATGGTGCCTTCTAGTGTCGCGAACTCGTTGACCCTTTGCTTGTTTTTTCTGCCCGCGGCACAGCAGTCCATTAATTGTCTGCTAACCATTTTGTATTGAAATAACCTCCAAAATCTTGTTACGAGGTTACGCCTGTTTCAATATGTTGTCAGTTGATAAACTTGGATAGAGCGTTTAGATTGAGTCGAGAACCTACTGAAGCTGTCTATCACTTTCATGCATCTTTTCTGATAAGTATTCAAAAACCCACATGACGAGTTCGTTACAGTCTTCTGTCGAATATTCCTTCGTCACTTGCTGCGCTTTCTTGTCTGTCGTATCGACTCTATGGCCTCGAACTTTCATACGAGTGTGCCACGGTCCGTCATTTCCATCGGGTAACGTGCCAATACGGTTCCAGAAAGTGGCAATTCTTTGGAAATAAAGTGTCATCCTAGGAAAGTGGTCGTCCCTATGGATATTACGAAAGGATTCAGATAGTTCCCGCAACTCAACGAATACTCGGGGGAGATCATGGTTCTCCAGAAAGTTGACAAATGGGGCAAGGTTGAAGAGGGCTGCTAGTGTGGCATTACGATAACAGGAATTCGCAGGTATATGCGGCACTGGCATGAGAGGGGCATTGTAATCGAACGTGTTCACCACTTCCGCCGCAGTCGGTGGCTTTGCATCGGCCGCCACAGGGTGGTACAACTTGCCTTCAGGATTGTCGAAGAAAGGGAGCCGTCCACCTGTTGTCGGTATATCGTGATACAAAACGTGGGGATACGCAGGAATTTCGATTCGCTTCAGCCCCGATGGTAAGGCCATTTTGATATATCTGCGCTCGTGTGCTGGCACTTTCTTGCCAGCTGATACTAGGAGAACAGAATGAATGTAAATATGATAAATTTCACTAAATCAAAAGAAAGTTCTTCAGAGCACGTCAAAACGAACAGGGAGTATTTGCAATTCCTTAGTACCCGGAAATGTCTACCTCATTGCGTGGCCTTTGTGTCTTAGAGTACCACTTCCGCATTCGTTGGACTTTTCAAGCCAATACCGTAGGCTCTATTGTGACCGAGACAATGAACAAGCGGTCAATAGTACAACGGTAAATAAAAAAAAACAGTCCCGACCAGTATACGTATGGTAGTTATAGACTCCCATTCAGATCATCTATACTGTCCTTCCAATTTGATTATAACACTCACATGGTTATATCCTACTAGTTGTACGTAACTTTACGCGTGAAAATGCCACTTTAAAACCTGATACACGTTTATATTCCTACTTAAATAGACTACATCAATTGTTTTGCATCCATGTGTAAGTGGTCAGTGCTTCATAGAACCGACCTTTGTCTTCTTGTTTCTCAATTTTATTCGAGACTCGATGTAAAGCATAGCGGCTTTTTATTTTTTTTATTTTTATTTCTTTTTAGAAAAATGGTTCATATTTTACTGGTCGTCTGAATGCCCTGTCTTGATTATTGTCTGGTGGATTCGTGAGGAAAATAGTGACTGTCCTCCAAACTTTTTGGTGATAGCGTCAAACTGCTTGATGTTGCATCCTGCTCTGACTTTAGGCTCGCAACTCATCTTGATAACGAACTTTAGTTTATTTTATATTTGTTTTCTGAGGCCTGCTTCGACCGGACTTCCTACCAAGGCGACAATTGAACGAAATACTTGATCATCTTTGCCGTAAATGCGTGACTACAGCATGATAAAATCTGGTATGCATCTTATCCTGTGATGCCTATTTGGAGATGTTGAATTGGCCAACTTACTTACCCATCTGACGGCATATCGCCGATTAGATGGGATTCAGAGAGGTATTGAGTGGGCTGCTATACCAAATGCAAAAAACGATTACTTAATGCTTCTTTGTACGAGGCATGGTACATATAACCAGTCTCCCTAGTTCCATAGATGTGAATATATTCAATATAATAAAGACAAGTACTTCCCATCTCTCCATATATGTGTCTATATGATCGCTTCGGAATGGTTTGCCAATCACATTTGGCTAGTTCATCTTCATAAGTCTTCTTGATCTTGACCTTCTAAGCTACCAACTACTTTCGGACCGAGCCCGAAGCTCCGATGACTTCCCGATTAAGCTTGAAGTAAGCATACCCGGTCGATCCCCACAACGCGCGGGGCCAGCGTCCCGACTCCCCCCTGAGAACCCACGATCATAGCGCCGTTCACGAACTATCAACTCAATAACCCACAATTTGCAATATCACTAGCCTACGGTTCCAACAACCGAGCCTGAACGGAATTGAACTAATTCCACAGATCACAATTTGCCCTCTTCGTGATTCCTCTGCTCGTAGCGTGGTTCATCTGGTCTTCACAGAACCTGTAGGACAGGTGAATTGGTGAGATCCAAATTTGCTCCACCTTTCTGGCTTCAATGATTTGCAAAGAAACAAGGGAATCTCTTTAACTGAATCGGTTCAGGGACCCTTTAAAGACACGCTTGAAAAGATTGCTAAATCCGGGCTGCTTTGCACGAAAAACGGAACCCGCCGGCGTCGTTGGCCTCTTCATTTCGCTTTTTAGCACAAAGTTGAACAAACGTGCATAGAATTCATAAAGGCTCCGCCGATGCGCCGCTGATGCGGCACTGCTTATTCGTCCGTCATTTCTCTATGTACATATTTGATGAAAGTCGCAAAAAGCAAAGATGCCGCTGCAGGTTTGCGGCTCAGTGACCCCTAGACGTTTATCCGAGATGAGCGCATAGGGCTCCATCTTGGCCCAATTTACCTGTCGGCCAAGATTTCGGGAAATTAAAATGGATTCCGTAAGGATTAGAGATCCATAGTTTCGTAGAAGTAGGGCCTTGAAATAAACTGAGCTTGTTATCGGATGTTAATTGTGCATTCGAGTTGTTTGAATGCAGGCGTGTCAATGAGTGTTCTTTCCTTGATTCAAGTGAACAAAGCGATGATATTTCACCAAGCTGTACTCCCTAGAATTTGCAGCAATATAGACAGTATATTCTCTCAAGTATCTTCGACGTTCTTACAATGTTCTATGCTTTCTTACAAACAATCCGCTAATTCTCTTGGCCCCTGTGTGGGTACATCCTCCAAATGATGCGTTCCAAATCCTTTCACATGCAGTCATCAAATCAGATCTTGTCGCGCGTACAAGACGCTTCACGCCGGCGCCGTCGGGTATCCCAGTTCAAACATGATTATAAGCAATTGTATTTGTTCAATGCCGACCCATTTCGACCTATAGAGCTGATTTAGCTGGAGGAGAGATGGCGGTCAGGCTGGTTGTTTTGGCTAAGGATCGTCGAGAAACATAATAAGGCCGACTAATCGGTCGACATCCGTGCGCCCATGGTATCACGAAACACTTGGTATTCCTTCAATCCCGCGCTTACAAGACGAGGTAGGCGAGGAAAACAGAGAGTCCGAGGAAGGAAGAGACACCCTGCTTGAGCGCGGCACTGGCTGGAACGCTGCTCGTGGCGGCAGCGGAACCAGTTGACGAAGCAGCGGTAGTGGCGAGGGTACCAGTAGCAGAGGTAGCAATGGTCTCAGTGCCGGTAGCGCTGAGGGTGACGTTGTTGTCGCTTCCAGCAGTAGCCTGAGTAAGACCACCGGGGGTGGTGATGGTAGCAGTGGCCAAGGTAGTCTTGGAGCTGTCGCCGCTCTTAGTGGAAGAGTCGCTCTTGCCAGTGCTGGAGGCAGTAGAAGTAGCAGTAGAACCAGAGCCCGAGGCAGTACCAGAAGCGGAGGTGTTGGCCTCGCCGGCATCAGTGAGAACCTTGATGCTCTGGTAAGAACCATCGGAGCCATCGTTCCAGCTGTAGTACTTGGCACCGGAAACACCGTTGGCGTAATCCTGGATGGAGATGGACTTGTAGTAAGCGTTGAAGGGAGCGGCGTCGAAGTTGGTGTAGCCACCAGCCCACTCGACAGTGCCCTTGGGAGCGTCCTTGCGACCAGCAACCCAGGTTCCGAGCTTGATCTGCATGGGAGTCTGGGGGAAACGAGTGCCGTCCTTGGCATCCTTGTAGTTCAAGGTGCGCACCAAGCTTCCATCAATGTACCATTTGACGTATTCCTGAGTCCAGTCGATGGTGTAAGTGTGGAAATCATCCTGAGGGCTGCTGACAGGGTGGTAAGCACCACGGTCATAGGTGGTGGTGTCACCCTTGCCGAAGTAGTTGGTCTGAACCTGGGTGGTGTCGCCGCCGAGCCACTCCCAGTCAATCTCGTCGAGATCATCGGACTGAAGGACAAAGCTGGTAACAACACCCTGACCGGTGCAGGCACGAAGAGTGACATCGATCTTGCCAAAGAAGATGTACTTGTTGGCAGCAATCGTAGGAGCTTCGGTCTCCTTGTTGATGGTGAAGACAGCGCCCAAGTCCTTGTCGAACGCGACCGAGGTACCATCAAGCTCGGAGAAGAGACCAAGATCACCCTTGGTGAAGTCAATCGTGGTAGTCGTGCCAAGAGCAGCATCATCGGGGCACTCTGTAGCCTTGTTAGTTCTCCGGGTAACCAACTGTATATATCAGGGGATTCAAAACTGCTTACTCTTCTCTGTGGGGTTGCAGCTGGTAAAGGTCTGAGCGGAGACCAGCTGGGAAGCAGCCAAAGCCACGGCGGCAGCGGAAAACACCTTGGAGAACATGTTGATTAATGGCGTGTAGCAAGATGTGTCTGCGATGTGACGCTGGGGAATCGAAGATTTAAATAAACTGCGGAGTGGGTTCACGAAGTATTACGGATCGACAATTATATGGAGAAGCCGTAAAGTGAAAATAGTGTTAAACGAGAGACACTAGAAAGTAGAAAAAAGAAAAAACTAGTGGCTGGCTTTAATCAGCAACTTGCAGTTGTGGAATGCTTATGAGCGAATGTGGATGGAGGGAACAGGAAGATATTCACGGGTTTCGTCCGGGGGCATGACGATGTTTTTATTTCCCTCCATATGAAAGCGCCCTGGAGCGCGGGTGGCTTTGTCAGGCCGTCTTACTCTGACCTGATGGGGGGTCGGGGGTCGTATATCCCTAGCAATGCTAGCACTAGGTCCCCAGGCAGGCTCCATTGAACAATCTCATGATGGGCGCGACTAACCTTCCCAAGAATGTGCTAGCTGTGGTGGCACTGCCCACTTAAGACCAGGGGGCGACAGCCCGTTTCGTCAGGGATCAGCTTGTGCCTGACAGGATTGTTCGTGATGGTCCCTTGTATGATCCATTTGACAGATCCCAAATGCACGGAGTTCCATGTCGATGTCTTCCCGAGTTGAAAGCGACGTTGCTTTGGTGTGCCCCAGGGCTCTGGCAGAACCACTTCCTCCACTTTTGCACAATCGCGTCAAGTCATCGAACCCACCGACATGATGTATGTGTGATAACGACAAAGAAACTAACTTTGAAATGTCACTTTTTGAAACTTCAAGACTCGGCCATTGACTAAGGATTCTGTACAACGGTGATCGTGCATCCACCTGCGAGGTTGGTCGTACTACAGTATGTGCGAGGTGGGCTGGCGCCCGCGTCTGTCAAATGCTGCAAGCACAAACTTTGTGCTTGAGTGCCCTGCTGCCTGCTGTAGATGTGCTGTTCAAATTGGACCCTGAGCCAACTGAAATTCTCCAATTGATGCAATCCGCACAATTGGGGAACCAAGACACTCGTTGCTTTTAGTCGCCTGGGCGATGCCCCCGTTCTTTCGCCTCTCAACCAATCAAGCTCACTGATGGATGGACCGAATAGGGGCTCCAAACAAGCTTAAGAGGATCCAAGCATTTTCATTTCGCTACAGAACCTCCATCAATGGGCCCACCATACTCGTTAGCCAGCTCAAGACATACCCTTGATACGATGGTTAGTTAATTGCAGTTGGGCCACATGATTGCAATATATGGTCAGTGAGTGAAATGACGATCTAGGGAAGTTAGCCCGAAAGTACTGCTTTCTACTTTTCAGCTGGGGCACTGTTGTCCAAGGACCCCCCCCCCCCCCCCATGTCATGTGAACCATATTACTCCCATCTATCGTGCTCAATGGTTATTGACACATGTTGGTGCGTTTCAGACAGTATTGAGTTGCAGACCATCAAGCCATTCAAACCCACGAAACACTGCCAAGAATCTGCAACATCGATCTGAGCTGGAGATGCGGCAGAATTCTTCCCCGTAGTACTTCCATCCGAAGTGATGCGCCACCAGAAGGGGTTGAAACAAAACACTCATCCTTTCTCAAGCAGTATCGATGATCGGCCCAAACTATCCGAAAGAAAGTATGTCTGCTATGTCATCAGACGCGACCACTCACGAGGCCCAGGTCGGTAGCACGGTCGACGATGTCAAACGTCAAGAATAAAGATACGAGGGGCAGTTTCTAGAAAATGCAATGGAACGTTATCACTTGACTGCGCCGCCTCAACCGATTGAGTCATTTTGCCCCTCGGCAACTCCATTCGTGGTGTCTTATAGCGCGGCATTATTGACACCGAAGGGCCTTGGTTCTTCCCCAACTTCGTATTGCTTGGTACAAGGCTAAGGCTAGAATTTTAGCGTTACCCGTGCTATTTCTGGCTTCCAACCACCAAACTTTAAGCGCGTTGCCAGGCCATTCCTCCCTAGCATGTACAACGGGAACACTATTGGACTCTAGTTAATGCTGTCACTCCCATCGAGCGTCTGTCAAAAAGTGCCTGCATGCGCCCAAATCTGGACCCTCTCCCGCTGTCATGCGCAGTCACCATCGTAAAAACCCCAGCATTGCATCATCTTCAAGACTCGACTTTCGAGTTGCAGCTGGTACAGCGGGCACTTTGTGCGCCGTTTGCCTGGATACTTTTAATAGCACCGACTTCTGGAGCTCTAAAAGTCATGTACGAGACATCACTGCGACCATCCAAGTGATCCACTTACGGATTACGGAGTACACTAATAAATTAACCTTGAACCTTTCAATCGTTCTGTAACAGATTGACGTCGGCGGCAGTCAAGTCCTCATGATTTCAGTGTTTGTTGCCTCTCTCGTGTTACTCAGATAAACTCCGCAATCACGAGTGGACTGATTTACATCTAGTCTAGTCGGATATGATCGCCCATAAGATTCTTTTGGTCATATATTTCACACCTCCCGCCATCGCAGCGCCGCATTAACCGCGACAACAGCAGTCGCTGTCCCGAGTTCCCACCCCAAAGCAGGTCAAAGACCCTGGGCACTTCTTTTGAGTACTAATACCCACCTCTCATCGTCTCATATCCTCTCCTCAAAAATAATCCTGATGAATCCGTGACAGTTACATCTGCTACATTAGCTTTGGTCTACCATCGACATAAGGTTATATACGAAGTAACACTTCAACAAGGCAATGCGATTATAAGGAAAACAGTTCACTATTGGAAACAATACTAAAGAGTAATCAACCAGGTTAAAACATTATGTAACTATTAATCGCGTTCTACGTTCATCACAGAGCTATGCTCGGCATTCAAGACACTACGATTAAACTCCAAGCGATAATATGCCCGAAGTATTCGGGCAGATCGTAGATATACCTGGATTATAACGACACCCTTTGTTATCCTTTGCCGGCCACTATGCCTACCATTTCACTTATATCACTAGGCCATTTTCCGTAGAACAAAAAAAAAACGTCTTTACATAGAAAGACTAATCTTCTAGTATTGTTCCTCAAACAGATATATACTTCCATATATTTGCTCGGTATATAGCTTAAAGCAGAAATTAAAATATAAATAATTATTGTTAACCTTCGAATTAGTAGCGGTCGCTTACGGGTTATGATCTATCACGTTGCCAGTCTCTATTTACGCTTGCTTACTTTTTGTTATATAGTTATAATATACTAAAATACTTGTGTTTCTGTTTAGAATAACTAGCTTTATCGTTAAGTTTTATTTCTACCCATTTTATCTATTATTTCTATCTTTAACATCTCGAGTATTATTATTAATTTATACTATTAATCATTATATCGTAAGTTTATTTGCCATTATATTTATTTATTAACTAAATTATACTCTATTTATATTCGCTAGCATTAATGTTATAAAATAACAAGTGGCTTATTACGAAACGCGTAATGCGAAAACCCTAATCAATTTTTAGTATAGTAGTTTTAAGAGTCTATATGAATTATAATAATAAATAAAGCGTTTATAGAATCTAAACCGTAGAATTAAGTCCGTGGAATTATTCACGAGTCGGCGCTTCGTACGATTCGTCGTAAAACAGCGATATATGCCGTAAAAGCTCGTAATATGTTCTTTACTAGTTTATACTCGATATTATAACTAAAACCAAAAATTTCTTATAAATTTCAGTTGCCTTTTAACGCGTAAACCTATATTATGACTCTTGAATTATAAGAAGAAGAAAAAATGATTAATCCAAGATATCGCAGTAGTTTTTACTGGTTAGCATTTCCCTTTTTCTTTGCTTATCAACCTTTAGGCGTACCACGGAATGGGTGTTGCCGTCTTAATCACGAAGAACTAGGTACAGTGTCAAATTCACATTATCAGATTTCCATGATTTTATCATTAACCTGGTACCAAATTAAAGGATTAAGTTAAAAGTACGAGTAACGGAAGTATAAATAAAGCACTCGCCCTTATTAACAATATACAATGTACATTGCAAAGGTTTTCTAACCCAGCAAAAACAGGGTCTCCGCAAGCAAATTACAAAATCATCAGTATATGTTCGATACATTGGCAAAAAGCACAGCTTAAATACAGTACGTATCAGTATCGCTATTACCGTCACGTGGTTCAAGATTCTGATTTTGACATGACAATGAGTCTGGCTATCTTTTGCAATCACACAATGAAGCTGTCTTCTGCTATCATCTTGCTTGTAACCATCGGCACGGTTAGCTGTGATGAGCCCATACCCGTCAGGTCAGTGGGCTGCACCGGCAACGAATTGAATCAGACCGACATCGCTGCCGCGAAGGAAAAATTGGTGGGATGGGGACACGCAGGCAACAAGGTAAGACCCATAATTGGCATCCCGAGGCGCATGGTGGCGCTGTGTGGTTTCTGTGCAATTGCAAGACCTTTCACATGGACCCAGTCGTGAGAACTGAGCTTGACCATGCCGAGCAGCTGATCAAGGACAAGTGCGGCGAAGGCCGCTCCGGGTGGGTGTGGAGTAAGCAATGGGAAAAGGGATTCAACCTACAATCACTCACGGTCGCGGCTCCAAGAAGACCAGCGGCACTATGTCCGTTATTTTGTATCTACCCTGCGATACATTGGGCTTAGATTTTACAAAACCGAACGATCGTCACAAGGGATAAGTACGCTTTACTAATCGCATCCTTATGATTAGGCATACTTGACTATGCGCTGAACAACGACATCAATCCATATGTTAAGATGTATCGCTTCTCTAAATGAATGAAAGAATTAATGTCGTAACAGAATAAAGCTATTTCTTACGGGAAATCCCTGCCTTATATACACTTTAATTATTTGTTTTATTCTGGAAAATGTTTAAGAGTTTATCTAAAGTTCATTCGTACTAAGCGTAGTACATCTTATGTTAAATCACTTAGCGACTACTTAAGGCATCCTAGTACTAAGATGGTATTATAAAGTGGCTTTTTATATAGTAGCTATTATAAGTAGTTACTATATGTAGTGAGACTGTGGATTAGTGATTAATGTAAAATTATTAAACGATGTTATTATCTAATAGTAAAAAAAGAAAAAACGAACGAAACCCTAGATTATAACCACGGTAGTAACGCCATTACACAAACTATTCTAGATAGAAGTTCACTGTGTAATAGCCAGTCTCGTCTCCTTATCTCGCCCTCTAACCTAGCGATCCACCCATGAGAGCTTACTTCCCCTTAGCGTAGCGTCCTTATTATAAGATAAGTTAATAATGGGTAATGAGTAGAAAAATAGGGTAGTGTTAGTAAAAAGATAATGGTGGAGTATAACTACAAACAATGTAATAAAGTAGGGACTGTTATAAAGCATGACAGAAAGTGCCTAGTATGCTTCTAAACAAGGGTAGTGAAGACGATGGATTATAAAATGGAAGGAACAATACGACTTACCCTTCACCCGCGGGACCGTCCGCCTCTCCTTACTCCATAGCATGGATTAGAGATCTAGACAGCGAGAGTTAGCTGCGGTCGTCGTGATTTAAAGAGAGAGGGACAGAAGAAGAAAATGACAATGGAGATAGACGAAAGAATAGATAATGTTAAGTAAATGGATATAAGGAACGGGATGGGAATCGGCCACTTACAAGGAGGGTATATGGGTTTGAGCTAACGGCCTTTGGGTTAGGGGTTAAGAGCTGGCTAGGACTGGTCGATAATTATTAGTGTTAACCGGAAGGGAAAGGGGTGGAATTCTAGGTTGAGAAAAAGGCATGTTAAGTTAAGGAGTTAGTAATTGAGATAGCTGGCGTAGGTATTTAGTAATGGAACGTGTTTGATGTTAAGAACTACCGGGATCGTTAATTGTCGTTATTATCGGAATTATAAGGAGTCGACGCTTAAAGAAGAAAGAAGAGAAAGAAGAGGATTTAAGAGCAAAAGGCATATACTTATAGCTTTATCAGAAGTCTCTAAGGATAATGTACAAGAATAACAAGATAACCTAATCCTTCTTAAAAGAAATAACATTTACTTCCTCGAGGAAACTCTAGTTTATTAAGTTCCATTATAAGAATAACAAAATGAACCGATTCGTCTTCCGAGAAACGATAATAGTTTCTTACGGGGAAACTACATTTTTCTCGAGTGCCGTTATAATAACCCCGTCTCGGAGCAATCGGTTTTACACGACGCGATATTACCGAGCTTTATTTCCTAAAAACGGTATCTTAAGTAAGTGCGATAGGACAAAAGCCACGCCTGCTATCTTCGAGCATAAGAAAAGACGTGGCTTCTAAGGCAGACAATATAATCATAAAAGGGTAGAGGTGGGTAAATTAGCTACTTAATAGTATGAAGCGTGGTCTTACTTTAAGGAGCAGCCTCCGTATTAAGGCGGTACCTCACTTATAACGTGCTAGTCAGTATCAATATGAGGGCACTAGTATGATTCATATTCACATGGCAGGTACCGTCATGTAAAGAGAAGTGCCTTGGTGAAGCAAAACAATCATGACGTCTTACAACTTGTTTTGAGGGTCGCGACTACAGGTAATATGATTGTCTTGTGCAAAATGTGACGCGAAAGTGGCGTGATTAGAATTCGCAAAGCAAGTACCGCTGCTAAGCAGGATTAGACATTCGTGACGGAATGATGCGTCTGCGCGTTAAGCGGTATAAAGGAAAGCGAGATACGTTTACCAACGCAACTTCTCTTACATAGCACATTATATGCCCCTTAGAGAAGTGTAAACGAGCATACAGGGTGTCTTGTTATATCTGTAAACCAAGAAATGGAGTCTATTAACAGTGCTTAATACTATAGGAAGAGAACTTACTTATGTAGTCATTGATGGCACGTCTTGTGGTGTTTTGGTTTGATCGAAGTGCGGGTCGTTCATGTCATCATGTATATGCCGTTAAAATTCTTCTAACAAGAGGCATTGTCATCTGGCAATAGCACTAAGTAATACATATCCGTTGATTTGATAGGGGCAGTTTGATGTATTGATCAATAGATATGCCTGCGAAACTATGTTTAGATATGAAATGAGCATGTCAACCATTGTCAACTACTAACACTAAAAAAGCACACAATTTTCTATTTTGGAATATTTCCACAAAAGAGTCACAGAACTGTGCTTCTCTGTTCAAAGCCCACCTCTTAGTTACTAAGGCAGCTCTTAGGAATCTCCGACACGTTAACAAATACCTCAAAGCTGTAACTATCTCAGCTGTTCTTCTACCCTACTGTTACCTCATCTCCACTCAAGCTGTGCAGCTACAAGCTGGCTCCCGTCAAAGGACCTGTCTCGTGTCAACTTCCCCGCCGCTCGCAGGATCTCTCATCACTCCCCTCCGATTTCAGAAGTCTCATCGGAGAAAAGGCGCTGCGAATCGTCCACAGCCCCATGCGATGAAATCAGTAATTCTACCTTTTGCTCCTAAGATGTAACGAGTAATTCGCTAAGTGATAATTCTAGTAATTTGTTCATCGTGGCCGTATTTTCTGCGTCATGCTCCAGCATACTGTTGATAGCTGCCTTTTCCTCCATGTCAAGCATTCCGCGCTTACGCTGGATCTCCAGTAGCTTCCTAGATGTTGCTACCTCAGCATCATTCTTCATCTGCACCATGATCTCCGCCGTATAGCAGACTTCTGCAGATATCTTTTTAAAAAGCGTGGCTCGTTCGTGATCTCTGAGTATAAAGGCTAATGCAGCAGCATTTTCAATTGCATTAACAATATCTGTAGCGGCGAGCTTGATTTGACGAACAACAAGCCCATGCAGCCTCTGAGCCTTTTCCAATGTGACATTCAGCTCCTGCTTGGCCGAGTTGAATAGATAAGGAGATAGCTGCTTGCTAAGCTTTTGTAGCAGCCACAACCATTTCTCTAAGTCCAAAGCCTCCGGGCAATTGATACTCTGCTCTTCCAGAACGAGTGGTTCCGTTGTATGAACCGAATTGAAGCAGGATACCTTGAGTTGTCGTTCGATCTCGTCGAGTAGGAAGTGCTGTATCTTATACTGGATATGTACAGGACTCAGGGTGGGGAGTCTATCAGTCGCAGATAGCAGATTCGCTGCCATACTGATCTTGTCTGACGTATCTATAGTTGTAATTAGTTGGACGATTGTTGGATATTTGGTAGTATTGCTTTATTGCTGAACTGCACCTTTCAAGTTTGCAGGGAGATAACGGATGAACGGGTAAAGCACTTACCATCTTGAACAATTGCCCTTTCGCCAACTACGTCTTCTGCCGATGATGCCTCGTCATTACAATTCTTCTCTGCCCCACGAATCGTATCTTTCACATGATCTGCCTCCAGAGATTCCGCATGGCAGTCATCAGATTCGTCCCCATTGGCTTCATCCGAGGGCTTAGAACTAGATGCTCTAGCCACAGACTCTGCAGTCTCATTCCTGGGAGTCTTCTCGACAGTGTCTCCTAGCGGAAGAGACGGGAAGAGGTCTGGAAACAGGAGACGCGCTTTAATTTCAGACTCGAAGACTCCATTCCTCAACAGGAAACAAACTTGCTCCAAGATACCATCGATTGTCATGGGACTGAGAGACTGCAGAATACCTTCGTGTTTTGCCACCTGTATGCGGATTCGCCACTCGCTGCGGATTTTTGCCTTTGATTCGTTGAAGATACTGCGGTAAGCCGCGTAGACGCGTTGTTGTCTACGGTGCTGCTTCTTTGAGTTCATGGCTTTGAGTGAAATAGTATATATGGAGGTAGTACATTCGAAAGATAGCTTTTACACGTATGTGTCAAGAGAACTCAATGTCGTTTGTGGTAGATGCAGCAAGATCCTGCACATTTGTGTTGCTTTGAAATCTTCGAATGTGATCTAAGGTTCCATTTGACGTGTTTGTTGCGACCTTGAAGAAACGGGGCGCAATACGGGATGCTTTACAGTGTTTGCAATGTTGAGTTGGCATTATGTATCCGAATAACCAAGTTCCACGGTTGCCATGACGGTTTGGCCGATGAACTTTGCTCGCACTATTCCAAATGATTTATTTCTTAGTAAATAATCGGGGATTTGTAGCATCTGATGTGTTGCTTTTACACTCTGCCTGTGTTCAGTGTCCAGAAAGGTCGGTCATCTGGCAATGATGGTATCTTGAAGCCAAGCAGCTCGAACCTACCAATGATGCGCTGGATGGCAGCCAGCTTCTCAGCACTCCGAGCGCCATCAAACTTGAGGATATCATAAGCGACGCGCGCTGTGAAAATCCTCGAAGCAGGACCTTGGATTTTCATATCGTCCTGAAGGACAAAGTCCATGCTCCGGTAGATACTGGTTGCATGCTCCACTGCCTGGTCTAAGGTTGATTCTTGGTTCACATCTGCTGAATCTGAGACTCCATATCGCGTTTGCAGGAGGTGTAAGTGGATGAAGCAGATCGCACGGAATAGCCAGTAGTTAAGCCAGATGTTGGCGGTTGACAGATTCGTGAAGCGATAGGGGCTGTCTGGGTCATCAGGAAACACTTGCCAGTAAGAAGGCGCAGTTGCTTCTAAAACAAATGATTCGTATATCCCACGGATGATTTTACGGAAGCCAGTTGTCAACGCTATTGCTGAGAGCTCTTGATTGAAGGCATCCATCTTGTCCAGTGCATCGAACTTTTCAAGCAGTGGTGGAATGTCAGCTGCTATAGTCAGGGATCTCTGGATGATGTTTTGGCCTTGGAGCTTGAAAGGTTTAGTTTTCCAGTCAACATGAGAGGTGAATGAGCTTCTACGCATGTATATAGCCTCAAATATCTTGCAGCGAATCGTTAGTTCTTGCAACGTACGGAATTCATTCAAATAGCTTACGATTGAGCCCCTGAACCCAGCGAACAACTTGTGTGTGGCGACCGAGATGAAACCTTCGGGGCCAATCGCCAGGAACAGGTCCTGTAGCCCTTTGTGGTGAGTCTGACGGGTCTGAGTGTTTTCCTCAATTGGTAGCATAAGCTGGTTTTATCAAATCATCAGCAAGAGCACCAATTCGGTCCTACGTCCGAGGAAGACTTACGGCTGCCGTGTATAAGCAAATAATAGTCGCTAAGACCATGAATCGATTCCCTTGATGTATGTTTTTGAGTGAAATTCGAAGTTTCCGTAAAGCAGTTGCATAAGTGGTCAGATAACTCAATTTAGTCGGTCTGAGATCCGCCTTGTGAGTCGTGATAGCAGCGGTGAGAGCCATAATGGCCGGGCTGAGACTATCGTTGTCAATACCAGAGGATAGGGAGGGTAAAGCGTCCATCCAGCCTCCCCAGTCCCGAACCGCTCGGCCCGATGATTGTTGCTGCTGTAACATTTGCATTTCACTGTCAGCAGTGAACGACCTGATGGCCAGATTGAGTATGTCCCTGGTAGGTGGAGATAGCGACATTGTTTGATACGACGACGGTAGCCCGAAACAATACATCCTCATGCCTCCTTGATCAACTCTGACCGTTGTTTGAGCGCTATCACGGGCCCTGCTGGCTTGGACCATTGGCCATGGCGATTCTCTGTGAGACCGACGGCCTGTCACTTTGCAATCGTGAGGAGGAACGCATCTCGTAGCACCTCCCACCTGTCGCCAATTGTGAAAGCAGATTTCGCAAAATGCCCCTTTTTGGTGAGACTGTTAAGCGATCAGTAATGCCGTGCACGATGCTTGAGTGGTTCTCTATCATTGCGGCTGTGGACTTACGCCAAGGGCTCTCTGTATGCATGTGGGACACATAATCGCCACCTCGTTGAGCAGCCAATGGCTTCTGGCATCTGTGCCTCCCTTCAGCAGGACGATGTATGTTATGATTCAGCCTTTTGGGAAGTAATGGTTGATCAACTCAGCAAACATGACGAAGATCAGTGTGCTCCGAGAACCAAAACAACTAGAAAGGTCGAGTGTCAATGCCAAGGTACAGGCTACCGTATGTGACATGTCAGCAACGGCGGAAGCTGGATCCCCCCATGCAATGCTTACGCGAGCCACAAAGATCCTGGGCAATAGAGCTAACAACTAATTCTTTTTCGCAGGATTTTTTCGATTGGTTGGTTTCCCCATTTAAAAGCATCTAAAAGTACCCTGTCATTATGCAGGCAGGGTTACCACGGTAAAGCCAAAATGAAGTTACATAACCCTTTGGCTATGGTAAAAATCCGAGATGGTGATTTATGACTCAGATTAGCTATAATTGTGCTCATGCTGGATGTACCCTGTTCGTCAGGTATACGTTACTTCATCACAAGTTTTGAGTTTTGGAGCCTGATTCCTCAATGAGTTATGGCCCCGTTGATGTTGCGCATTTGGTAGTGAGGTAGTTCGACCTAGACTAACTACTTTCGAGTGCATTCTCACGGGCTTAGATCTGCGTGCTTACTCAGTGGTTCCGACCGACCCAGGATTGCCTCGAGCGCTGCAGCCACAATATCCGCCCATCAGGCTCGCCTATCATGCATCTAGGTACTGTTGGGATGAAGAGCGTTTCTGACATACTACTGTGTATGGTACTATATGTACGGATTACTCGAAGTTCGAACTAACGCACCTGCTTCACCGACACGATGGTTTGTCGTTGAGCGTATGAAATTAAGTTCTTACATGCATCCAAGCCACCCAAGCCCACGGATGGACTTCTTCAGACGATATACCCAGCGTAGTCGGGCGGACCAAGACCTGGAAGACAAGTCTTCCGCGGTTCTCGGTCCCGAACACGCACGACTCCACAATAATCCGTCATAGGAAGTTCCTAAACCCGTATCCCTCATTCTCCTGCCCACTCTGCTCTTTACCGGGGTCAAGCCCGGCAGCCCGCGCCTCCGCATCCCACTTTTCAAACTTCTTGTTCTCCAGTGCAAGCCACGTCCTCAAGATAAGAGCCAAAACAGCGTTGAAGAACATGAATGCAGCGCAAATACTCATGCCTTTGACATAGTATGGTTTGTCAGCCGTAGGAAATATGCGAGTGCCAAGAAGAGGACCACATTGACCAACGATGTTCAGGAGCGCAATACCGGAACCGCGCTTAGAGTCACTTCCCTGGTTATTGATTGTCCACTGCGACATTTGGAGTTAGCATGGGTCTTTGGAGCGCCATCAAGTGGGCAGTATACGCTACTTAGACATTATGAAAAGTGTAGAAGGTAATTCTAAAGTTTACTCACGGGCAGGATATTGGCGATTGCTGGAAATACACCCGCCGCGGCGAGGAAGACACCGAAGTAGCGAACGCCTACGCTCTTGCAAGTTGCCAGCAAGATATAACCAACTCCACCAATTATGGAGAGAAAGATGAGCATGTATCCTCGCTGCCGTGTCTTGTCCGCAATCCAAGTCGTCAAAATACAGATGATAAAAGCAAGAAAGTATGGAGGCGCAGTCAGTCCCTGCGCGTTGATCGAAGAGAAACCCATGGTTGTCAGAATCGTAGGCAGGAAGACGGGCAAACTACTGAAGGAGACATTGCAGCTGAAGTACATCAGCGGTGGGAGCCACGTCTTGATGTCCAGAAGTGCTGCAAATACTTCCTTCATGTTGATATGCCCGACTCGCGCGGCACCTTCTTGGCCGGTCTGCTGGATAGCACGAGCACGCGTCACCTGTCGGTCTTCTTCGTTCAAGAACTTGGCCGTATCTGGGGAGTCTGGCATAAAGAAGAACGCGACGAATGCTAGAATGATGGAGGGGATGCCTTCTACGAGAAACAAAAGCCTCCAGTTGGCAATCGATGGATGGCCGGAAGTGATACCGTAAGCGAGCGCACCGGCAAAAGTTGTCGCGAGAGGGGCTGCTGAGAGAAAGATGCCGCAACGAAATCCAAGCTCATGTCGTTTATAGAAGAAGCTGAGCAGGTAAGGAATACCGGGTCCGTATCCAGCTTCGGCAGCGGCAAGGAAGAATCGGCATGCCATGAGACCTTGCCAGTTGAACGCCGCAGCTTGCAGTGTTGATGCAATCCCCCTAAATTTGAATTAGCATGAGATACTGAAATGCAGACGTGCAACTTACCAAACAAGCACACAGGAGAACGCCCAAATATGCCTATCGTAAATCAAGCGTCAACCGGCATCCCATATGAGCAAGATCTGTGACCCTTACGGAGGAACGAGTTTCCACATCAGGGCAGCGAATTCGAAGACGACTGGGAGGTGTTAGCGTCGTTTTGGATGAGCGAACTTTGGTGGTCGAACACACTATACGGGATGTAGAAGATTGTTAACAGCCACTACATCAGAAACAGTCAGCTGATGTATTCGACTCCCTTAGGAAGAGAATTGCTCATACCTGGTATTGCGCATCGTCAAACCCAAGGTCCTTGTTCATACCGGCAGTTTCCGCATTTCCTATGTTCGAGCGGTCCAAGAAAGCGACAAGATCTGGCGAGCATCAGGCTTTCATCCCTCATATAGTCGCCAACATAACTTACAGAGAGCCGTCACGAGCGGTATTAGAGCTCGATCCATTTTACGCAGCACACGCTTTTCCAGTGCAGGATCAATATGGTTCATAGTGTCGCCAATCTTCTGGGCAGTGCCATCAAGATCATACATCTCCTGTCTCTCACCATACGGTTGAGCTGTCTCGATCTTGGAATCGTCCATACTGAGCGGCTGGCAACCTACTGTACAAGGCACAGAAGACTTGGGAATTGGTATTGACACGGCAGACTTGGCGATTGGTATAGACACGGAAGACTTGGCGATTAGTATAGTCACAAGAACTAGGAATGTTGTGTATTATGGAAAGTCTAAGCATTTGCCAAGATTTTGTCAGTCAAGATGACCCCAACTACAGAAACGGGAATTCTTTCGCCCAGCATAGCCGCGAGTACTCCGAAGAGCCGGCATTGGTGAGCGAGATTGGATGATTTGTGTAGAATATGACATCAGGAACAAGCTTTTAGCATCCTGGATGGCCCCGTTAGTTGTTCCAGTGTGGGGTATGGAGCACTCCCGAAATTCCCCAACGTCCCCCCGATTGACATGGGGATTTTGCGGAAATCGATATTCTCCAGAAACAAATCCATCGCTCTTCTGGAGCACAAAAGCCTACTCGAAGCTCCATGTATAATTTTAGTCAAGACAAGTTCCAGACCGATAGGGTTTTTATCTTAATTCGAAGTGCAACATGAAAAAGTCTCTATGCTTAAGAGTCGGAGGCTGTAGATGGTGTCAGCGAAACTCTGCTATGGTATTTCGGCGACCAGCTTCCGGCGCATCCAGCGCGCAGTAGTCGCAGCGGGTCGCGCTGATCATTCGTAAGCCTCTCCTCTGTATGGACCGTACATGCGAGGAGGTGGACTCGGTGAAACTCACATGTCTGTGCCCCGAATGTGGAATATATTTCAGAATCCGACCTACCCCTATCGGCAAGATAACAACTTCTGCCGCGTCATTAAGTGGAAGACGAATTTGGTGTCTTGCATTGTTAGAAGGTCGAGGGCAACGATAAGAGAACCGGACACTGGAGTGATAAATGCAAGCAAAGTGGGCGGCTGCGGGCATGAGCGCTCTTGACGGGCAGTGGTATCAGAGACTGCTTGCTCCCCCGAAGCTGGTGGAGAGTCACATGCGGTCCACGGAGTTGAATGACGGATTGGGGATTGCCAAGAGTAATGATTTTATTTGACTCTCAATGCGCAGCTGCCATGATAACGCGCAAAGGCTTGCACTGAGGTTCTGTTAGTTATATGATTCGTCCAATGAGTTGAATCGTACAGATAAAGTGCAGCATACTGTGTGTACACAGTAAGGCAATGAGTTGCACCCTAAGATTCACAATTCTGCACTAACCTAGACCAATGAATCTGGGGTTTAACCTTAGTGGCATGAGGTGGGGTTGATGCAATTAAGCACCAGTCCCAGATCTGCTTACCTAAAGGCTACTAGAAGACCAAGCCAGGCAATTATGGTCACGTGGGCGCGTTCTCGAGTTTCGCGTCCAACGTTTGGTGGTGCGCCTTCTAGACGCGCCTGGCCGGGGTCCAAAACAATTACCATGTTAATTCATCCCACCCTCAATTGTCGCCTATTTAATTTATTACCTACACGCAAGTCACCAGTCTCCAGGCAACTACAATATCGACAAACCCAGCCAATCGCTTTTTCTTTTTTTTTGGAAACATCTGCTCTGTTTCATTCATTCCTGAGGCTTTCTTTCTCCCAATGTCCTAGCATAAGATCTGGCAACGCTCGAGCTTCAATTTCTTATTATGGCCGAACAGGACGGCGCCGCTGGACAATTGTTCAGCTCATGTGTATTCACTTTTGTAGAAAGTCGAGACTTGTCCGAAGGACTTATTGCAGAGGTAACCGCATACTCGCGAGGCATGATATCTTCTTGACACGAAACTGACACATCTTTTGTCTGTCTTGTTAGCTATCTAAAAATGTCACGGATTTCGGTGGCCAAGTCGTCGACGCGCGACGCGACAGGTCGCTTCATCTCGAAAAGGTCACCCACATCGTTTCCAACACGATCGACTTCCCCCAGTATACGGATGCACAAGCAACAATGATCCCAACAGTCAAGCACGCATGGATCTTGGCATCCGTCGCCCGAAACAAGCCTGCTCAATTACGTCCGTATTCCCCAGACCCGAGGCTGTTTTTCAGCGAAGTCGTTCTTTCCGTTGCCGACGACATTCCGCCGACCGACAAGGAATCCATTATAGGCGCCACCATGGCTATGGGCGGTGTAGACTCGGAGAATGTCACAAAACTTGTCACACACATCTGCGCTTTATCGATGGACAACGACAAATGCCGGATAGTCCAGGCTAAGAACCTAAAGTGCAAGATTGTGTTACCACATTGGTAAGGGTGCTTTGTTCTGATCGTACCCTCATTGTAATGCTGACAGCCATCCACAAGGTTCGACGACTGCTTCAGACTCGGAAAGAGAATAGACGAAGGGCCATATCTCCTGCCGGATCCCGAGATCGTTAATGCGCGGTCAAACGATGAAGTGGCAGTACCAGCGAGCCAACATCTCGAGGGTGCGACATCAGCCCGCCCCCAATGGATGCCCCCACCAACTGACTCCATCACAGGAGCGCGACCCAAACTCACAGTCTTTCTTGAGAAGAAGCTCTTGTTGTCTTCGGACTTGTTCATCACGGATCGCCTCCGGGAAATCCTACAGGGACTTATTGAGGACGGCGGCGGACAAATAACTGACAGCTCCGAGGAATGCGATTACTTTATTTGCCAGTACCGAGATGGGCCCCAGTACGTCCAAGCCTCTCACGAGGGCAAGGTTGTTGGTAACCTGTCATGGCTTTACCATCTCATTAGCAACAATTCGTGGACTTCGCCCATGCGTCGGCTGCTCCATTACCCTGTCCCCAGAGATGGCATACCTGGCTTCAAAGATCTAAGGATCACTGTGTCGAACTATGGTGGCGAGGCCCGTATCTACCTCGAAAACCTCATCACCGCCGCAGGCGCCACCTACACAAAGACCATGAAGGCAGACAACTCGCATTTGGTCACAGCAAGGAACAACAGTGAGAAGTGCGAAGCCGCTCGTGACTGGAACATTAACATGGTCAACCATCTCTGGATTGAGGAGAGTTATGCCCGGTGCGAAATACAGAGTCTTACTGTCGAGAGGTATACGCACTTCCCAGCTCGAACAAACTTGGGCGAGGTTATTGGCCAGACCTTCTTTGACGAGTCGAGACTCCATGCCACGTATTATCCTGGTGGACCGGAGAAGCTAACCGCTGCCGGCACACGTAAGCGCAAGATGATGGATCTGGCCAAGGAAAATGCACACCCTGATGGACCTGCTGAAGGTGTAGCAATCGGCCGTCAAGCACGGAAGGACTTTGATGTGATGAAAGACACTGAATCCGACTACGCTAACAAGACAACTGAAGAGTTCGGGCTGCCTGCGCCCACGAAACGCCGCGCGACGGAAGCAGCCACACCTGTACGAGGCCGTCACGTACGCGTTGGCAAGGAGAACGAAACGCCATCCTCTGCCTCGACCGGAAGCCGCAGCGCTAAGGAAAAAGCACAGAAGCGATTGCTGGACCTTGCACCCGATCTTGCTCTGTACGAAAAGGAGAAGAAGCGAGGACTTAAAGACGGCATGTGGGGCGGCAAACGCGCTGCGGATTACATTGATCGGGAGAATCTGAACCGTCGGAGTGTATCCAGCCCAGCTGCAGAAGAGGCAGAGGAAGCACCAGTAAAAAAACGCGCAGCCAAAAAAGCCAAACCGACATTGCCGCAGATCGAAGCAAAAGTCATTCTCACAGGATTCAAACGATGGGTCAATGATAAGTTTAAAGAGGATGCCGATCGGGTGAGTTCATAGTATCTATTCCTGCTAATCATCTGATAATAATTGACACCTTGAGCAGAAAAAGCTTCGAGACCTCGGCATACAAGTCGTCACAGATGGCCAACAGTGTGACTACTTGGTTGCGCCGCAAATAGTACGGACCGTCAAGTTCCTTCGTAACTTGTCCAAGGGCGCAAAGGTTCTATCGTCGGAATGGATCGAGAAATGTCTAGATGATGGAGAAGCGCCCCTTCCAGAGGATTACCTTCTCAAGGATAAGGAGAACGAGAAGAAGTTTGGCTTCAAGCTGCATACATCCATCGAACGTGCGGCCAAGGCCAAGGGCAAACTGTTGTGGAATCTCCCCATATATTGCACTTCTTCCATCAAGAACGGTACCGATAGCTACAGAGCGATTGCTGAAGCAAACGGCGCACTCTTCTTGGTATATGCTGCAAGGAGCGGCACGACCATCAAGCCTACCAAGCCAGACGAGGACGAAGGAGGGCCTGAGCCAGTGTACCTCCTCAGCACTGCAAGTCCGGAGGAGAAGAAGCTATGGCCAAGATTTGAAAACATGGCGCGCCAAGGCAACATGGAGCCCAGGGTAGTTGCTTCGGACTGGTTGCTGGACGTGGTAATGAAGCAGGAGCTTGTCTTTGACAAGAAGTATCTCGTGACGAACTTCTTCAGCTAGTCCAGCATGCCGAGATCATTGTTGTTGCTTCTATTAGCCCGGTGCATGGCGTCAGGGTTCTGTTTTCGTATGACGTATATGACGGCCTTGCTGGAGGGTTGGCTATAAACCAGGAGGCGTGCGGTTTAGCATAGCGTTGCTACGAATACTTGCATCACGACCCTAATCCGTGTCTCTCTCTCGCGTGATCCGTGCCCTATTTGTTCTCTTCGTCTTTGACTCTCGCGCACACGCTCGTCGATCAGAAGAACTTGACACCCTCTCCCTGCCCAAAGACCTGCGCCTTGCCCCTCTTGACCAGAATCTGCAGGGCCTTCTGCAGCACCTCCTGGTCCAGGCCCCTGATGTCCGTCCCCAGCGTGGCCTCGCCCTCGGTGAGCTCCCACAGGGTCAGCACGGCGTTCTTCTGCCCGTTGGCGTCGGCCCAGCCCTCGAGCTCCCGTGCCCACTCCTCGGGCGTCCGCCAGTACACGAAGACGACGTCGCCGTCGCCGGCGCCGCCGGTCTTGCCGCCGCCGTTGACCCACTCGGCCCGGCCCTCCCGCCGCATGAACTCGAGCACCTCCCGCGCGTCCGCCAGCGACAGCCGCTTCGACAGCGCCTTGTTGTGGAACAGGTCCTCCGTCTGCGGAGACGACAGCGACAGCTTGAAGATCCGGTGGTGGGCGCAGTAGGACAGGATCAGGGTGGACCACTTCTCGAGCTGCGAGTGCAGCGTCGTGGCGTTTGGCTGTCGGCTGAAGAAGGGCGGGTAGTGGTATTCGCGCGGGAAGTCGAAGGGGGGCTTGTCCGGGTCCGTGGTGGTTGTCATTTTTGGGTGCGGGCAGAGGTCGGCGGGGAGTAGGTGTCAAGAACGAAGGGATGGGTTTGAGTTGTTTTAGAGACGATGAAACAACTGTAGAAGGTTGGTTACGTGCTGCGTCGGTATCTATAATTACTGGTATGCCCTCGAGCTACATATGCGCTATCGTGGGTGCAGCAATTGGAGTTGGAGGTAGGTATGATGGATTCGGACATGGTGGGGCTACCTAGCGTATTGCATGTGGGGTCGTAATCGTTGCTTCAGTCTCACAGATTGCTTAGTACATGAACTCTATATTCTCCCGCTATATTGACATGTTCTGATGTCTTATTCATGGGCCAACGTATTCAGACCTTCGGCATCGTGATCTCAGCCCTCGATCACTGAGCAATTCATACGAAACGCTCCATCCCGCCGTTGATCCTGTTCACAAAATCCATCGGCTTCGCTTCAGCTCACTAGTTGGGACTCGAGACTAACCTAGCAACTTATACGCAGAAACTATGCGGAAGTACGGTATTTGTTAACACCAAGCGATGCTTTGGAAGCGTATGTTGCGAGCACAGTCCTACCAGACGCTAGAGATAGTGTGTCTCTTTGCAGAGATCATATCCAGCCATGGAGAAAATGTTGGTGCCGTACCATAATCGAGACACGCCAGATATGAAGCTTCACGCTTGATTGTATGGATCATGTCTGTCTACGATGCAATACGCGTTCGCATGAATGACCAGCCTAAAACTATAGATTTTGTTTCAAGTGTCACAAATGAACACTACGCCAAAAGTGAAAATGCCTCTCGAGGATGTAACGTCGTCCGAGGTTAGCAGATCTCTTGGTCTTTTCAATGAGACGTTTCGTTGCTCAACAAACAAACTCTATTCAAATTCAATTCACTCATTTTCCAGAGTTGCCTTGCTGGACACGACTTCAGACCTGGGAAAGGCAGCCCAGAGCATCACCTAGTCCTTACTGTCAGGCCCAGCTATAGTCGCCATTCGTCTCAAGGTTCTGACGGCGCCGGTACCGCAACCACAACAGTCAAGGTAGAACCCATGGCCTAGACGTAGGGAAGAAGAAGAAGATGAAGAAGAGGAAGAAGAAGAAGAGTAAGAAGAAGAAGGAGGAGGAGGAGGAGGAGGAGGAGGAGGAGGAGGAGGAGGAGGAGGAGGAGAAGGAGATACGACCGTTATATTTCAGCCGTACGACCAGAAAGGCATGGGAGTTCGCAGCCTGATCATGGCCAACATCTCCGAACCCAGGCCACCTTCTTAGGATGGGCCACTCCGAGCGTCAACGGTGGCTACGTTGACCAACCTGGGGAACTTTTAGTTCCGGTTGAAGGTGTAAACTACTTCAGACCATAACTAAAGGTCACGTCTGCGCATTTGCAAATAAGTCACTTCGTAGTTTGACACTTGATACCCTAGGATAAAGTACAATAAACTCCAAGGTCGGACATTCAGTGACATACTCCTACTATTCACTATGAAGAACTAATAGTTGTGCATCAGCATTTCTGTTGATCAAGTGGATATTTTATTGAAGCAGGCTTCCCTATTCCAATTTGCCGGAACTGCATGATGACACAAAGGGTGGGTATGAATGGCTTTCGGTCCTTGGAGCCCAATTAAACCCAACAAAATCCGCATACTCATACAACCAGTAGATCTCTTGGTAGGCCTCCGACCTGAAAGAGCGCAGCAAGCAGCGGTACCCCTCCTGTATATCATCCCATCCAGAGCTTCAAGGCGGCCTCGTCGTACCAAGGTGGAGAATATTCAAGCCTCACTTAGTTTGTGATATGCTCAATATGGTCATCGACAATTTACATCGCCCTAGAGCAACATGTAGGTTTTTCCCGCAGGGCACTTGTAAGAATGGACTGGATTGTAAATTCCTCCATACGGCTGAGGAGACGGCCCCGCAAAAGCACGGCGTAAATATGGCTACTCAATCCAACAGCGACTCGAGGGGATTGCTCCCTTGCAGGTACTATTTCAAAGGCGGTTGCCGCTACGGAAACGGGTGTCCTTATTCTCACGAAGTCCAGAGAGCCATTGCTCCTGAAACAGTGGGTATCTAGCCCATTGTCATGCAGAACACATGTTGACCCAAAACAACCCCAGATACCATTAGCGACAGACCATGCAGACGATTGGAGCCGAACCATCGGAGGGGCTGTCGTTGAGTTCGAGCATGGTGCCGCCGTCTCCAAGTTGTCATTACATTGCGATTTCTCTGCAGTTCGCCTCACCGGGCTGCCACGAGAGGCATCAGAAACTTCGGTAACAGCACTCCTCAAGGAACTGCGCATAGAAGAGCGGAACCTGAAGATCCGCATTTCACCGTCGCCAGCGGTAGAAGGTACTTGCAGTGCCGAAATCAAAGCCGAAAGCCCGACCTTCGCCAAGACTCTTTGTAGTAAGACGGAACCACTACGACTCCGTCATATCGATGCAGTCCCTGTCGATGCGTTCCAGACTCGAATGATGGGTCTTACGCGCCTGGATTGCAGGAAGGTCATTTGCTCTTGGCACCGGCCTGTCAAGCTGGCGTGGCTGAATTTTGGCAACAAAGATATTGCCTCAAAGGTCCAGAGTGGCTTCGAGTCTGGTGTTTATAAGATACTGGATCGTAAGGTCAGCGCCAGCTCTCCAACGGGCAGCACAGGTGCAGGCCAGCGCTTTAATAGACAAGGTATAACGGTAGCCCTGAGTCTCGTTCCGGGATTGGCAACAAAGAATCATGTCCTGTGTGATATACCCAAGCATCTTCAGCCACGAAACATCAGCCTGGGTGAGCCCAGCTATGTTGCAGATTTTGAGGCAGCGTGCGCAACAGTGAAGTCGATGGTTCAGCAGATTGGTCCCCTCGAGTGGTCAGAGGACTCGGCCTCGACCGGTTCTAAGAGGGCAAAATTGCAGGCTCGATTCCTCGACGACACTGATGCTCAGCAAGCCGTAGCGATCCTCAACGACGCCCCGTTGTCATTTGCTACCAAGGCAAAGCTGACTCTACAACTGGTAACCTCTGCAAAATTTCGAGTCAAGGAAAAGAAATACTCGATCTTGCAGTACTCCATCGAAACCCACAAACAGGAGTGGGAGAAGCAGCACATCCGGTACACAGTTTATGATCCTGACAAGGGGCATCGAGGCATCAAGATCGAGGGTCACCAGAAAGACGACGTTGCAAAAGCAGTTGTTACACTCGGCAAAATCTTCTCTGGACGGCCTGCAAAACAAAACGATGAACCACTCTGGACTCCTGCATTCACCACGGCCAGCCACGCGTACACCCAAGTCAAAGAACTCCAGCAAGAACTCGGTGTCTTCATTGAACGGGATTTGAGCAAATCCGTACTCAGGTTGTTTGGCCCCGAGCCAAACTGCAAACGAGCAGAAATGCGGATTTCCAAGATCATCCAAGAGAACTCTGCGTCGAGAAAAGTGATCGATCTGTCGCCTTCACTTCTGGGTTGGGCGCGGCGCGGCGGTCTAATGACGCTGCGTGCGGCGCTCGGGAGCAACATCGCTGATCTCGACAACCCGCTCAACCCAAAGTGCATACTCATAAGCGGCTCCCAGGACGACCGCGCCCGGGCAGCAGCCATCCTGGAGTCGCAGGACCCGAGTGCCGTTCTCCAGCTCGACAGCGGCGACGACGCCGACTGCTGCTGCAGTGTCTGCTGGACGGCGGCCGAGGACCCCCTGCGCACCCGGTGCGGGCACCTGTACTGCGGCGACTGCTTTGAGAACCTGTGCCGCTCGTACTCGTCGCCCGACGCCAGCCCCGAGGAGTTCCGCATCGCCTGCCGGGGCGAGGAGGACAGGTGCGGGGCCGTGTTCGAGCTCGGCGAGCTCGAGGAGAACCTGCCGTCGGACGTCCTGGAGGAGCTGCTCGAGGCGTCCTTCAGGTCGCACGTCGCGAGGCGCCCGGACCTCTACCGCCACTGCCCGGGGCCCGACTGCGGATACCTGTACCGGACGGCCGGCGGCGGCGGTGGCGGCGGCGCCGTGATGCACACGTGCCCCGGGTGCCTGACGACCACCTGCACCGGATGCCACGACGCGCATGCCGGGATGTCCTGCGCGGAGCACAAGGACCTCGTCTCCGGGGGCGCCGAGGCGAACCGCCAGCTCATGAGGAAGCTCGGCATCAAGGAGTGCCCCCGGTACGGGATCGCGATCGAGAAGACGGAGGGCTGCAACCACATGATGTGCAAGAGCTGTCGCGCACACATTTGCTGGAAGTGTATGCACAATTTTGAGTCCAGCGAGGCGTGCTACGACCATCTGCGTAAGCACCACGGGGGTGTCTTCGACTATCCGGAATGATTCTATGTCGCTCCAGGAAGTCCTCTGTCCTGCTGGTCATTTCGGGTAGGTCTGGCTAGGTGAAATTGTACACAAGGTGATGCCTGTTCCCATCCGCTTTGGGCATCGCACAGCAAATGAAGTCCGGTGGACGCCTCTCTATATTTAATGGTCATATTTTGTATGAGTTTACCACTCGGGGTTTGTGGGAAGGGGGCCGTATGGTTGTATCGAATCGCAACCTAGAGCCCAGGAAAAAATTTGGACCGAAGTATGTTCCAGAATTACAGCTTGCAAAGTCTGGGTAAATTTAAAAAGCAATTGTGTCGTGTTATATACAACAACCCAGACCATTCCATCCAATCGTGCGTGTCATAAATAGGTATCTCTGTCATAACCCCCAATCAAGAAGCAAAACATCCAGAACGCCATGAACGGCAAAGCGCCATATCCACAAGCGCTGCCACATAATAGACCAACCCGTCCAGTCAGACATCTTGTTACCTCAGGCATCTTCTTCTTCATCCACCTGCATCTCCTCAGGCACCAATTCCTTCTCGAGCTCATCTGCAACAAAGCTCTCGTAGTCCTCGAGGTTCTTCTGGACGTGCACCTTGAATTTGATGATATCATTCAACATGCGCTCGATCTCAGTGTGAAGTTCCTCGCGCAGAGCATTCGCCTTGAGAGTGAGCTGCTCATATCTACCGATCCGATTAGTCTCCCAGGTGCAAGGCCTCCAAAGTCAGATGCTCAACTTACTCAATGTTGGTGTTCATTTCCCTCTGCTCCAGAAACTGCAGACTTTCAGTCAACTGCGTGCGCATTTTGGCGAGCTCTTTCTCCATCTTCTCGATCTGGGCATCGCTCGCCAGTTTCTGCGTGGTGGTGACCTCCTTGGTCTTCTCGTACTCCTCCTCGGCGGCGCGAACGCGGTGGCGCAGTGCCTCGACCTCATTCTTCTTGTCCTCGATGGTCTCCTTGATACCATCGAGGAGTTCGTGGTCCTTGATCATGGCGTCCATGGCCAACCCGCGTCGCTCGCTCACTTCCTTTCGTAGCTGCGCGAAATTGGTCTTAACCGTTCCGCGCAGATCGAGGTTCAAGATATGGGCTGGCTGGTAGCCCGTTACGGAGTCAGCCAGGAGGCGCTCAGTGCCAGTGCCCGTAGATCCATAAGAACCTCCCTTCATGACCGAGCCGGTGAAATCTGACTCGTTTACGGTGACGGCGAGCTCGTACTGCTCGCCCTTGGCGTTTTCTGCGCTGGCGGGGATAAGCAGATTCTGGTACGCCATAGTGTTGTATCCGTCGACCAGGCGCTCGAGCTCGTCGAGTCTTCGACTAGCCTCTATCTCCTTTTCAGCAACCTTTTTCTTAACCTCCTCGAGGCGCACAGCTGCTGATTCGATACCGCGCTGCAGTCGCTCGCGCTCCGAGGTCATGCGGTCGATATCCGACATGCTTATTCCTTGGCTGTCGACTTCTTTCTGCAGGCCGCGACGTTCGTCGTCTACTTCCTTTAGCTCTTCCATCAACTTGTCGTATTCCTCCTGCAAGACGGCGATCCGGCTCTCGTACTTTTCTGACCTCTGCTGGGCAAGGGCGTTGTACTCCTCGAATTTCACCTTGTCTTCCTCCATGATCTTGAAATGGTCGTCGAGAACTCGAGGATCAGGGGTGGACTTCTCCAAGTCTTCGATTTCCTGCTGTAGCCTGGCGTGTTCCGCCTCAAGCATGTCAAGCTCGGATTGATACTTGGAGTTTGACCTGTCAAAGGCTTTAGCCATGGCTTCAATGTGAGGTGCCAATGCTCTTTCGGCATCTTCATCGCCAGCATCGTCGCCCATGTCCAGCCAGTCCCTATAGGCGGTGCTCAAAAAGTCAAAGATAATGTGATCTCCAGACACGTCGATGCCAGCCTCTATGCAGGCGTCATCGTAGCGGTGATGGGAGTATCCCTCGAGCATCTGAGCCAGTTGCATCATCCAATGTAGCAGGCCGAGGAAGGTGCTCCAGTTCTGGCCACCTACAGCGGCAATCTGGGACTTTGTGATGCTCCTCTCGAAGGGGTAGCGCAGCTGTTTGAGGATGGGGGGCACTTCTTGGTCGATGTTCTTCTGGAAGCGATAGCTCGGATCGATGCGATGGTACAGCCACTGGAACATGTAGTTGAAATCTTTTTGTGTGGGGGACTTGATGATGTTCTGGGACAAGTTGTGCTTCATCTCCATCTCGAAGTTGTGCTGGGCGAGGTAATCGAGTATTTCCTGGCCGATGCGGGCCTGGTAGGACCGATCGCGCAGGGGGCGCGGGTCGCGTGGTACGCCGGCGGCCTGTGGTGCTTGTTGGAAGAAGCTCTGATGGCTCATGGGGCCATTTGACGATGGTCGCGATCGGTAGACGCTGCTCCTCCTCTGATCGCCCTCTGAGCTGCGGCCGGGCAGACCGGCCGGGGCGTAGGTCCTGAGCGACGTGTTGTTGGGGGCAATTGACGCACGCTTCACGGACGACATGCCTATCTCAGCGAGGTTACCACCGGACGAGGATCTCGAGAATATGGGCTGCGCTGGCCGGCTGCCCATGGCAAGGGATTGCCTAGATCCCGAGACGGAGCGCACATGGCTGCCACCGAAGCCGCTCGTCGAGTTTGATCTTTTCATGGCGGACGCGGGCTGGGGAATTGCGGAATTCGAATTGAGGTTAATACCTCCTAGGGTCTAGGCAGGCGATTCGGGCATCAGTACTGCATGTTGCGAGGTTGGAAAGTGGATTGCGCCTCTGAATTGAGATTGGAATAGAAACAAAACAAAACAGAATAAAAACTTGAGCCCTTACCTCTCGAGGCCTTCGCACGCTCCAGAGCCCCGTATCCTGTGACATAGTGCGGGACCGCGGGCCTCCAACAAGATGCGAGTGAGTATGAGCGAAACAAGAGATTGTGACGTTGCGGCTCGAGTTAATCTAGCAATACAGGCATATACAACAAACTATCTAACCTTGGCTACTGCTGGACTTCCGAGAGAAATAACAGCCCAAGTTGTGAGATGCATCAGCGATGATACCGCTGCAGCCTTTGACGTCGTGTTGCTCAGGTCGCAAGTAAACAAACCATTCGAGCGCCTTGATTGGCTGCGCTGTTCCACTAGTCTAGTCTAACAGCAAAGCAAAGCAAAAGCAAAGCAAAGCAAGTGGTGGGGCTTGACTTTTTTTTAGTTGATGCTGACGGCACGGCACCTGCAGGACGCGGCGGGGATGTTGCTACGCATTACCTACATTACAATACAGTAGTATCATGTGCATATTCTTACCGAGTCCTGTACTGTACGTACCTGCTTGATTATATTGACACAGGCTGCATCTCGGCCGTCTGCCCAGTACAGTGCTGCCCTTTGGGGTTGGTTGGATGGCAAATACAGACACTTCATGAGCACAACCTTTGCTCGCAATCCCATCTTCTGCATTGACTGCCTCTTTGGTGCTCTATTCTTGGTTATCAATTATTGTATCCTGGGACATCATGACCCGGGCTATAGCTTACACCCAGCACCATGGCGTCCAGAGTCATCATACTCGCTGGTGCGCCGGAAAATTCCTCACTTGACTGGGAAGCGGATATGCTTTTGGACCATTTCTTGGAACCAGTTGCACGATTCGCTGGCGTGTACAAAGCACAGCAGCAGTCCATGGAAACCAGTGTGGCTGAGGAAACCGTTCTGGATATTGCCACTTGGCGAAGTATCCCATTGGAAAAGGCTATGCTCGAGACTGGTTTCTCCCAAATACATGAATTCAACAATCACTATCAAGGCGATCAAAACTTCTTCAGTACAGCGCAGACCCAAGGCACCGATTCTGCGAGTCAATCCGTCCTGGAAGAATTTTATCGGCACTCACTGAGAGTCCACGATGAAATACCCTCTTCACAGCTGCCCACGGCAACATATCCCAGCACTGCATCATCCATGTATTCGACTCAGCACGACAGTATGGATGACACGACCATGGGAGATAGCACGCTTCTTGCACAAGGAGACCGAACACTGGGTATGGGGACAGCTCACCTGAGCGACCTTGAGGATGTACCCAACGCAAAGTATCTGAGATCCATCGAGCCACAAACCATGTCTGTTAACCTAATCGTTGGCGTTATTTCCATAGCGGAACCACGAGTCATAAAAACCAGATATGGGACGTCCAAATCTCTCGTGGAACTGGTCGTCGGCGATGAAACTAGGTCTGGCTTCAGCGTTACCTTCTGGCTTTCCGACGAAATCGCATCTGTTGCAGATGCTACACTCAGAGCACTCAGAAGACAAGATATTATCCTTCTGCGCAACGTCGGACTAAGTCACTTCAAGCACAAGGTCCATGGCCAAAGCCTGCGAAAAGGTCTGACCAAACTCGACTTGCTATATCGACGGAAACTTGATGACGATGATATCCGCGGGTTTTACAGTGCCAAGGAACTCATATCACGCAGTAATCACCACCCTCAATTAGCAAAAACCAGAACAGTACGAGATTGGGTTCTGAAGTTCGTTGGAGGCGACGGTGTGCGCTTGGGGAAAAGGAAAGAAAAAGGCAGACCTGTCAGAAGCTGGGAACTACCTCCCGCCGATACCCAATGAGTTAATCTTCCCAGCAGCTCAGGAGCATAATCCCACCTTCTTAATCGTGACCATGAAAAAATTTGGTCGCTGTGTCCTTTTGGTGTGTGCATATCTGGGCGCCTCAGTCTTAGCTTGTGGCAGTCCAGTGCATACTCAAATGCAAACTTTGGAGATACGATATAAACTTGACTTTGAATCTGGGTTGAAACCTGTTGGGTATCCTAATATCGGTCTTGCACACCGACAGCGATAGTATCAACCCTTTTCGCATGTTTGATGGAATTACCATTGAGAAACGCCGCGATTATACGATGGTCATCGGACTTGGAAAAGTTTAAAAGATGAAACTCACTTTCTAGCCAATGCGGCGTTGTGTTGAAGCCTACGAATTCCTGCTTTGAGGTTGCCACACCTCCATCCCGGTGCCTGGCATGATTGGCCAAACACCATCAGGACTTCCAACACTGACATCACTAAAACACGATGGAAGAAAAAAGCAGCATCTCACACGACTGCGGGGACAAATTAGATGGTATCTTATGTTACAAGCCTATATATCTTGGAAATACACTGCACGGACGACAAACAGCATTTCAAGCAGGCGGCTATACTCAGACTCATAGTTATTGCTTTCTCGTCCCGTCATACCCCTGTCCCCACCAACCGTAACCAATCACACAAGACCAACCAAAAATGGGCCTACCCTACTCCAAACAGATACACACGGCCTTTGACCAAGTGACGCCCCTCGTCGCTGCCGGATTTGAGGTCCTGCGAACGACCAAGAATATCGCCGTCTTCCTAGCATTCCTCCAGGTTTTCGTCGCAGTGGTGCTGACCCTCAACCTGTGCGCATTGCTGGGTTTGATCATGACGGTGAATCCGGAACTCGAGCTGGAGAGGACTCGGATCGTGACCCCGGTCCTCAAGTGGCTCGCGGGCTGGGTATTGCAGTATGCTGGTACGATGCTGTGGCTTCTCAAGCTCGGGATCGTGCTGAGTACGGCTGCTGGTGGCGTGGCTGTCTGGCAAGGGAGTCTGGCGGGCACGAGAGTTCCGGGAGAAGGGAGCGAAGGGGTAGAGAGCGAAAAGGGCGGGGAGACTGGGGAGGTTGGCGATGGTTAGGAGAATGGAAGTAGATGGGTTGAGCTGGAATTCACTTTGGGAGCACAGTGTACTGGAACGACATTACATGGGTGTCACGACAAGGACGGATTATGTCACTTGCTTAGCAGAATGGATCTTAGCAAGCGGAGGTGTTTGGCTATTCTATTTGAATATTCTGACCAACAGGCTATATTCTACGAGCCATTGGTTTTGCGGCGGTTTTTGGCAGGAAGACATTGGTCAACAATATATAACGGAGCGTTCTTATACGAGTTGGGCTCCTAGCATTTGCTGGGCAAATCTACATAGGATATAAGACCTTTTTGGTGCGTTTAGACCCTTTCAGTCAGGTTCCTTGGCATCACTAGCCAGTAAATTGGTCAAGGCCAGTACATTGGAATACTGAAGGCAAAGACTAGCCAGGATGACACAGCTCTCACTTGGCAACTAAGCCATGCGCTTTTAAAGAGAGCTTTTCTGTAGCTGCGTGAGAATTTCTAGGTGAGTACGGATAGCATGCTGGAAATGACGAACGAAGCTTGTGAGTACAGAGAGCGAGTGGCGGCAAGTAATATCTAGTCTAGTACATCTACTGCTTTATAGAAGCATCAGAACGAGGTTGAGACTGATGTAGAAAATAAGTCTCAACCTCGTTACAGAAGGTGGACTTGTCCACAGCTTGCGGATGTACATGTATGGAAGCCACCAAGAAGATTGTGGCCGTCAAATATAGCGCCTGAGAGAGGCTCATAAGCATGTGATCACAGATTCGGTGTATCACAGCGCATTTGCTGTGTCCAGACAATCTAGTGTGGTTGAGACATGACGATGATCATATAACCTAGCCAGAACGCCCCAACGCGGGGAAATGATGGACTCAGGGTTGCTAGAACAATTGAGGGGGCGCTAGAACACGCCATTTGCCGGCGGCCAACTGCCCCGGCAAGGTCCCCTAGCTTGAAACATTGCTGGCTATCAGACCCCCTCATGCCTGCTGTGCAGCTACGTAGGTTAGACTAGACTAAGGTTAACTAGGTTAACTACCTGAGGTTATGTAAATAAATGATAAACGTTGTGTAGTGGTGGTAAGCATCGCTAAAGCATTGCATCGCCTGGCGTTTTAGAATTCAACGTCACCCACTCCGTTTCCCACCTTCTCCAGGTGTACTGTTGCTTGGTACAAACTTCAAACACATTTTCAGATGGCGATTAGAGCTCGAAAAGAAGACTGACACCTGCACTTCGAAACTGACGCGACATTGGCTACCCACCAGTGCGGCGATATCACTCCATCGGCCGTCCCAAACACGGCAGACTAAGCGCCAACAATTGACCTTTCGCGACAGGGCCGCAGGCCATGAGAGCACCGGTTCGACATACCCCCTTGTAGAGTTTCGTGCAGGATCATTGCCCACGGGAGCCGCATTGTCTTGTATATATGGCGGGAATCCAATATGACGAGATAGCAGTCATGGACGAAATGAAGACAGGAGGCGACGAAGCAGTCGCTGGCGACCTGCAAGGTGTAGGTGCTGGGGTAACGCAGCTCGAGAGATCGCCTCACAGCCTGACAAAGACACGAAGTCTGTCCGATGGGGGAGGCGTACAGCTGTCACCATCGCCCTTCATAATTGACACGAGAAGAACCTCGAAAGACGACAGCGAACTCAGAGATAGCTCGGCGGCACCGAATACGAGCGCAGCCCCTGTCACCCCACGGCGACCCGACTTTGGCTCGACGATACGAAGCGGCTTGTCGTTGCAGATAACCAGTCGCGACTCATCCTCAACCACAACTCCGGGACAAGGACAAGCACAAGCGGCGACCTATGTCAAACCTAGTCCTTTGTCCCCAAAACTCGACCAGTCCCACTCCTATGCTTCTCCCACAAACATTCTCCCCCGCCGCTCGCGGGGTCTTGACTTTTCAAGGGCAGCTACAAGTCTGCATCACTCAACACTCGCCGAGCAGTCCTCGCCCGATGCCTCACCAACCACTGGCGGAAGAGCAATGAATATCCCCGCTCGAAGTTTTGGACAGTATGGTACGGAGCAGTCCTCAAACTCCTTGTGGTCCGTCATGGGCAATCAGGAACGAATGAACATCTCGAGCTCGGTCGGTAGCGCCAATCATATGATATTGGGGTCAGACAGCTCGTCGAGCTCCGACGACGACGACCTGATGGACGAGGAAATGGAAGACGCATTTATGGGCACCCCGCAAGCAACAAAGAGCGGTCAGGTCGCCGGGGTACCATGGATGCCCGGCAACTCGCCAGCCGCCAACAGTCTAAACAGCTTCAGGACTCGGCCGAGGAAACTACAGACCAGGAGAAAGCTCCGGGGCCCATTGGGCTTGGGCTTCAACCCTGCCGCACCACCACCTGGTATTTCCAAGTCGCCTCCTAATAACGTGGTCAACGAGATGAGGGACTCGCCTGGGGCACACGCAAGAAGGGAGAGCATAAGCTGGGCTGCCAACCAGTTACATATCTCCGCTGTCGACGATGAGCGGGCCATGGATTCAGCAGACATTCCGCGAGACAATCGGGGAGGTGTCATCAAGCGAGTTGTGACACGACGAGGGAATCTCCTGGTATGGCTTTGGCTTCCCCATCAGCTCGTGTTGGAGGTTTCCGTGCGCTAACTACTTATACAGCCCAAGACTAAAGGCTTCGCGCGCATTCGGGCGGCCCTTGCTGAGGAGGGAGCACCTGTGGACTCCGAATTTCGACGAGAAGCTGAAGTTATTCGTCAAGTACGCGAAAGCGACATGGATCTCGAGCCCCGGATACCCTCTGGTAGTGCGCCAGTCGACATTGGTTCCGCCAAGTCCTCGCCCAATCTTAACAACGAGAATATTGACGATGTTCTGGACGATGATCTCATGGGAGACTCGGGCTTGTCGAGCAGTTTCAAGCAACATGCCCTCAAGAATTCTAAGGGAAAACAATTTTGGGACGACTTCTCCGAGACAAGCAGCGTGGCCGGCAGCCGCACTACACCTCCACCGCCAGCATTCCTTCCCCGTGGCTCTTCGTCAGGCATAAGTGATATGAATATGGACTCACCGTTACACAGAGCCGACAGCCTATTCGGACCAGGGCCAGCACTGGCAATGATTGGCAATGAGAGCGACAGCCAGCGCTCCGAAACACCGCAAGCCACAGGCTCGGCTGGAGGTTCGCAAGGGTCAAAACCTCCACCCACTGCGGAGGAGATAACACGTCGTATTAACAAGAAGAGAGGTAGAGATGAAGACTTTGATCCTGTTAGCTTCAAGAGAAGAGCAGTAAGTCCCGGCATGAGCGTGCATAACTCTCCTATTATGCAAAGTCCACTACAGCGCGACATGGCGCCATGGGGCTCTCGGCCGGGAAGCAACCATGGCGGCGACAAAGTTTCCGGTACGCCCAGTGACAATGGCAGTACAGGTGGAACAAACAATGGCGGCACCCCAACCGGCGCGAGACCTATCAACGGGGCTAAAGGCCGGGTTGGATTTCAGGGTATGGTGGACACGCATGACGGGCTGATGCGCATGAGCATCGAATAGGCGGTGTCCTCATTATACCTCTCTTCTACCAAGGAGCCAACTACGCAGCATTGCGAGTAACAAAACATTGGACTGGCGTTTTGAGCGTTGCTTTTCCAGCATTAATGGTTTTGGGGGCAGGCGCTACAAATGGTACCGACAAGAAAACCGTCCTCTCAGCTTATGAAACACACATTAATGGGTTGTTGCGATTTGCGAATATGAAAAACACTTTGTTCCTATTTCTGGCTGAAAGAATTGCTCACAATCGTATATTGTTTAGGCACCTGCCATAAAGTTTACCAAGCCTTTCAACTAGTCTAGTCGTAGTCTTGGTTCGCAGTGAAAACAACAGAAGCATATCTTCATACTGTTGCTTCTTCCATTGAATATGGCAAAAGTGTGTATCAAGAACTCTTACATCCTCCTCTGTCAAGATGGCAATACGGGTGGCTGAGGCGGACTATCAGACCACGAGTCTCAGTCCCGACGCTACTGCACTGCACAACCCTCCACACTCGACAACGGCGGACCTCCGACCACGCCCGCGATTCCATCTTACCAAAGAACCCAACGTCGCGCGGGCTGTTCGGAGAAAGGAGAACAGGTTCAACTTTTTCTTTTTCCCGAACGGACTGTAAGATCACAAGGTATACCTCGAAACTCGCATACCAAGCAGGTTAGACTTACCATCTACCATCATCAGCGTCATCGTCGTCATCAACCCCCAGCTCCCCTAAGATGCCCCTCCGCGGCCCCGTCCCCGTCCACCACCAGACCCGCGAGAACAGCGAGAAGGTGCAGGTCGGGCCGACGACCATCTACATCTTCGAGGACGGCACGCACACGGACAACAGGATCGGCTGCATGCTGCTGGAGCTGCCGGCCGGCGCCAGCGGTCCCCCCATGCACTGGCACCGCTTCCATGACGAGTGCTTCTTCGTGACTAAGGGCCGGGTCACGTTCGTGACGCCGGATAAGGACGTGACCGTGGGTGCTGGTGAGCTGTGAGTTTTGTTTCTTTCTTCATCATCATCTTCTTCTTCTCTTCCTCTTGTTTTATTTGTCTTCGATTTGTCGTGGACCCTAGGAGGCTAGGCCAGCGCATGTGGTCTAAGCTGGGAAAGGGGCGGGACTTGATGAGGGGCCGACATGAGTGGAAATGTTTTGTCTTTTTTTATCTGGTCTCGTTACTCTAGCTTACATCAGTTGTCGATTTGTAGGATGACGGTGCCGCCGAGGGCCATTCACACTTTTAAGAACGCGAGCGAGACGGAGCCGGCCGAGTTCTTCATGACCGCCACGCCAGGTAAGCTCATCGTGTGAGATCAGTTCTCTCGCTCGAATGCTAATCGCACGTTGTTGTAGGCTATTATATGGACTGTGAGTGCTTACGCAGGAACCCTACCCGGAAATGAAGCACAGCGCAGCTGCTAACCAGCCCCCCCAAGATTTCCGCATGATGGACAAGGTGACGCATTCTGGTGAGAAGTTGACCAAGGAGCAGACCCAGCATATTATGGAGCTTTTTGGCACGTTCCCACCTGACACGGAATCGGAGCCTTGAAGGAGACGTTGGAGGATGTGATCCATCCGTTGTATGAGGGCATAGTTCTGCAATGACTGTAATTCTGGCTGGGCTGAAATCTTGGGGAAATGGATCAGGCTTTTTACAGCAGCGAGCTAGATTCGACTCTGACGCCGTACGCTAGCTGTTCAAATTAAATTGTAGAATACTTGCCGAACTGCAATCCAGAGAGTTCGCGATGGATTATTAACATGTCCAGCGTCCATGCAACAGAAAGCCATAGTTACCTTGATTTCTTCATTATCTGTTCACTTGGATTTACTTCGTGGTCAGCTCCTACGTCAAGTTTAATCATCGCCGCCAGAGTTTGGCAGCGCGGACCGATATAATATACTGGATTACTAAGATGGTTGGATAGGTGACACTTTTCGGCAGCTGAGAGATTATATAGAAATAAAGTTGAGAGGCAGAGGTTATTTAGTGAAACATATCACCTATAGCAGAGCAGGGCCAGACAGGGGTGGAAAGTTGCTCCTTGCCAACCGAGTATTCATATTATTGGTGAAGCAGAAGCGTGTCGAGACCAAACCCTCATCTTCATCGCTCTGATCTATTTGTTCTTTCTTGAATGCTTCTGGCGCTGGAATGCCAGCTCAGGTCTCTAGATTATGGTCTCGAGCTTTGTTGCGGTGCTCATCTGGTCCATGGTAAACGCCGCTGTTCTATTCCTCCGCAGCCATGACCCAGCTCCAAATTCGGCGTTGCTCTTGTCTTCGTCATGCTCTCCCATCTCCCCCATTTTCTCGACGACAAAGATGCTTCCAGTCACCGGCCCATAGCTTGTTTTACAGTTACATGTCATGAGATCCGTCCATCTAAGTTTAGAGGAGGGGCAGCATTATCTACAATTCTCTTGTGCTTATATTGGTATATGAAAGCCGTGGTTCATAGAAATGTACAAGCTTATGTAAAATGTAGATCTTTCCAACCTGATTCGTTACAATCAAGGCACCTCTTCCTATACTCTACAACGCTACCCACATACCGGGCGATACTCCTCTCCTGCTTTCCTTTCACATTTGTGTTCACGCCCGTCATCCAGCTGTCCACCTCGTTGCCTAGCAGCCCCTTGCTACAGTCCACAACGTGTTCTCCCCAAGTCTGAACCGCTTCCGGCTTTGCTTCGGCATACGTATAGTTATGATCGAAAATATGCTGGAGCATGTTACATATCACATCCACCGCGTTCTCGAGGCTGCGAGTACCGTTGCCGAACGGCTGATGAGGCCCGAGAACCATAAAAAAGTTGGGCATAGCCGGCGCCATGATGCCAAGGAAAGTCCTGGGCTTGTGGTCCATCCAAATGGCATCCTTGTTATGGCCCAGTAGAGGCCGGTAATCCTTGCCATGGAAGTCGATGGCGCTGAAGGACCCAGTGATGGCATTGAATCCAGTCGCGAAGATGAGGATATCCAGCTCGTGGATTCTGTCATCCTTCGTCCGGATTCCAGAGGAATTGACCGTCTCAATCGGCGTCTTTCGCAAGTCTACGAGATGCACGCTGGGCTGATTATAGATCTCGAAGTATCCACTCTCAAGTGGCACCCGTCGCATGCCGAAGCCGTGATCCCGGGGAACCAGAGAACTGGCAACCTCGGGGTCGTTGACGCGTGCTCTGATCTTGGCAGTCATATACTCAGAGTAGAGCCTGTTCGCATCACGGTCGGTGTAGGTATCTTTGAAGACGCCAAGCCACTTCCCGAACCCTTGGCCATCGTATAACTTGTCCCACAACGCGGTACGTTCTTCATCAGTGACCTCGGAAGATTTTCGTGGATCGGCCTGGTACAGGAAACCCGACGAAGTACTAGCACATTGACCGAAGATTTTGTCGTAGTCCTCCGCATGCTTTCTCATTTGTTCTTTGCTTATCTCCGTATTGCGTAGCGGCGCCGACCAATTGGCGGTTCTTTGGAACACTGTTAACGATTCCACCTCGGACTCCTTCGCTATCGCCGTGATTGTCTGAATTCCTGTCGCACCGGTTCCGATGACGCCAACTTTCCTGCCAGCGAGGTCCTTCTTGATATCCAGGTGTGCTGGCCAAGCTGACGTGTGGAAAGCCTGGCCCTTGAAATCCTCGATTCCAGGTATCAGAGGCAAGGTGGGCAAAGACAGGAAACCCAAGCAGCTGACAAAAAATCTAGAGCGATATTGTGCGCCCTCAAGGTCCGTCAAGAGCCAAGCATCAGTGTTGGCCAGCCATTGTGCCGACTTTATACGGGTGTTGAGTTGTATGTCCTTGTGGAGATCGTGCTTCTCGCACACTCGCTCGATGTACTTCAATACATCTGGCTGAGTAGAGAATGTCTCTTTCCAATGCCATTCGTTGAGTAGCTCCTTATCCCAAGAAAACTGGTAGGTGAGCGACTCCGTGTCAACTCGCGCACCAGGATATCGGTTGGTGTACCACGTGCCACCCACACCTGAGCTGCCCTCAAGCACTTTGACGCGCCACGAGGGGAAGCGTTCTCGGATGTGATGAAGGGCGCAGACTCCAGCGAACCCTGCGCCTACGATGAGGACTTCGTAATCAAGAACAGGTTGGTCTAGCGAGCCCATGATGAAAATTTCAATTTGGTTACTTTAGTTCCTGAGTACCGGTATGGTTTAGATATCAATGTAGGTGGTGATCAAATTACAGGTAATGAACATATTGATGTATCAAAGGTCATAGAGCATAAGTCTCCAACATACTTATTTATCAGTCAAAGCAGGTGGATTGGGTTCATAGCCATATATCGATGCGTCCCGGAAAACCAAATGAACTACCGTTCGATGGTAACAGTCTTCTCCACCCCTCCTCCCAGCGAGATCACCTGTGATCGTTCTCGAGCGACGGCATCCCGACCAACTTTGCCATGCGTGGCGCTGCCATTGACAATGCGAACTCATGAATGTTGTAGGAAAGTGTCCCCCGCGGAAGATAGCGGAGAAGTTAGGCTTATGTTATGGCGTAGTGCAATACGCATAAATCCATGTAAATGTTATCGGTCAGCGGGTCTGGGGACACTTTCCTATTTGGCTTGGGTAGCACTAACTCAGAGTGTTTTCCCCGCGTTCCACTATACTTTGCCAAGCAACTAAAATCTGGGCATCAGAGACCGAAGAGCGCAGTAGGTTAGATACACTAACATTGGTCCACAACTTCGGCACTACTCGTGATATCGCAGCTCAATGCATGGATACGAGATGATAACGATGATACTACACGGTGTTGGTGGACCGAGTCGGGCCTTTTGTTATCGTTATCAACATTCGTCAGTCATGTACACGAGGAATTAAATCAGGCGTGAACTAAGAAATAGTGACACGCTATAGTAAATATGTTTACAACAACTACTTCACGCTTCTGCCCATCGTGATATGAGAATATGAGCAGCAACACTCCGATCAATTTAGTATGAGTGCTGCGATAGATTATCGCAATAGAAATCTTATCTACCTCTCAGTATATCCACCGTCAACCATGAGTGCAGTGCCAGTGACAAAAGAACTTCTTCCACCAGCAAGATAGACCACACCGTCAGCGATCTCCTGAGGTTTGCCCACTCGCATCATTGGTACAGCAGTCAAAACTCTCTCCTCCATTGCCTTGAAGACTCCAGGGTTTTTTGTGGTCAAGGGCGTTTCTGTATAACCAGGGCAGACTGCGTTGATTCGTAATCCCTCCTTTGCGTAGTCTTCAGATGCAGACCGCGTCAAGCCCAGTACACCAGCTTTCGACGCAGCATACGCCGTCGATAAAGGAATACCAGCAACTGACTGTATGGATCCGAAAAGCACGATCGAGCCCTTCTGAAGCGGGCGCCCGTCAATAGATGAAAGTATCGGCTCTTGCTTCAACATGATCTGCGCCGCGGCCTTGAGGATGATAAGAGATCCGGTGAGATTGATATCGAGAATGCGGTGCCAGTCGCTGAGATGAGCAAACGCCGCACCGCCTTCATGCTTCATCGCAATACCAGCAGCATTTGCAACATAATCTAGTCGACCGAATTCTTCTGCCACGGCCTTGACGGCTCTAGTCACCTGTGCCTCGCTAGACACGTCCACCTGGTGAACTATCACTTGGCACGGCTGCCCGTTGGAGTTGTACTGCTTCTCGTCGATTTCAGCCTTGACGGCCGCTAGTGCTTCGGTGTTGACATCGAAGAGAGCAATGCCCGCGGCTCCATCCTGAGCGAATGTGTTGGCGCATGCTCTGCCAATTCCAGACGCTGCGCCGGTCACCAGTGCAAAGCCGGGTACGTCCATTGCTGAAATACTTGGTAAGATTGACTCGCCTGCGTGGAAGACAACGAAGCCGAGATATTTGGCTGCTGAGAAGTTGTGGTCGTAATTAAAAAGTAAAAGAAATTTGGTGAACCTGATATGAATATTTAAGTGTATACGAATACTCCTGGTTAAGTATTTACACAGGCATGACTAGGACCGAGTATGCGACCCTCGTGGGCCTGTAGGCACATACTCGAGTGAAAGGGGTCTTCTGTATGCGCTATAGGAGTTGCTAGTCTGGACCCCATACGCTAGGTTAGGCCATACTTACCCTGGTGCTGGATTAGGAAAGTCTCCCGCCTGTGCAATCATCTGCTATTCAAGTACGTAAGATGCACTACGCTGACTGTTTCAATCACCACTTATCTCTACAGTCTGATTATGATACAGGTCTTGTCAATCAGTACGTCGAGGATGGGGTGAAACTATTGCCTAAATGGCCAATTAGGAGAGAACGAGGCAAACCTGGCTTGGCAGGTTAGTCAAGAATTTGAACAAGGCTCCAGCTTCGCCGACTTACACTGGGCCACACGTATCGCTTTAAAACGAACAAGGGTTTGAATGCATACGGCCAACGAGTATCACGATGTTTTGCGCCTTGGTATAGCAAAGCTAACTTGTTCTCTAGATTCTCCTACTCATTGTTTTGTCCTCCGAAGAATGACACAACATTGTGCTATACCATAATGAACATGATGTTTAAGGGGTGTTGCAGCACTTTCCTGCGGTATTCTCACTTGTGGACCGCCCTTTATGCTTTGCGCATCATGCAACGCTTCAAAGACCGCAAGATCCCTGTTTTTCCCGATGAAGTCGCCTCTTTTTCTTCTTCTTGAAACAGTTGGGCGTCGGCCTCAACAATAGTCAAACCGGTGACCAGGTCCACGGCTCGGGGGCTGTACATCCACGAATCGTGTCTCCCAGAGGTGAATTTGTGTCTTAGCCAGATGAGCAAGAAAATCGGAATTCCCACATAGGCCGAAAAGAATCCGGGCGTTGACCAGTTCCCGGGGAAGAATACAGTGAAACCATTCAATAGACATAGAACGGTGAAAAGAATCATACAGATCCAAGCTGCCCACGGCTGGATTGGTGATCTGTAGGGAGATGTTATTCCTTGCGCCTCACAAGCCTTGCGGAACCTAACGATGGTAACGCAGCAGATGATCCAAGAAGTATATCCAGCAGTATTGGTGAGATTTATAAACCAATTGAACACCACGCCCGCTTCAGAATTGCAGACCATGTATGCGAGTGGTAGAAACAAACTGGCAGCCATGATGGAATTATACGGCACACCCCATCGATTACATCTTGCCAAAGTCTTGGGCGCATGTCCGGAAATGGCCAATGAGTAGATTGATCGGCTTGACATGTATAGATATGAACTTCCTGAGGACCAGGCACTTGTGAGGATACCTGCATTCACAACAGAAGGCAGAATTTCAATGCCTGCGTTGTGTATAGCGATAACCCATGGTGATGCGTTGGCATTGCCGGCGCCCGACACAAGTCCCGGCGAGTTCGACGCGCAGATGGCCCCGATGGCCAGCGCGCTCAAGACGTAGAAAAATATCAGACGGTAGAAAAACTGACGGGAAGCGATAGGAAGGTTCTTCTGCGGGTTGCGCATCTCGCCTGAAGTGACGATGATAAGTTCGGGGCCAAAGTAGAAAGAAAATCCAGACAGGATCCAGACACGGAGGAATGCGACAAACCGGCCGCCGGCACCGCCAACAATCGACTCGTTGACAGCACCGGGGTCGTACCAGTAGCGAAACCCGAGTCTTTCATGATCTGGCCCTCCCCCAAGCATAAGAACCAGCGACAGAATCAAGAGGCCTGTAATCATGGCGACTTTGATCCCAGCGAACCAGAACTCTGATTCCGCATATACTCGTACAGGGAAGATATTGAGAGCGATGACGACGGCCATGAGAACTGTGATCCAAACGGCAACATGGACACCGTGTGGCCAATAATCGATAATGATCGTGGCGGCCGTGAGTTCGTAAGCGGCAATGATACCGAAGGAATAGAAATATAGATAGCCTAGCGCGACACCTAATGACTTGGATACATAACGACCACAGTGCATCGACATAGTGGCACCGGAAATGGGCAAATGAGTGCCGACCTGGAAACACAATATTTAGTACGTGAGAAGAGTCCAGAGTGTTCTTCTCCGTGGGGTTTATCAGTACACTTACCTCAATGACAGCAGTAACAATGCCGTAGACCATTAGAGACATTACAATATAGGCGATCAGCAGGAGTGCTGGACCGCCAACAGCAAGAGCTTGACCAGAGGCGACGAAAAGACTAGTACCAATCGTACCACCGATCGCAATCATCTGTGCGTGGCGACTCTTGATTGCGCGTTTTGTACCTCCGGAGTCGATGACTTGTCCATTTGCACCACTCTGGATTTTGGTGATGTCCGCCGTTTTCTCGACGTCTTTCTCCCGGCTTTCGTAGCCAAGAACGTCGAGCGTAGCCATGATGAAAAATGTCACTTGGATACTTAAAACTATGTGTTGGTCGATCGATGTCAGTTATGATATAGATATGGCCCTGAAGGATTTCGTTGTGCTTGTGCTTGCAAAATGATTTATAGAGAGGATTCCCTTTACATTTATGGAGGTACATCCGGCGAGAATGCACTCCTTTTTATTTGTCTACTTATCTGACGCGTATACCTAGAGGCGCTCTTCGTTTCACAGCTATCTCCTGATACAGCCAAAACAAATGTTCGACATCTCAGCCAGGTGACTATCCCAAATCTCGCTATCATCCAGGCTCTCGCCCTGTACTATAAGATGCAGCTAAAACAATCTAATGATGGGGAATCTGGGGTAAGCGTTTTCATTACGTGTTCGTTTTCGTAGTTATCTTGATTAGCATTTCTTGACAAAGTCCCTCGGACCCGAAGACCAATTATATCCGGCGTCGGCAATTGACGCTATGAGGATATCTGAGAGAACGTGGCACTCCCCGTACCAGGTCGAGGTTGGGTGATTAGATCCGTTGTGCTGACGGTGGCCAGTTGTGGTGTGTGAACGCTTGGAAGTTGCATATGTTCTTGTAGATATGCTCCTGAGGCTATTTGAAAAGGGAAGTTTTCACCAGCGTCTAGGCTATCTGCGGTTAGCATGATGATTTTCTAGCTTGCCCAGGTGGGGAAAACTTTCCTATATTGTCTCCACCGGCCCAAGCTCTACTCCTCTTTAGAAGCACGTCGGCTGCACAAGCTGGAAACCATGCACTTGGGGCGACTATAATCAACAATGTAAGATCCCGGATATCTGGCAAGTGATGGCAGCGCCGGGAACCATTGCAACGCGATCATTTGGGGGCTGTGATACTGTGAGTGGGAAAGTGTGTACCGAAACACTGGTTACACTTTCTAAATAGATAGGGACAATTTCTGAGCGATGCTAACATGATCTCGGCTCCTTGTTAGTGCCGCAGTCGACGAGTTAAGTGTGATGAGACGCGACCTCTTTGCCATTTGTGTAGAACAGTAGGGTTGGTGTGTCGTGGGTACGGGAAGAACATCTTTTTCACTTCAGGAATAGGCGATGTCGACCGCGAAAGAGAAAGCGTCCGCTTTCGACGCCTGCTATTCACCGAGGTGGAGCGCAAAGAAATGAGCTCATCACTCACGGCAAGTGTTCCACCAAGGTTCGTTTCTAGGCAGATTTCCTGCCTTGACGTCGAATCTGAAGGTGCTACTCCTGATCAACACCTTGATCTTCAGCGCGGTCCATTCGGGGTCTTCAGAAGCAACACGTCATATGAGACTCAGTCCAGAATCGATTTTGTTTTGGACTGTAATCCCGATGTAGGATCGCTAGAAGTGCATGACGCTCTCGGTTATGCTCAAGAAATAGCACTTTACGACCACACGACAAATCTACAGTGGTCTCCTTCCTTGATGACTACCATTTTTGACAGTCCCATGCAGATGCTGCAGCCACAGAATCATAATCATACGGATATTTGCGGGCCGCTGGGGGCCAACGCAACGGGGCAAGGTTATCGCGAAACACTGCCCGCTCACAATATGCAAGCACAAGAAATGGGCCCCTACGGAAGCTCGCAGGCAGACTTGACCATGACTGAGCCGTTGCAAAACAATAGCTTAATAGCAGACATGTTGCGTGGCAGTTTCGATGAAAACACAGTCACTAGGGTAGTGCCTAGTGTCACGACTATGTCAACGCCCATGCCCGGAGACGCCGTGTTCTTGCTCAAACATTATACGTCGATCATAATCAATTTCCTGACCCCGTTTGGACATGCCAAGACTCCGTGGCATGTTTTGTTTATACCCCATGTCAAAAGCTGCCTCGCTGCTTTGACGATGGGCGAAGAACTTGGTCATGCTAGCCTTGCCATATTCTTCGGCACTCTCGCAATAAGTGCTTCAAGCTTAGACAAGCAAACACGGTCACAACCAAGCATGTGGCTCCAACAGGCAAAGACGTACGAGCGTAAAGCACGCGAGCATTGTCGCTTGATGTTGGACACGGCTTATTGTGTGCCCAAAGTGGCCAAGTATAAAACTATCTTAATGGCGTTATTGACTTTGGTGCACTTATATACTCTGAACGGCAGGCGAAAAAGTGTGGACTTCTACTTCGTCGAGGCTGAAAAGTTCATCAGAGTTCGCGGTCTTGGCCGCAGAAAATCGCGGAAGGTGCGTCTACTGCACCACTGTTATGCTTTCCAGCGGATGTTCTACGAAAGCCTATGTATTGGCAGACACACTCAGCATAGGCGTGAGGTCATGAAAGCGATCGAATCGAGCGGGTCCGGCGTACACAGTCGAGATAGCTTGACGTTCCATGCATCCCAGTGGCATAATTTGCCTCAGGCGATGCTGATGTCGAAGACCCAAGAAGAAGGAGAAAATGATCTTCACCTCGAGCATCCTGGCGTGTGGCCAGCGACGCTATATCCGGAGATATACGGCATCCCGGAGGTACTTGTCTGGCTACTATCTTGCATTATACGACTTGGAAATGAGAAGGAATCGGCAGGACAAGGCGCACAGTGTGGCAGTACTATCGCTGACTTCCTGCGGCGAGCAAAAGCTTTAGAATGGTGCATTAAACAGTACCAGGAGCAGAGCGATGATCTAGTAGCACAGCTTCCACAATCAGATGCAACAAAATTGGACAATCTGACGAACATCATAAACGCTTTAAAGAACGCGGTGGCAATTTACTTCTATCGCAGAGTCTACGACATTGACTCATCACTGCTGCAGCCACTGGTAGCAAGCGTATTTGAGTCTTTGACGAGAAATCAATCTATAGAGGTCGGGTCGGCTTGTGGCTCGCTGAGTCTTGTTTGGCCTGCATTCATCGCAGCATGCGAGGCGGAGGGCGACGCAATACGGGCAGCATTTACACAATGGTTTGAAGCCCGTGCGAAAGACAGTGGCTTAGACACTTTTGCTGTAACGATCGGGACTATTAAAACCGCCTGGAGAGCGAAGTCCTCGTCAAATGACGTGGGGGTATCTTGGATAGACATGGCTAGGGGCGCTATAGCTTGATGAATGATGAGTCCAAGCAAGCTCAACAAACAAAGAATGGGCTTGAAAATCGTAGCTTCGACGGAACGAAGAGCAGTTCACTCAAGGCGATTGGAGATGTAGTGCAAAGCAAGATATGTGTTCTTGTAGAGAGATTGTGCCCGCTCACTCACATGTTACAGGGAACGACTGAGGCTGAATAGATAATACTGTAAGAAATAATGTCCTCTGATTAAAGCTGGTTCCCATTACTCTCGCTCTTGGGGCGTTGCAATCGTTGTGATTGCTCAATGGATAACTAACAGAATCACACAAGATTTACGTGAAACAGCACTTATTCGTTACTCCATCAACGACATGCGATGTCCATTTTCCCGGTTGACACTCCGGTGATTGGAAGTGGAGAAGGGCTGACTTGCCTATTCGGACACAGCCGGTGTTCATATGGGGACCTCATGACCGCGTTAGGAATGACCCGCAATTGATAGGCTAACTTTATTACCGTTTAGTAATGCCGTCGTTCAGGCAGAGCACTGGGGTAATAGGCAAAGGCCACCAACTACAAGTTACTGTACAGACAAGACCAGCTCATCAACATCATTATCCCCTGCTCCTGCGGCTTTGATTATATCCAAAGACTGGACAATCAAAGTATCAAGGACGATGTCGTCATTCGAGGGTAAAGTTGTGTGTCTTTCGGCGCCCACAAGTCCTACTAATCACATCGCTAATAACACATCAGATCGCCATTACAGGTGCCGCCTCAGGCATGGGCCTCGCAACAGCTCAGCTGCTCGCCTCTCGCGGCGCAATCATATCTCTTGCTGATATAAACGAAGCCGCAGTGATCAAGGCAACAGCTTCACTAGAAAAGCCAGGTGTCAAGGATCACATCTACAGCATTGTTGATGTTCGAGACAGTAGCTCGGTCAACGATTGGATAGAAAGAACGGTACAGAATCTGGGCGGGTTGGATGGTGCGGTCAACATGGCCGGCATTATCAAGCATGCCAAGCCTGTAGCCGAGTCGACGGATGAGGACTGGGACTTCACTTTCTCGGTGAATACGAGGGGTGTTTTTGCTTGTCTCAGGGTACGAAAATTCGCATTACTCTGGCCACGATCGATATTTGTTATTCAGATGAGATGCATGGAACACGCTAACGCACAGTCTCGAGTAGGCTCAAATCAAGGCAATGAGTGCTGGTGGTAGCATTGTAAGCTTTAAATTCTGTGTGTACAATTTACAACTCGAGACTCCTGACAGGTACATAGGTTTCTGCTGCAAGTGTCTTTGGGCAGTTTGGGTCGCCAGGGAATGCAGCTTACTGCGCAAGCAAGGCAGCCGTAATTGCGCTCACGCGCACCGCCGCTAAAGAGAACCAAAACATCAGGATCAATTGCGTTTCCCCAGGTATATAGGATACACAATCTGACATGTTCGTGTTTGAAAGACTGATATCGATGTAGGCTCTGTGAGAACGCCGCTGTCGGAAGGAGAAAATCCTGAGGACGTGAAGCGCGGCCTTGCACACACGGCACAGAAGCGAAGAGCCGAACCGATTGAGGTTGCGCAAGTGATCACCTTTTTGCTCAGCGAAGAAGCTTCTTTTGTGACCGGTGCAGTGTATAATGTTGATGGTGGTTGGGTATGTTAGATATTAGTGAGACTTAGTCATTGGGATGAAAAATCTAACTGCATATTAAACATCAGCAGTAATGCCTAATGCATACCCTTCATAATTCCTAGTACTGGTATTGTGACTAATGCGTTGAGAGCGACCTAATTCCCGGCTGCAGTAAGTAACCAAGCATATAAACTCTAAGAATACCTACTCAGCAAGACGAGTGATACGATTTCTACACTTCTTACTTTCCTTCTTTCTTTCTTTTTTCTTTTTTCTTTTTTCTTTTGACAATTATAACAATATAGAAGCATAACTTGAGGAAAAATCAGTTCGACCAAAACAAGTATCGTACTGCATAATGATATGGGACAATGCGGATTTATAAGGGTTAGCAATTGACTGAGGTGGGCAATACCCTGTCGTGAAAAGTCTGAGACGTGTATTCATGCGTCATTTGTCAACAGACGTTTTGCCATTTTGAATGCCATGCAAGATATAGTCTTTATGCCTTAATATCTCTATAGTACATAGCAGACTCATCAGTACCAGTTGCCAGGGTTCAATACACATCCGCCGTGCATCACATCGCCAATTCAGACAGCTCTGCTACTCAACCTCCCCGACCTTCTCCTCCCAACTTCTGAAACTGAGTCTTCCGCTTTGGCACTGAGCTTGTTCTTGTCAGACCCTTCGTCCATGACTAAAGCCGGAGTCTGTTCCTTCTTTACAGGCTTGCTCTTCCTGGATTTCTTCGGTTCAGGCGCAAGAACTTGCCCTTGGTTGTCCTCTTCCTTCAGCACCTTTCGTTTGTTGATACTAGATTGCCTGGGAGCTGATTTGGTTTCCTCGGCTTCGTTCTTGCTTCCAAAGAACTTGCTCTCAAGATCCTCGCCTTTCACTTCGACCTCTTCTTTAGTGTCTGGGATCGTGGCTTTGCCAGTCTTCTTTTGACGACTCGGTGCGACGCAGCTCGTCCGTCCACCGACTGTGATGAACACAATCTTTTCGCCATTCGGCAGGGTGGTCGAATGATCTTTCTTACCCTTTCCCCATCGGTGGTTGAAGAGCCAATCGGGAGGAAATTGTTCAGAGTCACCAAGAAGTTCCACAGCTATGTCGCAGACATATCGAGTCGCCTTGTAGAGCTTTGCGATGTCCTCATCGCTGAAATCATCGCTGTACTGCTCCGGATGCAGTCTCGCCTGGTACATGATTTCATCACCAACCCAGTTGCCGATGCCGCTTATCACGGCCTGGTCCAATAGTAACGCTTTGATGGGCACATGTCTGCTCTTCATCTTTCGCCTGAGATATTCCTCGGTAAAGATGTCCTTGTCCACCACCGGATCAGGTCCATTTTCCTTCAGGGGCGAGTGTTTGCGAATGTCCTCCCCTGGGCAGTCTACCAGGCGAATGCGAGCAAATCGTCGGGAATCTACGAAAGCCACCTCGACTTTAGGATCGCTGTCTGTCTCTAGCAGGAATTTCCAATATTTGGGTGGCCATTGCTCCTTTTCGCCCTTGGTCCTTTCGGCATACCGTGTGTAGGCCGTCTGCTCGCCACGGATGTGCACCCAGCCCGTCATACCCAAGTGCATAACAGGATGTGGAGCCTTATCGAGCTGCAGCCAGAAGTACTTCCCCTGACTTCCGGCGCCTATGACCGTTTTGCCAGCGACAGCTTTCTCAAAGGCAGGACCACTGCAGCCAACTTTGCCAAATATATTGGCATCATCTGGTGCGGTGACTTTCTTGACGACCTTACCAACAAGGTGTTGGCGTAGGTAGTGTGTTACTCGTGCGACTTGATGCCATGTCAGCTGAGATATGGTTGGTGGCGCCCGGGCGCGTCACGTCTTACCTTCAGCAATCTCCGGCATGGTGGAAAGATCCAACAATTCCAGTGCGCGACAAGAAACGATAAGCCAGACGCGCTTCAGGGTTTCCTGAAGAAGTTCGAGATCTGTTCTGATTTTGGCAATGCCTCAAAATTTGCACGCTGCAAAATAATATTCAGCATGTTATGTCATCGAGTTTAAGTGGCCTCAGGCGCGCCCTTCATTGACGCAACCAAGGGAACGCCCGGGCCCAATGGAGCTTGTTCCAATGGCCAGCACTAGGTTACTTTGGTACAGCCTGGGAGCCTCCCGTGCCCCATTGAAGAACCCACTGTAAGTGGATGTCTCACTCCCTGATCCCCGTTCCTGCCCCGCAGGTTTCCTTCGGGCCTCCACAACTTCTCCATTTCCATCCTCATTTGGTTGTTGAGGTCCATGGTCACCATCGTATTCACAGTATACCCAGCATCTTCTGATTGGCTCTTCCGGGACCTATAAACTCGAGGTCCTTCTGTGTGTATTGGCCCTCCCTCGGCTAGTGCCTACCTGGTGCCCCATCCGATGACAATAATTACTACAGAGATAAGCACACTTACTAAGGCGGTTGGACTACCAAAGCTCTGGACTCAACTCGATACTGCTTCTCAGAACGGCGACATAATCGCTTTCTCACTCCTGGGCATACGACAAATAGGTCAATATGGTCAGAAACATTGTTGTGATTTCAGGCAATTCGCATCCACGTCTAGTAGACAACGTTTGCAGCCTCCTGGGGATAGCACCTGGGGACCGCATACTGAGTAAGTTTTCAGGCGGAGAGAGCAGATGCGAAATCCAAGATTCTGTGCGAGGGAAAGATGTATTCATCATACAATCCGGCGGAGGCGCCGTCAATGATCACATGATCGAGCTGTGTATAAGTAAGTAATATGTCTTGTCCATATCAGCCTTATGAAAAGCGTCTAATTGGACATCATGAAATTAGTGCTATCTGCATGCAAAACTGGTTCAGCAAAGAGGGTGACGGCAATCATGCCACTGTTCCCCTACTCTCGCCAGCCAGACTTGCCATACCGCAAGGCGGGAGCTCCTCTGTCTAAACCTGCGGCCGATATACCAAAGGACAAGTACACCTTCGAGAGCGTACCGCCTACACCAGGCCCAGGTACAGCGAGAAGTCTAGGTCTAAATCATGGCTCGGATCTGCATAGAATGCTCAGCAAAGCATCGGCGTCACTGTCGAGCGACAGGCGAACACACAGATCCCACTCGAACTCGGTTACCTCTCAACCAGGGTCTTTCACGAAGCACGACTACGAAAACAACCCAGCCTCTGACGTAGTGTTCGAAGCTAAGCCTGGTTACAAACGCTGGGTCGCTCAGGCAGGAACCCTCGTAGCCGATCTCCTTACTTGTGCGGGGGCTGACCAGTACGTATATTTGCTCTTTGCTTACAGTTGCGACGCAACAAGTGCTGCCATGTCGTGACTCATCAAACCTTTTGGACCGTGCTAGGTTAGTGAATATCCTAGTTAACGAATTTCTAGTGTGGTCGCTCTGGACTTGCACGACCCTCAATATCAAGGGTTCTTCGACATACCAATGGACAACTTGTATGCTCGGCCACTCCTCACTCAATACATTCAACGGAACATCCCAAATTACAAGGAAGCAATCATTGTTAGTCCTGATGCGGGAGGGGCTAAGCGCGCAACAATCATAGCCGATTCCTTGGGCATGGAATTTGCCCTGATTCACAAGGTAATCAACACCCGTACGATATCATCGCACCAGGGGTTCCACTACTGACGCTTGAACAGGAACGACGTCCCACCAAGATCACTGATCGCCAGAACGCAACCATGATGCTCGTGGGATCAGTGGCCAACCGTGTGTGCATTCTGATTGATGACTTGGCAGACACGGCCAACACTATTACACGCGCAGCGAAGCTGGTGCGGCGCGAAGGCGCTACATCCGTGTATGCGTTGCTTTCTCATGGCGTCTTTAGCGGTGATGCCCTCCACCGCATCAATGCGTCCGCTATTGACAAGATTGTCGTAACCAATTCGGTGCCTCAGGAGGAAAACAGGGCCATTTGTCCCAAGATTGAAGTTCTAGACATTGCCCCCATGTTTGCAGAAGTCATCCGACGCATTCACCACGGCGAGAGTCTCAGTAGTCTGTTTCACTTTGCCTAATACTCTTTATTACAGCCAATAGAGATACGCTACAGATGGATGTCACTGGGACAGATTGATTGGCCCTGTCGGACATACATGCGTTTCTGCATATAGCCGCCAAGTCTTCCACTACCAAGGAAAACGGACAGAAAGCTTATTTGAGTGACACCGGACGAAAGGTAGCCCTCTATTCACCAAAACGGGGTTTGTACAGATAGAATGACCCGCCTCAACGAGCAAGGAGTCGGGGACATCTCGGGGAACATCTCGAGAGAATGCACAATTATACTCGAATCTCGCATGATCGAAAGCATACCCGTCGTGTGTATCTTTTGCTTTGTTGTAGGGCTCCAAAAAGCTTCACCGGCGCGTGATTGGTTCCAGCACAGTGTATGCTTGTGATTATGTGGGTGACAACGGGCCATGTCCCTGGCCGAAATAAGCCACAACGTCCCCGGTATCTGTGTGAAATACCTGGCGCGCATATGTGGTAGGATTTGACTCTTGGAAAAACAAAGCATCGATTGATGAAGATTGCAGTGGTGACACAGCTGAGCACATGGCGAGCATGGATACAGGGGGTTGCGCTGCGTCAGGTAGTCTGTACGGACTTAAGCAGGGATGCGAAGCTCCAGTATGGTTGATCGAACATCTCGACAGATGAGTTGCACACCTGAACACTACTCGATCGAACGGCCGTGTATTTGTTGGCTTGATGTCCGTCAGCACCCGTGGCTGTCTATGCCGCAATAAGGAAAACAAATATCCGTTGTGCGAGCCCGTATTAGAAATGTTCCAAGCGGTGAGCAAACGTATATTTGCTTCAGCCGTTGCGGTATGGCAAGACCAAAGTCTTTGAGACAGGCACGATACGAATCAAGCCATTGCCGCTCGGCTCTTAGAGCTTAAAAAGAAAGTTCAACATTGAAAGTGCTTAGTATTGAACGGTTTTAGCTCGCGCACCTCGTGAACCCTTTCTGCGTCCTTCTGCGAGCATGTTCTATCCAGGGTTGCCGAAAGAGGCAATCCTCTCTCGGGTGGATTTTGTTCTCTGATTGGACCATTGCAGACGAAGCTACACCATAATAGCGTAGGATCGTGAACGCTGGGCGCAGTGGAAGGACTTTCATGTTGTGAACATTACCCCGAGCTGCGTCGAAGCCTCGCTGCGAGCACATGCGCTGTGACGACTGATCTTGCTTGATGATTGCCATTGCAGCAATGCGGGAGCGCGAAACATCCCCAGATCAGGTCAAGCTCAACCGATCTTGCCGAGCTTTTCTGCAGGCATAGGTTGAGCCTGCCTGTCTTCCCGACCCCGACCTCTCCAGAGCCCCAACCGTGGTGGGTTGGTTTCGAGGTTTTAAGTCCCCTGTAAAGTCCAGGGCCCACTGCCACCCGCTGCGCTGGGATGGATGTTCCTGCCATCACGGTGTGCCGTGAGATCAGAAAGAAACGAGGCGCGTCATCAATGGCTCGTGAGTGAGACATATCCCGCTGTCACGAAGCAATACATGCAATGCTGAAGTTGCAAAAATAGCGCAAGTAGCTTACCTGAAGTTGCAAATGGGTTGATGCCAACAACACCTTTGAATCTGCAGCTAGCATACCGGTTGAGATTTGATGACATGTAACGGCGTTGGCCCCAAAATGACAATGTATTTGACCCTCCATTGGCTTTTTTTCGCAAGCCTTTTGATAGGGCCTTGGATACTTTGTCATCGCAAGTACTTGCACAATGCATGCTGCAAGCGCCTTGGCTCAGAGCTCGGTACTTTTCCAACTTTGCCAGCATTGCTTAGTCGCCGAATTGACTTACCTGGAGTCGTTCCCCGAGGAATTTGCCCAGGAGATCAATCTGAACACGAATTTTCATGTAAAGAAATTGCCTATTCCTCGGCTCTTCGCATCGTATCTGCCACCTTTTGCTGAAATATTTCAATGGCGGTTTATGAGTGCTGAGGCACCTAGGCAATACTTTGTGCGTATCCAAGTGCTGATGTTTAGTGGTTGTATTATTTTCTTTCTTGCTCACCGGTTTACACAAATCCCTGCGAAAATCATCTAGCTATGGCTTCAGACTGGTTGCAGTAAAGCCGCCAAACATGCGAAGTTGATAGATCCAATACCAGATGGGGGTGCCAACCTTGACTTCAAGTCCCTGGCCATGCCAGATCGGCCGGGTCTGCTGTAAAAGAGGGTAGTATTTATGTTTAGTTTGTATGCAAGGTTTGGGGGTTCATTCAAATTGAGTGTGTGTGTGTGTGGGGGGGGGGGGGGGGGGGGGGCCAGTATGGAGATCATTGAGAAATACGGATATGTTTGCAGAGCTGAATCAATCATGATGTCGCGAGAAGAACGCACAGATGTTGCATTGTACTCGAATGTGAAGTGATTGATGTTCTCGAAGAAAATGTAGAAAATTTAGACTTTATTTTTATTTTTAGCGCTGATCTTGTACGACCAAGTTGGTACTTTGATGACTCAGAATGCGCATTACCTGCAACAAGCCCTTTATGAGACGTTTGTCTCAGTCGTGTACCTTGATTTCACATATTTTGCACAAATCTTTAATATAAACGTTAGACCCGACAGAGAGGTTCAGAGGCCAGAAATGGGATATTTTGCGACTGCCCAGCTCCACAAAAAGAAAGCAAAACTTCCAAGACCTGGTATACTCTACAATGATGACTGATAGCATGCCAACTTCGTCTCCTTCGTAAGATATGTCTCTTCCTGCCCATGGTCACACAACGTGCGCTCGCCTTCCCCACCCTCGATTCGAATCCACTCTGCTCCAGTCAAGTAGCGGATGACCTTGCATCACAGGGACACTCTTGTGTTTGTTCTGATTCGCGAAAGAGCTCTTCCGATGGTTTCTTGAAGCCTCCCGCACCTCAAACGGAATTCCAAACTGGCGTTGCATATGCCGACGAGACCAAAAGAAATCTTCAGTTTTCGGATCGCCGGTCTCCTTGTTCTTCAAGTTCCACCCACATGACATACCCATGAGAATCAATCTACTTCCGAAACAACCGATCACCTAGTGTGGGATTCCAGCCAGCTCCAACAAAGGCCCTAACATTCCGTGCCAAAGAATCTGAGAATCTGCGTATCAGATGAACTGTAAATCTTGAAGACCATTCCAAGAAAAAGAAATAGAGTATGAAGCCCTTGAGATTCCCATGCGTCGAGCCAGAGGAATTTGTGCTTTGTTCCTGGCGCTGTGTCTGTTCTCGCCTGGGCCGTGAGGCTACTGATCCTTTTCCAACGCCGCATATACGTAATTACAACCCAACAAAATGAGATGAAAATGGTAAGTGAAAGATCTTTGGGAAACTGAGCAGCAACACCAGCATTTTCCTTCCGACAATCCTCTAATAGCCGGAATTGCCCAGCCAGGCAATGGCGGCTTCGGCTGCATCTTCCTTGGCGTTGTTGAGGTTTCTTCCATCGTACCAAAACTTGGCTTTGACGGGTGCTCCTGCGACCTTAACGATACAGGACCAGGCTGTGCGACCTCCTGGAGATATCATGTTTAGTTTCGGTCCTAACCAGAAATCCCCCAGAAGTAGAGCTTACCTCGCCTATCTGATACGATCTGAAAGTCAGGCATGGCCCAACCATACTCGTGACACTTCTCTGTAGACAACATAAGTACAGAGAAAGAACACTGCTAGAAGATACGAACCGTGGAGATGGTCCTGCCATGGAGAAGGAGCCGCTGGTGGTTGAGATGTTGCGGATGGCATGATCTCAAATGAGTTACTCAAGTCGACGCCTGGTAACGGTGGGTGTCTATGGGTTGCTATGCGTTCGATCAGATTTGATGAAGAGGAAGAGATGCGTAATCAAGCGGGAAAGTAGGAAGAAGATGGTATTGAATGGGGTTTTAAACTTGATCGCTATGTGTCTTCAACCACAACAGTCAGAGCACAAGTTATGATGTGGCTCTTACAGCGTGATCGGCTCTTCGTACGATGTTTGCACGTTGATGTGAGACGGCAGTGATAAACACTTCTTTTTTTTTTTTTGTATCGGGAGGCGGCCTGATGCATCACGGAAGGGGGAGATGATGTCTATTTCTAACTCACTGGTACGGTACATATCGAGGTTTCCATCTTAAGACAGCAATCCGTCGGAATAGGACGTGGTCTCTTGTCATAATTTGCTTTTCTCTTGAGTTGAGGTAATCCCTGCAGGGACTATGTAGTGTTTCAAGCGGGAGAAAAAAACCATTAGACCAGGAAAGGAAGTGGCATAGGTAACCGGTACGCTGTACCTACTCAGACTAGGCAGGTTTGTTTGCACGTTGTCATATCGTACTCCACTGCTGGAATATTTCAGCCGCGCCGAGTAATGCCTATCGGGGCATCGCGTCGAGTACAATGTGATCTGGCATGGCAAGCGAGAGCAGATTATTGCAGAATATGATAATCCTCAAGCTGTTGGATTTAAGACAGGCATGGCCTTGCGAACTCGCACAGCCTTCGGTGGAACAATGCTTTGACCGTGGTACAGACCGGCCGGAGAATTTCCTTGTTGTACCATGCACAAGTTGTGTACTCGAGCGCTTCCTGCGGCTTCGATCTGGAGTGCGCGCAAGATCCTTTGATTCAATGTTCGTAGACTCGTTGCAGAGTTGCTGTGCCCAATGAACTTGGCGCTTTGCCGTCCATCCACTTTAGTAACAGGCATTAGGTCGAATCTGTTGGCCCCTTGGCGTCATCGTGCGTGCCCTTCAGACCCAACGGTATGGAAAAGGGCCGCCACGAATTGACTGGGGATATCAGTCGCCAAAGGGATCAGCAAAACAGAAGCACAAAGCTACAGTACTCACATCTTTGTCCCTGTTGGTGACCGGGCGTTGTCTTTGCAGAGTGCATGGACTGCGGCACCCACAGGGTTGTACTACGAGCTCAACGTACGGCTGGCATGTATGTGGTCATGCGTGAGTACACATTTGGGGGTTTTCTCAGAGTACACGACTTTACTGTCAGCCTCTTGAGTTTGCTTTTTGGCTTGCTCATCCAATGCATCAAACGTGCATCAAAGGCAAGCAAGGTTTCAGGGGTCCTCACGCATGCGTACCGAGATGTAGGATGATCAAGCCAATGATACGGTAACAGGGAAGCGAGTACAGTATTGATCGTGCAGGGCGTTAGATTGGGCTCGGTAAAAACCTAACATGCAAGCAAGATTTGATCTGCTTACCGAATCATATAATGGTCACAAATCGTTGGCATGAACAGGTGCCAAGTTGCGGGTGGGATGTGTATTCTCTGGTGGAAGAGCCCCTCACTAACAGGCTCTAAGGTTAGTACCTACAGTACCTACCTAATCAGAAGGGGACTCGCACAGTTAGGGGCTAGGTTAGTAACTAACGATTGCTTCAACGATTGCGTCTCGCCCTTGCGGGAAATGGCAGGTTCACCTGGTCGGAATATTGCTTTTCAAAACGGTGAAGATTCTACTCTTTTAGCGAAATGTGTTGTTCAACGAAGATGATTTTCAGTAATCACATGATTGATATAACAAAACAAACCTACTGGAGCCTAATAAGTGACTATTCGTTGAAACTGGCGTGATTCTGTTTGGAATTAATTGGCCCTGTAATCTGTAGTTCCTCTGAGGCCTGAACAAATCGTTCTCCATTGCTGCAGGTTAGAAATATCCTACCGTTATACTACAACCAAGCTGGCAATCTACAGAAGACGATATGCTCCCACTCCCGCTGTCGCGGCTCGGTTCTCGGATGAGTAGTGCCACTTTGGACGCAACCTGTTGCACATATCGGAGAAATTTGATGATCGTTGTACCAAGTGCCGCGATTTCTAGCATAACGCGCCGGTCAAAGAAGAAGAAAAAAGCAACCTCTTCCAGGACCTATTCCGGGGCAGAGGCTTCCATCAGTATATTCTGTACAGTCCTCAAACCAAAGCATAAACCATGAGCTCGAATAGTCTCAGATGTGGAGTATATGCAGAACCTGGCGGCGATCCAAATCGAATGGGTCCGCAGTCAGATAAGCGTGAGCAAACACTCTGTGAAGCATTGGACTATGTAACTGCGTACATTGGTAGCTAAAAGCTGAAGAAATTTGACAAATCCTCTGATAGTGGATGGCAATAGGACGACGGCCACGTCGTCCCGCTGTGCCGTTGAGATCGTCTGATTGTGGAGCACTTGGAGGGGGCTATTGAAATCGTACCTCTCAGCTTGACAATACTGGCAGAGTATGAGCGCGATGTGAAAGTAAGACCAGCTTCATGTAGGCTATTGCACAGTATGAGCTTGCTGCGTTGCAAAGCCAGCATTTAGTCTCCACTTCATGTTGCTTCTCACTTCCAACCGAAATCTCTTCAAGTATACTGTGTGAAAATTTGATCTGTGCCTCACATCTGCACACCTCGTCCCTAATCACTCCCTGATCATCTGTTCTGTGTCAACCTTTCTATTGGGGCAAGCATGGTTTTCTCCTGTGCCTAGCCAGATGTGCGGCAGTGATACCATTCTCAGATGATCCTTTACAACTCGCGGAAGTGATGAAACGGATGAGAAGCATAGGACCGAGTCGACAACAACAACAATAGCCGTTCCGTTGGGACCACTGGGAGTGGGTAACTAACTTTACAGCCACCAAAGCTTGGAGGGCAGCGTCAACCGCAAAGCAAGACGCTCACATGATGAACAGAAATCTAACGTTAGGATACCGACAGGATGTTGCGCATCGTGGTTGGTATTATGTCGTTATTCGGGTTCCCACCGCCAGGTCACACGACTCATCGTTCCATAATGAATAAAGCTGCTCGAAGAGCCTCGTCACCCGTCATTTGCTACGCATCACCTTCTTCAGGCCGAGCATGTTCGCCCAATCTGTCCCCACAGAGAGATGTAACGCCGGACGATTGCAGACGTAAGCCAGAGATGAGTGTACGTTTTCTTTGCGACTCTTCCGATGCGCGGCTCTAGGTATTTTCTACATCTTCGTGTCGTACATTGATGGGCATGACAGAACACATGGACGGCCAGCACCGCAATCTAAGCGAGACGCTTGCGCTACTACTAACAATGCTTTCAATGTCTCGAAGTTCAGACTCATTTGTCCGCGTTTCCTTGGCATGTCACATGGGGACTCAAGGTGACGTGCTAGTTACTAGACTACGGTTAAGAGCATACTAACGTGCCCCTGTATGCCGATGCGGCGTTGCCCCAGACTCCAGGAATCTGGCCGTAGCCGAATGTGGAGTAAATACCTCGGCATCTTTTGATCACGTCTCATCAACACCCGGTGACTGTTTAGTTGAACACAACTTCAACTTTTTTTTTTTTCAACAGTCTTGTTTAAAGAGAGAGTCATTGAAAAATTATTTCGGCGTCTTTATTTCTTGAGTCTTGCATACTTGATAGAATAAATAGGTGCTGCCAGACAGAGCTGAACTCGTTGCCAAAGTCACTACGCCTAGTTTGAGAAAGCTGCTAGCTGACAAAACTACAATGCCATTCGACACAAAGCTTACTCGTGCTCTGGGCATCAGGATCCCCATCGTCCAGGGTGGTATGCAGTATGTTGGATACGCTGAAATGGCCTCTGCCGTGTCCAACGCGGGTGGGCTGGGTTTACTCACTGCGCTGACCCAACCAACACCGGAGGATCTGAGGAAGGAAATCCAACGTACCAGGACCATGACCAAGTACCCATTCGGTGTCAATATTACGTTACTACCGTCTTTGAACCCGCCCGACTATGGCGCCTACGCTCAGATAGTTATTGAAGAGGGTGTGAAGGTTGTCGAAACGGCCGGAAACAGCCCCGGGCCGGTCATTAAGCAGCTCAAAGCTGCGGGTATCATTATCTTGCACAAGTGTACCACCATCAAGCACGCACAGAGCGCCATCAAGCTCGGCGTTGATTTTCTGTCGATAGACGGCTTCGAGTGTGCTGGGTGAGTCACGAATCAAATAGCCTCGTACACGGGTTTTCTTGCACGACATCGGCTGACCTCTACATTATAGACACGTGGGCGAGTCAGACATCACCAATTTCATCTTGCTCAGCCGCGCACGTCAGTCGCTTGAGGTACCATTTATCGCTTCTGGCGGATTCGCTGACGGCCAAGGTCTGGCTGCCGCTCTGTGCCTCGGTGCCGAGGGGATCAACATGGGGACTCGTTTCATGTGTACCGTCGAGGCCCCGATCCATCAGAACATCAAGGAGGAGATTGTCAAAGCCTCTGAGACTGATACGGCCTTGGTCATGAGGCGATGGACTAACACCACCAGATTATACAAGAACAAGGTCACCGAACAAGCCTTAAAAGTGGAAAGAGAAAGCAAGAGCGATAAATTTGACGAGATGGCACCCCTCGTCAGCGGCAAACGAGGCCGGGAAGTATTTATCAACGGTGACCCCGAATACGGTGTAAGTTGTTTTCAGAGGCAGGTCTCATCCATACCTTGGCTAATCATATGTACAGGTCTGGACCGCTGGCCAAGTCATTGGCCTCATTCATGACATTCCCACCTGCGAGGTACTCATGACGCGGATCGAGAAGGACGCAGAGGAGACGCTTACTTCGAAGCTGAAGTTGGTTGCAGCTAAGCCTAAGCTGTGAACAATCAATACTTTAATAGGACTGTGTTTGAGCCCCTTTCGGCATTGGTGAAGAATTAGCATGTGTTCAACATATATATTACTAGCTCACTACGAACCCGGGAATAAAAATATAATCTCTTTCGCCTTGAATGGCAGTGAGATAATGAAAGGATACCTCGAAGTTCTGTTTCCGCTTTACCTGTAACGTACATTTGTTACACATAATTACAACCGGTTCAAGTTTCAAGTACTTACTGACGTGGCTTCCCTAGAGTCCTTCATAAAAGCATAGAGAAAGTGAGATCGGCATTGACGGTCGGTGACGTCCCATACCCTGGTCTTTGGCAGGATTTACTTCCATGTCAACTTCACTATTGCAAAACAACAAAACATATTCGAAGTTGTATTTGCGTTCTTGTGGCTTGGGTGAGTCAATTCAAAGCCTTCAAATGGCCCTACAGCGTTGATCGGCAAGAGTATTACCGGATAGGGGCATATTCTAGGTGCACGGGCATTCTCAATCGCTCTGGTCAACCAATCTTTCAGCCCCATTGGTTGCTTGTTATTTTTGAGTTCAATATTTCAGGTGATCACCATTCCAGAATGTCATATTTTACCTGCTTTCTGAGTTCACAATGACGAGTTTGCCCCACTGAAAGTTTCGTTCTTGCAATTATTGGATATTACGACACATATACTACTTGTTTCATATAGGATCATGCAACCGGGGTATCTAGCACTACTTCATGTATACCCTCCGGTCGCTAATTGCAACTGATCAACACCATGGAAGCTCGCTCGGGTGCGGCTTTGCCGATGATCCTTGCCTTCCAAGATATGCCAACAATGAAGTCACAATGACGACAAGCACGCTCACTATGTACTCCCGAACAACTACCCTCGACAAGCTGAAATCAGGGGAATCCCGGCCAACGCTCAAGCTATACAATGCCAATATTAATGTTATCTAGCCTTACTGCTCGAACTTCACCCACATGTAGATGTAGACCCAAGCAAGACAAAAACTAAAAACTCTTGGGTCACGGCAAGTATTATCGGCATCCAAAAATTGTCTTCTTGAGCAATGAGAAAAGGAATGCACAGTAAACATGAAGTGGTGGCGTCGCTTAGATCTTACTATCTAGTGTCACCAGAATAATCGACCCATGGTTGTCATGTATAGTATGCTACGGTTAGTAAGGTTTCGTTTCGAATTTTAAGATCACCTACCTGAACAGCCTACTAGATCCCAGTGATTCATCGTCTTTACCTCCATTTTATGATAGTGGGAAGCACATAGATATCGGTTGGTGGCGCCAAATCTTACGCCCACTGCTTGACGGGACCTTCTGGCACGAGCCGTTCCTCAGTGGGAGCTCTAGACTATTACGATGCGACCTGACCGCCAACAGGCATTCGCCTGAATTGACTCCACAAATACGAGATCTGGGAAACATCCTCACGACATGTTTGTATACTATCTGTCATGTATATAGTGTAGCGAGTGACTTGAGCATACCAAGTCTACATAGCTTCGAAGGACAGGCATATCCATGGGAGATAGCTGGCTCGGCACGTTCCGTTACCTCAGGGGTTACCCGTGCTAGGGAAGCTATCATTCTTTTCCTTTTCCCCCTGCGCTTGGAAGGATTCTAAGGTCGACCCTTCAGCTGATACATACTTCGTTGTTGACCAATCAGTTTAATGGTTCGAACGCAACCACCATGGTCTTTGCTGGCATCATGCGATGTTCTCGAGTTTTTTTTTGAGTCGATATATGCTTGCACTGACATCAAATATCGGCTTTGATGTAAATCAATCTTCCAAGATCCACGGTCGATCATGTGGAGCCCCTAGCAAAAAAACACTTTAGCTACAACAAAACCCGGTGATGTACCACTTCTTGAGTAGCCATGGCCATTGGAACAACCATAGCAAGATGTAATGTACTGTGTAGAGGTATACGAGGCCAATATTTTGAAGATGACTTACCAGCACCCTTGCCAGACCAAAAGAATACACCCAGAAACGAATGAGCAACTTGAAACTCTTGCCTGTTTGGGAGAGTACATAAATAATCACAAGGTCCAGCTCACCGATCACACTGATAGCCTTTGTTTTCTCTGCATTACAAACTTCCAATTCGCTGAACAACAATCCCATTGGTATGATACCGCTCAAGGGATAACCCAATCATCATTTTGAAGTCCAGCATCAAACCTATACTTAGTCAGTACATACTAGTTCCGCTCGATACTTCGCAGAACTTACCCTTGCTCTCCTACAATAACTTTGGTATACTTTTCTAACTCCTTCAGCTGCTCAACACAGCCTGTCAAGCTCTCATTGTAGGAATAGCTGTATATCTGTGCCCACTTCTCAGCTTCCGTCTTCACAATTGCCGAGTACTTCCCGCTTGCCGCTAGCTCGGCTTCAAGCACCTTCGTTTGGTCTAGAAGTTCCTTGCGTGCAGCAGCCGCGTTAGGTAGATATTTCTGCAGGTTATTAGTAAAGGAAAATACGGACGCCGACCGCTACTTACCGGCACTTTCCTGTCAGCCCTGAGGGCTCCAGATAGGACATATAGGTTAGTCATTACAGTAGCAATAGCATCTCTACGATAACCTAAGAGCCGAGCTGCAGCTTCTGGGTTGTCTCGGACGAAGTGCGGATGATAAAAGAGCGAAGACTGGCGTAATGCAACAACATATTCGAAAAATCGCTCGCAAGCGTCGATCAATGCTGAGTACGGTAAAGGATCGTAGGGTGATCTCAGGCGAATCTCGTGTCTCGTTAGTCCCTATTTGTAAGTCAGTTATGCGATACTTCTAATATCCCCTCTCTGTGAAGCATCACGGACCAGCAGTTGCCGTAGCCTCACGAATCCTTCTCGGAGGCGGCCTTCCAAGATCTCAGACGCCTCAATGTCCGCCTTGGTTGGCTCGTGGCCTTCTTCATAATAAACATATTTGGACACAATAGCTTAATGCGGTCAGCAAATCGACTGTGGATGTTTTCATAATCCGCTTACCTCTGTAAATGATACTGCAGTAAAATAGCATCATTGATATAGCCTTGCGAAGATCGTGACGTGCTACAAACGGCCAAATGATCCAGTTCACAACTATCGAGGCGATAACGCCGACAGCAATCGCTCCTCCTCGCGTAGCGGCTATGACCAATGGAGATTGATCGCCCTCGTGGGTGTATTCTGTAAGCGATACGACGGTAAACGCGATGCAGCCCACCAAACCTGATCTCTAGTGCAAGTTAGCTTTTTAGCACCTACACACAACTCCGTACAATTGTTGAGTCACGTACAGGATGAGTGCTCTGAGTAAATCTGTAGATCATGGGCACCATAAAGATCAGAGCAAATACAGCCGTTACGTATGGATTGCCGTTCCCAGAGACGAATGACAAGCCACCCCAGACAGCTCCAAGCACTGCGCATAGAACTCTAGTGAACAAATCTTGGACGTTTCCTCCAACACTGCGACATGTTAGTTGGCAATTCGTTATTTGAGTCTTCAAGACTTGGAAGCATACCGAGGGGCCATGATCAGCCATGCCATCACAACGGCCCACCATGCCTCGTAGTAATTCCACCAGCTATTGCTTTGTGCCAGCCACGCTGGTATGGCAAGGATAGATGTCACAGCAGTTGTTTTAAGGCCAAAGCGTGTTTCAAAGCCTTGAGCTCGATGCATGGCCGACCATACGGATTTTCTTAGACGGACTGCTCTACTCGGTGTCTCATCCTCAATCTCAGTCGCAGTCATTGTGGAAGTCATCTTCTCCAGCTTATTTGCATGCTTATCTTCCCTTCTGGAGAGCGGCTCATACTCCTTCGATGTGATTCTTTCCATCAGTTCTGCTATCTCATTGAAACTTCTGAAGTAAGAACCTAGGTTTTGACATGTCAGCATCCGTGATTACTAGACATCGCAACAAGCAGATGTAATATTCGACTGGCTAGTTAAACTGACGAGCAATATACACAATAGTTGGCTCACATCCAATTCTATAATTTTGGAGATGATCGGCTGCTTACTGCCATAACGGAATAGGGAACAAGTACAACAAGCCGCTGGGGATGCATTGATGGTATAGAGTTGTCGACACGAACCTCACTGGCACATCGACATATGACTTTCTGGTTATGTAGGTAACTACAAGATTCAAGGTGACTACACCATTCTTGTGTACACTACTTGGCCGCCACTAGACAAGAGAAAATGGATAGATGATAGTGGTTTCTTTATTAGAAGAGAAAAACGATTTAAAAAATTTCTGGGGGGGGGGGGAGGGGATAACAACATTAAAATGTTGCACATTGACGTTGAGAATAGATAGGGAAGGGAGGATAGACATGGCATAGAGTAGGAATTCAGTCGCTTGAACAAAACACTTAGAAACAAGCTGAGTACGTACCTGCTGTTAGACCACCTCTGTCGTGACGAACTTGTGCATTTGTGCGGTACAAAGATTTCCAGAATGGGTAGTCAGACGGATAGAATTTAGGACGTTCTGGTTTTTGTTGTTGCACTACAGTATTCGAAATCAGTGGTTACTTCGTTGTGGTCAGTTGGGGGGGGGGGGGGGGGGGGGGGGGGTCTTCGGGAATATGGTGAAACAATCGCAAAGAGTTCAATGACCGTTAGATATCTATATAAGCTCTGTAGACATGGCGAATAGGACAGAAAACAAATTCAAAAACTGCTTACTTTGATTGACTTTCACAGCCAAAGCTTCAACCGCTGTTGCAGCCTGATGAACAGGTCGACAATAGGCAAACAACTTCACAATCTCAGGGTATTCAGCATACGCCGGAGGGAGCTTCTCGCTTGCCAAAACACTGTCTTGTGTCGTCATGAATGTGATGATCCGTCGGCGAAGTTTAACAAGGGACCCAGCAACATCGTCAGAAATGTTCCGAGGCGGCCCAAGGTATTGCCTGTGCCCGCACATGTCCATCAAGACGGCATCACAGCGTTGCAGAGTTACTCTCATTCCAGCGAAAAGTGACTCTGTGGGTTCTATCAGATTTTCTGCCACGAATCGGAGTAATTCTACCTCGTGAGCTGAAATATTAGCCCGATCTCGTTCGAAATCAACGACGAAATCTTCGACTCGTGCTTGCAAGTCTTCCGATGGAATGCTGCTAGTCTGCTCGAAAATATCAAAGAGCCGAGTATCGGACTTGAGGCTCAATAAGGCTCGAATAACTCCTTGCATCAGATTCCGCAATTGAAGTACATCCTTGGGATCGAAGAGTGTTATCGAAAAATCCAAGACCAAATCTCGATATGTTTGCGATAGATTGACGAAGCATTGAGCCAGTCTTCGACGGGCCAGCCGATCCATGGGAGTCTTAGTGGTTGCAGTCTATTAATGTCAGTGCAACTCTTGCAAGCAAAGTCTCCAAGTCACGTACCACCATGACAGAAAAGGCATTATGCAGGGAAACGGCCAGAGGACGTGCCCCTGCATCTGGAGCTATGAGTACACAAGGCAACAACGCGATCGCTTGTCCCAATGCCCAAGGAACTCCATACGTAAGTAGTTTTGACCATGACACCTTCGTCCCAGATACATCCGCTAAGCAGGTATAGCACACCGCGATGCCAGCACAAATAATCAGTTGATATGTTCTGATATAGTAAGAACGGATGCAAGCAATGACAAAAATGAAGAGGCACAAAAACACAGCCAGGATACCACCAAATCCCACACGGGCGTTAACAGAAACAGTGGAAAGCCAAAGACCGAATGCACCCCAGCCCAACCCTGACGCAGTTCCAATGATGGTAAGAATAGTGCCCTCTACCTGAGCGCCAACGGTTCTTCCTGAGTGGTTTAGGAGGGTCGATATGGCCATGATGTAATTGTGCGTGCCGAGCCAGTTTCTCACAGATGGTATCAGACAGAGAATATATGCAACGAAGAAGCCAAGGGATGACTTCAGGAGCTTAATACCGGCTCGAGTCTTGGTGACCCTACTTAGAACACTCTTAACTTCGTGCCATTGTTTAGGGAAGAAATTTGTTAATGATAACGGGTCCTGCTTGCGAAATGCATAGGGCAAGGTGAGCTTGGCGTGCCACATGAGATCGTCAATGTCCACTTCCTCAGGCGGATAGAAAACAGCATCAAAGAAACTGTCCCTCATTTCTGTTACGCCATAGGTGTTCAATGCCTCCCTGTCTTCTAGGTCCAAAGGATGTCTTTTGGGATCGGAACTTTCACTCTCATGGCCAGTTTTGAACAAGTTGTCTAGAGAAGCGACGGATGGCAGTCGATCTCTCGGGCTCCGACGTCGACGAGCACGAGAGCCGATGCCATCGTCGCTCAATATCTTCTTCGCCTCTGATCTACCAATATTGGCTGAACGGGCAGCTGGTCCCGTTTGCGCATGAGTGTAAGTGGCTGCCATTATCTAGCCAATGAGAAGGCCTGTCGCGTCTCATCTGGGAAGTAGTTTGTTTGCTTGGAATGTTTTAGATTCAGGATCAATTCTGGGCATAAAATTTGATCAACAATATGCAGGGGCGTGGCATTCGTGCCTGATTCAACAGAACCAATGGTGAATATTTTGTGGACTCACGATCTTTGACTCCTGCGTGCTCAGGTACACACCAGTTTTTGGCTGGGCATCCTCTTGTCTTTGGGCAGGCACGAGTCTGCACATTAAACTTACATAAGCTCGTCAGGTTATGTAGGTGCTTTGGCAATCAATCGATTTATGCCTTAAACGAGTTGATTACCCCGCCGCGCGCCCGTGCCCGGAACCTGTTCAAGAAATTGGGAGCCCCTCCAAAGCCGCAATAAACTCGTCGCACGTCAACATCAACAAACTTTTGATTTGTTTCTGAAAGCCACTACTTCTGTCATCATCCTACAGAATAAGCTCGACTACCACACCGAACCCCCCTGGTATATTCTCTATAGCCTTTCATACAGACAAGATGGCTACCAGTATGTCCCCTCCAAGCTTGGCGCATTGCTCTCCTTGCACCGTATCTTTTGCGGACAGAACATACTTTTTTATGGAGCGTCGGCTAACAATTTGGCAGACTTCGAGGAGGTCGCGAGTAAGTTACAATATAGATTCTTCCTCGACGAAACACGGTTATCGGGACTTGGAGCACGACTGATCATTCTCCGCCCCTAGACCAGTTCGTCACATTCTACTACAGCCAGTTCGACAGCGACCGAAAGCAGCTCTCTGCACTCTACGTAAGCCGACATACCAAAATACCGCATATGATGACGAGCTAAAAATTGGGAACAGCGTGAACAGTCTATGTTGACTTTCGAGTCTTCGGCTACACAGGGCGCCGCGGCCATTGTCGAGAAGCTTGCTGTGAGTATGCTTCGAAATGAAGAGGCTGGGAGCTGTGGCTGACATGATAACTTTAGGGCCTTCCATTTCAGCAAGTCAAGCACCAGGTTGCCACCATTGATGCCCAGCCCGGCCTTAACGGCGGTGTTTTCGTCCTGGTCACTGGACAGCTTCTGGTACGTTCAGGTAACACACGGTCTTCAGCACGGCATGCTAATCAAGAATACAGGTCGACGAGGAGCAGCGCCCGATGAGCTACACTCAAGCCTTCCAGCTCTTGCCCGAGGCCGGCTCTTTCTTCGTCTTCAACGACGTCTTCAAGCTGGTTTTCGCTTAATTTATCATGCTGAGGATTGCTGGATTAGAAGTTTCTATATATGATCACCTACAATGGGATGGTTGAATGAGCCAACAGTTGAAGATCAAAATTGCGTAGAAGAGATACACAGGATCACCACATGATACGAGATGGTCTATTGGATGACAAACCCATTTAGAGGGTACGTGCACCAACAGTTCCGGTCCAGGTAGCAGTGAAAAATGACGAATGATACGAACACAAGTACAGGTCAGAAGTTCAATTCTGGTGATTCTTTCGTCGAGCGAAGCCTTCTTTCCACTCACACTCTCAACTACTCGCGAGACAATGTCATGATGATAAGGTACTAAATGTCCCTGCCTAGCATAGCCTTATAGTACACGTACAACAAGACGTAATAGTGGCAGACGACTAGGCGGAGATATCACGGAAACCCAGGTATCCAGCACAGCGGAGCGCAGTCGACATGAGACTTGCCAATGGCATACAAATGTGGCTGCCTGAAACTGGAGAATGAAGGTGAGCGGTATGTGCAGGCCAGCGACGTGACCACAGAAAAGTATGGTGCAGTATATATTAGTATGGCCCAATCAACCACGTGCGTGTAATACATGTTCAAAATACATTAGTTAACAAGAAAGGGATCAATCATCATTGGGCACCCATACAAACATTTGCGCTTGTGCTTACTGTTGTAGGCCTTGCTTGCCTGGCTGCCTGGGAAGAAAAACGTTGCACAGCGGGCAGTGTTTCAAGCACCAGAAAAGTAAGTGCGTTTACGTAGGGTCCTGAAACGGTCAGAGTGGCCCAAGCGCTTTACATTCTTCAGTGTCGTTTTTCAGGGTCTCAGACCCCAGAGGTTGGAGTCCTGGGGATTCAATCCAGTCCAGCCCCCTGGCACCTGCTGGAAGAAGCGCAAGTCCATCAGCAAGGTCCCAGCGACTAGGCGCTAAGGAAGGTTGAACTGAACACTGGCGTTGCTGATGAGGCGGCTTTATCTGGAACGGCAGCTCGGATCCACCTCAAACCTTCTGAACAACAGGACATCTGGTCATCTTCGTAACACCAAACAACAACCCCCAATTAAGACACGACGAGAAACAGGCAGCGCGTTTTCATAATCTACATCGAATCCTCACCTTTTACTGCTGCTAGTATCTCGAGACAGCCTCGAATCCCTCCTTTTACCACTGCCTGTCTGCACTGTACTTGAGTGTGCTTAGCCGCAAGCTACCGAGCTCCGTCCTCGTACCAGGCAGCTTAGCTTTGGTCCCTGTTGTCGTCAGTTACTCGACACCAAAGTTGCAAAGCAAACAACCACATCACCATTAGCCAGTCTTCCTCAGCTGTACACCGCTACCATGACTCTCAAGGAGGAATTCCAGACAAGGAACTTCAGTAAGTACCCCTCCGCTGGAGAAACCCTGGCGCATCTTGTGATACCAGTCCAAATGCATTATGGAGTGACTGACATTGTGCTCTACCACTGTAGGCATTTACGGGCAATGGTAAGCCTCCCACCATCCTACGTCGCATACTATCTCACAGCTACGCACATGCTTTTCCTTTGGGGAGATCTGATCGCGGTAGAAAGCCCGGCGCAAGCTGCCAGCTCTGTCGATGTGCTTTGTTTTAGGCCCTGCATCGCTGGCTCTGCTAACCATCTTCTCCAGGCTCGGAATCTTGTCCATGATTCTGTGCTTTGCGCTAGGAATCTCGAATATCTTCACCTTCAATGTTATCATGTACATATTTTGCGCCTTTGCCCTGTAAGTCACCACATCGTGGCTCGAACGAAACTCTCTGCTAGCCAGCAAGTGGTCAGAAAGCTAACGCCGACGAAACTGTAGAGCGTCCTCCCTCATCATCCTCTTCATTGAGGTGCCACTCCTTCTCAGGATTTGCCCTACCTCGTCCACCTTCGATGCTTACATACGCAAAATCTCGACCAACTACATGCGCGCAGCCGTCTATGGTGTCATGAGTCTTCTCCAGTGGTTGAGTGCGATTCCCGCAAGAACCAGCTTGATTGCTGCCGCCGTCTTCCTCATGTTTACCGCTATCTGCTACCTGATCGCTGCCCTCAAACATCAGGCTTTTACTGGAAGCAAGACCTTGGGTGGCCAAGGTGTTGCTCAGATGATCGTATAAGAGCGGACCAATACCAGCCAGCATGAGCTCTACCAAGACCCGAATCTGGAGTGGCTGGAAACAACAAAGTAAGAAATGCTCGGAAGCTTGATTAAGACATCATGGGCGCTCCAGCTGTGTAGGATGAACGTGGAAAAAGATGCCCCTCCGGCATTAAAACAGAGTTGTGGTAGAAGAAGAGGTTTCAGCATTTTTGAAACTGGGGTTTGGCGTAAGGAATTGCGTGGGCACTTTTGCTTTACAGCTTTACTTTGATTTTTCATGTCCGCGTGGATGATACCTCATCTCCTTGAATTGAATCCATTAATGGCACTTCTCCTGGTCTGACCACACAGTCTCGACTCTTTGAGTCGACCTCTACCCTGACACATTATTCCTCGACTCTAAGACTCATCCCGCGCACAATTGATCGACCAGCTCTTGGGCAAATCAGTGAGGACAAGGCTACCGCAATTATACCTTAAAAACTGACTTGTCAGGTTCGCTTGAGGCAGAGCCTGGCGAACACTGTACTCATGAGCAGAGCTCAGTCTGGGGCGGATTTGCACACAATCCTTTCGTCTATGTCATCGAGTGGAGGGCACTGGAACCTTCTTACATGGTTCGGGCCGACGGAGTTGATATACTACGGCGATCTTCAGATGATCGGCACTCTAGCTTTAACGGCCATCTTCGGCATCAACAGCGATACCACAACAAAGGACGTCCTGTCTGCAAACTCATAATCAGAACTTCGGATTCACCTATGGCGTAAAGATGTCTTTGGTTACCTTGATGAGTTTTATCTGTCAGAGTTCAAAAGACCAAAGGAAGAAAGTCGTTAACAGGGCGGTGTGTAGGTAACGAACACATACTCTCTGGATCTGGTGTAGATGAACAGACAATATTCGGAAGTGATATTTGTAGTGTCGTGGCTGTCTCTGCAGCAGTAGCCGGGCACCACGATATAAGCCATACTAGAGCGTCCCGATTATAGCCAGCTTCCGGCAATTGACTACTCGTTATGCAATCAAGAACGCACTTGGATTCATGAGAAGCTTAAGCGCTAGCCAAAGAACAGGCGGTACTACATGTAGCTTGGCCGGAGCGGTAGCGGCTCAGTAGGGAGGTGTCCGAGGCCATAGTATTTCTTCTTGCGTTCTGGGCTCTACTTGACAAAATGCCAAGCCGTGCTGCTTACGATAGTATGTTATACTCAGCAAATGGGCCACGTTTCAACATGAGCAACTTGGTCAGACACCGCCGAATCTGTGTTCGATTTGGTGTCACGTAAATTGATTTACAATTATATGGATTTCTACAGCCATAACCATTGACCGATTTACGGCGTCGGTGTTTAGAGTGTAATGGAGGTGCGGGTGGCAGATAGCAGCCAGCTTTAGACTTATGTAGACGTGATCTCCTCTCCACGGTTTTTGTCAGGCCCCGATCTGACAATTCGAGTGATCGTCCACCCTGACGATATTTCGTGGGGATATATCAATGATACAAATTCAAAAGAGTTTTCTAGATTTGAATCACCTTGTCGTCTTTGGATGCACTCGATGATCCTGTATTTCTGTTCCTGTTGTAATATGTCGTCATTGCACGAGCAAAAACTGTTGAAACGTAATGCGGGGGATCTACATATTACTCGAAATAATTCTGGCGTCCAAATTTGGGGTTCTAGAATCTTTGCGAGAGATCGAGAGATCGGCCTTGGCCCAAACGAGCTTAAGAATCTCACAGTTGCATTCAACATTTCAGGACGAAGTAAAACCAAGAGCTGCAGTTTTCGATCCCAATTTGATAAGACATAGAATTCATGTTTCTTTAACAGTACTAGTTCATACATAGGTGATCATTAATGCTACTTGAGAGAGCACAACAACGCTTTGCAATTCAACAAGCCCAAATCGGGTTTCGGGGGCAGGGGGGAGAGCTCAAGCGCCTGACGAACACAACAAGATCGATTCGTCAATGCTAATGAACCCCTCGTGGTGGGGATTGGTGCGCGCAATGATGCACCCTTTACGCCACCAGCCCGCATTTTCAGGGCCATGTGGTGCTGCTGTCAAGCATCCGGCCTCGTGGAGGTGCAAAAAGCCATGCACGCCCAAGAGAACCGTCCATGCAAAACGATTAAAGCGGCCATTGTGGAACTTTTCTTCTTCCTCGACCGTATCCGAGACCGTGAGGTACCAGCCACAGCATTGATGATCATACTATGAAGCTGGTATGATAGAGGTAGAAGAGGCCTCCCTCGAACTATCGTGAGAAAGCATACATGCAGTAGGAAAAAACCTCATATCGATGGCATTGCCGGGCGTGAAGCGGACTATCAACAGAAGCAGACCAGTACATGTTACAAGGCTCTGACCGCTCCATTCGACCCTGTGATTGTGCAGGTTTTGAAGGCCCAACCTAATGCATCGTGATCAGTAGGGAACCCATAAATGGGTGGCACTTGGAACGGAGTACTATGTAAACGGGAGCATTATGAGAAGCCGGATGAAGTTTCCCAAGTTGTCCGTAGTTTACCCCACGATAGCTTTTTTTCCTCCTTTTCTTCTCTTTCTTTTCTTAATCATCTGATAGGGTAATGCCAACGGAATTGTTGACTATGTAGAACACACCGATCTGATTATACCCGGGCATTTCGATTAAGTTTTAGTGAGCAGAGAGTCTTGCACGGCACAACTGGAATATGATGCTGGGAGACTAGAACTTTACACCTACTATTCAACATGCCACTTCATCTGAAATTGATTATAAAGGAGTTATTATTATTATTGTATTATTGTTATTATTATTATTATTATTATTATTATTATTATCATCATTGTTTCCAGACATTCTTAAAAGGGACACGTGAGCGGGGCGTCAAAGATAGACGGCCGAATTTTCAGCAATATGAAAAGGGTTTTTCACTGTTCTATTACCGAAGCATCACAATAACACTTGCCTCAGCTAGCATCAAAACACCCCGCTGAGAGCCCATTTTTTACAGGGCTGGCCAGTTGAGGCGCAGGGCCGGCTCCAGTTGTTCGTGCTAGGAACGATGACACCTTTGAGGAACCTTCCAAGTACTCCACAGGTAACCCCAACAGCAGCAAACTCGTGAAAGCTCCGGACAAGCTTCGAACCTGTCGTCGTTGCTCATGGATGCGCCTGCCGAGATTCCAGCGGGATACTTGTGAAGTACCGGGAAAGACTGCTGGGCCTTGCTGGAAACGATAACAACCAGTGAAAACCAACAAACTATGTATCGCGGACCAGCGCACCTGAGCACCAATACTACGACGGACCATCCCTGTTCGACCTGCTCGTTTGCTGTAGCTAATAATGGGGATCCGAAGTACAATCATGGCATCGCAATGGCCAGGCTCGGCAATACTTCAAGACACTGGGCAAAGAACAAGTGGAACGTATTAAAGCGGTCTGCTACCCAGGAGGTTTCGTCTTCGTGAAGACTCGCAAATCTTGTAGCAAACCTGAACTGCAGTCCAGCTTTTTCTCTTCTGTGCCCATCCTCGATTACTTACTTGCCTTGCATATTGCGATTCCTGCGCAATCCTCTTATCAGCGTTGTCAATTCAGGAACCCGAACACCCCAAGCCGTTTTAGGTTCCCGGTCAAAAGCGTAAAACACAGCGGCAGCACTGCAGCTTTACGGATCACTGGTAAGTCGAGCAGGTTGGAGTCGTTTGCATTGTTGGGTGCCCCTTTGCTCGTGCCCATGAAGAGGGAGCGAGCTCGGCTTCTCGTGTTAGTCACGAGTTGCCGGAAACGATCTCACAGTCACAGCACGAAGAGAGATCTGTCACTTGCAATTGATAATCCCATTTGCAAAGGGTTTTGAATGATTCGTCTAGCTTGACGCTCACCATATCAAACCCTGCTGTGCTTATCATCTGCACCTTGCATTATCTTGTAGCTCTCGCGATCCAGGCCGTCTAACTGACCGCAGTTTCGAGCTCGACCGCCCGCAGGCTAAAAAGACAAGCCCAGCCAGGCAGCGTATCTCTCTCTGTTCCTTGAACTTGCACGCAGCTATCGGTATTTTCCCTGCGTGGCTTGCCGCACTGGTACCTCCGAAGATCAAAGACCAACCTCAAGACTCGTGGCCTTTTATGCGGTGTGTATTCCGATGACTTATCATGCACGCTGATTTGCCGTTTCCCTGGTTGGCTGCAACCCCATGCGCTTCATCGTCAATTTTATTTTTCAGAGGAGGCTGCATTTAGATTGGAATCGGGTCTGATACTTGTCCCTCTCGATTGCACTCCAGCTATTGTTTTCCAGCAGTTTCTTCAATTTTCGTATTTTTTTTATATCCTGGCTTCGGCTTCGGCTTTTCCCATCACTATCAATAACTACAGCTTTGTTTTTGTGTTTCCGCGGGTTTTGCGCTTACTGACTTACACGGATCCACGCTCTAGGTCACAGCTTTCCCCGTTTGACGTCAGTTACATCATCGAGATCTTCGAGCCCGATATTTGACCCAACCCAGCAAAAGGCCACTTTGCTTCTGGCTTCTTCTGAAGAAAAAAAACCCCCCAGAAAATAACAAACTTCAACGAATCCAATGTCCACAGCCGCAGCTATGCAGCAAACACCTGCAATCCCACCTCGTCCTTCGAGGAGCACCGAGAACGATAACAGCTCCTCGGCCCCCTCAGTTCCCCCACGGCCGACCAGGCGTTTCAACCGCTCCGTCTCGCCTAATCCGGATCGATTTGCTCCTTCTCCTCTGAACGAGCCTGCCTTCAACCCCAAGAGCCCAGGTCGCCGTACCTCGAACAACACGCTTAACGTAGAGTCAATCGACCGTCCCGGCAGCGTGAGCATTCCATCAATCGGCCAGGAAGGCCAAGAGTATGCCGCCTTTGATGACGTTCACTCTTCTCCTGAGAACCACCAAGCCGTTTCTCCTGAGCAGACCAGGACGGTCGGCGAGGATATCAAGCTGCACGCTCCTAAGCCTAAGCTGGCCCAGGAAGCCGCTGTCCAGAGAGTCGCTGCCGTCACTCGTACGGACTCCGACCGGGCTGCCGAATTTGGTATTGGTCGTCCCAGCAGCGAAGACCCGTATCCCAGAACCTTGAAGAAGAAAGCCAGCACAACCAGTCAGCTGTCCCACATAAGTCACGATGAGGACGAACACGGCATCCCCGAGATCGGTCAGCGAGTTCCTCTGCTTGGCCATGCCGGAGACGCCCAGGCCCCGACACCCGCGCCGGGTGCGTCTGCAACACCCGAAATTGGGAGACCTGGTAGCCGTCACCATACTAGAAGAACAAGTGGTCGTAGCCAATTTGGACATCTGCCCTCTGACAGCTACGGTCTGCACGGCCATGGCGTTGAGAACAACGACAAGCTGGAGAAGGCCTACTACGAAAAACACCCCGAGGCCAAGAAATTTGATCTATACAATCATCACTTGCGCGATCGTGTCAAGGACTACTCAATGAGCAGTGAAGATCTCAACAAGCTAGTCCGTGACAGTGATGGAGCCGGTTTCGGTAACACAACCCATCAACAAACTTTGGAGTGCGTCTAACAGGTCTTAGGTACCAACCGCGAGTTTGTCAGCACCCCTAGCGAGCAGGTCGGCTTCGAAGCTACTGATTACTACGTGTCTCGCAATGCCTCTCCTCGCCCGCCCTCTGCTGCTTCCAAGCGCTTGAGCCAGAGCTACGCTGATTCCCCCTTGAAGACTGCTACGGGACCAGATATCTCTGTGTCAGCAGCTGACGGCGATGAGGAGGAAGACGACAACGTGATCCACGTGGACGAGCCAGGTCGCCGCAAAGGGTTTGCCAAGTACGGCAATGCCGAGCAAGTTACTCAAGATGGCACTGAGAGCGATTATGAAGCCCCTATTCTTGCAGCTGATGAGATGGCCAAACGCCGATCTCTATATGACACACCTGCCGTTGAGCCACAGCCCGAACGTCGTGGCAGCTCTTACGAAATGGAACAGCCAAAGAGCAGACCTCATAGCAGAGCAGCAAGCGTTTATGACCCTCCCGTCCGCTCTGTGCCTCTGGATGATGTGGAAGAGTACGAGCCCTTGTTCCCGGAAGACGAGAATAGCCAAAAGAAGGCTGCTGAGAAGGCCGAAAAGCGGAAGAGCGCGCAGCGCTTCCCGAGCCGCGACATCTGGGAAGATGCCCCTGACAGTGTGCATGGTACAGCCGAGGTCTCTACCCCAGAGCCAACCGAGGGTTTCAAAAGACCCGACGCGGCTGATATATCTGATATCGTCCCGCGTGAAGGCGAGACCATCGCCCAGGCTTTCGCTCGGCGACAAGAAGAGCTTGCCGAAGCCGAGGATCGCAATCCTGACAGCTTCATGCGTACGCAAAACTCGCGATCTGGGTCACGACCCCGTTCGTGGGTTGAAGCACAGCCTCACTTGGCTAAGGAGATGAACCAGCCCAGCAAACCAGCCAGCCGCCGTTTCCCAAGTCGCGATGTCTGGGAAGACACCCCTGATTCTCTCCGTTTGGAGACCACCGTTTCCACCCCGCAATCAGAGAAGGACCCGCAGTCTGCTGATGCAGAGGAGAGCCCTGTGGAGAAGTCAGAGAAGCCGGCGATACCCGTACGCCCTGCAAAGAAACTTTCAGGTGATGATAAGCCCACAATTCCAGATCGTCCAAAGCCCCAAATCCCTGCTCGCGCTGGTAAGCCGGCCACCACCGAGTCTAGGGAGCCCGAAGCTGCGCCAAAACAGAAGCCAGCGGTGCCTGCTCGGCCCGTAGGCGGTAAGATCGCGGCTCTTCAGGCTGGATTCATGTCGGACCTGAACAAGCGTCTCCAGTTGGGACCCCAGGCCCCTAAGAAGGAGGAACCCAAAGAGGAAGAGATAGCCGAGGAGAAGGAGAAGGCACCACTATCAGATGCTCGAAAGGGTCGCGCTAGGGGTCCTCAGCGCAGGGCTCCTACGAAGAGTTCTAGTCCCGGTGGTGCTGCTCCTCCAGCATCCAACGGCAAGCCAGTTCTGTCGTTCTCGATGACTAGGACTTTGTGGTGCATCGATGAAGAAGGTACCATGAATGTTCAAGAAGAGCAGGAGCCATCCGAAGCAAAACCAGAACTTGACGAGGAACCCACGCAGTCTCGAGAACCGCAATTGGAGGAGTCTCGGGAGCTGATTGAGACAGAACAAAGCCCAAGCAAGCCTATCGAGTCAACAGAGACTCCGAGCACGACTATCGACACCAATACAAACGCGGAAACGAAAACTTTAGCGACTAATACCGCAGGCGGTTCGATATTACAGGAGACACTGGACAAGAAACCCGAAGGCGACCATGTGGTGGATGTTGAAGACGTCAAGGACCAGGGTCTTGACTCATGAAGCTTACCTACATTGTTGCCAGCAAGCGCTCTTCTCTTCCGGTCAGATTCGACGTTTTAGCATGTTAATCCCCTTATCGTCTGGGGATTGTTGGAGATGATGGGTTGTTTTGCGCACAGGGGGAATCGTAGACCATATTATGACTTGTGATTAAACTTATGTCTATCCTTATTTACCGGACCTCATTCCTTCTACAGAAGCGATGAATATAAAAGTTGTAGTTTTCCCGTAGGTTGTCTCCGACCGCCGCCTAGCCCAGTAACAAGTAGTTGCAAGAATATTATCAATTTTAGTTTCATGTTGAATGTGAGTCGATTCGCTGCCGTGCGCTATAATTTCACCTTGGACAATTTATACCAAACCCCCTCAACGCAGAGGTAGGCAGTGAAGGCAGCGCAGCGTCGAGCACAACGTTCCGTGCGTACCTGCGTATGGCGTCGTCCATCTCTCGCATCGGCACGCCATTCAGCTGCATGTGCTCAGCCGACATCCGAGTCTTCTCCAAACACTTGTCCAGCGCCTCCCTCAGTCCCGGCCGGGTCGACCGCCACGAACACCCCGGTGCCGCCGTGCGACCCGTCGCCCACGAAGCGCTGGAACTGCAGGTGGTATCTTGTGCCGAAGTACTCCTTCACGATTCCCCGGGGCGCTGTGATTAGTGAGTTGCCGGTCGTGACTCTGTGTCTATCTTCTGGGGAAACGAGAAAAAAAGAAAGAAAGAAAAGACAAAGAGTAGGGCCAGTACCATACTATTAGACCTTACCCAAACCCGCACTGTCCTTTCAGAGAAGGGTTGTATACAAAGGAACTTATACAGCGCATTGTCAAGTATAATTCAAAATACTTTCTAGGCGTTTAATTTCGACTATGCTGGATGCCTCAATCATGAGAAGGTCGGTCTGTGTGTGGTAATGAGGCCTGGTGGTATTAGTGTAACGACGAACCCTACAAAGCCTGACCGGAACGCAGGCAGCAAATCGTTCAATCCCGGCCCAATTCAAGAAACTGATGAATTTTGAACCCATCGTCTCCTGATAAATGTCTCAATGCCGTGGCGCTTTCATAGCCTTGCGCGAAAATAATAGCCATGTCAAATACGGACATATAATCAAACCTTGCATTAGTGGATATATGTCTGCGGTTGTGTCGCCAATGAAGTGGTGAGAATACTTTCCATGGAGGCCTTCGGGCTCTCAGAAGAAAAAAACAGTTGGACAAATATAGAGTGTACTCAGACGCAGTCTCACAACACACCGCATCCTTCCTCCTGACCTGTGCCTGCAGTATCTCCGAGCCGTTGAGAATGTCCAAAAGACCAGCCCAAGCTTTCCAGCTGGCCTAGACAGTATATCAGAAGACCAGGAGAGTTTCAAGGCTACCTACAATGTCATTCAGTGCCCAGTAAACGGAGGAAGCTTCGTAACCCTTTACACGAATAGAAAATAGACTACTCCGAGCATAGGCAGAGAGCCACACGTTCAAGTAAGACATGATATGTATTTGACACCGCGACTACCGTTTTGGTAGCCAAGACGACGTAATTTAGGGGTGTTCTAACAAAGCTTCCGCATACATAACACAGTCAGTAATATAGCTCCGTCATCAACATCAACCTGGATGGGCACATGAAACTTTGTAGCACAACAGCCTCCAGTTGCGTCCCATATTTGGTGCATAGGGGAGATTATGTATGCAGAAGAATACAAAGCTGAAGGTCTAAACCAGACGCCCTTTCCCTTGAGAGTATGTGTTCCCTACCAAAGCCACCCCCAAACCCTCATGTTCTCTTCGTCGAACATGTTGTACTCATATCGCTGATCAAACATGTTGTTGTGGTAGCCACGCTCAGCCGGACCGTAATACTGCGCGTTGCCGTAGTATGGACTCGGGTATCTGGCCGGGCCTGGTAGGTCGTAGTTTCTGGGCCAGCCTCCATTTTCGAAATCGTACAGGTAATCCGGGTGGCTGCTGCTCCATTCGTAGGGGCGCTGAAGCATATTGCCGTATTGGTATGACATGTTGTTGGCGGGCTGACTGTAGGAGGTAGTATTTCAAGAGTGTATGGTTGGAGATTCGTTTATCTTTTTGTTTTGGAATTTATAAGTCGTTGGCTTGTTGAGTTGTCAACACAGATTTATCTCGGTTTTGTGCTCGAATGCCTGCAATATTCATATTCTTGGGTGGACTTTATTCACAGCAGCGTTTGTTGTGGGGTATATCTAGAATTCACCTATACAGCTTCAGAGTAGCAAACGGTTCACCTGATCTTTTCGTTATAGAATTCGATGCACTGCACACCTGGCACACTCATATAATTCCATCTCAATAAATTCTCAGGTGGCTTTGCATCATTACTGTGAATTACAAAAGTGACTAGTAACGGTTGGGAGTTGGACATTTAGAGGATAAAACCGATGTGACGGTCTGTACCAACACTGAGAAGAATGGATAGGTACTAATGGAATTTATATGAACGTTGCCATTAAAGATTCAGAGACAAGTGATTATAACCCTAAGCCATAAACCACGAACCAAACAGAGATTAATACCATGAAAATAAGCCAGACACGTAATGCCAAACGAACAATTTGATTACCGTGTTGTTCACCCGTACAAGTTTCGAACCAACCTGTCACGAACGTCTGCGCGGGAACGGGGGCTGGCCCGCAAGATATATTCCCGAAAGCAACAGTCCACATAGCTCCTACCACCGTGGTGCAATGGCTAACAAACACTTCTAAATCGCGTTGTTCAGCCATGAAACTACGGCATGAATCGATAAGAACATCGGTGCCTTCGGGTCGCTATGTGCTATCCAATGATACATAGTCGATACGAGTCGACAGTACTGCAGCTGCTAGCTACCGTATGGTCCAGCTCAGCACTATAATACTCATAATGACCACTACGATGTATCTCGCCCACACAGCCATAGGATCTAGGGTATTACAGATAGTGGCGGGGTAGCAGAAGAAATTGGCGGAGAAAGGACCTGGCAGAGCAAGAGGAGATGCTAGGTTACGTACCTATCACTGCGGATGCTCATAGTCTGTGATATGATGGTAAAATGTACAGCGGTCGTTAGGCAGCCTGTACAGCATCACTTTCCTCACGAGGCAACGATTTATGCGACTCCCGAATGACCGAATATATATTGGTTTTACTCCATAGCGCTGATGAGTACGCTTCTGTGTCCTGTTCTAATTTTCTGCCGTAGCCTTCCCAACCTCAGGGTCCATGTTTTGAATCAGGTCTTTATGCTCGCCAGAACAAAGAACAGTCAGTATACTACCCGTCGAATCGCCCCAACACCAAATCAACAACCAATTTTCGCTGCTTGACTAATTGGACACTCCGCTTTCCGAACAAGGTTCTATAACTCTTCATCCTCCTCGTCTTTGGGTCCCAGGACTGCGCCGGGTGCCTGCGAGAACTCCTTCGCCTTTTGCTCTGCTGCAGCCCGAGCAAGTACATCACCAAGCGCACTGGGGAAGCCCGTGCTTCGATCTTGGACTCCGTCGGCGTTGGCTCGCTGCTTCTTCAAGGGACTACCTATTGAAGATTCTGCGGTCAGGGACTCGCTGAGAAGACTCGAGACGGCACCAGCGGGTGCCACATTCAACGTGGTATCTGGAGGCGTCGTTCCACTTATAGGGCCCACAGAAGGTGACTTGTGGTTTGCTGCAGCCGCTGCGCTGTCAGGTTCGGCTGAGTGTTGTCTCTTCAGCTGTCATCGTGTCAGCATAACTCAAAAGATTACTGTAATCGCACCCGACAGACATACCCGAATTCTATCAATACCAGCCTTGAGCTCTGCTGACTCGGCATCCTCGGGACCAAGACGGGTCTTATCCACCTTGGCTTCATATTCCTGCTCCATCTTACTCAGTGGGTTGGTGTCATCATCATCGTCGTCACTGTCCTCGTCCATATCGCCCCCCAAACCACCCTTGCCCTTATTTCGCGACTTTCGTCGCTCCGTGTTCTGGTCCCGGAATGCAGAGAAACCCACGGTGCCCTCCTTCTTCAAAGGACCAAGATTGGAGAAGTCAAGTTGCGTGCTACGTCGCTTGGCCGCTGGTGTTGTCGTCTTGTTATCCTTTGCCGAGGGTAGGATGCCCATCTTGGACAGTTGACCTTTTTGCATAGAATCAGTCATGATTTAATCAGATACTTATGAATTCGACATGAACTTACGTTGTCCGCGATAGAAGAAAGTGAACACTGCATACGGTTTTTCAGGGCCATCTATCCCAGTAACGGTCTGAGTACTGATAGTCTTGGGATCCAACGTCTTGGGCTTAGCAAAACTCGTAGTGTGCTCGACGTCGGCATCGATTCCGTTGCTCCCCCCCTGCTTTGCGCCGCTTTCGTCGTCGTCGTCATCATGGGCGTCGAACTGGGGCGAGTATTCCCCCTTCTTGATCTCACCGGACGCTATCACACGGAACATGGCAACCTTGATCTGGCCAGTCGCCTCGGGAGGTTCATCATCATCGTCGGACAGAGACTCTGAGTCGGAACCGTCGTTGATATTGTCTGCGGTGGGCTGCTCGCTGCTACCGTATGCAAGTGTATCCCGCTGGCGGTTGGACTTCTCCGTGTTCATGCCGGTCGCCGTCGCAGACTTTTGGCGGCGGTGTCGCCTCTCAAACTTCTGCCTTCTCTTCTCAACCTTCTCGGCAGCATCGTGGCCTTGCAGATCCAAGCCGTTGAGCCATCTCTCGAGGCCCACTTCCCTGAACAAAAACTCGCGCTCGGCAAGGCCGCCGCCTTCGCTGCTGGGCACCTGAACCCATCTGCTGTTGACCCAAGTCTCCTCGCCGGGGCGTAGCAACGTAGCCACCTCCTCCTTTGCGCGACCGTCAAAATAGATATAAGCAGCGATTGTCTCATTCTCCGAGTTGGTCATGGGGATGTAGGGCGTGATGGTGTTCGCATGTCTAGAGGGATCGGCACTCGAAGAAGGCAGAGGCCCGGCAAACAGGGGTTTGGGATTGGGGCTCTCCGCCGTTGGCTTCGGAGCGGTGTATGGGATCGAGTGGCCGGGCGTCAGCAAGGTGATGGAGATGGCGAAGCGGGCGGGCTCGTGCTGAGCAGTGTCGGGGTTCAGCTGAGGCGAGGGAACGGGTATGTAGCTGCTGATGCGTGACATGCGAGACTGCTTCTGCATGCCGTGCTCGGCGAGCGGGGCTCCGTTTGCGTGAATGCTCACGGCGATGCCCTTGAAGCAGGGCATCGTGAATGAAACCCGGCAATCAGAACAGGAGAGTTAGCGGGGCAGCAATGTGCAGATGGACGAAGCCGGGGCGAGTGGTGACCGTTTGGCTGTGTTCAAGTTTCGCAGAGAAGCCGCAGTCGCCGCAGATCAGATGAACGGGGGATGCTTCTGTGTTTGCAGGGCAAAGACTAAATGAGTCCGGTGGTGATGTTCACGAGGGGTCCCGCAAGTGGTTGGTGCTGGACTAGGTCGGTGAGAGTCAAGCTCCAATTTCCAACATGGGCGGCGTCTTGAGGCTAGCGGGGAGCAAGCTCAAGTTCGAGTTGGGCTGCAAAACAATGTTCATGGGTGCTGTGTTCTGTTTGCTAGGTAAGCAATCTCCTCTCCGGTGATAGCTTCCGAGGCTCTTGCAGATATGTAGCACCAAGTAGTCTGTCAGCTGTGAGACGAAAAAGCAGAAGAAGAAAACAAAAAGATGCGGCCTCGTTTCGTGTAACGCGAGCTGAGGGCAAGAAAAGCGTCCAAGTTGTGAGCCTCCCGTCCTCTCCAAGGTGCTGGACTGTACTGTAGTTAGCAGCTTTGCCGTGCTTTGTGCGTGTGGTGTGCTGCAACCTTCCCCCTCCCCACGTCGTACACCACCTTGCTTGCCCGCAATGCGAAATTGTATTGGACCAGGGCGGGTCTTGGGGTTTTGAGCCTCCAAAGGGCGTTGGGCTAATGCTGATCGGGCTTTGGATTTGAATATGATTCTGGAGCCAGTCGTGTGAAGATGGATTCGAAAAGTCGGTATATTGTAATTAGCGTCCCAATAACTTCTTTGGGCGGGATTGGAAACTACTGCAATGTGTGCGGCCAAAAGTCATGATAACAAATTACGGCATCTTGTTGAATGTATTGTTAATGTGTAAACGAGGTCAACCTATCTAACGTGGCTGGCTGGCCTCTCTCCCCAATTCAACACTCGAACGTTTCCTTCCAAGTGCTTCCCGACGACGAGAAATCAATTAAACCCGCCCCCGAGTCGAACAAGTCAAAGGCTGTCACCACGTTTCGTTGAGTCCCGCTTCCGCTTCCACTGCGCTTGGCCTGGCCCCTGGCCGGGCCCCCGCGATTGTGCTGTTGTGTGCAAGCTCTCTGCTGCTGCTGGACAAGCAGCAATCATCCTTGTTTAGAACCGAAACTTTCATTGGCCGGATCTCTCGAGGCCCAAGGACCGCATATATATTGTCACTATCACCAACTGTCCTCGCATGAAAGCTACCCAGCCGTGGGTGTCTTTAGGTTCGAATGAAACTCGGAGCAAACTCTGCGTGTTAGCCGTATCTTGCTCAGCTGCAAAAGATGCCCTGGAATGTAGCAACCTTGTATTTCACCGAGACCTTGCGCAGCAGACTATCTTCTAAGTTCATAAATGTCACTAAGACTTGAGCTTGACAGTAAATACGAGACAATATCTTGTCGTCCCCCAATGATGCGTCAAGTCTTCCGATAACCATTCGTTGGACGACTTCGCGGAGGAAAGTTTGTGGTGACTTCACGGTCTACCGCTGATACTCGATTCATGTGTCGCCCCTACACGTCAACGTAGGAATTGGTCAGTTTCCAGTTTTTATTCTTATTTTTAGAAATATCTACATGTAAAGAGGTCCTGGGGAAATAGGTCCCGAGCGAACTCTTGCCCTACGGGCAAGGGGCCGCTCCAAGAATCATATTTGGACATAAAAACAAGACCCGTGGCGAAGAGCATAGAAATACATTTCCCTTCCATCAGTTGTTGATAGGCCGTTGTTTGGTGACATGAAACGGTTTGAACAGACGTCTGGCAGCCATGCGAAGCTTGCAGTCATCTGCTTGGATAAGAACAGGCGGAACGCTTCAGCCTGCAATGTAAAAGTAAAAGTAAAAAATAAAAACAGTTCATCTCTTTGGTCGGGGTATCTCCGCACAAACCGAGTTCGAAGTCAAGCCAACGACGACGCAGATGATTCTCCGGACTCTCTCCTCCTGACTGCTCCCTTACCTCTCCCGTAAATGTTCCCAGTGCCCTCGCCCTCATCGTCTTCGCCATAGCCAATCCGTCTCGGCGGCAAGTCCCTTTCAATGCTCTCCTCTTTGATGAACCTCTCATAAGCCTCTTCCTCTTCGCTCTTTACTGCTCGATCCTGGCCCTTGTCTTCCTTGGAGCTTTCGGCGACTGTGCTCTCTGCCCTGTTCTCGCGCTTCACGACTGCCCGACCGTCACCTCTGTCCACCTTGTAGCCGTCTTGTTCAATCGCAGGGACCTCCTCGCTCTCCCTTGTCCAACCGAGGCAAAAGGCCAGCACAGATAAAACCAAGCCGAACGAGGTGATCTCCACGCCCCAGAACAACAACGTACCCGCCACGAAACTGATGACCCTGTGATTGTACATCATCCACCTGAGGCCCTCCAACCTTGCCACGAGCTCGATCTGCGCCTCGTATACCTGGAACGTCTGGCCAGCCTGCACGTCGAGCAGCAAGCTCAGCGGCAGCTGTTCTCTGAACTCTACCAACTCGCCCATCGGGACCGCCAGCACCACCTTCTCGCTCGCCGGCGCAACGACGTGCCACGCCAGGAACAGGAGCCGGCTCGTCAAGGACACCAGGGGGTCGGTATACGGGACCAGGGCCGGGCGGCGCGAGGTGAAGACGACGTTGGAGGCGCTCATGTGCTTGTAGGGATCCTGGACGAGGCCGAAGGATTGCGCCGGATTATCCAGCGAGGAGCGGGTCGCGAAGAGTGCGATCATGAAGTTGCCGCGCTCGGTGTTGGGCGGGGAGCGTGGGAGCGTCAGGGTGACTGTCACGTCGTAGGCGGTTTCGAGCATGAGGTCCTTTTGCAGCGAGGTGACGCCGAAGGGATTGAGGCCGGCGCTGAGAGGACACAGGTAAGCATACTGCAGCTCTGGGATAGGCACACAGATCTGTAGCCAGAAGAGAGATGGACGTACTTGTATTGCAGATGTACCGGGATAGACACGACCTTCTTAGGGACGTAGGAATAGTAGGCGACAGAGTACGACGCGGCGGCTAAGAAGAGCAAGATGGTTGATACGGCGATGACAAGAAATGTGCTGAGATAGAACCTCTGGGCAGCTGGAGTAGTCGCAGCTCGAAGGGGGCGCTTCACGTATTCCTGTTGTGCAGTTTCAATTAGTCCAGGTACTGGCCGACTTGCACTTGGACTACAGCTTTCACATGTGACGCTGTGAGAGCTATTGGCGGTACTCACCATGATCCCGAGAGATGCGCCTACCGGCGCGGCGGCATGAGATGTTGGCTCACAGTCTCTCGAAGGCGAACAAGAGCAGGAAGAATAGGAAGAGGAAGAGGAAGACAAAGGCGGAGGAGCTGGAAGGCAGTAGACTAGTTGTTGGTGGACAGTAACACAGCAGCGCCCCGTTCCGGACTGGTGAACGTCGACTTGGAGCTTCTGTCGCATAAGTTATAATATCCCTGTCCCTGCTCGTGTGCTTCGGACTAGACTAGGTTAGACTAAACTTGGACTAATCCTATGATAGTACCCCCGCGCCTAATACGCGCCGACGTCATGGCAGTATTGCGCCCCTAGTAAGTGAGCCGGGACTTATATAATGGTCGTTGTCTTCTTCAAGACCCCCCATGCCGACCAACAACTTGCAGCAGGTTGGCATGCATCATTAAAAGCTAGCACTGGAAATTGAGGCGTTGGAATTTACAGTTAACAACACGACTCGTGGATAGGGGACAGAGAAGAGTCACTGAAAATCAAATCGTAAATGCAGTCAATTAACTCCGGCCTGAGGCGCTACTCATTGTATGACTATACACGCTCTTTTCCCAGAGACAAATAATCCAGATATGCTTAACGCTTCATGTACCCAGCGGTCGATCGTATGTGCGGTTGCTTGCAAACCTTCATTTTTACATTATCATCCCCAATCAACACAACTCCCTTTCAATACTCTCACTCGTAGCTCCTGAGTTGACATCTTCTAACACGGCTGCAGATAGTTACTAGGTACCAGACCACTTCTGCCTTGCTCATTGCCAGAGTGGATCTCAGCCTCCCACCAACCATCATCCTGGTGTCGCAACACAGCAAGGTAGTCGCCCTTGCTGAAGCCCAACTCCTCAGGAATCGCTGCCTGGTATACGTACAAAGCACGTGCTGCAAGACTCGTTAGCTTTTGACCTTTTACTTTGGAAATAAACATGCTGCTGCTCACCAAAGTGTAGGATTGCTCGCCCATCGTTGGTGTACTGCCTACTAGGATCAGCGAGGCTCTTGCTGCGCTGACGAGACTCTGATGGCTGTCTGCCGTCGTAGAACGCCATCTGCCCGCCTTGACTGGTTCCTGGTCTACCTTGGGCGGTTCCTGGTCTGCTCTGGCTAGTACCAGGTCTGCCGTTACGCCCGCGTTGCGACCCGTAACCACCATCGTCTACAGGCGCAGGCTGCACCGCCATATCGCTGCCAACACGGCTGCTACCCGGCCGGTCATAGTTGAGCCTCGAAGGTGCCGGAGAAGCTGACCTCGGCATGTCGTTTGATGAGGGCTGTCTGTAGTATCCCTGATCTGGAGCACGCTGTGGTGCCTGGCTCATCGAAGACTGGCTGCGATGGTGCTGGCTGCTGGCATATGGATTAGGGGATGCAGACCCGTTGCTGGTGTTGCTTTGTCGGAACTCAGCCTGTGTACCTGGTCTAGGAGATGCACTCCGCGGGGGAGCGGGAGATACAGCACGTGGAACCTCGGCAGTTCGTGTAGCCGGTCTTGACTGGCTTCTGGTGTATGAGGAGCCTGGGCTGGGACGAGTGACACTGGGGCCAGGACGAGTGGCACTGGAGCCAGGACGGGTAGCGCTTGAGCCAGGGCGCGTAGCACTGGAGCCAGGGCGCGTAGCACTGGAGCCAGGACGAGCGGCGCTCGAGCCAGGGCGATTCTGGGTGAACATGTCCCGAGTCTGCTGCTCGTACTTGCGCGAAGTTGCTTGCATCGCCTTCTTCGTGCAGGCAGGAGCAGGCACGCCGAGTCGTTGAACTTGTTGGTCATAAGAGGGCGGAGGCGTACCGCGGAGACCAGCACCTACATCACTCCCGGCTCTAGGTGCAGGTACCGACCTAGAATATGGTCGTGCCTCGTTTTGTAGAGGTGCTGATGCCGGCGAGGGAGTAGCAATTCCATGATAGCGATCTGCCGAAACCCGTTCAGTAGACTCCTTCTTGCCTGCAACTTCTCTGAGTTCTGCCAGTGCCTGTGCGATAGGATCCAGTTCTTCCTGCGGCTGCGGCTCATTCTTCTTTTGCCTGTCGGGGTTGGATACAGCGAAGACGTTATTACCAATATTGAGAGCTAGGCTCGCATCAGCCTCGATTGGCTCCGGGCTGGCAGTCGCTCGATCGGGCGCTATGCTCTGCTCCGGCTGGTATACTGAACGCCTTGATGCCGATCCTGTACCAGAGACGCTCTGCGTTGATGGACCCCATGTGTTTCTGTTTGATGCTTGAATGTCCTTGGTACTCTTACGTCGGAAAGGGCTGTGGTTTTGGAAGAAACCGCTCTTCTTTTGCCGCAGTCCGCGCTTCTCAGGCTGTGCTTCCGTAACTGGCGGCGTAGACTGCTGCTGCTTGAGTGGAGATACGTTGCCGCTTAGTGCCTCCTGACTAGAGAAAGGAGGTGCGTCTGCGTAATCTCTATTATCGACACGACTGGCTGGTCGGTTGAATGACAAGTTCGAGCTGGTTGCCGAGTTGATGTTCGATTCCATACCATTATCCCATGATCTGTTGGAAGACAAATTCGAGCTCGTCGCTGAGTTCAGACCCAAAGGCATAGCATCATCCCATGACCGGTTGGATGACAGATTCGAGCTTGTTGCCGAGTTCATGCCCGATGGTACGTTGCTATCGGTACGACACAGCATTGTCATGCCATCCATGGGGTAAGGGTCGTGAGGCACCGCCGCGAAATCAGTAGAGTCATATGGCTGTTGCTGAGGCTGTTGCTGTGGCTGCTGCTGGCGCTGCTGCTGGATTGGATGGCCTTGGCGGCTACCAGACAGTGGATTGAGAGATGCTGGTACTTTTTGTGGTATGGCGGTGGCTTCTCGGCTTGCTGGAGGTTCATCGTCATGATGCAGAAGTTCTCGGGCCATGTCCCGAGCCGTCGCGGAGTTCGGGTCATGGTGTGACTCAAAGGTTGACGGCTGTGGGGAGGAAGTGCGATACACTGGATTGATACTTCGTGGAAACTGTGCCACTGAATATGCATCATCGTCCACTGAAGCTATCGACTCATGATCGTCCACATCGCCTCGGCAGAAGTTGATGTACTTTGGGGGGTCCGGGATCTCCTGGCCAGTACCCCTCTCGGTAATGAAGTTGATGATATCCTTTTCGACCTCCAAGTTCTCGAGAGATAGCCTGATCTTCTCGCACGAGGAGTCATCGCTTACACATACTGTCGAAGCAATGTTGGCGAAGGTCCACAAAGAACTCTTGGTGAAGTCCAGTCGCTCTTCTTCCAGATCTTGAAACTTGTCGGCAGCAGCTTTCCACTCTCGGTTCCACCTTGCGGTAGTATCTTCCAGAGCTTTGACTGCATTCTCGTACTCGGCATTGGTGGTGGCCAAGCTGATCTGCGTCTTCTCGAGCCTGGCCTTGTTCTTACGCTCCTCCTGGCCCATAACCATGTGTCCTTGCGCTAGATAGCCCTTGATCTTGAGGCAATCTTGCTCGTAGCGGTCTCTCGTCTTGTTGACGGTCTGTGTCTGTTGCATCTTGGTCTTGTGCAGCTTCTCGACAGTATTCTGGACAATCTTCCGTCTCTCCTTCATGCCACCACCGAAGGCGGCCAGGGGCTCTTCGAGCTCGGTTTTCATCTGTGCTGCATTGCTTGCGTGCTGCTTCCCCATTGACTCCAACTCTCCTCGTACAGTATCTAGGGACTGCTTCAAAGTGCCCAACTCATGCGAACCCAGGGACTTTTTGCTGAGCGCCAGAAGCTTGCGTGCGTAGTCGTCTTCGATGGATGCGCGAGCGCTGTAGAAGGATCGGAGTTCGTCGCATGTTTGCTTTGCTGAGAGCATGCGCTCTAGCAACGGTCCTACACCCGCGTCATCTTTCCCCCAGAAATTGTTGGCGACTACACGGTTAGCATGCCATGGTCTTGCATGGAGTCCATAGGTGAATACATACATGACAGTGCGACTGTCGGCACCTCCGTAGCTGCAGGCATGACGCCCCTGTGTGTGCAGATTGGAAGCGAAACTCCCTCGTCAGCCTCGAACAGAAACACTGGCAGCCAAGTGACAAAGGGCCAGGCTGAAGTAGTGTCTGGAATTCCAACCGTGCGGGATGGTGGTGGTGGTTCCCTAGATGTGTCGAGGTCGGGAAAACAACCCCCAGTGAGAAAAGACCAAATTCAGAGAAAACGCTGCAAAGATATACTGCGTTGTCAGTAGCATCGACAGGTGTGCGATTTGAAAATAAATGACCAAGGTTCATCCTATTCAACCGTGGATGCAGCTGGTCATCGAGATGTTGACATTGACTTCTTGTTGCGGGGGGCAACCGTGGCCCTCTGTGGGGCAAGTTAATCGCTGGCGCCCCAGCGCTTAACTTAAGTTACTTTCTTAAGAGGTGCGGTCCATCCCCTTGACCTTGACCCCGGATCTTGTGGGGCTGTCCACCTGGGTAACCGGCTGGGCCATCAACGCATAACACGCATAACACACAAAATGGTTGGAAGGTGAAGTTGCAGCCTTGTTGTCTATACTGTAGCTATCAGATCAGTCTGGAGGCCAGCTTCCCGACCCACTGTGACCACGTTGTTCCTTACTGGTCTTCCAAACAACTTAGTTAACTCAAGGAATGACCGTAGTAAATCGGCATCATTCCCTTACTAGTAATATCTTCCACAAGTCAATCTCGCATAGGTATGGCTTGTCTCTTTGGATTTACGGGAGATCAATCATGGCTGCTCAGAAAGCATGGGAAAATGTATGGATTGACACCCTGGCTAGTGTTGAAGAGAGCATCAACATCGAGATACGTGGCGGTTACAGCCTCGTACAACAAGCAAAGACAAAAGCTAATCGTGGACATCGTAGATGCCAAGAGAAGGCAGGTTGTATGTTTGATAACAATCCCATACGCTCCGAGCTGTACTTCTCTATTTTACAACTGCTCCGTGTATTTTGTCGAGGCAATACGCAAACCCATGCTGATATCCAAACTTTAACTCGTCCATTGGACCAAGCTGTGAAACATTCTCCGGATTATAGAATGGGGAAGTTCAGAGCTCACTGAGTCAAGACATTGTTATTCAATAAAGAAGTGCTGTGACCAATTGTCAGAACGCACCGCAGAAAAAGACCAAGAAATACAAGCGCTGAGGAATAGGGTATAATGAGCAATCTCGCTTGATTATCCAGCTCATTGATAGTCAAGCCGGTTTTTTTATGTCACATCGGTGCTTGAAACTTTGAAGTCACCCATAATGGGAGGCTACATCACAATACTCGCTATAGTGACCATTCTATATCTTCCATCTAGTCCTACTAGTGTAAGTTGAACATTCTGCGGAAATCTACCTCCGTAACATGGACAGGTCTTACTTACATCACTAATAGACTGTCTTCGGATTTTAAATTTATAATGAGTTATCTATTCTTCGATTTCTAAGCGATCCTTTCCACCTCATTTCCATTGCCCCTCCTTCCACAGAAGTTCACAACGTTATGCTGAACACAGAGCTTCCTGACCCGCATTGCGCTTTGAGGACTCTTGTGTCCCGTTGCGTTGTTGTCGAGACCCGGAAGACGTGGGAAACGAAAAGTAGCATGTAATATGGTTATATTGAGGCGTATAGTGGACGAATGTTGCCCCTTGCATCATAACGTTCAGTCCATCCTTTCAGGGCATACCCTTCCGAGGACCCTGTCAGCGGTACCACCTGCCTGGGCCTAGCGAATTGTCGACATGGCATGAACATGCCCTGGACCATTTTGTTTCGACCAAACCATGTCGAAAATCATTGAAGCCACCCGCTATCAATTGATGTCTCCTCGCCTATTATGTACAGTTCCTTGACAGGTTCGCAAGAGCAGGAAGTTCAAACTTGAAGATTCGACCCGATGACCACAGATGATAGTTCTACCTCCGAAGTACTCTGTCTAGCCTAGCAGTAAATAGCAATGGAAATGTGGTCGCTGCCCTTTAAATAGGTAACGTAAAGTAGAAAACTCATAAGCAAGTTAGTTATAGATAGTCGTGTATACACCGGTTGAGATGACTAGTACTAGACTAGATGACGTGCTAGCGGCCTGTCTTCCGAAAACCAATTGTCATGTGCCCCGCCATTGCCCCTCCATCCAAATTTCGGACCCCGTCGCCGTTTATCGGGAGTCTCAACTGGTAGTGACCGTTCGGTACTGATCGTGTATACAGTTGATCAGCCCATCGTATATGAGGTATTGTTCTCGGCATCCTCTTACTATTTATAAATAAGCTTCTGCCTGGGACCTTTTCCAACCGCTCATCTAGTCCTATTGCCAAACGAGAACTATACCCCGCCGTCATTGCCCAAGATGCACATTCTCGTAACGAACGACGATGGCCCTCCCTCGACCACATCCTCGCCTTATGTGCACTCTCTAGTACGTGCCCTTCAAAAAGCCGGCCATGAGGTGTCCGTCTGCCTTCCCGCATCCCAGCGTTCCTGGATTGGCAAGGCGCACATGATCGGCCAGACGGTAAAGCCGACCTACTACCGCCCGCCGCCCGTCTTCGACCCGCAGACCTCTGCCTCTGATATACAACAAGGCACGACACATTCGCGGCCGTCCAAGTCCAGGGATGTAGAGGAATGGATCCTAGCCGACGGCACACCGGCCAGCTGTGCGCAGCTCGGTCTGTACCACTTCTTCACACACAAGAAGCCCATCGACCTGGTGGTCTCAGGACCCAATTACGGACGCAACACGACGGCGGTGTTTGGTCTGAGCTCGGGAACACTAGGCGCCGCGCTCGAGGCCGCTGTCTGCAGGCGCAAGTCTATTGCACTCAGCTATGCCTTTTTCAGAGACCAGAATGACCCTCATCTGCCCGAGATCGTCGAGCAGGGCGCCGCACATTCAGTGAAGGTGATAGAAAAGCTATATGAGCAGTGGCCGGCGGACAAGAGCGTCGACCTGTACACAGTCAACGTGCCATTGGTGGATGGTGTGGGAACGAACAAAGTCTTGTTCACCGAGATGTTGGCCAACTACTGGGCCGAGGGCCGCGCTTGTTTCCAGGAGGTTGAGGGTAGTGTCGGCGACGAAGAGGAGGAAGAGGAGAGGATACGGGAGTCTGAGGGTCGTGATGAGAAAGAAAAGACCAAAGTCGCGGAGAACGAGGATTCTAGCTACCCGCATCGACATTTCAAGTGGGCGCCGCAGAAGATGATTGCTGATGTCAATCAGAGTATCATTGATGCAAAGCCTGGGAATGACGGCTGGGCCGTGATGCAGGGCTACACAAGGTAAGTTCATTCGCACCAGTTCCATTATTAAAACGCTGCTAATAGCAACCGACAGTATAACACCGATGAAAGCAAACTTCTGGCACGCAGCGCCAGAATTAAATGGCCAGGAGTTGAAATTGTAAGTGGCGTGAGCGTTACTCGGTTTTACGCGTTGAACATGATGATGCATGCATGTAGACACGGGCTGAACAAAGCTGGCCACTGCTACATGGGCAGGCCAAAAATGTATAGATTTTAGAAACCTAGATCGTACATATGAGGAAATCCTGAGCGATTAGTTCAAAGGGTGTAAAGCAATATACCCTGTGCCTTGTCTACATGCATGCTGAGTTCCTTTGTAATGTTACTATACCTATATTGAAGTGCTTAACCTGACTCGTCATATCAGGGAACCTGTGGAGGCAGAGACATCCGCATCGACGCAACAGAGTGTCCTTCCTCATCGACCAAAGAACCACTTCTACGCACTCATTGATTATGAGGATCCTTACGTACAACCGCTTATTCTATCTGCCCTGGAGAAGGCTATTCCGGCATCGTCGTATACTCTGATCTCACCCCCAACGGCTACGAACAACGAACAAGCTCAGTCCGAGATTGCACTGTCGAGCCTTTTACCAACCCCAGATGCTCACATCCTTCAAATTACTCCGTACGAGTCCATCGACTGGGACTTTGCCGACTCTCACGACTCAACCTGCCTCGTGAATAGCTACATGCTGCGCAAGGCGCTCATCCGCAAGCACTACCTTGGCAGCACGGTCGAGAACTGGGTGGCGAAGCGACCCCAGTCCATCCTCAAGACACACGTCCAGCGGAGCGAGGCCTTCGAGCTCGACTACGCAGAGTTCCTGGACGACGCGCTCGTCGAGGCGTTCGAGCTGAGGGCCAGCCTGGAGCGCAATGAGGAACAAGAGGCCAAGGCGGACAGGGAGTGGTGGATCCTGAAGCCCGGAATGAGCGATCGAGGACAGGGCATCCGGCTGTTCAGCACGATGGAGGAGCTGCAAGGCATTTTTGACGAGTGGGAAGAAGGGATGCCCGATAGCGATGATGAGGAAGAGGATGAAGAAGATGGAGGACGCCAAGGTCCCTCCTCCGATATACCAGCTTCCAAGGGTGATGACGACGACGAAGGCGGCGAGGGAATCATGACCTCACATCTACGCCATTTCGTTGCACAACCTTACATCCACCCCCCGCTGCTGCTCCCTGGATCCGGCAATCGCAAGTTTCACATCCGGACATACGTCGTGTGTGCGGGCAGCCTCGACGTCTACGTCTACCGGGACATGCTGGCGCTCTTCGCCGGCAAGCCCTACGTGGCGCCCTGGGAGCAGCAGGGCGATGGCGGGATCGACCTCGAGGCCCACCTCACCAACACGTGTCTCCAGCGCTCCGTGAGCGACGGGACGGTGCGGAACTTCTGGGACTTGGAACTACCTTCAAACGATGACGAGAAGAACAAGCCGTCAAAGGAAGGGATATTCGCTCAGATCTGCGACGTCACTGGCGAGGTCTTCGAGGCGGCTGCCAGGGGTATGATGATGCATTTCCAGCCGCTGCCGAACGCGTTTGAGGTCTACGGCCTGGACTTCTTGGTCGATGCCGAGGGGACGGCCTGGCTGTTAGAGGTCAATGCGTTCCCGGACTTCAAACAGACGGGCGACGAGCTGAGGGCTCTGGTTCAGGGGCTGTGGGAGGGTGTGATGAGGGTGTCTGTAGGACACTTCTTCGGGGTGGAGGGACTTGCTGGCGAGGAGAAGCGGAGGGAGCAAGATGAGAGGCTCGTGCATGTCAGGAATGTTGATCTGGGAAAGCGATGGGGCTAGTTGTGATTCGTTCTGTCACGAAGACAAAAATAACCAAATGACTGGTTGAGGTGAAAATTACTTAGTAAAGGGATATTGTTAGGCAACGAGCTCTCATGACTACTATCATGAAGAAACAGGTGATAGACTTATGCAAGACGTTGTCTCCCTTTGTGGCCCATCTATATCTGTCTCGAGTAGGTTATTCTTCCTCATGCTAGGTCATGGTCTGGTTGATATCAAGTCTTGCCGTATCCAAGAATTCGATGTTGACTGCCAAGACAAGCCATTTCCATGTTTCGCGGGGAAACATATGTAACACAATCAACACGACCAGGACGCTGCTGAAGAGTATATAGGCTGCTATGGGCGACGTGTATTGAAATACTCGCACTGGCGATTTTATCAGATGGCAGGCTTGAGTCGTGATGCAATCGCTTTCCCATTAACGTTGTACCGATTACAACCACCGTTAGTTTATCATAAATGCGAAAAGCTCGTATCACGTCTACACCTTCCAGGCAGTGCTCTCATCGAATGTCTCAGCTACTGGACATATATAAGCTTTCCAAAGCAGCAACACAATTCGTGTGCTTCGTTCGATTTTTCTTTGAGAGCAACGTTCACAGGCTGCCAAATTACTCGGTCTAAATCAAATGTTTTCGCATCATTTCACGATGACAAGCTGATCCTACGCCCACAAACTGGGGCAGTGCTCTTTCTCTAACCCAGTAAGGAAATCTTGAACCTGGATCACGATCGCCGCCGAAATTTTTTTTTAACCAAAGGCACACGGGCAATATATTTCGTCTAATCCCGAATACAATTTACTGCCACTCCAAGACAGCAATTGACCAACGCCTCGCCTAGACGTGGCTATTTTGTCAAGCCAGGGGAATATGACGCGATCCAAGAAACGCCAAGTACAGCCAAGTTATTGCACTTGATAGCCAATCCTGCTCGGTGCTGCTGTCTCGTACCAGGAATGAACGTGAGCAAAAACGCATCCCAGTCGCACATGTGTCTGCTTCGATTTGGGTGCGGTAAAGAAGGGTGAATTTCACATACCTATGCATCATTTGACACAGCCACGACTTTGCGGGTTGATGCATGTTAGTAAGCTGCTGCGATAAGAAGGTGTGGAACAAGATCCTCCAAACTTTAGATTCCCCGTGCTTAGCAAAAGATGTCATCAAGCCACTTATCTGGTGATCATCACCTGTGAGATCTCTGGTGTCCGAGCTGTTGTCAGTTCCGTGAAGGGAACCGATCATTGCCTGCTCGGTTGAAGAGCGGTCCTCAATAGTCGAGGTTCAGCTACTACTGAATATGCGCAATTGCAACAAAATCCGAAGCGGCGATGGTTGCACACGTAGTGTTTATTAGCTTCAACAGCCAAGTGCCCGCTATTTACAGGTTGACATTGGTGTTAGACTAGCTTGAAAGTCGCGTTCTAAATGACAGCTGAATGAATATTGTTACGTTCTCCCGCATTAATCTTCAGACGGAATTGCCTGCAGATCTTACGGGTCGGGATGTCCCATTTGGTACCGGGATGACCTGCTGATTAGAGTTGGTTAACTTTAGTAGTTGTTTAGAATTCCACAACCGTTCCATTCTCGGCAAATGTCATCTCCGGAGCATACGAATCACGGCGGTAATGCATGACTGCACTGTTGTTGCCGAGAAGCAATTGATGGAGATCCTCCACTGGTAAAAAATGGCTGTTATTGAATGGTTCGTTAGGATGCCTGGCTAGGTCCGCTTGGCTGATATTGATATGTAGTGGCATTGACGAGATCTAAGAGGGGGTTCATGACTTTTACTTTTAGGCCCAGACCCGCATAATGTACAAACCGGCTTGAGATGACTTGCGGGTCTGATCATACGTATCAAAGTTTCGTAGATTACGTGTAGACAATCTGGATCGCAGCATGGAGTATAGTCCAGGAAACTGACACGGAGGCTGGAGGCTACTAAGATATTGCTGTTGCTAGTCAGGGGGGCGTGAGGTTGACTCGGAACCTTGTCGTAAGGCACATGGAGAGCTCCGATTAGCGAGAATTATACTCACCATTGGTCTCTATTATCATTCAAGCAGATGCATGCTCTGCATGCGTTCGTGGTTGGGCAGACTCGACAGGCGAAATCATCTGCGTAGGTGGATTTCTTCTCCTGGAGACCATGATCATGTTGATTAATGGTCGGACACACGTACGTATCGGCTAACAGTCATTCGGTAGTCGAGATTTTGCAGGTTTGCGTTACTGTAAGCTTTCCGCGGTGGTGTTCAAGATGCGCTGGTCCCGAGACGACATGGTGCAAAACCTATGTCGCTAACGCACAACATATGTGCCTGCCAATGTTGTAATCTCATGACCACGTAACGGAAGATTGTTGACTCGGAGCAAGAGCGGACATATCTTGGCTCAAACTTGACTCGATGTAGAAGTTCGTCGCCAAGCTGCCACCAGCTTGAGGTTCTGCAGTTAGAGTGCACTTATATGTTAGCTCCATGTGAGGCAACCTTGTCGGTTGACTTGAATGGCTGACCTTGACTGCAGAGGCGCTCAGCTGGTTGTTTGGAAGCCACTGACGATGATGACGACGTATCGCTGACTTGTCCCAAGGACGATGTTGCCAAGGCGCAGGTATCGTGGCAACTGTCACCGCTGACGACTCTATGCATGAGAACGGGCTATGACACGAAAAATTGAAATCAATGCTGCCATAGCTTTACATGCTTTGTTCCAGTATGTCTCAACAATCTAAAAGCACAACGATCACAACTTGGACTATTCCAGACAAACTGAGTGCCCTGGCACTACGTAGTACTATGTACAGCGCAGGCACGCAAGCACGCAGGCACGGAGACTTGCCTCCACAACGGAGCAGGTTGGTGCCCACTTGGTGGCTACCCCGAAATGGGCAAAACACGCTAAGTAATTGACAGAGCGATAGCTACCATGTGCTAATGGTTGTCTCTGCTGTATGTACTGGTTGGATATACTCTGGTCTCTGTATGACGTCGTGTATACTGCCTTGGGTATGGCTGACCGTCTGATCTCTGTAGAGTGACCGTGAGCTTTCTCGGTATCATGCATGGTCATGTTTTGTGAGAATCCCTTACACAAGGGTCCTAGCATCTTCGTGTACTTCATCTGTGCACTTTCGCCTTGGTTTGTCCTCGCTACTACACTAGATATTTTAATTGGGGCTACTTACGGAGGAAACATTGATTGAGGTCCCGATCCTCGTTTTTGGCGCTACATGTTTTTGCACTGCCTCTCTTGGCCCTGGCTTTAAGTCCTTGGCTTCTTCCAAAGGTCGCCTCCAATTCGCTATGCCGCCCACAACATGCGTTGATTTGCTTGTTCTCGTTTCTCTGCGGTACGGCACAAGTACTTTGACGTTGGCCAGGCCAGTGGGTTGAGGTGTCCCACAGCAGCTATCCAGGACATCCAGGGGTTTCCGCGTGGGAGGCCCTGATAATTGCTTGTAGTCCTTGGTGTTTTCACTGGGCGCTGGGCACTGGGCTAGGCACTTGGCTGTGCCGTCGCGACTATCGTAAGGGGATTGATTCTGATTGCAAGGGGATAGAAAGTACGGATACCTGCGCAATAATATCCCTGCCCTCCCTGATCCTAACTTGCATCTGCATCTGCATGGTCCTGGTTCGCCTCCACCTCCAGTCTTTTTGTACCCAAACCTAATTCCAGTCATTCATGTTTCTTTCCCATCTGGCCACCCACCGCATCTTGCCGCTTGCGTGCTGTCGGCCCTCGTCTTCTTTTTCTCCCGTGCTGTAATTAATGTTATTCCTTATCAGTCGATGGACCACACTCTCTCGTGAATCGGTTTTCTTTCCTTCGTCACCCACTAGCTGTTGTTGCTGTGCTGTTGCAGATTAAGGTGCTCCGTTCCCTCGGCACGAAGCACTTCACTGCCACCACCAAGTTCGCCAATGGTAGTACGACGTCGTGCCCAGCCAAACCGATCGACCATTTAGCTGCAGTAGCCTTCTCCCGGTCTCTTGCGAGAATATAGGCATATTTCGTGTCGCATCGACCAATTCATCTCACGCCTCATCCATTATTACTAGACTCGGGTCAATCCGCGTAAGGAATCAGGGACAGCAAAGACGACCCATGCGGCATGCTATGACAGCAAGCTCCGAATAACGTGTGACAAGACATCTGCTCAGCCTCGTCGGGCCCGATTCTCTCAGCAGGCCTCCTAAAGAACGCGGGCGTAGCGCAGCCTTGGAGTGACGCAGTCGCACATTCCAGTCGTCCCATCCTCCCGCATTTCCTGCGGTTACCCTACTTCCAACAAACAACAATAATGGCTCAAGAAAAGTCTGGTGGTAGGCCCAGGGCGTGAGTTTCACTGTTCCACCCTGATCTATTTTCAGCAACATTCTGCATGCAGCCTTGCTCACATATCACTTAGCCCTACCATTACCATCGACACCAGTGCCGACACTACTGCGGCTGCTCCTCGACACTCACTTGGTTCCCCTACGGACTTGACTGCAAGTCCGACAACTTTGTTCCCAGACATGCCTCAACCTTCCGGCGCTTCGCAAGCGAGCTCGAGACCAGACTTCCAACCCGCCCAATCGTTCGAGAGCCAGCGAGAGAGTCGCCCTCAAAGTCCCCACAATGTGTCTAGTCCTGTCGCATCACGGAATAGGGGTCCTCCCCAGGCCTATCTGGCAGTTCCCAGTCACCGCTCCAGACAGAATTCTGTTGATAGCAGTAGCGAATATAGTGAGACCGCTGTTGGCTCGGGCTCAACCTGGCAGGGCACCGAGAAGGGCGACAAGGGAGCCGAGCTTAACCATGACAAGATTAAAAACGATCCCGACGCCCTGAAGCCCGATGCCGGCAAGGACAACGATTTCCAGGTCGAGAACAACCCCTTTGCATTCAGTCCTGGTCAGCTCAGCAAGATGTTCAACCCCAAGAGCCTTCCCGCTTTCTACGCACTGGGAGGTCTTCAAGGTATTGAGAAGGGTTTACGTTCGAACCGAGCCAGCGGTTTAAGCGTTGAAGAGAAGCGCCTGGATGGATCTGTCACCTTCGACCAGGTAACTGGCAAGAGCTCTACTAAACTCAGCACCGAGGGAGTCGAAAGCCCTCAAACGCCTGTCGCCCGCAGAGGCACTGCTGGCACGCAGAACGGGGATGGAGCTTTCGCGGATCGAAAACGTGTGTACAAGGACAACCGCATTCCCGAAAAGAAGGGCAGGAGCTTCCTCCAGCTCGTCTGGATTACTTACAATGATAAGGTGCTGATCCTCCTTACCGCCGCTGCTATTGTTTCTTTAGCAATTGGCATTTACGAATCAGTCAGTGGAAACGGCGAAGGCGTCGAATGGGTCGAAGGTGTGGCTATCATTGTAGCCATTATCGTCGTCGTACTCGTTGGCTCACTGAACGACTGGCAAAAGGAGAGGCAGTTTGCAAAACTGAACAAGAAGAAGCAGGATCGACTGGTCAAGGCCATCCGATCTGGCAAGACCGTGGAAATATCTGTCTATGATATTTTGTCTGGCGACGTGCTTCATCTTGAGCCCGGTGACCTGCTCCCGGTTGATGGAATTCTCATTCAAGGTTACGATGTGAAGTGCGATGAGTCGCAAGCCACGGGAGAGTCTGACGTGATCCGGAAAATGCCTGGCGACGAAGTTCTCGAGGCTATCGAAAATGGCGACCAGCTCAAGAAGGCCGACCCCTTCATTCAGTCTGGTGCTCGTGTCATGGAGGGTATGGGCACTTACATGGCCACCTCAACTGGCATTTACTCGAGTTATGGAAAGACTCTCATGGCTTTGGACGAGGACCCCGAGATCACGCCACTCCAGCAAAAGTTGAACGTTATTGCCGAGTACATTGCCAAATTAGGAGGTGGTGCTGGTTTGCTTTTGTTTATCGTTCTGCTCATCATCTTCTTGGTCAAGCTCCCCAGCAATCATGAAACACCCATCCAGAAGGGTATGCAGTTTCTTGATATATTTATTGTCGTGGTCACAATTATTGTCGTCGCCGTTCCTGAGGGTCTACCACTTGCAGTCACACTGGCTCTAGCATTTGCCACGACGCGCATGGTCAAGGACAACAATTTGGTTCGTCACTTGAAGGCTTGTGAGGTCATGGGTAACGCAACTACAATTTGTTCCGACAAAACAGGCACATTGACGCAAAACAAGATGCAAATTGTCTCTGGAACTCTCGGAACCGCTCATCGTTTCGGAAGCTCTAATTCTCACGGGTCTGAGGACACGTCCGAATCCACTTCGCCTTCCGATGGCCTCTCTGCTCAGGAATTCGCCAAGGTCCTCTCGCCAGATGTCAAGCAACTATTGCTCAAGTCAATTTCACTCAACTCGACTGCTTTTGAGGGCGAAGTTGACGGAGTCAAGACTTTTATTGGTTCCAAGACCGAGACTGCCATGCTCATTTTCGCCCAAGAACATCTTGGTATGGGTCCCGTAAACGAGGAGCGGTCCAACGAGAAGATCCTTCAGCTTGTACCTTTTGACTCCGGCCGAAAGTGTATGGGCATCTTTGTCCAGCTTCCCAATGGAAGAGTCCGACTATATGTCAAAGGTGCATCAGAGATAGTACTGAACCAGTGTACCGAAATCATTCGCGATCCCGCAAAGGATCTGACAACCTCTACTTTGACGGATGAGAATGAACAGACAATCAAGAACTTGATCGACAGCTACGCGTCTAGATCTTTGAGGACTATCGCAATCGTGTATCGCGAATTTGAACAGTGGCCACCCAAGAACATAAAACGCTCCGAAAACAACCCGAACGAGGTCTCGTTCGACGATGCTTTCAAGAAAATGGTTTTCATTGGCATGGTGGGTATTCAAGATCCTTTACGCGATGGCGTTGCGGAGGCTGTGAAGGACTGCCAGAAAGCCGGTGTCATGGTTCGCATGGTAACAGGTGACAACAAACTCACCGCCCAAGCTATCGCCAAAGAGTGTGGAATTCTTATTGGTAATGGCATTGTTATGGAGGGTCCGGAGTTCCGCAATCTCTCAAAGTATGAGCAAAACGAAATCATTCCTCGCTTGCAGGTTCTTGCCCGCTCCAGTCCAGAGGATAAGCGAATTTTGGTGCGCCGACTAAAGGATATGGGCGAAACTGTCGCTGTGACTGGCGACGGTACAAACGACGCCCCTGCTCTCAAACTTGCCGATGTGGGTTTCTCCATGGGTATTGCCGGTACTGAGGTTGCGAAAGAGGCTTCGTCCATCATTCTCATGGATGACAACTTCAACAGTATCGTAAAGGCCCTCAAATGGGGTCGTGCCGTGAATGATGCAGTCAAGCGCTTTTTGCAGTTCCAGCTGACTGTCAACATTACTGCTGTTATTCTCACCTTCGTCACTGCCATCTCGAACAACTCAGAATCATCGGTCCTCACAGCTGTTCAGCTGTTGTGGGTCAACCTCATCATGGATACTTTAGCCGCTCTGGCTCTGGCTACGGATCCTCCTCAGGACAGTGTATTGGACAGAAAACCCGAGCGCCGTGGATCCAGCATCATCTCTATCACGATGTGGAAGATGATCCTTGGCCAGGCTATTTACCAGCTTGTCATCACCTTCATGCTTTACTACGGTTCGGTACAGATCTTTGCTTTAGATACCGCAACGGAGCAGGAGCAGCGTGAAACTCTGGTGTTCAACACTTTTGTTTGGATGCAGATCTTCAACCAATGGAAGTAAGTCAAAACCACTGCCACTTTAACTGGCCTTTATTATGATGCTAACCGGGACTAGCAACCGTCGTTTGGACAACAGGTTCAACATCTTCGAAGGTCTATTTCGCAACTGGTTCTTCATCGGTATCAACATCGCCATGTGTGGCGCCCAGATACTCATCGTCTTCAAGGGTGGCAAGGCGTTCAGCATCTCTCCCCATGGACAAACAGCTGAACAATGGGGTTATGCGATAGCACTCGGGTTCATCTCGATTCCCATCGGCATGGTCATTCGCTGCATCCCTGACGAATTCCTCTCCAGGCTCATCCCGACCTATCTGAAGCGCAGATCTTCACGCGTCCCTGGCCTTACCGTCTCGGATGAAGAGCGATTCGAGCACTATCCTGAAGCTTTTACCGAAGTCAAAGACCATCTTACGTTTATCAAGCGGTACAAAGGTGGTCGTCTCAACAATCTTAAATACGGCCTGAAACACCCCAAGGAGGTCATCATGCAAATGCGCAGCCCATCACACTCTAGGTCAAATTCTTTGAGAGAACCTCTGCCGCCTCGGACACCGGTTCGTGAGGATAGCACCGGCGACTCGCTAGCACCTACACCCGAGTTGCGTGCTCGCTCTCGATCTACGCGATCAGGTAGGAGCCGGTCGAACTCGGCTCTCGGTGCCACTACTGTAATGGCTGGTATTATCGCTGGTTCCGTCGGTGCCGGTTGGTCTCCTGTCCAAGAGCGTAGCAATGCGGAATTCCCTCCCCGTGGTCCAGCCTCTACTCCTTCACCTCTGGCACACAACGAGGAGCTGGAACCAGTTGAGGAAAAAAGGCAGGTCGATGTTCCTACCTTGAAAGTTCCCGAGCCGCCTCACAAATCGTAACAACCGTTCGATTCCTTGTAATTATTTTACGTTGTAATTTTGAGTTTAGATATGATACCACCAATCGTTCGTTTCTGAAGTGGGTGTCTTGATGTTTTCCTATCTCAAGTCTGGCAATTTCAGAAACATATCCTGGTGTTAAGGAGTTTCGGCGTGAAACAACATATTCCTACAGCTGCATGTTGTCAACGGTAGAAAAATAAAAGCGGTTGCGCATGAAGAAAATATGGATGAGGAGCAGGGGGCTAAAAGATATAATGTAAATAGTCCTCTCTTTCTCATACAGTGGAGGGACATCAATAAACGACCTTTGTGTCAGTCTAACTTATTACTATACTCCTACACATTGTAATATATTACATGGTTCAATCCGCCACGCCATTGCATTCAAAGAAGTAGAAAAAAAAATTCGATATGCGTCAAGCATGCTTTTACTTAACACAATCTCAAATGTGAAAATGCGTAGGATTTTTGAAGAACCCGCAAGTCTACACACGTCAACCACAGGAGTTAGAGTTCATCACAGCCACTGCGGACTTCATCGGCGTGTTCAATACAGTAAGGTACAATTTGAAGATACAACGCTCAAACTGTTTTCAACAGTCGCTGGGTATTCGGCATAACATAAAATGGTCAGATCAATTCTTCCCAGTATCACATGATGAAAATATGTGGTAGCCACGTTGGCCACAAGGATATTTGCTCGGCCTCGCGGATTCACCAAGATTACCGCGAGAGGCAAAAAAACACGGATGCGGCCGGGACGGAAGGTTGGACTGAGATAGTGACTGGGGCCAATACTTCTCCCGTGTGCATGCTTAATGACCGGCCAGTACAAGTTCTTAACAATCTGCCATGCTCTTATACAATCGACGCCCCGGGAATATGTAGTTCATCCCCCAAACTCAAGAAACGTTATCTACTCATAACCGGATTGGCAGCTCGTAGGCAGTTATGGTGTGAATTTATTATGTAGAATTCCTCGCTAAAGACAATTTTGCCAGCATATAGTGGGGCAGGCAGTAAGCCTGGCACGGGAGATAGTACTATTGACGTTCTGGGCCTTCGGAGGACTGACTGTCTTACTAACGTAATGCTGAAAATATCTCGGAGAATTGTAGAAAAGCGGTTTCTTTGACCGGAAAAGCAGGTATGGGCGAGAGCAAACCTTAACCGAGGAGATCCAGTCGACCGACCCTTATGGTGTCCAAACACAGCCAGCGGGTGTAAGTCGCGAGACACAAACCACACTTTATCCTATGCCATCCAGCTCAGGTCCTGCTGTGGTTATGGTAAACAAGATGCTGTCTTGGTTAATTATCGAGATCGCGTATGGATTCTTTTCACACTTCCCCACACCTTTAGAAAGTTGTAGTAAGAATCAATCAGATTTTCATAAAATGGTGTGCACTCCATGGCGCTAACTTCTATATCTAGCGCCTGACTGCATCTGCAGCGGCTCTCCATAACAACCAAAACCTCTGTCTTTACTCACTGCACTTCCCCTGGCTAGTTCCTTGTGCCGGAGTTTTGATTGTCGGTGAGCACCTTGGACAGCATCACACATGAGTCAAGCGCTTGTCGCTTGATCTTGTATTCCGCAATACTCGGTTTGACAACAATACTCAACAAACGATCCTCTTTGCTTCTGCCACATGTTCGGGCGAGCTTTTAGGCACTCATTGCATGTAAGGATCAGGCGGCAGGCATCTTGAATGGCCCGATGACTAAATTTGGAGCCACGGCTGCATCGGCGAATGGCATCAAGGCGAAGCTATACCTATACTTATTGCATTCTTGCCAAAGAGAACTCGGCGAATTAAGGAACAGACAAATTTCCATTAAAAAAACCACAATGGTTCTTTCCTCGCAACAAAAAATGTCTAACCGTGTGGTCATATGATGCAAGGATCGTGAAAGCCCGAATAAAATGCGCAGTTACACTACACGCAATAACGAACGAACGTGACAAAAGATCGCCGCCATTATGGGGCTTTCTAGTGATAGATACGTCACGGATGAACAAGAGGTAATGCAACAAGTACTTTAAGCAATATAGACAAGAACATTCGAAGGAGCATTAAATCCGCAATTATTAGCATATGTTCCAGATAGCGGCCTTGGTTCATAGTAGAGTGTGGACGGACTTGTGAAGTGGCACTTAGCCGGCCGGAACCCTTTCGAATTACGACTAGACTAGTTGGCATCTCGGTTTCAGACTCTTCCCTTTACTTCTTTATTCCTCCTTAACTTTCAACTAAATTTGCCCGCCAAGGACATCTCGCTCAACTCCAACTCACAACGCGTGTTTCGTAGTTTCACACGCGGAATTTCTCCATCAGATCCCAAACTCTATTATTGTGCTGATAGTCTTATTGGCAATCCGAGTTACACATTTCAGTACGCTGGTCTCAAGGATACTTGGTCTTACACGTCGACCGTTCCTTATTAGTGGGATTAAGTGGAAGTGCGCGTTACCTTTGCATCTGTCACTTGCCTAGATCCACATTGCTCTTGATTTGAGCATCACCAAATACCAACTTTTTACAACTCACCCCTGCAAGTTGCGCACCTGCTGTTGTCATCCAGCACACTGCCAGAGTTTATAATAGAAGCACGCCATCAAAGTCCACATACCACAAACCCTCCATCATGCAACCAGTCAAGCGTGGTCGCGGTAGGCCCAAGGGTTCTGTGAACAAGAAACCAACCAAGAAGAGCAGCATTCAAATCAAAGTGGAAGAGGTCCCTATAGATAACGATCAGAAAGTCAGCCATCTGATCAAACAAGATGTAATTCGCAACCAGGAGCCACGATTGACAGAGCTTGAACAGCGTCTTCAAGATATTGACGATTCATGGGAAACCGAATCGCTCTTTGAAGACATTTTGGAAGACCTCTCTGACGAGACAGCCTTTGAAAATGGTATGTATTCCATATATGCTTGCGATACTACAGCTTTGTTTCACCGCGACTGTTTTCTTTGCAATAGTTGACTAATGCCTTTACAGACCCTGAGGCCTGCACACCGGAAGAGGCCACCCGGTATCGCCAATTGCTACGATCCTCTGGGCCAGAAGAGTTTATGGAGCTCACTGTGTTCAATGATAGCATCAAAGCAAAGAAGCTGCTGACTGCCTTTGGCGTGCGTCCGCCACCATTTCTTGAAGGTGAAGATGATGACAAGTATTATTCCTTGCTGGTGTTGGCCATGACTCGCGAGCTCAACAAACGAGCAAAACTGATGAGGTATAACACTGTTGATGATGCGGCTACCTTGATCCAAAAGTCCAAGAACATCATGGTTTTGACAGGCGCTGGCATCTCTACATCTCTCGGCATTCCCGACTTCCGTTCTGCGCAGACTGGTCTATATACAAAGTTGGCCGACCTAGGACTGCCCATCAATGACCCGCAAGAGGTTTTCGATATCGAAGTCTTTCGCAACGACCCCCACATCTTCTACACCGTCGCAAAGGATATTCTCCCTTCGACTACGCGGTTCACTCCAACACATGCATTTATTGCGCTGCTCCAAAACAAAGGCAAACTTTTGACCAACTATTCACAAAACATCGACAATATCGAGGCCAGCGCAGGAATTATGCCAGAGAAATTATTGCAGTGCCATGGTTCTTTTGCAAAGGCCACTTGTCAGAAGTGTGGCTATAAGGTCCCCGGCGATACCATCTTCCCGGACATCAAAGCCAGCAGAATTCCACGATGCGATAGGTGCACTTCGCACCTTCGTGCCAATGGCTCCTCGAAGCGCAAGCGTAGCAAGAAACGAGGTTCTTCTGGAAAGCGGTCACGCTACAATTCCGATGACACCGATGAAGACGATGACTTCAATATCGAGGAGGCCGGTATCATGAAGCCAGACATTACCTTCTTCCGCGAAGACTTGCCCGACGATTTCCATGATCGCTTGGCCCGCGACATGGACCTGGTAGATCTAGTCATTGTCATCGGCACCTCGCTCAAAGTTTCTCCCGTGTCCGAAGTCGTGCCCTGTTTACCTCCCCATGTCCCTGCAATCTATATCTCGCGTGAACCGGTTGCACATATCAACTTCGATATTGACCTGCTGGGCGACTGTGACGTGGTCGTGGCAGAGTTGGCTCGACGCGCTGGGTGGACCCTGGACCATGAGATGATACCGCCTAAGCAAAAAGTTCGAACAGCTATATACGACGGCAACGCTCACCAGCATATCTTAACCACTGTTGAGGACGAAACAGCTATAGACTCGCTAAACAACCCCGTTTTGACCATTAGGGATGGAGAGTCGGGGGTGTTGAAGCGTGAGGACTAGGGACTGTGCACTTTCGCGATGCAGGGGTTTGACATTTTTTGGCAGGGCGCTCAGGTTCATATGCTCTGGGTGCAGCGATTTTCATAGTTGATCATCATTCATGACGGCGCTGAAGGCGTGGAGGGACGCTGGGTAACTTTCCCGAAGGAGGGGGTCACCAGAACTACGAGCACTAGGTTGCATATAGAGTTCTGGCAGAAGTTTGTCTGTCTAATACCGTGAGACGAAAGCACAACCATCTTATTGGGCAATATCCGGAGAACAAGGTCAATAGAATCAATTGTCTTATTGCGCAGTAATTTGAGCACTCAGCATGACGCTGGAAAAGAAAGCTACAATGCATACGTGGCGGTGGGTTCCATGGCAGAAGAAAACCGATGCCGATGGATTGTGTTTTGAACACAAGATTTGCATAAATGAATCTGAGACACCCACAAGCTATAAAGTAGTCATAAACATGCATCTTTGCGATAAGACACCAACCCTTAATCGCAGATAGATTTGGAATGAGAAAGCACCAACTTACGTCTAAACCGTCAAAAAGCGACCAACTAAGTCTAAATGATTGAACCACATAAAGCTGTAAAACAAATTGCCGTGTACAATTGCACTCTTTTTCAGCGATCCACAGGTACTGACTGTATTCATATGTTACAAGCTTGATCAACATTTTGTTTGAGGATATGCACATGGCGATGACAACCAGGAAAACCATAAATCTATTTGAATGAGTCTTTATCATTAACACGGTGGAACATCTACTGTTGTTCAGTAACTAAAGCTAAAATGACTGGATGTATAACGTTATGAACATCCAGCGGCTCAGTAAAACAATAGCCACAGGGGTTACGGAGAGGTGCTCACAGTTGACATGAGAGGTGCGGTCAACTCCGATGTTCATAGTCCGATAGCCGAATCTTCTCAGACTTGTGTCAATACTCGCCGGCCACAACACAGGAAGTAGTCACTCAGCTGTTTGAGGGGTGACTATAATTTCGTTCCACAACTGCATTTTTTCTCAATTGGGATAAGTCAAGACGCATGCTCAGGCAAACTACACAATGATGTTGTGGCCCCACTACGCATTGGCGACAGCGCTTATATCAAGCACGGCTTTGGCAACACAGAAGGTGTTGGTGGGAGGGAAGGAGAATCCCCTGAATTCAAATATATACAAGCTAGCCATTGAAGCTCTGGAAGAATGGCACGTCCCGGGACTATCGATCGCTATAGTCGATGGTGAGGATACTTGGGCTGCGGTAAGTCGAGTTCGGAATTCCACTCAGTAGCGCAGAGGTGGGCAATATGCTCGGTGGAGGGCGTGAGATGATTATAAGATCAAGCGACTATACACGTCCATGTGCGTGTAAGCTTCAGTGCTTATGGAGGAGCAGTGGACGACAACATACTTGAGAAAAACACTACCAAATCGCTCAAATGCGGATCAGGTCTCAAAATTGGATATAGAACATTTGGGTCATCAAGAGCTATCATGGCCACTTGCACATCTAGTCAAATATCACGATATGTAGCTATTATGTACTGATGTGTTGCAGGGCTACGGTAACGCAACGCTCCCATCGACGCCCGTGACGCCCTCAACCCTGTTCTACGGCGGCAGCACCACCAAGGCCTTCACCGCGGCCATCGTCTCGCTCCTCATCGACTCGGGGGCCTACCACCCGTCCCTGTCCTGGCAGACTCCCATATCGCAGCTGATCCGCGACGACTTCGTCCTCCAGCCCGAGTACGCCTGGGCGCAGGAGCACCTGACGCTGGAAGACCTGCTCTCGCACCGGACGGGGTTCGCGCGGCACGACAAGTCGCTCGCGTCGCACCACCACCAGGGCGGCGACTCGTCCGAAGAAGAAGGAGAAGAAAAAGCCAGCGCGCGCTCGCTCGCGCGTTCCCTGCGCCACCTTCCCATGGTCACCGAGCCGCGCACCACGTACCGGTACTGCAACCTCATGTATCTGGTGGCGTCGCACGCGATCCAAACCCTGACGCGGACCGGGCTGGGCGCGCTGATGCGCGACTGGATATGGGGCCCTCTGGGCATGCACAGCACGTACTTCTCGCTCGAGGAGGCGCTGGCGGCGCCCGAGCACCTGGCCGCCGGGTACTACTGGGACTATGATGCCGGGGACGGCGGGTTCGCGCGGGTGCCGTACATGGGGCTGCGGGAAGCGAGTGGTGCGGGCGCCGTCGTGAGCAACGTGCTCGACTACGCCAGGTGGGTGCGGTGCCTGGTGGACGAGGCGGCACCGCTGAGCAGGCGCGGCCACGGGGCCCTCAGGACGCCCAGGATCGTGCCGGCGGGCGGCGCCCAGGGCTACGACGGCGAGATGAGCTATGCGCTGGGCTGGCGCGTCAACACGTACAAGGGGCACAGGGTCTTCACGCACAGCGGCGGCATGGAGGCGTACGGCGCGGACGTGTGGTTCTTCCCGGAGCTGAGATACGGAATTGTGACCATGGGGAACACTGCCGTCACGAGCAACTTTGTCGGTAGAATGGTGGCGTGGCGGCTGATCAATGACAGGCTGGGCGTGCCGGAGGAGCAGAGATACGATTGGCACTCGCAGTATGTCACGATGAGCTCAATATCGAGCTCGCTCGGGAAGGTTGGCTAACATATGTGATCTAGGTTTGAGCAATCGCTGGAGGATCTCAGGGGCCAGTTCGACAAGGCCGAAGACAAGCTCTATCCAGACCGAGCACAGCCGCCATTGCCTCGAGCCCTCCCGCTGGAAGAGTACACTGGGACGTATTTCCATCCGGCGTATCGTAACCTCACCATCGCGCTCAGCGATGCTGCCGAACAGCTCAGGGCCGTGCGCAAAGACTCAGTGTGGAAGATGACGTTTGACTTTGGTCGTGTGTCGGGTGAGTTTTGGGTGATTTACATTGACATGTTGAATACACCGAACAAACTCAATGGACAGCTTGCGAAGGCGGAGTTCGTCATTGGGCCATCCGGAAAAGTGGACAAGCTGATCGTCGAGTTTCTGGAGGAGGGCAGTGAGGGCATCATCACATTCGACAAGATAATGTAAGGCATGTGAGACCAGGGTTTCAATTCAAAAAATAAATTATAGTAAACTAGTATGGATAGATACAAAATGCTGGGGATATGCAAGACATAACGAGATATGCAGCGTCCAAGCCCATGTATAGTCAAGTGCAAAAACAACAAGATAGTTGATCTCCATTCAGTAGTAGATGTGACGTTTTCTCAGCAACCGCAATTTGCGTCTGAGTGAGCTGGGTAACGTAGAGTACTCATCATTATGGAGAGAAGGAAATCGAACGAATGAGATACACCTACCGTGTCCCGAGCATGGTGACTGACGTCTTTGATCTCAAGACGCCAAAAGTTGACAATGGTACAACACACACACACACACACACACCCACGCAGGACGAGCGATATTGCCTAGAGCTTTGAATCTGTTAGCACGAGCGCATAGCAGAAGGTGTGTTTAAGAAAGAATGTTGATTGGTGTTTTTAATCAGACTGTTGAGCTTGATAATTTTGGTAGTCCACACAGATATTCGGTTGGCCGTTCTTAATGGAAGAGTTTATCATCATAAAAACCACGCAGAGCGCGGATGAGAGTGAAGAGAATGTGCAAAAACTTACCGATATAGTTCAAGTGCTCATTTCGCAAGCAGTCGTTCACCAACACCAGAAGTGTTTATGCAGAGAATTGGTTGCAGAACTTGGGATGGTTTCTGATGTTGGGAAGGGAAGAGCAGGAGCGAGTTTTGTAGCGAGTGAAAGATCTGCGCTTGAAGTTTGTGACCTCGAGAAGACCCGCACTTCACGTGATGAGCGACCCGCTCTTTCTCAAGTCCGTTCGACCGCCCATTCGCCTGTGCTAGCAGCGCTCAACCAGCCAAAGCTCTCCTCAATTGCTCGACTCAACTCAACGACAATCCATCACACCCCCCCGACGTACCTTCGCAACGCAACACTGCCGGTCGGGTCGAAGCTCTCCACTCTTACCGCCCGCTTCTCTTTTCGGTTCATCATCAGTTCGACGACGGGAAATCGAAGCAACCTCCCCAGCACCCATCGACACCACAGACGCACCATGCCCGCCGTTCGTCCCCAAGCCGCTGCACGCGCAACCCGCGCCCTGCAGTCGACCTCGCAGTCCGCGGCGACACGGCCTTTCTCGTCGACCGCCACACAGAAGGCCAGCCACGGCCCCCAGTACGACCCCCCATCCGGATGGTTGTTCGGCGTCAAGCCCGGCGAGACGTACAAGAATGAGGGCTGGGAGAAGCCTTTCTTCTACGGGTTCTGCGGTTCCATCGTCTTGGCGGCTATTGCGTATGGATTCAAGCCGGATACTTCGTGAGTCTCCTGTCTTTTCCTTCCAGATTGCGAAGAGCCAGGTCAGGAGAATTAGGGAGGAAAAGAGTGGCGTAAGCTCTGTTATCCAGAAAGAGTTAGATGAAGGGGAGGAGGAGGATGGCAAGCGATGCATGTGCTGAGACAGACGTGTTCCGAGAAAGCAGTCCGAGGGACTTGGGAGTGGCCACTTCACAGGCGCCGCTGCTAACTGTCTTACAGGATACAGACTTGGGCTCTCGAGGAGGCACGCAGGAGATTAGAAGCCGAGGGCATCTTGGAAGACCCGGAGAAGAAGTAAAAGATTCGTTGCGCAAAGGAAACGACGAACTACACAACTGCACGGGTGAACAAAAAATGACCGGACAGCTACGACAAGCTCGGCAAACTTCAAACGACTCCATCTGTATATGACCTTGCAAATATTCCGAATTTTTTTTACTACTCTCTTTTGTGGTTAGGCACTGCTGTCGATGGATTGAGGACGGTTAGAGGGACAGCAGCAGCATATCATAGACGGGTCGCTCCCGACTAGACAGCCGGCAAGGTCAATCCCTCACCGGTGCAAATTTGATTTGAGTCACTTGCGCTCTTTCTCCTATAGGTGCTGCTGTCATGCCCCTGCTTAGAGGCTCATGTGTGCTCAACCTCCTGCAACTCGCCTATTGCTAAGATTCTCGTCTTGCCTGATAGGCGTGATATATTAGAGCGTAGAAGGTTTAACGGTTTGCTCGAAAAAAAAAACACCCCAAGAAAGGAGACAGAAAAAAAAACCTAAAAACTGGAATATCTCTTCACGACCTGGTTCATGATAACCCTCACCTGTAGCAGTATTGGCAATAAGCTCAAAAGTCTGCATATTTATGTACTCTTTATTACAGAGACCACTCAAGAGCACAAGTCATTTAAGGCTTCGGTTCGGTAAATCTTATTTGATTATGCTATTATAGCCGCGTACGCCAGGCGCCAGAAGTACATTTTCTCTAGCCATGTAAATGCGCCAAATCTCGCGACCGCGTCAAAACCCGTGTTGGGATGTCCAACTACAGTCATACCTCTTCTAGTTCTCTAGGCGATCTAGCAAGGGTAGCTCCAGGCGTTGTCCGGCTCGTCGCCGTACTGGATAGCCTCCATCCAGCCCTTCATCCTCAGCGCGATCTCACCTGACTCCTCCAAGTCGCTCAGACCACAGTCCACGAGGTTGCCCTTCCAGCTGATCTTCCTGACGGGGCTCACGATGGCGGCGGTACCGGCGCCGAAGGCCTCCATCAGCCTTCCCTCCTCAGACGCCTCGGCGAGCTCCTTCATGGTGTACTTGCGCTCGACAACGGCCCAGCCCTCAGGGGCGAGCTTCTCCCTGGCGAGCGACAATATCGAGTCGCGCGTGATGCCCTCGAGGATGGTGCCGTCCAGAGGCGCGGTGATGAGCTCCTTCTGGCCCGTCTCCTTGTTCTTGAGCGCGACAAACATGTTCATGGTGCCGACCTCGGTAACGTACTCCTCCTCACCAAACAGCCACAGGTTCTGCTGGAACCCACGGCTGGCGGCCTCGAGCTGGGGCACAATGCAAGGCGCGTAGTTGGCGCCGAGCTTCTTGTCGCCCACACCGCCGGGCCAGGCGCGCACGGCATAGTCGGTGGCCTCGAGCGAGACGGCCTTGAAGCCCGTGGGGTAGTAAGGGCCGACGGGGCTGGCGATGACGTAGAGCAGGGCGCTGCCGGGAGGGCCGACGCCGAGGGTCTTCTGGGTGCCGATCATGGTCGGGCGCAGGTAGAGGGAGTAGCCGCGCTCGTTGGGGATGAACTTCTCCTCGAGCTTGACGAACTTGGCGATCAGGTCGATGAGGGCCGTGGGCTCAAAGGTCGGCAGGGCAATGCGCGCCGACGACTTGTTGAACCGCTCCATGTTCTTTTCCGGCCGGAACAGACGCACGTTGCCCGATTTGTCCTTGTACGCCTTCATGCCCTCGAAGCACTCGAAGGCGTAGTGGAACACGCAGGTTGCCGGGTCGAGCGACAGGTTCTGGTAAGGTGTGATCTTGGGCTCGAGCCAGCCGTCTTGTTGTGTCCATTCAATGGTGAGCATGTGTTCTGGAGGAGGAGCGGTTAGCACAAGGATTCAGGGTCCGTGATACTGGTTCGCATTACCTGTGAAAGATCGGCCAAACACGAGTGTTTTAGGGTCGCTAGGGGTTCTGGGCGAGTCCGTCTTGGTGATGGTGAGCTTTGACGGGTCGAGGCCGACGGGCTTAGAGTCCGAGGCTGCTTTAGGTTGGATGCTGTAGCATCTTGCTGCTTGTCCCGAGACCAAGGGAAGCAATTGGCGAGCAGCGGGTGCTCTGAAAGCCCTCCCAGCTCGAGGAACTATCTGTCGTAGCATATTTGCGGTGTTCTTGTTGTAGGCGGTGTGAAGGCACAATCGAATATCTACAAACACCAAAATCCAGAGATAAATACCAGAACAGTCTAAAGTACACAATGCACCAACGTAGGAGTCAGACAAGTGAGTCAATTGGGTCAATGGCAGGCTTGTAGTAGTAAGCTCAGGGATGCATCTGTCACGACGGGAAAATAATATAGAAGGCCGCTAAAGCGAGCTCACACAGCGGTTTCGGAGCGCGACAGGGCGTCTTGGGCGCCTTGGGAGTCTTGGGCGCCGCTCACTCGGCCGACCTCTCACGTTTGTGTGCAAGGGCTCGAGCCAATAAGAGTCCGAGTTAGGTCAGCTTGCGACGCCTGGTGCTTTGTGCTATTTACTTGGTACATAAGTTATTACCTTTGTCGGTAGCCTCCGGCGTGCTGGAACAGCTACATACTTTCAGTTCAATGCAAAGCGAATTGTTGCGGTCGGTTATACAAGTGTGATTCTTGAGATTGTTTTCATACAAGTAAGCTGTTTAGCTGGACTAGTACGAAACAAAGTGTACCTCCCTCACCCTTAGCTGTATACATAATTGGTCTGATTTGCAACCTGCTACACGTCTACACTCATTCTTGAGAGAGTGCCTGCCCTATTGTGTTGGTACATTCATCCCCACTAAACGCCAGCTGTGTCTCTACTAGGTAAGCTGTATGTCTCAGAGGACAAAGTCGAGCAATCTTGGCGCTTTCGATAATAAAGCAAAGCTGCATCTGTCATCTTCCAGAATTGACTCGACATTTGCTGATAAGGCGCCCAAATAACCCATCATATCGACTGCTCTCTGATCCAACCGATCTGCTATTGCGCCCAGAACTCGGCTTATACTTGATCTTGTGAGCTTCTTGCTGCCGGCGATAACGATAACGTGAGACCGACCTGTCGCGAATCATATTCAGGGGCGCGCGCCAGCACGACCGCCAGCCCAGCGAAAAGAAACGTAGTCTTTGGGCGACTCCGTGCTTGCTCCGGGGCGAACAGAACAACAATAATAGTAATACGGCGCATTCAGTGTGATGATCAAAGGCTCTTTACAAGTGCCACGACCTTTCATTGTGTGATTGGGCCGTCTTTGCCCAAACCAAGAGCTGGCACACCGGCGTCACCGGCTGTTCATGTTTCGAGAGCAATGATAAATGGGCTGTATGATAGGGGCTAGGGCATTCACACGATAATCAAGGGTCACATCCTTCTGTTACCAGAGGTTGCTACGCGAAGCGTGTGCGGCGCAGGTGCGCAGCTTATTTGTGGGCATCATGTTTTCCTCCTTGAAGAGCAGCTTCACTTCCAACATTACGAGCAACTACTCGATCGCGACCAATCTCACTTCGACCGCCGGGCCATGGAAGATATACGATGCGACCTCGAAGAAGACCAAGAAGCCATATTCGTTGTTCGTGTTTGATAGGAAGTCGCTAGATTCTCACGGCAACTCGCTCGGCCGGTCAAGTGCGTCTGCATTCAAAAAGGCCGCCGAGGAGGTCGTGGAACGATTAAAAAAGGAGGCATCATCTCTAGCCAGGCTACGGCACCCGAGTGTGCTGGAATTGGTAGAACCGGTCGAGGAAACACGAGGAGGAGGCCTGCAATTTGTAACTGAAGCTGTGACCGCATCCCTAAGCAGTTTACTCGCTGAGAAGGATGACCAAGAAAGATCTGGAGGTGTTGGAGGCAGGGCCAGCCGCTACGTCACCGAAGATGCTGATGGGACGCGGCGCAGGAGGGAGCTCGAGATCGATGAGCTAGAGATCCAAAAAGGCCTACTGCAAGTCAGTAAAGCTCTTGAGTTCCTGCACGAGAATGCTGGACTGGCACACGGCAATTTGACACCAGACGCTATTCTTGTCAATGCCAAATCAGATTGGAAAATCAGTGGACTGGCATTCTGTAGTCCGCCAGAAGGATCTACTAAACCCACGTCGGTACAACCCATCAGCTTGTCGGAAGCACTCAATTTGGATCCGCGATTGCCCAAACATGTACAGCTGAATCTCGACTATACTTCCCCGGACTTTGTTCTAGACAACAACCTTACCACGTCTGCAGATATGTTCTCACTAGGACTTCTATGCGTCGCACTATACAACTCGCCACACCAATCCCCTATTGAATGTCACTCCAGCATATCAACATATAAACGCTTGTTTAACTCGTCTTCCACGGTTCCATCCGCTTCAAACCAATTCTTGTCAAAAAGACCCTTGCCGAAAGAGCTAGCAAACTACGTACTGCCACGCTTGATAACACGGAGGCCCGCCCAACGTATGACCGCCAAGGAGTTCCAGGATAGCGAGTACTTTGATAACATACTGGTGTCGACGATACGGTTCCTGGACTCGTTTCCAGAGAAAACGCCGAACGAAAAACAATCTTTCATGAGGGGATTGAACAAAGTTCTGCCATCGTTCCCGAAGTCCGTAATGGAACGTAAGGTTCTGCCCGCCTTATTGGAAGAACTCAAAGATCGGGAGCTGCTGTCTCTAATCTTACAGAATATCTTCAAAATCATCGAGCTGCTACCTTCCGGCAAGCGGTCGTTTAGCGAACTAGTCCGACCAAAGTTAAAGGAGATATTTGTCACCAATGTCAAAAAAGAGCAGGCACAAGAAAAAGATCCTGCCAGAGATGCTGGTCTCATGACGGTTCTCGAGAACACCGACACGATTGCCGCCAATTGCTCTGGCAAAGAATTCAAGGACGGTAAGTGATATCAGCATTAAAGCCCCGAGGTTATGGTGCTAACGAATTCAGACATATTGCCAATTCTGATGACAGCCATCGAGTCCCCTACCCCTGCTTTGGTGGATGTAGCCATGCGAGGACTCCCTGCTATCTTGCCGATATTAGACTTTAGCACCATCAAGAGCGAGCTGTTCCCAATTATCGCCATGGTGTTCAGTAAAACAAACAGTCTTGCTATAAAGGTTCGGGGGCTACAAGCCTTTGTCGTACTTTGTGGTGGCTCGAATGACCCGTCAGGTGGCAGCGATGGCCTTGATGGCTTTGGCGTTGAAAAGAAGAAAAAGACTTCGTCATCTAGTGCGCTTGACAAGTACACAATGCAGGAAAAGATCGTACCCCTGATCAAAGCGATCAAGACAAAAGAACCCGCAGTTATGGTGGCAGCATTGAACGTACTGCGAATAGTTGGAGATGTCGCCGATGCCGATTTTGTGGCTATGGACATCCTGCCTATCCTCTGGAGCATGAGTCTGGGTCCGCTGCTCGACTTGAAGCAATTCCAGACCTTCATGGATTTGATCAAGTCACTATCCAGACGAGTCGAGGACGAGCAAACTAAGAAGCTACAGGAGCTCTCTGGAGGGGCTACCAACGGCAAGGCACTGGAGAACGAGGATTTCATGGCATTTGGAGGAGTCACCGGGACACAATTCGAATCAACAAACGGCGCCACGGTTGATGACTTTGAGCGCCTGGTCAAAGGGAAAGCCACAGGTGCTCTGGATTCGAGTAACCCCATGGACTCGAATGGTTGGGACTCGGCAGGCCCTGCAAGAGCTGCCTCACCACGTACAGGTGCGAAATCACCTACACCTGCATTCTCGTGGTCTACGCCCAGCCCCACAACCGCAGCTCCAGGGGCAACAGGAGGCTTGGGCGCACCTCCCAAGCCTCAATCCTCTTTCAGGACGGTGACTCCAGACTTGGCCAACTTCCAGGCACTCTCACCACAATCGACCCAGTACTCCCAACCTCTGCAGCCAACAAGTGCTCTCGCCAGTCCAGCTACAGCAGCTCCGGCCAATCCTTGGGCCGCGCCGGCACCCAGTGCAGCAGTCGCAAACCCTTGGGCCTCTTCAGCAGCCAACAACCCAATGTCCCCACCAGTAACATCCATGTCTAGCATGAGTCTGAATCAGCAACGGCCGCCCATGCAGTCCAGCCTGTCGTCCTTCTCGCTCGCGCCCCCGCCAAGCTCCGGCAGCACTCCGTCCGGGTTCAGCCTTCCCAAACCCCCCGGCGGACCTCAGATGGGCCAGATGGGACTGACGACATCATCGTCATCATCATTCGGCCGAACGTCGAGCTTCGGTAGCATGAACAACACTATGGGCGGCATGAACAGTATGAACAACATGAATTCTATGATGGGCTCCGGTATGGGTGCGATGAAACCCATGAACACGGGAGGCAGCATGGGTAATATGAGCATGAACTCGATGGGTAGCATGAACTCAATGGGCGGCGGCATGAGCAATACTAACATGGGGATGGGAATGGGAATGGGTATGGGAGGCATGAGCGGGGCACAGCAACCGCCACCGCAGCAACAGAATCAGAAATCGGGGTTGGACAAATATGACAGTCTAATCTAGACAGGTTGACGCCTGTCATGGTAGGGGGCATGAGGATATGTGATGATATGAGTCAGGTGGGGGGCTTACCATTTGGAAGTGGAATAGAAATTTAGGTAGATTTGAGCCGAGAGATGACCAGCGAAACTATAATTATCACTCAACCCGCTCTATCTACCTACTGTTGTTGCGCAATCGAGGGACCACCCGCAATGGTGTGTGCATTCGTGGATATCACTACAATGATCACTGAAATCACTACCAGATGGTCACTACAATAGGTTGTGAGACTATACAAGTAGTCATTCTCCCTGAGAAACTATCTATCCGTGTCCGTAGCAGTGTCCAGTTCCTGCTCACAAAAAAAAAAAAAAAACCAGCTTCGCATTTTGGAGGCGGCAACATGAGAAATGCCTCATGACATTATGGACCAACCGAAATACATGCTCAAGAGTGGCGCGAAATACATAGGTGGAGCGCGGCTGTGATGGATTCCCTGATTAACCCCCAAAACGCCATGCCACATCGCAAAATCATCATCGAACGCCCTCTTCTCTTTCCTGACCCGCAAAGGGCCTAAACATGACGAAATAAACAAAAGTGCTAATGCATGAGCTCGACAATTACTAGTGGAGACGGTGTCGGAGATAGGCCGCCGTCAAGTCCCTCTCTGGGTCGACCTGTGCCGCCTAAGCACGCGGGCGCTTCAGTGCTCCATCGTTCTGGAGGATGGTGTCGGCCTCACGCTTGTGACCTGCAGTAATAGCACTGCTCTTGGATCGTCGCCAGGCGTCAAACGGGCTGCGCCTACTGGTACGCTTTGCCGGAGTGTCGTCTGCGGTCAATCTCTTGCTCACACGAGTAGCACGGGCAGTAGTGGGAGGAGATGCAGGCGCAAAGCGGGGTGCGGAAGGTGTGTCCGGTTCAGCCGGCTCCTCGAGCGTGGGCGTCTCGACTTCAGGTTCCTGCACCTCTGGCTCGGCATTGTCGGCCAAGACGTGGTCCTCAATGTCGGTGGCAGCCTCCTCATCATCGGTCTCGAGACTGACCTTTGGCTTCGCCTGTCGTGGGAACAGAAGGCGGGGCTTCATTGAGGAGCGGGTTGTTCGTCGAGGCGGAGATCCAGAACGTTGCAACGAAGGCAGGACAAGGACCTCGGCGTCGGCTTCAGGGTTTTCGGCGGGGTGCTCATCATCGCCGCAATTGCCATCCTCGCGCGGCTTCCAGAAAGATTTCCCACGGCTACAAGATAGAATGTTAGTTCAACGGTTTGAAAGATGAGATGAAAAGCCTGCTGTGGGACGAAAATTGCGAAGATGGGATAAAAACTTACAATACGTAGACTATGCCATCGCCACGTTGGACAGCCTCATCGACAGGAATTCTGCCCATGCCGGGAACGAGGACCTTCTTGACCCTGGTACTTCGTCGTGTGCTGGTGCTGGGTTGCTGATTCTCAATTGTGTTGCCATAGAAAGGGTTGTCGTTGCTTGCATCCACCTCGGGGAGTCTATCACGAGTATCGGTGAAGATGGGGATTTCCTCGTCTACTTCCTCAGCTCTGAAGCTCTGCAATGAAACGCCAGAGTACGTCTTGGCCTTTCTCTTGCGGGGCGAGGCAACAGCTTCAGCTGTGGATGACTCGCCATGGAAGAGAGTGCGGGCAATGCCGCGGACACCGGCTTCAAGCTTGTCATCAGGCTGCTTGCGCGGGGTCTTGGCTGGGGTAGGAAGCATGGCGGCGGTGCTCTTCTGATGCGGCTTTGACGGTCCAATGGTCAGCAAATCGGCTGCGTGTCGGGCGCTGTCAGCGCGTGAGGAAGATGCGTGGGATGCGCGAGATGCGCGAATGACCGAGTCCATGGCGGGGGCGCGCTTCTTTTGAGGGGATGTCGCTGGGGTTGAAAATGTTGATTTCCTTGACGTTGTGTCGCGGGATGCTGATGTTGTCGACGAGTAGGGTGAAGGTGTGCGGTTGGCAATTCTTGCGGATTTTCTTGGCGGCGAGTAGGGCATCCAGCTGTCACCAAACGCGCCGAACTTTGGAGTTTGAGGTGTTCGGACGCGTGGGGGAGGTGAAGGCGTGTTGGACACCTGAACCTGAACGGCGGCCATTGTGAAAGTGGGGCGGAGCGAGCACTTTGAACCAAAGCGTTGCAAGCCAGAAACTCAATTCCAAATGAATATGAATGTTGATATTGGCTCACCGTACACCAAGTAACCAGTGCGTGTAACCAAATTCGAACCAGCCCAAAGCGAGACCGATACCAGGCGCCAAAGTTTTCCACCAAGGGATTCGAGAAACCAATTTGTCAACGGGGGGTTCGAATAGGCCAGACGTCTCGTTCCACTGTAGACGGCCGGTGCAAGTTCGAGCAGATGATGCAAGCCAAAGCAACCCTTTTGAGGTCGTAGACAACAACAAACAGTACACTTCTGATCGCTAAATATCCCGATGTAGGGACTGTTTTTGAAGCTGAGCGGCGAATAAGCGATGCTGTCGATCCGAGGCTGTTGTCTGATGTTGGTGTTGAGATGATCTCTCTCTCCCTCTCCACACGGATTCCTCCAGCGGTGAATGCGAATTCAAGGCGACAAGTCGATTGGTGAGTAATGTCCTCTCAAGATTATGTCCTATAGGCAGTGCGCTTGTGAGTATCAAATCGGGAAATATGCAGTCGAGTTTCAGGGGGTCGACGATGAAGTTGGTGAGAATATGTGTGCGATGTGAAGAGAAGAGGTCGACGATGAGCAAGGTCAGATGCACAGGAAAGTGGCTGGGTGGGCATGGCTGGGGATTCGGCTCATTGTCAGGAATTTGGGGGACGTGCATCATTCTTGCCAGCCATTCGGACATGGTAAACAGCCGATCCCTGTCTCTCATGGCCTGTTGTCTTACGTTGCAGTGCACTTCATCACAACCTCTATTGATACAAAGTCATTATGTTCGTAGGTATTGGTGAGTTTTTCCCGTCCAATGTTCGACTGAGTGAAGACCACATGGCTGCTGTAACAGGTATTATCATCGCAGTTGAACCGAACCTGAGTCGTTGTCTGGCTTTATACACCATGGATACAGCACCAAGCAGCCCGCCTGGCTATATGGACGACTTTGCTGGGAATTTGCTCTCTCTCTCTCTCTCTCTCTCTCTCTCTCTCTCTCTCTCTCTTCCTCTTCTCTTTATTTCATTTTGTTTCGCTCGTCCCGTTTGGCCCATGAACTAGAACCATCAACCCCATACTTTTCATGATTGTCGACAGCTAGTCTAGAGGTTTACCATACAGAATACGGCTGTCCCAATTCAGCATCATATAGGCCAGCTCATGAGCACCCACTTTGGACCCTTGTCAGCGGTCGTGTCTGCTGGATTTATGCCCAAAACGCGTCCGATGTATCCCTCGCTTGTGCTGGATCCAGGATCCGAAATCCAGAACCCCGTTTTGACGCGTCGCGACTGCATCGTCGTCCACCAAAACCCTGCAGAAACTAATCGCCCCGCCTGTCCCAGCGTGCGTCAGCCCAATTGCCGGACAGTTTGAGCCCTATCGTTACCCGTGAGAGGGGAAGACGCCCGTCGTCATTTGTTTTGTTGCGCCACCATAGTAAACACACCGTTTCAAGACTTGCGCCATTGAGAAGAGCTTGTGCTACAGCATCGAGAAACTTGATTCGAGTTGTTCCTGCATCGGAGACATAAGCAATTTATTACTACACAACACCAATCAAGGCTATAGCTATTGCCCCTCTTGACAGCACAGTTTCTGACTTTGGTGTGGCCAACACAGCACCCAACCCGCCATACAATACCCGTAGTGCACGATTGACTTGGCTATTGTAAATCCAAGAAGAAAAAAAACACCGCCCACATCGCCCTACCAAATCCATCAGTCATACAAGATGTCCGACCTGGACTCGTCAGAACTGGCCTTCTCACCTGAGAAGGCCACCCTGCCCGAGCGGCCCAAGACGCCGAAAACGCCCACCGGCCCACCACCGCGCACCGATCCCCTCGCATCCACCACCTCTTCCTCCTCGGACCCGGCAACGCGCGAAGAAGCCCTGCAGCGCGAGCTGCACGGCGTGCGGAACATCAACGAGCTGCTCGAGGGCGTCATCGGCACGCTGGAGCGCGCCAGGGGCAACATGGGCACCGTCTCCCAGACCGTCAACACGGCGTCCACTCTGCTCAACACCTGGACGCGGATCCTGAGCCAGACGGAGCACAACCAGAAGCTCATCCTCAACCCGGACTGGAGGGGCGCGAGCGAGGACCTGCGGGAGGTCGAGAACGAGGAGAGGCTGCGGCAGGCGGCCGTGGAGCGCAGAGCCATGGAGGAGGAGCGCAGGAAGTTTGAGGTCGAGAGGAAGCGCGCCGAGGATGCTGCTAGGCGGGAGGCCGCGGCCAGTGGTGGGGCGTCGGGTTCGAGGGGGCCGGCGAGGGGGCCAGCTAGGGGAACGACAAGAGGGACGACGAGAGCTGTCGGCAGTACGAGAGGCACTACGAGGGGTACCAGTGGCGTGACGGGCGTCAGGGGCACCAGAGCATCGACAATGGCGAGAGGCAGCGGTGTTACGGGTGTCAGGGGAACGAGGGGAGGTGTGAGCGCGTATGGTACCAGAAAGGCGGCAGAGAGCACAGAGGAGCCCTCGGCCAGCTTCGCTAGCTCTAGAAGCGCAAGCGGAATTGGAAGGGGGCTCGGCGGCACCAGAGGCAGAGCAAGAGGTGCGAGAGGGACCTAACCAGAAGCATCGCTTTGCATATGGCCATGTGCAGGAGCGAGAAGAACGTTCCTTGGAATTGTCATTTCAAGTACGTGGATATAATATACCCTGTGATATACTCTGCAGAGAGCCACACACTATATACCCAGACATAGACAACGCCATAACGAGACCTAGACACCAAGCGCCATTCTCATGGCTTTGTGACCAACTGGTCTTGCTTCCGTCGGATGTTTACTTCTTCTTAAAGAAGTCGCTCATCTTCTTCATGCCGGCGACATTGACTTTACCCAGGTTCTTCACGCCTCTGCTCGTTCCGGCCTTTTGGCGCTTGTCCTCTTCTTCCTTCCTGCGCTTCTTTTCGGCCCTTTCCGCGAGCTCGTCGTCGTCCAGCACGCGTTTCCGCGAGTAGTCTGCCACAGACCGCGACGCTACAGCGTCTTGTCTGAACTTGGCAACTTGGGCGAGGTACTCATCCAATGCCGCAAAGTCGGCAAGGCCCTTCTTTTCCAGCAGCAGGGCTTTTAGTGAAGATGCTTGCGACGGTGCGATATAACTCGAGAGTATAAACGAAAATGCTACCCGCAATCTCTGTAGTGAGATGATCTCCGAAGAAGCGACTATTGCGGGTTTGAGCTCAAAGGCCTCGGCTGCAGCCACTGTTTCCTCCTCAGCCGCTACCGAGGTCGCAGCCGTGGACGCTTCCGATACTCGGGTCGAGGTAGTGTCTGTGGAGGAGACTGACGACTGGGTCTCCACCGCCTCGGTTTTCGGTGTAGAAGCGCTCGAATCCGTGGCCGGCTCACACTTTCCCGTCGGCGCAGCCTCTCTCTTCACGCTGAGCATGGGTGCCTCGAGGGCCTTGGCGACAAACTTCTCCTCCATACTCGTCGGCAGGCCGTCTTTGCTCACCTGTCTCGCCTTGTCCAGCAGCTTCTGTAGAAGCTTCTCTTCGCTCAGCCTATACATCGACTCGTCGCCGGCGTCCACCGTGTCGCATATGGCGGCCATGCGCGATTCCAGCAGCTGCCGCAAGGTGCCCCATCGCAGGATCTCGGAGAAGTGCGGCGACGACTCCCGCGCCACCGCATCGAAGTGATCGTCGCTCGTCAGGAAGAGTTTCTTCTCCGGCCTAGAGGTCGAGGGTTGTCCGACCAGCGCTGGGAGGACCATGAATAGGGGGTCGATGGGCGTTGCGATGAACAGGTCTGCCCCTTTTGTTACGTATGCGCCAAAGTTGGCGTCGGGGTCTCGGGCAGCCTCTCCTTCTTCCTTGCCCGCCGAGGCCGAGGCCGAGTCCTGGTTCTTGCTGCCATCTTCGATCAGCCAGCTCCGCGGCGTGCTTTGCGGCGCCGCGATCTTGGTAAACTCGTAGATGCCCGTCTCCGGACATGCCAGGTACCGGGTGGGCTTGCCATAGCGTGGGTTCAGCAGAGAGACGACGCGGGCTTCTGGGGTGGCTCTCGTGGGCAAGATGAAGATTTTAGGCGGGTTCGCGGATTCTGGTGGCAGGGTGTATCTCGATTCTGTGGTGGAGGATGGCTGTGATTTTGTGGTAGACTTGGAGGTCCCGGAGGTTGCGCCGCCTCTGGAGCGTGTGCGCGCCATGGTCTTTCTATGGCCAACTGCGGAACAGAAGATAGGTTTACAATTATCCAGAAAGAGGGTTGTTGGTTGTCAATCACGAGATAGTGAAGTAATTGAGGCTACCAAAAAAAAACACCCCCCCAAAAAAAACCAAGTACATACAACCGGTGAATACTCGCTGTCCCATGTAGGCCGCATGAGTATTCAATGCCGAATTGTCTTATACGCAGGACCCCTGTAAACGCGACTCGGAGACGCGTTCCTCTCAAGGAGACTAACGTCGGGTTAGTGGCTTATCTCGCTGTTCTAGGCAGTCCGCATGGAATAATTCAACTTATTGAGAACTGATAACACAACTAATGATTTAGAGCAGATTCTAGTGATGGAAAGGAATTTATAAAACAAGTATATACATTTCCCTTCGTCCCCATCAATTACCGTCTACTCTATCACATCAGCAGGGGGTTACTATCTACCCCAAGGAAAGGTTTGGCTCCGGAGAGCCGAGATAATTCACGCTTTCCACCGTCTCATCTCATTCAGAACGCGTACCCGTGCCTAGACTGCGTAGTTTCACCCGCTGGAAACGAGACGAGACTTAACCACCCCCAATTACCCTAATTACCAACCTTATCATGAGACTTGTTTAACTGATAAGAAAGTCGCTCGCAATCGTTTCCAGGTCGTCTAGGGATTGCGCCCCTCCTCATGTCTAGATCAAACGAACCTGATTAACCATTCTCTTTGGTTTACGAATTGAAGCTGGCTACCCCTGTTGAACCACGTCTATATTGATTGGCCGATATAAGTGCTGCCGGGCCCCTTGCAAGTCGCAAACAAGCAAGCACATTTGATTTGATCCTTTCCTTCGTGAGAGTACGAAAGCGGAAGTAGGTGCGACAACACAACACTCTTCGGCTCCCACCTACGACAGCACGGTAGAAATGGTTTGCTGCTAGCAGGGCAGCAATAGTTGAAAGGCACAATGCCTCAAAGTAAGCCCTCCACTACAACACCTCTCTTGCGATGCTCACCCTGGACAAAGGAATAAGCCCTACCAAACAGGCCCAATGGCCCCCGCGATCACCCCACGATGTTCTGATCGGCACTCCAGGCGGTCGCGAGCGCTTACGTCGCATGGCCGAACGGACTTCTCCATCCCCTTCGCCTCTGAAGAAGTCAAGATCCATATCAGTCCTCAACGTCCGCCATCGGGATGGAGACCATGATGCCGAAGACGGGGAAGATGAGGAAGAAGACGAGGAGACATTACAGCTGAAGCTGCAGGCCATCGAGGCGAAACTCAAGTTGAAGGCTCTCCAGAAGAAACAGAAGAAAGCCGTAGGGGGTTCATCAGACGCCGAGAACGGCTCGACACACAACAACAGACCGGGCTCGACCGTGCCCGACGTCCTGGCTGCCAGCCGAGCCCAATCTCGCGCAGCAATGCTTGCGGAGGGCCCGAGGATACGACCACAATCTCAGACGGAAGTACAAGTCCCCGCGTCACCAGTGCGAAGGGCACAGACAGTATCCGAGCAAAAATCGCCTAGCCGAGTCTTGTTGGGCATCGACAAGGGCCTCAAAGCCAGTGACGTCTCCTTGAAGCGAGCACCAAGTTTGCGCAGACCTACCGAGACTCGCAACGGGCAAACCGGGGGCTATCTACGACGTGCCCGCACACCAGCCCCCGGTAGCCAGGATGCCTCGTCTTCCTTCGAGCAGGACCGACCCATGACCTTCAGCGAGCGACTGGCTGCCGCTAGAACAGAGGAGACAAGTCGAAAGGATAAACAGCAGAGGATACAAAAGGTCAGGAGTAAGACCTTTGAGGTCGGTCAGGACGAAGTGGAAAGATACAAAGAAAGAGCAACCGAGATACCCAATGTGCTCCAAGAACCAGAGACATTTAGCCGTGAGGATGTTGTGGCGGGTAATGGCATACGAAAGCGCAGAGATGGCGGAACACAGGACCCGGAGGCAAACTCGTCAGCAGACTTCGAGTCAGCCTTGCGCAAGAAGAGAGTTGCACCGTCAGAAGTCCCTGAAGATGAAGCAACATCCTTCGAGCCCTACTCCAGCACCCATCTTTCCAAGAGAATACTACCGCATAACCTCCTCACGCGAACATTTAGTACTCGAAAGACTCTGCTCATCAAAGACTTGCTGAGAGATGTCATAGCGCCCGATTTCCAGCTTCCCGAAGTGGAGCAAGACATCGTGGTTTTAGGGATCGTGGCATCCAAGTCCGAACCCAAAACTCACAAGCCTATGCCGGGTACCGAACTACGAGAGAAGAAATCCAAATTCGCCGAAGAGGAGGACCGTGGCAAGTATATGGTTATCACTCTGGTTGATCTCACATGGCAAATCGAATTGTTTCTCTTCAACACTGCCTTCTCTCGATATTGGAAGCTACAACCCGGCACGCTGATCGCGATACTCAACCCCACCGTCATGCCACCCCCTAAGGGCCGCGAAGCAACAAACAAGTTCAGTCTGGTCATCAACAGCGACGGTGACGCCATACTCGAGATAGGCACAGCCAGAGATCTGGGCTACTGCAAATCGGTCAAGAAAGACGGCAACCTCTGTAACTCTTGGGTCAACAAGAAGCGCACCGAATTCTGCGAGTTCCATATGAACCTTGCACTAGAGAAACATCGACTCCTTCGACAAGACGTGAATGCCTTTGGAGGCGGCTTCGGTGCTAACAACAAGAAGCATCTGAGGGAGAAATACAATCGCGGCAAGAAGGATGAAGTGGATCGTAAACATGGTCGGTATGACCGCGATACCCATAGTCACTTCTTTGTGAGCAAGGCCAGTGCGGCGACACTGCTCGATGGCGATCACATGCTACCTGGCCAGGTCGCTGACAGGGTCGAAAGAGGTGAAGCAATACGGAGGCGGCTGGCGAGCCAGGAGAAGGAAAGAGAGATCATGAAGCAGCTCGGCAGTGCGGGCCGAGGTGCGGGCAGAGATTACATGAATCTATCCCGGGCAAAGCTAGGAGCCGATGCGTTAGGTACCATGCCGGGTACTCCGAACGATCTTCCCGGCGACGAACGCGCCAAACCCATGGATGCGAAAAGTCTTGGGATAGGGCAGGGTACAAGCACCAAAATCTCACTCAGTCCCATCAAACGGAAGAGAGAGAATTCAACTGTCAACCACCCCGCATCGTCCATGTTGAGTTCGAACTCGAGATCTTTTGGCTGGGGTGGTGGTTTGCGGGACAAGTTGTCGAAAATGAAAGATGGCGAAAGCCTGAACGACAAGAAAACTGTCGATGCGACACGGAGTATTATAGCAACCAAGAAACTGGACAGCGCAACAGCAGCAGACCAACCGGCCCGTAAGAAGACACGTTTCGTCACCGAAAAGGGCATTCGAGAAGCTGGCAGGGAGAGTCTAGGTACAGAGCTTGGGAAGAGATTTCCCATGATAGGGTTGGATAGTGACGATGAACTGGAGATCCTCATGTGAATCTCATTTGTAATGATAGGGCGACTCGGCTGGTCTGGTGGACTTTCATAGCGCAAGGCGTTGAGGGAATTGCCATAATGCCATATATTAAGATTGGCAGGCGGTCATGGGCCAATGTTTGTTTTTCGATTTGGGGATGCAGCATTTTTATATCACTTAGAATCGAAGAAATATGTCGGTCGACTTATTCATAAATCGTTCCTTTTCACGATGCAAATTAACAATCGTTGAAAAGAAATGCCTGGTTTAAACTGCACTGGCTTTCCGACCTGAGTCTCGATTTGTATCCACATTATGAGACAAATTAAGCATACAACAATTATCTTGTGGTGATAAGTACACGAGCACGCTGCCGGAACTTTATTTCTCGCCCCGAGTTTTGGACTCTGGTTTCAGACAATCAAGCCAGTCAATGTGAGAACTCCAGAGAATCTTTCGCGATATACATAGGATCGATATTAGAGAAATATCAGCTCAAAATCCCAACTTATGAAACATACACAATATATTGTCTCGGCTCACGGTAGCTTCCTGAGATCATGTCTTTGCGCCTGGTACGCGCCTTGCACCCGAGACATTCAATTCAAGGAGAGCCAGTGTTGCTTTATGATATCTGCAGGATGAAATGCAAACAGCATAACTGCGTATTTCGCCCTTGCCATAATCAGCCTATCTGGTTGATACCCACTTGATGTAACTCCATAGATCTACCTTGGCGACCTTCCATACTGGGCTATAAGCGTGATCGATGGCGACGATACTGCCTAATACAACCATGCAATGCTGTGCTTACACATTGCAGTAGCGCAGTGATCGCCGCATCAAGTTCGTTTGTTTGGTTGCGTCAATTGGACTGCCCCTCTCACATGCAGTTCACTTCCGTGAGCTTCTATACGAATTCCGAATAATTGTTCCCGGACACTTAATACTCAACGCCACAACACACCAATTCGAGCTCAGGAATTAACTTCACTGAGACGCAAAGCTTTCATCGCCCAGCATGAAGGCATTTTTGTTCGCGATCAGCTCGTTAGCACCTTTGCTGGCTAGTACGGTCGGTGCTAGACACATCAAGAAGCTTCCTACCAGTCCTCACGTCGTTGACAGAAGCATTGAGGACTTGCCGTTCATCGCCCACGTTGATGCTCGACAGGAAGGCAATGGTCGTCCGACTTCTTACGTCGCGCAGTATTTCAACCAGAAGATTGACCACTTCCCAACCAGTGATCGATACCTCCCTCACACCAATGACACTTTCAAGCAGACGTACTATGTTGACGACAGCTACTACAAGCCTGGTTGGTTTTTCGACGGGCCAAAAAATGAAGTGAGAAAAACGTGAGACTAACAAGAGATCTAGGCGGACCCGTCTTCTTGTACATTGGTGGAGAAACCAGTGGCCGTAGTCGGTGGTCTAATATGCAGACTGGCATCATCCAGATTCTGATGGAAGCATTCGACGGTCTTGGTGTTATCCTCGAGAATCGCTACTACGGAACCAGCTACCCTTATAACACCTCGACCACGGATGAGTTGGCCTACTTGACCAACGAGCAGACAATTGCCGACTTCGCCAATTTTGCTCAGAATGCCAATCTCCTCGGCATCGACGAGGACCTTACAGCACCAAACACTCCCTGGATCCTTTACGGAGGCAGTCTTGCAGGTGCCGAGACAGCCTTTGCCGTCAAGCAGCACGGTGATGTCCTGTATGGTGGAATTGCTTCGAGTGCTCCCATTTGGCTCTCTGTCGGCTACTCCAATTGGTACACTCCGATACAAAAATATGCGCCTCAGGATTGCGTAACTCGCATCAACCACATCATTGACAATTTTGATGCACTCGTGGATGCTGGCAACCGTCCTGCCGTCGAGAAGTTCAAGTCCCTCTTTGGTTTCGAATCCCTCACCGATGACCGCGACTTCGCCACGGCGATCGCCAACCCAATCGGTAACCCTGGGTTCTACGAAGCAGCAACCTGGCAGGAGCTGAACTGGAACCCAGCGTACGGTTCCAACGACTTTTTCGAGTTCTGCGGCAACGTGACTAACCTGGACGCGCCCGAGAATATCACGCAGGTCGACTACACCTTCGCCAACTACACAGGCGGCCTACCCTGGGACGGCCTAGGTGGCTATGCCGACTACATCAAGAAGTACCTCATCCCCAACTGCGCGGGCGGTGACCTCAACAGCAACGACTGCTGGGGCACGCAGAACGCGAGCTGGTGGGCGGACACGTCGAACTCGGGCACGCGCTCCTACCTGTACACGTCGTGCGTGGAGCAGGGGGCCTACATCGACGCGCCGGCCAGTGGCCCGGCGCTGCTCTCGCGCGTCGTCGACACCGCGTACGAGCAGCAGTGGTGCGAGTGGGCCTTCCCGGCGGGCTCGCACAACGCGATCCCGGCGTCCGGCCCCGACGTCGCCGCCTACAACGCCTTCGGCGGCTTCGACTTCCGGGCGGACCGCCTCGCCTTCATCGACGGCGACCAGGACGTCTGGAACGACCTGTGCTTCCACTCGGACCTGGCGGCGTGGCCCCGGCCCGAGAGCACCGACCTCCACCCGCAGTACCTGATCACGGGCGCAGGACACCACTGGGATAGCTACGGCGTCCTGGACGTGGAGGCCGAGCCGCAGTTCATCCGCGAGGCCCACAAGTGGGAGATCCGCACAGTCAGGAAGTGGTTGGACGGCTTTGCAGACTGGAGGAGTGCTTCGGTGCCAGGTCGCGCTTACGGTGGCGGCAGCGCCTGAAGCATGAAAATGGCTTAGACAGATGCAAGGATTCCGAGCGAATCATGATATACTTGAGAAAATACAGGTGTGCTGTAGACCCCTATCCTAAAGTCTACCTAAAAAAGGTAATATAGATCGAAGATTGAGACAAGTTGGCCTTATTGTGAAAGGTAAATCAGCCAGTATTGGCGGTGTAATCGATGACAGGCAGTAGTCGTAAGGTTATGTCAAACGAGCTACATTTTCGGTCAACAGTGGTAAATCAAGGATTTGGTTTGGGAGTGCCGAATCACGTCTTCAGCGGCAGGTAAGCAAGATCAATGATCTGCTCGCCTATTCGTGTCTGTCGACATAATCGACCTCTGACAAAGCTGCGGTGACGTTTCAGCACAAAGAAAAGATAAAAAGAAGAAAAGAAATAGTACACTCAGAGACGTGATGTTTCAAGGACCAGTTTCTCACATAAAGGATTGCCATTCATAAAATTCTCTTCCCGCCTCACCGGCCCTACAAGAAATCAGCCCCTGAAACCATCGGTTCAAGTAACACCTGGGTATTCGAGAATGCTCTCAGTACAATGACTCATGGGTTCGAGAAAACATTAAAAATTAAATGCTGCACTAGCCGCGAATCGAACGCGGGGCCCATCGATGGCAACGATGGATTTTACCACTAAACCACTAGTGCTGTGATGTCTCGAGTGAGGTGCGAGATAAAAGAGTTGTGTCTAATCGCAGACTATATTAGATGGACGAGACTCCGCAGTTGTCAAATTCGTCTTGTGTCTATCTGGGTGGGCGACGGGATGCTTGGTGGAGTTCGGCACTAGAGGTAGGTATAGTGTTAGATTCCCTAAGTAGTTCTGTAAAGTTTTGTTCAGTTGAGGCTAGAGTTACAAAAGAGTTGCCAAAGCGAACGCAAGAAGTATGCAGTCGGAACAGGCTATGTCGTGTAGCTGGGCTGTCATCCGTGACAACTTCTACGGCAGATGCTGGTCTGAAGCCTCGCACTACTCTGCTGCTTGCTATCTATTCTAGTACGATTGCCAACAGTACGACTAGGCTAGAAAATCAGTGTCGAGCCGTATAAGCCAGATCATTATGCTTGATGAAGTCATAGGTTGACAGGATGTTGGTACAGGCGCATTAAATTGAACGGTCGCCACCAGTGTGCGATTTTTTGTTCCAGCCAATTGGATGATCTCTACGGAATACTCGAATGCTAATTCTCAACTCGTATCCTATACAGAATGGGTCTAGATCAGTTACTCGCACTTGGGATCTGCTAGATGAGCGGATTGCCCAGCAGAGCAATACTCTTTTGAGAGTCCAGCCCATCGCAGTCAATGTCCATATCCATGTCTGCTCGCTTGTCATTCGTAACTTGTACGTAGACGGGTTTTAATATGTTTTTGCGATCAGCACAGTAGGAAATCGCTGTGTAGAAATCAAAATGCCAGTGAGCAGCGTTGGTAGTGTTTGGGAGTACACATCCAGGTGTCACAACAGGAAACTCGCTGTTCTTATTTTCTTTTCCGCCAGCGCTATGAAAGCCCGTACACAGCTTGTTGGCGCATGTTTTACTTGAGCTAATTAATTATGAGAGCTCTTGATATTATTCAAGATGCTATATGATCGTGCTGACGCCGACACACACGGCAACAAGACTACAAGGCTAACGAATAAAACATGTTGTAACGTCTTGCTTGAAGCACCAGATTTTTATACACGAATGGAGATGATACATCAGTGATTTTATTAAAATTCCGGAAGCCAACCACTTGTCTCTTATTCGTGTAGCTCTCGGCTCGTTAACCCGAATGTACATACGAAAAACCAACTGAGATATCAGTTCGTTCTTCTCGGATTGTTAAGATTGGCTGCACGCGTTGTTTGCACGACCAATCTGTCAGAGTCCAGTGAGTACACGGTAAAAGCAAGAAAGTCTCAGAACCGTTATGGTGCATCACAATCTGGTGAGTAAAAATTCCCCGATTGGTGAATCTCTTAGCGACATCTTAAGTAGCCATCTCGCTTCCACCGGAAGTACTAGTAATAACGCTAGTAATATTGACTCCCTCTCTGTGGCTGTGCTATGACGGTTTGCGACCGAGTATAACATAAGACTATCGGTATTGATGGATGTTTGTGTTCGGAAATTAAGGGATATCATTCAGCTAGTCTGATACTTGGCTACAAAGTGTTAGCTTACTATAAATGTTTAAAGGAACAAGCAAGACGTACGCGCTTACTGCTTCTAATACATAGGATTCTTGGCGATCATTGTCAGTCCGACTTCTCGAGCAAGGACAAACATACTGACAATCTTGTCCTCGTTGTTAGTCATCATGAGGTGAGATTGGCGATCTGTGTCTACTAATATGCTGATAGTCGGGCACCTAGGCTCAGCAAATTATACATGACTCGGAGAAGATGCACAATGAGCTCATCCGCAATGTGAGCGATGACCGTGTTACAACCCCGTCAGATCCAAAGCCAGGAGATACTGTCTCCATACAGTTACTGCATTGGTTATAGCTTACTGATAGCACAGCCGCCAGCCGCCGATCACGACCGAGAGTATAGATAGGGTTCAGGACGCAGATATTGAGGAAGGACTCTCGGTCCTCTTCCCAGTTGTAATTCCAGAGAACTACTAAAGAAAAATAACAATGTATTTTACATATTAAGCCAGAACGACGAAACTGCTGCTCACACGAGAGCCGTTCTCGAGACCACCTCACCATTTCAACTCACTTTGTTTGCCACCCTGGATAAACAGTGCTACAGATCTAAGCATGCACCTCATCCGACCCATTTGTAACCGGCGGAGTAGCAAATGGCACAGCGTTCGTCTCTTTGCCGCCGTATAGCTTGCTCGAGCCAACCTTCGTCCAAGGGGCAAAGGCATTGTCAACACCATTAAGAGCAGGGCGCAGATCAGGGAAGTGACGAGTCAGCACATCTATCATGGAGTTGTTCTGCACCCAGTTGAGTCCCTCCTGCGTGTAAGTCTCCGTGTTCCATTGGCCCGCAATGAACCTGTCGCTTTTCAGCCGTCGGCTGGCCATGAGGATGAAGACGCGGAATGCTGTGTCGCTGAAGCCAAAGCCTTTGGGCAATGGTTCACAGAGACTGCCAACAAGCAGGTCAACCAGCTCGATCTTGCCGTCATATACTGCGCTGACCTCGTCGGCGAGCTTTTGGTCGCCGCCAGTGAGGTCGAGAAAGTTCTTGGCGGGTGGCATGTGAAAGAGACGGCGGAACTCGTTGTAACGTGGCACACCCCGCTCACGGTCTCGGAGGATGTCTACGGTACCCATATCCAAGTGCCTACCATCAGGTAGATGAAGGTCTCGGAGGAACTCTGGGGTGTTGTGATGGGTGATTGCACCAGGATAGTTTATGCCAAAAGAATAAAATGCGTCCGCAAAGCTCAAACCATTCTTTTCGAAGGGAGAACGTGCATCTTCGAAAGCAATACTCTTGATGGTCTTCGTGGTATTGTGTTCGCCGGTCTGCACCTTGAAGAAAGCGACGTCATCGGGGATGAGAGGATGTAATCGATAGACCGAGACAAACTCCTCGGTGAGAGAGTATGGTGCGCCATCTTGTTCTACGCCTGAGCCTGGAATGCCGCTGATGGCCTCGCTAGTCTTTGAGATTCGCCCTGCAATCTTCCAAAGCTTTTCACCAGCAACTCCCCACCAGTTCGCAGCCATACCGATTTGTAAAGCTGGGTGCTTGAGTATAGCAGGTGTCCACTCTACAGTATGAATCTTGGCCATTAGAGCACAGTTGATCAACCTTGCTGTGTCAAAGAGCTGGTCGCTTGTCCATGTCGGATGCGTAAGCCTCAGCTGGTTGCAGATAGAGTTGTGTTCGAGGGCGAACAAGGTGTGGAGCAATTCTAAGCCGAGCCACCAGTTCTCATTAAAACCGGTCAATGGAATGTCATCTGCGCCACGGGGCAGGAAGATGGCACCGCCCTTCTCGAGGTCAACCTTCATCTTACCATCTTCACAGTCCGCGCGTAATCTTCGTGTCGCCTCTTCTGATGAGCCATATATTTGAGACCCGTCCCACCAATGTGTATTTTCGTTGAGGTAGCCGGGTGAAGTTTTGTCTTGTTCGTTCTGTACCTCATCGGCCTCTGTTCGATCGATCTTCATTCCATTGTCGTCCGACCACTTATCGTCCTCTGCAAGCGGCACTTCCCAGGTCTTCTTGCTTCGAAAGTGTTGCGCCCAGTCATGGACTTGGAACTGGATCCAAGCGGCAGCCAGGAGATTGACGATAGTGGCAGGTTTAAATGTACCATTTTCACGTGCCAAGAGCGTCTCGCTAATCACACGTGGGTTTGGCGTCATCAGCTGCTGCTCCGTCGGCGCAGTCGTGTGTTGACGTGGAACATTACGACCAAAGCGCATACACCGGCCTCCCATCTTCGGGTGTTCGAGGTCATTGAATTGGCCATCAGAATTGCGCACCGAGATATACTTCGTCTCAGGCATTTCAGGTGCCGAAGCTGTTCCTTGGTCACTGGGGTTGTCATAAGTGTCGTAGAGGTTCTTATCGCGGAGTTCATAACGAAGTGCCAGAATGTTGATCACACCGAACCAGGTCGGTAGCTTATGCCATGGCACGAATAAGTTAACCAATTTGAACGTCCATATTAAAAGACGCTGTCCAAATTTGAGAGCCATTCTGCGAAGACCAAACAAAATTTATATGATAATAGCAATCCTCAAACACGGATAGAATCGATAGCACGAAAGATGTGACTGCTTTTGATGGAAACTGCACCAGGCTGGCGATTCGGCCATCTGTTATAGCCTTATATAGTAGCCGGAGGTCTCATCATCCATGTCACATCCGACGGCGCAGGCGCGACCAACTGACATTTCGGTGACTCCTTCTATGCAACTCAGCCCCGTCTCAAGTAAGCAAGCCCATTTGGCCGCTCAGAGAATAGGCTGGATGCCAAGATGTTGCCCGTGCCTCATCGGCTCGCATGAGCACCAGTAAAGTCTCACACAAAAGACGCGGCCCGCATTCATTCTGTATTTTCCCGCCAGGGTGTGTCAGCTCATCTACCAATAGAGATTAGACGCTCATAGGGCTGACAGGTTCAAGCCAAGGGCCAAGGGCCAGGGTGCTGTCAGCCAGCCATGGCAGACCCCTGTCAAGCCGGGAGGTGCAAAAGCACCCGACGACTCAGAGAAGATGCATTCGACAACGGTCAGAGCCTTGCTGCGCCATTTGCACTATTGCAATTGGAGGTAACATCACACCATTCGCATGTGAAAGCTGCTCTCCCCACAGGAACTCGACGAGACAGGCGGCCGACGAAGTGTACGCATTCAAAATGGAAGCGCTTGCATCGTAATCCAATATCCAGTGGTGCCTACTTGAGCTTGTAGTCCTGTGACGTCACCAATCATTCAAAACATCTGGTCTAGGAGCTTTGTGGGAGAGAAAGATTCAACCTCTATTTTGTCGCAGTTAGACTAACCTACGGTTAGATGAGTTGATCTTGCTTAGGTTAGATATGTGAGGGCAGCATTGGTAGCATATCTTAAGCGCTAAACACCCCCTTGCAACGTGAGTTGCCTGGTGACTGCGATGGTTACATCCAGGATGAAAGATAGCGGCAGATCTCATTCTTATGCCAAGTCCCAATTATGATGTTATCCTATGCTCCCTATGCAATGGACTTAATAAGCATCCCAAGGGACTCATCAGGCTTAACTGTCTCACAGTATGGCTGTCATTGTTCCAAGCTTTTGCGCGCGCGATGGATTTGCGTCGGCAAGCTCCGGCGGTGACATGCAGTGAAAGCTCCAGGGCGCTAAGTTGGAATCTTTCACAGCGTCGCAAAATGCCCAATAATACATCAGTATGCTGACATTACAGAACATAATCTTTCCCCATTGAATAATGCTTCGCGATCCGAGCACTCGGCAGACGGGTCAAGATCCGTCTCCTCGTGGATCCCTTTCAAAGGGAGTCCGGACTTCCCAACGACGTTCGTTGGCTTGCCAAGGTATACCCAGCGTGGAATTCGCCTATTGTCACCCAATCTGACCTTGGTGTAGAATGTACAAAACGTAAGGTCAAGTGCGATAAAGAGCTTCCATGTTCGCGCTGCAAGAGACTAGGTATCTCATGCTCACGAGAGACAGTTCGTCTCAAACGTAGCCTTCAGCATGAAGATCAAATCGAATTTCTTCGCAGCATCACGGTGGATCTCGAGGCCGTCGATGTTCGTGACACTTTGCAGCCGACTATTGATAAATTAAAGCGGCGTATTCAGCAATTGCAATTTGGTACAGCAAACAGCGGCTTTGAAGGCCATACAGATCGTCGATATTCTGACGAGCACGACTTCCAAGAGCCACTCCAAAACCAATCGGATAGTTCTCAAGTCACAGCGAAAGACGCCGATCCTGGCCTACTTACAACTCTCGAGCATTTAGCATGGGGCAGAGTCTCGGGCAACTGTTTCCCCCACAAGAACTGTCGATGTGAGCACCGAAGCCATGATGTGCCACCTTTGGACACAGGTCTTGCCTACAATCTCCTGTCATTGCCCAACTCGGATCATGCCAGAAAACTCGTAGACTTCCATCTACAATATCTTGCGTGGCATCACAACTGCCTCCACGGACCGACATTTCGGGACGAATGTGACGGGTTCTGGCGAACAGGAAGACCTCCTCATCCATTATGGCTTGCCCTGTACTGCTCTGTAATCAGTGCCACGGTATTTGCAGTACAAAACAGCGAGAAGTCTAAGAGTATCGTTAGCATGGAACGCAATTTGCCACAAGCCCATGAATTGTTCTCTGATAGTAAGCAATTTTCGGCATCAATTTCTACCCCTTTTAGCATGTTTACAGGGCTTGTAATGCCTATTAGATGCACTTGATCTCTTTGTGACTGTTTCATATCGCGCCTAAAGACCCCTCAACCGATCCAGAAGAAGAAAAAGAACAACTACTGACTCCGAATGCTCTAGTGATTACGGCTTTGTATCGCTTCCATTTTCTAAAAGATCTATCAATATATACCCTGCAGGCTATTACTATCTCCACTGAGGTAGCACACAATCTTGGACAGAGTCAGCTCAACGCCACTCTATTCAATGCGGGCGTTCGGATCGCTGAGTGTTTAGGATTACATCGAATCCAAGATTCTGAGACTGGAGACTGGGAAGAAAAGGTACAAAGAGAGGTCGGGAAGCGTATATGGTGTCAAATGACCATTCAGGATCATTTTGCCATTCCTTTCACCGAGTCTTACGCCATATCCCCTGGCCATGTGTCAACTACAGTTCCGTCGAACAGTGACGATCATGATTTACTAAGTCATCCGGAGCATGTGCCGACCGTTAGCAGTTATGTGCGCGTTCTATCTAAGATGGCGGCGTTGATGCCACAAATGCGGGATGGTTTGGGCCCTGTGCAAAATCAAAAGTCTCTCCAAGAACAATATATGCACATTCTGAGCATAGACAAACGCATGCGAGACACCGTCCGGGCATTTCCACAATACTTTTTGAGACAAGATCCACGTCAAGAAGCCCTCATTCCGTGGCTTCGTGTGGCTAGGCGCAGTCTTGCCATAACTGCATCAGAGAAGATTATAATGATCCACAGGCCATTTCTTTTGAGATCATTCCGGGTACCGTTATATGACTTTACTCGGAGGACTTGTACGGCGGCCGCAATGACGATACTTCGAGAACATGAGTTGCTTATTCAGGATGACGAACTCTCAATTTGGACACATACGGCATTTTGCATTACTGCGGCAGTAATCTTGTGCTTCGAAATTTACCACACATCCAACGATGTAGCCGTGGTAGAAGGATATAAATCATTAGTGGAAGCAACACGAGACAGACTCGTGTCTCGAGATAGTGATCTTTTAGCTCAACGTGGTGTCGCATTGATCGAAGCATTACTCGAACAACGACAGACGCATCCCACATCAACTGATGGTGTAGTCGTGGATTTTGACTACGTGGCTGCGGCGTTATACCCGGTCACTACTACATCGCCCACACAGCCGCCAATATCTGCAGATGACACCTCCGGTGTCGAGAACTTCACAATGGAGGAGTCTCATCTGGATCGCAATTACGCGGAAGCCGGATTCGACTCTTGGTTCAATGATATGTTTATGACCGATATGTCCTACACATAGTAGGACAATCGCTTTGAGTGTATGAATGATCCTGTGCTTTGGCATCCGGACGCGTGATAACGAGATTTCACATTACTATATCGGCCCCGATGTATGATCTGGTGGCCCAACATCCGCAATTAGGAGTTAGCTGTCCTCCGAAAGGCGTGGGTGGGGAAGCAGACGCTAGTATATCGACGGCTTCGGCTTCGGCAGGATAGCCTTTTGTGGCTCCCTTATAAGAGCAAGAGACGCGGAAAGGAAGTAATCAACTTGGCCGGCTTAGTGTTCTTCAATCAACGCGAAGTTGTAAGACAATGAGTCAAACAGCAATTGAGCTTGAGCGCTTTGGCTCAAACGCAAGAACGACACCGGATACACAACCGGGGCAACAGGAAAATGGAAATGCCCAAAGCTCTCCGCAGGAATTCTCACTGCCCCCCGTCGACTCAGGGAAGGATGCTTGGCTTTTTCTGGCGGCGTGCTGGGCAGTTGAGGCATTAGTATGGGGTGAGTCCGTAGAAACATTGTACTAACTGGCTTATTGACTGACACATAATGTTAGGTTTCGGCTTTTCGTTTGGAATTTTCCAGGACTACTACAGTAACCATGAGCCGTTCATAGGAGAAGGCAATATCGCAGTTATTGGTACATCTACACTAGTGAGACCTCTTCTAATCGTCTCTCCATGAAAACCAAAAGTCGTGCTTATCAAATCAGGGAACTATGTATATCGGAACACCCATTGTGATAACATTTTGTCGACTATATGCTCGTCGAGCTCGCTGGTTCACTCAGGCCGGGCTTTTTATGGCCTCGTTGGTGATCGCGCTGAGTTCTTTCTGTACCACGGTGCCGCAGCTCATTGCCACTCAAGGTATTCTTTTTGGCATAGGCGGCTGCTTTGCATATACGCCTTGCGTGTTGTATATTGACGAATGGTTTGTGAAGCGCAAGGGAATGGCCTACGGAATCATGTGGAGTGCTGCAGGGTTTGGAGGCGTTGTTCTACCACTTCTTTTTGAAGTGTTATTGAACAAATATGGCTTTCGAACGACAATGCGCATCTGGGCTTGCATTCTATTTGGTGCCTCGTTTCCTCTCGCCTTCTTCGTCAAACCTCGACTTCCTTACTCGGCCGCAACGCATACGAGACCCTTTAACATGCGCTGCGTACTAACGAGGTTCTTCGCGCTGCACCAGATCGCCAACACAATCCAAGCGACCGGCTACTTCCTGCCCAGCATTTACCTCCCTTCGTATGCTCGAAGGGAGTTCGGCGCCTCGACTTTCTCTTCTGCACTTACCGTCTTACTAGTCAACATAGCGTCGACTATCGGATGTGTAATCATGGGTTCAATGACCGACAAATTGCACACCACCACCTGCATCATTATTTCGGCCGTCGGCGTTGCGCTTAGTGTATTTCTCATATGGGGTTTGTCCTCGTCATTGCCCGTTCTTTACCTATTCTGTGTCATGTACGGCCTTTTTGGAGGCTGTTGGACGGCAATCTGGCCAGGTATAATGCGAGAGATAAGCCGCAAAGGTGAACTTAGTGGTCAGTATGTTGATTCCACAATGGTTTTTGGCTGGCTTTGCGTCGGACGGGGCATAGGGAACGTCATATCGGGTCCTCTTAGTGGCTCATTGTTAAGCGCTGGTAGCGCTTGGGCTGGACATGTGAGTGCCGGATTTGGAAGTGGTTATGGCGGCTTGATCGTTTATACTGGTATGACGGCCTTGGTTGGCGGAAGCAGCTTCATCTGGAAACGTCTGGGTTTCCTTTCATAATAACTCTGGAATGGGCTTTCAGTAGGGTGGCATGCGTACTCGTCGTGGTCCACTAGAAACGGACGGTGCCAACGATGGAGCTTGGGGCAGAACAGCTGCTAGATGTAGTAAATCAACAAAGCCAAGTAATCATGCCGAGACCATGCTCAAAATGAAACCGAAGTGACAGTCTTGCAGTTGACACCATGCAATTCTCACTCCTGGGAACCAGGTCGTGTTCGTCTCGCAAAAGCACGAAATATCACGTTCGATGAACCGGAATAGTGAGCCTGTCTCTCTGGATGAGTCTATATTTGTACTCGGACCAAAGCTGTACATTTATCACCCCCTCGAAAGGTATCACGAGGCGCCACGACCATCAACTACGGAATGCAGTGCACATATCATTTGGCATGAAATATTTTTATTATAATAATGCCATGTGGGCAGAGGGAATCAAAGTGGTTTCTACACGGGAAAAATAGTCGCAATGGCAATAACAGACGGAAGACGTGGTGCAAAGCCGAGGACGATTCAAGTAAACTTGAGCTGGGGGATTTACTACTCATTAAGGTCTAGATATTTTGCAATCAACGAACGTAACCGGGGACGCCACATGCCCACGGCTCAAAACTAGAGTTTGAAATATTACTTGAAGGAGTAGTCTGATGAAGTGCTGCCATCTAATGATTAGATAACTGGTTTGATGGAATCTCAAATGCTACAGTGTTCCGATGAACAGCTTCCAAGCGGCACCGAGGGGATGTTCTAATTGTGTGGAAACCGGAATGAAAGTTTCCATGAAACAACCGCTCCCAAATTGTGGATTAATACGATGAGGTGACAGAGCAATTCCAACTTGTCTTCCAAATAAACCCTCATCTCTATTTTCGTGCACATGTCGTTTTCAAATGTCTGTGCGGTGCGTCGATCACCAACAGGCACTTGGCGGAACGTGGGGATGTTTGACGCTGAAGTGGTCCACGTTTGATCTCCGGTTTGAGAAAGCCTGCCACCCCAACATCTGGGAAGCGCGATCTCACAGAACCTCAGCATGTTATGCTTAAAAAAGATTTGCGCGTTGCTTGGCGTCTTAACAGTGACGCTCCAGATTGGTCTGAAGCATGTTCATTCCATTTTTCGCAACCTGGTTCCACTTCCCAACGTTGTCTGTATGATCTACTTCAGAGGAAATCTTATCACACATCTTCCGTGTTTCGAGAACGCAGATGGAAGGCTATGATTGGCTGTTTTGACGAGGAAGGTAAATCTCTAGGTAGTGGTTGCTGATCACAGGCTGCAGAAATTATAGATCGTTTCTTGACCCTGGAGCTGGGAATGGAGGCTGAGGCGAGGTCGTGGCCATTCGTGCTGTAAAACTCATGGTGCCGGGCTTGACGTAGCTTCGAACATGGCAACGCTGATGGTGTGGGATGTGAATTCATGGCTCTTTCTGATCAACAGGGGAATTCCTTGAATGAGTTGAGGCTTAGACTTTGTCGGACGACCATAAATACTATATCTTCCCAGATGCCGTCCTAACCGACCTCTCTTCTCTACAATCCAAGTCTGCCCTGTCCACTATACTTTCTTCTTTCAAGTTCTTATACCTAGAGGTCAGTTGTAGAATGAGGTGCTCCTACTAGTCGGTTACTAACATCACTTTACAGCTGTGCTCTTGTTGTCTTCTTCACACCGTCTTTCAGCATTCTTTTCTCTTTTATTCCATCTGTGCCAATTCTTCCAACTGTTTTAATAACGTTCAGTCGCCATTATGAAGAACATCGGAACAATGTTGATGCTGCTGGCAGCTTCTGCTAGTCACGTCGTTTCTCTTCCGGCTCAGCATAACGGAGATGTTGCTGCACGTACAGCGCAGGAGCCTCGTAAGAAACCTCCAAAGTATGCAGATCTTTGCGCAAGACTAACACACTTTGTAAGACTTTGTGGCAAGATCCGCTCCAGATCATGCTGCCAATCCGGACATGGCCCGTCGCTTGATGGCCCGCTCCTTCCCTCGACCTCTTTCCCCTCGAAAGAAGAACAAGGACAACGCAGACGACAATGCAGCCGGCAATGCGGACGCTGCTGGTGATGCTGCTGCCGGGGATGCTGCCGCTGCTGCCGGTGGTGATGCCGCTGCTGGCAATGCAACAGCAGTTGATGCAGGTGATGCCGCAGCAGCGACAAATGGAACAGCGACTGCTGATGACAAGGCAGCAAAGAGTGAGTCCTACCCTTCGGGCTGACTATCCCATTCTTCTACCAAACATGTACTGACATCGAATACAGAGGCTGCTAAGGCGGCTGCTAAGGCTGCTAAGGCTGCCGAAGCTGGTAAGTGACTTTAAACACACTGTATGCAATGGTATGCTGATCTAATTGGTCTTTAGGGCAAGCAGCTACTGGTGATGCGGCCGCTGCGACAAATGCGACGGGAGACGCTGCAGCTGACGCGAAGGCCCAGAAAAAGGCTGATAAGGCTGCAGCCAAAGCAGCAAAGCAAGCAGCTGCGGATGCGGCAGCCACTAATGGTATGCGTTTTTCTTCATTCTTTCGGTCTGGGAAGGTCGCTAACAGTAAACAGGCACAGCCGCAGACGCTGGGAATGCAAATGATGCTGCTGCTAGTGATGCAAAGGACGCTGCCGCCAGTGATGCAAAGGACGCCGCCGCCGCCGCCGATGGTTCTGCTGCTGTAAGTGTTGTTGGCATCTCCCGTTCCTCACGATATCTTTGTGAGTGGCCACAGAATATAATTACTGACGTCGGCCTAGGCAAGCGCTGATCCCCTTTCATCGCTGCTCGGTTCTCTCACCGGCGCCACGGGCGGGAATGCCGATCTTGGTAGCATCCTGTCCAACATCGGCCTCAGGAGACGCAAGCAGACCTAAGGTCCTTGGTATTCAGCTTCGTCCATCGATTAGTTTTGAATACTGATTAAAGGCATAAGACTCGCGGTGCGCAAGACGTAGAAGCCGTGGGTTGGATAGTTGTACGCTCACTGAGGGTAAGTAATCAAGCAGGAATATGGGCTCCGCCTATTTGGAATCACATGAAGCGAGGACAGGGCAGGATCTCTGGCATCTGTGACTTTATGTACCAATGCTGTTGGTACCGGCGTCTAGCTAGACTAGAGCTGTTTTTGGAGCGTGCTACTCGGGCTCACTTGGAACTGGATTTACCTTCGCTCGAGCATTGATGGGAGCTGCATCCCCAAAGGGCAGGCAGATACCTTGACATAGCAAAATATGACAGGCAGTAGAGGTCATGGACAGGGGTCAGTAGAGCTCGGTAGCAAGAGTGCAACCTCTCATATATGACGAAATAAACGCTCATGATACTTCATACCCAGTCAAAGCTTTCTCTGTTTCCGCGCCGGGGCCAATGCAATGGCATGTCCCGGAAAAGTGCATCGACATGACATGCCATGCCACTTTCCGACTCCGGCCACAGGACACGTACTTTGGGGGTCTCGTGAAGTTGCAGTTGAAACGAGAACCATTCGATGTAACGAATGATACATTCGAGCCTACGGGGCCATTACAGTGGGCGAGAGTGGGAGAGAAGTGGTGCAAGAGTGCGGAATTTAGAGCCTGCAAGCGCTAGAGGTTGCGCAACTGGCCGGCGCATTTCACACTGCCAGTGCCACATGCTGCAGTACAAACCGCAGTTCGCAACTAGACTAGACTAACTGAATTATGTATGTCTCCTAACTTACGGAGTATGTGCAAGTAATCGCCTCGTTCTCATTGGCTGTCCTTGGGCCGAACATGTGGAAAAGTATCCACGCTTACAAGCGGTCCACTCTTTAACTTAAGATTTTGGTGGGCGCAAAGGAAAATCATCCCGAGCGCGGCAAACAAAAAGCACCTCGGGCTCTACCGAGGTCGCACTCAGCACTCAGCACTCGAGGAATTTTGATGTCATTGATCATATGCCTGTATGCTACCGGGTTATTAGACTGGCCTGACTGTCCGCTTCGCCGCCCACGCTAGCAACTGCTCTCTGAATATCCTCATGGCGGTTTGGCGCGGTGATTCTACGAACTGAACTGTAACAAAGACACTCCGCGAAGCCAGCAGTGGCGCAATCTTGCCTGTTCCCCGTGCGACGTACCATCGAGCCAGCAAGCTGTGTATCCTAGCCATGTCGACTTCCGCCCCTCTTCAGAGATGTGTGCGCCGCAGCGCAGTGTCGGCCAGGTCAGGCTTGACCGGACGCCTATACAGGGCCTCGAGGTCCTCAATCGCAGTATCGCAAGAATGGAGCAGACATAAGGCTTTGACTGCGACAACTGGTCTCCGCCATGTAACTATCGCCCGGCCCTTTAGCACATCTCGGCCATTTCGTATGGCAGATGCCGATGACAGCTTCGATCCGAAATCGGTTGACCGTGAAAGTGACGAGGTCGATGTCTGTATAGTTGGCGGTGGTAAGTAACGTCGACCCCTATACTCAGCCATTCTTCGCTGTGTGCTCTATTTGCTGATTCTTTGCATTCACCTTCAACAGGGCCCGCCGGACTGAGCGCAGCGATTCGCCTCAAGCAACTAGCGAACGAAGCAGGCAACGAAGACTTCAGGGTACTCTTATTAGAAAAGGCCGGAGAGCTAGGTGCACACATCCTCTCTGGAGCTGTCATCCAGCCTTCTGGTATTCAAGAGCTACTTCCAGACTGGCTCGATGAAGATAACCCGAACCGCTTCGAACATGCAACACCTGCTGGAGGCGACAAGATGCGTTTCCTGACCAAAGGAAGCGCCATTCCTCTACCCACGCCGCCTCAGATGCATAACGACGGCAACTACATTCTCAGCTTGAACCAATTCACTGCATGGTTGGGTGAGAGGGCTGAAGAGGTCGGTGTCGAGGTCTACCCTGGCTTTGCTGCATCCGAAGTCTTGTACGCATCAGATGGTGCAGTCAAGGGCGTAGCAACCAACGATCTCGGCATTGGGAGGGACGGGAAGCCAAAAGACGGCTTCGAAAGAGGCATGGAGTTCCATGCTAGAGTGACCATGTTTGCCGAGGGTTGCCACGGCAGTCTGACTAAGCAAGTCATCAACAAGTTCGATCTCAGGAGGGACAGCCAACACCAAACGTACGCCCTGGGTGTCAAGGAGGTTTGGGAGATTGAACCTGAAAAGTTCAAGAAGGGTGAGATCAGCCATTCTATGGGCTACCCACTTCCTGCAGACACGTATGGAGGCGGTTGGATGTATCACTTTGGTGACAACCTCGTGAGCATTGGTCTCGTTGTTGCTCTGGACTACTCCAACCCTTGGCTTTCGCCATATGGTGAATTCCAAAAGATGAAGCAGCATCCCATGTACAAGAGTGTACTCGAAGGCGGCAAATGCATCTCTTACGGAGCCAGAGCATTGACAGAGGGCGGCTTACAATCCATACCGAAAGTTGCCTTCCCTGGTGGCGCTTTGATAGGAGACTCTGCTGGCTTCGTTAACGTCCCCAAAGTCAAGGGTACGCATAACGCCATGAAGTCTGGCATGCTGGCAGCCGAGGCTGCATGGGGTGCTCTGAAGGACGGCGACTCTAGCACGGTCTTCCTCTTCGACTACGAGGATTCACTGCGCAAGTCCAGTATTTGGAAAGAGCTCAAGGAGGTGCGAAACATGCGCCCCTCATTCCACGGCCCATTGGGATTGTACGGTGGTGTCATGTATTCCGGGCTTGAAGCTTTCCTCCTGAAGGGACGCGTACCTTGGACTTTGAAGCACAAATCCACAGATCATGGCTCAACAAAGACTGCAGATCAGTGCAAGAAGATTGAATATCCCAAGCCGGATGGAAAGATTTCCTTCGACATCCTTACGAGTGTGTCGCGGACAGGCACGAATCACGAGGAGGACCAGCCAGTGCATCTCCAAGTTGAAGACTGGGATGCGCACACTGAATCGACATATCCTGGATACAAGGGCCTTGAGAACCGTTTCTGCCCGGCTGGTGTCTACGAATATGTCGAGGATGAGTCCAAGCCCCACGGAGTAAGGTTCCAAATCAATTCTCAGAAGTAAGTGCTGGCCCGAGTCGGGAATTAAGTTTATTTCACGCGAAATGGTTACTAACTCAATTGTTCAGCTGCATTCACTGTAAGACGTGCGATATCAAAGCCCCCAAGCAGGATATCAACTGGTCTGTTCCTCAGGGTGGAGAAGGACCAAAGTACTACATGACCTAAATTCTACCCGCAACGGCCCGTTTTGTGCTGTCATATGTGGGTATCCGTGCTATTTTCAGATTTATGGTTCATTTCTTTTCGTTTCGACGCTACGCTGGGCTTTATTCGACGGGGATACGTCGAGTTTATCCATACTTACAACACTGATGTAGCTTATTACAAACAATCAAGGATAGCCATAGAGACAAAGCTGCTGTCAATCTGTATATATATATATAGCTTGTTTAGCCCAGGCGTCACAGGAAGCTTGAAAAGGTGAGGGTGTGGAGTTCATGGCAGCTATGCGATCAATTGAGCTAAAGCAAAAGCATACACTTTGAAATTGCAATTGGGTTCTCTTATTTCATCGAATCACAACACTTGTTCCTTCTCATATACAAGTAGGGTTCAAAGCTATCTACCGTGTTTGTTTCTCGATCAAGCGGTAATGAAAAGTGCTAGTCTTGACAGGGCTAGGCCATAAATGCAATGGGGCTTAGTCACTCGTATTCCATTTTCTCCTATTAAACAACAGTACCCGGACTTCCGAGCGCGTTGACATGTCCACCTTATTATCGCTGAGTCGTCCATCATATGGCACTTGACCAGAAGAGTCCAGACATTGTATGCAAGTATCGCCTATTCGGGGCACATGGTACTAATATTTGAGGATCATAAATTAATATGTGGCCACCGACAACATGAGCGGCGGCCTAGACCAACAACATAATCGTTGTGCGCTTTGTAGCAAAACATTCCGGCAGAGTATAGACATCCTCTCCTCCCTCATGTTGCACCACGCACCTTGCATAATGCGGCATTCCACAACTCTACCGGTCAAGCCTTGAGAATGATGTTGCTGAGGGATAAGGGCTAAGAAATAATACCAGAATCATCCCTCGTGAGGCACGCCAAGAAATGCACTCTAGAGCCAAAACCGTCAGTCCGGCAAAAAGCTTGCAAGTCATGTACCACAGCCAAGGCCCGGTGTGACCTCGTACGGCCGACTTGCTCGCGTTGCGTCTCTCGCGGATTCACCTGCACGTATATCCGGCCTCTGCCTCCTCCCGTCACCAGCTCTGGGTCGGATTCGGCTCCGACAGAAGCCAGGGTCCCCCTGGTGGCCCATCATCATAACTCCTTCAGCTCGCATGATGCCGCCGTCACCGTCTACGACTTTACGGATCTTGATCCGACCGGCACGTTAACGCCGGGCTTCTTCTCGTCGTCTGAGGATGGCGGCGTTGACATTCCCTCCTTCCTAGACCCGGGGGCTATTGCCTCAGCGAATCTTGAACTCTTACACACAACGCCAAACCCTGGCCCACCCCCGCCGCCGACTCCAGAAGGGATAGAACAGTTGTTGCAGGCTGTTTCGAAACAGCCGACACAGGATCGTGATGCAGTCCTCAAGCATACCAGTAAGTGACAGCTCCGAGTTGTTCTCGTCTTGATATTGTGTTGTTGGATTGTTTTTACCGTATCTACGTTACGGGAATGTAGTGTTGAACTTGATATAACAGTGCGTACTATTTTCAGGGTCCTCCGTTCCTGGCCACGGATGCTCGCCAAGGGATTTCAACTACCTCCTATAATTCACTTCCTCCAATTCAAGGACGGTACGCCAAGGCCACTAGCAAACTGTATCACACTATGCAAGATGTGGTCAAACCAGTGCGATGCCAGTACCGGGCCAATGGTCGAGGACGCTGTCCGGAAAGAAGTCGACATTATTCTTAGCAAGGTTTGCCGTTCCCTCGTTTCCTCTTCTACATCTTAAAAGCCAACCGTCACTAAAACCTGGTGGTCTTGTAGTATCGCACATACGACCAAACCACCCTCCTCGGTGCCTTGCAGTCTATCATCATCTATCTCCTTCTCCTCATATTCCCTACCCCGGACCAGACCTCCCAGTCGCTCATCTCACCCTCTCTTTTCATCCAAATCCAAACCCTTGGCTACTACATCGCTTCCACGGGCCTTACGTTGCACGAAGAATCAACACACGTCCGCCCTCTTTGGCCTATTTGGGCACATGTCGAAGCCAAGCGCCGTGCCATGTGCTCTCTGTACCTTATACATTGGGCGTACTCGATCTACCACAGCGCCGTCCGCTTCGACTGCGGCCGGGAGCTGTCGCGCATGCCCGGCCCGGGAGCCAAGTTCCTGTGGTTGGCGAGCGACGAGCAGAGCTGGAATGCGCTGTATGAGAGGTGGCTCGCGCAGTGGGATGAAGGCCAGGGACTAATGTTTGCCGAGTTCGTGGGAATCGATCCGGGTGTTGTGATGAATCGCAGGGCTGAGATCTGGTTGGAGGACGCGGATGAGCTGGGGTTCTTGATGCTGAGTCTTGGTACGTTTATGTTATCTTCGAAACTGCGCCGACCAAATGGGTTGTGGCGTTGATGAGAGAAGTCATACAGTGTAACTAATCGTTTTCCAGTTAATGCAACCGAAAGAAATGTATCACGGGTGCTTGGGGAATCTTAGAAGAGAGCCAATTTAATCATAAGCACGACTACGGAGGTTGATAAAACGTCACCCCAATTGTAACATTACGATATATAGATGTTATACGGGTATGTGCCTACCGAGGTATCAATCTGCCGTGCTAAGATCTGATCAGCTTGAGTGGTTGCGATTCTGATTGGTGGCTAAGACATGACTTTCGCTTTTCGCTTGCTACGGCCAGAAGCTGGATAGTAATCATGGCAGTGCAAAGCATGAGGCTTGACCGCACGGCCAAATTGAGGCTCTCACTTCAGACACAGATCCTAGCTAAGCCTTGCTCCAGTCTCCCAGAACCCAGCGGGTGGTGAGTACCCCATCAATTGGCCAGCATCACGCATTCATGAGTCCACAAAATCGACTGCACGCCCTTCTCAACTCGGTGTTCCAAAGATCGCAGTCGATGGACAAGAAATAACACGAAGCCATCGATAGGGCGAAACCTAGGCAGATCGCAGGAATTCGTCAATGGCTTTCTAAATGTCAGAAAAATGCATGGCGACACTTGTTGCGCGCCTTCGATTACTTCCGACATGATAACAGCACATTTGTGGCTCGTTCGATTCTTGGGAGGGTTGCGTTGTCCCTGCGGTGTCTAATGGCTATGTGACGCTGAGCTACGTTCGGAGCATCTCCAACCCGTTCGGTTTGATTTTATTAAACTCCGAGTCACTTTGGAAACCCGGTGCGCCTCTTACGGAAGACCGAGGCCGAGACGATCAACGAGGCGATGATACTCGCCCGGCAGCTGGGTTGTCGGTACATCTGGGTTGACCAACTTTGCATCATCCAGGATCATGCGTCATCAAGGCATTTATAAACCAACCAGGTTATATCTTCGTAAACGCCGAGTTGACGATGGTTGCAGCCGGAGCAGAAGATCGAGCGGGCGGGGATTTTGGTCTTAATACTAGAGAAAAGAGATACCGAACGTGGAATTAGACAAGTCTCCTTCTATCGCAATCAATTTGGGTGAGTTAATTCACAATGGACGAGTTGCTCTTTTTTCCTTGATGTATCCTACTCTAAGCCTAGGGGTTGCTACCAGCGAACGCAAAGGTTACGGTACGGTGCGACTGGCGCCACCGGCAAGGAGCCGCGTCGACTGAGACGACCTAAGTATGCAGTGGTGACCTGGGATTACAGCTAGAGGAGCTCAACGTATCCGGACGGCAGCATGGCAGCGTTTTGCTGGAGTGACAACAAGATTAGCCGACTGTTTTCCATGTGGATTTTTTATGAGGTCTTTCCAGTTATTTGTTTCGATGCTGCCCTGCTATGGCAACCAAGTTCAGGGACCGTCTGGAGGAAAACCAGCCAGATGTCATTTCCTAGTTAGTCCTAGATAGGCTGGCAAAGTGGAATTCCAACCACAAGCTGAATATATGAATGATACGATCTTCTGGCCCAGGCATTGGAGTTCCATCCTGCCGAGAACGAAAAGACAATTAGGCCTTCGTGGAAATATCACGATGGAACGTATTTGGGGAATATTGAAACCGAGTACAATCTTCGGTCACCCAGCATGTTGGGTCGAGAGGTCGTGCGGGAGCCATTGTATCATTCACATACTCTATTGCAGACACCAGCTGGAATGGAGTCCTTCCGCGTGAAATGGAAATGTTTCAATGTGAACCTCGCCAATAACAACACACCACAAGTCCAGAGATGCGGCAAATCAACCTCGAATTGGTTGTATAGATCATGTCTCCGAAGATCTCTCAGTATCACGACAACATCCTATCCCCAGATTCGTTGCAATATCTCAAGGTGTCGGCAGACACCCGGACCATCCCATTCTGGACAATTTAGGTTTCAACAGAACATGCAACTGCCACCAATATCAAATATCCGAGTTTGGTGTGAGTCGAAGCCAATGAAAGCGGCTGTAATCTAGGGCAGCGCAGGGAACTATCTCTTTGGATGGATCGGAAGCGGGCCAACCGGAGATACTCGTTATAACATTGATATAGTTCTTGTATCTGCACATGGTACATGGGGCTAGAATATGTCATTCCCAGAAGAGGCCGGTCTCGTTTCGAGAGCTGGCGTTGAGCGAAGCTACGTGGCCGTGCCGCTCAAGATGAAAACAAGTCGGGGAATCTACTGCCTGCATTTACGCAGTTCACCGTGATGGCATACTAAATCAGACCACCCACCACGAATTTACGGCACCAAGTACTGCTTGCTTGCGTATCAAAACCTCGAATATGAATATAGAATTTTGATCATCACTGGCGTCATTGCCGCGTGCATCATTTGAAGTTCACATGCCTCAAATTAATGTATCCGTTGAAAAGAAACAGAAAACCTCCCATCGCCACCATCTCGGTACGACTTATGGAAATGCTCAAATCTAGGTCTGATTCGCGCAGTAGGCCTGGTCAAAATATAGTGTGATTGAATGGCATGTTCGCAGTCAAGCTCGGTCATCCGACCGCCTTGCTCGTGAGGCATCAAAGCACTTGACATTGCCGTTCTGGAGGTCAAGGATTTTGTGGAACAAACGCAGGTGATAAACATACTGTCTGACCTTATCATTTTTGGGTACGACTTCTTAGACATTTCGGAGCAAGGCAAATCTATGTATATATAAATATTCAATATCTACGAAGTGAACCCGCCCTACCAAGTCTCGCCATCGATCTCTACATGGGCCCAAAGAAGTGGCCTCCATACAGAACTGCATGCGTGACCACAAACTTGACGAAACTCATAATAGAGAAATCAACGTCGTCGAAGAACCAGAAGAACTAGAAGCAATAACAACCTCAACGTCATCGGTTTCGGACTGGCAATGCGATTTTGGTGGTCCGCAGAACAATGTTACTTGTACGTGGCAGGTCTGCTGGGAAACGGCCCAGTTGCATTAAGTTATGCGACGAAATATTACAAACAGCAAAGTTGAAATTATCGAGGTTTGTTAAATAGCCTATCTTGCTTCGAACGAGTGCTAGATGCGCATACAAAAACCACGGGTGGCTAGTATACAATGTAGCTAACGACGACTTCATGTACTAAGTAACCTCACCGCAGGGCAACGTTATTGGTGTTGTATTTCAAGCATGATGATGATGAACTACACAACGCTAAGAGGCTACAGATGGTAGGAATAATTACTAGTAGAAGACAGATGTTGAAAAACGATATATTTGTACATATCACAGCTCAGAAAGGCAGGTATAGCTATGCAGCTATGAACCAGAGCCTCGCCTACGGCGTGTGTAGTAGTGGTTCGTAGTTCGAGTAAAATGACGTAAAGGGCTCAGAACCACAGTGCTGGTGATCCGACCTGAGTATACAGCCGTTGTCGGCCCATCAAACAATGCTTTATGCAGAGCCTCCATACATCTGCATGGTACTAAGGCAGCATGTGGTATAGTATATGTCATCGTCACTCTTAGCTTCTTCACCGTTGGGCCGCGTAATGGCCAATGAGCGTCCTAGTTGGCTGACTCGCAGTATTCCTGAACACGAGCCTTGTACAGTGTTTATGCACTGGCTACACGGGGGTACTTGTCACCTTCGGCCGGCTCCCTTGCAACGCGCATGGTCAGCCCGCTTGCATTGATGGAGCAACCAGCGCTTGCCTGGGATCAATGCACCAGTCCTGTCGCAACAATATTTGACACCAACACGAAATTTACCAAGCCTGTTCCGAACAACCTGACAGAGCTACATACGTCTTCGATCGGCGATAAGGACAGCGATATGGCGTGCTCCACTGGGCGTAATGATTCTACTTCGCTGAAACAATGGGAACAAATAAGCTCGGCGAGGAGTTCACAACGCCACTCTGGCGACCTGCTGAGTTTGATAGTGAAAGAGAAAGAAAGATGAAAAGGCTGTGGAACGCGACATGTTTGCAGTGACGGTGGCGTGTGAGTCATAATGGGCGATGCTTTGCGACGCATGGCTGGACGAGGCTGGGTGCCGACAGCTACGAAAATTCCAAGGTTTGGACCAGGGATGGTTAAGCAAGAGAAATGAGCTGACTGCCGGTCATGATGAAACCTTGCTTATGGGTACCCACAAGCGACTTTTGTCGGCCATTCGAGACACTTGCACCGATGGGTCCTGCGGAGGAGCCAGTCTGTCAGACTGCATGGGCGATTGTAGAAGAACGAGCCAGGACTAGCCAAAATACCGGTGTGGTTTTGAAAGACAAGCGAACACATGAATGAATGTTGCCATGTCATTCAAATTCCACAGAGGGTCTCGTTTGCTTGTCGTTCCAAGATGTCATGATGCGCTTTGACAAAAGTGTTGGATAATGAAGAATGAGCAACCTTTGCATGACGAGCTGCAAATTGCCAAGATGCCTGAGCAAAAAGTCGTTTTCATGTACCTCGGAAATGATGAGTGCTGAGCCCCGAGAAGCTAACGAAATGAAAGCAAAATGGGAGCAAAAGGGTGTGTGAAAGTTGTGCCGTCCAACCTGGCCTACCGGAGGCGCGGCATAGTAAAGACACGCACGCAATTGCAGTCATGGGCGGATAAACAGCAAATGCAGCGATGGGAGAATAACAACGTGTTGTCGTTGATGTAGGAGGTTACATCTAACCACAGAATGTGATGATGGTGAGTGACTGATGGCGATGATGTGATGTCTTCCAATGGAAAAAGCCAAAACTGGTTTATGAAGCAAGAATGAGAAAGGGGACAGGCTTGGGAGGGGCAATTGTTTCAGAAGATAGTAAGCGTGTGCGAATCGCCCCAGTTGGGTTTTCCAAGAACCATGCGACATCTACTCATGATTGGCCCCTGGCGGCCGCACCGGACTTTTGTTAGCCACAGTGCGCGCCGGCAACAGGACGGACCATATTCTACTGGGAAGCGTTCCAGTGCAAACCTTCTCCTCTTCTCTTCTTTCCACTCACTCACTCACTCAACTCACTCATCATCCCAACCACTCACTCCAACAACGACAATGAGTCGTGATGCAGTCGGGCCACGACTCAGTGCTGCGACTTTTTGTCAGCTTCATTTCATTGCCTTCTTTGAACAAGAACAGGCGATTTGGAAGACTGCAAATATCTTAAGAACATAGTGTCAGGTAAGGCATGGGCTGCATGGTATCGTCGTTTGAAGGGATCCGACGTGTTGAGCTTTTTATTTTATTTTATTTATCTTTTTATCGGCATGGGTACAGTGAAAAAGGGGAAGCCTGGCGCAAATCGAGACTTGCCGGAACCACGGGGTTGAGGATGCACGCAAAGAAAAACAAATTAGAAGCAGATAGGGGCCTTGTTCTAGCGTTTCATTGGTTGTCGCGAAACTAGCGCGTCCACTTAGGTGGCAGGAAGGAGTAAATCTGTGGATTCCCGCCACACTGGGTGGCATCGCGCTGCCTTAGAAAATTCAGCACACGGCTAGATGAGGTCTTTACCTCCAGAAAAATACTTAAAGCCAGCCTGCCCCCTCATTTCAATAATTTTCGAATCTCTGCGCGGAATCCCCGACCGACCCTAGCCTCACGTATTGCCAGCTGCCAACCTGCCAATACTGTCCGGCCTTATTTGACACCTGCCACCCTACAATCCTGCTCTCTGTCATCCTCCCCACTTTTCTTCCTAATTCACCTAGGTGACCGTGAACGGAACTGGGTCATTGTTATCACAAAACAAAGGCATCGTCACTACACGTCACGCTTGCATTCATTAATCAATCGTCCATCATCTGCGCTCGTCCACCTGTCCTCTTCCGGCAAGAACCAGCAACAATAATTCGGAGAAAAGTCTGAGAAGCCGCTTCCAGTCTTTTCGCGTTTCATTGTCGTCCCTGTCCGACATTTAGACTCGAGCACCTGCAGAAGACCGACGACCCCATTCATCCGCAAATCTCTTCTTGATATCTCGCCGCACAGGTCACGGTGCAGTGTAGCCAGAAGAAGTCCATACCCAAAACCCATAGACAAGACAAAGAAATTGAAGAAGCGCGAGGGTCAGGCAATTTGGTAATAGCCAGATCGCATCGCCGCCCATCAGCAAAGACAGGATCCGATTCGAGTCGCTGCCGCCGTCATTGTTGCATCGCATCATCCCGATACCTCGACGACATCGACAGCACTCTTCTCGCATCCGACTTTGCGCCCCGTATTATTAAAGCAACGGTCCGCTCTCGATTTCACTATCGCGAAACGAACGTTGACTTCTAAAGTCCCATCGTGTGTGTAACCCGTGGTCGTGGTCTTCGATATCCCATCGATCACTTCCACTCTATTTGCCTACCAGGCCTAGCAGCTTCTGCTGTGTTGGGGAGACATTGACTTGTTCATCTCCTACACGCCAACTGGTGAGGCTACCTTTTTTCCTCTTTCTCTTTCCTTGCTGCTCTCTCTCTATCTCTCTCTCTCTCTCTCTTACCTGCCATGCCTCATCACATTGTGTATTCGGGTGGCACGAGACACAATACACAATAAGCATTACAACTAGTGAATCTCGGCGCCTGCCATTGTAGTTGCCAGGTTGAGGGAGGTTGATTGTTTTGGAGTTGGGGTTCGGTTTTGGTTGCTGTGACCCCGGATCCACAATAACTTCTCGAAGCTACACCGCTGCCCCACTACCACCGCGTCGCATTTCTATTTAAGCAGCATCTTGGCGACAGCTTCACACATCCCAGATCAATCACCCACTTCAATATTCTTTCCTGCGCCTGCATTTCCGTTGTCTCATTTTCACTTCTGCTTCAGCGTTCTGCATTTTTACTGTCTTCAGCGTCTATCCCATCTCCTTGGCGAGTCCATTTCGACGACCTCGATCTAATATAGACATCTAGTTCTGCTCTTTCTTCATACAAACAAGAAGTTCACGAACAACGTCTCTACACCGACGTCATGGAGGGTATCCAGACACATCCCGCTACTGCTGCGCAGGCCAAGGCTTTCACTGCACCCGGCTCGCTGTCGTTTCCTGGTGGTGCACATGAGCTCACTCCTCCTGCCAGCGATGCTGACAAGCGACCTGCCAACGGTGCACCGAACGGTGCTGCAAACGGCGCTGGGGTGACTCCTGCCACGCCTGCTGCTACGCCCGCTGCGACTCAAGGTGGTAGCGGTCTGACACCTACCCTTCAGTATGTATTACCTTGATGGCTCTTTCATCTTGTTTTACATTGTGCTCACACGCATGTTAAGGAACATTGTGGCTACAGTCAACCTTGACTGCCGCTTGGACCTTAAGACCATTGCACTGCACGCTCGCAATGCTGAGTACAACCCCAAGGTAAGCTCACGTAGATCAGGGTCATTGTGATCCTTTTGCTATACACCATGATCACGAGGCTGACACATCCAGCGTTTCGCTGCTGTTATCATGCGTATCCGTGAGCCCAAGACGACCGCCCTGATCTTCGCATCGGGTAAGATGGTTGTCACCGGTGCCAAGTCCGAAGATGACAGCAAGCTTGCCTCGCGCAAGTACGCTCGTATCATCCAGAAGCTGGGCTTCAACGCCAAGTTCACCGACTTCAAGATCCAGAACATTGTTGGCAGTTGTGACATCAAGTTCCCCATCCGACTTGAGGGTCTGGCATCTCGCCACCATAACTTCAGCTCTTACGAGCCTGAGTTGTTCCCTGGTCTCATCTACCGTATGATTAAGCCTAAGGTTGTCTTGTTGATCTTTGTCTCTGGCAAGATCGTCTTGACTGGTGCCAAGGTCCGAGAGGTAAGCTGCTGTGACATGATTCCGCATTTACCCCATTCTAACAAATTGCCAGGAAATCTACCAAGCATTCGAGATGATGTATCCCGTTCTGCAAGATTTCCGCAAGATCTAAACCAAACCCTCGAGAATCATCACTACTCCTGCGCTTTCCGTCCCCCACAGCGCTTGTAAGAGTCTTCACGATTTCACGATTTCCCCCTCAGACTCGGGCTTAGCATTTGTTATGTGGTTCCTGCCGCATGACACCGCTTCGCCTGTAGTCTTGTATCACTTCTTTTTTTTTTTCCTGTTTCTGCATCGCAACGGCGTTTATTTTGGTACGGCTGGACATGGCATGGGCCAGAAAATTTCACTTCTACATCCTGGTCAGAAGTCCGCATAGATTGATTTGCGCATGACAATCCTGACAGCACATGCGCTGGTCGATGATGTTGTCATAATTCGACACGAGGTCATATAAACGGAGAGTGCCACGACCGGAGGTGGTAGAAGTGGCCATCACCCAAAGAACACGATGAGAGTTCGGTGTGAGCATGGCGGTAGGAGCAGCAACTAGTGAGTGTTTGACAGCAAAAGAACAAGCACTTTAATGGCTTTGAGCCACGTGCCCTTAGCAGTCGGGCTGGAATGCCTGGTCTCAAGTTCATCTTTGCGTAAGCGTTTAGGCATGTGGATTCGCTTCTTTGACTGGCATCCTTTTGACGTCGGCGAGTGCGTTCGTTCTGCATGCCTATTTCTTGTGGTTGGCTCAAGAAAACATGAAGTCGCTGGTACCGTAACTCTTTAGATAGACAGTATATACCATTGCGGACCAAACTGATGTTATCCACTTGCCCTGTGATGTCGAGCTTTTTGATTCGTGCAGGCCTTGTGATGTGTTGCCGGCTGCCAACGTTGCTAGACGGCCATTGTTCAATTGCTTGCAAACAATGCTCCGAAAGTTTCCCACGAGTTGCAGCAGTGCAAGATACCAGTATCGTAGGTGAATAAGTTTGTTCTGTCGTTGTTGCATCGCCTGCTTGTGCAAGATATTTTTGTATTTGGGGGAAGGGGGGGGGGGGGTTTACCCCCTTCTGTCCTTTTTTTTTTTCTTTCTTTTTTTCCTTACTTTTTTTCTTTTTTTTCTTTCTTTTTTTCTTTTTTTTTCTTTCTTTTTTTTCCTTTTGGTCACCCCTTCCTCCTTGGTCCTATCTTTCTGTCGTAACCAGCTCATGTGTCCGTCTCATGGGTTGTCGGAATACTTGGCACAACTTGGTGACACACCGGGCCACCAAAACTGGCTCGATTCTTGATTCGGATGTAGATCGATTTGTCGATCTACAGGCAGTTGTATTTAGTGGTCTGTATAATAGTCCTCGGAATTTCAGTTCCCTGTTGTATACGCACCCGATCTTATCTGTATAGGCTGTGAGAATAGCCTATGAGCCAGTTGGATTGGCGTTGTGGCTTTATCAGGCAGTATAATAGTTATGTGTCAGAATAGAACACTTCAGTATGAGAGAAGTATCTCGTTCCTGTGTTCGTGGCCAGAACGGTCCAGGGGCTCCATTGTTAACTGAATCACGAAGGATTCTCTTGGGGCTGAGGTTCAGAACTTGACACAGCATTCTAAGATGGAAAGGGATGCTTTCATGTCGAAGAACCAGAAAGCTGTATAAAATAAGTGATTTACAGTATTGAGGACCCGGATGGGCCCTTGGTGAATGACCCGGATGGTCACTGTCAGAAGCACATCAACTTTGAGATCAGCATTTTTGTCACATAGGAAGATAGGCAGCCCCACCATGATACCCTATGTGAGCTCATTCTATTGATCCTCCATAATACCCACCAACGGGATAGCTACTGCACATTAATGGTACCCAGACAAAATATCTGTGATGGCTAGAATGCTAGCATTAGAAGTACTCGAGCCTGAGGGATTCTTTCACTAGTGTAGTTAGCTGCACACAGCCAGGAACAAGTCAAATGGTCCTAAGCAAGATACGTGTGTGATGGGACAATATTATCTAGGGGTAACACTTGAGTCTGCAGATGCAGACTTGTATTGGACAAGACAGATACAACAACAGCGCAAAGACCATGTTCTAGTGATGACTTCCGGGTATGGGATCCGCTTGTATCTTCTTTCATGCCTTGAATGGGTCTTACCACTGTCACTAAGATGCCACATGTTATGTGAACATCATCAATCCCTCCATACCTTACACCCTGGATGCATGTGTTCGGGAGTGCTTCATGGCTATCAGGGAGTATTTCTCGCCTGTTACTTGCGTGATAGTTACGGAAAACTTGAAGTATTCCTGGCTAGTCATCTTGAAAACAGTGAAATGAAGGACCGGGAAAACACTGCCAGCTCTCTTTTTCTTTTTTTCTTTTGGGTGTAAGGGGGGGAGGGGTTAGACCTTTCATATGAGACATCAAAATGTCACCAAATATCTATTCACCACCGGCAGAAAATTCTAGAATCTAGAGCCATTTTCGGTGGTTGTATGGCCTATTGAGCAAGATATGCCAAAATATTTGATTGGACGGATGATTGGATTGGCACATGTATAGTATAATATACTGCCCCAACCTGCTCACTGCCATGGATTTGCATTGCCTAATATGAAAATCCGAGCGGACCAGCCCTTGTATGAAAAGTTTTCAGTATCACGAGTGGGACATCTTAGTGAGATAAAGTTGTCAACCATTCGAAATGAAGACTCTATTTGGTTGTTCGTCTTACACAGCCACAAGTGTCGGTTCGATCGTCTGCTCCGTTCAGGCTTTTAAGCACCAATAATTTGAGACACACTAATATCAAGTTTTAGTGGAACCAGTCCACAACTTCAGAGCCAAACTTGCCAACAATAAAGATAAAAACAACGACATCAGTCGATATGATATATTGATACTGCTCTTTCAGCTCAGTAGCGTCTACTTGAAGAATCAAATCTTACAAAGTTCAACATGTACATCTCCAACTAGTCGAATTTGTGTTGTCATAATTTACAGACGCGAGCCATTCTTCTGTAATTCGTCCATAAGACACAGGCCGACTCGACCACCTCTGCTGCCATCTTCCGTGATGATCTGCGCCTCGATATCATTTGGCTCCTTCCAGCTCCACTTCTCCCTGAAGTCGGCTGGGTAGTTCTTCTCGATTGTGTCCGCGATCTTGCTGCCCAACACTGGCAGGAACTTGAAACCGTGCCCACTGCCACCTGTAGCTAGAAAGAGGCCGTCCCAATGAGGGTGGTATGTGATTATGAAGTCGCCACTTGCTGTATCTGTGTACCAGCAAATCCGGCTGTGAGTCCATGGCCGGTCCATCAAGCCTGGCCATGGCACCATCTCTCGCAATCCCCTCCTCAGGTCGCGTTCACCCTCAGCCGGAACCCAGAGCTTGGAATCATCGATGTGGGTGTATGGCTGTGAAACGGTGATTTCAGGATACGGCGAGTCTCCCTCCTTCTTGGGGACCACCAATGCTGATGTCACCTTCTTCGGGTTCATGTATCCATAAGCGTGTCGTCCAATCTTGACCACGTTGTTGCTTGGTGTGATCATGAAGTTTGACTGTGTCATGTTCATCAGCACCGGGACATTTGCCAACCTCGCCTGCTCTTGATCGTTGATGTCTGTATACGCAAGGGCTTGGCCAGTGGCCACAGCCTGGCCCCTCAGATCAACCAAGCTCGGAGACCAGGCGCCAGCCGCAACCACGACCAGACCAGCCAGAATAGTCTCGCCATTGCTTAGCCTCGCGCCGGTCACCTTTTTGCCTTTAACCTCTAGCCTCTCAACGGTTCCACCAACGAACTTGACCCGGCCGGTCTCGACCACCTTGTTATAGAGGTAGACCATACTCTTTTCCGCATTTGCCCATCCACTCCTCTTGTTGAGGTATCCCCAGTCCCCGAAAGGTGCCCCTGTTCCGCTGGCCTGGGCGATCTTGTCCCGCCCATCAAGTTCCACCACACTGCCTCTTGGCAAGCCCTCCATCTCTAGGAGCTCTAGAGCGTTTTTGTAAGACTCCTTGGCATATCCCAATCCGGTCTTTGTGCCGTCGCTCCTCCTCTCAGCGCCCTTATCGGCACAAATCAGGAAGCCAGTCTCTGAATACCGTCCCTCGCCACCCCAGGAGTTGGGGCCGGGCTTTCGCCACTCCTCCTGTGCCACAGCCGCGAGATGGGCGTAAGCCCTGTCTGCGTAGTCTGCGCGCACGATGCGCGAGGAGTCTATGCTCGAGGAGTCCTTTGAAGGGAAGGCCGGCCGGGCGCCGGCCTCATTGGGGTGGGCGCGGTCTAGGACGGTGATCTGGGTCTCGGACCATGCTGGGCGCTTGGTCAGATCATAGGCTGTGGAAAGACCGAAGACGCCCGAGCCAATGATGAGGATGGATGATGGCGGCGCGAAGTCGCCCGTGGCTGCCATTGTGGCTTGGTTCGTTAGATAGAATGGAATTTACGTGCACCTGGTGAATGATCTAATGAGCCTAATGCACTCGGACTTGTGAGCACCAGAGCACTTATGTTACGAGAAATCTACAAACGAGAGTTCATTGGAAGCAAGGGTGGACAGGCGGTAAGGACTAAGAATGTCCGAAAATATTCAAAAGGAAAGTCCATTAATCTCATACCGCTGCTACTACTACTACTGCTGCTACTACAATGCGTCAGTTCCGATTCGCCTGGACCTTCCACAGATGGAGGAGCAAGATGGTTTACCTTTAGTGTGGGTAGAAAGGAAAAGGCACTACGATATCGGAATACCGACAGTAGGTATGGAGTAGAGCTTTTCCTATCCAACCCAGTCCAATCCAATAAGTAGAAGAGTATCGTCTTATTCCCGTGACAGGGGCCCGAGCAGCACGAGCCTTCACGATCTCTGAGGTTAGCTCCTTAGGTTAGGTTAGACTAGTCTAGATCCAGTCTTAGCTTCGGGGTCTGCCGATGATGGCATGAGGCTCTGCAAGGCTCATTCTGTCCAACTGTCCGCAAATGGCACGGAGCTCTCTGGATGAGCTGTAAACAACGTCAATATATCGAATGCATCTCCGAGGTGACGACGGCACCACGACTCACCAATCCTGCGTGTCACCCGGGCCCGAAGTCTGGTGCGTAGAGATTGCGCAGCTTCTGACTCGCTGTTTTTAGTTTTCACATGAACACTTGTGAACCACGATTTAATCTTGACTGGTCAACGCCACGAGAGCCCGGACTAGTAATCCGAGAACTCTGTGCCCACGTATACCAAGGGCTTGATTACAGCATCAACCTGCTCAAACATATTTTGACACGACTTTAAACTCATCAGCTCCGCGGGCCCCTCGGGCTCCTCGGGCTCTTCGCTCCTCGTCACTTTTGTACCATGTCTTCGTCGTCCAAAAAAGTCGTTGAATCGTTTCCAGATGTTGAAGCCAAGCTTCAAAAGGCCCACAAGCAATCCGCATTCGACAAGGAAAGAGCCGACCGAGAAGCAAAGCGGAAGCGTGAGGCAGCCGAGACGGCCGCAGTATATGAAAGCTTCGTGAAGAGCTTCGACAACGAGGACGATGACGATGACGAGATCAGTGCAATCGCCCGCGGCGGACAGGGTGCACCCTTCAACAACAGATCACAGGGGCCCGGCAGAGGAGGCTTCGCACCCGTACCCGGCCCTGGAAAGAGACACTTTGGAACAGGTTTAAAGAGTGGCCCGGGGAGCCTGGGTCCAGGCCCGTCAAGCTTTGCAAGGAGTGGACCGGGGAGTTTGGGACCAAGTCCAACAGGTTATGGCAGGAATAGGGGTTTCGACGAAAGCTATCGACGCGATGATGCCAGCAGAGGACGACTAGGCCGGTACGAAGACGACAGAGAATATGACCCAACATCGAGAGGAATCTCGAAGGCCTTCAATACCAGCGACGATGAAGCCGAAGGTAGGACGGCAGACAGGGCAGAAGACAGAGCCGTCGCGAAGCCAACGCTGAGACTTGCCAACCTGCCACCGAGGATATCGCCTGCGGTCATCAAGGCCTTGATACCACCAAACCTTAACGTTGAGAGTGTCAAGATTCTGCCCCCAGCACCGTCGGCCGCCAGCGAAAGGAAATCTATGACATCCATTGTCATTCTCTCGCCAGATACCGCCGCCACGGACATTGATGCTGCTGTTAGCTCACTCCAAAACAGGTATCTTGGCTTTGGCTTTTACTTGTCTTTGCACCGTCACTTGTCATCCGCAGTAGCCGCTACAACAGTATCCTCGTCACTTGTAACTACAGCGTCCTCACACCCATTCGGCGCCAAGCCTGTGGCTCAGCCAGAGGACCAAAACCGTAACCAACAGACCCAGTTCCATCGCGGGTTTGCTCCACCAACCTCATATGGTCCACCGAGTGGTGGGCCCCTCGCCAGGGCCGGTCTTTTCCATGTTCCCATACAGGCACCACGAGACATCAAGCAACTCCAGTTGATCCATAAAGTCATTGAGTCTGTGCTTGAGCATGGCCCGGAGTTTGAGGCTCTGCTCATGTCTCGGCCAGATGTGCAAAGAGAAGAGAAATGGGCTTGGCTCTGGGATGCCAGAAGCGAAGGCGGTGTCTGGTACAGATGGCGCCTTTGGGAAGTCATTACTGGCCTACGCAGCAGAGGTGGCAAGCCCGGCAAGTACGTACCTCTGTTCGAAGGCAGTCATGCCTGGAAAACACCTGAGAAGCCTTTGATGTTCGAATATGCCACAAACATTAGCGAATTTGTATCGGATTCAGAATACAATTCCTCGGATGAGGAAGATTACGAGGACGAGGGCAACAAACCTAATGACAGCGGACCTGGTAATGAGAACGAGCATGCCTACCTCAATCCCCTAGATAAAGCTAAGTTAGTACATCTACTTGTCAGGTTGCCCGCTACCTTGGGGCGGATACGCAAAGGCGACATAGCGAGGATCACTACTTTCGCCATCACACATGCCAGCCGGGGAGCTGATGAGATTGTCGAATTGATTGTATCAAATATACAGAAGCCATTTGGAACGACTGCTGCAAACCCTGAGTCGAAGCAAAGCGTCCAGGCCGCCCAAGATATGCCTCCCAGAGGGCAGGACTTTGACCCATCAACGCCAATTCCGGATGATAAGGAGAAACAAGGCAGCAACGAACAGGTCGACACAAGTCCTGCAAGCCTGGTCGGTTTGTATGTTGTCAGCGACATTCTGTCTTCTTCAGCGACGAGTGGTGTCCGGCATAGTTGGCGGTATCGACAGTTGTTCGAGTCGGCATTGCGGGACAGGAAGATCTTCGAGTATCTCGGCCAGACAGCCGAACGAATTGGTTGGGGCAGGCTTCGAGCCGACAAGTGGAAACGCAGTGTTGGACTCATCCTCAGCCTCTGGGAGGGCTGGTGCGTTTTCCCTGCTGAAAGTCAGGAATTGTTCGTGAAGAGCTTTGAGAACCCACCCAGTCTTGCCTCTTCAAATAACTCGGAATCCCAGCAAGTAGTGGACGCCGCTGAAGCGGAAAAGAAGGCTGGTGGCCGTTGGAAGACAGTGGAGGCTGGCAACGATGAAGCACATAAGGGTTTCAAGCCTGTGAGCATCGAACCAGGATCCGGCTATGATCCATCAGCAGAAAAAATGGATGTGGACGATGAACTCGACGGGGAGGCCATGGACGATGACCTAGGTGACGATATGCTGATGGATAGCGACATCGACGGCAAACCAATGTCCGAGGATGAAGCAGAATTAGACGAAGATCCTATGGACGAGGATACACTTACTGTTTCCAACTTATCAGCACCCACTAGTTTACCACAGCAAGGGGACGAGGCCACCACAAAGCCTGTTGCAGAGGCCCTGGATAAGGAAGAACGGCCCGTCCGAAGAAGAATGAGAGCAGTGGATATGTTCGCAGATGATACAAGCGATAAGGAGCGATGAAGGATAAATTGGTAGGTAGTTGTAATATCAAGCAATACCTTTGTGCCTCCTGCTTGTAGCTCTCATCATCCCAATGGCATGGTTCCCTGATGCGCGGTATCCAACAACTACTAGTCTAGTTGGCTTTCAAACGCAAAAGGAACCGCACTTGCATCAGAAGTTAGACTCGACCCCAAGACACGGTCACAGACATTGGGAAAATGTTTTAGACCGACCCCACGGGCATGGCTGAATTTTTCTTATTCCATGCAAAACCAACGCGCGTCCCGGGCAGACGACAAACCTTACATCCTCTTGTGACTTCACACAGGCCTTAAGGCTGCATGCAAGGCTACAACCGTTTTCTATTAGTCATCATACATCCAGGATACACAACATGCTAATTAAAACACGCAGTCTATGCTTCGGAATGGTACGGCGCTAACCAGCGATCACTTAAGCAACTTAAGGCCAGGTACTTTGCTGGTTGCCCTGCAATACGCGCAATTAAAACCAGTTTTTGGTGCATATCAGATTTGTACCCCCCAAGTCGGGTTTAGATGAACTGTCACTCCTTGTGCACTCGATCAGCCATTCGTGGCAGATGTATGGCGGCGTTTTCTTGCCAGCAGTAGGCTGCTGGCATGATGTGTGCTCATTTGTCCCTTAGCAAGACCTGGCAACCGTCCCTAATTGATGGTATGCCAGGATGAGCTCAGCTGTGCGGCATGATGTGTGCTCATTTGTCCCTTAGCAAGACCTGGCAACCATCCCTAATTGATGGTATGCCAGGATGAGCTCAGCTGTGCGGCATGATGGATCTTTGGGATGATGCCATACCTCGTGGTGCAGAATGCCACAAGGTAAGTCACATAACCGGGGGATAACTACTAAGAATGAGGAATAAGTCGCAGAAGATGCGGACTGTTTCTCATCAGGTTCGGTGAATTTATCTTATTATCTTTATCATGAAACTTGTGGCCGAACCAAAGCTGACTGATTTTAGACGCTTTATTGAGATACTCTCAACAGTAATGCCACTTAACTATTATATTGTGTTGGCAAACAGCTGGGGAAAAAATAGCATGTAGAACAATCACACACTCTATCTGTACCCAGACTGTGTGTGGTAAGTCCTTATTGTAAGATGGATCATGCAATAGGGCTCTCGGTTCTTGCTGGCTCAAATTTTCCAAGCCTTACTTTAACGCCAATGCTTTTTTGATTCCACTTTCGAACCCTTATCCCCTACTTCCGTTTGTGTCGTCGCGGACTTTCGCTCCAGCCTCCAACTTGGAGACATTACGGGCAAACACGGAACGTGTTTGAGACCACCATATACATAGGTGACATGGCGCGATACAAAGTTCCTTCACATGGTAGTCCATTCTTTGCTCACGGTAATGAGATTTGGTTTTGCACTGGTTCTTACCAGGAATTTCGTACTTTTGGATGTCATCAGTTCTACAATTCTATTGCAGGAAGCTTTGTTCCACGGGTTAACTCATATTGTGTATCAGAGAGCTATGTACCATTATATCCCATGATACATGGGCTTATACGGTGGCCATGTGCAAGACAGTCCTCAATTTTGGTAAGAAGATACACAAGCAACCTTTCTCTGGTTATCTGTCTCAGTGCTGGCTATTCAGCGGCAAAATTAATAATTAGGTAAGCTACTCCATAATCTCCAAGGCAGTCTACTTCTTTGGTAGTCTTCTTCGCCTGTGGCAACTATCAGTGTTCCAGCCCCACAAGTGACTTGGAACAGGGCGGCCCCAAGATCAACTGGCTCTCAGTTGTTGCAATTTTTCATCACACTTCAAAAGACAGCGGGTTCCGCCGCTCCAAGGCATGCGAGTATCCACAATAAAGAGCTACCAGATTTTTATACCTTACTAATCAATGGGTGAGATACGAACCATGCTTCCACGCCACCAAGATGAGTACTAGCCACAGTTCAACGAACATCCGGCTAAGATCTACCGTAATAATATCTACTGACCAGTTTTGAACGTAGTCATGTTCAGGTCAAGCCAGGCCACTTTTACCGGTTTGCGCCGTCTTGAGATCAGTTTATGTCGACCCAGAGGAAGAATTTACGTAAGCGAATCTCTCCATGGATCTAATCAGTACCGATCATGCTCAAGGGACTTGAGAAACAATGTACCGTCGGGAAGGCGCTGAAGGACAGCAATGGCAGCTTCACTGGTAAAGGCGGTGCTTTGCCCGCCGTTACGAGCACTAGCAACCGCTCAGATTGGATACAAGTCAAACCCTGCTTCGCTACCAAAGCCTAACAATACGTTTTCAATTCAAACACACATTTTAACAGAGAGCTCGGTTGACTCTTTCTGTAAAAATTATAATGGCTGCCTGACTTCATGCCATGAATGATACCATCGCTTCGATACGTACCTTGCGAGTACAGTGCGAGTCTATCTAATCGGAGAAAACTCCCAGCACCAGACGCTTCTCCTACGTAGGTTTGGAAAGGACCAAATAACGTTGTTACGTCACGATACAGCACATGGTCCTTCTGCTAGCTCTCCAAGGCAACCAAACTCTAGAGTTTAATTCTCTTGCACATGGGCACAGAGAGGCTCCATGTCACTGCGGTAGTGTAATGTAGTTCCGCTGATATGGCAATCAGATAGCTATGGTAAACGAAAGATTTACGTTTTTAATCACGATCTCAATCCCTTCGAAGCTGTCCGAACCAAAGTGTCAGGTTCCTGTGAAAAGACATAGCGGTACGAATTCCTTGTGTCAGTTACCTTAGGGGACTTTACCGTGCACTTGGAACCTGAAAGACGAGGAAGACACGAGCTCAATTACATTGAACGTCGTTTTTTGAGCCCCCCTCCCCTTCTCTCTTCCCCTAAACCGAATTATTTTCCTTTGAGATTTCGTGCTTAGCATCTTAGCACTCCTAAGAAAAAAACTGTGATAGAATTAGATTTTTTATTAACTCTTGAAGGCAAGATCTTGTGCTTTTCTAAGATGTGCTTTAACAATCTTTCCTTACTTAACAATATTTTAGAAGACCAACCAAGTCCTTGCTTGGTACGGTGTTTCGAGAAACCCATTCGAATCCAAACTTTATTCTACTTTCCCATCTCCGAAAGAGAAGTCCAATCCATTTAACCAGCTCCAATCCTAATACTTTTTTCAATGTCTCTCTTTCCTCCTCTATCTCAAGTCCTCGTTATTTCTCCAAAGAAGCAGTGTAGTCAAGCAATTCATCAACACTTCTTCAACACTTCATCGACACTTTATCAACACTTCTTCAATACTTCCGCCTTATTACTTATAAGTGATACCCTTCTTTTCAAATAACCAAACCTATCTTAATACTACTTTACCCATTCTTCGTAACACTATAATCATCATGTCTCCATCAAAGAAGGCCTCTGCTGGGGCAAAGAAGACTCGCAACGCCCCTACTCGCAACGCCCCTGCCCCTACTCGCACCACCCCTACTCGCAACACCCCCAAGACTCAGGGTGCGACAAAGAGGGCTAAGGGTCCCCCCAAGCAAGCAACAATGTGGGAGGGTCAAAAAATATCTTGCATGACTTGCATCAAGGGCCATAGAGCAACGGCATGCGAACATCTTTACGTGCGTCCAATGTTCTTTACCAGGAGTCCCGGTCGTCCTTTGACAACCTGCCCACATGCACCATGCTGGTGCGGCCATGAGTTGAATGCCAAGGAGTGCTGTGGGCATGTTGAACATTGCGAGAGGGCCAGTGAATGGAAATTGGCGGTCGCCGCCAACCCGGAGCTTGCACGTCAGCTCAACACGGACGACGATGTGCAGCCTGAGCAACCAGCACAGCCCAGTCCGCGAAGCTCCCTCCTGCCTTCCGACGGGCAAGTCTCCGCCATGGTTGGCGGAACCAACGTCGCCGCGGGCCCGTCCGGCCAGACCGGGTTGCCTATGCTTTTCCCGGTCGTCAACAACACGAATGCTGAGCCGCGTGTACTTGCTGATGCCCAAGCCATTTCCCAGGGAATCTGGGACGAGACCGGCCTCCGGATCAACGGCGGCCTCGTCGCGGGGCAGCAGCCACTTCCGCAACCCGCTCAGTTTCAGTGGGGGGATTCGCACTTCCAGGTCGGCGGCGGCTTCAATATGGAGAGGCAAATGCCTCCTCAACCCGCTCCGTTCCAGTGGGGGGATATTGGCTTCCAGGCTGACGGGGGCTTCAACATGGGGCCGCAGTTTCAACCCGGTCTCACGCAGTGGGGTTTGGATGGTGCCCTGAACGCGGAGCAGCCCGCGGAGCAACCTCCAGCCATATCGGTGGAGCAAGATCTCATGGATGCGCTGTTGGACCCTGCCCTGTTCGACCCTGCCGCCGACCTCGTTAACGGCTCCGATATGCTGGGGCTATACAACACGTCAATCCCGCTATTACCGGGCAATGGACAGTTCAGCGGTGGCATGTTCGGTGGTGAGTGGGATCAGCCACCATTGTTCGGCGGCGCCCAAGAGGATAGCATGCCGTTTGCTATCTGGTGAGCTAGTTGGCCATCTGCCGGTACAATCTGCAACCAGGTCACACGATGGTTGACTATCAACTGATATGATGGGTAACCGAGTATCATAATGGTTGACTATCTGCTGGCCTGGTCTGACTGGAGACCGAATTGTGTGATGGTTGGCTACCAACTGGCGCAGCCGCGGTGGCCTGTTTCCTTTCATGTTGTGGCGTTTGTTCTTCACTGTATGCATTCACGATGCATGTGGAGTTTGGGTTTTACGGAATGCTTTATGGAGTTTGGGTTTCACTGGATACACTAATGATGCAAATGGAGTTTGGTTTCCACTGAATGCATTTAACGATGCTTATGGCATTTGTTTTTTTAACCGACCTCTATGGAGGCCTCTACGATGGAGGCATGTGGCATTTACATCATATTGTTTATCAACGATAAACCTACGGAGTTGAGTTCCAAAGCAATTATTTTCTCCAACATGTACAAGTTGGATTGATTGGGCTACCACTTCTGGGCCTGCATTTAGCTTTATTTTTATAGGAATCAAAAAAGAATTTCCTTCTCATTAGTCCTCTATGTGATCTGTATCTTGAATGTGAATAATTATCGAGATTTCCCCCATGTTGTGTTGTGTCAGTAAACGTGTGGTGCAAGCCCTGGTGATGCCTGTGAACATTTATTTACTTAACACCACTTAATTACCTGGGCAAGCTCAAGGCTCCTCACATCAGTCGCACTTACTGGCATTGTCACGAAACGTCACCGGTGTCCGTCTTTGGTATAAAATTTATTGAAGAGTCATTCCATTCAACGCCGAAGAACTGTAATCAAAATATTCCAGCCCCAAACCCATGCCGCTTCCAATCGTTCATGCAATCTCTCCCATTTCCATCAATCTACCTCTTTGTGGTACTCAATCTGAGCCCACCTGGGAGATACAGTTGCCGCCGCCTGCAATCGCCGCCTATCAGTACTGCGCCAGATAAGAAAAGTTTGCTGGGAGCCTAAGAACTTACAGTAAGGGTTTCCGACGTAGTTGGAGGTCAGGATACCGGACGAAGGGTCGTTGCTGCCCTGGTCGACGAAGTGTATGGGAACCGAGCCGCAGGTCGCGCAGCCATGGCCGCCGATGGCGTCGACGAGCTCGCGGATCTGGGCCAGCGAGAGCGAGGCGCCTTGGGGGAACAGGCAGACGCCGCCCGTGCCGATCGAGATATCACTCTCCAGGCTCAACTCACCGCCTATGCCCTCGACCTCGGCGCTGGCACTGGCCCCGACCGTCACCTTGGATTGTGTGCCCACGCATACGATGTGGTCGCCGCTGTTGTAGATCGTATTCGGATCCTTGTCCGTCGCCTTTAGGAGGTCGTGCCACAGCTGCAGGATGTTGACCCCTGAATGGTTCTCGAGGGTGGCGAGAGGGCATAGGCCAGAGCCGCGGCAGTTGATGCCGAGAGCGCGAGGGTTTAGGTCATCGGCTGGGAGGGCAAGAGTGCTGGCGCTGAAAAGGGTGGTGATGGCGACGATGCTGGTCTTGATGGATGAGTACATTCTGACGTTGATAAGGGGTTTTTAAAAAAAAGAAATTATAAAAAAAAGCCTGTGACGGTCGATTGATAGAGATTGAGTCTTGCGTAGGATACAAGGGAAGACGAGTTGCTTTGAGGCTTGTTGTTGTGCTGTGATGCTTGTTTGTGATGATTGTATCGAGAGTCCGTCAAGAGTCGAAGTCAAGAACCCTTATATACTTGAATTTCTTCATAAAAAATTTTTTCACTTCGATTGCTTCCAGTATTGCTTCTATTCCTGTAATTCTGTAGATGTGTATCCTCGCCTAAGTGCCATTCCGTTCTATTCTTGGCTGATGATGGAGTCAGATCTTCAACCCCTAAGCAAGCTGCGAAGTGCATTTTCAGAGCTCTTCCTTCAAATTAATTTCATGCAACATTGTCCTCTACTGCCCTATTTTCACATCTTCAAATACCAATACATGTCGCCAAAGTGCATATACTGGAGACTCTTGACGGTGCTGGTTGACGGTGCTTTTAGCCTCCATCCTGTTACAGTTAGCTCAAGCCCTGGATGTAGCAGTTCCGCCAGGCGCAGCAACAATCCTACAATGCGAGAGGCCGGTCATTCATCAAAGGATTTAGAGCTGAAGTTAAGCTTCGAGTTCAGGGACAGGTTTTCCGTAATCAGCATTTAAGCCAGTGATCGTCCCCGCAGGCACCGAATACGTTTAGCAACATGTGCTGGAGATCCTGGCGGGAACAGCCATTTCATGCGACCTGACGTCCTCGAAGGAGCAATCCTTCCCGAGCGATCTGGCGAACTGTCTTTGTAGATCTCCCGATGCAGAAATAGAAGAGTAGCGAAGGCCGATTCAATTGGCTATAGTATTCGAAGATTAAAGCCGCGCATAGGTAAGCCCGAATTCTGCGAGATCGCTTGTACAGCTAGAAAATGATAGCAAACCATCCTGTGCGTAGGCAGGCAGAACGACAATAAGCATCAAGAGGCACAAACTGGCGGGAAGTCATCTTGTTGGGAGGGGGAAGGGGGGTTCTAGTTCACAAAGACTGTACTCTACTGACGTTATGGCATCAGTCAATGGTGTATCATATGCTTTGTCATTCCCACGCTTCAGGATCTAAGGTTTAACCATCACGCATTGAGCATCGAGTGCTTGCAGACTGTCTACAGAAGGTGACGCCATAAGCTTAAGGATTGAACTTGGACCATAGGAACTTCTTCGCAAAATTCCTTGGGATGCTGGGATATGCGTTCGGGGGGCTTTTCCCCCCAGGAACATATCTTACTGTATACATATCCTATCGAGCGTGGATGGCGTCATTCATTCCGTGTCTGGACTGAGAGGTAGTGGTTGTTAGCACGCACTCGACTAAGTGCACTGGAATAGATTTACCCGAGAAAGGGATTCTACAACGCAGGACGTGTTCTACGGCATAGAACTAGGTTAGTTAATTAAGCAAACCCGCTTGATCAAATTACCAAGAGGGTCGTGACCAATGTTATGCTTATCCCCGAAGGAAGACGGATTCAGACAACGCCTTTGTGATTGCGGGAGAAGGCAGGAGCAGTGTAATTAGGACTTCTAAGGAGCTAAAGTACATAGGCTCCCAGAAAGAGGACGGGACGGGAGCGTTTTCTCTCACACGACTCCCCTGTTAGTTTTGTATGAACTCTATATGGACAGCATGGATAGTCTGGCTAACGACCTCCCGGGCGCCCCCTCATCTCTGCTAAGCATACCCCCCCGGTCGTTCCCCAAACAACAAAAGTCTGAGTTTGATCATATATGATCCGTGCTTATCGTGCTTATCGTGCTTATCGTGCTTATCGTGTCTATCGTGTCTATCGTGTCTACTGGGACTTCAAGATTCAACTTGGAACGCGTCGGTCAGTGATTCGCAACTTAATTGGTTAGTGATGAAAAAAAATTTAAAATCTGGTCATTATCAGTGTTATAGGCGTATGCAATTTAGGTTCGGGGATGAAGGAGATCGACGAGAGTCCCCTTCATTTGGGAATATGATGGGCTTCAACGTGGAGCATTAGAGGACCCAAGGCGTTATCCCTGAAGCTTACAGTAGTGTACATAGCTGCACTATGCACTAACTTTAGCGTCTTATCCTGGTGCTCTCTTCCCCAGCTACCGACAAATTAACTTACCCTCCTACCCATTGAATGTTCCAGCTGGGCGGGTACGTTGACGGTTCCAATAGCTTTTAGTGCCAGAACTTGGGAATCGCCCGTGTGAATCATTTCACGATTATCATACCTCCCATTGCTAAGCCGCACACGAGTCGATCATGCCTGACTTCGACGATCATGGCCGCGACGATGTGCTGCACCCCCCACCCAAGAGACGCCGCCGCGATGACGATGAGCGCATCCATAGACACAATGACCATTCCCGGCGACGGTCGAGATCTCCAACATCAGGAGAACACAGCTCAAGGCATACTGGCGACCGTAGTAGAGAGCCCTACCGCTCTCGAGAAGGTACAGACCTGTCGAAACATGATGTAGCAGATCGTCACCATCGCCACCACCACCACCATCACCATCGCCACCGTCACGGCCGCCACGGCTCTCCAAACCAGTCCGCGCCTCGTCCGCAACCCGCTCAGCTTCCATACTCTGCGCGACCGCTGTCCAAATCAGAACTCGACGTCTTTCGGCCCCTCCTCGCACGTTATCTTGATGTGCAGAAAACCAAGGACATGTCTGGCATGGATGAGCGCGAGATCAAAGGTCGCTGGAAGAGCTTCATATCAAAGTGGAACGACGGCTCTTTGGCCATAAGTTGGTACGATCCAGAGCTGTTCGAGGAGACGAGACGAGATCCGCGATGGCAGGATGACGGGAAACGACGACAGGAGGCTGGCAGAACACAGCGGTCACCATCACAACACGAAGAAGCACGGGAGAGAACCAACGAGACAAAAGGCTACAGTGATCATGGTCCAGAGGCCGACGAAGGGGATGAATACGGCCCGGTGCTTCCAGGATCTTCCCACTTAGGGGCGCGACAGGGACCGGGAATACCCAGTCTCCAAGACCTTGAGGTGCGACGTGAGATGATAGATGAGGATCGTGATGACAGCATCGCTCAATTGCGCCAAGAGCGCAAAGCAGACCGTAAGGAACAGAAAGCCAAGCTCGAGGAGCTCGTACCTCGTGCCGAAGCTGGGACGCGGGAGCGGCAGCTCGAGAAGAAAAAAGAGATCAACGAGAAGATGAAAGGTTTTCGCGAGCGATCACCCGGTGCCGCCGAGGTCAATGATACTGAGCTCATGGGTGGGGGTGATACCTTAGATGAGTACAAGCGCATAAAGGCATCTGCAGAGCGGAAGAAAACTGACAAGGAGATACGGAGAGAGGAGATACTCCGAGCGAAGGAGGAGGAGAGACAAGAGAGGCTACGAGAGTACAGGGAAAGGGAGGATAAGGCCATGATTGTGCTTAAGGAACTGGCCCGGCAAAGATTTGGATAGGTTCAAGGTCAGAGAAAATATGATACCCAACACAATGGAAAAGACCTGATTCAATATATCATCTCAAGCTTCTTTTTAAGCTAGATGAGTACAGGCTGAGGAGTCTCATCTGATGTGTGTGACCATATGAACTGGAGCTCGCTGTCCATCGGTCTATCATTCATGTCAAATAATTCACAGTCTCCTCTATGATCAACTCATTCTTCCGATCTATACAATTTTAGAAGCGAAAATACGCCTCAGCTCTAACATGCTAGCGCATCTAGGTTCAAACCACGGGTTTTGTTAGAAATCATGGTCGCTAGAGTAAGGAATGTCCATAAAGCAGGTACAGTGCATCGCACACCCACAAAAACTGTACTTAGCGCACTAAATCTTCACAATGCAGCCCAATGAGATGAAAATCCACATTCAAATCGGGCAGTTGCGATATCTCGCGACTCCTCACCAAAATTTTCTCCTTCCAATTAAATACCATTTTCGCAGCAATACAATGGACGACGAGGAGCAGCTTGATGTTGGCATGTTTGAGGAGCCAGCGGATTTTGCGCCGCCCAAGCCTCCTACAGTGGCTTACCACGAGATGAAGTCTGGCCACAAGGTCCCCATCCATCTCGTTGGTTTCAACCTGCGCGAAGGTCACTACCTGTGGAACGGTGCGCGCTACATATCTAATTGGTTCGAGGACAACGTGTCGTCCATCAAGGACAAGACAGTCTTCGAGCTCGGCGCTGGAGGTGGTCTTCCAAGCATCGTAGCCGCAATCCTAGGTGCAAAGAAGGCAGTCTGCACGGATTACCCAGACAGGGAATTGATCGAGTTCATCGAAAAGAACATCGCCGAGAGCAGTACTCTTATCCCGGAGCCTAAAGACAGAGTGGTTGCTGAGGGCTATGAGTGGGGACAGAGTCCGAAGCCTGTTCTCGCTCATCTCGATGAGCAAGGGCGAAGTGATGGGTTCGATGTGCTGGTTCTCGCGGATCTCCTATTCAAGCACCCCCAGCATGAAAACATGATCAGGACGATCGAGATGACGCTTAGCAAGAAGCGGGACAGCAAGGCGCTGGTTTTCTTCACGAGTTATCGTCCATGGCTGCAGCAGGCTGATCTGGCGTTCTTTGATCGTGCGAGAGACCACGGATTCAAGGTCGAGAAAATCTTCGAGCACAGGCTCGAGAAACCCATGTTTGAAAACGACCCGGGCGACTTGGACGTTCAAAAGTTGTGCACAGGGTGGGAGATCAAGTGGCCCGAGGAGAAATGCTCTGCCTAGAGGTTTGGAATATGAGAACTACGAGGGAAACAATGGCTTCAATGAGAAACGATACAATGCATGTTTAGGAAAGGGCACAGATCATTTCGAGCATGACATGCTTGCAGACAAAGGACGCCTCGATCGTGTGAGACGATATCATACAAGGCATGACATTACGTGCGAGGCATGGTCTTAGCGGAGTGATGTCAGACCTATGTTCGCAACGGGGCCGTAATGGTCTCTACATACAGTATCAACGATTCTTGTAATCTAACCAATTCCCGACGACGTGGCGCGACAAGGGCTTTCCCCTGACCCCATACTCGTTCCCAGCTAAGACGTGGAACCGACATGGCCGCTTAAATTGACGTTGCAACTATGGAGGATCCTTTACCTTTTTGTCGCGGTAGAGTATAGAAAGCTTGGCGCTTGATATGTGTCGACCAACTGGTTCCTCGGCCCCCAACCTTGAATAAGAAATAGGGGAGCCCTTCAAAATGCTCGTAAGTGACGTCCTCTTGTGAGATTGTCACCGAAGACGGCCATAGATCTTGATCTTGGGCGCCATTCCACCGTTTTCGTTCCCTTAGCGCTCCCATTGCGTACGCCTAGTGGGTCCTTGGCTGTTAGCCAACTGGTGGCTGTGTCCTGCACACTAACAGTCAGTTCTACTCACAGCCCGCCGTTGAGTCTCCGACGTTGCCGGTGACGCGTCCCCATCGCTGCAAATCAGCGATACGTTGTCATTTATTTAGTCTGGGCGAGCCTCCAAGGTCTCGTGTGAGTGAACCACGAAGATGTTTCATTGGTAGCCTTGAATTGTCCCAAGTATTCCAAGAGGCCTCTTGACACGAATATCGGGCTATGCCGACCGTTCGCACATGTGGGTCCATCCGGCCTTGTGTTAGTCTAGTTGGAGTTGACATAAAATTTCAACCACTTTTGTTAACTTTGCTCTCGGAACTCGAAGCTCACCTTGAGACTCCAGTCGCCTTCTGCATCTCATGGCAGATCCGGCAACGAGTGGAAATTATCACCCGCATTAGATTTTGTAAGTAAGTGTCCACTTTAGGGGAAGGTTCGTAGTATTTTCTTTTTTTCGCAAACCGCTATCAATTTTCGGACAGAAGTCTGTTTACCATTTCCTGCCCCCCATTGTCAGCGATCCGGCGCTCATCTGCTGTTTCTTCGCTGCACGCATGTTGCAGCTGAAGAGCACTGCCCCGTTCCCATTCTTCCGACCGCTCAGCGCTACCTAGATCTCCTGCGTCTGACAAGGAACATCACTCTTAGACGGGGCCTTTACTCGGCGTCCGTTCTTTTCTTTACCAATTGCTTGCTTGTTTCGTTTCTTCATCCCAAGTTTCGATCTTCTTCCCCGTCTTTGCCAAATGCTTAGGTAAACGAAACACTCGTTTGCTTTATCGCTTTCCTATAGCCTTCACAATAAAGATGGCGAAATGGGGTACATCCTCATATCTGGTAGTGGTCAGATCACTGCAGGTCCTGGGGACCTTGATCTCTGCTATACTTAATGGCTTTCTGCTGGTGTATATTCACGTGAACAGGCTGGGCCTATCGAGCACTATGCTCGCGCTAGAAATCATGGTCAGTAGTATCACAGGCTGCGTCGGTCTTGAGGTACAGACAGTTAATGATAGGCTAGACGTGTGTTACATTAGTCTATACGGCGATCGTGCTGTTAGTGCAACATACTGGTCGGCGGCACCTGAAGTCGAAGGACACGATTACATTCGTTTTCGTGGTTGGAGATATCTTATTCACTGGCCTGACGATTGGTTTGTTCAGTATCATTGCACGCACCGGTGTACCTGCAAACTGCGCAGGAATGACGAGAAGCGACTGTAAGACCACCTCTTACCCATCCTAGAATTGCGCCAAAGGCTAATCATGATTCAGATGAATCTGACGATGCTCCTGACAAACCGCAACAAGGTTATGACACGATTCGCTTCGGGTCCGGAGATAAGAAGGGGCAGCTTGACCGTTTCTGCAGTCTTGAGAGGGGATATTATTTCATCACTATTGCCCTGCTGTAAGCGATGAGATACTGCATATGTTCACGTGTCCCCACAATCTGATCAGTTGCAGCTTCTCGTACATGGCAACAGTCGCTATGGGTGTCCTAAAGATCGCCCACGTCTCGTTTCAAAGGAAACTCGACGAGCGCCTCGCGACCGCGAACGAGCTGTTCCGACTCCAGTCCAAAGTTTCGCGAACACGATCCTCGCTCGTTCGCCAATCATCCGCTCCATCGTCGCCGCGGCAAGTGTCCTCACCTCGGCAAGAATCCATCACATCTCCGCGGTCCCCGAGATCATTCGCCAGTCGACAGTCGTTGCGCGATCAAGTCGCCGCATCTCAACAACAGCAACAGCGACGGGTTATGATGCCAATATCGCCGCTGACCATTAATACGGCCTTCACAGCGTCGCACAACGATCCAGCGCGCCAGAGCCTGCTGATAGAGCAGAATAATACTGGGGATAGTATCGAGAGCGCGGCTGAGGAGGCTATGATCACCGATGGATACAGGAATCCGAGACATCAAGCGCTTGCGCATACCAGCATGTCAGCGCCGCCACCGTATGTGCCTGGTGAGTCGTCGAGATTTATGACGGGGCACACAGCGGATGAAAGTAATGAGATGAGGCTGAGCGATTACGTCAAGGGTCAGACGCGGGCACAGAACATGAAAGATTCTGGCGCGTTATGAGGCAATCGGGACGACGGGACGAAACTATAAAATAATGGATGTGGACGAGTACGGATCATGGGACATGAAGATCCCGCAGAATCGTTGGTCGATTGCAGGATATGGCTTATAATGGCGTTTGGCGCATTGGACTGCTGAATATAGGGCAAGGATAGTTGCCGAACGCAATTCTCTTATTGGGGTCAATTCCGCCTGTACAAGTATTAACTCGCAGGGGTTTAGATATTGTTGTCGATACCAAGTCTAATACTGCTTTGGATGTATACATCACCAACAATTGGTTTTATTGTCAAGCTAATGACGAATTCATCAAGTCGTACAAACTCTTCCGTCTACTGGTCTGGCTCGAAACAGCCGATCGTATCTTATATTCTACTGTTGCATATCTTTTCAAAGACCTATCAGATCTAGTTTACCTTGAGGTTATTCCACACTAAACTAGAAATAGCCCCCTAGAACTCTGACGTACGCTCTATGAACATTTGTATGCACCACTAGACAGGATCACCGAGAAAAGCATTTACCCGGGCAGATTTTTTTTTAAGTTACGTATGTAAACGAGCGTAGGATACAAGCATTGAAGCACAGCAAACAATACGTCAAGGAAATATTCCTCCTTTGCCACCACCGACCGTGAGGTCATTTCCTCTAGAGCGTCATAAAGCCCCATATCTTCTGACCTATGCCACTACACCAGCCACCTGATGGATTGGACGCCTCTCTCCAGGTGAGAACAGTCAAATGTAGTACCGCGGCGAATGTCGACATGGCCGAGGAAAGGGTCGTTCTCATCGCAAACATCGTTGGCATACAGACGGACTATGCCCATGTTAGCTAGATGTTTCATGGAGTATTTAGTAGCTTGACACCATGAGGTGTGGCCTCAAGCTATATACACCAGAATAGGGAACAGAGAGGTGGATGGAGGTGTGAAGACGAGAAAGATCACACTTACCGTCGACTGTAGCATTGTTCTGTAGCACGGCAAAATCCGGCGCTCCTCGCGGGGCTGTACCACTGATATTGATACATCCCCCACTGGTGCTTTGGGCGAATATCTGGGGAAGCCCGACCGGAGTTCCATTGCAGCCGCCGTTGAAGAACTGCACAGTGACTGTGCAGACTGCCTGGCGGGCTTGGAGCAGATTGCTGGAGCCAGGCATGGCGCTGGCGCTGGCTGCAGCAAGAAGAGCAATGAGGCTGGTTGTGAACTGCATTTTGGGTTCTAACGTTGGACTGCCCTGAGAGGCTTTGGTAAGCGGTTTGAGAGTCTCGTGTTGTTCTTGAACTGTTCTGGATGAATGAAACAATAAATGCTCGGGGATTTGGCCTTTTATAGCCATTCGATCTTGGAGGAAGTGTCAAGATAACTTCGAGTGTTGTGGTCCTACCCCATGAAGATGTGATACCTGCTGAGAGGCGTTGTCGTATCGTCAGCACTTTGTGGTCATTTAGCGTATAGCATCATATTTATGACGAGCAAGAAGCTCTCTAAGCGGTCAGAATCAAGAGCTTCCACCTGATGTATACAAGCCCTTGCTGGTCTGCAGCCACGGCGCTCAAGCTCCCCGTAACAAGATACTACGTTGCTAAACGCTTCCAAATATTGGAGAGATATGCGCAGCTTCGCTCCTCTGGTATATAGTTAGACACGAGAGTAAGCACTTGGTTGGATATAGCATTAAAGCCACCACCAGTGTCACACGAGGTAGGAGAGCCACAAAACAATAATCATCTCTGGAAAAGTCTCAGAGACGTACACTGGTGTTGCTCTAAGGTGAAAGCGGCGTGTATAGTACCACGAAATAGCATCAGAATGCCCGATCTGAGGGAAAATTGTCTTTGAATTGCGACACGACATGAGAAGGCTTTCTCTACAGACCCAAGAGAAGTTCGGTGATTACCTTTAACAACGGAACTGATTAGACCCAGACAGTATCTGTTCCTGCCGTGCTATATTTCAGGTATGAATGATCATATTGCGCTTCTTGTTACAGATGTCATGCATATGACCTAATGGAGTGGATCACTAGTGTGACTATTTCCTCAATCTAAACAAATGGACTGTTGGCTTGTTGCATAGAAAAACACACACACACACACACACACACACACACACACAGTCAGCCTAGCTAAGATGTGAATAGGCGACTGGCGACCCGCGACATGTCGAACCGTGGTTCCGAGTACACGATCTGATGTAAGAAGCAAGAATCATTATCATTTTTCGGCCCGGTGGCCATTCAGAATGTGCAACTCGTAAGCAGCCCTACGCATGAGGTGGCAGCCCCGCGAGGCGTTTAAAGTTGTTTGAAACAATTCACAAACCGTTACGCTTAATGAGCTAGCATTATATGACGTTGATATAGATCATAAGTTAATTTGTACTTTGCTTTGTCGTATCCTCCACACAAGCCAAGCTGAATCGCCAAGACTCGTGGGCCGCATTAGCAAGTCCATTGCAACACTACCAGTGAGCTAATGAGTTTGTTGGTATAATTGAAAATGTGTTATGAGATGTGTTATGAGAATAAGGCATAGAAAGAAAGTTTCCGGGTAATGACAAAACAATGCTGTAATTGAATCCTACATTACAACACATGATCTCACGTTTAAAAACTGCCAGTTCGGTAACCAATAGGATAGCCCCCATAGTTAATCGCCGTACCAGACGCAGCCTTGCTCATGGACTCAACTATGGTTCCCACTAAAATCTCAGCATAAGTAGTTAACGAACGAGACAGAAGGCGTGCTTAAACCTATCGTGTAAAACACACATAAGTCGGAGTGTCTAAGCATCACAGGGTTGACGTGAACCAGATTTCAGGCACACCATTCGTTTAAAGTACATTTCTTCGTATATTCCATATTCTCACCTGCTTGTCATAAAACAATTCCCCGCACTCCTAGACCTCGCCGCTGAAGTACTTCAAATTATGCCAGTATGGTAAAATGTCTTAAAAGACTCCATACCAAAATGTTGTAATTCAAAAGGAAATAGCAAGGAAGAAGTAACAAACACGAAATATTAGCTTGTTGGTCGTATCAAAACACGGTTTGCGGGCCCATATAACTTTTTTAGTGATTGTAGATAAACCCATTGAAAAGTGACCAGGATCTCTGGTATCTAGAACTTCAGTCCTGATGCGAATATCCGACATCGCCGCTCTCGGTGCCAAGTTTGACCAGTCTTTGTTTCATCGCCTCAGCTCGAGTCCGTTCCTTGCCACTTAGCGAACTGAAATCGCACCGATCCACCCACTTCCCAACGCCATGTTGCAAAACATTCCTTGCCCTCAGCTGGCTACCGCCTGCATGGCCTACAGAGCCGTGAAGACTCATCCTTTCCTTTGACGAGTCGTACACGCCCCTGTGCAGGATGTTGTTATTGTAGAAAACTACATCTCCAGCGTCCAGATGCACGACCTTTTGCCCCGGCATGTCCTTCTCGAACGGACCTACATCCCTTTCCTCGCCAGTCCTCGCTCTCGCATGCGATCCAGGTACCGCTATCAGACTGTCGTCGTCGTACAATGCTAGATTCCACTGCGTATGCCACTCTGGCTCTCCGAGTCTTTGCATCTCCTCCCCCGGCGTCGCAGTGGCCGGGATATCATCACGATGCCACCTGAGCTCGAAATCCTTCTCGGGCCTCACCAACATATTGAAGAGCTCCATGACCAAATCGTCATCTCCGCACTCCATAAGCTCCTTGGCGATGTCCAGGATGCCATCACTAAAGTAGTTCTCCGTGAAGACCTGGTGTTCTGGCAGATCCGGGTTCAACAGGCCTTGCACGCCCCAGATGCCTTCGGGACCCGGTGTAGACGGCCATGGTGGGAATTGCTTCCCCACGGTGCGGATGTGTGGCCAGCCGCCCTCACGTGCGCGGGCAGTAGCTTGAGAAGCCGCGTTGCGGAGATGGGAGAGCTGCGCCGGGCTGAGGATCCGGGGAACTATCACGAAGCCATCTTTGTGCAGCTGGTCACGGAGCTTTGAAGTTACCATCTTGGAAGTTACTGCGTCTTTCGGGCTCCTCGTGCTATGCTGTGCCATTCGTGACGATGAAGGTTTTAACAGATTGAGAATCATCTGATTGTCGTGATAGTCGCGTGCTGTGGGGCAACGTTTAGCTGCCGATAACTCTTGATTACATTGTATGGTGAATGGCAAGTCATTACGTCAGACTGTGACAACTCTATCAAGGGACACTTTCGGGAGGTTCCAACAATAAATTTCCAATTTGAGACAACTTCGAAATGGCGTTCAAGGATAAGACTTGGCTAGTATGGAGTCCTCACCATAGATCACTGGTTAAACAAAATAATTTCGTAGCTCCTTACCTAAGTACGGATTATAGTCAACTAACTAACAGAAACCACACAACGATAATCAGAACCGAGTGGCCCATTCACGATCCGCTTAAGTTAGACAATTGCGTTGTGAGAAAAATCCAGAAGATTGGTCAACGAGAGAGGGAGGTTGTAAAAGGAGATGCAACAGCTAGTATCGTACTCATCATGGAACAATCGATTAAGGTAAGAATTATACGGCATTCACCTCAAAATTGATCGTAGACATCAACCTTGTAAATCACCTTGAAATTAGTCCCAACCATATCTGCGCATGAAGTATCATATGCTCGGTTCATAACACTATTTATTTACACTAACCTTAGATGTATAGATCCGTATTTCTGGTGGAAAATCTTTGGTACAGGACTCGGATCCAATGCCTAGTGCGCAAGCTTCGGCGGAGTTAGTGGTCCATGCTTGTGGCCAGCCCAGTTGATATTAGCGCTCTTAGGCGGTAAAGGCTTCTACAGCTACCGCCCGGCACTTGCAAACTTGCAGGGCAGAATTGCCCCACTACCAATATGATTATAAGTATAGTGATGCTGCCCTCGTAAATTTTTTTCCCTTTCTTCTTCATGTCGACAATACTTCATGTAAGCACCCCCATACTTGCGAAGCAAAACTTCACAAGTCTGCTACCGTCTTCGGCGCAAATGCTGACCTTTCCCTCCACAGAGAATCATTTCTATAGTAGTCGTCCTTTGCTCTTGATTTCTCAATCAAGCTGCAGAACCTACGCCAGTTGATGAACGATATCCCCGCTACCCTAGAGTGAATATCTATCCTATGGTAGCTTCTGCTGCCGTTTACTCTCGCTCTGCCCGCAAGGGTGGCGGTTCTTCGGAACTGTACAGAGAGTGGTGATGATCTCGACCCCGATCAGCTTCGTTCGTCCTTGTGGCGCGTCGCCGGGGTGGGTAGTGGTGGAAGTCTGATGGTCTTTTATCTTGTTTTTCGTTGCTTGCGATCCCTTGCGGATCGCAGTGAGGAAGGAACACCCAGATTCCGCCTCTTGCGATGTCTGGTCTAATCACCATGCTTGATGTGCAAAATTTTCCTAGGCTCGTTGCCACAGCAATCACTGGAAAGCAATAAGATTGCGCAGATAAGTGGTGCCACTTGTCGATACATCCAACGACTGGGATTTTCTAGTCATCGCGTTCTTTGTCATGCAAAAGCTTTCTACAACTTTAATATATTCGACTTGGGGGTAGTTATGTAGTATGCTTCCGCTGCTCGGCACCCTATAATTCACGGTCTCCACTTATAATATCTGGATTTTCTGGTCTACCCTCATCCTGTCAACCACTCTTGAATACTGCGATATTCGCCGCGAATGTGTTCACGTTATCTGCCCAGCTAGCCAAGCTCGTACCATCCCTGCTGATCATGCTCAGCGAGCCGATGGTATTGAGATTGTAGATATTCACATTGCTAATGGAGCCCTCTAGGGAAACAATTCGTGACTGACAGTTCTCGCCCGCCGCGACAGTTGAACAAGCTATTTTCAACCAGTTAGCACCATTTAAGCTCTAACAAGGATGCAAGAAAAGAAACGGAGGAGAACTTACTGGTCGAATACGACGAGAAGAAACTGTAATGCCCCGCGCCGTAAACAAGGACATCGCTCGAATCTAGGATCCTCAACCCCCAGGATGCAGCACAATTTCCAGAAACACCCGAGCAGCTCGTACTAAAGTTTGGATCCCTTAGCGCCGTGTTAACTGGGAACGGTACCAGCGCATTCGGGGTTGGCATGAAGTAAGGCGTCTCGGTCTGCAACTCAGACGCAAAGATGTTCTTGCTGTTGGCGATCTGGTAGTTGTACAAGACATGATGTTCGACCGCAGTGCCCACCAACCAGACAGGGCCGTTGCGCGACTCAATGTACAGACCTCGACCCGCGTAGATGGTGGTTTGGGTATTCGAGGCGTCTTCGATGTCATGGTCCGCGGTCCATAGCCAGGTGTTCTCCATATACAGACCCGATGCGGAGGCTGTGACGTGCATGCTCATGTACGCCGCGATGCAAGAGGACACGACGGCAGAGGAGCCGGGATTCTTGAGACATTGTGCCACTTGAAGCTGCGAGCCCGCGAACCCGCCGATGCGCGTATGTACGTCCCACATGCCTGAGGGCGAGCCCGATGGGGACGCGAGGTTGAACTCGATCAACACAGCGCCGGGAGTAGACCCCTGCGTGCCAACGATGAAGTCCGAGAGCTCAACAGCGCCGGATTGGCCTGAGGTCGACCCGATTTGGATCACCGGTTTAGGGGTGTTGATATCAGACCAGTACGAGCCGGAGGCCAGCAGAACTGGATAACCCTCACCTACGATCTTGGAGCCAGGTGGGATGACAATAGGTGAGGTGAGACGGTAGAGACCAAAGTCGATGAAGACGATCTTGCCAGCAGAGGCAGCGCTGTTGATCGCGGACTGGATAGCTGCGGTCTTTACAAAAGGGTTAGATTAGGCCCGAACCAACGAAAGGATCTTACATGTGCCTTCTTACATCATCTGTAGACGCGTCACCTCTGGCTCCAGCGCTACGAACGCTGACAAAGGATGATGCTGCAAGGGTTTCGTACTGGGGCTTTGAGCGTTGATAGTATCTGCCGTTGCTACCCAGAAGGGCTGATGGTCTTGAGTTGGGTGTGACTTGTAGGACGGTCAGTACACAAAAGTTCAATCATCTGGGACTGCTACATACTGGCTCCTAGGGCGCTCTGCGGGCCACTGGGAGTATATCTGTGTCCCTCACTCCAAGCCGTGATGGTTGCGGTACCACCTGAGAGCACAGTGCCGCTAGGACCTTGAACTGCGACGGGTACATTCTGGAGAATGACGTTCTCCAGCACAATGCTACCAGCGGTAGCGGGCTGTGAGGACGACGTGTAAGCTGTAATGATACCGACGGGCGTGTTGACAAAAGTACTATCGATGACGGTGATGGATCCGACATTCTGAGCAGAAGAACCGCCGGCCGAAATGTCAATACCTTTACCACAATTGTTGATCGACAGGTTAATGTAAGTCCAACCCCAGTTCCATAGCTGGATTATGGCTATGAATCTGTCAGTTGAGTATATGACATTTCAACGCTATCAACTCACCAGTTCCACAGTTGTTGAAGACAAGGTTTCTCATGGTGTATTGTTGGTTGCCCATAGAAGCTCCCGTGGCACCACCATTGAAGGTCAGATCACTCATAAAACCTCCTGAGCCTGAACGAGTTTAGAACGACGCACATGACGAAAGGATCCTCTGATGCATACCACTCTCAATGAATAGACCAACGTGTACAACGCCGGAAGCAGTTGGCATATTGAAAACAATGTTTTGCAAGCTGGTAGCTTGCGAGGTAGGCCAATGCATACCAGTTGCTGCTGTGCCGGCCGCGATGTTAGTCGTGTCGATGACGAAATTCCGCACTTGACGGTAAAAGACGTTCACGGAGACCCAGTTGAGGTTTTCGGACCAGTAGGGGTTGCCGTCGATCAGACCAAAGCCCGAGAAGCCGCTTGTGGCCTTCAACGTAGGAGGCGAGCTGGCATCTCCGATGAGCTGGGTGAAGTAGTACGGAATAATGGAAGAAGATATCAAGTAAGTTCCTGCAGGAAAGTAGACAACGGCTGGGGTTTGGGTTGTGGAAGCCTGGGTATGTTAGATATGGATGACAAGGCGGGGGCGTGTAAACTTTTGAATTGTATAATAAATTACTTACGCAACCTTTTCCACATCGATTTCCGCCAGCGGTGATGGCAGCATTGATAGCAGCAGTATCATCTGTGACTCCATCACCTGTTACAGTAATTAGCACATGTTATTAGGCCGGAATACTTTGATGCAGCCCGGCACGAGTTTTTATGCAGCGAAAAAACATGTAGTATTGAATGTTCACGTACCTTTGGCGCCGTAGTCCTTCACATTTCGGAATACTGCATAGCCCGAGCCAGCAAAGGGTGCAACGCCCTGATCTGTTCATCTACATCAGTATGAAGTACGGTCAATCTTCCCGGTCTACCTGGACTTACGCTGTATGTCACCAAGCCAGTAGGCATGTATACTGACGATGAGGCTGAATAAAGCCACGAGAAACGTGGTCGGACGCATCTTGGATAGATAAGCAATAGAAGCATACAGAAAGTTCGTGGCAAATACAGTAGATACATGTTTGAAACCGGAGAGCCCAGGTTTTATAACTCTTGGGCAGAAGCAAGCCACCACACATACATCTTAGTCAAGAGACGCCGCGCTCTGTCATGTACGCCGCCCTCGCTAGTAAACCCATCGTGAGCAACGAAACAGCTAATGGACCCACTACGGCTATGAAAGGAGATCAACCAAGATGATTGTGAGGTCCAATAAGCAGTGTTAGCTTCGGGCGAATTTCTATCATGGTTGTTTGGCCGACTGTCACCATAACCATGGGATAAGTCCACGAGTTCATGGGACCCCAGAACCCATCGCGTAAGAAATCCTGGAGAGGTCATTAGGTCTAGATGCTATTCTGGACCGTGCATAGTGCTTGACGATCTTGAGTATGGAGACCACCCCCGCAAGCATGTGACCACAGAAGGGGGTGTAGGCGGTATGTGTTCACAGACTTGGGTGAGAGTGTGGGACTGCGTGTAACGTTCCTGAATGCTAAGAGTCAAGAAAGACCGGATACCGAAACCCAGCCTATACAAGCGTGGTTGGTGACAAGCTTTGTATTGTCTCCTCGCTGAAAACATGCAGCCTTGAGCAGCGCCATTGCGAAGTCATGTAAGTCAGCAGTGCGACCAGATACGCGGAGCTAATTTTCCCGCTGGAGAAGGAAATCTGGGGTTGGAACGAAGAGACATGATTCGTTGGTTGACTACAAACCAGCACATGTAGATCGGCCCGATCCAGGCTTCGATCAGACCAAGGGTTCGACCCTCATCCCTGCTAATGAGGGCACTGGCGATTCTAGAAACCTCATTGACCCATGAAGGTAATTATTGAAATTACGATATGTTACAAGATGTCTGAGAGCCGGGTACCGATTCCTGTTGAGTTTGATTCTGTAGGCTGACCAAAATTCGATGACAACTGGCGTCTTGACGGTTCCTGGGCGCTAAGTTTGGCCTGGGCGTTACATGTTAAGACAGTCCATACAAGTGCTACAAATTGACCAGACTTCTCAAGATTTAAACACGCTTCTAGAAACTCGGAAACACACGCCAGTGTCTCTCGCATACCACAGCCTCGGAATCAGAATCATTAGATGGGAAACAAATGTGGTGGCATAGAGAAGCGGCGACTTGTGCCACAATACAATGTCATGAGCATACTGGAGTATCGTCATCAATCCTGACTCGCGTGGTGGACATGAGACCCTGAGATGTGTCTCGTGGAAGAGAGTTCGCGGCAACCGAGACCGAAGCGTGGAAAACCACGTTGTTGGAAAATACAGTGTCCAAGTACAGTGCAGTTGACTTGTCCATTCTGAAATCACTGTGTCTCTGTTGGTCTTAGTTGGCGGTCCAATGATGATCCTCCATATGCAATCGCATGACTCTGGAACCAAGTCTTGCACTCCCCTAGTTTTGCATATTTTTGCTATGCAAAAAAGCATTGTGAGCACATGAGAGTTAGGAGTCGTGGCTTATTCGTCTATGTTCGCCATCCTGGTTGTCAGATGTCTACTCTAGTTCCCGTCTGCATATTCATGACTACCGCCGCCGCTTGACACCCAGACCGCCTCCCCTAGTTCGCAGGACTGGCTGCCATCGTGGCTCGTGACTTGCCTCCCGGAGGCAAGTAGTTGGTTCATTGTTGCGCAACAGTTCTTGGCATGGTTAAATCCAACCATACCCTCCATTCTCCATCTGGCGTGTTCTCTCATGGGCGGATCATGTTCTACCGCAACATATTGGGTAGAACATACGGCAGCTCGAGCTTTGCAGAACGACGAACTCGTGGGCTATGGCTTGTTGCAGAACCCATAAGGGGGGGAGGGGGTGCGGGGGCATATAGTTGTCTCCAATTCTTTTCATCAGGGGTTGTTTGAACACCATGCACTCATCAACTTTACTTTAACCGCAGGACAGTGATGACGCGACTGCGACTGCGACTGCGACGGGATGAACAAGGACTTATGGGAAAGCTTCAGTGTGCCTCCATGGTAAAGACGAGGTGCTCCGCATGAACAGGCATCCTTGGCCTCACTTTTGTGAAAACAAATGATGGAAGAGGCGCAAAATCCTGCAGTCATGCATTCAGCTCGAAGTGGGTTGCTCCATGGCTGTCAATGATCAGCAGCACATGTCTGTCAACAACCGTTGAACCGCGGACTTCGGAACTTAGCACTCACGCGCAGCTGGAAGAAGAAAAAGTCTTGCGACACCCCAATACTGCAAAGAGGAATTCCCTCCTGAAACCCGGTGTCTGTGATGCACAACACGAACTGCAGACAAACTGTACTTTAGTCTTGGTAAGTTGCCGGCATGTTGTTGCTACTTTCTCCGCATTTATCTCCAACCTTTTCTCCAACCCCCGGAAAATTGTCTGCTTTGAAGCACATACAGATGACCTCCGCCGTTTTAAACTCCATGTATATTACCATTTTCGGTTGCGGCGCTTGAATTGCAATGTTGCACAGTAGCAATCTATCTTTCCTTTTTCGGTTTTATCTTACTAGTATAGTAGTACAAAACGCTGATCGCGAAATATGGCCTACTCTGATGCTCAACAAACATGCTGGTTGGCTGACGTGCTCGAGACTCATTTTGCGCCGAGGCAGTAAGGCAAATTGACACTTTCTTTGCACGCCGGGATCTCCAAAGGCCCACTATATTACGCCTGTAATCCCTAACCCACCACTCTTTGATCACTCGTCGCTCTCCCGTGTTACAAGGATAAGACCAAGCAGATCATTGCCATTGTAGGTATCTGGCTAGCTGGCATTGAACACATCGCCAACCTGCTCGTGCACCTGCGAAGGAGGCCTTCCGTGATGTTACCCAGCAGAAAGAAAAGACATGGGGCCGCCCTGGCTACATACATACAGTGCAAGCCCCGGAAAACAGGACATTTACCCTGGAGGTGCCATCTAGTCTCCATGCTGTCGAGACGAACTGGGGTCCGGGAATATAATGGTAGGCAGCAAAGAACGCCATTTGGTGATCGTGTTTGGTGGGATTAGCTTTGGACCGACGCTGAACGCTCTCTTCACTCGCGAACCCACTGTGCGATGGGCACATTCGCTGCTCAAGCCCTCGTTGACACGTTCCATCCGTCAGGGGACAGTGGTCTGCCCAGTGATTAAAACTTGTTAATGATGGGTTCGGGACTGGCCAGAATGTCCGGCATGTGCACACTTGGAAGTGTTTGGGGATGCGGAGTCAAGTACGGATTGCCTTTCATGCTTGACTCCAGCGTTGTCCGTCAAAGGTCTAGCTTGGCTTCCCCAGACGCGGGGAAACAATGTGGGGGCCCCAGTAAGACGCTTCGCTTCGCTTTGCTTTGCCTTGCTTTGCCGTGTGAGAGTCCCAAAGGTTGTCAAGCTTGGTTCACTCACAGGAATCTCGCCAGATTGACGTTCCCAGCCCAGCCCCTCGAGCTTACTCCTCACGATCTTCACTTCTAACCCCAATATCGTGGTACATCGTCTTCGTTCAAGCATTTGTAACTCCCATTGACTTAGGCCCGTCATAGCCCTCAGTGCTTATCTTCTACAGTACACTGGTGCGGTAAAACGCACTTGGCCTGCAGCGTACTACCGTTGTCGCGTGAGAAACCGTCTGTCCTTCTCCGCGCGCGTCATTCTGGCCGGGCATTTCCCCAACTCCTCTCCACCTCGCACACACACACACACACACATATGCCACCACGAAGCCATGGAAGAAGCTTGAGATAACTGTCTACCAATTTGGAGCCTTGCGTCCAATCTAATGACCTGGCATCAATCGCTGGGTATCGTATAGCGCTGAGACCTGGCCATCACGCAATCATAAGAAAAGGCAGTGTGCCAGGAGACACGGCAGCACGCCAACAAGCTCAGATGCCGAAGTGTGCAATACCAAACCTACTGACATAGTGAATATCCACAAATCGTCACACTGCAAGTCACTACTTCTTCCGGTCGACTCACGGTTACTTGGCCCCATTGTCACTCAATCCCCCACTTTTCGCCCTGCGTGACCTCCTCGTCTACAATACATCCATAGTCCATACGGGGATTATCCATATTTCAGAAACTTTCACTTATCACCTCGACCATGCAGTCAATTCAGTCCATAGAGGGCGCGGGTATGCCAGGTGTGGACGAGAACGTGGAGGGCAAGCAGCAGAAGCCTAAGACGCTACCATGCAAGTACTGCAGTAAGCGGTTCAGGTAAGAAAACAAGAGATACGACGGCCCCTATGTTCCATTCTGTCGACCATCTCGCTTACATAGATAATTATTCCGCCAGGCGCGTTGAGCATGTCCAACGGCATGAACGGACCCATACTAAAGAAAAGCCATTTGCTTGCGGCTGGGCACGTTGCGGAAAGACGTTTGGGCGCAGGTTAGTTATACTCTTTATATCCTCCAACAAAATTTCAAGTTTGGGTTCCCCCAAGCCCAAGACATCACTCTCCTCCACTCGGATTCTTTGCTCACAAATCCACTTTCCCCTCTAAACCACGTTGATCTCTAAGCATCTCCCCATCTATCCGCCTTACTTGGTGGCCCAAACAACAACCATCTTGTTCACAAGTGAATATGCTTATATGGACATCAGAGATCTTCTTGTCCGACACGAGAAACTCGTTCATCTCAATGAAGGTTCGAATAAGGACAACAGTCGGCCGCGGAAGCCGTCGACCGCTGGGCCCATCCAGCAGATCTCGCCCGAAAGTCATCATGGCGATACCGAGATGTTAGGCATGCCTCGTGCACAACAACACCAGCAACAGCAACAGCAACAACAACAACAACAACAACAACACTATAATGCAGAACCTATCAACCCCATTCCAGCGCATACACTGGCACCAGACCCACGCATCATGCCCGCCAGAGCTGCAGCTTGCAACCTTGATTTGTTATCTGATGCTGCCACGCAGATCGCATCGGCAAACGAAGTGAATTCGATCCAGCCCATGATGGCTGATCTTGGTCAACAACCCGGAGGGCTGGCTCGCATGAAGCCATACGAAGATGGTATGACATATGACAGAAGTAGGGAACAAGAAGCGAATGCCATGACAATGGGATTTCCCGGTCAAGCATTACCACCGGTATTTGACGACTATAATCTCTTCCTAGACGACTTTGCTTCAACTTCACATTTCCTGCCGCAAGCATTTGAAGTCGACCAAAGTCTTGGGATCTGGCCAAGTATGCAGAGGGGCGGTCTTTCCAAACCTGCGTCTCAGTTCCCGTCTCGCTTCCCGTCTGTACAGCCTGATCACAGAGATCCGTCCGATGGTGGTGGCAGGGCACACGATGACTCCAACAGGACGCTCCCCCTACGAGTGTCCGCTATGGATCACACCGTGATCAAAAACCGGTTGGATGAATTCTCGTCGGTTTTACCAAACGATTTCGTATTTCCTTCTCGCCACACTCTTACGAGATTTCTCGAGGGCTATGTAGGCGGATTTCATGAACACCTCCCTATACTCCACCTTCCTACCCTTACGCCTGCAGAACTTTCCCCTGAACTATTATTGGCGATTCTAGCAGTCGGTGCCCAACACAGATTCGAGAGCCACCGAAGCAATGCCTTGTGGTATGCCGCGAAAGCTGTAGCATTGGAGCAGATACGACGTCGTAATAGCCATGAAGTCCACGGACTACTGCCAACCGCCGCAGCGTATAGTCCTCACTCAACTCGACCATCACCAAGCCACGGATTCCGCCATTCTTTCAGCTCAATGCAACAAGACAGGCCAATGACCCAGGAAACACACCGGGAGCCATAGTAAGATCTTGTCACTTTACCTAGTCTGCATGGATATCGGATAGTTGAAACTAACTATTCAGCAGTTCACCAAACACACCCCAAGCTCGTCTAGAAACAATACAAGCGTTGCTACTACTCTTCACAGTTGGCTTGTGGGGTGCCAAAGCTATATTACATGAGGCACTATCATTACAGAGTCTTCTGGCCATGCTTGTACGCGAAGAGGGTCTCCTATCCGAATCAACTCAAACTGCCGACTGGGAAGCATGGATACGTATCGAAGGGATGAACCGCACAAAACTCATCACGTACTGCCTTTTCAATCTCTGCAGTATAGCTTACAACATGCCGCCACTACTACTTACATCAGAGCTCAATGTATGCCTGCCTCATTCTTCGAAGCTATGGCGGGCTGAGACCGCCTGGCAATGGCAAGAAGCTCGTCATACCTACCCTAGCATGGACATATCCTTCCAAGACGCTTTCTCAAGGCTCTTCAGCCGACCACCACAGGGACCTCCTGCTTACATGTCGTCTCTTGGAAACTATGGTCTAATCCATGCTATTTTGCAGCATGTGTTCTTCCTCAAGCAGACATGCTTCACGTCAGCGCCTTATGAGGTCCCGAGAGGCTTAAGACCTGACGATGTCGAAGATGTTCTGCAGGCCTTGAGGATCTGGCAAATGAGCTTCGAGCAACATCAAGCCCGTGTATCTGAAAACGGTCAGCAACTTGCGAGCGACTCTTTTCCTGGCGGGCCTGTTGCATATGACTCCACCGCATTATTACGATTAGCTTCTATACGTTTGTTCACCGACTTGAGTCCTAGTAGAACTCTGGAAACAAGGAACGCAAGCCAGATCGCGGTTGCCTTTGGGGACGCACCATACTTGATTAGAAGCGCACGACTGAATAAGGCAATATTGCAGGCCATTCATGCGCTGTCGATGCTCGTAAAATTAGGTGTTAACTACGTGGCGAGAAGGAAGTCCGCTGAATGGAGCATGCAGCATTCGTGTATGTCTTGGTCGGCCCTGATACTGCCCGCATATGCTAACGATATCGCAGTGTGTAATCTAGAATGTGCCATCTTGCTCTCCAAGTGGTTGATGACGCTTGCTTCTATTGGCCCAAGCGACCCTCCTGCATCTCCGGATGAACGAAACCTTCTCGAAATGCTGCGAAGAATGCTTGATGAAACTGAATTCGCCGTGCCAATCGACCCATCTCTCTCAGGTGGCCAAGGACATCCGTCAATCATGGACATAACCATTCACGACAGCACAAGACTTCGTCAACTTGCGGCTGCTGTCATCAGAGTATGGGCAGAGACTTTTAAAGGCAATCACATATTTGAAATTGTCACAGTTATTGGAACTGGGCTTGAAGGTTATGCAGATTTGATTGAAAAGCCGCGAGACAGGACGCCTCTAGGAAGACTGGCACCAAACGCTTCCCTGGCTTGATATACAGCCGGCTCACCTCGCCGGGAATTTTGTTCTAGTGAAGTTCCTATATATAGGCAAAGCACCTGGTCTTTAGCTCACTTACGATCTTAGATAGGTAGGACGGATGCATTTGAGGATTTCAAGATAGAGCCGCGAACGTCTCTACTGGGTGGTGTCAACCTGTTCTGATTTAGTACAATAAGCTCGAACCTGTGTGAAGGGCTGACGAACCCCGTAATACCATTGCTGCTTTGGAAAATCATGTATCTAAAAGACATAACTAATGATTCATGGGAACCGTAACGAAATTAGCATAGCGCAGCATAATTAGCATTCGAGAAGGATTAAAGAAGTGTGTCGATTTCGATGTTAACTTATACTCAGGAGATTCATCTGGCCCCGAAAATAGCATGAAGTAGGGAAAATCGGAGAAGATAGTCTCACCTTCGATTTGCTAGTCGACACAGGCTGTGTGCCACCATCCGACTTTTATGTCTGTCACATTATTCTATAGCATTAGACATGCATTAAGCTTTCGTCTGTATCCATCCCCGACCCATTTCCCTGTCTACTCATGCTAAGAAAGTATATTGCTGCTGTTGTTAATAGAATTGACTCCTGCTCAACTCCGTAGGTGAATATTCATTCATATTAATTGCCAACAATTAATTCCACATTTGAGGTGCCTCGTTCTATCTACACTCTTCAAGCTACGACTTGTATTACTGTGAAGATATCAGCTTTACCAATGAGCTTTAATAAATGATCTATAGACAAAGTTACTCATTCTGTAAAGTCCACATGTTGCAAAGTCTACCAGCTTAAGCTACACTGTAGAATGGCGGCAGTAGCAAAAATACAAGTTGAATGTTACTGGCTGGCTATCATTATAGGTAGTATTTCTTTACCGTTGCAGCAAGGTTCTCTGGAATTTTTTTACTAACTAAAGCGCTCTAACTTGCCTGCCTACCATTAAGTTTCTCAAAATCTTTACAACCGCCTTGGCGCTCATTTCTGCATTGTTTAGTGATGGCCACATTCTATGATTTGGAACTGTTTTTGAAGGGAATAAAAGAAGAGGGTGAAAAAGAAAAAAGAAAACTTGGTTCATAAGAAATGCTTTTGTAATGTATACATCTCACAGCCCTCACTTCCTTATCATGTCGATCTAGATGGCGGTTTTGCTACAACCACCAATACCTAAGATGCCAACGCTCTTAGGATAAAATTAACGTGAAATCGCACCCGAGAAGAATATCATTCAACTCAGGTCACATCGACTTCATCCAGTATTCTTCCCAAGACCACCTCTTTGAATGAAGATTACTTCGCTGTACCCGGCACCTCGTCTTAATCCACCACATCCTCACTGCGTAATATTCTCTCAGTCAGCACAACAATTCGACAACACCTAGTTTAATAAGATCGACTCAACACGCTTCCGTCCTTGCGTTACACTGACTTCAAGTACTTTGGAAAACTTAGGCTACATCTCCAGCGCACTAGATTGGCAGGGAAAGCTTCAGCTAATCAGTGATAACACCAGCGCTCTAATTTTCTCCTTCGACATGCCGTTGGGCATAAATTCCTTTCAGTTGAACCTAATAGAAGGAGAATATTCTTAATCATACCGACCTCCCCTACGTTGCAACGCTCACCACTTAGATACACCCATGTTTCTAGTTTTGATATCGGGTATGGTCAAGTCCCATCTTTCGAGTGATGGTTCGAGTGCTTGTTAATACTTTTCCTCCGCAGTATCGTGGGTCTTTGTGTTATTGCACTTTCTAGTAACAATCGAGTGCTCTCAGTTTCAGAGATTTGTCACTTGTTCTTTGCCCTAGCGAAACTAGGCGCCGAGCCCAAAATGCTATCGAGGTCCCTTTGACAGTTTAGGCAACTCTCGGTTTGACGTCTACAGACCCGCCAAAGCTCTAAAAACAGCTATCGTCAGTTCCTCGGTGTAGCGGGACGAGAGTATGCCCCAGCGAAGCTAATATACCCTAGAGTGGTCAGTGGATTTGTTGAACAAGGACCTATCAGTTCAGTTCGTCAATTTGAACAATAATATGTTTCCCGATAGCACTACACATCATCCCATTCGACGTTTAGCCTAACAACAGCCTCATAGTTTCCCATCCTAATATCATTTTCGACCTTTGCGCCTCGGATGCAGGCTGTGCAATCGAGGGACATATAGCATAGGTCCAGGGTATCTGGGAACCTGCAATCCTATTAGACTAGGCCATCATTTGTGATCGCGACTGTGAATCTGATTTAATTTACCGGTCAGTATAGGCTGGAGGAGGACGTTTGGCTCACACCAAGCTAGGACATTCCCTCGTCTAGATATCTTATCTCATGTCGATTATTGTCTATCACACGTTCGTTGAAGATTTGCTCGGCTCATGATGCAAAATACCAAGCTCGCATCTGTTGAAAACACAAGCCCGGGGCCATCTTATTTGTGAACCTGGTAAGATCATTCGGCCTGCTGCTGTATGCTGCATGATGTGAGAGGTCATAGTCAACCTACGCTCGGCCCTTTCTATGCACTACATCCTTGAAGTTTATAGGTGCGACATTACATATATCTCCTTATTCTCCTTTTCATCTTGTTAGTAGTTCAAGTCTGACCAGTTCACGAATCCTCCAATACATCCCAAAGTTGACTAGTCTGTCTATTTGGGCTGCATTTTGGAACGACTCTTTCTTCGCTCCTCTTACCATTGTACGCGGCACTCATGCAAACTTGAGAGCTGTCGAGACGGAATAGTCCAGGGCAGGGTAGCCTTAGTGAGGGTCTATTCCGGCGACCAAGACTTTGAATCACTTTCTTAGTGATCCTTTGGGCGTGGTTATATCAAGAGAGCTTGAAGCAATATTAAACGTGTAGATTTGTCGCAGCTCGATGCACAAGTCGTTAGGCACCTGGGCACTGCTGCTTATATTCTACTATGTATAGTTTCGTGCTCCACTTGCATTGCCAACCCAATAAGATACGAAGAGGTCAAAGGTTGGTTTCAGGTCTTGGCATTTGGGATACTGTATTTTTGGTCTAGACTAGATCATATTCTATGTAACTGCGGAAGATGTTGTCCTCCTGCTCCGCACAAACACACTGCCGAATGGGTGGAGTTGTTGCATTTTGTGCCATGCGACCAATTAGAGCTGATTAACGTAATGGGTTTCTGAGTGAGAGAATATCATGCTGCCAAGACCTTATTTCGTGCTCGGGTAGTCTATGATAAATGGCCTATATTCCACTCACGGATATTAATTAAGAGAGTTTAAGGTTGGTGGAAGCTCTAAGTTGATTTTGGGCAAGGCCGTGAAGAGCCGCGTGGATTACCTGTGCTGGTAGTGGGATGACGAAACTCTCTGGATCCTTGTAGCGGAAGTATAGTTTGTATGTGAACCCCCGTCAGATTGTACCTAACCTAGGCAGCCCCTCATCAGGCTAAGGTTGGGGGGACAGTTCAGCCCACTTACGGGCTGACTGATGCGCTGGGCTGGGCTCCGTGCAATGGAAAGCGCAACACCGAACTCAAACGTACTTCGGTTTGCTCACCACTCTAGGAACTGCTTGTGACACTGCAAAGTTGTGAGGACCAACAGCGCCACGGCTTGGGCTTATATTATCAGCCTGCATCAAGAAACCGTGTACATCTAATCGCTTTTGGCGCACCGAATAGACTACGGACTCGAGTCTTGTAACACCCACCGCTTTCGTCCGATTGTTGACCGATTGCTCGACCTCACCCATGTGCGAGGGTCATTGAGCAGACCAGAGCAGAGCAAGCGCGATAAGAGGGAATTCGAACACGAAGAGACAAGCTCAGCGGCCTGGATGGCGTAACTAATGGCATCGAGAAGTCCCACTGCGAACTCGCGACCACCTGCAAGATCGTTAGCCGATAACGATACTGCATCGCGACTTCCTTCCGCAAGGTCACGGTCCAAATCGAAACCGCCCAACCTGCCGTCAGTCGCCCCTGCCTCTGTCTCGCCACCGGCTTCATCCCTATCGCCCAGGTACGGTAAAACTGCATATTTCCATATTCGATAGTGTCCTTGCATAAATTTCCTCTGCTTCTGCAATATCCAACGTATCTCTTGGTATCACCAAACCACACCACGAGACCAATCACTCGAGCAGTCCCCTTCCCCCCATCAACCCCCTTCATCCATCCATCACCGCAGACAACCACTCTCTAGGCAGTTCCGACAGTTTGGTCCAGCACCTAGCCCAGTCCACCAAGTACTGCATCAACGACTGAAGAAAGAAAGAAGAAGAGGAAGAAGCAGAAGAAGAAGAAGAAGCAGAAGAAGCCGAAGAAGAAAAGAAGCGAAGATAAAAGATAGAGCAAAGAGTGATCCAAGCTCAACTTTGATCTTGCTTTTCTTTAAGCTCCATTCCATTGGTCTTTTGTACTCTGCTGCATACATTTCTCAAGTCTCGAAAGTCATTGGTGACTGCTAGATCCATGGTCCCCGGCTTTGCTTTGTCGTCACGAGACGTGGGGTGTTCAAAGCTGCTCACCAGCTCCAGCCTTCCACACTCACGGCAAGCCAAGCGGAAGGTGTGAGCCACGCACATCACACACATCGAGAGTTGGAAATTCTGCATTCCTCGTTGACTTCTGCCCACCGGGTAGTCGGCCAACAGACGGGGTCCCCCAGGCAGACAAACACGCCTTGCATCAACTGCATCCTTGCGTGCCTGTTGCCAATCTTTCTGCATTCTTCCGACGCCATCTAGTTCGACTGGCGACATTCTCTCCAGCTCTTTGAATGCTTCGCAAGTCACACTGAATATCTACTCATGTCTCCCAGACGCACACGTTCTTCGGCCCGCTACGCTGCGAGTCAAGCTGCCTCACCAGCCGGACCATCATCTGGTGTACCATCCGGAAACCCCTCGCCCACAGCTTCATCGGCTCAGGCAACAACGACGACGACGACGACGACTCCCCGCTCCACTGCCACTCAAGGTCCCTCTAGGAAGAGAAAGTCTCGTAACAGTGAGACTAGTCCGTCGCAACCGACCCAGCCCGAGCAGCCGGCTTCCTCTACCCGTCGGCCCAAGAGGCAGAAGGTTCAGGAGTTAGCCACACCTGCAGCTCAACCTCAACCTCAACCTGCAGCTACACGAGCATCCACACGCAAGAAGAAGGAAAAGACAGCCACCGATATGTCAAGTCCTGAAGAGTACGTTTTGTTCAGGTGTGCGTAGTCAAAAGACCGTTGTGCTAATAATAGTCACCATAGTTCCCCACTGTCCCCTGCATTGCAGGACAAGACTCCTTCTGGTTCAGCCTCTGCATCTTCTAGCAGAAAATCTAGCCGCAACAAGAGAGGTAACCAGTCAGCTCAAGGTAAGTCCTGAACCCGTTGAGCTCTGCCAAATCACCAATAATACTAACCCCAGCGTCGACAGAGTCCGCATCTACCTCAGCATCAGGTCGACGATCGAAAAAGGTGTCGAATACCCAGGCATCACCAAGTCAAGATGTCTCCATGACTGGCACAGATGAGAACGAAAGAGACTCGGAGCCACCCGCCCCGCCTCCACCAGCGCACGATCCGGACGATGATAGTGACGACCACGACGAGGATGATGACGAGGAAGACGACGATGACGAACAGCACCGAAACTACGACGACGATCCCTTCGGTGGATTCAGATCGCAAGGCGGCTCTAGTATCTCGGAGACGCTTCGGGCTCTGACTGGCATGATGTCTGGTATGGGCTCTAGGCTACGAGGGATTCTGGACAACTTGCGGATGAAGGAGGAACCGTCAATGCAGATGATCGCTCTGTCAGACCTCTCTGAAATTTTGCTCATGGCGAATGAGGACAATCTTGCCGGACACTTTTCGCCCGATGCTTTCGTCAAAGAACTCGTGGCACTCATGCAGCCCAACGAATTTACCGGAGAGGAGAACCCCGACATGATGCTTCTCGCCTGCCGATGTCTCGCCAATCTGATGGAGGCACTGCCCGCAAGCGCTGCCAATGTTGTCTACGGTGGAGCAGTCCCTGTTCTGTGTGCAAAACTGCTTGAAATACAATACATCGACCTTGCCGAGCAATCTTTGAGCACCCTCGAGAAGATATCAGTCGATTATCCTACTAGCATTGTTCGAGAAGGCGGCTTGACTGCCTGTTTGTCCTATCTTGACTTCTTCGCTACCAGTACCCAGCGAACGGCTGTCACCACTGCAGCCAACTGTTGTAGAAACATACCCGAGGACTCGTTTCCAGTCATCAAGGACGTTATGCCAATCCTGCTGAATGTCCTTGGAAGCAGTGATCAAAGGGTTGTCGAGCAAGCTTCTCTCTGCGTAACACGGATAATTGAGAGCTTCAAGTACCAGTCGTCCAAGCTGGAGGAACTCGTCAGTGTCGATTTGCTCAGGGCAATACTGCGTCTTTTGGTACCAGGCACCACCAATCTCATATCAGCAAATATCCACACACAGTTCCTGAGAGTCCTGGCCATTACTGCCCGGGCCAGTCCACGACTCTCAGCCGAGCTGTTCAAGCTGAACGTGGTGGAGACTTTATACCAGATTTTGACTGGTGTGTCACCTCCTGACGAGACTGAGGACGTTGCTTCGAAGCTTGACAGCGTGGTCATTATGCAGGCTCTAATACACCGACCACGGGAGCAGATAATCGAGACTCTTAATGTTGTCTGCGAACTACTTCCGGGATTGAAGTGGAACGAGCTGTCAGGTTCTGGACTGCCAAGCGGACATGATGTTGCGGAACCGACCACTCCATCTTCGGTGGGTGGTTCGCGGAAGAAGTCGTCATCGGAAAAGCGCCTCGAGTTGCTTGAAGGCTGTAAGGACCAAGTTCGACGCTTTGCACTGATTCTATTTCCGACCTTGACCGATGCTTTCTCAAGCACCGTCAATCTTAATGTTCGGCAAAAGGTATTGACGGCACAGCTCAAGATGCTTTCAAACTTGGACAAGGATATCCTCGTCGATGCCTTAAAATCAGTACCCTATGCCTCATTCTTGGCTGCCATACTGTCACAGCAGGATCATCCATCTCTAGTGCTCTCTGCTATTCAAACTACCGAGCTGCTTCTTGCGCGTCTGGACGACATCTACCGGTATCAGATCTACCGTGAAGGTGTCATTACGGAGATTTCTAAGCTTGCTGAAAGTCAAGACTCTGCGCCAAAGACTACTGAAACACCACAGACCTCGCCAGACCCTGCTTTGGATTCTGTCGATGGTGAGGGCGATAGAGTTGAGATCCACAATGATTCCGGAGATGAGGATGATGCTGGAGATGGAGATGGAGAAGGAGACCACGAAGAAGATCATGAAGCAGATCATGACGACGAAGAGAACGATGACGAGGATGAAGAAGATGATGATGATAATGACGAGAATGAGCACAATGACGATATTTCAGGCTCCCCTGTCAGTTCTGACGGTTCAACCATGTCAATCGACGGACCTCCTCGGCTTTTTGTTGCTGACATTCCGTCGATGAAGTCAAGAATATCCGAAGTTGCCAAGAAATTTTTGGAAGCACATGAGACCGAGAAACATGGCAAGACGATGAAAAAGAAGGCCACCAAAATCCTCAGCGACCTCCAGGCACTTGCGGCAGACATCGAGGCCTTCTACTTGCACAGAACTGCTAAGAACCTTGGTCCCAAGGAGGGCGTTGCTCTTTTTGAGACACTAGCCTCTTATTTCGATGCGGACGTTCTAGAAAACGTTACCAGCGCCGAGCTTATGGCGTCTGGCCTTGTCCGCGTGCTGGAAGAAGTTTTTAGCAACCCCGATGAAGCACTTGCCAATACCGCTAGAGCCGCATTTCTTGAAGTTTTCATGGGTCGATCGGTCAAGTCTAAGCCCAGGATCGCGAGTGCAGACTCACCCGCCACCCCATTCAGTATTATGGCCCATAAGCTTCAGGACCTTCTCAGCCGATCCGAGCACTTTGAGGTCTTGACCGTCCATCAGAACACTTTTGACGGTAACCGGAGCAGTGCTGCTTCTATGTTGGCCAAACAGATTCGTCTCAAGCTTGTGGCAGATGAGAGCTCAGATATTCCGCGCGAGTATCGTGGCATCATGGTATCAATCCATGCCATTGCAACTTTCAAGGCTTTGGACGACTATCTCAGGCCTAGAATTAGTTTGCACGAGAGACCTCGCCGTGGGCCTCGTGACTTTGCGAGAGCCTTGGCGGAGATGACAGGAGTACCCCCGGGTCGTCTTATGGATCGTGCTGGTTACTCGTCAACTCCTGTACCACCACCTCCTGTCCCCCCTCAAGCTTCAAGCTCACGACCTGCTCGCAAATCCAAGGCTCAAGGAATGACTGAAGCGGAAACCCCTGCCACGCCCAATCAGGGCAGCCTTCGTAGATCAACTCGTCGGAATCCTGCCGCTTCTGCCGAATCGCCGGCCCGCCCTCCCCCGCCTGATGATGATGACGACCTGCAGAACGCCTTGGAGTGTGCAGATGAAAAGCCGATGTCTGACGATGATGACGACATTCCAGACAGCAGTGCTTTAGAGGCATTGATCGGGGACCTGGATGATGACATGGAAGACGACGACGACGAACCTCGGCCTGACCCCTCTGCGGTTAACCTTGAAGTTGCCACCAGTGGGAAAGTAACCGCTAGAAAGGAAGATGGCACACGAGTTCTGACTCCGGCTCAAAGTGGTGGCCCTGGGAATCCCCCAAGCCGCAATACTATGCAGGCAGCTCCTGCAACCGCCCAGGCTACTCCCACCCCCGCGGCCCCGTCCTCGCGACCTTTCTCGTATGCAGCGGCAGTCCAGTCTGTCCCACAAGACTGGCACATCGAGTTCAGCCTTGATGGTAAAGTTATTCCGAACGAAACCACAATCTACAGGGCCGTACATAGCGCATCAGCCAATGCTGATGAGCACCTTACTCGAAGCATATGGTCAGCAGTTCATTCCATCAAGTTCAGAAGGGTGCCTGGACCGCCACCCACTGAATCCATTGGGTTCAACGGTGCTTCCGATGCAGCCGTTAGTGCAGATGGTGCACCAGCATCGCTGGCAAAACATCCCACTACAGGGTCGATCCTTCGTCTTTTGAAGATTTTACATGATCTGAATGCTAACCTCGATGATATCGTTGTGGAAAACAAGGATGCCCTCAAGCTCAATCGTGAGCCCCTTTCACAATTCGTCAATACCAAGCTGACCGCGAAGCTCAACCGGCAGCTAGAAGAGCCTTTGATTGTAGCAAGCAACTGTTTGCCAGGATGGAGCGAAGATCTCGCCCGCCTCTACCCATTCATTTTCCCATTCGAGACTCGGCATCTTTTCCTCCAGTCCACGTCATTTGGCTATGCCCGATCTATGACTCGATGGCAGAATGCTCAACAGGAAGACACCAATCGTCGCGACCGACGGGATGAACGACCTTTCCTCGGACGCCTGCAGCGTCAGAAAGTGCGCATCTCACGTTCCAAAATTTTGGAGTCTGCACTCAAAGTTATGGAACTGTACGGAGAGTCTCGCAGCATACTTGAGGTCGAGTATTTCGAAGAAGTTGGTACTGGTCTTGGCCCTACATTGGAGTTCTACTCCAACGTTTCGAAAGAGTTCTCCAAGAAGAAGCTCAAGTTGTGGCGAGAAGTGGACTCAAATGACTCGGACGAATTCATCTCTGGCCCACATGGTTTATTCCCACGGCCTCTTGCTGCTGACAATGCTGCGAACGTGGAGCGTGTACTGTTCTTATTTAAGATGCTTGGCAAGTTTGTTGCTCGGTCCATGATCGACTCTCGAATCATCGATCTAAATTTCAACCCCATTTTCTTCCGAGTTGGCGATGAAGGGCCTGCGGTCAAACCTTCACTTGGTGCAGCCAAGGTCGTCGACCGCGGCCTTGCCAACTCCCTGAAACACATCAAGAAGTTTGCCACAGCGAAGCAAGCCATTGACGAGGATCCAAACCGGACTCCTGCGCAGAAAGTCGCAGATACCGATCAGCTCGTGGTTGATGGCATTACTATCGAAGACCTTGCCCTTGACTTTACTCTTCCCGGATTTCCTGATGTTGAGCTTGTATCAGGAGGCGCTCACACACCTGTCACAATCTATAATGTGGAGTCGTATCTAGATAAAGTCATCGACATGACCTTGGGCAGTGGTGTCAAGCGCCAAATTGATGCCTTCCGCGCAGGCTTCTCCCAAGTCTTCCCTTACACCGCTCTTAGTGCTTTTACACCCAATGAGCTCGTGTCGTTGTTTGGTCGTATTGAGGAAGACTGGACCTTGGAAAGTAAGTCACTATTTCTATCTACTTGCCGCGCTACTTTTGTGCTGACTATCTCGCTAGCTCTGATGGATTCCATCAAAGCTGACCACGGATTCAATATGGATAGCAGAAGTGTGAAGAATCTGCTCCAGACGATGAGTGAGATGACCCCGGGTCAGCGCCGTGATTTCTTGCAATTCACAACCGGTAGCCCCAAACTACCAATTGGAGGTAAGTGGTACACATCACCGAGACGAGTAATTCAAAAAAATCTAACATGTCGCAGGCTTCAAGAGTCTTACTCCTATGTTTACTGTGGTTTGCAAACCCAGCGAACCACCTTACACAGCTGATGATTACTTGCCAAGTGTCATGACTTGTGTGAACTATCTCAAGCTGCCGGATTATACAAGCATTGAAAAGATGAGAAAGCAGCTATTCACTGCAATTCGTGAAGGACAAGGTGCCTTCCACCTATCCTGAAGCGTGTTTACCGAAAAGCAGTTCTGGAACCGTCTCTACGGCAGCGGTTATAGCGATGAATTTAAGAAGAAAAATGTGCCCAAGCTCATACTTTGACAAGGCTCTCTGCGTGGCGTCAGACTCGCTCGCAGCTCAGCGCAAAGAAGTCGTCTTTTGGCACGTGGACGCGAATACGAACCACAATAATAATGATTTGTCATGAAAGGGATATAAGAGAATGAACAAAAGGGCTCTAGCATCTGCATGGATGGTTGTTCTGGCGTCGGGATATTTGCAGTTTCACATGATTCCCGGATAGCATGCAGACTGAAAGGCACTCGACAATCGCTTTGTTTCCTCTATTCATCCACACCCTGGGTTCGGGCAAGCATTGCTTATGTAATTTCCCGTAGATAGAAAGGTCAATTTGATATATTCCTGCTGTGTTTCATGAATATTCATGTGACTTTTGGCACATGGTTACGGCAGGCATCATTAGTGATTTTAGCTCAAAATTGAAGCCTATACAAAAGGTGAAGTTATTGCTAAACTCCTGCTCATATGCCATGACAGCCTATCATCTTCGAGGAAGCCCAATCACTTCCAACTAGTCTACTTGTTGAGCTCTTAAATATGGCTTGCATATACTCGACCTAGAAAGTTCAATATCTCGTGGGAACGGACGCGCTAGAAGGCTTGCCCAAGCGCTGATCGCAGCAATTGTAATGACTGCCGACGGGTCAAAACATGCCCTGTGGCTTGGGGCAATCCGACCAATCGTACCTCGAGCCCGGATTTTATCTTGCCGAGGCTCGTTATGTCCCGCGCAACCCCCTGGTCGGCTGTTTTTTACGGTTTCCATTCCACCCTGTATTCTGTACCATAAAGTTGACCACTTGACTGTCAATATTCACCACTATACCCATAGCTCAATGTAGGACTTTTTATTCCCGAGTTCGATTTTCACCCAAGGTCGAATTACCGCGGCGAACAATTCGTTCAGTTGCGAAACTCGTAGAAAAGCGCACGTTGCCCTATACTAGTTTAGCCACTACTGTTTGCCGCAATCTCAACAGCCGTACTCAGGATTACCTCTTCGATTCACCAGCGGAGCCTAGAATACGAGTGTGATTGCAATCACCAATCACAACGCAGGTATTCAAATTGATTTAATCTGGTATCTGATATATAGACCAGGATAACTCAAAACTGTTCTATCCAACTTGCGTCGCACAACAGGCCTCTAGTGGTGTCGACTGAGAGTCCACAGCATCCACTGGTATCAGTGAGTGAGACGAATTGGGCGGACCTCATAGAACAATTCGTACCTCCGGTTTGGCGCTTACAAGATGGAGTTTCCATTCCATATTAAGGACCACCTAATACCTACTCAACATGTGAGAGAATACGCCCGCGCAACAGCCAACTCACAAGAAGACACGCTGTATTTGGCTGTTAAACAGTACATCCCCAAAGACAATCCGTCACCACAGCCTGGCGACGTAACCATCATTGGCGCACATGCGAATGGGTTCCCGAAAGAACTGTATGAGCCGCTATGGACGGAGCTACACGTCGCAGCCAGGTCCCATGGCTTTCGAATCAGGGGAATTTGGATTGCGGACGTGGCAAATCAAGGGTACAGCGGGGAAGCCAACGAGCTCACACTTGGTAATGACCCGTCGTGGAGTGATCATGGTCGCGATCTCTTACACATGACCAACGTGTTCAGGAAAGAGATGCCGCAGCCTCTCGTCGGTGTCGGTCACTCTTTCGGTGCAAACTGTCTGACACACCTATCACTATTACATCCGAGGCTGTTCACGACCTTGGTTCTTTACGATGCAACGATCACCAAATTCGGCTTCAAGTCCGTCGGGCCAGGCATCTCACCAGCCAAAGGCTCTGCATATAGGCGCGACACTTGGTCAACGGCCGAGGAAGCCGCTGAAGGGTTCCGGCGCTCGCCATTCTACAAGTCCTGGGATCCTCGTGTGCTCGAAGCTTGGATTGCTCACGGCATTCGACCTGCTCCTACGGCTCTGTTTCCCGACGCCGCCCCAGGCACTGTGACGCTGCGCACCACCAAGCACCAAGAGCTCTTCACATTCTTCAGGCCGTTGTACCACTACACGAACGAGGATGGCACTCTTGACCTGTCGAGGGTCCGCGACTTTGACCCTGCTGCGCACGAGGACTTCAACGGACGGGCGGCCTTCCCCTTCTACCGTTCCGAAGGGCCCGGAATTCTAGCCAAACTCCCCGAGGTGCGCCCGTCCGTACTGTTTGTGGCGGGGGAGACCTCAGACCTCAGCACGCCCGAAAAGCGAAAGATTCGCCTAGAAACCACCGGGACAGGGGCAGGAGGCAGCGGAGGGGCGAAAGCGGGCAGGGTAGCGGAAGTGTTGATGAAAAATAGGGGACACCTGTTCCCGATGGAGGTGCCAGGCGAGTGTGCCGAGCATGCTGCGGCGTGGATCGGAAAGGAGATGGGAAGGTATAGACAGGAGCAGATTAGATACGAAGAATGGGTTCGGAGCAAGGGGTTGTTAGAGAAGAGCACCATGGACGAGGAGTGGCTGGCCAAGATCGGACCACCGCCGCAGAGGCAGCCAAAAGGGAAAGGAAGGGATGCGAAGTTGTAATATAGTGCCGTCTAGCCCTATTGTAGTATTGACTCGACGTCACTCATGCGTCGCCGCCTTAGCCCACTATATTGATACAACTTGTGGAAGCAAGGCTGCGCGTGGTGACTCCAATTCTTTGCAATACTGTCATCGCCAAAATAGCATTTTGTCATAGAGTATGTGGTTCAGGTTTCTCGCAACGACTTAAAGCATACACGGCAGCTCTCAAACTGTTCTCCACTTACATCATATTATTATCATAAAGCTGAGTGCGATGCGTTTCGAGGGCGCACGAACTTTTATGTATCACTTACGAGAGAGTCGAGAAGATTACAAATGCTGATCTGAAAATTTATACAATAATGCCTATATACACTGGAGTGTATTCAACGGCAGCAGCGTACAGGCACCAAAAGCCACGTGGGCTGTTGCGTTCTAAGTTGTATGTCAAACGACCTCCCGTCTGGACTCTGTGGCCAGGTCGCCACCCGCACCTTGGTCCTTTTCACTATCGGTCAGATTGGAGGCAGCAGCTCTTAATCCACTCTGGTCGCCTTTGCTCAGTCTGCGAAAATGCCCTTCGTCGCGTTGCTTTCGCGTGGTATAGCCCACTGGCATCCACTTGGACGATGACCACGGCTTGATGTCCGGCGCGCTGTACATGATGTCGACGTTCTCCAGGCTGAGGGACACGGACTCGTACAGGAAGAACCAGACGAGCAATGCGGCTGCTAGGTTCGTCCCGACGAAGACGAAGCCGTAGGCGTAGGAGATACCGCTGTCTGCCAATGGTGTAAGGAAGGATATCATGACTAGAATAATATCATTAGTATGTGTGAGCAAACCATTTTCACGACAATATACGTACAATTGCCTAGCCAATTTCCAGCAGTTGCCAGAGAAGCCTGCTTGGCACGGGTTCTCAGTGGGAAGATCTCGCCGATGACAACCCAGGCCATTGGACCCCATGTTCTATTCAAACACATATTAGTAATATCTCATAATTTCGTGTAGTTTCTTCAACATACCCAGCAAACGAAGCAATGAACATGCAGGCGGAGACAATCATGACGATGCCTGAAGCGGGATTCTCACTTGGCGGCAGGGCAGTTCCTACCGAGGCAAAGATGAGCAGCCACATAGCCTGCCACAAAGCGCCCAGGAACAGCGGCCACCGTCTTCCGAATTTCTCGACGACGTATAACCCATAAAAGGTCATGGCAACATTGACAGCGCCAAGAATGAGCTGTGTCTGGATAGGATCTTCGATTCCCGCGGAATCGAAGATAGTTGCTCCGTAGTAGAAAAAGTAGTTGACACCAGTCCACTGCTGCAAGAACTGGATCGAAATACCCAAAAGTGTTCTGTAAAGAAGCTTTGGAATGTTTGAAGGCCGCCCGGTAAAGCATTCCAACCAAGAGCTGCTACCGGCTGAGGCCTCCTTCTCGATGACCGCGTACATCTCCTTGAGATCGTACTCCACAAGTTCGTTGCGAGGGTCGTCCTTCATGCCACGAAGTCGCGCCATCGCCATACGTGCACCTTCCCAGTCATGGCGGCCAGCTAGCCAGCGGGGAGACTCAGGCACACACAGGACACCAAGACCAAGTGGGATCGAGAAGCAGATGCCAAGTCCGATGACGATGCGCCAAGAAGCGTCTGAGTCTTGGATATTTCTCACACCATAGTTGATGATATTCGAGATGAGGATTCCAATAGTGATCATGAGTTGGTACGAGGCCACCACGGCGCCTCGGATCTCTCTTGGTGAGCACTCTGATTGGAACATTGGCACGCCTACAGAGAGGTTACCTACGCCAAGACCGGCGACAAAGCGGCCCATCATCATGTGGATCCAGCTGTTCATGGCGGTAATCTGAATGACGTTACCCATGATGAACACCACGACGCCGAAACTCAAGCTTCGTCGTCGACCCCACCAGTCTGCTGTGCTGCTTCGTGTTAGCAGACTATGGTCATGTCATATATTCCTTGACTTACTAGGCGCCAGATAAAGCACCGATCAAGGTGCCAATACTCATCAATGAGACCAGGAGTGACTGAATAATGGGGACCCAGGCTCTTGTTCCGTCCGGCTGCTCCTGTGCAAATCGATCGACAAAATCAGTAAACAGCAGCATGCCGGATCTAGCAACAACAGACATGTCAGTCTTTTCTGGAAACTAATTGGTGAAAGAAATAGTATCCTCTCCAATATAGAAGGAAGTACAAATGGATCGGTCACTTACATCTGACCAGTGTCGTAACCGAAGAGAAAGCCTCCCAGCGAAGTGACAGCTCCGAGGAGGATAGCCTCCACGCCGCAGTCTGCGCCATTGACACGAATACGCCTACGATATTATTAGCAGCAATATAAGGGAGGTAGTTGACTGTATCAGGCGGGAACTTACTTCTTTCCTAACTCCATATTTACTGCGACCTGTAATATTCAATTATAAGTCCGTAGAATAACAGAACAGATTCTGCCCAAAATTGCAATTCATACATCATCAGTTCCGCATCGGGTGAGACATTATATAGATCTTCCCCCATCCATTTGATTATGGGGGCAATGTGGGTTTTGTTGATTCGGCCCTACAGTGGCACAGCCAAGAGGATAAGACACTGAGACTGACGTTGCCCCAGATTTTCGAAGCGTCCGTCTCCCCTCTCCCCATAACTACCTGGTCGCGTGGACACCCTACGACACAGGATTTGTCTGGAGAAAAGAGTTTCGGTGTTGTTTAGCGTATTGTCTGCACTTGGCTATCGTCACCAGAGGGGATCAAGGAAAATTCGCAGGCATTTCGAGAAGCTCGCCAAGATCTCTGAAAAAGGAGGCCAAGATCTTGGGAGTGCGCTAGCGATGCCTTCCTAGCCGGGGCTTCAGCCTCACCCCATCGCTCTTGCAGTGCGATCACTGATGGAAGAATTATAAAATTTCTCGTCACAGGCTGTGCTGATTCAATTACTCGCGTCAAGCCGCCAAGCTTCCACCAATGGGGTAGGTGAGGGAGCGAGTGGGTGTATATCTTGGAGGCGGGCGTTGCCAAGCTTGGTGCTGGAGAGAAGAGGAGCAGTTGACAACAGGAAACTTTGTTCTGGTATCAAGGCCCGATGATTGCGGGCATCGTGCCACTGCCCTCTGCATGTTCACTGGCGCCAATCGTGATCAACCAAGTGGTCGGCGGCACAATGATGAGAGCACCTTCTCCATCGCTAGAAAAAAAGTATAAAGTAGAAATACAGCATGATTTGGGGTGCTTCTGGAATTGAGTGGTTGAAATCAATCAAGACACACCCTATAGACCTGTCAGTATAATATGTGATCATATCGAATGTTCATACCGTACTGGCGATGCAATTGATAGAAACAATTGAGTTAATTGCAAGACTCTCGTGTCTATCAATTGCCAGTATTATCACGAAGGTGATGATAAGTCAAATGATCTGAACGGACCTCATAACTGCTCTTTCTGAGAAACGAACGTCAAAAGGCGAATCCCCGATTTCTATGCCCAAAGCGTTGAAGCCGTCTGACGAGAATATGCAGAACAATCCAGCTCTCCGAAAAGTCGAATCCGAGGTTTCGAGTGATTTTAATAACAGACCGGTTACCCAATACAATATTTTACTACGTATAGTAGTCTTTCTATCTGCCTCGCTATCCAAGATGATACATCGCAACGGTAAGCAGTAGGTCCCGTCTTGAATTGGCACATACGGGTCGTCTTGAAAGACCATGAATGGTGCCGATGAAGGTATATTTTTCAAAGGACAAACCAGTCCCCGAAGACTTAAATGGCCGTCAGATACTTGCCCAAACTCGGAGGATTGTGTTGTCTGAGTGAGCTCCACGAAGACATCAGCAACCAAGGACTTCCAGTCGAGCTGAATGGTGGGAAGTGATAACATAGTAGTTTCTGGACCGCGCTCGGTGTTCCAATAGTAGATGAAGGATTCCCAAGTAGTGCGGCGGTTCAGAACTTCCCGTGCGTCGAACATTCGTGGTGCAAATTCGAATAACACACGATATTCAACACTTGCCCATGACCAACTCGGAGCCCGGTAATGCAGCGCTCGGCCCCCTGCCTTTGATCCTGCGCCGTGCCATTCAAGCATCTGAATAAGATGTGGATCGAACAAGCCAGCATAGTATGTGGCCGGAACGTGGTAATAGCGGTGGTATAATAACGATGTCATCTCCGCCACTCCTGCTAGCGCTATCAATTTGTCGTCAGGCTTCGTGACGCGTGTGCGCGTATATGCTGAGACGGTGTTACACCAAAAATGTAAAAGTTCCGCAGATACCGCATGCGGACTTTGCACAATGTCTTTGCATGGGACTGAAGACTTAGCAGGCAGTGATGGTATCGATGCAGAACGTGGCGTGTTCGAAAATATGGAGCCAAAGCGACTCCAGGTTCTGAGAAGGAGCTCACCGTATGTGGCATGCCTGCTGACCGCCGCAGATCCACTAAACTCTTTGCTGAAATCGAGCATATCTACAATATCTAGTCGTTTAAAATTGACGTGGCTTTCAGTTTGTGTCTCCTGCGGCAATCCATTCGGGTAGATTTCGCACGCATCGACCGTCGCACATTCCCATAGCATTTGTCGCGATCCAAAATGAAGTACTCTTGGGGGCAGAAATCTTTCTTGGAAAACCCACCCACGCTTCATGAGTGCTGTGTTCCAGACCTCTGCCCACCAAAAGTGAACATCAATCGCTACCCAACCACCTTTGGTCGAAGGTGCCCATGAAGGATGGACTTTTGCTGGGAGAAGGAGGGGTTTGTTGAGCATATCCGTAAAACCCATCGAGTTGTGCGGAACTCCAGTGGCAGAGATATTGCATATTGAGTGCGCGTATATTTCGCGCATCTCGAGACTCTGTGTTTCCCAGTCTTCTTCTGAATCCTGGATGATACAAAGGCAGTCGATCCACAAGTACCTGATTTGCATGCTACGTGCAACTCCAACAGCATCTTGAAATGACTGTGGCAGGTCATCTACAGGTTGTCCAGCCACGAATGCCTCGATGTTTCCACGCAGAAGCCGATATTGCTGGTTAACACTCCAGCGGTGACTTACGGTCATATAGTGGTAAGACAGAATGTCGTGTTCGCCATGTGTGACTAATCGCCACGATCCACTGTCTTGAACCCCGATGTCAACAAGCCTTTTCGGCTGATACCTTGTCACTGAGGTCTTCCAGGCCTGTAGGCGGGCACATCTTGGGTGTCGAAGGAGACAATCATTCATCCAAGACTTAGCTATCTGCAGCGAGGTTCTCGAATGAGAGTGTTTTTATGGCAAGGACAATCGCAGATCTAAATGATCAGGTTTGGAGCGCTTTGATAGCCATAGCACGCAACGTACCTTTGTACTTCACAAGTTCTGTCCTGCGACCGTGTCTAAAGTGTCCGTCAACCATCCAGGCCAGAAGAATGGAGAAAGGCCGACCTCTGCGTGGACGCAAGAGAGTCCACGTTGTCTTCGAATTAACCTTGGTGTGGAAAATGAGTTCTTCCAGATTTCCGATTTCGGTTCCTAGGGCTGAACATAGCTGGCATCCCTCAGCAAGCGAATTGCGAAACGACAGAGTATCATGATGGTGTGGATACTCTATTGCCTCATGAACCCCGAATTCTGGCCGGAACATTGATTCGCAAACTTGGCATATCATCGCGCTGTGTTAGTGCATTTATAGTTATTCGCGGCGATACAGTTTACTTTAAACAGCAAAGTTTATGAACGACGATTTGAGCAATCTTGGTGTCATGGCAAGCTGAGAACGTGGCTACGTCTAAGCTGACTGTCAGCAGTCGGGTGTGGTAGCCCCGCATTGGATACCTGTATGTCTCCCAGTTATCGGTGACATAGAAATTATAGGCTACCTATGCATTTGTTTTCTTTTGTTCGCATTATACGCCCAAACTGCTGACGAAACGAATGCCTCAAGTTTTAATAGACGCACGCGCCTTCTCAACGAAGAGAGCATTAGCTAATAACAGGATATACTGAGATTCCAGTCATTGGCTTGACAAGTCTGAGCCTATGAAATGTACTCTTCTTGTCCAGCCGAAAGTTCCCACAATCTAGTAGCCGAGTTTCTAAGAGCAGTGTAATGCTGTTGATAGAATTGGACAGTATCGAACGTGATACTGTTATCGGCGGATCTTGATATACTACCTTGCGCCAGGCAGAAGAATGTTAGGGATATTTTTCTTCAATTAACAATAGATATACGCATGTACTCAAGACATGCAAAATTTGCTCAACTTCCCATGCAGCATATGTTTCCTCATTGGTCTAGACTATTCTTCCCGCCCTCAAACTCGTTGACGTCGTACTCATCCGGGTATCTATCTAAATGGTCTCTCAGTTGCTTCATTTGTGCCACGAGGTCCGGAGTCAACTCTTCGTAGACATCCTCGAACATTGACCTGATTGGCGGTTTTTTCCCTTTCTCCGCCTCGGAGAATGCTTTCAACACGTCTCTCCTGATGCTATCTCTAGCGTCCTTCTCTTGGCTTTCATCCCAGATGCCCTTCATTTCCATATACTTACGTAACCTTGAGATGGGATTGTCTCTTCGTTTCCAATCCTCAACTTCAATTCTAGCACGGTACGCAAACGAGTCATCTGATGTACTGTGATGGCTGACGCGATAACTCATGGCTTCGATGAGAACCGGTTTCCCACCATCATGGAGCGCCATTTCTCGTGCCTTTTTCGTAGCTTCCCTTACTGCCCATATGTCGTTCCCATCAATCCTTATCGTGTCAATCCCATACCCAATACCGCGACTTGCAATCCCGTCACCACGGTACTGCTCCAGTGTGGGCGTCGAAATCGCATATCCGTTATTCCGACATATGAAGACAACGGGGCATGCCCGTGTCGCCGCGATGTTGAGCGCTGCGTGGAAATCTCCTTCACTTGCCGCGCCTTCGCCGAAATAGACCACAGCAACTCTGGGCGGTATGGAGGGATCATTGATCCTCTGCATCTTGAGTGCATAGGCTGCTCCACTGGCGTGGGGAATCTGTGTCGCTAGCGGGCTCGAAATTGTATGCTGTCGCCAATCAGTCCCACCGTGCACACCCAACCATACGTGATTGACTATACTCACAATATTCAGCTCTTTACTTCCATAATGCACTGGCATGTTCCTGCCCCTTCCCGGATCCTTGGTGTTCGCAAATAGCTGGTTCATGAAATCGCTCAGCTCAAACCCCCTCTGCCTGAAAACGCCTTGTTCACGATACTGACAGAAGACTACGTCCTCTTTCTCCAACACGGACGCCGAACCAATGCTGATAGCCTCCTCGCCAGCTGATACCATGTAAAAGCTAAGACGACCCTGGCGTTGCGCATCAAACATTACGACGTCCATAATGGAGATCAAAAGCATGTTTCTGTAGAGCTTTATTATCTCCTCGTCGCTAAGATCGGCCTTGAAAGATGAGTCCACGATTTTCCCATCTTGATCTACCACTCGGTATGTGGGCAGTGACGGCGACTCGGACGCAAGCACGAATTGTAGGTCGCTCGTAAACGCGCTCTTCACGGCGCCGGGGAACGATACATGGCTCGCGCCTGGTCGTTGCGAGACACTGCTCGCCCTTCGTGAGAAGACGTGTGTGGTACTCGGCGCGCTGGGGGGCATCCAACGTCCAGCGCCGGTCACTTGCCGGAGCGGTACTCTAGGAAGCAATCTCGTCTTCATTTTTAAGACGGGTCGAAGAGATGTGGTCAATTGGCGCTATACATACGCAGAGAAGAACTGTCTGCGTCAAAGATGAAATAATCAAGCCCGTCATGTTCAGAATGCCCGCTGACCCGTTGGAATGGAAAGGTGCAGCAGGACGTCATTTGAGCCGCTGGAAACCGAACTCCGAGTATAACCATGAGTTGCGGGGAGTGCCTCTGGAAAGCGCTAAATAGACTTCGCGGGCGGCTGAGACTGGGGAATGGGGATCGTGGACTGGAGAGTTAGTGATGAAACTAATCCGTATGTATCCACTAGGATCGGCAGCAAAATAAAATGCTTCTCGTCCACGTATCTATCCCAAAGCACTTAAAATCTAATTTGCTAATAAAAATGAGTGCAATGTGTCTCGCAACTGACGCATCTCAGCGCCGTCGCACCCAACTCTGCTACTTATCTGTACACTCATAAAAGATAGTCCGAGCGCTGCAGCAGCTCGTATATTGAGCAAGGAATCTTTTATATTTCGATTCTTTCATCTTGCATAGCCTTTATAATGCATCCCTTTCCATAAAATCCTTCAAAATTTCTTCCCAGTTCTAGTAATATCCTCCACGACTTATCAAAAGCCGAAGTGCCCCAGAAGTACCATCGTGGCCTAAGTCTATGGAGCTTGTCGAACTCTTCACCTCCGTATAAATAATCCGCATCTCGATTGGGCTGGTCTGGTGCGAAGAACTTCATCTCCGTCTAAGTATGACATATACGTACAGTACCTCCAAGCTGGTTCTCTAGCCTGCTTAATTGAGGCGCGTTATGGCTTGCAACCGCGTGAGCGAATGATTGTGCTAGAGGAACTAACATCTCTGGGTTTGTTGTGGAACGAAACAAGGTCGGCGAAATTGCGCCGTCCAGCTTATCCCACGTAAATTCAGGCATCCAGTCTGATTTGTCCGAGTCTTCCGCATCGAATGGACCAGGTGATATCTCATTGTCAGAATCCTAATCTCCTTCCTCTTGTCAGGCTTGGTATAGATCACCCATTTTCAGGTATCTTCCGTCGGGCGTAGTCATAGAAACGTCAATCGTGAGCTCCTCGAGCGATGGACAGCAAATAGCGGGCAAGTCGGGATGAGGTCCAAAGGACGCGGGAGACAATGCCCATAATGTTTCTAAACGTAGCCTCCGCAGTGTCGGCAGCTGGACTGCGCGTCTGATCGCAAGGCTGAGATCATCGAAACTCTTGGGGTCATCCAAGAGGCTCTCCGATTCTAATCTCTCATTAAATGGATCATCGTCCTCCATTCCTAGAGTTATCTCGGCCAGGGACGGTGAAAAGTGCATGTCTTTAGCGCCTTTGCCCAAGCTGACCTGATGCTTCTTCAGGCTGACATAGTCCTGCGCTGTGGGAGGGCGGAGGTCCTTTCGATCTCCTGAAAGCCTCGGCATGAGTTGAGCATAGCAGTTAGAAAATTCGGATGGAGATCCCAGCGCTCTATATCGTATCCAGCACTGACCTCGATCTTCGACACACATCTCACCACGGAGAGGACGATATTGCCTTGCTCTAACCCGACGAATTTGTTCAGATTTCGCGCTTCCCATATGCCGGGCTTACGGTTGTTGTGTGTTGATTAGTGTACCGTTCTCTACCAATTCATCAATCCGAAAATCAGTTAGCGATGCAGCTTCGTCTGAGAGACTGATGCTAAGCTCTTCAGGTTCTCATGCACTCAATTGCTCAAATAGAGTTGATAGGGTACGCATAAAAGCGCCATTGTTAGCTTCAGCCTCGGATCTGCCTTGCATTTTTCAGCTTCTTCATGCTGACTTCCGGCTGCACCACATGATATCGAATCTTTCTGACGTTGGCGCGCTCATTAGGGGCGCTCGTAAATATCTTGCCGAATTCTGATAAACTCTCACTGCTGCTCAGTACCCGTAGCTCTGAATCAGACACCCAGATACTGTCGCCCATGGCTGAAGTTTCAGTATCGAACATTTCGATTCATTGAAGATACAAAGAAAGATTATGCCTGTAATTTAGCCAGGTAGTAAATATAGTGGTGGCCGTGAGTAGAGAAGTCGCCACGATAACTAAGTATCCACTGCGACGGTGACTTTTATAATTGCCGGTCAGCATACAGCTCGGCCAAGGCCTCCATAACAACAGAGAGGTTCGAATGGAATATAATTCATATTGCATGACTAGTATAATGTAATATGAACGAAGCAGCGTAATATGGTCTCGCTTGGACGAGTCAAGCTGGAAGCTGGTAGAGTAGACCGCAAGTTATTATGGTGAATTTCCCAACGACCATCAACGAAGAGGCTACCACGAGTGTGGAAGCACAACTCAAAGATTCTTGCGTTTACGTAGTACAATTGTTTCCCCTCCAGGTCCGAGATGGTCAACTGAGGGCTTCTTATTGGAGTTTATTGTCCTCGAACGTGATAGTGGCAACAGCCGTGGTATTAGGTAAAGACCGGACAAAACGCCACGCAAAACATCAATATTATGATCAAGCAATATTTCAACTGAGACTGAGCAACTAAGAATATAGGGCATCTAATAAATAAGGCATCGATATAAAGATTCGCAATTATCAAATACACACTCAACTGAGGCCTTCAGTCCATGAGAACCATTATAAGGGGCCATAATGCCCCGCTGCCCTTTTGCGTCTGGATCTCGATGATAGGGTCAGTCAGTATTGGTCCTTGTCCTCGTGGCATTCGGCCAGATTGTACTTTAAGCTATCAATTAGCGACAAAATTCAAATTGAGCAGACGTGACGATAGATAAAGCTTGCCTACAAAGCAGGCTTCCACTTCTCGTGGTGCTGGGCCTAGGCACATCAGCCAGCAACAGCCGGGGTTGTGTGGGCCGACTTCGTATACGGAAGGGGTTTTTGATGCGGAGCATTTCCCTCATAACCTTGCTAGGTTAGCTATAATCACACAAATAACTGCTAGTTTAGGCATAACTCTCGAATCCTGCGATACCCACAGCTCGAACCACCAAAATGGACAAGCTAAGCCAAGAAAGCTTATCTTCACCACGAAGGATCATGGCCCTGGTTTTTGGTATTTGTGTCCTCGTTCATTCACTGCACATCGTTCTGCTTTCAGTATCGGTAGCACGCGCCAGAAAGGCTAGCTTTCGCTCCCATGCCCGTCCGTTTGTGCGTAACTCAATCAATTAAGGCGGAGTTCATTCAAGGTTCAAACGCCTTAAATGCTTACGCTTTTCGATGTTGTCCAACACAAGCCTTGATAGACCGACATAGCATACTGGATGAGGAAGAAAGTTAGATCTGGGGGATCTTCTCCGCATGCCCCCGCCCCCCCGGCATTGTGCTCTTGTACAATGGTCCAGTACATGAACATTTAAGTCGTTATTTTAGGTCACGAGTCTCGGATCTGCGAATCAGTATCTTGTGTGCAGAGGAATTTTTAGAGTATCTTGGCTTGTCACAGACGATATGAACGAGTCTCCACATGAACGTTCTCTTGCAGTAGATTTAGATCTATGGTTTGCTTCCAGTAATATACATGACCAATCACTTGTTACCCACAGAACCAAGCATTCGAGGACCATGAAGTTCTTTTCGTCCAGCAGGAATCCGATCTAGCAGTGGCAGACGGCAATCAAGTCACCGTAGGCGCACGTGCCTCCGACGCAAGCGTCCTGGCAGGCAGCGCGGGAGTGGTAAAGACCGGCAGAGCAACTGTCGAGTGGTGATGTCAGTATAGGCCCCCTGCCAAGTAAATGCACAGTCGATCAAGAAGATCGAACTTTAAGGTCGAAGGGGAAGCTATTAACTTACCGAGTTTCAAGCTTGGCTTCTGGGGCAGGAGCTGCAACGGCCGTGCCGATGATCATCGCAACCAGGGTGAGGCTGAGGTACTTCATGCTGAAAGTTGTCTTTGGCTTTTGTGAGAATACTTTGAGAGATAGAAGAATGAGGCAGTTGAAGCTGTTATTGAGAAGTCTTGCAGCAGGAAGAGCATGGTTCTTATACTCATTGGTTCAACCTCTGCGCAAAGGATGACACGGGGTTCTAGATGGACCTGTCATGCTTGTAGAAACCCTGGTCAAGGTTCGACTTCGAAGGATGCGCTAACTGTCCATCTTTTTCGGATTCGAGATTGTCAAATGCAGATATCGCATAGGAATAGCGACCTGTCGCGTACGTTGAAAATGAAGTCACAAACCAGATCCTTCGCACTGGGATTCTTGTTGTCGCACAGCGTATTTTTACCGAAAGATTTAGGACCGACACCCGTACCGTAATTCTGGGGCGAGTGGCACCCGACATACGATACATGCATGCGTGCTGGCAGAATGCGCAGGGTCCCTAGTCTACTGCTTAGTACCTGCTCTATTTGGAACGCCACGACCATGAAGCTTTTTAGAGACAACATCTCATAGCATCATTGGAATAAAGGTAACAGGTGCGATATGGTTTCTGCCCATCTCGGAAAATCCAGTGTCCATGTAGCACATAAGAGGTCTTGCTAGGCGTGCAGCGGGGTGGGTGAAGGTGATCCCGATTGCTTCTTGACTATTCTATCGATACATTACATAAGTCTTCGACGTTGACAAGATAAGATATTGAACAGTAGCGGGTAACTAACATCATTAACTATGTGGAGGTTGACTGACCTTCGAACACAAAACAACGGGTATCAAGTGGCACGTTGCCCAGCAAAATATTTCTCAAGCAAGTCTCAGTTAGCAAATCTTTACGTCCTCCATGCCAATCTGGATTTTCATCCAGATCGATTTCCTCAAGATGCCGGCGACCGCCACTCCGCCAGGATTGTCTATGAAGTAGGAGATATGGTCACATAATTAACGACTGCCCCTGAATAGCATTTGTTTGAGCACTTTATGAAGCATTGATGATATTGATACATAGAAATTTCACGAGTCGTAAATGAGTCAGGTTGTTGTAAAGCAACAAGAAACGTCTTTCTAAGTTGTGCCAGGATGGCCCCGGCCAGCGTGAGCTTCTGAAGCTGCCACCATATCGGGGTATATCGTCTCGTTCAAATTATCGAATCTCGTAACTCCCTCTTACATCACTTCTATTTCTATATTAGGTGTCGTACATGATAGTATCTACAATTCTATTACACTGTACACACAGTACGATTTATAGATAGAGCCTCTCAAGTCACGTACAATACGTGCGTTATTCGAACACAAGTCAATTTTGAAGGTGGCCCTTGGTCAACGACGGGATAGGAAAACTGGGAGTATCGTTCCCTTTGAAGCTGCACTACGGCTGAACTATTTGTCCGCCGATCATGCTTGGCTACCAATGAATGAAATTCTGTACGTATGTATTTGTTGTGACCTAGCACGTCCCTTACAACCGCTGTCTCAATATGAGCAGGATATGCATTCACTTCCCAGGTAATGCTAAACCACAAGCTCACAGCGAGGTACCAACTTCTGACTTTGACCTACTGCCCTGCCCCTGTGGTAGACCCTCGGCATGGACATGACGTATCAAAGTCTCGTCGGGCATCACACGGATTCCAACTGAAGGCGTTTCTGAGTCTACATTTACGACCATCAGCAATACTAACTTTGAAACCATGGGGACAGTCCAAACATTGACACGTGAGGCAGTATCATCTTGTCACCTAAATGTTTGATGGCTGCAGAGTTGGTAGAACGTCCCCCAAACGCTTTGCAGACTATAGTGCAATGCCCCTTCCACGTACTGTGAAGACATGGACAGCAGATAGGTAGCTTACTACAATGTTTGCTTGGAAGGAAACATATTTGGTGGTTGAGCTTGTCCTTAAAGCGTCGTGGAGTATACCCGGACACATAGTAAACGGCAGAAACAGAGCAGCAAGAAGAGGACTGGTAGTGGTTTACTGCTCGTTTTATTCACTAGGCTCGCGTTCGCACCTACTCTGGTGCCGGGCGCTCGGCGTTTCAATGAAATCGTCGTCAGGTCGTTACGGCTATACGTCAACACACTATCAAATAGGGCTAAGTGTGGTGAGTAGTCATACAATTTCGCCAGCCTTGATTTGTAGACCCGCGGCTTTGTCGAATAAATAAACTAACATGCTTATATTACACCTTGCAAGAGCATACATTATTTGCCTTCAAGGGTGACACGAGTCGTATAGTACCTCACTACAGCAGATTTCAAGCGGAACGTTCAAGTACCACTCTTCCCAGGCGCCTCTCCTTTCTTGAACAAAATATACTTCTTGTCGATACCAGTTCATCAAGGATTTGCTACTTGCAGCTTTTAAAAGTCCTACATAGTGTGCGCAGCTGAAGCCAAACTGGAAACTCATTCTTCAGCTCGCTTCCATCTACAGCCCGGAATAGTCTGCGTGCAAGTTTCGAAGGTACTGAGGGGAACGCTACCACGGACAAAATAAGATTCACCCAGGCCAGCAAAAAATCCCAGCAATCTATCACCTGTAGATGAAGCAGAAAATGGAGGCTTGTGTCAGGAAAAAAAAAAAAAAAAAAAGGAACATGAATCTTGTGGTTGTCACAATTATGTACAGTGCCCGGCTCTAATCTATTTCTTGGGCTCCTCCTTCTTCTCCTCGGGCTTCGGTGTGGGAAGCTTGAATGTGTCGGGCTTGCGGTCAGCACCGGGCCCAACGGGCTCCCAAGCAGTAGAGCCTCCCTCAAAGTTACGGAAAGCTTGTGTGAGCTCAAGAGGCTCTGTGACAATGCGCTTCTTCTCCTCGTCGTAACGGATCTCGGTGTAACCGGTCAAGGGGAAGTCCTTGCGCAGAGGGTGACCCTCGAAACCGTAATCAGTCATGATTCTGCGGAGATCCGGGTGGCCAACGAAGAAAACACCGAACAGATCGTAGACCTCACGCTCGTACCAGTTGGCACCGTCGTATAAGCTCGTGATGCTGGGGACTGGTGTGGCCTCGTCGGCATATGTCTTGACTCGGATGCGAGCGTTATGCCTGACACTGAGAAGGTTGTAGACGATCTCGAATCTTTGGTCCCTCGTGGGGAAGTCGGCGGCTGTGACGGTGCTGCACTGGGTGAACTCGGCGGCGGTGTTGTCTGGGTGCACGTTAGATTGCTGCTTCTCCAGGCGAAACAAACGGCGGGCTGGGGGCAACTCACACTTCAGGAAGGAGAAGACGGGGATGACTGCGGAAGGGGCGATGTAGAGGACCAACTCATCCTTCCAGACGGAGAACTGCTGGATGTACTTGGGCAAGCAGCCCATGACCCACGATCCGTAGCGGTGCAGGTCGTCGGCCTTGGTCTGGTACTTGTCGGCAGGGTTGACAATGGGGGCCTTGAGCTCCTTGGGGTGATCTCTAGGAGCTTGCCTCATGTTCTGGGCGTCGGAAGGCATGGCGATGGCATTGGTGCGGGCAGTGGCGCTGATGCAGCGCAGCTGGACTGAGGGCGAGGGCCTCGCGGGTCGCAAAGCTGAAGCCAAAGCCCTGCTTCGGCCAAGCTTGGTCGCCATGGTGTTGGATGTTGTAGTGGGTGATCCAATTGGCCGTCGGGGTTGGTGTCTATGCTATCGCGAATTACCACGGGGCGCAGTCGAGCTCTGTCTGTCTCTGTCTGTCTCCCTCTCAATCAGAACGCAGTCGTCAACAAGTGTCATGGCCAATTCCCGAGCCGTGATTGCTTGGGCCGGAAATTAGTTAGTGCAGGTTCCGGATTGTGTACGGAGCCGACCTCTGAGAGTAAGGTAATCAAATCAACCTTGCGCGAAAGAATGCAGCTGGGGAGAAGTTGCCCCACGTTCATCTTCATCATGGCCCGTGCTTGGAGACCACTCTGACTGAGGCTTCCTCCAGTACATGACACACATAGATTCTGGTGGTAGCCTCGACGAAAACAACTGTATAAGAATGCTGCTGGACATGGCAAGGTGCAAGTCTACAACCATCCCACATCACGTCATGAGCACATGTGTACGGAGAGCATATTGGACGAGATGCGAGTTGGGGTGTCCTTTTTTATGTATTTCTCTTTCCTTGGAGGACGTAAGGCTACCTGTGTATCTGTATCTACGTGCCAACCGTAGTCATGGGAGTAGAAGTCCGAGTTGGTACACACGTATAACTATGCCTTGCTCGATTGCCTGTAAGCGGCTGTGTCGTCTTTGTGTAGCAAATGGTCCAGTATCCGCATCCGCGCGTAGGTTGAAAGTTCCCAGCGCGTTTGAAACCGTTTCCAGTGCTTAGCACATGATATCCATTTCAACTTGAGTGTTTGCTTGCCACAACACACCGATCAACCGGTATAATGTCTTTGGGCAATCAAGCAGAGTGCCAGTAGGGTACGGTAGGTTACGTTCTACTGTTGCAGCCCCCACCTGTGCCTTTTGTTGCTATTCGGACACGTGCACTGCAGCTATTCAATATGTGCTTTGATGCCTACCTCCTGTGTGTACTCTGCGAGACGAGCACGATTCCGTGTGTAGACAGTGCGCTAGTCTACATCGGGGGCGGCTGGTGCCAGCGCTCGGGAAACCTCGTCAACTCGCTGGCAGGCTTTGATTTCAATCTCAACCTGCACTTCACAGTCAGTCTGCTCATCTCAAACCACTTCCTTGCCACGACCAGACCCGTCCGCTCAAGCTCACCGAACCCACCGATGACTTGACTTAGGCCCGGATCAGTCACTTATTTGTCCTCCGTACATTTTTCCCCCTGGCGTCTCGACGAGGTCTTCCATGATTTTCATGTTCTTGCAAATCTGCTGCTCTCTTCTAATCAGTCAATCAATCAATCCATCGATCGATCACTCAGCCACCGCCCAGCACAATCCGTAATACACAAAACCGCCTTACCCTGCAGCGCAGCCGTCGATATAACCATCTGCTACGTAGCCGCGTTCATCTATATCTATATTTCGTCTCCGCTCCTCAAGTCACCTCAGGCTTTACCCCTGCTTGAGACAACACAGCTCCTTCTTCACACTCTTCATCATGGCCCCTCAAGACAGTTTCATCGACGACGAGGAAGATACGTGGTATGTTTTGGTGCAAACTTCGCAACATCGACATCCGTCCAGAGTACTGACCACGCTCCTAGTCCCCTCTGCATAGAGGAGCTTGACATTCAGGACAAGAACTTTTATCCGTGTCCTTGTGGCTACCAGGTATGCAGTGCAATGCAATACCCCGTCCATGACCCCCGCCTGTTCTCCAAACTGACCACGTCGTCCTCGCAGGTCTGCCAATTTTGTTACAATAACATCAAGCACAACCTAAACGGTCTCTGTCCTGCCTGTCGACGACAATACGACGACAGTTCGGTCAAATTCGAGGCTGTTACCCATGAACAGTATGCCAACCATGTCCACAAACTTTCCCCCTTGCCACGTCACTAACGCTTTGCCAGGATCGCCGAATTCAGGGCAAACATACAAAAGAACCAGAAGAAGCGAGCCGCTGAACAGCGCCAAAAAGAGGCACAAAAACGAGAGGTCACGGACAGGACCAACCGCAAGAACCTCGTTGGCGTGCGAGTGGTGCAGAAGAACCTTGTTTACGTGACAGGTTTAACCCCCACCGTACCCGAAGACGAGCTCTTGAAGACGTTGCGAAAGCAGGAGTTCTTTGGGCAATATGGCAACATCCAGAAGATCTCGATTAGTAACCGAAAGGCGCCGGATGGCCAACAACAGTCCCTCGGCATATACGTTACATTTGAGAAGAAGGAGGACGCCGCCCGGTGTATCGCTGCTGTCAACGGTTCCCACAATGGTGATCGCATCCTGAGGGCGCAGTTGGGCACCACCAAGTATTGCTCTGCATGGTTACGGAACGAACAGTGCGGCAATCGCCAATGCATGTTTCTGCACGAGCTGGGCGAGGAGGAAGATAGCTACACCCGACAAGATCTCTCGTCCCTCAACAGCATACACACCCAGCGGCCTTTGTCCAATGCTCCCGGCTCTTCTCGATCTGCCTCTCGTCTGCAAGGAGGTCCGGCTCAACAACCTCCGCCTCCCATCGCCCAGCCCATGGTCCGTACCTCTAGCAAAGAAGGATCGGACATGGGCGATGGTCCTATTCTACCCGCCACAGCCAACTGGGCCCGGACCACTCAGCAGAGGAGTCGCCGTGGAAGTCATGCTACGAGTGGTGCCGCCTCTAGTCCAGCCATCTCCAACTCGTTGCCTGTTACTACCGAGTCTGCGCAAGAGGCGATCGAGTCTTCACCGCCTCCTGAAGAGCCTGCACCTACTCCTCCACCTACCGCCCCGGCATCAAGTCGAAAGGCGGGAAAGCAGCCCGCTGCTTCAAAGGAGCGGGAGGCCAAGGAGATTACTAATGCCCAGCCTTGTGTCAAGGATCCATATGCACTGCCCGACTTTAGTGACCTGATGAAGAGATTCATGGCGATTCCAGACTTTACTCCCCCGAAAGAACACGACGATTCCTTCCCGCCTCTGTTCGACCCTTACGGTGGCTACAAGAGGCGCGTAATGCGCGAGGAGGAGGAAAAGGAGACTAGGGCTACCGAGCAAGAAGAGCAGGCCGATAAGCTTTCCGAAGGGGAACCTGAAAGTGGCAGTCATGCACTTGGCGGCGAGCCCGAGGATAGAGATCAGGAGGTCTTTGACCAGAGAAGGAATCCGGCGCCCATTCAGCGATCGAGCACGGATGCCTTGTTTGGGCCCAGTTTGACGTCCAGCTACGCACAAGGTGCTGGCAACATTGGCTCCATTGGCAGTCGGTCTATCACACCCCAGCAGTTTGGTCGGGCTCAAGGCAACTTCCCGGATCAGGTGCCCCCAGGTCTTTCGGCTCCTCAGTCAACACTCTTCCAGGGCCAAGGTCATACTCGGCAGCAGTCGCGATTCAGTTTTGCCAATGAGAATGCTTCAGGCTCAAAGGTCAATTTGGCTGCTAACCCCAGACTCATGGCCCAACAAACTTCCATGATGCCGTCTTCCTTCCAATCACAACCTGGTAACCAATTCTATGCGTCTTCCATGCCTGGGCCGCCTCCTGGCCTCAAGTCAACAGGTACTCCCCCTGGTGCTGGCATGTTCGGACAAGGGCAAGGTTTTGGCTCTGGTTTTGGCGGTGCACCCTCCAAGGACAATGCAACCGAGTTACTTCGAAATATGTTTTCGAGGGGAAACGTTAGTGGCCATGCCCAAGACGTGGGTAAGCGTGAGTACTTTTCCTCTTTTCAGAACCAATACCCAAGCTCCTCTACCTCCTCCACCCCTGCTCCTGCCTCCGGCCCGAACGTCCTGGCATCGCTCTATGCTTCCCAGCCTGGAGCCTTTTCTCAGGATTTTGGACCCAAGCAGAAGAAAAAGGGGAAGAAGCACAGGCACGCTAACACTTCCTCCTCTGGGGGAGGTGCTGTAGTAGATCTTGCAGACCCGAGCATCTTGCAGGCACGTATGCAGCAGCATCAGCACCAAGGCAGCAATGCCGGAGTTGGACAGGGGCTGTTTGGAGGTCAGAGTCAAGGTGGGTACAATCCAAACATGATGTATGGTGCCGGTGCCGGTGCCGGATATGGCAGATGGTGATCGCCATCTGAAATGTGAGAATGAGGGGTTGGAAGTGGTGGCGTTTTATTTTCTGCGGGTTGCTTTTTGTACACAGGGTGTGTTTGTTGGGCGTTTAGGATTGCGGCAAAGCTTAAAAGGAAGGCTTCAAGGGGTTTTCGTCATTTCGAGCGCGCATCAAGAGATATGACTCGGGACGAGTCTACGGTTGCATTGGCGTCCACATGTTCTTGGAAACGACGAGATCACATGTTGAAGCTCGGCGTAGCGTCAACAGAAGGGAAATCCCCTTTTTTGTTTGTTTGGCACTGGCACTGGCATTCTGACGAGTTCGCGCATCTTTTGAGGTTGATGTGGTCACGCCCAGGCAAGCTATCGTCATCTTCCACACTTGTTCTCTCCTGTATGTTAACGAGCAGATCATGTCCTACGTTTTGGGAGGCTGGTCAATATAGCTTTTTGCCCCCTTATAATCGCATTCATGTACATCTTTTGTGGAAGATGACGATAGCCAACCTGTGATGATCCTTAAAATGCCGCTGTGATTTTTTTTATTAAATTCATGACTTCTTGATTTCTGGAAGCTAATGATGTTATTTTCTAGAGGACGAACTTCTCCCACTCGACGAACAGTCTGTCGATGCCTTGGTTGCGGATACAGATCCTTTGGATTTTGGCGGTTCGATACTGCTGGGGCGTAGCGGAACCACCACGCCAGCACCACCACCTGGACTTGGCTTCCCACATCATCACCACCCTATACAATCAATACAGTTTGGCGAGACGAATTCGGTAGCATCAACGCCAATTATTCAGAGTCCCGCCATCGCAATAGCCCGTCCACAGCCTGCAATCCCCCAGCCGGTCACTCCTCTTGTTACTCCGGTCACTCCCGTAAAAGTAAAGGCCAGCTCCAAGAAAGCTGCTAAAGGTGAGGCGGCTGTACCCACCTCCGAAGCGAAGAAGACAATCAAAGACCTCGCTGTCGAGAGTGGCCTGTCCAAAGATATTGCTTCGCAGCAAAGTCAGCCTCTCAAGGAAGAAGATTTCCCAGCACTTGATTCTGTCAGAGCAACGTCAACTCCGAAGGTCACGCCCGCTCTGCCTTCGAAACCTGCTGCCTCGGCCAAGCCTGAAAAGGGAAAGAAGAAGTCAGAGCCAGAGACGCCAAGTAAGGCCTCAACACCCAAGAAAACAGCAACGCCAGCAACAACCAAGGTGGATAAACGCCCCACACCAGGTATCCTCGATATTGCAGCTGCCACAAAATCGGCGACCCAATTTAGGGAAGCCGACACGACTGTTGATGCGAGGAGCGCGGCATCAGGTCCTACCACCTCAGCTCAAGCACCCAAATCCGTGGCGTCCTCAGCTCTTCCAACCCCGACGCTTACCTCGGCATCTGTTGCGTCACCTCTCGCGAGAGCCGCACCAAAGACTCTGCGCTTGATCCAAACGCCCAAGACAGAACAGCCGCCGAATCTACCCTCGGCTGCCGTAGCATCGATCCGCTCAGCTGCGATCGCGGCAGCTGGTCACCGCCCTGGCACCCCTGCCAGCGAGGTTATCTCAGATTCGACGTCGGTAATCAGTGCTTCGGTGTCTGCTTCACGTACGAGCTCCCCGCCACCTTCCAGAGTTGGTTCTGCCGCTGTTCGTGTGACCACGAAGAGCCAGCAGCGCAAGCAGCGTAACAAAGCCTCAAAAGATGCCGTCGCAGCGGCAATCGCCGAAACAAAAGCTGCTGAAGAAGAGGTCGAGGTGGCCCCGATTGAAGGCAGGAAAAAGAAGCAAAGGAAAGAAAAGAAGGCGAAGACCCCGAGCGTGGACAGTCCCGCAATCAGCCGACCAGAGACGCCCGTTCCTGAAGCATCAAAGGCCGTTGCTACAAAAGTCGAGGCATCTACTGTCAAGACCCGCACCAGTGAAGAGAGAACGACCCCCAAGGAGAGAGCAACTACCATTGTATCTCCTGTGACTGTTCCAGCTCAGACGAGGGAGACTGAAACCAAAGAGCTTAGGGAGGCTCTCAAAAGCCCCACACAAATTGACACGTCGATCAGGTTGAATGAATCTACTAAGACTACTGTTCTGACGCCTGATTACGTACAGCCTAGCGCGGAGCCGCGACAGCAAGAGGCCATGTTCGAGGGCGCCGTAGGCGAGGTTCCCACTCTGTCTGAGATGCTCCAGAGCCTCATTGCGGAGGGAGAATTGCCAGATCCTGACGACATGAACCTGTTTAGACCGGTACCAAACTACCGTGTTGAGGTTGAACGAGCTGCCGCTGCTGCATTGCCACCTACAGTTCGCTCTGTCGTGACCAAGGAAGATGAATCCGAGCTCAACGCCTTCCGGGCCGTACGCAAGGAGATCAATGGCCACCGTGTCCTCCTGACACCCAACGGCGACTTTGTGCTGAATCTCACTGATGAGGAAGAAAAGCGTTATCTGGACCTTCAGGCCAGTATTGCCAAGACAAGCGGCGAAGCGATCGCTTTCACCCATCCCAAGCACGCGATTCCCGGTTCGGGCTTCAGTCTGATCAAGGGTCGGGCTGTTCCTAATGGTGTGCCGTCCTTCTTTCCTATGGGTCCCGGCAGCTTTCCTCCGGACCCTGTAGGTAAGATGCACCGCGAAGAGGCTATCGGTTGTATCAACCAACATGTGTTGCCCTCATTGAACCTCGGCTCCTATAAGACAAATTCCGCATTCCCGAATAATGCCAACAGCGTCAACCTGCAAAGTCTTGCTCCCTGGATTTCCGGAGCTACGAACTTGGTCGACAAGGACGGCAAGCGCGCCAAGATGTTCGGTGACAATTGGGATGACATGGATGACTTCCCCCATCATGACGCTGAGGGCGTCGCCGGGGCTCCCTCGCCTGCCATTGGTAGCACCCCTCTAATGAGTGTCGAGGAGGCCGAAAGCGTGCTAGCACAGGCCAAGAAGCAGCACGATGCGACCGATAAGAAGTTCAAGTCGCAGATGCTTAAGTTGCGTCGCAACCTGGGACTTCACTGACTACCTACGGTACTCCCAGGACTAGCGGCCGGTTTCGCCAATCGTTTTGGCGGCAGATTGTTCGGAATGGTCGTCGCATACACACTGGTGTTCGCCGTTTGGCTGGTCCATTTCGTCGTACTGGTCGGGATGGTTGTAGCCAGAATTCTGATCGACAGAGTGTGGACAGTGCTTGGGGCACTGATCGGCTTATTGAATCCTAGTAAGGGTCTCAAGAGCCGCCCGTTTTGACTACGTGATGAGAACTGTGGCTTTTTTGCAGGCTCTTATCGTGGCACCGAGTTTCGTGTTCTAGTGATGCTGCGTCCAGGTGTGCATCTTGCACACTTGAGCACATTTTTGGATCGATTGGATCCGACGTCGGCGTTTTTGGCATCATGCGAACCTGGTTTCTCAGAAAGGATAATGACAGCACGGTGGTGTTGTTGAATAGATGTGATGCTACTTGTACGAGTATTGACTGGCTTCTCAACATCCCACTCACTTTTTCGAGTTTTCTAAAGCAGTAGAGAGTACTTCTTTTTAGGTTTAGCCTACATTATAGCGACTATAGTTTTGATTTTAGAGAGGGAACATCCCAACTCGGCATCTTTGCGCTTACAGATGGCGCAGAGCAGGGTGTTGTAATACTGTATCAGTATCTGGTATTGGGGTACGATGTTTGCATCAGGACAGGATATGATTTGTATTATACCAGCCTGCACTGGATAGCAGATAGTAGTTTGACCGATGTCTGAGATAGCGAATAGGTGTCAAGTCTAGCATTGTCAACACGAGGTAAACACGTCGCTGCCCCGAAGTTGTTTTCAAACAACCCTGAGGAGCGATCACGTGGTTCGACCAAACCTTATCGGTTCTCTTGTGCAAGCACCCGTTTTCCTTATGCCTCGTCTACGCTGCAAAGACATCCAGCTTGACAACGCTTGCGATTCGGGCGTAGCAAGGTCTAAGTTTGGCGAAGTCTTTCCAACTTGCATGCGGGCGTTTAACATTCCCTATTGTTTGACGAACCTCCTGCCAACTTGCTCCTTTAACATCATAATGTGAGTGAAGATAAGTGTTGGAGACGTACGGGACACCACAAGCTATTCCTGAACCGCGAAGTGTACCTAGCAACGCGGATGATGTCGAACCAAATTTAAAATAAAGTTCAGAGGCTCAAGAAGCGCAATCGACGCCCTACACGGTGATCCCCTTCCCCACTATCAACCGGAATTCTCTCGTCTGCGTAAGTAGAGGTCCTGCCCAGCCAAAGGCGTCGTATAACACGAAGACAAAATAGTGACAGCATCGAGAGAGATACGCCCCGTCGGAAGCAACAAACTTTCCATGGAAGGACAGACGGGAGACCTGCGAGCTGTCTTACATATCCGGCCGCCGCGAGATGGCACAGATGTGTGACCGGCCCCGAAGATCGAGCTCATTGCTCACACATGGTTGCACGACCAGAAAATGAGGCGGCACGAGGGCGCGCGCGCGCGCGCCTGGTCTGATGTGTATCTGTCCAGTGGTATGTTTCGCGGCAACGAGGGAGAAACCCCCCGGTGGTCAGTGATCAGGGTAGCTCCGTCGTATAGACTGGGGGCCTGATGAGACAGGCGTTCCGCAGACTGATCAGATTCCACGTCGGCCGGGCCTAGCGGGGACGACGACGTGGGAGCGAGATGCTTCGGCTACAGCAGTAAGATGTCCTTCACAAGAGCAAGCTGCCCGGAACCTAGCACAGAGGGCAACAGCAGTGCTGGACTTGTAGGATAGGCTAGTTCCCTCGGTTCATGAAACACAAAAGCGAAACTCGGAATATGGGGCTGGGAGAGGGTATACAAGTAGCCCATACTTGCGCTATTTAGTCACTTTGCTACTTTATATGAACTAAATTAACAGGTTACAAAGCGACAGCACGTTGAGTCTTTTGCAGGTGGTGACTACATGTCCTCAACACGCAGCATGGCAGATTTTGAGGGTGGCCGACGAATTCAGTTTGGCCTCGAGCATAATATCGAATGTTCTGATAGAGGCACAGGAGATCGCCACGTAGTTGCCGAAGCTCTTACTCCCGACACCAGCGATATCACTGCGGAAATCCATAATAGACTAGGCCTCTGTATGTATCTTTGTTTCATTACATAGCTGGACTTTGGTATTTCAATTTTACCTTGCTTTTTCTCCTATACTGCCAGTCATGCATGTTTCACTTATAGACTACCTGCAGGGTTGGTAACATCTTAAGCTTTCGTGCTATTGCTCAAATAGGTAGATATTATGAGTGCTGGCTGCGTCGAATGCGATATGCAGATGTGTAATCCGAAAGTATCGGGTAGTACGGCGTTGTGAGTGATTTCTACATGTACACTGCGTGGGGTTGTCAGACCGACGGTGAGAGCAAAAGTGGCTTAGGATGTCGTCATTGACTTTTCGGCTGTCGTGCCTGACCAATGGCACGACATGACTTGAACCATGTTTCCAAGCTCCTGGGATGAACTGTTGGACGCCAGCCGTTACGTGCTGTTTGTCTTGTATGCGATGCGGCCTGAGTCTCGTGGGGACGGATATGCAACGCTGTGGCACAGCTCATTCAGTTGTGGAATGCGAACGCAATGTGTTTTTGCCATTTGCGACAATTGTCATATTGTTGCAACGATCTAACCTCAGTCCGGCCAACCCTGACGTTACTTGTCCTTTATGGGCGCCGGCGGAAGCTTGAGCGCCAAAATTATGGGCCCGGGTCGCATTTGTCCCTGCAGATTTTATTTAGATGGATCCGCTTCGATTGGAGGATCGTTGATGGACGGCGATGGGAAAGAGCGGGCCTCCCAACCATGATCGGACGGGAGCCAATTCCAATGTGAGCACCGCATTTCCCTACTGTCTCAAGCCGTAAAAATAAACAACAACTACATGCGGGTATGCAGCACTCCTCCTCTGGCCCAATGATTTATTTAGCTTTCGGCATCGGTTTCGTGCGTGAGTCTGTCTGCGCGTCCAACGCCGAGGCCAATGGAAGAGAGTCGATCGCAATGGACGTCCATAATTTGTCATCTGCCAGTGCCGTCGCATACTCTGGACACCATATCTGGGGGTGATGTGGAATGGCCAGAGAGTGGTTCCGTACTCGTACCATTTTCGAGTTTGCAAACCCCATGCAATCTACATGACCGGCATTTATGTTTTCGATGGGCTCAAGATGGATATCTCAAATTGGATCTCCGGGCTCTCTCTCTCTCACGTATGGCTGTAGCGTAGAATGCTTGGGTCGGTACTTGGTACTGCCATCGTGATTTCGAAAGGGATCGAATTTCGGTTCTCGATAAGACAGTGGAAAGCCACATACAACCACCGCCTTCACTGCATCGAGCTTTTCTGGGGTCCGTCAGTGTCGATGCGGTCCACTAGTCTAATAGTGCAGAATGCCCGGGTAGCGTTTGGTTCAAGTGGTCCCTTCCAGAATAGGCGACCATGACGGCCTGCCAGCCACTGATCGTACAGGAAGACGACTAGGATGACCAGGATCGGTGCCCTATCACTGGCCAGGAGTATGTGGTCCGCGGGGGTAGGGTCCGCTCGCAGTTTGTTTCCCGTCACGCTTCTCTGCGTCTCGATCTGCGCTTGCCACACTTTTGTAAAGATCTACGAACAGCGGGAGCATCCTGATGATCGAGTCGGCGCCTGTGTTTGCGGTTTGCTAGGTCCTGCCATCCTCATCCCTCATGCCCTCCTGGGAACACAAAAGACGCATCGGGCATCACTGCAATACCGTCGTCCAAGGGCATCTTGTTTGCAACTTTCCTGATTACGACCGACAGCTTTTGCTGCTACATAATCTCACTTATTGCCGAACACATATACCTACCTCTATAACACCCCTATCAAATCACGCCACTGTTTTTTCTTATTCTTCTCGCCTGTCATCTATCTTGGACATTGGACTAGTCGAGTCTCACTAGCTTTTATTCTTTTGGCATGCGTACCTACCCCATGGCCGGCATGCCTGTCATGAACCCTTGGGAACAATCTGCCCTTCAGGTATGTTAGCTTCTTCATGTCAAGCATCGCCGTATCATTGGTCTTTGCTACGTTTTAATGCCTTCTGAGACTTCTGTCTGCACTGTTATTCCCACCGTCTGACTTATTTAATTGTGTAGTATCACTTCGATGCGGATGGCCACGCAACTTCCGAGACAACAGAACTGGAAGCAATAGCTGTTGCCCCCAAAAACAATGTTCACGATGCCATTATCTACCCTGGCCTGTATGCCCCTAGCGGGTACGACATGATGAACATCCTTGTAAGTTCCAAACCGCGACAACAAACAGGATTCTCTCGTTAACACAGCATAGATTCGAGTCATGTCCAGGGCGAACCCAACCGTTGAACTTGGTGCCATTGACGCTTCTTGCGCTCTTATTCTTTGCGACCTCCAACAACCAGATTACCCCGTGGTTTACGCCAACGATTCCTTCACCTACATGACTGGCTATACCCAGCGGGAGATTATTGGCCGAAACTGTCGCTTTCTTCAAGCGCCTGGTGGAAAGGTGCGAAGTGGGTCATCACGCAAACATGTTGACAAGGAGCTTGTCAAACAGATGCGTCGCGCCGTAGACGGCAACCAGGAGCTGGCGGTCGAGGTGGTCAACTTCAAGAAGAACGGTCAACCGTTCACCAATCTACTAGCCATGATTCCCATTTGCTGGGATAGTGCCGAGCCTCGATTTTCCGTCGGCTTCCAAGCCGAGAAGACTTGGTAACCAACAGACATTCTTACGACTTTCATTGGATCATTCAGGAGTTCTGCCCAGCGACAATCAGACGAAGGAATATGCTGCATATTTATTGGTGCTTTTAGGCATTTTCAACTAGACGGACGCATCTACACGGCAGCATTCAGGGCATCATTTGCTTTCAGGCATTTTCTTGATACCCATCTCTAGCATATCGCAGCTTGCATTTAACAGCGCGAAAGAGTTCTTGATTTGATATTACGAGCATGGAGTTTATCTGGGCATGGACTTGAGGTTTGGCGCTTTACTTTACGGCTTCTTTTAGGTCAAGCCAATTTGCATAGGTGGAATAAGCAAAACAAGGGGCGTCACGGGAATACTTGTTCGAAGAGGAATCATATGATATTTGCATCTAAATTGAACTGAAACATCGTTTAAAATGCATGTGTTTACAGACGGGGGTCTCTTGAAATATCGTTTTCTTGCTTATGAAGGTGTATTAGGGCTCCTCAGTGTACAAAGTTCCTGCATGGAACTTCAGTTACCACAGGATCTTTATTCCGCCGACGCACTGCATGTAACCGGGCGAATCCGTTTTATCTGCGTCCACTTGTGGTGCCATGTGGAACATAGGCTTTGGGGCAGCGGCCGACGGAGTGTCTTGTCACACCAAACAGGTGTTCACGATCTTGAGGCCCCTGCAGCTTGTATGCACATGCCCATCATCGTGCAGCCGACGGCTTGGCCAGAGTCACTTGAGCCACAACGCGTGCTGGAAATCGGATGATGAACTGCGTCTTCTTAAAGTTCATCCTGTCTGTATATCGCGAGGATTGCAAGTTGAGAAACTGCTGCAAGGTTTGAGTAGGCCAGGGTTAGCTTGCAGCCCACACCGATGGACAAGCAAGGCATGTAACACTAGTAAATAGCGAACACGAAAATGTGGTGGTCGCTTTGAGCAATTGCCGGCATTATGAGAATCATCTGGCATATCCTTGAGTTGTGCTAACAACGTTCATCTCAGTAGTTATAGACCCCCAATCGAAATTCCCCGGCTACCCTGTCATTTTCCCGGAGTCTACACCTAGCCGATTCCGTAGGCTGCGACATAGGTTTCGGTGGCCATAGTTGCCGTCAGCCACGTAATATGGTTTTACCCAAATGTGATATTTTGAAGAAATTTTTCATTTAAACTTTTCCCTCCTTCCTGCAGCAGTAGCCCCCGTTCACCATCGGAGATGTGGACAGACGTCGTCCTCTGCACAGTCGATAGCGAAAGCTCTTCTTGCGCACGTTGCGACAATGGGCGGAGGCTATGTAGCTTTTGGAATTAGGGTGTCAAAGTTGCAAAACTATTGTCGAATGTCCTGCCGTCTCCGTTCAAATGAAATGCTTAACCAGCTACACCTACGCGTATGCGTATAGCATGACCCTGTCTACTCTCCTGAAGATGAATCACACGGATTGCTGGGATGTGAATCGCTGGTCATAGTTATGGTATAGCGTCAAAAATGCCTAACGTGAAAAGTGGTCTATGCGTGGTGCCTTTTAACCAATCAACTGACAAGGATACCGAGTTGTAGTGGGTTCGCCGTGCACAAGCGAGAAGGTCATGCACCTATATGGATTTTGGGCCAGTGGTCACCAGTCACCTCACCTCAAGCTCCTCACAATGCGTGGAAGAAACCTCTATTAATTCATGTTCAGCTTCCAATCCCAGCATCCTCTTGTCGGCCACGTGTTAGACATCGGTAATCACCAATTCAGCGTTCGACCGCAGGACCGGGGCGCTTTGCAGATCTCGGGATGTTACGAAAGCGTCTTCCTGAAACGTGGGATCAATCCATACCCGTTGTATCAGTGCGCCGTTTCGGATCCCCCATCTCGCCCAAGAAACATCTTGACCAAGAATCTGTCAAGATCTGAAACGCCACACGGCACTGATTTGCACCAAGATGTGCGCGCTTATAACCTCTCCAGTCCCGCCTCGACGCTCTGCGCGTCTCAGGTACTCAGCAACGGTTTGAAGGGGACGTGCCCTATGGGTGTGGTAGAGGCGACTCCGGTCAAGTGATGGGAATTGGATCGCGTTGAAATATCGGACGACTTCCAAGTGCCGAAAGCTTTAATAATGGTGGTTTTAAGTTGTGTTTTGTTTCCATGCCCTTTTTCTTTTGGCATTTCAAGAAATGAGCTCTTGTTTCTGTTTCTGAACCGTAGTTCATGCCACTAGCTTCTGTGCCACGAGATCTGATGAACGCCTGCATGAACAAGACGTCAAGTGATCGAAGCTTAAACTGACTGATATACCCAAACATCAACCATCGCGGGCCATAAACGCTCTTACACAGGCGCCATGGCTGCACTGTGCAGTAACCGCGCCGAGGGCTTCGTACGTTCATGTCATGTGCCAGCATATTCCTGCAACAGATATAACTAATCTCCAACCCTAGGGCCCCATCTCACAACTAAGCAGCCCGCTCCCAACACAATGCTTCTTCGACACAGTGCTCGTGCCTGTGCCGACGTGGCTCTACCTCATCAGCCTGCCGATTCTCTTCCTCCTCACGCCCAAGCGCAGCCGCAGCCCAAAGCGACTGCCGCACGCCTCGCTCTCCTCGGCCTGGCGCGCCAAGTGGAAGCGCATCCTGCTGGTCGCCGCGTACTACTTCGTCATCGCCGTGCTGATCCTCATGGAGACGGTCGAGGTCGTGCAGCTCGCCAAGGCGGGCCTGGGCGTCGGGCTCATCCCGTTCGCCTACGCGGGCTTCCTGGCGGCCATCGTGCTCCAGGCGACGGACGGCGGGTTCAGGAGGATACGGGGCTACTGGGCCGCCAGCACCGCCTTCTGGGTCGCGGGGGCGGCGATCACGGCGCTGAAGATCGTCGGGGTGCTGGGGCTGGGGCTGGAGGGCCGCTTCGCGAGGGAGGGCACGCCGTATGCGACCGTGCATCAGTTTACGGACCTCGTGATCCTGGGCGCGTTCTACGTCCTGGCGATTGTCGGGGAGATGGGCATCATGGTGGTGCGGAGGAAGGGCAGGCATCTAGAACGAGAGGATGATGCGGTGGAGCTGAGGAGTGAGTTTGACTGGAAGTGACGACGGAGACGAGAGATGAATAATTTGTTATTATATGTATGAGTATTCGTACTTTCGCGTTGTCTGAGTAACCTTAGCCTAGAGGGCAGGCTCATCGATAATGGATAATTAATACGATCAACGAAAATACGAGGTCAAAGGCTGGGAGAATGTGACATGATTCCAAGCACAGGGTCCTGTGCAGGACGGATACTCTTGACCGCTGTGCAAGACACCATGAGTGAATTGCATTTGACGATCTCTTCCTGAGGTTGAGACGAGATCCGAGAACTGTGTATTATTAGTGACTGTGCCGACTTTTTGACACCTCGTCCTAGACTGTCTTGGATGTCCTACTGGCGCACAAAGGCGGGATGTCAACTCAGTTACCCACACACACATGTCGCACGATACATTCACACCTCTGCATTAATTCAATGGTTCATTCCGAGTAATGAAGGAAATATCTTCAAGTTTTCTATCGACAATATGAAGCCTAAGAGAAGCTATGCAACCTGCATCCCAGCTTTTGTATGCTATCTACATGAAATGAACATCTGCAGACATTGCCAAGCCCACCATCTCGCGACGGTGACAACAATCAGTTCCGGACCAGCGTAGGACACTTTATTGGGTGAAGGTCGAGTTAATGGGCCCGAAGCGGATGTTGCTGTAGGTAACCTGGTCACTGCCCTGCTTGGACTCGACATCGGCAGGGACACCGGAGCTGGTGTCGCAAGAGCCGCGGGCGGTGCCGGGGGCGGTGCCGTCGACGGGGTAGGTGGAGTCGAGCCACAGCATGTTGGCGGCGTGGTCGTCCCAGATGGACATGACGAGGACCATGGGGCCGGCGAGGGCCTTGCCCATCTGCGCCAGCCCTCCCTGGGTCTCGAAGTTGTTGGTGTCGCCAAAGGCCGTCTTCTGGGCCGCGCAGTACGTGGGGTCGATCTGGTTGCCGGTGGTGCCGTCGATGGTGGTCTCGGAGTTGGGGATTACCTTGCCGTTCTGAACGTAGTAGCGCTTGATGGCATCGAGGCCGCCCGAGGAGCCCTTGATGAACTGCGTCACGACAGTAAACTTCTTGGAGGTGTCGACAGTCAAGCCCTTCCCGTAGAAGTCGGTCACACCCTGGCGGTACGAGTTGAAGTCGCAGCCATCGGGGTCACAGTCACCGGAGTAGCGGTCGCTGGAGTACGTCCCACCACAGGCGTCGCCACTGCAGGCGTGCTGGCCGATGGTCTTGCAAGGGTGAGGTGTGAAGGCGGTGGAAACACTGTTTGCCTCTGTTGTGCTTGTCAGTCGCTTATGCTTCAGCATTTGGGAAAAGGCCGTCAAATATCACGTACCCCAGATATCCATCTCGGAGCAGCACGAACCCTGCTGACCGACACCTGCGTTCGCGTCGTTGGTCGAAGGCTTCCATTGGTCAGAGTTTGCCTGACCGTTGATGAACTTGAGGTCACGCGGGCACTGGGCATCGCAGTAGCCGGTACCGTATTTGGCGCCGGCCTTGTTGGTGGAGTACTTGGACTTGCCACCGTCCTCGTCCATGGAGACGAAGTACAAGGCTCCGTTCAAGCCACAGCCGAGCTTAGACACGTCAACATCGAACGTGAACTCGTTGCCCAAAAGGGTAAACATCTGGTACTTGTCCACGCCGTTCATAAGGTACAGACGGGATCCAATGTTGGTGGCTGGGATTCATCAGCTGGGGTTATCCATTTCCAAACCGACCGCCATCGAAGACATACAGTATTGGCCCTTGGTAACGAACTTGAGCGTCATGGCATTGCCGCTAGTGCTCACACCATAAGTACCAGGATAATCAGCACCATCGAGAGCGCAATTAGCAGCACAGCTCTTGGCGTCGGTGCAGGCACTAGAGTTCCACTCGTTGCCGGTGTAGCAGTTAGTGGAGCCCGACGTGCTGTGAAGCCACCGCCAGTTAGAGTCGACGGTGACCTCGCCGTTCTTTGTCGTGCAACTACTAGCGCTTGTGCATGTCTGCCAGGACATCTTGGGATGAGTCTCAGTTGTCAGGGTGCCGACCTGTTGAGCCTTGGCCGCAGCCAAAAGGCCACCGATTGTAGCGATTTTCGAAATCATTTTGGCAACAGTGAATGAGTCCTGGTGTATTGAATGATGTCGATGGTTTTCTTCCAAATGAGTAGGATCTGAGTAAGGCTTGCTTCCTCCATCTTTATATGAGAAATGTGAATGGCCAAACCTTGTGTAAACGTCCTAATCCGGATGTCGGTCATGGTCGTCCATGATGTCCAACTGACAGATATTAGAAGCAGTGGAGTCCTCGGCAAGCTGGGCCTGCTTGCCGGATGATCTTCTGCCAGCTAGCACCGATACGTTGTGGCAATATCTTGAATTGGTGCAGGCGATACGATCATGACCCTGCGGAACGGTAGAGATAAGCGGGTCCGTAAGATACACCACAATATTCGCTTGACGGAAACGATGCATAGAAGTGTGCCGTTTGTGCATGAGACATTCCCCATGGGGAAATGAGTCCAGTGATTCCTGCAGAGGTTAGTCGAGATCTGCGCGCTGTACTGATCATAGCTCTACAAACTGGACAACATGAATGAAGTTGAATTCAAGAGCCTCAACTTCACTCCAGCATGATGACAAAGAGAAAATATCGGCCATCTGCCTTGCAGTAATGAACAGGGTCTTATCGTCCTGCCAAGTGTCTTGGACACCGGGAACAGGAGCGAGGTTCGATGCTTGGCCGACGTGGGATATTGGAGAATGTTGGAGACGTTGGTCTCTAGAACTCTGGTGGGTGTAGATGACACCAGGCAGATTGCAAGAGGGAGACAGAGCCTTGTATTGGTAGTAAACCACCTGATTTTGCTGCGACGTAACCAAACGATCTCATCGCTACGGACGCTACCTCAATACGATTTAGCGCATCAATATGTCCCCTTGGGTATGCAGACCCAGTGATGATCGGAATGGTTGCTTGATAGGTTTAAACATGTGAAAATCCCTGCATAAGCGTAAGTCCATTGGCCGCTGCCGCTACAAAACACAGCCGTCCAGAGGGGACAATTTCCTTTTCCATAGACCTGGCCAAGAAGCTGTTTAGAATGAGAACACCATCATTGTGCGCCGATCTGGCAGCTCATCCCGAGCGTACTTCAGTTCGAGGTTTCAGCTTTGGAGGCGATCATTGCAGTCTTGTGCTCGGAGCTACTGCATGGCGGCTAAAGTTCATCAACCATAAAGTGGACGGGAATCACTGATTTGGCAGTCCCATGCTAAAGAAACATGGAGCCGGGCAGGGGTTCTCCTCATTCTCCGAGGGAAAATAAATAAGCTTATGTTAATCACCAGCCAATGAATGTGTACGAGCCAAGCAACTGCCGTGGGACGTTCCGAAGTGTTTATATTTGCCTCGATTAACTGGTTCCGGATAAATGCCTAGTTGCCAGACATACCTCTTTCGCACCACCCTAGCAAGGTTCCGGCAAGAAATTTCATCCCACGCTCTCATGATATCTCGGGGCGGATCTCGGTATTATTAACCAGCCTCACCTCGTCTTGGCTGGCGGTCATAGGTCGATGGATATTGCGCAGAACCAAGACATATCGGGCATTGTTGCAAGTATATTGTTGCAAGATCTGCTTTTAGCCTCGCGGACGGCGAAGGCCTTTCGAACCGGCCTGTAGTAGCATCCGGAGCGTGGCAGAACGATCTTTCCTTTGTGGGCGGCGCCGAACGGCTCTGAATCGGCGTTCATGGCAAAGATATCGCATGTTATTGGCCTGTTGCAGTCTTGCATCGAATGCAGCCTCATATACGTACGAATTGGCTGACGAGCATACCTCACTACTCTAGAGGCGCGAAATTCCGCAGCACAGCGCGTTGTCCGGCGGCTCGGCTTGAGCAGCGCGACATTTACTACCATGTTCGCGTCCTGCTTGACCATGCATGGGTTTCCCAAGTGTCCTGAAGCACATGCGCCTTGGTCTGGCGGCCGTGTAGAAACTGTGCCTAGATTATCGTCTGCCATGTATGTACTCAACTTTCTTCGTCTGGAATGCCCAACGTTCCTAGCTTGTCGTCCAACCACCGCGCCAAGTCCTCCGCCTGTCTTCTCATCAGCACCACAGCTCCTGTAGTCACAGTGCCGGTGGTTGCGACACTGTTCATCGTGGGTGCCGCACTGGCCACGCTGGCGACCTCACTGGGGCTGCCCAGTGGCGGACTGGAATGGGTATCTCCCGCTGCTCCAGGTTGTGACTGTTGCGAGCCCGGAACCGCTAAACTCTGCTGCGGTGCCCCTTGTGCGTGGGACTGGCTCTGATCGGAAGCAGGAGCGCTAGTACCATCAGGCGCGGGACCTATACACACGAACAAGAGTCCACATCTCAGCTTCCTGACTACGAGGACGCCGGCGCTTAGTTGTATTGTGACGGCGGTCGGCTTGTTCTCGGTGCCGTTCCGAGAGCCCCGTGCTGCGCTTTGCGGTAATGCGTCGTTCGCGGGAGGACCAGACGAGTATATTGACCATACGGAAGCGGCGACTGTACACTGGGTTCGGAGGGTGCTGACGGGATGCGCTGAGGCGTGGGCGAGGAGTTTGCCGGATAGAGTGGTCAAGAGGGCTGTGTGGATTTGGGGCGACAAGTTGGAGCGCAGGAAACCGGTGAGTCGTTTGGTAAGTAGAAGAGGCGGTGTCGGTGCGGAGAGAGACATGGCTGCTATGTGTGTGGGTGAATATTGTTGCTGTCGGAATGCGAAGATCATCAAGCGTTGTTGCATGTGAGGTGCAGGTGTAGTAGGTGTGGGTGTGATTGTGCTAGCTGCTCTCGACCGACGCAGGCATATACCGGCTCGGAGGGCTACTGTCTCGTAGTCTAGGGAGAGGCTTCTCGTAGGAGTGGGCGTGCTCTTTTCTCCGATGAAGCTCAGGGCCAAGTGAGGTGGATGTCAAGCTCTCGGAAAGCCGACGTTCCAGGGATTGGAAGTCGACTGGAAGCTATTCAGTGCTAACCAGCTGCCCCAACGCTGCCCCTCTGTCATACTTCGTACCATGTAACCTTGGGGAGTTAGCGCGGCTGTGGCCCGAGCTCCGGTCCCCCCCTATACATACCACAGTACCCTCACCAATGGTGCTTGCACGTCCGAGGCAGGCAGTTATTATATTGATCTTAATTCAAATATGACAGGTAGAACCTCCAAGCCCCTGGATCGCACAAAGCTATGAACTCCTATCCCGCACTTCCTACGAACGCCTTCATCTTCCAAGCACGTCAAAGCAATTCCCAACCGGCACCGATGAGCTCAAAAAAAGGGGACACGATTCAATGCACCATTCCTGGGCGAAAGTGAGTTTCAGCAGTCGTGTTTCTTACTTCGTCAACCACCTCGCTGATCTCCTGCAAGAGCAAGTCCATACTCGTTGGTTCCTCGGCATCGTCGTTGAAGCGATTGCTAGTCTTGAAATGCTCGAGTAAGTCCTTCTTGCGCTGCTCCTGTCTCGCGTGCTTGGCCTCAGCCTCCCTGTCTCGTCTATCCTGTATCCCCCGAACATGATCAGCCGTCACGACGTCCTTGCCCTCGTCCTTGACGATGCGGAACTTATCGTAGAGATCCCTGGCCTTTCTGTAAAGTGTGAAGGTCTTGTCCCGCTCGAACGTGTTGTGCTGGTCAGCAGCCGTGATTACACTTGTATTGTTAGCACGAGGCTCTTCAATCCTATAGAGCTCGTGAACAAAGTTCTTGAGCACCTTGGTGTACGGCGCGTCCGCGAGTTGCCGCTGCCACTGCTGCTCAGGTAGAGTTTTGGTATATGTAAAGTGTCGCAATGCCTCGCTGTGGGTTTCTGGTGGAATCATCATGGCAACGATCACGTCTGCTAGTGCACGATACTCGCTCGTAATTGTGTAGATCGCATCGGCCTGTAACAACACCATCAGCAAGTCGCACAGTAAATCTTCACTCAACATGAACTTACATATCCGGAGGTAGTGTCTTGATGAGAGTCCAAGTCCCGGAGTTCTGCATAGGAACTCTGCTTGCCCGTCTGGCTAGGAGGAGCAAGCACTTTTTGAGTCGAGGCTGGTGGGACTACGTCCAGGACACCATTGAAGACCCCGGAGACAAAGGCGTTGCTGAAGTTGGCCAGCTTGCACAGTCCATAGGTCTCGAACTTGGTCTGGGGATGACAGAAGAAGATATTATCGGGTCGGATATTCCGATGTAGGATGGTATGCCAGTCAATGTTCGCACCCTTGACCACCCAGGCGTTCCGAGTGCAGTCCCAATCCTCCCTTAGACCATGGTGCAGCCAGGCCAAGGCTCTCAGCACAGAGACGACTACGTGCCAACAGAAAGCTTCTGGCAAGAACCCTGTCCACTCCCTCTGGGAGGATGGGAGGCCGTCCGCGGCTTCTCTCTGAAGCTGGTCGTCGTGCAGACTCGATCTGGACGTATGTCTCTCCGCAAAGAACAAGTTTTCCAGAGTGCCAGCGTTACAGAAGTCCCAGATGAAAAATTGCCGTGGTGGACCTCCCGAGATTGTTGCAGTCTCGGTGGTTTGTATTTGAATCCAATCAACAAAATTGATGAGATTCTCGTGGTTGAAGATGCGCATGATTGGCTCCATGATATTCATATCATGTTCGTCTGGGCTTAATACATGTCCGAACGGGGTCAACTGACCGACTGCATCTTGGAGTAAGTCTGTCTCATCACGTGCTAGAAACTCGAAACGATCTCTCTTGCGGCTGACTATCCAGGTGCCGGGGGACTTTTCGGTAACGAATTCGTACTTTAGCGATCTCTTCTTAGCAGCATCGTGCTCGAGGCGCTCTGTGTCCACCTCAAACGTTGGCTCTTGTGGAGTGGCCATGGTGCATCAACGACTATTGCACACGGAATTGCAGGTTTGCAGTTGGGACGATTCTGCAATCCATTGGAAGGACCTGGGTAGAAAAAGAGCCATGAGGTGAGCCTTTGGTATGCATGTTTGCACTGGCATTGTTTCAAGTTTGCGAAGCATTTGGTACATTCCAGACGAAATGAACAGGAGCCATTCTTGTATCTCTTTGTTGACTCGAGGGAGAACATTGAGGCCAGGTTGCCATGGTGTTCATGCATCCCTCGCTTCGTTGCTGCCTTTGCTTAAGACTCGAGTAGTATCAAAGCCGCGCAGGAGAATCACGGAAGCTTGATTTGAAGCCCCATATTGGACTGCGCATCTCTTACTGGCTGCCTCTCCCAGAATACGATGGGAGTATGGTCTCCTACTTACTGTCGGGACACTCTTCGCTGGTGATGTTCTGTCACGATGTTCAACAATGGATAGTACGCGACGCACTCGCAACCTCGCTTACGTAGAGACGGAAATAGCTTGATCTAGGTCTGGAGACTGATACCGCGCGCTTGAGCAACCGCGCAGACGCAGAAGCGATGCGCGATCATACGACACGACTTCAAGACACCACGCTCCCTCGCATGCGGCTGCAGATTGTGTCGGCAAGCGGCGGCCAAACATATGACCAGTTTTGATCTGATCTGGTGGCGAAACAGCGGGAAGCGGGAGGCCGCTTGGCTGACCCTGTGAAAGGCAATGTTTCGACGTTTCGGCACCTCATAACTGTCGTAGAGCCGTCTTGGCGGGGGAGCTGGCGGGCAGGGTCTCTCCTGCTTGTGATGAGTGGACATGGCGCAATGACTGGATAAGCAGGCCAAGATGCCTAATCCCAGCTATCGAATACCAATTTAAATCCGCCCAGCGGTATCCACTTCTCAAACGCTCACGGAAGTCAGACTACACCATATTAAGTGCCTGTTCCTGCATTTTTGGCTCCTGCTTCAATAGGCTGCCAATCAAATGAGCTCGTTCCCCCATCCGTGCTCCCAATACCCTTGCACAGATCGTAGGACCCTTGGAGCTACTGGCCAATCCTAAACCGAAATGTACGAATCTCAAACCACACACCCGCCAAGCAAGGGCTGTCGACCTCGTCCTTTCCGCGTTTTCCAATCCGATGGCTATCTCGTCTCGTCTCGTCTCGTCTCGTAGTCGTACTCGTCCCTCGTCAGCACCATTCATGAGATACTAGGTTAATTACCTTCAAACCCTCGTCGCTCTGATGAAGCTGTCGTACCCTCATTTCGCTTGCAAACAATCAATTGCAATTATATACACGGGACAATCAACCCACACACCCCCGTACAATCGTTCTGTCAATTCTCACGAGCTAACCTCTCACCCGAGTCAATCCTTTCCCTTTTTTCGCCGCAGTCCACCTGCCGCATCAATCCGAGCGCATTGTCGTCGCGCTTCAACTTGAGACGCTGCCCTGCAAGCCTGTGAGGGACGATCATACTTGGGACGGTTCCCTCCAGCCCAACATTTTGTGTTAATCCATATTTCTCGCCACTTCGCTGTCCTGGAACCGCTGTCCGCCTCTGTTGTAACCCGCACAAGCCAAGCATAACCCATACTGAAAACGCAGATCAGAATTCCACAGCCAAGAATAGCGTTGAAGGTTTGGCAGAACGTGTCAAGCATGTCACCACAATAGCATCCGCTTTGTCACCCGATTAACCTTGTTTGGAATGCGCCCTCTCTGCTAGGAGCTGAGACCTGTCGCAATTGACAGGCGTTGAACTTCGTTGTCGCCGGCCCACGCTAGGGTTATTCTCAAACCAAGCCTTTCTCTGACTTCATTTCGTTCATTCATTTCATCATTATATCTTTCTTGTCAGGTCCGGCAAGCTTTAGTCTTCCTTACCCAACAGGAGCACAGTCGGATAGCTTCGCGGGCGAGTGACGACTTGTGCTAGACGGCGGGACCGGTTGGACGACACGATACTGATCACGACGATTCAAACGACGATACTATTTCTTTCCTTTCTTTGATACCCTAACTCGCTGGGTAGCTGGACTCTGCTTAGACGAGTCTTTTCTTTCGCGTTTTCTTTTGTTCAAGGCCGCTATTGGATTACCAGCAATATCGGACCCTACATTGTTCAGGTGACATTTACAACGTTTGTCCAAGAGATTACTCCAAGATGGGTTTATTTGGCGGTCGAAGCGCCGTCGAAGTGCGTGCTGAACAGAAGTGGGATTATATTGTAAGTGTGCTAGGACGCTGTCACTCCACATGAGACATTGCTAATGCAGCCCTCGCAGAGTTTAAAAGACTTCAAATCCAACTCTGGCTTTGCGGTTGCCGCTTACATCTATTTGTACATTTCGGTTCTTATCTCACTTGCAGTCTACGGCGTTGATAGCTTTACTGCTGTCTCGCTTCTGGCTTTTGGCAAATGGACATCGAGCATTGATGCAAATAAGATCATCGACTTTACCATTCAAAAATGGATCTTTTCCGTTTGTATCATCGCTTCATTTGTCAATCTTGGTTATGAACATTTTCGTGCCTGGCGCGTCATGAAGCGCGGCAGTGTTGCAGAATGCTATTTGGACAACTTGGCAGTCAAAATGGAAAGTACGAGGATGGGCAGTGGCCAAGGCTGGCGACGCTTCTTGGTCTTTGCCGAGTTGACCAAGTCCAAGAAGGGAGCCGAGTATGTTGCCTTGTTCACCTACTTTAGCTTTCAGTGTGAGTAACTCCAATCACAACCAAGACCCACCTGGTGGCTAACGCTCCCTAGCTTGGATCCGAGTCATCTTGTGCTCTGGACCACGTCAATTTGTCAATGCTATTACAATCTATGCCGTATTCAAATCGGATGACTTTTTGACAGACAAAGGCTCTGCCGACCAGTCTATTATGAACTTCTTCACCAAGGTTGGTGCGCTTGCCAATGAGAACTATCAGCAGGCAGTTGTATTATCTGGCATGGTATTCACGTTGATCATCTGGGTTTTCTCTGCTCTGTCACTTTTGCTGGGGGCCATCTTCTACATCTTCTTCCTCTGGCACTACATCCCTAAGCAGGATGGGGGGCTATCCGGGTACTGCGGACGGAAGATCAACAAACGATTGATGAGGATCGTTGCCAAGAAGGTCAACAAGGCTATTGCTGAAGAAGAGCGACAACGTGCCAGGGCTGAGTTCAAAGCAGCCAAGAAGGCGGGTGAAAAGCCGCCGGTGGGAAGGCAGGCTACGTTGCCCACGATACCAAACCTGGAACCGAAGAAGGACGATTCTCTGCCAGATATGCCCATGCTCAATCGCAACGATACAATGGCAACATTGCCTGTGTATACGTCTCGGCCTGGCAGCCCGGGTGGCATTGAGATGAATCCTTTGCCGCAGCAGCGTCCAATGCCACAACGCGCAGGGACAAGCAATACCTTCATGTCACAATCAAGTTACTCTTCCAATGCCCCGCTGATGGGCAGTGCTGCTGGCATGGGTTATGATCGTTCTGCATCTCCTGAACCAACACTGCCCCAAATCGACCTCAACAACTATCCTCCATTCCGGCCTAATACATCCCAATCGAACCGGAGCTTCGGACAGGGCCCTTCGTTGCATAGAGTCCAGACTAGTAACGGCTCCAACTTCGGCGCGCAATACGCTCAAAGTCCATCAGCGTACCAATCGGACCAGATGCCAGTTATGCCGCTACCAGTTAGAGCGCCGACTGTGGGAAGCATGGATAGTTACGGTCCTCCTGGACCTCGCCCAATGAACCAATTCGGGTCTGGCCCTAGGCCAATGCCTTCGGGCAGGCCAGTTTTCGACGATGGCATGAGTGGCCGTGCTAGTCCTGCGCCCTCAAACTTTTCCTATCGCCCTGGTCCAGGACCTTCCCGACCATTATATGAGGATGGAATGAATGGTCGCGCTAGTCCCGCACCCTCTAACTTTGCGGGCCACCCAGGTCCCGGTTCAGGTCCAGCCCGGTCAACTTACGACGATGGAATGAGTGGCCGTGGCAGTCCCGCGCCCTCCAACTTCTCTAGCCGTGGGCCGCCTATGAATAGGCCTGGCTTCAATGGCGGGCCGATGTCGCCTATCCGTAGCGCAACTGGTCCGGTCTATTTGCCCAACAGACCACAATTGCCGCCTCAGAGAAATATGACAGCACCGATGCCGCCCAGACCTGACGACTACATAAACCGTCCTGGGACTGCTACCAGCCAGAGAACTATGCCCATGCCGCGACCCGGACCTGGGCCAGGATATGGGTATAATGATGACATTGAGTCTCAACGAGGTCCACCACCGCGGTGGTGAGATAAAACATCAATGAATAGAGCAAGACGAAAGAAGGTTGGATATAAACGCCCATCATTGTGTATATAAACTTCGATCTGGAAAGCGTTTGTTTCTGTATATATGGCAGATGATGCGAAACCAGGGATTGTAGACTCGGAGAGAGCTTTTGCTGCAGAAAAGAGCGTCTGCTTGTATTTATGGCGGCATTGTCCCCTTTCGGAATGAGACATTATGAATTATTTTCAACATACATTATATGCCATGCTATTGACTGTCCGTCTGTGTACTTTTAGTACGAAGTAATGTGATAGATTCGAGCAAACCGAAGATGCCAAGCATTGGCTTCAGAACTCAGCTTTGGCATGTAAGAACGGTTTCGAAGTTTCTAATAAGCACGCTTTGATCGACAAAAACCAACAAGTTTCGTGGCACGGTACCCAATGGATCGGTGCTTCTTACCGTTCATATCCATATTGAAAGTGTACGTCTAAGATTATTATTACTCATTCCATGTTCGTATAAACTTCATCTAATCGTGTTCCAGTGCTGTCTTAGAACCACTCTACCATAACCGCTCCAGCTTAAATCTCATTGCAACCCAGAAACTCCAACTGCTATTGATGCCCCCGATATTACGCTGCAAAGTATTTCTCAACTGGCGCGCCACGCACGCGCTGTTCTTACACTTCGTCGCCATTAGTGGTTCCTCCGGCTGGCGCTGGGCTGGACTTTGTTCGCTTGGGCTTCAGATGCGCGGCCGTAGCAGGTGATGCGTCTGGGTCAACGGGAGCAGCGGCAGGCGATGGATCTACCGTAGCCTGGGCCGGAGGTGCAGGAGCAGATGCAGGTGCAGGAGCAGGAGTAGGTGCAGGAGTAGGTGCAGGAGCAGGAGTAGGAGAAGGAGTAGGAGGAAGCGCTGGAGCAGGGGTCGGGATAGGCGTCGATTCGGGTACAGGACTTGAACTTCCACCATCACTAGAACTCGAGGGTTCGGCTGCTTTGGCCTTCTCAATGGGCGTTTCACCATTTGACGGTTGCTCCTCGGCTTTGGGTTCCTCCTTCTTATCCACTTTCGCAACAACCTTTGTGGCGGGCGAGGCGTCTTCGGGCGCGGGCACAACTGGCACAACCGGGCCCGCGTTCTCTCCCGCAGGCTGAGGCGCGGCCGGCGCCGTGACAGCAGGCAACGTCATGCCCGGGTACTGGCCGCTGCGGCTCGGGCGCACACCACCGCTCGGGTTCCCATCGAAGCCGCCGGCGCCCGCCATGTACATGTCGGGGTTGTTCATGCCGTTGAGCCTGACGGCGCGCTCGTACAGGCGTGTCAGGCGCGCCACCTCGGACCGCACCGTCACCTCGTCCGTGTCGATCTCATCATACCCGTGCACGCCCTCGCTGATGCCCCGCCACATGACCTCCGAGTTCTCGATCTCGTCAGCGAGCCGCTCCAGGTCGTCCCGGTACATGCGCGACCGCATCGGCTGCCCCCGCGACTTGAGGTAGGCCACCAAGCCCGCGATGATGGTGTTCATCGCCCCGAAGATCGTGATGAGGATGTGCGACGAGGCAGACGCGCCCAGCGCCGTGAGCGCCGCGCCAAGCACAACTTGGGACAGCAGCAGGGTGTTACTCAGCGCGGCGCTGAAGTTGTAGTTGAGGCGCTGTGACGCCAGCAATGACGTCGTGCGACCGTAGAGGGAGTTCTTGTTGACGGCGGGCTTCTTCTGACCCGGGGCCAGACCACCCGACGAAGGGCATCCCGTCAATGTGCAGAACTGGGCGTGAGGGTTGTTGCCCGATAGGTCCTTGTGCTTAATGGTGTTGGCGGCCACCTCATCTTGGCGCCAGTATGGCAGCCGGTCCTGCGAGCGCGACCGGTATGTGTCCCGACGTACTACGTCTGACCAGAGCAGTGGTGTTGTTTCTGATCCAGGCATCTGGCCAGACGAATTTGATATTACTATTAGGAGAAAGGCAGCGTGGATATTGTCAGATCCTGGTCGGCAGAGAACCTTTTGATCAACTCGGAAGCGCTGGTACCGAAATGGAGGTTTTGGTCACCAGTCGGAGTAAGACAATGCAGAGGCTCTGGGGTGTCCTGGAACTAATACCAGCTTTGGCGATTTGCGACAAGTCGTACTACATGTATAGTTTCAACGAGAGGAAATAGATCGTGGCAAGCCAATCGTGTCTGCGATACCGAGAGGAGCGGTGACACTGGGAATGGGTCTTTACGAGCGGGAAAAAAAGAGAAGAAAAAAAGAAAAAAGCCACTCGGCACGTGGTGACTATCAAAATGACATGGGAATAAGTTCTTCTCAGTCGTGCTAGGCATAATAAATGAAGTTCCAGGCCTGTTTTGGTTTGGTAAAGGCGACTAGTAGATCGCTAGATCTATAGTTATTGCGCCGCTTATTTCGTGACAGGGCCCATTAGCGGCGCCGCTGTTTGCATGGTGCAGAGAGGAAGGCGCTAGACACATGAACTAGTCTAAGGTTAGTTGGTGCTCGTAGTGTCCGAATTATTTGAGGTAATTAAAGTAAGTACGTTATTAAAAGTGGAGGATCGATCAATCAGTATAGCGTCGCGAACCAAGTTAAAATGGATGAAGGGATCAATAAAGCACAGCAGATTACAGGAGAATATATGATATTATAGTGGCTTGTTCAAGATGAAATCTTCCACTAGTATAGATTAGCTATTGAGCAAACGATGTCTATGATGGGCTAGCTGGGGATATCACGCCAACTCTTGTGCCTGCCGCTTGGCAGATAACATACCGCCAATATCGAATAACCAACCACTACATTTCGGCATTGCTTATTTATTTGTTTGCTCGTTTGTACAATGAATTGTTATGTTAACCTATGACTGTTATCGATATATCACTCGCCAAAACAGTGCTTAAATGTCTGGGTGGCTTTAATATTATCATTAGCTCGTCGTTATCCGCCCCTCTCGCATACTGGAGATGACGATCAAGAGGCGAGTCCGAAAACATCATTGAGGTCACGGGAAAGCAGAAAGAGGGTTATCACAAGCAGGCCACCTCCGATGGCTTTCACTACTTCTGGATTGACACATATTGCATCAATAAGTGTATAGCGCCCAGCGAGCTTTCGGAAGCTATCGTCTCCCTACCAGAGTGTGGATAAATGTTACGTATATCTTTCCGATGTTTCTAAGAGTAACCGCGCCCGAGAGAAACATATTTGCGAGCGTTACCGAAGTCTGCTCTTCGAAACAGCAGATGGTTTAAGCGTGATTGGATGCTACAAGAATCATGGCCGTCGGTTTAACAGTGGCTGTAATGCGAATCTTGGAGACTTAAAGTGGAACCCTTCAAACCAGTGTCCGCTAAAGCGTTAAAAACCTACTATATAGTATATGGTATATACTATATAGTGTGTTCCGCGCTCTAAGGTTGAATCGACGCTTAGATTTATACATATAATCATAGAGCTAGACTGGACTCCAGATCTATTGCAAGCGTTGCCTAATGAGCTACTCGGAAGCACAAAGACGTTCGACTAGAACTGGCGTTTGCACATTCCGAAGAAGTAGATGGTATTTGCTAGGTAGGCTATCCGGGAAAGAGCTCGTGCGATCGACAGGTACATCTATGCAAGAGCCACATGGTTTCCTCTCTTTGGGAATCCCCTTCTATGTAGCATTAAATTGCGTCCTAGATTCTGTACCTATAAAGGTTGTACTATTACCTAGTCTAGTGACAATCCACGGCAGGATAGCCTAGAACGGGACCACCGACATGAGAATGCCGCAATTTCGAGGCCCGAATATTTTTTCTACTTAAGCAATTCTTAACCTCGAGGCCTACGCCCACGGCTATTAACCTCTCTCGTCCAATCGGGTTGTGGGGTATGCCTGGACCTGCAGGCTGAGTTGCAGGCTGAGTTGCAGGCTGAGTTGCGGGCTGAGTTGCGGGCCATGTGACATGGCTCACAAAAGCCGAAACAAGATATCCCCTCATTTTATTAGAAGATGTGCTCGAAATAATGCTAACTTGAAACGTGCAAACCTGAAATTCCCTATATCTCACTTGTTCCTTTCCATCGGCCCAATCTTAATTGAAATTCCGAAATATCTAACAAGAGCGTGCCTATACATGGCAGACCCACTGTCGGTGGCTGCAAGTGCCGTGGGTATCATTTCGCTCGGCATCCAACTGACCCAGTCCTTGGTCGCCTATTACAACGCAGTCAAATCCCAAGATACCGATATCGCTTATACGGTCCGAAAGCTAGATAACTTGCTGGAGATTCTTGATTCTATACGGCATCATGTCGATGGCCGCCGATTTCGAGCCGACGAGCAGGACCTAGTCAAGAGTATCGAATCTCTGGTCAATGAGTGCAAAGATTGTATACAAGAGCTTCAAGATGTGGTAGACAAGTTTACACAATATCCTCTCAACAGTGTTCAGTCTGCCATAAGAACAACGACCCGCCGCCTGGCCTATCCATTTCGAAAGAGCACCTTGGAAAAGTTGGACGAAGACGTCGACGATATCGTTGATCACTTGACATTGGCCCTGCAGTTGTTGCAACAGGAGGTTATTGGCCGTGTTCAAGATGATCTTGAAGATGTCAAGGCACTGCTCCGCCTCGTCAGGTCCTCACAAGTCTCTTCAGATATTCAGCAATGGCTTAAGGCTCCTGATGCCACTACCGACCTCAATGAAGCTTGTAAACAGAGACAACCGCAGACTGGACTTTGGCTAGTCAAGGGCGGATTATTCACTAGCTGGCTGGACTCTCCGAGATCTTTTTTATGGCTGAGAGGCTTTGCTGGATGCGGCAAATCTGTACTGTGCTCGACCGCGATTCAGTACACCTACCGGCACCGCAGATCTAACCCGAGGATTGGCATTGCCTTCTTCTTCTTCAAATTTAACAACGAAAGCAAGCAGGACGCATCAGCCCTTCTCCGGGCTATTGTCTTGCAATTGTCGACACAATCAGGTACCAGCACCGATCTCACACGGTTGCGCGATGGCTACCGTCAAGCTGCACCGCCTGACGATGTATTGCTAGACCATCTCCGTCGGCTTATCAGCGCGTTTCAGGACGTCTATATACTGATCGATGCGTTGGATGAGAGCCCTCGAGACAAGCATAGAGAGGCAATGCTTCAGCTTCTCGTAGATATTCGTGCGTGGGAAGAGCCTCGACTTCATCTTCTCGTTACTAGCAGGGACGAAGTCGATATTCGGAACGAACTCGACGCGGATCCCGCATCTATCATTGAAATGAAAAATAACGAAGTAGACCGAGACATTGCGGCCTTCATTTCGCAGAATCTCCAGATGAACCGCAAATTTGCCAAGTGGAAAAAGCATCATGGTACCATCGAAAAGGCGCTTACACAACGATCCAATGGAGTGTGAGTTCACTTATACCGCTCTCTCGTTGCATTTATTAACGTGCTATAGGTTCCGCTGGGTGGAGTGTCAATTCAGATCACTAGCACGTTGCCCACCAAATCAGCAATTACTTGAGAAGCTCCTTCACTCGCTACCGGAGTCACTGGACGAGACATATGCTCGAATGCTCAGTAACATTGCACCAGAATTGATTGAATATGCCCAGCAGATGTTCAGCATTTTGTGCTGTGCTGCAAGACCACTCTTGGGCACGGAGCTGTTAGAGGCTTTGGCTGTTAATCCCAGCGACGGCTACAAGTACGAAGTCACGCGGAAGTTTGATAATTTGAGCGCTCTTGAGGAGATATGTCCTGGTTTTATCGAAGTTGATACCGGCTACATAACTCAAATTGTCACGGTACGCGTCGCCCATTTTTCCGTCCAAGAATTTCTTGAGGCAGAGAGAATACTTCGGTATCAGAGCATCTCTCTTTTCCATATTCGAAAACCGCAAGGTCATACTCTAATGGCGGGTGTATGTCTAGCTCTGCTGCTTCGACCTTACCCAACGGAATGTGACACTTCTGAGAAAGTCGCCGAGGTAGATCCGATGTTGGCATATGCCGCTCAGTGCTGGCCTGAGCATTTGGAGCAATGTGATTCAAAAGCCTATATTGAATCTCAAGCATTACCATTATTTCAAGTCACAACCCACTACTTCGGTCGATGGGTTAAGGCCTGGAATGCTAGTCGCGGCCATGACTGGCCGGGAAAGCAAACACTGACCCCCCTCTGTTATGCTTCGCTTCTGGGACTGACTTCATTAGTAACTGCTGTTCTTAGTCAGGAAAGTGTAGCTGCGGACTCGGCTCTATTAACACAAAAAACGCCGAAAACTTTGAATGCCCAAGGTGGACACTACGGAACAGCACTACAGGCAGCGTCACGTAATGGCCATAAAGATATCGTGGAGCTATTACTCGAGAAGGGTGCTGAGGTAAACATCCAAGGTGGATTCTACGGAACAGCACTACAGGCAGCGTCACGTATTGGTCATAAAGAGATCGTAAAGCTATTACTCGAGAGAGGTGCTGAGGTAAACATCCAAAGTGGACAATCTGAAACAGCACTACAGGCAGCGTCATGTACTGGCCATAAAGATATCGTGGAGCTATTACTCGAGAAAGGTGCTGATGTAAACATCCAAAGTGGACACTACGGAACAGTACTACAGGCAGCGTCACGTAATGGCCATAACGATATCGTGGAGCTATTACTCGAGAAAGGTGCTGAGATAAACATTCAAGGCGGACACTACGGAACAGTACTACAGGCAGCGTCACGTACTGGCCATAAAGATATTGTGGAGCTATTACTCGAGAAAGGTGCTGATGTAAACATCCAAGGTGGATACTACGGAACAGCACTACATGCAGCGTCACGTAATGGCCATAAATATATCGTGGAGCTATTACTCGAGAAAGGTGCTGAGGTAAAGATCCAAGGTGGATACTACGGAACAGCACTACAGGCAGCGTCACGTAATGGCCATAAAGATATCGTGGAGCTACTAATCGAGAAGGGCGCCGATTTAACGATCGTTGATAATAACGGATAGACGCCACTGAATAGTGACTCTAACAATGAACATATCGAGGTGGTTAAGCTGCTTATAGGGAGTGGTGCTAACTCAAGGGTTATTAATAAGAATGATTTCGCACCACTTATTAATGCTATGGGGAACGGACACTTTAAAGTAGTTAAGCTATCTTTCGAGAAGAATGTTTGCTTAACGACTACTGATGGTAACGGGACTCCCCTATCATGGGCCACTAGACTATGAGGGGCAACATAGCTGTGGGAAGTTGCTTCTCTACATTGGAAGATATAATGTCAATGCCCGAGACTCAAATAGCCTTACTTTTACAATATGGGCTGCTAAGAAAGGTTATGTGAATATTTTTAAATTACTTATTAATAATGGTACAAAACTTTTAGTTCAAGATTCTTTGGGACAACATGCCTGTCTCTAGCGTCCAGAAACGGTCATCTTAAGGTGTAAAAATACTCCTCGAAAATGCAGTTGGTTGGAGCGTGTCTGACAAGGCTAAACTGGACGCCCTTCAAATTACAATTCTAGGAGGCTATGATTAAATAGAAACGCTTTTACCTTTTGTTATAGCCGCGCCTCCAGGTGACGTTTTTGGATTTGAAGCTTAGCGGGGGTAAAATACTTCGATTTACTCCTTCAGTCGACTTATTTGAAATCGATTATTTGTTAGAGCGCAAAGGTTGTCATAGGCAAAGTTAGGCTGTTTTATTAGCATTTGTTATTGGATTTAAAAGCTGTGTCTTTTATGTTTCAGTTGCCAATTACGACGAGACACAATTAAAGAGCTTTCGATCTAATCTGTTGTCGACTCGTTCGTCTTGATGAATATATTCCATTATTTAAACCTTACCTTTAACCAATAAGCAACTCAATTAGCCTGATACGGCATCCTTAAGGGACTGTATTGAACAGACCACCGTGGTCATCCCCATGGTGGGGCGGCCATGGTAGCCTGAGCTCTAGACTAGGTTAATAGGCTATTACAAGTTGTGGCCTTAGGCATCATTTATAAAGTTGTATGGTTAAACTACGTTCTGTAGCTCTTGAGATAAGAATGGGATCATCCTTTTTACACCACACAATAGTGCCCCGTAGCATTCGCACCATAGCCTTATACGTCCACGTTTGGATGTGACACAAATACGATCCTCTTACTTCTTGAGTAGACGATAGAGCAGATGGTATACTCATGAACGAAAGCCTAGAATGGGAATCATATAAGTGAGAGGTGCACCATTATTTTCTGATCGTTAATTCATTATATCATGGAACTTCCGTAGAACAAATCAAGGAAGCTGGAAAGAGGAAAATGTACCGAATTCTCGAGATTACCTTTTTATATATCTTTTTGAGCATCTGGCTGGTCAAGGCTACTATGTTATGAAGAGTATCAATAATGAAAACCTAACAGGATGGCAAAACCTGCCAACAAGGGAATAGGTCACTTAAGCCACTCATCATTGCCCCAACCACATCCTCTGGGCTCTTATCACGCGTGAACGGGTTGCAAATTCCGAGGTGAGATTATTGCTAGATAATACACCCGATTGTTTGCGCGCGTCAACAGCTTTCGGACAAAAATAGTGATACTCACTGCTAAAATTAAAGTCAACCAAAGTCATCGTGCGTAAAACTGTGCCAGATGAAGGTTGTTAAAGGAGGGGAACTATACATAGTAGCAAACATGGTGCTCGTGGTCATATAACTCGTCACATACCAGCTTTCCTATGGCTTGCACATTGTGATGCAGCTCGACATTCGGTAGTGGCTTCATTCGGAGTCTGCTCAGCAAGTTACTCGTCAGCTTTCGTGACCATTTCAGAAAGCGAAGTGAGTAAATGTCAAAGTCACTTGACCCCAAGTGTCAATTTCTGAGAACATGCACATCTCACTCCTTGTGGACTGAATGAATATTCAATGCCAATTCTTCCATGAACCAGAAAATGGTGCGATTTAAACTGACTAAGCTGCGACCCAGCACTACGCAAAAATATGAAGAAATGGTGATGAACGTCACCACTCTGTAGGGTCTTGATATTGATCAATGGGTGTATATTGATCCTCCGTAGAGTATTGTTCAGTGGCGTGGTCCCTCAGCTATTCTGAGGGATCCCTGAGGGCTATCTTTTAAGGGTGGACCTCTGGTATCTATCTAATTGGTGACACTAGGCAATCATCGAATGGCGACTAGACTACTGTAGAGTTACACGTCTTATACCTTCGCATCTCCTAGTTTTAATTCTCTCATGCCGCCGCACCTTTCCTGCGTGACTTTGTTCACCCGGGCCTCCAGGGCTCGGCGGCCGCCGTCGTCGTGCCTACGTTTCAAACAAGATGGTAATCGCCCGTTCTTGTTGGCCGTAAGTAGATGTTTTAACCTTTCTTCCATTCACCCCTGAAGCTGGTCGCTTACATTTGGGTTTTCATAGCAACCGTAAAAGAAAAAAGAAAAGGAAAAAAACCAAATGCAACTGACATGATAAGTAAATATTAGGGCTGCCTCTTGATGCCGTTATCATACATTTCCATGATTTGATCATGTGTTAGGTAATATGGTCGATTAGGTGGCGGTGATAACGATGAAAAGCTAAGATCCCTCTAATCTGTACAATGCTTCGCTGAGCCGCGATGAGCGGGTCCCTGTCAAGCCGAGCGGGAAGAATTTGAAGGCATCTGAACAATGTCTAGATATAAAACAGATGCGCACTGAACCTCGTGAGGCTTCTGGGGACATTTCACTCTAGAGTTTGTACGCGGAATTGACAATATAGTGAAATCTCTTACTCAGCAGATGGTTCAGGAACTTCGTGACGCCTACTTTGTTGAGGTTGATAGAAGGAGAGGCTGAAGACTACCAACCCACAATCTTGCCCCAGCACCGCCAATCTTTACGCTCTATGCGCAACTATAATGGCTCATGTGTATTTGGGACACTATTAAGATACTTTTGTTATTCGCTTCTATAAAATTGAATACTCTCAACTTTATATAAGCACTTTTTATACATCAGTACACCTTTTCTTTTCCTGTTTCCAAACCTAGCATGAAATTCTAACAATTTAGCTCGCTCTTGGTCTTAAGCTTGAGCTCCTTGGCGGTTTGGGGAGCTCCCTCGCTCCGAACCTCGATCTCGTTGTCCCCGCCGTCAAGGTGTCTATCCGAACCGGCCTATGCAGGGACACTAAAATGAAGCTTACCTTCGTCGCGAACCTAGGCGTCGTCTTCACAAACCCGAGCCCTGCGGATATTGATGAATACGTCAGGCTACGGTACGAGAGCATGATGACCCAGACACCCCGCGCGGATAAGGAGACACACCTCACGGCCGCGCTCTATGTCAAGAACAAGGGCGTCTTCCTCTGCTCCGTGCCGGATGGCCCAGCATCGGGAAGATCAGGGAAAATCAAGGAAGGCGGCGCCAATTGCCACGCCGGCTTGGTGGGCGCAAGTGCAAAATCGTACACCAGTCGTCTATATTCACGCCGATGATTGTACGGTGCACCGCTATAAAGTGTCGCTCGGGGTAAATCTTGCACCTGGAGGTAGGTACCCCGCGGGTTCCTACATCAGCGTGTATGGCAGTGTCAAATTCAAAATCCCTCGCCAAAGTTCGCCTTTGTTCTGGCGGGCGCAATCGGCCCTATCAACTCGTCTTACTCAACCGTGTTTGAAAAAATCAGTTTCAACTTCTGATTGCATAGATAGCTGCCGGAGTATGCTGTGGTGCTATGAGAGCCACGGGTGCTTATCAGGTATAGAGTGGGTCAAATTTTGTTCAGTTAGCATCGTTTGGGGGATAATATTAGTGTTGTGTTCTTTTCTATGTTTGTTTCCATAGGTCTCCATTATGACAATCGTTATTTTTCTCTTAACTATTATACTTCGAGTCCCCAGTGCTTAGACCTTCCCAAAATATAATCAATGTATCGGAAACCCGACTTTAGCGATCATACATGATATCTGAAACTCATCAGCACGAGGATGAGTATAGTGTACCCGGATATGACCCTTAAAAGCAGCTTCGTGATACCTTCGGGGCCAGATTTGCGAGCCATCTGCTGCGATGATGGGACCTTCCTTGCTCTCGCCATCAAAATACCGCCGTAGAAGAGTAAGACATTTCCCTCGCGCCTCGGAGTTATGTCCAAAACCCGTTATCTCCCTTTCGAGCTCGCAGGAGTAAGAGGCCTGAGTTCCACCAGAAGAACATATAGGCCAACCCCAAATAGATGAACAGGTCTCGACAGTCACGAAGTTGCACTAGAGGGGCCGTGAACAGCTAATAAGTAAATCAAATAGCTGGTGGAGATTGCGGTTCGGCCTCAACGTCTATGAAGAGGCCCAGATCAAGCTTGCTGAAATCGCACTGTCTGGTAAGATTAGTCAGGGCTATCTTCCATTGATGTAAGGGTTTACCACCTCACATGATTAACTTTACCCGACTGGACGAAAAAGTTATATTCAAAAATCGAAGGAGTTGTGAAGCACTAGGCGGCAGCCTGCGAAAACAATTTGCGAGCGGGGGGAGTTTCGTGTTGAACCCTTCATAACCGTCCAGTCGGCTGTCAGTCGGCAGAACTCTGAATCATTTTCATAGGAAAAAGATAGGCCTAGACATCTCTTGAAAATGTTGACTAACAAGTAACATAGGCAGCAGCAGTCTCTAGCAGATGCACCTAGTAGAGTATGAGCCGTATTTGCGTGGACACGTGCGTTGTGGTACACTTCTTGCAGTAGTCAAGCGTTACCAGCCCCTCCTCGGCTCACCATTCCAGGTCGTACAGCGCCACTAGATCGGAGTAGTTGAGGATCCGTGTCAAGATGCCGGTCGGAAGGTAGCACCTTTTTACCTTGTCTTCTGACAACTGCGCAGGTGACTGGTTGACGAGCGTCATCGCTGTCCGGTTGCGAGGAAATAGGTTTCCCAGCTGCAAATTGGACGGAGTCGAATAGAGCAGTCTATAAGTTTGGGCATGCTCGAAGGCTGTTCAACGAGATTGTGTGGTGTTTGTATGTTCTGAGTGTCGCAAACACGGTCGAGGCGCAAAGCTCCTGGTTGGTAGTAGGCAGCTAATCTAGCAACAAGTTTCTACCATTTCTCCGAGATGGCTGTATGCTGTCTTGCTTGTTTGCGAAGAGGTTGATTGTGAACTCTGTGGTTATGGAAATATATAGCATGAATACAGGGCTCCCTTCGAATAGAGAGCGCGCCCGTAGACACAGGAGCAGTTATTCAAACGCACCGTTAGGGAGCGAAGACACGACAGAGCAGATGCGCTCAAATAGGGTAGAGGCTTCAAGGCCGATAAGTCACTTTTTCTGAAAGTGAACATGTTTTAGAAATAGAGAATGCGTGTCACTCCCTCCGAAATGGCTTGCGAAATGTGAAGGAGATTGAAGGGCAAGGGGGAGCACTGCAGCCAGGTATGTAGTCACTTACATAGTGTCTACCCAGGAGCCTACTTGATTCAAAGAAGCAGACATGATCAATAATGGATATTATTTTCGTCAAGATAGTAGCGAGTACGGAGGCATTCTTCATTGGGGTGATTGGGCAGAAGCGGTCGAGTCTAGTAAGGAGGTAAATGCAGCATTGTAAATCGTAGGAGAGATCTGAATCATGTCACCCTTGAACCACTACATGGACAAATTCCATACCTCGATATAGCCAAAAAATTTTCTCAATAAGACGCCTACTATCTCCAGTCATTGACGTCTATATCTAAGATGGCTTTGTGATGCAATTGAGCTCCCCCACCACAGCAATATTCACGTACCTTACAAATATGTATATTTCTAATCGCAGCGGCGCATGCAAGAAAAGCCGAGAGTGAGCTAGGTTCATGTGTATTAACACCCAGCCAATACAATGAAGAAAACAACGCTGTATTACTATCGCTATACATAAATTCGAGTTCCCAACGCCGATTCCAGTCATGCTGTATACGTATGTCAATCCATATCCTCACCTAGTCGCTCACATATCCCCTCTCTTCCGCCCCAGCTGATACTTCAGGTATAGGCGAAAGACTTCGCCCGCGCGACGGCAGTATCCTGTTAGCACGAGTAGCTCTCCTTCCTCTTACCGCCTTGAAGGATTTCAAAGTCCTCATCCTCCTGCGTGAACCTCCACTGCTCCGCTAGAGTATGTTGCTCTACCACAAGATGCTTTGAGAGCGAAAGACAACCGATTGTTTCCATGGTTTCCATCCCGACAATTCTAATGGGTGCAATAAGCTCTCCTAGAATGGCATTTGCCTTTGTCCCCCATCTCCGACATCATGCCCCCCATCGACAGCAGACGGGCCACTCTAGTCCTCGTCTTCAGAGTCGGATGCATAATCTGGTCTGATGGCTCTATATCTCCTGTTCGCCAAATCCTCGACCAGTCCTCCCTCACTCTCAGGGTCGACATAGCCGTCGCCACCAATCAAACTCAGCAGTACGGGCAAGAAAATCAAGGCGTGCGTGGCTGCAAAGAAGACGAGCGCGAGCCAGACACGGAAGTAGTAGATCTCAAAGATCTTTGATGATGTAAAGGCCAGAACAAATACTCCAAGAAGTTTTGTGACTGTAATACCGCTGAACACGGAGCCACCAACGTTGACAAGCGCCGTCCAAGCACGCGCGTCACGACCCCTAAAGCGGTGTTTAGCGCGCTCCATGACGGAAGCCGAGGGGAACATGAAAGCGCGAGCGATATGAGCGCAGAACTCGACAGCGATGCCAACACAAATGATCAGGTTGACAAGCGATACGGCGTTAAGTGAGACATTAAAGACAGCCATGGCACCGATGATGTCAATTACAGTCATAACAACCGTAATTGTCACCGCGAGAGCTGTTAGGACAGAGCCCAGAAGAACCGAAGAGACAGCGAAAATGACCGCCACAGCAGACCCAAGAAGCGTGGCGCTGAGGTTGACAATGCCAGCATATTGGTCGAAAAAGATATAGAACACACTGTAGGGAAATACTTCAATGCCAGTATTAGCTTGGAAGTCATCAGCGATACGGCGAGCCGCCGCGTATGCGTCCATAAAGTCTTCCTGACTCCGCAAAGGCTTATGCATAGTGCGGAAGCTGCTGGCGCGGATAGTGTTTGCCTTTTCGTCGATAGAGACGGCCGAGCTGTAGGAAGCTTGTCCTCCAAGTGGGCACTCATCATCGGTAGGCGACTTCAGGAACTTCTTCAAGTAGTAAACGAACTCGTCACCCTCGGGCATCCCGTCCATTGTGATGTTCCAAGCAGGGTCGCGGTTGGCGAAACATGTCTCGCGGCCCTCTGTGCAACACGTATCATAGTCTGGGTTGAGCCATAAAAAGAAATCATCAACCCAGCTAGCCGTGGGAGAAGATATGTAAGAAACCGCGGGTCGCTTGCGCTCTTGCTCGAGGATGTTAGTGAGTGATAAATCATTACAAGAGGTGAAGCGAGAGCAGATCTCTTGTTGATGTTTGCGTTGTGTAGCATTCAGGTCCTTTGTGACAAAGTAGACAGGCGGGCCGGTGTCCAAGTAGTTGTACAAATCGTTGAAATAGTCGATTAGGTAGGAATCATCTGGAAGAGCTACTCGTTGATCGAGACCAAGCTTAACTTCAGGAATCAAGGCGATACCAGCAGCCAACACACCGGTGAACAAAACGATAATGAAGACCTTGGCCTTTTTGCCCAGCAGAGCCGGTGCATAGTGCTTCCTGATGATTTGCTGCAACCAACTCTCTTCTGGTCCGTCATAGGGTCTAGGACCTGTATGTGCATTGCCGTTCAGGTGAACACGAGCGGCTTTGACCTGAATGCAAGGGAAGCAGTCTGCCCGATGATCCTCGGTACGGATCTGATTATATGATAGGATTGAGATGAAGAGTGTCATCTGCAGCAGTGCATTGATAAAGACTGCTCCGGCGGCATAAATGGCAAAATTTCTTACCGCAGGCATGCCCACGAAAGCGCCGAGAGCGAACGAAACAGTCTCAGTAATAGCGGAGAACAGAATCGAAGGGCCCATGCGACCAAGAGCTTTTGCAATTCGCTCCTCGACCATAGCATCGGGGTGGCTAATATTGACTCGATCGAATTCGTGAACTATAAGGAAGATGTTGTCCACGCCGACCGCAAGAACAATAAAGGGGATGACTTCCGCAATAATTAGGGTTGCCTTGATGCCGGCCCATGAAAATAGACCAATAGATGCGGTGATGGACATCAAGACAATCAGGATACCGACGAAACCCAGTGTAAACTTGCTCTGTACCAATGCAACAGCTGGGTTTCTGAGCAACTCGCGGAGGCTCATGCTAGTAGAGCCCAGAGCTAGTGATGCATAGAGAAACATCACAATGTAGCTGATGACGACGATTGTGGCATCAGAGTTGGTGGACTTGTTCAGTTCCTGCTCCAGACTGATTTCAGTTGAGAAGGACAAGCGCAGCCCGAATTTCTCGGCAACCTCATCTTGTGCTTGTAAAAGACGATCTTTAAGTACTAGTTCCCAGTCCTTGGCTCTGGTAACTTCGGGGCTCCCTTCTGCATAATTGCTGACGACCCAGGTGGCGGTCATGGCAGGTGCGTTGGCAACGTCATCAATACCGTTGTAACCACCAAGAACCATATTCGGCTCAATGGGTTGACCAAAGTCAGGTCGGCAATTGACAGGGGATCTGGCGCATTCTTGAAGATCTCTCTTCCAGGAATCCTTGTCAAAGTACAAGTTATCCCAATAGGCTGCCACTGACTGTACCACACAAGCAGGGCCAGTTGGTTTGAAGCATACATCTTGTAGTGTAGCACCGAAGCTGGGGCTTTTAAGCTGCTTTACATCCTTCTCGAGATCCATCCACCACTTGATCACGTCACCGTTCAGGACAGGGCCGCCAGTGTCGTTGACCAAGAACACTTTTTCAGCACGGTAGAATGGGCCAAAGTTCTCATCAAAGAAGGCTTTCTCCTGAGCAGCTGCCGATGTTGGGCTGACCCAAAGCTTTTCGGGTTGCCTTTCCACGTCAAACTTTATCCATCCGACGCTCAGCACGATGACCACCACCAAGCTTGTGAATATAGTAATTGCCGGGAACCGGGCACAGACATGACCAAGCTTGCTGAAGGCACGGTCACACAGAGTATTAATCCTGTAGTACCTCTGAGGTCTGTCATACATGGCTCCGTTGCGGACCAGATGACCCTCATCATCGTCGTCATCACTCTCCGGGGCTTGCAGGACATGCAGCCGCTCATGCTGCTTGCGAGCGTGGCGGCGATAAGCAATATGCCCTGCAACCACAATGACAAGGGAGAACAATAACACGCTGTATGTGAAGATGGAGGCAAAAGACAGGCAAGGCAACACGCCCACCTTGCAAGAGCCCTTGCGCTCAACATGCGGCAGTGCCGGACACACTGCTGGACAGTCTACACATGAACATCTGTATGCCGGGTCTTCGTCATTGCACTTTTTCGGCTTCATTTCCTTGGGTGCCATGTCAGGCTCGGAATAGGAAGTTGGGAAGTTGATTTGGAAAGGTGAGCCGATGGCCTTCTCATCGCCGAGGAACTTGAGCATTTGCGTGTAGTTCTTGGCACCACCGCCGATGAAGTCAATGGCTTTCGAATTGGAAGGGCCGAACTTGACATCCTTACAGCTGTTGTAGAAACCTGTCCCATAATCCTTCGTAATGAGCTGATCTAACTCGGTGACCTGCTGCTTTCCGTTCTTATCCTGTGTCTTGGTGACGTTGATGAACAGCGACTGGTCGGGGGAACAAGTAAAGGTGCAGAACAAGTTATAGAAGTTGTCCTTGCAAGCCGGGCAGGATCCGATGATCTGGTTTGGAGTCGACATGGAGGACTTGAGGGAGTCGAGCTGGTCTCTGTCGCAACAGACCTTGCTGTCCCTCCACTTTGCGCCGCAGAGGGCCTCGATGTCTTTGGCGAAATCATCGTCTACTTCGGACTGTTGTTTGGCCAATCCGTTGTCGAGACATGGTAGCTCCTTTCCGAAAAAGCTCTTCTTCCCGCAATGTCCACGAATCGCACATCGGCCGGCCTCGTGTTTCGGCGTGAGGGGGTCTGCATTTATTGTTGTTGCAGCAAGCAGCACTGCTGTTGCTGCGATGACGGCAGATAGTCGTGTCATCTTATCGTCGCGGGAGCCTCAGCCTGAGCACCAGATAACTGGGGAAATACACCCAACAAGGTAATAATCAGGCACTTATCATGCGCGCATGACTTGAATGATGCAAGTGAAGGAAGACTGCTGGTTGATGTTCAATGATATGGGGAATGTTAAGAGTCAAAGGATCACCACACACGACGAGGGAAGCTCTGGAACGTCACAGGCAGCCTATGCAGCTAAGAGCTCTAGGTTAGTGCGTTTAACGAAACATACACATAGGCCCTTCTGTTTACAGACTCACCCCAACATGTTTTAACAGCTGCAGTATATCAGAATCGGTGTATGCGGGCATGTGAAACGTTTTCTCCTTCTTTCGGTTCTATTAATTAAATTTCTTGTTAATAGTCAGTGGGTAGCTGCCGACTTTGCAGCTAGAATATTCAACATATGCAGTAAATACATATTGACTGATATATGAATCACGTCTCCAGCCGCTCAGAAGCTCCGATATGTCTTGCGTCATACACTTGACCTGGGGCTTCAGGTGAAGCGGATTCCCTGGCGCCTACAGTAGGGTTAGTGTACTAAACGCGTCTTTTTAGGGGGGGCAGGGGGGCGGGGTTTGGGGTAGCAGGGATATCGCCCCTATGCTGTCACAAGACCATTACCTTGTCTCCACGTGCACCAACTGTTCTTGGAGGCGTCACATTTGAGGATTTTATGAGTACGACTGGAGAAGTTATTGAGCTGTAGTTTGTTGGACCTTTTGTGAACAAAATGTATTTGTGAAGTCAAGCTCGCAGTTCTGTTGAACGCTGATGCAGCACATTATCTTTTTGTCAGTCCTAGAAACAGATGTACTTGAACCTTCAAGTGTAGTGGCAGTCGTAACCGCAACGTGGTTGAGAGTAATTTCAATTCGGCTGTCCTGTTCTATGGCTGTAAAAGAAACAAACGGGGTCAAGAATTTGCTCCATTGCGCCGGGTATCAGTCTATATGAATCATGTTAGAGTAACGTCCATTCCGGATCCTCGTCGTCAGCTGCAAGCTCTTTCCCTATATCATCAGGTTTGGAATTCGAATGCCGCCGTTCGTGATTAGAAGTCTGCTAAACGAAGGGTCAGAGAGTCGTTTCATACTGTGCGATTAGATTTCAACATACCTCATGAATTGCCAAACGGTCCATTAGCACACGCATCTCTCTGAGATGGTCTGCTAAGGCCACCATATCCTTCTCGCTGTTCGGCTGATCTTCCCTTCCATCATCACTGTGCTCTTCGTCTACGTCAAGCCGAAGAAAAGGAACTTTGTCCGTATCTGCCATACCGAGACCCATCATGGCAGCTTCATGGCCACTACCGCTGCGTGTCCTCTTGTGTAGCTGTTTCTTCAGGGTCTCCCGCTCGCGAATCAGTCTTTGAACGTGCTGGCTCGAGTCTCTCAATAACGCATCTTGCTCTACAAGCCGATCCTTTAGTCTGGTCATCTCGCCTCTCCTGCTCGCCCCTTCGACTGCTACTCCATTGACGCCCTGCGCCCTCACCATGTCACGCCCATTCGCAACGTTTTGCACTGTCCTCCGTAACTGCACCTCGTATTCCCTCAGGGTATCCAGTCCATCCTGCAGACCATCCTGGATGCCTGGGTAATACTGCTTGAGGATACCGGGAATCTTCAGTGCCGGCTGTAAGATATAGGTTTCCAGGGTGGAGCGTGAGGCATCGAGGAGGTGTTTATTCTCTCGCGCCAGCTCAATCATTTTGCTTGATACCTCCACACAGAATGCGGCATTGGCATTGATTGTCCTGGTGAGGTTTGCGATGCGCTCCGCTAGGTCTTGCTGCGATTCATTTGGTTGGCGGGGCACTTGTCGCGGGTCAACCAAGTCGGCGTCCGATTCCCATGAATCCACGCTGGTGGAAGAGTCATGTCGTATATGCCTGTTTCTAGTGCTGCTACTGGTAACCCGTTTATCAAATAGTTGCTCCGTTTGGTGCCTTATTGGTGCTGGTTGTGGTGCTGCTCGTCTAGCAATCGTAGGTGGTCGCGGTGGCGTAGGTTTGTAAGATGGAATGCCGGATGAGGGCCTAGACGATGAAGGAGTAGAGGCAGAGGAGGGCCTGGTACGCCCGAGCAGCTGAGAAGAGAGCTCCAACTCGCTGATTTGGCTATCAGTCATTAGATCGTCGAAAAAGAGACCGCGGCCCTCATCGTCACCGGCAGGGCTCTCCATGAAGATGTCCATATTGAGCGCCGAAAGGCGGGGCTCAGAATAAGGAATGCAAGGTGAACAGACGTCGGAAATTTGTGAAATTAAACCACGCGTTGTTGATTCTTCATCTGTTTCTTTGCTTCCATGGAAGGGGCAGGCCCATGCTCGTTCCTTCCTCAACTACCACGACGGCGATGTGTAAGCAGATGTTGTTGGGTTGGACTTTGAGTGTGTGCACCAAATAGGTCCGGTTGCGGGTAGGAGGGGCAACCTTTGCTCAGCCGGCCATATTCATTTAGCAATACAATTTACAGCTCTAACACTTCAACCATTTAAGTTGAGAATAATATTAATGGCAGTGTGAATCGATGCCAGCTCGAAGGACGGTATGAAGTAGCCTTGTAAGTTAGCCTTCACCCGCGCAGCAAAGAAGGGTACACCTGGCAGCCTCATCATGCGACCTGACGCAAGGCAGCCATCACCTGCGCACGTTTCGCCTCTGGGCCAAGTGCACTACAAGTCACTGGCCCAACCTACTCAAACAAACCAGAAGCAACCTACTCATGGTACGCTTGAACCATGGTGAGTCGATGCAAAAGGCAGTGTTCTTGGGTTGAAGTATAACCTTCAAGCCTGAACGTGTGATTGGAGATTGCACATGCTTTATTGAAAGAAAGGACTAAACTAAGCGACGATGACGGCGTCGGGTGACTACGTACCTCGGTTTCACACACAGCTCGAAGTTACCACTACTGGTTGGAAAAGCAAGGCATCATGGCCCAGCGCATCAAATTTGTTATCAATCAAATCATTATTAGCAACTTCCGCCTCCGCATGTATTCGCTAATATTCGGATGTAATCAAATGTAGAAGAAGCTGATCTGCCAGTAGGACATTTAAGACAAGACTTGAATGCATTAGGTATATTCGTTACTTTGTTCTCTCTGGAACTTATGTGCTTTCAAAAGAGCAAAAAGCAGGCTAGTAGTGTATAATGTAACACTGGCGACTTCTAAGTCGCTGTAAATCAAGTCTCGCTTCTTATCTCCCAAACATCAAGAGTGGGATTCATTCTTTAGAGCCTCAGAGCACTTGCCACGCTATGAGAGCGAAGCGCTGAAATGTGTTTCCGCACAGGACGATCCGTCCGCTGTCTAGCCAGGAACTGATGTTCCCTCTATCCAAAGCGGGGGGTTGGTACGGATGAGCCCACCAAAGGGTAAGTCGTCAATTACTGAGAAGTGTCCGAGAAGCCCAAGGATGCTTTCCAATTCTATCCGGCCTTGTTCCATGCAAAGCCAGTGGCGTTCTCGACATTCCCATCTTGTTTTCATCATAGTTCAACCTGTTCACAACCGACATCCTCAGCCAAAACCCTTGTCGTATGATAGGCAGTGTGACACTATCCAGTTCAAGCCTTTTCCTTGAGCTTGCCGCCAGCAGGTGTGTCTTCATCTTGGTAAAGGCCGTGCTGGGCGATATAGTTGACCACCTCGGTGGGTACTAGGTAGTCAATATTCATACGCCTCTTGGACAACAGCCTGACTTTAGTGGAGGATATCTCGTTGATCACAGTCTGTGGGATGTAGTAGATGTTGTTCTCCCACTCCTTCAAACTACCCACGGCTTCCTGGAAATCGGTACCGGCACGTTCAACGACAAAAGCGCCATATTGACCGAGAATATGGGCCAAATCCTCTTGGCTCCAGACACCTGGAGTGCCCATGGTCTGGATAAGGTCTACACCAGCGAGAAGAGCAATTCGTATAGGATGCTTGACGCCATTCGTGTCTTCGACGCCGCCGATTTGGCCGTTCAGTTCGTGCTCGAAGTGGTCTAACACCTTGGCAGTGGGCCTGCAGATATCAGCGTGCGTGTTTGCTGCATCGTTGGACGAAAAAAAAGCTTACATGTAATCGGTGTGAATAGCCTCCCAAGGGTCGACCATTAGACAGTCGGCAGTCGCTGTCCTCCTTTGCACGGCGAGCTCGGCCATACGGATTCTGTGATGTGCGGGTGCCAAACCGACCTTCTTGTAGGCATCGCTGACGGGGGAAAGGTATGCGCCAACGACTTGGAAGTTGGTGTTGGCCTTGACATAGTCGTAGGCCAGCGAAAACATTCGCAAGTGGAGGAATGTTGTTGGGGAGAAACTGCCACAAGCGACAAGCACTAGCGGGGTCTTGCCAGGCTCGACGTCGTGCAGTTGCAGGCGGTGAACTGGGAATCGGTATTCATCGAGCAACAGGCCGGCCGATTGCTGTGATTGCGATTGTGATTGTGAGTCCGCCATCGCGCTTGTTCGTTTGTTTGTGCGAAGCTCTAGCGAGGACCTGGTAACAATTGAATGCTGAATGCTGAATGCTGATGTTGTTTACGGCTCTGCGACGGCAGGCTCGGGGTCGAGGCGAAGCGCGTGAATTAGAGACAATGACGACGGATTTCGGCGGGGTGTTTGCAATTCACGGCCAGTGATTTGAATGAGATAAGCTTGGACCCCAAATTGGGTCACCTAACGTGTTAATGGGCTGAGGCTATGCTACGATAGGTCTTGGGTATCATGTGCTTTGCGGATTTCGGCGTTCTGGTGGTCTGGTTGAATTGAGAGATGGTGAACTGAGTAGCACTTGAGTCTTGAGGTGAGTGAATGAGCAATTCACAGGTGGGAAAGTCGGCTGCGATGGCAGTTTAGTAGTGGAGAGAGGGTCCAGTGTTCTAACCTAGACTGCCTAGGCTCACAGTAATCAGAGACAATGGCACTACACTGCGACACTGGAGACTGATCCATTGACGGTACAGTACCATGCATGCTTGCTAACCTAGAGCTTCTTCGCTTGGCTTGAAGATCGCTTCTGTCCGGGCGTTTGGGGGGCTGCACCAGCATAACCCCGCGCCCTTTCCAGCCAGCATCAGTCGCATCAAGTGGCAGACACAGAAGTGTTTCCAACTGAACACTCATGTCGCAACCTGGAACTCCACGGAATTTATTCCAGGAACTCTATAGAATTCATTCCAGGAACATATATACAGTAGATACAGAATCCGACGGAACAGCATGAATCTCCCAACCAAGAGCGACGGGCCTTTGGCTACCCTTTGGTGACTAGTACAGCGATTTCGCCATCTCTTGTGTCCACTATTTGCTGCCTGTGTAAGTTGATGCAGTGGCGCCAGGCAGCCTAGAGTCAGCGCAGGGTATAACGACACATTCAAGCCTGGTCATCGGCCCATTAAAGACGGGATTATAAATACACAAATGCTTTTTACATGGAAAACCGCGGGCTTTTGTGAATTTATACGCAGTGCCTCAGTTCTTTGAGATAAATCCGTCTTGCACATGGTAATATCCATTGAAGCGCCTATACCGGTTGCATTTGCTCGAGTTAAAGACATTGACTATGAACTCGATCTTGGGCAATAATTGCGCCACATTGCATACATCGTGAACAGGACCTCGGGATTCGGTTTCCCTCAAACCATGGTTCTTGCAGAGCGATACGACTTTGTTTGTTTCAAATCATATTCATTGTGCTTTCTACCAAGTATTTTTCGGGGCACCACGAAATAAAATACATTCCCCTCTGGACATGAAGTAGAAGAAGAAGAGTGTCGATGTTTCCCTGATACCCTCTTTGTCATTGTTCAATATAAACCAAGATACAACACCGGCCATAAACCGGAGCGCGACCGCTCGGCCGAGCAGCGCCTAAGAAGGCAACCTACTGAGAACCATCGTGAGCGGCCCCCCACTTTCCCAAGCAAGTAGAATCTGCACGTCCACGAGACGAGACGGCGGGCCCTCTTGCTTTGTTTTCGATCATCGGGTAATATATCCGCTTTTGCGCTGGGGACCAACAACCCGCTCATTCACCAAGCGGATGCATCCGAGCGTTTCGTTTTTTTTTCTTCCCCCCATCTTGGTCATCTCTTGTGACCTCAAAGTCCAGTCTGCCCCTGTCGTGCATGATACTCACCAGGGAAACACAGATCACCCGAAAGGCATGGCGTATCTAGCGTTGGAGGTTGCACAATGGGGGATATGCCAAGCACGACATTGAAACCAGGCAAACCTGTGCATAGGGATCTTGGTGACTGCCAATGACGATAGGTAATGCAAAACTCGGTTCCCATTGCGAATCTGCAGGACCCCCGCATAAGCCCAGCCCGACACCCAGCCAGACACAACAGTGAGCCCGGTAACTTTTCTTGCTGGAGGCTGGCAAAGCGCCATCGTTCAGCCCTGTGAACTTCAACCCCAACTCTTGGGGGCTAGTGAACCTTGAGTATACAGAGTCTAGGACGAAGGGATGTGCCGAAATACATACGGTCAGAACTCCACAGTCTACTTGGTATATCTGCATGTATGAAACACGTTAGTTAAAATGATTAACTGGGCCAGAAACCCCAAACTGGTAAATGGGTTGTGCCCACTCTCGCTAGGTAGTCTAACATAGTCCAAGGTGGATAGGAAGTACCTATGGATGCCGAGAAACTTTAGTAACTTGTGCACGGAAAACCCACGATTTTATTCGACTACTAGTCAGTTGACTGTTTATGCAATGAACAGAGAGTTGTGGGCTTGAACAATAGGAACCGGCGAGGTACGGATCGCCCATGTTTGTATTTTCTTGAAGCCATAGAATAGGGGCTTGTAGTACATGACGATTATACCATGTTATCATCCTCCAACTTCGACGGCATGAGACCCCAGCGAAGCAGGGGGGAAATACCTCAGCTCGTGAGAGTGCTTGGTGATCGCTTCGATGCATCATTAGTAGTTGAAACTCTCGTACACCATATCCTCATCTTTCAACCACTTGGACAGTTCCGTCATCAATGTAGTTCCAGTGCAGCAATAATATCTCCTCCGACCCTTTTCCCCCAGCTCCAAGATATCTTCAGACCTCACCCTACGCTCTTCGATGACTACACCCGACATTCGCAGCCTTTTTAATGTCTCAGAGTTCTGCTCCATACCCCGTCCTGTTACGAAGAGGTTCGTAACTTTATCCAGTCCCTCGAGTTGCTCGAAGACCTTCACAGCCAGTGGGAGATCTCCCGCCCTCAAAGTCCACAGCAGCTTCAAACTTTTCTTGTCGCTCTCTAGAAGTTTCTTCGCCTGTGCCATCAAGGGCGTGATACCCACGCCTCCCGCCACAAAAACAACATCCGTCCCGCTCTCCTTCCCGTAAGGCAAACGGAATCCATCACTGCCACCAAAGCCCACCACGGGTACCTCTAGGGGAGCCCTGAGATTCCATTTCCACAACAAGCCCGTCACGGGTCCGTGTCGCCTCGCTGTGATTTCCAGCTCTACTCTCTTCGGATCTGGGCTCGTCGACGGGGGGGCACTGATGGTGAAGGTCCGCACGAAGTCGTCATTCAGACTCTGGGGGTCATCTTCGCGCATGTGGCTCCATCCATGGTCCAGCTCGGGCCCGAAATCGAGCGTGACGTGCTGACCGGGCTGCCATAGGGACTCTTTGGTGGGTGCCTTGTCTTTCGAAGCCAACGGACCGAGCGTGAGATCAAAAACAAATCGGGCGATGGTAGGGGTTATGATATCTCGCTGGACCAAGGTGGCAGTTGCGATGGTACCAGGCCCGGCGTCCGGTGTTGAGCCATCCTGCTGCTGTTCGCTGAGGAGTCGCCGGACAGGCGGGTTGTACGGCGAATAGTCGATTACAGTACCGCGAAAAGGTAGGCCGTCCTTGACGAACCGTACCTCATCAACGTCTACTTTGACAGCCAGATTCGTGTGCGGTAGATACGCCGACGCTTTGTCTCCGATCAGCGTCGTGGTGCGGCCGGTGACGTAGAGAACATTTCCGGTCTCGAAGTCTGGAACCACGAGTCCGCAAACAGGGTCTGCTTGTAAATTGCCTAGAGTCTGGTAGAGCCTGTTTCCCGAGTACTCTGGAAAGACGAGTGTAACGCTACCCGCCTCGTTTCGGTCAAGTCGCAAGAGGCCGGGCGGACCGCCTCGGTGGTTCACATCCATGCTCCCGTTCCCATGCTTGGAAGAGATGAAGAACAGATCTGCTTTCTGTAGCAGCTCGACGGCTTCTTTCGGCAGTTGGAGCCCATTGCCATTGCTGAGAAGCTCCGGATGCGGGGAGTGTGGTGTGATGTGCTTCTTGTTCAGGTATTTCGGACAGTTGCCCAAGGTCTCCTGGACCTCAAATGCCAGCTGAAGCTCTCCGACTCCATCATCCGTCCTACTAATAACAGCTCCGGCAACGAATCGACCAGCCGCTTTTACACGGTCGCGCGTCTCTAGGTCGATGGACAATGCAGCCATCACCCTGCCACCGTCCGGCTTCACTAACCGCTCATCCACGATCTGCCTTTCGGAGGCCCCTTCTTCCTGAACAGCAAAAAGTTCTTGCATTACAGGGTCGAACAGCGCGTCCGCTTTTGTGTTTACTCCCAAAAAGTTGTTGGCAATAGGTCGACAGAAACCAACTTCGCCACCCCAAAGTGTCGTCCAAGGACGACCCTGTTGATCTAGAGTGCCAAATGCAACCAGAGGCGAATTCATGATACGTCTGTGATATTGTGGTGCCAACCCCGGATAAGTCGGGTTGTCACCGTGTGGCACGCGGAGTAAACGGTGGACTTCCTCCTCGCCGGAGTGCCAATTGCTACGGAGTCCCAGTGTAGCCATGCTTTCTGCTAATTCTGTCTGGGCTGATAGAGTTGTGAGAGCGGCGTAGACGACAAAAGCACATATACTGATGTGAAAAGTCATCAAGTAAGAAGAATTGCCACAATAAAGATGATGTTAGAGTGGTAGTTCTCTACGTTAGAGATGTTCCTTTCTCGGCACCGTATATGTCTTTGCGAAGGGCGCGAAATGCATTCGGTTATGACAAATTGTTTTCCAGCGTTCCTCTATTGGAGCATCCATTTTGCGATGTAGGTCACGGTCAGAGTGTGGCTTGTCTATGAGTAAGCGACGGCCCCAAAAGTGTCCATGAAAGGCAATCGCAAAAGCCATTCCATCTCACATAATTCATCGACGACAAATCAAATATGCTGAAAAGGGTGTATGGAAAGTTCAAGTGGGGGAGAGCTTGGCATTCGGGAGGAGCTAAACTTATTCTGGATTTGTGGAAACCCTGCCCCCTCTACAACAAGATGGGTTCCAGTATACAATGTGCATCATATTTCGTTCAGCATCAGATACACAACCTCACCCATACTATTAATACGGAGTGCTTCTGGATAAGGACGGTAGCAATGATAGTCGAACAGAAGTTGAATTAGGAAATGAAGTATGGGGAGAGTAAATAGTGGCTTTTCCGGGTTCAAGCGCCGTGACTTTCACGTGGTCACATTCTCGTTTTAAAGATATGGCATTGTGATAATCAATGTGAGAACCAAGGCTGAAGAGTTTACAAACACAAGTGGGGGTACATGATTGCCTTCAAATTAATGGGTATATAACTCTAGGTATTTAGTCTTCCTCATCGCTGCTATCGCCAAAGATGGCTTTCAAAACGTCTTCTTGCGCTGGCTTACTCTCAAGCGCTTCATTGACACTGGCGTCCACCGTAGCCTGGGCTATTGCCGGAGCAGGCTTTGTGCGAGTTTCCGTGCTTTTTATTGCTTGTGATTCGGAGGCGGTGCTTATATTTGTGTCTTGAGCCTGTCGTAGCAGCTCATCAAGCGTGATGGCTGTGTTATTCGTAGCATTGTGACTTGCGGTAGAGGGAAAGCCTGCCTCTGTGCTAGCATTGGCCGCAGACCGCATCGCAGCCTCGGCTTCGGGATCAGGCTGAACGTGGGCTGGGGGAGGTACATTAAATCGCTTGCAAAGAAGTCTGGTAGGATAGAAGTCCTTCGTGGCTCTGGTCATAGTGCCGTACATGCCCATCTTCGCAGCCTCCTCCGCTGGGTCCGCGGGCTTTGGCAGAGGTTTGGAAACCAACTCGGTCTTGTTTCCATCAGTTCCGCCAATGAACTTTGAGGAGGTCGAGGGCGCAAATCTCGATGCCATCATTCCAGACATTGGCCTAAATATCATAGCACAGCTGTGGAACTCACGTAGTTCCCGAAGCCATTCCTCATTGCTTTGTGTCGATGGTTTGACGGGCAGAGATGCTTTGCCGAATCCCGCCGAGTATTCGAGATAGGCACGGTAACGCGTACGTTTAGCCTCGTCGTCGGCATAGGGAGCCGTCCCACTGGCCCCACGGGTAATGGCAGCTATTGCGGTATCCTTCTCCAGCTTGGGTATTTGAGCAAGCAACTCACGTTGCTTCTCCTCTGGAGTTAAAGCATAGCCTTCTGGCACCTCTCCTAATGCTTGTGGCAGGTTGGCCTTTCCCGTCGCGGAAGCGATGCGATCTCGGGCAGCAGGATTCAGAAAATCAAAGACGGACTTCCCAGGCAATTGCGCTTCTCCGAGAAGAGCGGCACGGGATTTGGGATCCAGGTTCGACGCTTTCGCCGCGTCTGCTGTGGACACGAAGGCAGAATTGCCGGAGCCGTCTTTATTCTTGCCCGATTTCCAGTCAGTCGGTATTTGCGGTGGTGGGTATTTGATGTCTGAGTTTATCGTAGACGTGCAATTGTCTGGCACTGTGCAGAAAACGAAACCATCTAGAGGCAATCGACCATCGTGGCACCTCCTCAGGCTTTTCCCAGCTTTCGACAAAGCACTTTTCTTGGATTTGAATACAGGTGCTGAACGCACACTCGGGTTTGCGCTTGTCGTATTAAGAGCCTTCTTCTTTTTCTTGTCGCCTCCTATAACCCTGTTGTATGAAATCCGAGGCCCGACTGCATACGGATCGTCGTCGTCGGACCCAGTATCATTGAGAATTCCAATTCCAATCCCTCCCCTGACGGACTTGACCTTTTTCTTCTTTTGGACGGATGGTCTTATCAAAGGACCCTCGTCCTCGTCCTCGTCAGAGCTCCCGTCAGCTCTGACATTGGTGCCGGACGATACGGGAGTTAATGCGGCTTCACCTGCATAGCCTAGACCTTTGCGATCAAGCTTCTTGATAAAAGCAATCATCGGGACATTTTCTGGAGCAAAGAGATGTGTCTCGGCACCCTCTTGACCTTCGTTGCTGGTCTTTTCACCTGTTCCGAGTCGTGCTTTCCGACGCACCTTGGGACCGATACCTTGGCCTTCCTTCCAGCCCATTCGCTTCAGAAGTTTCACGCCCATTGTTTCGCCTCTTGGCCGGAACAGATCTGCCAGTCCTCCACGGCGGACCTGAACCTGGTCGGTGGAGCCCAGGCCAGCGAACCCGCTGGCAGTTTGCAGCTTTTCGCTCTCGGCTTTCTCGGCGAGGTCTTCTTCGTCCATGAAGTCCTCTGGGCGCTGCCCTTTCCCCTCGTCTTTTCCTTGGCCATCTTTCCACCTCTTCGTTCGCGACGATACGAAGGTGCTCGGTGCCCATCCTTCTTTCGATCCGACGGTGTTGAAGTAGCCGGCGCTGAAACCACCGGTGAATGCACCGTGCAGACGCTTGCGGCCCCGCTCGTCTGTCACCTCCTGCTTCCACACTGGCACGTAAGAACCATCATCGCGAACGTCGGGATCGAGCGGCGGTAGTGGGGTACCGAAGAGGACGTAAGGCGATTGCTGGGCTTGAAGATCTACTTCAAAGTCCTTACGCGACCGTTTGTAGGACATTGGGCCCAGCGAGTCAAGGGATACCGTCGAGAGAAGCTACGTGTTGTATTCGCGATGACGTCCAGGTCGGCGATGGAAAGATGTCCGATAAGGCTTGTCGAGTGCTTATCGGGCGCGGGAGTTTTAGTGGATCACAGCACTAGCCAGGGGCGAGCTACCCTGAGCTTGTTGTCATTGTTAACTGTTACCTATGGCCAGCTGAAGAGCTTCAAAGAAAGCTAAGGCTGGAGACTATATATACAGCAAGTCCTCGCCTCCCCTAAACGAGTGGGAGTAGCTCCGTCATTAAGACTTGGGTTGGCCAATGAATTACCTTAGTAGTTATCCCAATTATCCTTGCCGTATGGACCCATGTGTATCCTATCGACCAGTGCAGCTCAACCTGTTCGATTTCACAGAGTAGGAACCAAGTTCTACGAGTGCTCGATGCCAAATCATGCAAGGAATCCGTGGTTTCTCCGTAGAAAAATCTCTATTGATGTGCGGACTATAGTCACGACATGTGCAGTTATTCCGGTAGCTGCAAAGGTCAGCTGGTGTCAGTGTCACCTTAACACAGATGCTCAATAGTCGAGGTAGGCCTGACGCATCAACATTCCAGCTGTGAGAGTGGGGTTCACCTCAATCTATGATCAACTTCCAACGATTCTTCTGGCTAAGAGAATCGTATTAAATGGCCGTGTCCGTTGAATTATCTGATTGGTAAAATTATACTGAGTTTTCCGAAGTTCCGTGCAACATTTTCTGTCTATCTGCGCTCTCTTATGTCTCTAGGTAGGCTGCAGTTTGGTCATACATGATATTTTGGTAGCCTCACATTAACCATAAATCCGAACCATTAGTTCGGTCGATATACCTTGCAACTCAACACGCTCAATATTGTTATTAGGGACAAGTGTACTAATCGGGAATCATACGGTAACTTCACCACGTATAAAGCTTTATGCGTATGACAATACTATAATTAATAAACCTCCTATCAGATTTTCTTTTACGAACGTTTCCTAGAGCGCTATACAATGTTGTCAAAAGACGATTCTGCCCTCATATGTCTGAGCATGCTGGGTCGGGGTCTGAGCAGGCGCCTAATTAAGATGTGCATGTTGATCACGGACGAAGTATTCATACTTCGAAAAGGCACAGCGTGAGACAACATTATGCGGGACCCGGGTGCTCTGATTTTCAATATTGCAACAAGCCAATTAACTGCTCTTTACGGCACCCTTGCCAAGCTATAGGTGGCTAGGATCGACTCGTCCTTGGTCGTAACGACAGACTCATACGCGGACATCGGTGCATTTGCCGAAGTTGTCAACGAACGATTGCCACGCGCGGCCTGGGTCACCATTGGTAACCCTGCTCGGACGCTTTCTGAACGCCTGCAACTACACATACTTTTATTTTGTTCCAGTCCTGCCTTTGCCTGGTCCTAAGTAACGTTTTTGCAGATGCGGCTTCCAGCTTCGTGAATGCATTTGTTCCTAGCGAGGTTTGCGACATGAGTCTTACCTAGTCTAACCTACATACGTCTCAGTGCCTTTTCTGTACTCAGCTCCGCTATCGAGGCTGCTGTTGGGACTGCTACCTGAGCACTTGATAAACCAGATGTGCCCCCATGTCCATAAACTCGGTCAAGTTCACTATCAATATCATCCTAGATCTAATCCTTATGTCGAGGTTTCACGTCCGATTTGTCACACCATCAGTAATCTTGCATGCGGATATTCCAGCTGCATGCAACTTGTCTTCGGCGTTCATTGGCCTCGTCTACTTTATTTGGATAAACACACGCCGCCACTAGAAAAAGACGCAGCGTACCCACGAGTTTTTGCCAAGTTGGAGCCGTCTGCTGGTTCTTGGTAGGCAAGGCATTGCTACTTTCGTCGAGTCTGCCGTACGAAATGCAACTCTATCTATGGCTCACTACAACCCTTGTAGCGCTTGGCTCGACATATGCCATCGCTGGGGGTGTCTTCAACAGAAGCAGGTGGGGGCATAGTAATGGTGCCAGTACAAGCTTTGGAACAGACCTCTCTTGCTTTCATCGGCCATCATTGAGAGAATGGCGAAGGCAAGTTGGCATTGAAGATCGGCAACCTCGCATGTCAAAGGTTGGTCTCAGAAATATCGTCAACGAACCACTTTATTCTGTTGTAATAGCATTGGTTGTCAAAGTCCCTCTTGCCATTTTCCTCTCTATTTTCAGGGCCCGGCCCTTCGCCCCATGTTTGAGCGGCTCAGAAGTCGCTGCTAATATTACGGCGAGTATGTTGCGAACTGTCAACTGGTGCTATGTTTTCTATGATGCATTGACACAACTTGCAACCTTCTTGCTTGCTACACGGCTTAAATGATACCCGTATCAGAGCTTAGCAAGCAACTACCTCTACGTCTCAACATGGGCTATTGTTTACCAGACTTTTCATTTCGACTAAGGCAGTGCGTGGAAATATCACAGTTTCGTTTTTGGTGGAAGTTTGGTGTTTAGCATGCTTAACATTCTCATCTTCACCATTATCTAGGCGCGGACTTTATTAAAAGGCCGAATGACGCTTGGAAGTCTAGTTTGGGGCCAACGATACTGACAAAGGAATTGGTAGGGTAAAGCTGGCTTTGTTTTTAATGAAACGTTACACGTCTATCTAGGCTATATCCATTATGAGTACCAAATAGAGCCTAGAGTAACGCACCGGAACAAATTGATTGAATCATTCCTTCGTCCTCGTTGTGGCCAAAATTTCATATTTCCATAGCCAATGCCCAACGACACTCTCTTAGGGCCTAACCGCCCTCCTGCAGAGCTCCGTAGTGAATCCCTCACTATTTGTTCTTTCAATACTTCTGCTGCGGGCCTTAGCATCAATCTCATGGCTGGCACGCTAAACGTCTCGTTCATGGAGACTTGGCTTCGGTCTCTTTTACTTCTTCTGACATATATCTCCTGATAGGCAACAATCTTTTCGTTGCCCTGAAAAACGGCCATGGTTGCTTTCAAGCGGCAGCAACGAAAGCAGGGTTTCTCATCAGATAAACTCAGAGTGGAAACCGTGCCGAATTGGCTACGTTTATCATTGCGAATGGTCTTCATGAGCCTATCGCAGGTCCGAGTCAGTTTGACCGGTCCATCTGAACATCAGAAAGTGCAGCGTGGAGGCAGGCTTGCAATTTATGCAGACTCTATCGCAGTGTCATGGAATTTTGCTTCGCGGTATCAGACTTCTAAGTTTTCGATATGTTTCCAAGCTATGCTGCTGTTTTATGTACACGGATGATTTGGCTAGCGTTTCTCAGTACCAACCGTGACGAGCGCCTCGAAGGATTTTCATAACGACGTCGATATTGATACATCGTGGCAGAACTAGCTAACTTGCCGATATTATGATTAAAATAAAGAGATTTGGCATTCGCGTGGGTCAATTCCTGCTGCCTTGAAAAGGTCTATCATCTATGAATGAATTCCTCATATTTACCTATGAGATCTCAAGCGTTTCCACACCTGCCACCCCTCTCGGGCCTTCTGAAGCGTTGGCCGGCCTTGAATAAAAAATACTGATGTGGAGCTTGGTTGGGAATCCTATGAGACCCATCACGAGATTTGGGTTGGAGCGGACCCTGGCGCACACGGCTGTGACCTCTGCGTCTTTCATGAAGACCAGACCTAGACCTTGCCAGTTCCAACCAAGCGATTGGCCGGCTCGTAATTAATAGTGGTTCTATGGAAACAGGACCGCCTACGACGACTTGTTCAGTGATCAGCACATTGACTCGCAGTAGAGCTGCCGTCCGGTGTTTTCTAACTTCAGAGAACCACCCTTTAGTCTAGACATAAGACTCGGGGCCCAGGAGCCAAACCGGAGTGAGGCCTCAACCTCTTAGCTGACAAATGGTCCTGTAGGCAGGATCTTCCATGTTGACTGCAGCCTCTTCTGAACAGGAGACATCCGGGCGCCAATTTCAGGGTTGCTTCCGAGGGTGCTTCCGAGGATTAGCAGCTCCACTTCCCTGTCCCTAGTCCGCAACTGGGACTTGCTCCGTTGGGACGATCAGATAACTTTTAGCTCACATTGCCAAGCGAGAAAATTATTCCCACCATGGCTGATTTAGAGTTATCTGATGGCGCTAAATTACGCTTCATACTTATGCTTCTCTATTGGCGTCGCCACTGGATCAATATAGAGCCAAACCATAGCCGCTTTGCCGTCCTACGGTGCTTATGCCCTGTTTGTGGCTTTGCTATCAAGTGCATTCTTCAATGTGTACATAAGCAATTGCCAGTAGAATTCTTGCGGCGCATGAGGGATGCGAGGAGTAGCTAAAGTACTGAGAAATTAGAACATGGAAGCGCGGTAATTCGTAGCAATACTACCACCTCCCACGTTAACACCTCACACATACGACTCTGCTCCTCTCTCGTATTTTTCTAACATGTGAGAGGGGGGAAACGAAAAGTGCATGGTGCCACCAACAGCGATCTTCGGCCTTGGCAACTGTGCAAATTGTCACAAAAAGTAATCTAATCAGATCGATCATCGGGCTTCCATTGGTTGCGCTTGTGCCCAGGGGCAAAGCTTCCGAATTCTTCTCTTAACAAGGACTTGGCGTTCTCCATAGCGTTCAGAATGCATGGGTGGTGCTGATCCTTCTTCGTGATGGCATGTTGGTTTCTATAAATGAGTCCACGGGTGCGTGAGCTATCACATAAAGCTTGTTGTAAGATTCAGGTGGTGCAGCACTCTGTCGTACCGCCAAGTAGCTTGATCTACCTCAGTGTTATATATCGAAAAGACTACTTTGGTATCTGGCAGGAACGAGACATACTACCACAGACCTAATGGCAGCGGTTCATGACATCGACAAGATGGCGCGTGCCACTGCTTCTTTCGAAGCACCAAATTCTGCTGTGCGAGACAGCGATCCCGAAAAGAATATCTCTTGCGCGACAGACACGGAACCAAATTACAATCAAGATGACACAGAAAAAAGTGACTCGTCCACCCCCGAAGGTGTCAAACAGGTTGAGGCGGTCACCAAGACATGGACAAGGAAGACGTTATGGGTGACCTTTGTGCTGTAAGTTTTGACTGATTGTGCCATGGCCAGCATTAGCACCGAAGAGCACAGTATTTTCACACTGTATATTGTCGTACGGTATACTAACGTCTGACCTGTCAGTATTTGGTTCCTTTCATTCGTTATCGATATGCTCTCCTCCGTACAGGATGCGCTTTCCCCGTACGTCACATCTTACTTCTCCAAACACGGTCTGCTGGCCAACCTCAACATCCCGTCCCGCATCATCGGCGGTGTCGTCCTGCTCCCCGTGAGCAAGATCATCGACCTTCGCGGTCGGACGGAAGGCTTCATCGGGTCCATCTTTCTCATAGTGATCGGCATGATCATGAAGGCGACCTGCCAGAACGTCGAGACCTACGCCGCAGCCCAGATCTTCTACTGGGTGGGCAAGGCCGCGCTCGGCTTCGTCCTGAACGTCTTCGTCGCCGACATAACCACGCTGCGGAACCGCATGATCATCTTGACCCTCAACGGCACCCCCATTCTCATCACCACCTTCGCCGGCCCGGAGATCGCCCAGCTCTTCTATGAGCACTCCAACTTCAGGTGGGCTTTCGGGGCTTGGGCCATCATCTTGATCGGGTTTTCGGTGCCGGTCATCGGCATTCTCTTGTTCCAGGAGCGCAAAGCCAAGAAGGCTGGCATAGTCCGACAGAAGTCGGGGCGCACGCTTGCGCAATCCGTCAAGTATTATTTTGTGCACTTTGATGGTACGTCTGGCCCCATCATCTCATGTGTCTGAATGTAGTTTTGCTGACTGGGTTGCAGTCGTGGGAATGACTCTCATCGGAGCAGGGTTTATCCTGTTCCTTCTGCCATTCAGTCTGGTGTCTAGTGCGAAGGCTGGATGGGAGACACCCCATATCAGCGTCATGATTGTTCTGGGAGTGGTCTGCCTCGTCCTGTTTCTCGCTTGGGAAAGATGGTGGACGCCGATCAGGTTTTTCCCCTTCGAAGTTCTGAACGACAGGACTGTCATCAATGCGGCATTAACACACGCTCTCATGTTCATGACAATATTGTGAGTCTGACACATCCATGTTTCTTCTCAAGCTTTGGCTGACAACCTCCTTTCCATAGTATCTGGAATGCCTATTACAGCTCCTACATCCAGGTTGTTCATGGTCTCAATATTAGAGATTCTAACTACGCACTCAATGGTCTTGCGCTTACCTCATACTTTACCGGACCGTTCATAGCTCTGTGAGTAAATCTTCTCTGCTGCTATCAAAGGCCCGACTCTAATTAACCTAAACAGATACATCCGATATACTGGTCATGTCAAGTACCCAGCCCTAGCTGCCATTCCCATTTACCTCTTGGGCACAGCTCTGATCGCGTACTTCCGAACTCCTAGCACCAAGATAGGGTACGTCGTGATGTGCCAAGTGCTCATCGGATTCGGCTCCGGGCTGCTGACCGACACGTCGCGGCTTGCGGTGATGGCGGCCGTGCAGCACCAAGATGTCTCCCTGTCTCTGGTCATCCACAGTCTGTTCACGTCCATCGGGTCCGCCGTGGGCTACGCCATCGCCGGCGGCATGTGGACGAACATCCTCCCGTACAAGCTCGCGGAGCTCCTCCCCGAAGACGTCAAGTCGCAGTCGTGGGAGATCTACGGGGACATCACGAAGCAGCTCCAGTATCCCATCGGCCACCCCGTTCGCGACGCGGTGATCCTGGCGTATGGCGACGTGGGCAGGAAGATGGTCATTGTTGGCGCGGCACTCACTCCTCTCATGATCATCACTGTCCTCTTCTGGAGAAACATCAACGTCAAGGACACCGAGCAAGAGGAGAAGGAAGCCCGAGGCAACGTGTTGTAGACAACTTTGGGGAGCAGGTTGTCTACGCAGGCCGCCAATCTATGCCGCGGTTGCCCTGACTGATTGCTGGAAGGGATGTCGCCAAGCACGATTAGGCCTGAGTATCACAGTAGTTATTTTAAGGAAGTGGTTTTGGCGGACTTGGTTTGGTTGTGATAGGTCTTTTATGGTGTAATATCGGCTCGTACGACCGTCCTTCGCGTGGCATTGGATCTCCATCACATGTACGGTAGACAAGCATGGAACACGATAACTACAAAATGCAAACACACAATGAGAACGTCAATATGACGTTTTGATAATATCACTAGTCTTTATGCTTCGTGCTTTATGTGAGTTGAGGATGCCTTAACCGTAGGAACAGTAAGTTTTGTGAGGATGGGGTGAAGAATGTTTGGGCATAATTGTTGAAGCCGGGCAGTTAGTGCACTAGCAGCTTTTGTCCACGATAGCGAGGTTCAGATGGATTGTGTGTTTCTATTGATAGGGAAAACGAACTGGTCGAGCTCCAACGTACCCGTTGTTTTCTACCCTGATGATGACTTTAATGGTTAGGCTTCGCCATAGGTGCAATAATGCCCTGTTTAATGATGACCCTCGGCTTGACGGCATCCTGGTGCGACTTCTTGGTAACCCATTCCGGACCGACAGGAAGTCTTAAAGAACGCTCATACTGCGTCACATTTTCGAAAGTATGCGGCAGCTGAGAAGCCAAGTACTTGTTGTTTTTCTGGACAGAATCATTAGCCTTCCACTTGACCAATTCGTTGATGACATCGGATTGTTAGAGCTTACCTTGATGATCTTCTCGTTCATGATAACGTTTTTGAGCTTGGCGTCCTTGCGCTTGTCCTTCTTGATGCCGTCTTGCTTGGTGAGGAAGCGTCCCTGATGTCTTCGCTTCTCTTTTGCAGAGACACCATCTCCTACCCAGCTACCCCATCCGGGAAGGGTATTGTCGATGACCTTTTCGTCGTCTTCCTCTTCCTGGGCATGTTTCTCTGCTTCAAACTCGGCCACCACATCCAAGCCACCAAAAGCTTTATCCAAAAGGTCTTGATCACGGAACTGGACAAGATGTCCGTCTTCGTCATCAGAGGAGTCGTTCGCAAGGGCTGTAGCGTGCTTGCTAGCAGGTTTGGGCTTTGATGCTGGTTCGCGGGGTTTGACAAGAGCAGCGCTAGAGTCAAGATCCAGCACATTGACACTGCTGTCGTGGTGCTTCTGTTTTTTCGCGTTCCGAGAGGCCTTGGCAGGAGCCGCTGTGGACCAAGCACCCCCGGTTTCATCAATAACCACTGATCGTGGCGTAGGAGCCGCGAAATTTGGTACATCATTAACCTTATCCATGTCAAGAACGTCTCCTTCAGCATCAACACTGTTCGCCTTAGCCTTCTCCTTCTTGGATTTTGCCGTAGGTACGGGCACCTTGGTCCCAGGTGCACCATACTGCCTCCTTCCAATGTCGTCAACTTCAGGCTCCGGCTCGGAAACCTCGGCATCAGAGTCAAGTTCTCGACGAATCTGCTTGATGAGGTCGTCATTCTCTTGCTTCTTCAGATTCTCGGCCTTTTTCATGAACGGCATGTTCAGGAGCTTTGATCTTGGTCCTGATGGTTCGTCCTCGTCGTCGTCGTCTATGCCCTGGAGCTCTTTGAGCAGACGTTTCCTGTCACCACCATCTTCCGAATCGGCAGAGTAGTCCGAATCGTCTTCGTCGCTGCCATCGCCACGGCCTTCAACGCGCCGCCTGAGCTCTTCATCGCGGCGCGCCATGTCGTTGATGCCGTCGCGCACAGAATCATCCCAAACTGCAAGGCCTCCCTTCTTAGCCAACTTGGCCCATTTGGAATCTTTGTGTCTAGCGCCCATTCGCTCAGCAGCCCTTTGACGATCTCTGGCATCTCGCTCATCTTCGGAATCCACCAGACCGGCAGCGGCGAGAGCCTCTTGCTCTTTCAACTCGTTCTTCTCCCGCTCCCTTCGGTGAACACGGTGGTACGCCTTTGACTTGATCTTCTTGATGCGCTTAGCCCGAGCTTCTTCCCTAGACTTGAGCTCTCTCTCTTTCCTTTTGTTCGCCCAGAATTCCTTTCGTGTAACAGGATCTCCATTTTCGTCGACGTACTCTTTGGGCTCGTCCTCAGTCTTGGCAACAAGGCCGGACTCTTCTACAATGCCCATGATGGCTCGCTCGAGCTCGTTGCCATTGGCTTTGCTATCGAGGGGAGCGATCTCAGTGTTGTCGTGCCTGGCAAGACCCGTCTCAGTTTGGGGCAAGGGAAAGACCAAATGGTCAGCCCGCCTGTTCTGCTTGACCGTGTCTTGCCACCTGTCGAGAGTCTTATTGGCCTGCTCGTATGCTGCAGCTCTGTCGAGGCGAGCCTGCTGGCGCCTTGCGAGAGGGACCTCGAGCTTTTTGGGCTTGGAAGATTTCTCTTCTTTGGACATGAGCTTCAGGGATTTCTTCAGAGAAGGATCCAGACCGCCTAGCAAGCCCAGGTCGTTGAGGTCGATCTTGGACTTCTGCGGCGCTTTGTTCTCTTCCTCCTCGTCATCGGCGGCTCCCGAAAACTTCTTGACCCAGTCATTGACACCGCTTTCCGAGACATCGTCCTCGCTGTCTTCCGACTCTTCACTCTCTTCGGAACCTGAGTCCTCGTCAGACTCGTCGTCCTCCTCTCCTTGGTCTGCATCGTCATCTGACATGGACTGATCCAGAGCGTCGGCGAGGTCGATAGCGTCTGAACCAAGCGATTCCAGATCGGAATCTTCATCATCCTGATCCTGACCCTTGCTCTTCTTCTTCTTTTTCGTGCTGCCGCCGAAAGCATAACCCTGGAACTTGTCCTCGTCACTCTCGCCAAAGGCTTCGTCAGAGTCGATATCCGAGTCGTCATCATCATTGCCGACACCGACGCGCCACTCATTGCCGCTCGAGTCGCTACCATATTCGACATCATCGTCGCCATCGGTCTGGTGGGCACGGCGTTTCCTGGGAGGAGCGTCGTCTTCGTCCTCATCCCCATCGTCGTCGTCGTCGTCCTCATCATCTCCAGCACGACGACGCTTTCCGGCGCCAAGGTCGGCGTCGAGCTCTCGGTTCCGGGGGGTGAGCTTGTGTTTGTCTCCGCCCAGCTCCTTGTTGGCGATGGAGAAAGCGTCCTGGGCTCTCGACTTGGACTTGGACTTTTGCTTCTGCTGGCGTCGCTTATTGCCGGCGGCTCCAGCATCGCCGCCCATTATGGAGCGGCCATGCGCCTGACGGCCAGGCATCTTGCAGGGCGTCGTGAGACGGTGGAGTGCAGATGCTGAGTTTTATGTTGGTTGCAGTCAGTTGGACTATTGTGGTAGACGAAACAATGATGCGTGAAAGGGTAGAACCGAGAGACCCTAGAACGAATTACTTCAGCTGCTAAAAGAGCGAAATTGTTCGGGGACCATCTCAAGCCAGACCTGCTTGTCGTGATTGAGTTGAGACTACCAATCGTCCAGAGGAGCCCACTGAAGGCGATGCTCTCGAACTTTTTTTACACACCCATGATTCTAGCGGGGCACTTTGTCTGGAAATTTTAGTGGACCCCCTTCCAGGCGGGTTTTGTTATCTTATCAGCACCCAAGGTCAGACTAACCTAATGTAACCTAGAGTACTGTACAGTTTCCGCAGGAGCGAGGCGCTTTGTTCATGGAGACCCCCCTGCCAGCTCAAGAATTAATTCTCGAGCCTTGTAGCTACTGGAAAGTCGGGAGAGGCCCATCAAAGATTCGACCCCCCCTCGAGTTTTGAATATATACACACATACAAACATACTTATAAACACACACACACACACACACTCAAGCACACATACACACACAAACACACATACATAACATAAAGTAGCCCGACGACAAGATGCAGCCCACGGCCCGGCTCCTCTTCCAGCCGCGCCTCACCTTCACGCGCAAGTTCCGCAAGCTGCCGCTCACCACCAAGGACATGAACAAGGGCTTCTACAAGGGAACGCGGACGGGCTCCGTGGGTCGGCACACCAAGTTTGGAGGATATGTCATCGAGTGGGACAAGGTCCGCACATATGTCGTCCCCGCGGGCCTGGACACGTTCAAGGTATGCTGCTCCTGGCTGTTATGTGGGAAAGCGCTGACATGACGGCTACCAGTTGTCACCGTTCGTAACGAACAAGATCGTCAAGACGAAAGGCCGATACGAAGGCTTCGCAGCCGGTCCTAGCGAGCCGTTATTGTACCTTGAGAGGTGGAAGGATGAGAACGGCTTGGACTAAGCCGTCGCGGCACACACCGAACCTCATCATGCGCCTGATTTATATGGTCCATGATGGAACATGACTACTCCAGCACGACCATGGGTTGTCATATGACAGGGACAGAAGTTCTGTCCTCCGAGCTCTCATGTCCATGTCCCAAGTAGGACCCCAAAAACTGAACAAAAGTCATCATGGTCCTTTCGGATATGTGAGACGTCAAGCGGACGGGATGTATAATACATAACTGTACATATATATGTATACTCGAAACAAATACCCAAAAACGAAATAAAGCACTATTTTCGTCATCGTGTCGGTACTTGAGCCAACCAGACAGCCAGTTGCGATATGTCAAGTTCAGTAACGCTCTATGTTGGTGTCACATCCAGAGGATGCACTACTTTGTTTGTATTAGTCAATGTTGTTATGGCCGAACAGTATTCATATGAGCAGAAGAGCAATGGTGGTATCTTCAAGCTCATCCGCTCGCCATAGTAATCCTTTCCAGTACGCTGCAGTAAAATACTCCCGGCAAGCTCTGTATCCACTCATCCTTCGTAAATCATGACGCATAACCAGCTAGATCCTGGGGAGGCCAACAGCTCGCGGAGCAGACCAGTAAAGACTGCACGGCTTTGTCATGATGACCTCCTTCCGGTGATGAGAACCTGCCCCGTCAGCACCGTGACCTTCCACCCGTCCGCAACGAGCGCCTTAAACACGTTGGTCCGGAGGGGGGAAACGCCACCGGCGTTGTGTCTGCCCTGGCCCGTGACCACGAGGAAACCGTCCTTTGCCTTTCTTGCTTTGTCCTCTCCCAACGACTCCCACCATCCCCAAGCCCGACCTAGGGCAATCCGGCAGCCGTCTTCTACGGTGACTCCGTGGAGGTCGATCTTGTCAGCCGTGCTATGCTGGTCAACGTAGTAGTCGGCTTCGCTGCTCCTCGCCTGGTGTAGACCTTGGGTGAACGCTCTGCCTCGTTCCGAGTGAACCGCTGCGGCCGATCTGTAGAGACCACCCTTCTTGAAGGCTGCCCCAGCTGCTTGGAAAGAGTGGTTCCGCATTTCGGCGTAGTCTGATGAACGCAGCGTGGTCGGTGTCATGGGGCTGTTCGGCTGGCTCCAGTTCGGTGACACCGGAGTCTTGCTGTTCGCCACGGCAGCCCATGCTTTGTTTGGATTGTTCCCGATAGAGTCGATGTCCAGTCTCGGGGCAGAAAGATTATACGAGATGTCATATCTAAGGTAGGCCGGCTTCTCATAATACTCGGCCAAGATCTGGACGAGATCCAGTGCATATTGCTGTGTATGGCTCAAGGCGAACGCAGGAACCATGTATGTCGCTGGTACCCATGGGAACTTCTTCGCTTGCTCGTCTGCGACAGGAATCCTAGCCGCTTCCGCTGGTTCTACATCAAATGCGATGTAGTTGTCCAAAATCTGGACGAGTGATGCACCCATAGACTTGCCTTTTTGGTTGTAGATCTCCTCGATCTCGGCCTCTCCGAACGGTAGTCGCTCCGCTAAATATGTGACATTTCCTACGGTCATCAGCAAACATGCGAATCACAACCACAAAATTGAACTTACGGCCATGTGTTTCGTCGTCGTCAATCATGGTCCCATCCGAGCTATTTGCAGCTACGGGAGTGGATGTACCACTTGCACGCACTGTTGCCTTCTTCTTCTTCTTTTTCCCGGCCCTCTTCCTACTTTTCACAATGTCGTCGTGGACGAAGAATCCATCAATACCCATTGCTCTTTGTCCAGTCTGTTCGAGGTGTGAAATATTAAGCAATATTTCCACTGCTCGATCAACATCGCCGTCAAATTTGCGCAAAGAGAGAGTGATGTCGATATGTTTCAAATCGGGAAACATCTGCTGTAGCCGTGCTTCTGCCACATCACCACTTAGACCGTCAAACTCGTCCAGGTGAAAGGACTCATCATGAGAGGACGCCTTGGATGAGGCCGTCGAGAGGATACTTTGGGGAACTGAGCTTTCCGTGGTAGTCGTCTGACCATCATTACTTCTCAGGTCACTCTCAACGGGAATATCTCGCGGCTCATCACCCCTGCCAGGACTCGCATCACTAATGTCCACATCTTGCTGTGCACCCAGTCCGCTCGAGTTAAACCCACTGGCTTCCTCCAAGGGTACATCCACCGATAGTCCAACAAGTATGTCTCTGGCTTCCTGGAACACTTCAGGTTTGCTCAAATCCCGCTCATTACAGATCGCCAAAATCAGGCCTTCATCGATCAACGAGCTAAACTCGGTCTGTATTGAAGTGTGAGTAACACCGCTAACCTTTGACGTGTGCTTTTATAGAACTCACTACCAGCCTACTCATAGGCTCGCTCATATCGTGCAGTATTCCAATCTTTCCATACAAAAAATAAATAAAGAAGAAAAATAGCCAAACACTCAGGGGAAAACACGTCCGGGCCGGCTTGCTGCTGCTGCTTTGAAATCTTGATCTGTCTGGTTCATGTAATCGAAACTGCTTATATGATATACGATATGCATTGTCGTATCTGCGAAGACAGGAAGATAGATATGTTTTGAGACAAAGAAAGTGTGGTTGCCCTGGCTTGGACTACAGACGGATTTAAATGACGACTCGTCTGAGATGTGCTCGTACCCACGTTCGCTAGTTAGATGAAAGTGATTGAATCATTGAGGGACTGGTGGAATCGAGGCGGAGCTAGCCGCCCAAGAAGTGCCTAGGTGTGCGGACCGGCCAGCTGCGCTATTCGCAACAGACAGTTGGCAGTTGCTCCAGACACTCGGCATCAACGATAGCCAGACAAAAAGGTCTATTGTTGAATTCACTTGGTTAAGGTATGTATGGCCGGCCATCATTATGTTCCGAATTCTTGATTGCGTACTTGCTTTCATGCGTCGTTCGTATCGCAATCGCACAGCGAGTTACAGAACATACCGAGTTTGCAAGAAAGCAAGTCCAAAAAATTTAATATTTATGCATCAATTCGTTTAAACCTATGAACGAGTGATTTGTTTACCTGTAATCCGATAGACAGCTAATCTGCCCATTTCATATCAAACCAGTCAATCTTCAGTAAGCTAAAAAGTACTATGAGAGACTTTCAGACTCCGGGACCAGATGTTTCCTGTCCGCAAATGTGCCATTCCCCGATGCAGTCCGTGTGTGGAGAGCTGCCGTTACTGCTAAACGCCTTTCCGAATCTTTGACCATCAAACCCGTCGTCCTGAACTATTTTCGCAAATACACGTCTGAGTTTTTACTGTGGCTTATCATCTGGGCATGGGCCAAGGTGCTTGGACATGACCGCCTTGAAGTCCTTTTCATCAACAACAGCACCAGTGCCACCGCACTTTGCTTTCTTCTGCAAGTCAGAGCAAAGACCGTCCAGGTCGATATCGCCAGACTGAACCTTGGGGCAATTTTGGAGACGTTCCCTGGAGAATGTTAGTGCATGTGCCAAAATCAAGGCGCCTATCGAAACATACCATATATTGTTACAAGTGAGCAACTTGCCATTGACGGTGGCGACTATCGTATCCTCCTCTTCTTTCCTGGCGTCGATCTCGGCGCAGATATTTTTCTTCGGAGCCTTGGGGCTGGTGGGTGCCACGTTGAAAGGCGTGGTAAAGTCTGCATCAAATGCATCGTTGAAGAATGTATCGTCAAACGTAGCATTGGCCAGAATATTGTCCTGGGGCTCTCTGTAGCCACCAAACAGCTGTGGGTCGAACTGGCCACCATTCTGCTGTGAAAGCCAGTCGAAGTTGTTGTTGTCAAAATTGCCAAAATCGAATTGATTATGAGTGGCATTGGCATTCGCGTTTTGGGGTTGTTCCTCTCCGATCGTCGTCAAAGTATCAACAGGCTTGAAGCCCATAGGTGATTGTGTAAAAGGCTCAGGAGACGTTCCGCAGGAAGAGCTGGGACCACCAGCATTGGAGTTTGACGAGGAGGACGGAGAGCCGGAATTGCCGCCTCCTATACTATAATTTCCAGAGTCTAGGCTTGACCTCGACGCATTGCTGAAGAAGGCATCATATGAAGGGCCACTGCTGATGATGGATGAAACCTTGGCTAGAGCTTCCTTGTCTGGTTCTGAGCTGTTTCGGCTCTTGGTAGAGCCGGGAGTTGCTTTGTCAGTTACCTTGTCTGATGGCGTCGGCTGTGTGCTGAAGCTGTTGGATGGGGACGGGAAAGATGAAGGGCGAGTATTGGTGTTTCCGGGAGATTGTTGAGGCCCGGGTAGGACACCAAACTTGGGGAACTCGAACATGAAGTTGACGTCGTTTAGATTGTTGACAAGGTTTTGACCGAAAACTGGCCGCGATGATCCAGTAGGGGCCGAGCGCATATTGTTGTTGACAACAGTCAATCGTTTCTTGTATTCGCTCAATTCCATGTTCATCTTTTCAACCTTGGCGCGAAGCTGAGAATTCTCATTGTTCGTCTGCTCCGACACCTTCTCAAGCTCCTGAACTTTGGTCTCGAGGTCCTTCAGGTGCTGCTCTTTACGCTCACGGAAAGCACGCTGAGCGGCGCGATTTTGTGCCTTACGTTTCTGCAATGATTGATTAGTGACAGCTCCAGACCTAACCAACTTCTACTTGTCGAGCGACAACTTACGGAACTTGGTTCATTCGTAAGCGGCTTACGACCGGGTTTCTTGGGAACTTTGCCTTCACTCTCGCGTCGCTTCGCACTGCCTTCCTTATCATCGTCATCGTCATCGTCAGGGTGGCTTCTCTTGTCGTGAATATCATTATCCGGAGAACTACCCTTATCGCTGCTGTTGCTCGACTTGTCGTTATTGAGCGACGTCCCGGGAAGATCACCTATCATAGAGTCTGTATTGTCGAGGCCGAGATCGAAATCGAAGCCGCTCGAGTCAGGGCCGAAACTGTAATCATAGTCCAGAAATGGACTGTCCTGAACGCCGCTGCCGTTGGTGTTATTCTGAGGCGGTGACTTGTGCAAGGCGGCAGGCGACAATGAAAGGCTATTCGTCTGTGGAGACTCATTGGCGGGTTGATTTGAGGTGAGGGCTCGGAAAAGCAGTGCCTGTTGCTGTGGAGTGAGGATGAAGTGCGGCGGGAGACCGTTTGGGTGTTGTGCAGAGGCCATGGCGACGGACAGGTTTCAATGGGCCCCTATGAAATGTGGCAGAAGACGACGGTAGAAGATACAATAAAACGTTTGCGAGGATTGATTTGGGTCAATTTAGAAATATGATGCAGTCTTTTGGCCAACACTGGATAATTGTGTTGGTTGGCCAGAGTTGGATGACCTGTGATCACCTGGTATCGTGAGATTGACACCAGCGTCTCGGACGACGCTACACCCCGCAAAGTAGGTCAATTCCAGCGTCCTTCTGTCAAGCCTGAGGAGGGCTTTAGAAGCAGTGACGTCGTTGACGGTGTTCAGATCACGATAAGAAAAGTTGCCTCGAGAAGGTTTCAGGGTCTTGAAAGAAAGATGCAGGAAGCAGAGTGGTGAATGGCGGGCAAGTGGGTAAGGAAGTGGCGGCCTTCGGAGCCTGCTCAAGGTGGGTTGTCTGTCTGACTCTTCCTGCCTGATACTGGCAACACGCCCCTGTTGTATTTAACAGGTGTATACTCCAGCACGGGGGATGGAAAAGGTTGTGGACAGCGTGGACTGATGGATGCGAATTGCTTGTATTGCGCAGACTGCTCTGCTACAATGGGCATTCAGAATTCCAGAGAGGGGTGCAGAAGAAAGACCTGCAATTCGATTTGTAAGCCCAATGCATAGAAGTGATGTGGCCGGTAAGAGGAACTTGTTGCGCCGTCACCTATCTACGCCGTCTGGCCCACATATGGCTCTCGCAATGCACCACTATTGGCTGCCCGGCATCAGATAAGGTGAGATTTACTATACTCACACCGTGCCGCCTCTTTCGCCAGAGCTCAACTAACGTCAACATGCCCTCCCCGACTGCTAGTAAGGCCTTTACGCCCTTCACTTCTGACGGTCTGCCCACAGGCCGACAGGGTCAAACCTTTTTCAGAAAGAATGCATCTAGAAGAGTCTATTGGTTGAGATATGTGCTTTTAACTGGACAGCAAACTAGGAACGCGAGCCAGAGTTGGAGTCAACCCCCATGCTAACTTCAGCTTCTTTGTATTTTGTTGGCACTGATTCAAATTCGGGCTCGAGCACCATGAGGCAGCTATGCTAATTGCGTCTTTGAACCTCCAAAACGCCGTGATATCACCCACGTTTGGTCATCGTCAGGCTTGCTTGTGGGTGGTTGAAAAGTTACTATCAGATGCACCAAGTGAGAGTGTGACTCATTTTTCTTCTTTAGTATTTCATCTACGGTATAATGAACGGCCATGACAAGACGTCGCTGAGATGACGATGGCGTGAACTCAGTCTCGGGGCTAAGCTCGTAATATCCGGAGGTCAAAGTGTACTCCTGAATCAGTGGTTACAAGACATCCAGACCTTAACATGTCAAGAACTTGTGACATTCCTAAACATGGTCATCTACCATTGGAATCAGGTGGCAAAAAAAAATTATGGGTGTTAAGGAAATCAGATCAGTGGACATTTTTCTCCATGCCCCTAATCACAGGCGTTGTTGTTCCTGCCATGCCAGTCCCTGCCAGGCACTACCTGAAGCGCGTCTTGCATACATACTGTAGTAGACGAGGTGTTAGTGCTTATATTCAATGGCTTGGAACTCCGAACGCCAGATGATCAAACGGTCCAGAAGCCGGATTGGCAATCTCAAGCGGTGGCTCGCAGATGAGTACATGACCTCCCTGGTTCTTGCAGGCCCCCTTGGACCGATTGACATGCACAAAGTTCTTGTTCCTACTCCGTACCTCTGCGATTTTCGGGTAGGTACATGACGGAGTTAGCAGGCTGGGCTCATGACGTCGTGCAGATGTGGTGCAGAAGTCGATGAAACGCGCAGAAGCAAAAGAAGAAGAAAAGGTAGAAGTAAGCTAGGCGTTTTTGAATCAGCCATGTCAAATGTCATGAGAATATCCAAGGGCTCTCAACAAGATTATCATGCAGAGAAAAGTAAAACTCAGCAAACACAATAATATTTCGCAGGTTGTGAAAGTGGAAGGCACTTTGAACAAAGCCCAGCTATCAAGATATTTGCCAACAATCCAATTTCAACCTGGACCGATATGTTAGTGCCAATAGCTGTCTCAACGGGTGTGAGCAGTATCAAACAGGTGTCTCCAAATGCAGAGCTACCGTATGAATCCACCAAGTATTTCTCAGTTCTGTCAAACCCGCAAAAGGAAGCAATAGCTGAGAATCAGGCAGTCGGGTTATCAGATTCAACGGTCCATCGAAGGGGTCTTGGGCACGGACCAGCCATGTTGAGACCCCTGACCTGCCCTGTGATGGGCTTCCCCCGCATTTGGCATGGCTCTATTGCTAGCCTCGTTGGCCTGCCGCGCAGAACAAGCAAGCAGTGTTCGTTCGTTTTGTGCTTGTGTTGCGGAAAGGGAGAGTGCAGCCAACCACATGCAAAGCCAATCAATAACCTTGACATCGTTATAGCTTGATCTGACCACGAGTCGAGTCATTCCTGGCCCCGTCAAAGATAACCCGAGAATACGCACCACACATCGATTCTTATTCCTACGCACGAGACAAGGATTCAATACAGCTGAAGGGTGGTTACCAAGCGACCATGGATCTCGCATACGACCAGATCGCTGCCGATGCCCTGCCCAAGGACAACGAACCGGGATCCCAGAGCAATAAGCCCGAGCAGCAGGCATCCATCAACGAGGAACTCCAAGAGGCATACAAGGCCATCTCGACGAGCGCCTGGGGCTCCAGGCTGGGCGGCTTCTTCGGAACTGTCGTCAAGCAGGGAGAGTCGGTGTACAGGGAAGCGTCCCAGGAGCTCACTTCTCTGGGCGCCGACGCCGCCCGTGCAGGCACATCTCTGATCAGTCGAACACGGGGGCTTTCTCTCGCGACCCCTGCACCAGCGACGACAGCCGGTGCGGATAAGGAGAAGGACACGGCTTCCACACCGACCACATCGAAAGAAATTACCTCTGATGAGGCCCTCAAGGAATCGGAGACGGTCATCTCTCGCCTTCGCGCAGAAGCCGCCAAGCGACTCAAGGACATTCAAAAGGCAGAGGATGCTGCGGACGAGGCCTTGCTCAAGTTTGGCGCCAACGTGCGAGATTTCCTCAAGGAAGCCGTCAAGATTGCGCCCCCTACGGCTGGGGAGGATCAACAAGGAGGCACCGTATTGTTTGAGAGCAAGGACGCGAGCGGCAAGAGGGTCATTCACACAAGCAGATATGATGCTCAGCTGCATGTCATTCACACTTCCACGGACAACTTTTCTAAGGATCCCGCGAGCAAAGAATTCGACGCCTGGGCGAAAGACTTCAATGTTGATGGCAAGACAGACGATATCAGTGCTGATTTGGGCAAGTACCCTGAGCTAAGGACCACAATGGAGAAGCTTGTACCAGATACAGTGCCCTACGCCGAGTTCTGGGAGCGATACTATTTCCTGAGACACAGTGTTGAGGCTGCCGAAGAAAGACGTAGGGAGTTATTGAAGGGTATGTTCATACGAGCCCCGCTTTTTTCCATTTTATTGCTGGGCGTACACTAACTCGCACATAGCGGCCGAAGCTGAGGAAGAGGTTGGCTGGGACGAGGACTCTGAGGATGAGGCTGCTGCCCCGGCCTCCAAGCCCGCGAGACCAGTATCAGTGGAGTCATCTACCACGATTCACCAGCCCAAGGCTGCCGACAACGCTACACTAAAGCCCTCTGAGCCTCGCAAATCCCACGACGAGAAGTCGCAAGCAGATAGCGACACTAGTTACGATGTTGTTGGCGCTGCTTCCGGTGTACCCAGCCAGGCTCCTAGCAGTCCCAAGGAGGCTCGCAAGGTCGACGATAGCGACGAGGAGGAGGACTGGGAGTAGGCTAGGCTAGGCGTATCGTATCGTTGTGCAGTGGTGAGTTGGTGGATTCCATTTCGGAGTTTCGACAGGCGTTGAGGCTTGGGCAACCGGATGATTGTGAAATAATGTTGTTTACCCTCCATATATCCTCCTCATCCAGTATCCATATGGGTGTCTTTTCAAGAAACATGTTCTTAATCCTCATGGGGGTTCGATTCGATTCGATCCGATCCCGAAGCGCATGAACTGTTCCTCACCTCTTTCGGGTAACCTTTGTAAATCCATCGTCGTCCACCTCGGGTTGGGGCTTCTCCTTGGGGGCTGGGCCAGGTGCATCTCCCATCTCGACATCGCCGTCGCCGTCTTCGCTGTCATCGTCTTCATCCTCCCAGTCAGTGTCTTGGTCTTGATCCGGCGCCTGCTTCATGACAACCTTCTTTCCCTTTCCGGCCGACCATTTCTCCCTGAGCTTCTCCACGTCGTCGAACTGTCCCTTGGTGCACTGCGCCCGGAGTTGCATTATTTGCTCTGAGATCTCGTAACCGGAATCGTCGTCAACATCAATGTTGAACTCGTCGGCCATGATTTGCAGGCATCTTGTCTCGACGTCCTCCTGGTAAGGCTCTTCGAGGTTCTCGGGTCGCTTGAGACCTTGGTTTTGCGCCAACTTGGCCGAGAACTTGGCGAGGTCAGGGAAGGTAGGGAAGAGCTCGACAATTGCGCCGGCGAACCAGTCTCTCACGTCTTCACCGCTGTTGTCGGACCAGTTGTTCTGGACGGCGAGGGTCAAAGCGGGCCAGAGGTGCAGGGTCAGGGCCACGGCTTGTTCGAAGGCTTCCTGCTTCTTTTCTGGCGTGGAGATATTCAGATCAAGTCCAGCTGACATGTTGTCCAGGGTGAGAGGATGAGCAGAAGAGGGCTCTGCCTGTTGCGACGCCATCTTGAGCCGCGCCGAATGAAGTGAAGGGTGTCGTGGGGTTGATAGAGGGGCAGTCGACACTACAGTATGTGCAGGCGCAGGACAAAGAGATCCGCACCGCGATCAGGGCATGAAAATGTTGTGCAGGCCCTCCACTGGAAAAGTACTGCCAGCCGTCACCGCTCAGACAGATCAAATATCAAACGCCCCGCTAGGGGAAATCTACAGATTGCGCTAAACCTCAGCTATGTATGTGCTGCAGATCCAGGGTCTTTACCACTACATGCAATCCGTGTGAGGAGGGCTTACCTGTACGAAGCACTGTATGATACTGTAATCTGACGCCGCGATATATGCATAGAGGCATTGCCGACAGCTTGGTAGACACCTTCCTCACAATCCTCAGTTGAGAACAGCGCTGTGGTAGAAGCAACAGACTCGGGGCCGCATAAGCTACCAGGGTTTACTCCAACACGGCGACAAAGAATCTCAACTCGGACAGGCTTTGACAGATCGGGCTTGGATCTCTCAGCCGTGGTGCTTCCTCCATGCCAATTTGGACTGACAAGAGCCGCTAAAACTCGGGGTCTTGGCCAAAAGCAAATGAACATGACATCATCTGGAGCGTGCTAGCTTGTGCAACCCTCCATAGACGGATTTCGTTCTTCATCTTACCATAGGGAATGGGAAATTGGGCAGGAGGTCCCCTGGGGTTTGTGCTGTACCTTTATCTTCTTTAACAAGTCGCAGTCTTGGTGTTGTACTCTTCCTTTTCATCTGTAGTCTTTTGTTCGTCGCACCGCATTCTTTGCCGAGTTCGTCCCAAGTCTTCCCTTCAGGAGAGAGAACTTATAACCCCTATCTGTCGCCGGCCTAGAGTACGTGTGAGCAGAGTTCTTGGGGACACCCAACCAGCAACATGCCCGTGAATACCGCGACTGTGGGCATGGCGGTCACGCCAACAGTATTGTCCACGTTCATATCGCATGTAAGTTGTCATTGCCAGCGTCTCGGGACTTTTACCCGCATTTCCCCAGTTTTGTGTCTCAATGGGGACTTGTTCTTCCCAAGATCATGGCGACATCCCTGCCAATCCATGCTTGCTGCTTGCTCCCGGCATAAAATCGCCGAACCCTTGGGACTCGACAACTGACCATTGGTCGCAATACGTAGTACTTGAACCGCAAGCCTCTGAGAGAGCGTCCCACGGCCCATCTGTCGTACGATGAAGGCCTACATTTGATCCGATCTTTTCTCACCTTCGCATCGCACCACACAGTTGAGGAGCTCCAGGCATTCACGGCCCAATGGGTTCCGCATCCGCAATGGGTGAAAGTCGACGATGTCGAAATACCGCAAGAGAAGATAGATGAAGCCGCCGATGCCATTGAAAAGCAGCTCGGGCCGGACGGCATTAGACAGGTCGGTGGCAGAAAGTGGTGGCAGTGGCGTCGTCCAGACACCCCACTGGCGGCAGAATGGATTGAGATGAAGGCCGACTATCATGAGCGAAAGAAGAACAACGACCTGGGCAGGCGAGTCATGCTTTATGTCCATGGAGGTGCCTACTTTTTCGGCTCCGTGGACGAGCATCGTTATCAGATGCAACGACACGCGCGCAAGCTCAAGGCCAGAGTGTTTGCCCCGAAATATCGTCTAAGCCCCCAATTCCCATTTCCATGCGGTCTTCACGACTGTCTTGCAGCCTATCTCTACCTTCTTACCGTCCAGGATCCAACAACAATCATCCTAGCTGGAGATTCCGCCGGAGGAGGTATGGTTTTGAGCTTACTGGTGGCGATCAGGGATAGAGGTCTACCCTTGCCGGCTGGCGCTGTGCTTATCAGTCCGTGGGTTGACTTGAGTCACTCGTTCCCCAGCGTAGCTGGAGATGCACCACTGGATTATATTCCCCAAAACGGTTTCCATCACAAGCCCTCGAAAGCTTGGCCGCCCCTGAACGCAGAAGAGCATGCTATACTTCGGGAACAGATCGAGAAGAACACGCAACCTGGCCACACAAAGCTCATAAAACCGGCGTCGGTTGAGATGCAACGCCTCTCTCAGAATGTGGATGGGCTGGCACATCAAAGAAACAGCGAAGCTGCTGATAAGTCTGCGCGTCCAAAGAACTATAACCAACCCCCACTGTCCATTGAGCTTGACGGCAAGACAGTGTACCTGAAGGATCAAATTCAAGTATGACGCTTCTTAGAGGTCGAAGTGAGGGCAGTATACTAACAATCGAACAGATGTACACTACAAACGAACTGCTGGCGCATCCTATGGTCAGCCCTATTATGCAGCCAACACTCGGTGGCCTGCCACCGTTGCTCATCATGGTTGGGGGTGGGGAAATTCTGAGAGATGAGCAGATCTATCTGGCACACAAATGTGCAAATCCTCAGAAGTACACACCTGCAAGCGAATTAATGCACGAGTCAGCCAGAGCGCAACTTGCAAGATTCAAGCCGACTGATGTGCAACTGCAAGTGTGGGATGATCTATGCCATGTCGCCCCAACGCTCAGTTTCACGCGGCCCGCCAAGTTCATGTACAGATCAATCGCTCAGTTTTCTGCGTGGGCCCTTGCACGAGCGCAAAAGAGGGAAATCGACATTCTCGACGACGATGATATTTCCATCATCTCAAGTTCCGGATCAGATAGCGATGGGCCGAGTAGGAAATCCAAGAAGCCGGGATTTCAGGAGTCTCTCCGTACTCCGGTGGTTGGCAGAGCAGGCGATGAATTACCACCATTCCAGAACCATATGATCAGGCAGCAAATCAGCAGACACGGGACCGTAACCCCCCTGGTTCCAGAGGAGCAGTTGATCGCGTGCAATATGCGGCCCGAAGAGATTGGTGTTATAAAAGAAGGTCCAGTCAGGAAATGGCTTACTACGCGCAGTCAATGGGACAATCGATTCGGCAGTGCTAGAGCTAAGATCCACAAAAGACGACTCAAGGAGATGATGGCTGGATATGAGCATTTCCAGGGGGAAACACCACCGCCGAGTGCCCTCGCCGGGCGTCGGAAGATGGGAGATGAGCTTGACGACCACAAGAAGCGCAAAAGCATGGGTCTTTCTCTATGGTCACTGTGGGGTTCGAAGCATGACGAAAAAACTACAAACCGCGAACAGGAAGCCGACAGGGCCCCAGAGATCAAGGTCGCCAAGGAGGCGGAAGGTGCTGGTGCACGAAGCCATGCGGATATCGAGAGGCAGGAAAAGAAAATGGCTGGTAGACCCAACCTATTGACCAGCCGCAGCCGATCGAGAAGACGTATGGTCAAAGACGGGAATCAAATTGTTGATGATAACAGCCCTACAGCTCAAGAATCCACTGCACTCGTAGCCCTGATGGCCAAGCGGACAGCCGGCCAATCGATTGGCGAGACTAACACTACATCGACGGACGGTCTTCTTACTCCCAATTGTTTGCCACCAGACACCGGTGCTACCGGAAAAAGACCCATGGTTGAGGGCATTGCGGTGCCCTTCACCCTGAACAAGGAGGCCGAAACGGCGAGCATGATCACACTTACGTCAAATATTGACGGGATCCCTTCCCGTGTCGCCAGTCCCATAATGTCGAACGAGCAACCAGATTACTTAGCAGCTACTAGCACTACCACAGTAGCTGATGGAATGAAGAATGGGGCCGCTACTATCGAGCCGGAGAGCCCACAAACACCAAGACCATCTAGCCCCAATGTTGCCGTTCTAGATGATATCACCGAAGGAGATCCCGTTACTGCTGGGACCCCGCGATCAGCTATTCCATCTGCTGCGCCAAAGACTTTGAGCCCTGGATATACTCCTCTGGCTGAGGGCGCTAATAGACTCGATGCTGAGCCTACAATCATGGCTGGTGGCGTGCTGATAAACGCAGCACGGCCACCGCTCGAAACATTCGTGACAGCAAGGGAGGAGCTGCCTAGGGCGCAGTGATCTCGATGCCTGACCGGAGGTTTTCTTTGTAATTCCGCGAAAAAGAGGTTAGAAAGGGAAGGGCTTCTCATAAAATACAAGGGGGGGGGGGGGGGGGGGGGGGCCAGCGCATCTATATATATATGTCCACCCAAAGGGAGGAAACGAAATTGTAATAAGTGAGATTGCCAAAAGGTTTTCTGGGACTTGCAAGATGTTGGGAGCAGGAAATATACCCTTAACCATTGCTAGGAAACACATTTAAACAAGATTTCATACATTAATACACCATTTCACGTAGAAGTTTGCTGGTACTATTAGGACTAAACCTATGTTGTAAGACCATGGAATATAGGTGTTCACAACCCGAACGAGTGGCATAAAATGTCGATCACGTAATCAGATGATAGCCTCATAACGGGAGAAGTTGTAACCTGGTAGCATGCATTGCGTCACAGTGTCCTGCCGCCCAAAGCCATCTCAATGTGCAACAATGTACCGACGACCCTTGCTAGTAAGTTCTATCCGGTTAGTTTTCCTTGGCTTGGTAGTGCACGGCAGAGCTATCAGCGTCCTACTAATACCCGGTCTCTTTGAAGGGTGGCTCACCACTGGCCATACCAGTTGTACGTAGGTCGATGTCGGCGTATACGTCGCTGCGGCGGGTTGCGTAGCTTTGCTGTTTCGAGACTCTACTGTTAGCCACAGACCATCTCATGGGGTGCATATTACATGGGGTGCATATTGATGTAGTGCTTGCTTACCCGTTCTCTCTTTCCATTAATGGATCAGCTGCTCAGTCAGCTCGGACTCGTAGTTCTTCAACTACTGGCCCCCAGTCTGATCTTGATTGTTGTTTTCGGCTGTTGCAATCTTCCTGGATGGTCACCGGGTTACCGGCCTCTGATCTACAGCGAAACCCATGATCTCGCGACCGTTGACAGGCGTTTTCTGTACCGCAACAAGTATAGTCTCCGTCCGAGTTTGGCAAAGGTGTTGCTTCATGGGGGGCGTATCGTTCTGGAATCTCTGGGTGGCTGTAACACCTTGGTCCTTGGTATGGGCCATAGTCTCTTGTGATCCGCCAACTCTCTCTTTGTTTGATGTTCGCCTGCTGTCAAATAGCCGTAATGATGATCCTGTTCGATGGCTTGGAACAACGTTTCGCGACTTGAGAACATTGCTCCGCTTCGCGGTGATCTCGAGCATTCGGCTACGCTCGACTAGTGTGAAGAATGAGTCAGCCATGGCATGAATTAGCATGAGCAGTTAGTACTTGGCATACCAGTATTTGCGGACGTGCCGAATTGCTCGCCAAGAGTTCGCAGGGTTGCCATGCCAGGCATCATGGAGGTTCTGTGGAGAAATACTGGTTTCGTGAAGAAGTTCGAGCTCTGGCAACTTGGTGAAGAATACGACGGATGCTATCTGATACTTTTTGGATGTGACATAGGATTGACTTGACAGTTTTGCAATATCTTAACCACATCAATACACCCCATTCTTTGGAACAATGAATATTCGAGTTGGACAGAAGATTGATTTCTACTTGCACGAGAAGATAATCAACAAGCGGTTTTCAGTTTTAGGCTTTAGGCACTGACTACATACTTATAAGTGTTCAATTCGAGCTATGGGGTCGTGTCATGGCGATCTTGCAGGCGAGAGGATCCAGTCTCTGGTCCTGTTCAGCTCATTGTGGCTCTGGAAGCAACAGCCTTGACGACTCCATGACTGCTCACGAAAATTAGGAGCCCCAACGTCCCAACTACTTACATCATCAGTTCGGGTGTTCGTGTCTTCGAATCGATTTGTCTATGCTTTTAAAAAATTTTCTCTATTTGGCATAAGGAGAGGTCAGAGGTGACGCTGACGTGAACCACATATGTATTATTTCGGCTGTTGACAGCAACGCGTCGATATGGTAACTATGACATCATGGTAAGCTTCGCCATGGTTGCACCTACAAATTTCATCGACATTCGTTAGTAGTGGCCTATCAGCCAGTAATGCTTCAGATAGTTATAAGTCTCACTATTCTATTGTTGGCCATGGATAACGAAAGGCTTCATAGAAAAAAACATGAATGCATCCAGACAGCTTAATTTAGGCAAGAAATCTTTGAGCAAAAAACTTTTACGAGAATTAAAAGGATTGCAGAGCTATGACGCAAAACAGCTTTCAGCTTGTGTATCGTGATAAATTAGGTCAGAGATGAATCATGTTCTGTAACACTAATTTTGATATCGACCATAGAATGATTTCTCTGGAAAAAGAACTTGGTAGTACAGCCTTGTGTCGAATGAGAGAATCGAAGCTCACCTAGCCTGTAAGGGGCTTCTGCTTTGGTAGCCACATCGCCGAATTAAGCTTAGCGCGGATAACCACCCACAAGCTCTGGTGATATTTCGACGCCGATTTTGAATCAGAACCAAAGAAAATAGCTCCCTGGCTCTTTTGGGATTACGCTAGTGGCAGTTGAAGAACCCTTGAATCGCGATTCCACTGAATCAGGCCAATCAGAGCCACTGGACTGAGGTACGTACCTGGGTAAGTGCCTTGCTGCACTGATTCGGCGCTGTGGTTGCGTTTAGGGCACTCAGAAATCAGGCAAAATTTCAGAAACAATTTTCTGATTGGCTGATTTGCAAGTATTCCAGATCCGGCCGTTGAAATCCCCAGATCAGCCTCAACAATCAGTAACGCCCAAGCACTCCCTCAGGACCTAATATTTAAGGAGCCTAACACACCCTACCAAGCACTTCACTTCCTCATCACTCATCATCACTCACCATGTGAGAAGAGCATTCATTCACCTAGCCTCTTCACCTTAGGGTTATCAATCCAACCTTGTATCATTAGCCTGGCGTCTCTTCAACCCAGTCACTGTTGGACATTGCCTCAACATGCCCTCAACCGATCTTCACACACTTTTCAATCATCACGTCAACTTGAAAACAACCTGCAACAGCTTGACGCGTCAAGCCTTGGCTCCCACCACTCTCCAAGAAAAAAAGTTTTGGTAGTAAGTTTTCAACCTCTCCTCTATTAAATCACATTCTGTTTCACTAACCACTTACGCCAATTCAGGCCTTACCAAACCAATCCACATAGCTCCCAACTGTACTTTCAAGTGCAAGTTGAGCACCCGTCTCCAGCCAGTGCCTGCCGGATATTCAAGTAGGTTCAACTCGCCTCGAACGAACCACTCATCTTGACCGTGTCTTAACTTGCAGCATCCACCACTACAACCACCCACCTTTTCATTGCACTCACATCCCCATCACATCACTACCTTCATCCCCAACCACCCAGCTTGTCCCCTTCCATACAATGTCCACATACACCTTAGTCGGTACGGTGCGTCTCTTGATCCGTTCAGTGTAAGCTGTTGCAAGGACCCTAGTGCCTATGAGGCAGCAAATGGCTCTCCTGCTCAGTGACTTCATCTTTGCCCATAAGACGAGCGTGCTCCGGCACAGCACATCGCGGGCTGGAAGATTTTAGCACTGCAACGCCAAGATGGCATCAGGAAAGCGAGAGTGGCATGTTTTGGAAGTGTTCATGTCAGGTGTGCGAGATTGCTGGTAGCTGATCGTGATCTGAGATCGTCGATTTGCCTGGAATTGCAGCACTGTTCGACAAATCGATGTCCATCACATCTCCAAGGTTGGTCTCTCACTTCGTTTCCCATAACCAATACTCACAGCAACAAGTTCCGCCGTCAACAGCTCGAAGCTCCAAACATCAAGGTAAGCATTTCTGTAGCTCACAACGACTGTGATCTTTAGTTGACGTCTTCTATAATAGAAAATTACAAGATAGCCTACTTCACATGCTCATCACATCCAAATTCTCATTGGCTGCGACATTTTCCGTCCATCTTCTCTTTCGACACAACTTTCTCTACCGCAACTTTCTCTGGCCCTCACCTCGTGAGGTGTTTAGACATATCCAGAAGCTTGGAGCTAAGAACCCATGGCGCAGACATTGAATTGGACACAGAAAAATGGATTAGGTACAGGAAATTGGAAACAATTTGGATACTTGGGACATGTAATTCATAATATCGTCTGCGGCGGGAGCTCGAAAGTAGATCCTTCAAGCTCCCGGGTGGTGACTTAGGGACCGCAATACGTCAATCACATCGATGCTGTTGTTATGCAACAATTTGACTCCAACAAAATACTTATATACTGATGATCACAACTGTATTGAACGCTTCTTCTTCCAGGTGTGCGATTGCGACTGTCTTTTCTAAACTGCTTAAGCTCAGTGTCGCCTGGTGGTGTAAAAATCTATAAAATCAACAGGTCACGCAAAGTATCATCTTATTTTCGAAATTTGCTAGCAACTAACAACAAGTATTATCCCATTAGCTATCATGTACAGCCCCGTATTCCTTCATAGCCGATGTGGAATCTGCGCTTGGGCTGCGTAATTTTACATGATTCTACCTCAAATTACGTTGAGATATCCTCCATGATAAGTCAGGCCTCATATACAGGAGTAGTAAACCAGTAGCGAGTTGAAGAGAGCTGTTGTGTAGAAGTTCAGAAATACAGGTTCTTGATCCTTATGACATCTCTCGTAATCATAGTTTTGCTGTAATAATAATTTAAATCAAAGCAAAAGATCTATTTGTGAATGAAACTACCAATCACGCTTCGATGAGCAGATACCACATAAGCGGTGTTACCAGCTGTAGTTCTAGAATGCTTCGAGAGTCATTGCGAATGGTTAGATTACCCGGGCAATCATCTTTTAGCTACCATCCCGAGACCATCTATTCTGAAACCCTAGAGACCCGTCAGGTGGATAATCAGCAGACGAATAGTTGGCAAGCACCTCGCTCCGTCACTGGGTCGCTCGAGAAATCATCACGATATTTCACTTTCTCTTAGCCAGAGTTTTGTAACCCCATTTCCCCCGTTTACCGCTTCATCGTCGCAGCTTCGGCACCATGGCGAGTACCGTAAGCACCTGGTTGCGCTACAAGGAGGATACAACTGCGTTTCTAACTTGGCTGGGACGAACAGCAAAAGCTTGCGGGTGGCAACCACGCAAGCTCAACATCCAGCCAGAGCGCCCTTATAAGCAACCAACCCGAAACCTGCAGCTCAATCCAGACCGCGTCTGAAGTGAAAGGCCCGAAGGTTTGCCAGAGATGCCACAAAGGTCGAGTCAGAGAGTCGAAGAGCTCATTCAAGCAAGGCAGCCGATGATCCTCCCGAATCTGTCTACGTCGTCAGCACTGCGGAGATAGTCGAGCAGGTCAACACAATTTCGCACTTCAGGCACAAAGAGATGGACCCCGAGGAGAATACTCCAAGCTGTCGAAGGCGCTATCCATACGAGGAAGAGATGCATGGGGTGGCACGAGCAAAACAATAGCCCATATGAACAGTCGAACTCGAGCCATTTAAACTTCATCGAGATTTTACGCATAGCGCCCGCCTTCTTCGAGGTCGAGCCGCGTTCAGAACAGACACAAAGAGCCGGTTCAGATACCCAATGCGAAAAGCACCAACAGGACCACCTATTACGTCAGGTTAGTGATGGAACATTTCCAGCTAGAGTATAAAGGGACGAAATCGTTTTCAACTGAGCTGACGCATCAGCAGTAATGCGTTCTCCGGATTCGAGATCGAACATCCTCCTTCCGACGATGAGGGCGACAAGTTACAAGCCCCCATAGTACATGGCGGTAGTCAGGAACCAGTTGCCTATGACGCCGCTGTGAGCAAAGCAAGCGAGTTTGATTTGATGGCATACACCTTCCTCGAGGACCTTCACTATATGAGAGCGGAGGTCAAGTCAATATGGCTCAAATTCCGCAAAGAAGAAGTCGACCTTAAGCAAGCCACAGTTCTGACATCTATCTGCTTAGATCTGTCCGGGATGCTGAAGAGAAATCGTGGCTTGAGGCCGACATCACAGTCATAGATTCCATTGATCAATACTGGACACTTGTTGGGTCCATAATCGAATGGAGGCTAGTAGTAGGGATGATGAAGCACCTCGAGTTGGATGTAGCGAAATATAAACCAATATTCAGAGGTATGTGCTGTGACTTAGGCGAGGGTTTGAACTAGGGATAGTACTATTAGAGCGTATAGAAACTCAAAATACACGAGCATCCTGCTTTTTTTTATAAATTAAATTTTTTTTTAAATTTCTTTTACCGGACAGCGACGCAAACTTCTACGACAACCAGAATCTCCTGCATTGCGGGGCTTTCGCCCTGAACAAAGCAACGAACCGGAAGCACAAGCAATCTCCATAGCAAACCACTATTTGTCAATCTTTATTGCAGTACATCAATGAAAAGCCGTACGACAACTCGGTCATATCACTCCACGGAGAGAAATGGACCAGATAATCTCCGGTCAGCGTCGTCCGACAGTCACCGACAAGGTACCAGAGACGCCGCGTATCCCCGTCTGGACTATCGAACGGGTGCGAGTGGCCAGAATTGCAATCGCCTTCATAGGAAGCTTGTACTGCTCCTCTAACTGACGATAGTTGCATGCGTTCAGGAAAAGGCATCGAGCACAACTCAAAGCCAGCGTCGCATACCTTGTGAAGTACTTCAAGCCATCAGCACATATCTCAAGGCTTCCAAGCCGTTGATGAACAGAGATCATGCGGGGACTGACGAGGGCCTGTAAGCAGACGCTGCTGGTAATCAGAACAAGGATTGAATCCGAGCTCCCGCGGAGCAAATGTGCCACGCTCCCCGAGGACACATTTGACAGCGGATACATGCTTTTTGGGGTCGTGATCCTCACCAATCAAAGTGAGTGGATGGGATCAGTCCAGCAGAGCAATATCAGTGGACGAGTGTTTTGTCCCGAATGGAAAATTGTGGCGAAGAAACTACTGAAAGTGGTCGAGAAAAAGTAATGAGAAGTTCTTTAGAAAGGGCTCTTCAGAATATCTGAGTGCTAGGAAAAACGAGATGGGTTTGGCTTGGGTGTTTTGGTTGGTTCGCACTAACCGTGCTCTCTCAGTTAATTTTTGCATGGCATAGTTAGCAGATAGTTGCAAGAAGTAATTAAACGAAAATAGTCCTTCATAAGCAACGACTTGTATCGCGGTAGCAAGACGGATTGTTGCGGGTATCGCGGGGAATTCTGATGCGATGGTCATGATATATCATCGTGCAAAAAAATTGACTGGGCTGGGACGCTCCAAAAATGGCATGGCAAACGTTTGAGAAGACATTCGAAAACATTGTTCTCTAAAGGCTTTCAGGACAGGCGCGCCATAACTGAAGATTAGGAGTTGCAGCATAATCACAATAGCGCTATGAAAAGACGTGGGAGAGATGGTGTAATCCTCATGGTCATTAAAAGTACGGATCCGTACATGCACGATATGGAGGACTATCAGCGCAAACCGCCGGGCCCTTTAACGAGCCGAGCGTTGTAGGCCCAAATCTTTGGTGAACTTGCCCAGCCTCCCAGACCATTGCGGTGGTGCGCACTTCCGAACATCGAAGTCCTATCAAATTCTACTCCTTTCTGGCCATATTTCTTTCATTGAGACTGACGGGTAACCTCGTTCAGCCACTACGACGTGTAATTTTCTAGAACTCGCATAATAAATAAGATCAGAAATGAGCAATTCTTGAAGGGGGTGTCGCTTACTGAAATGTCTAATATCGTCATAGTACATCCACCGCACTAATTAGTAACCTGACTGGGGGTGGGCATTCGTATCTTACATCTGAAGGAAGGATCGTGAGATTACAGGCGTCGTATAACTGGCGGCTTTGTGCACATGTTTGGCGAACGATGCAGACTATTCTCTAGGACGTCTCTTATCTTCAGCCGTCAAAAACTTTTCGATAACAATCACAGTTTCAAATCTTGATTTTAATGTTTATTTTTTGCAGAAAGCCATGCTCTGTCCGATTTATTTTGATGACATGACATATAATCAGGAGTCTTCGCACTCAGGTATGCAACGCTTGAGCTGAAGCACTATTTGGTCAAGTTTCACATTCGCCTAGATAGCGCGTTTTTTTGTTCCGATTGCCATTCAAGCAACGTCATAACCTGTTTGCGGTTCGGTTCAACGTAGCCTAACTGAGCCAGGCCTCTCAATTAAGTGAACGGGGACAGCAAAGGACCTCGACTGACCTTGACGGAAGAAGGGCCGTGCGCGCGAGACAGAGAGAGTGAGAGTGAGAGAGAAAGAGAGAGAGAGAGAGACACACACAAGCAGACAATTCCCATTAACTCAACCGCGTTCCAGGTGAATTTGAGAGGCGACGGTAACTTGGTGCTACCCCGCGATACCCGTCAACGTTCTGAGGCCAGGTGCAGAACGATTCATTTACTACTTACACCAGCATCACTAGGCTAGTCCCCAGTCGCAATACCCGAACTCGAAATATTTCAACACAGGCCGAGTGTCGCAAACCTGTTCACTACGTAGCGACTCAAATTATTGTGTTCACCATTAGCCGCACCCCCTGGAAACTCGCATCGTGGCCCGTATCGCACTGCTATCAACGCCGTACGTTCTGGCTATAAGTTACTTGCACTTAGACCTGCACTTCCAGTTCCGTCAGGCTCAGGCGCTAAGGCGGATTTTAAGGGGCAGACCCGGCGAGCCTCGCTCCCCAAAGTTGCAAGTCTTGAACTTGGATCCAGTTTCCGCGCTACCGCTCATATGAAAGGTGGACAAGCGTTTATTTGCTTGTCTTGTCTTGTCTTGCCAGTTCGACTTCTAACGTTCGAGGATCAGGATCGCAATAGCACATTTTGCACTGCACAGGTTCCTTCCCGAGGACTGTCACCTTAGGGGAGTTGCCCATACGAAACAAGTCGTGAATGGACAGCCGTCATCATTGGAGTTTGTGCCCGATAATCTTAAATCTGGATCTGGTACCTAAAGGCTTCCTTGGCTGACCAGGTAACATTAACCCACTGGATTATTATTGCCGGTATTGCTATCAGCTGCAGTGGCACACCTTAACCAGTAAAAGAGGCACGGAGTAGTTACTCCACGTCTAGCAATTCCACCCTGGGCCCCTTCGACATTATTTGCATTAAGTTAAGTTTGGCTTGTTGTGGTCCCTGCTGTCACAATGTCAACAACACCTGCAACGTCGGATTACCATTCCTCTCACCACCAAGGAAGTGGAAGCGGAAGCGGAAGTGGAAGTGGAAGCCACTCGCATCACATCAACGGCCAGACTCAGACTCAACCTTCACGATCGCAGTCGACCCGCTCCCGGCCAACCTCTTCGGCTACTGGAGCTCCCCACCGCTCTGCCTCCCACAACCACCACTCCAGCCATAACCATAGCCAGAGCCATAGCCACAGCCACAGCCGCCAGACCTCTACGTCAGGTCGCCCCGTCCAAGACGTGCTGCCTCAGCGGGATTATGAGACGAGCAACGTAGCCTCCAAAAGAAGTTCGAGCCGAGACCATCAACCCCCGCTTGCGACGCGGGGTGCCAGCGCCGATTCGAAAGGCGTCCATCGCCGAACCAGCAGTCGGACTCCCAGCCATCCTCCTGGCGAAATGGCTGGCCCTACAGTTGTTGTGAACAATGGAGCGGCCACGGCCGTCCCACCCGTGATGCAAGCCGCAGCAGATGCACGTGCGACAGGAGCCAAGACCAGGACGACGCGCACATCAATCCCCACGCAGTCAGGGAAATGGATCTTGGGCAAGACGATTGGTGCTGGTAGCATGGGCAAAGTCAAGCTTGCCAAGAAGGAAGACGGCACTGAGCAGGTTAGTGTTTGGGATTCAACTTCTCCGGCCAAGGGGACATGTCGCCAATCGTTCAGTGATAACTAATGTGGCTACTTTGTCAGGTTGCGTGCAAGATCATTCCGCGAGGGTCCACCGAAGAGAATCACCACAGCCGCGCCGATAAAGAGCGCGCCGACCAGTCCAAAGAGATTCGCACGGCGCGTGAGGCGGCCATCGTCACACTGCTCGATCACCCCAATGTATGTGGCCTTCGGGATGTTGTGCGGACAAACCATCATTGGTACATGCTCTTCGAGTACGTGAACGGCGGTCAGATGCTCGACTACATTATCTCTCACGGCAAGTTGAAGGACAAGCAGGCGAGGAAGTTCAGCCGACAGATCGCGAGCGCTCTGGATTACTGCCACCGCAACAGCATCGTACATCGTGACCTAAAGATCGAGAACATCCTCATCGCCAAGACCGGAGATATCAAGATTATTGATTTCGGTCTGAGCAATCTGTTCGCGCCCAAGGGGCATTTGAAAACATTTTGTGGAAGTCTTTACTTTGCTGCCCCCGAGCTTCTCCAAGCCCGGGCTTACACTGGACCTGAGGTGGATATATGGAGTTTCGGTATTGTTCTGTACGTCTTGGTATGCGGAAAGGTTCCATTCGACGACCAAAGCATGCCAGCCTTGCATGCTAAGATCAAGAAGGGAGTCGTGGATTATCCCAACTGGCTAAGTACAGGTAAGATGGGCATCGCCATTTTTCGTGGCTGGTACTTGTGCTAATTACCGCCTTCAGAATGCCGGCATCTACTCTCGCGCATGCTTGTTACCGACCCCAAGTTAAGGGCGACCATGCAAGAAGTCCTGAATCACCCGTGGATGATGAAAGGATATGGAGGCCCACCAGAGAACCACCTGCCTGCGCGCGAGCCGCTGACCTTGCCTTTGGACCAAGAGGTGATCAACGCAATGACCGGCTTCAATTTTGGTCCCCCGGAAGTCATCAAGGCTCAATTAACCAGAACGATTGAATCTGAAGAGTACAAGAGAGCCGTTGCACTCTGGCAGAAGGAGAGGGACCTACCAGTTCCGGCGAGAGATGTCGAGAAGAAGAGGGGGTTTGGTTTCGACTTCTACAAGAGGAGAAACTCGGCTAACAGCCGGGATAACTTGACGGCGCCCAGCGTAGAAGGTCTCCCACTCGGCAGTGACCCTCTCAACGCCTTCAGCCCCCTCGTTTCTATTTACTACCTGGTCAAAGAGAAGCAGGACCGGGACACGGTCGACGTTGGTCCGAAGCACCATGCCCCAAAGAATGTTGCCGATACACCAATGCCCGAAATCGTCCCCCCACAGGAGGCACACACAAACACTGCATCTTATGAAATGCCTGGGGAAAGGCCTACTGGCGGCCGGTCACGACCTAGAGCTCGAACACACGGTGAGGATGATGCTCCCGAGGACGTCAAGAAGGCGCAACCATCGCCGCCGCTTCCCAAAGCACCAGATGGACAACAGCTAGAAGTCCCACACAAGAAGGAGAGCGCAGCAGCCGGGCTTCTTCGTCGGTTCAGTACCCGCCGCCGCAAGGATCCCGAACGTCTGGAGAAAGATCGATCTCACCCGCCCGTGGTTCACGTGCATTCGCCTGAGAATCCTACAACGCCGCGCAAAAGCTTCAGTATCAGGAGATCGCGGCGTGATCGGGACGAAGAAGAAGCACCGCGTCTGCGCTCTGGTAGCAGCCAACCACAGCATCGCGATCTTTTGAGCCCACCACTATCGGCTGGCGACGGTAGCTCTAATAGCAAAGGGCTTGGACGGTCGACCAGTGTCAATTCTGCAGACTACAGAAGGCGTCCGTTTGGCTCGGCTAATAGAATCAGCAAAGACCCGCCCCCCACAAGTGGCTCAGATCATTCAATCACGGACAAGTCCCCGGCTGATCCAAAAGCCGCAATCAGTGCCCGCGCTGCTTCAATGAGGGCCAAGTCCCTTGGGCATGCCCGAAGGGAAAGTATTCAAGCGAGACGGGCCAAGAGAGAAGGAAACCGAGCACCTGACGTTCCTGAAGAGACGGACGCAGAACTTGGCGAGGCCAGCGGTACTTCGGCAGAACGTCTCGACGACTCTGAGTTGGCCAAGCCTGTGTTCCTCAAGGGGCTATTCAGCGTCTCGACAACATCAGGGAAATCTGTGCCGCAGATACGTGCCGAAGTGAAGAGGGTGCTAAAGCAACTTGGTGTTGACTACACTGAAATTCGCGGTGGATTCAACTGTCGCCACCGGCCTAGCATCGATCTCAGTAAGGTAGCTGACATGCCCATGAGCCCAGGTGCCACTCCAGGCCACCGTCGCAGATTCAGCTTTGGCATTCGCGGTGAAAGAGACCGGGATGAGCTCCGAGACATGGACAGACAGCCAGGGACGCCACGCACAAATGGGAGACATAACGATCGGAGCGACTCAAACTCGGAGCTTTCTGAGAATGACAGTACTCATGATACCGGTGGCTCGTCCCGCAGAGTACCTGGCGAGACCACGACACAGGTGCAGAGCGATTTGGGTGGAAGCATGGCGCTGGAGTTCGAGATCATGATTGTCAAGGTGCCTCTACTGTCACTGCATGGCCTACAATTCAAACGCATAGAGGGCAATACATGGCAGTTCAAGAACATGGCCGATCAGATTCTTAAGGAGCTCAGGCTATGAGTTGGCGTTTTCGACATGTTTTCAATTCTTGAGGTTGGGCAATGTGCCAGGCTAGCAGCATGGTTTTATGGCATTTGAGTAGGTCTCAGTTTCAGCACTTTTGAACTTCTGACAGCAAGGCATAGCAAGCAACAATTAGTATACGTAACAGCTTCAGCGAGGCTGTCCAGCATGTAATGATAGTAACAAGAAGGACCAGAAGAAATGGGGGCGGCCTGCGTGGTCGTGTGATGGAAAGGGCGACTAACTGACTTGAGGAGGATTAGATTCAGGGCTTTCCTATTAGTGGAACTGGATATCATGATAATGCAAGAGACGACCCTCTCTGGCTGTCTCTAAATAATACAATGGCGGAAGATCCTGAAATTTGCTTGACAACTGTGTGACCAACTACTCTGGTCACGAATGAGTAATCGCAGTGGCTTTAATAATTGTATCGCGAGGCGACGGTCTAGGCTCGTGTGCGTTTCTTTCTTTTTCCCATCCAGCTGAATGGACTCGGTGGGGGACAATCAGGAGATTGCATTGCTATAGCAGCCAGCAGCGCTTCCTTCCCCATATGTGTATACCTACAAGCAGACGTGACTAATGAACTCTGCTGCTCGTAACCCATCACAGAGGCCAAAGTCTCAGGAACATGGAGTTGGGCATGATGTCAAATTGGAAGTCTGCGATCACCCTCCGTCTCTGTTTGGCCGTCTACGGGATCCGTATTTAATTACCATCAATCATTCGCCAGTCCTGATCGTCCCATCTTATCAAGGCCGACGGAGACTAGCCGTGACGGTTGTCGCTAAAGTGCCCCACCTTTCGCTATTCGGTGCCACCACTCAAGTTGGCAAAGGAGTTTAGCGGCGCCTTGCCAGAAGGTCCCGAGAAAGGCATATCACTAGCAGGGTACTCATCACTCGGCCGAGCCAGCAGCGAAAGTGGCATGCCAGCATGGCGAGGCGGGAAGTATCCTCCTAACACCTGTCACAGACCCCCAAGCAAGGTTCTGGTCTTGGGATCGACCAAATCTGAGGGGCCGCTTGTCTTAGCGGCTCGAAAATCGAACGATGTCCTTGACGCCTCCTTCCCGCTGAGAGTGGCATCGTACGGCCCAGCGCAATGCCTGCCAGCCTGCGTGCCTGCCAGCCTGCACTCTGCGACTCTGGAGTCTGTTCCTGCTCTTTCCAATGTGAAACCACCCACAGAGCAGCCATCGACCTGAAAATCATCGTGATTGCTGTTCAGAATCATTTTGTATCGCTGAAAGGTCCGGAAAATAAATGTGTAAAGCCCCCCGCGATACCGAATTAACTTTGTACTCCAACCCGGACTGTCCCCTCGTTGCTTCGTTGCGAATTCGACGGCCAACGACACCAACGGCAGGCCCTTCATTTATCTCCGTCGTCCTGGCCTGATTATCAGACCACCCTGTGCCCACGCAAAGTTCAGCCCTCCTCAATCGGGCACCTTACAGGCGGTGATCTCACCCGAGAGGACTCCATCTAGGGATAACGTAGCCTAGACCAACTATTCGTGGTAATCGGGCCACTCTCGCATTTCATGGTGGTTCCAACGGATGGTAATCTCGCAAAATGGCCTTCTTTGATGACAATAACGGCAATGTCCCAGTGACAGGCAGCGAGGGCTTCTTCGCCGACCCATCCTGGGACTTCAACCTGAACGACAACCCATCCTTTCCCAGCTACGACTCCAACACCCTCTTCCAGGACGACTGGAAGGAGGTCCAGCCAGCCCTCCAAGACTCCATTGAGCTGCCACCACAGCCATCGGCAAAGAGGGCCCAGCCAAGTATCACACCGCCGTCCACGGGCGAGTTCCTGCTGGCGACAACAAATGGACTCCCGTATCCTCTACAGACGCAGCCAGGCCTACCTCCCACGGCCATGAACATTCTGACCGAGTCCCAACGACAGAAGCTGCAAAGCATTGCCATGCCAGCTCACCTGCAGTATCATTCACCAAAGAGCGAACCCAGTCCCGACTCTGCTTCCAAGTCGGTGTCTATGTCCCCGACTGAAGGTGGCAGCCAAGGATCGAAGACAAACAGTCGCAAGCGCAAGTCATCAGTTGAGGACGACGACGACGACGACGACGACGACCTAGATGGTTCGCACCCTGTCAAGAAGACGGCACATAACATGATCGAGAAGAGATATCGCACAAATTTGAACGACAAGATTGCTGCTCTACGTGATAGCGTGCCAAGTTTACGTATTATGACAAAAAGTTCTCGAGGAGAGGATACTACACTAGATAGAGAAGAATTGCACGGTCTAACGCCAGCACATAAGCTCAACAAGGCAACGGTTAGTCCATTTTCTTTCATCAGCCGTCTAGACGCTGATAGCTGACTCGTCCCAGGTCCTCAGTAAGGCAACTGAATACATTCGCCATCTTGAAAAGCGCAACGGCCGCTTGATGGATGAAAACAGCGCTATGCAAGCAAGAATCGCTGCTTTCGAGAAACTCTTCTTGTCTGGCGCCTTGAACGCGCCTATACAACAGTCACCGACTCCCGGTCAATACTCTCACAATATGATGACACGTTCCCCGCCCATGGCCACCTCTGGTGGTCCAGAACCTGAGGGTATGATTGCTGTTCCCGACGAGATGAAGCGTATCATTGCTGCCCAGATGGCCGTTGGCCAGCCATACCCAATACCTCAACAATCGTACAGAAGGCCAAACCCTGCTGTAGTAAGACAGCAACAGATCCAACAGCAACAGCAGCAAATGCAAGCTGGCGGGTGGCAGAACGCAGGCCCTTATTTCGGCAAGTTGATGGTCGGTTCTTTGGCCGGTCTGATGATTCTTGAGGCTGTTCGTGAAAGCGAGCAGAGCGATGATGGTACCACCGGTCGTGGCCTCTTCGCAGTACCCACTCAGCTGCTGGGTGCGCTCATGTCTTCACTAAATGTGAACTTCATGGGCTACCACATCGCCGCCGGCGAGATCATCTCCTCGCTCAAGTTTGTACTATTGCTGTGCTGTTTGTGGTGGGCAATCGTACCTTCACTGATGAAGAGGGGTCTACCGAAGCCAGAGAATACGAAGCAAGCAAGCTTCCTAACGTCTGCTCCTTCCCTGGCATCGCCTATCGATGTAAGACGTCAAGCTTGGCTCACCGCTATTCAGACTGTCTGGGTACCACGACACAACTTCTTCCTCGAGGCGGCTGCACTCGGCCTGAAAACCCTGAAACTCAGCATGCGCAACTTGATTGGCATCAACGGATACCAGATGCTGACCGGTCTCACGGAAGATCAGGAGGCTGCCCGCATAAAGGCCTGGTCAATCGCCCTTGATGCCCAGCTGGCTGGTGGCGACGTTGAGATCAACAAGAGCCGTCTAACATTGACCCTTCTCGCTTCTGGCACACTTCCTGATACACCTCTTCGACTCATGCTGAAAGCCCTCCACATCCGTGTGTTGTTGTGGGAGGTGGGTTTGAGTGGCATGGAGCTTAGCGTGTTTGATTCTGTTGCCTCGAAAATGGCCAGAACCAAGTGGGATGAGGCCAGAGGCCTGCACCGACTTGTGAAGCAGTTGCGTCGTGGGGGCCAGGAGCAACACGACGATGATCTTCCCGATCACTTGGCCGTCCTTCTTGAGCAGGATGCTGATGAGGTGCTCAACCCAAGGGTTGTGCAGCGAGCTCACAATCTGGCCTGGAACCGGCCAACAGAGCACAATGCCATTGGGGCTACGGATGGTATGGATTCGGTTGTCGATGACGCAGCCATCCGCTCTCCGCTGGATGCCATTGCGGCCTGGTGGTCAAGCTTGACCCTGCAGAGTGCGCTTACAAATAGCCTGCTGGACAGAGACGATGAGGATGGCGAAATCACGCAGCTTGTCGAAGAAGGTATCACTTTGGCAATCAGAGCTGCCCCTGTCGGCTCTATTGCTCAGAACCGCGCCCTTGTTGCTCGGGCTGTCCTCTTCAAGGAGAAGCGCGGTGCCAATATTGCCGCTGTGATTCAAGCGACTGGTCCCTGTACAGCTCCTGCAGACTGCTGTGATCAATGTGAGAAGTCGGACTCAACGCCTGAGACACCTTCGATCGAAATCCCAGACTCTCTCGAGTCACAAGCAGAAATTTACATGTCTCTTCAATGTGCAAAGGCGATAGCTCACCTTCAGCGGTACGGACCTCCTGATGAGCCCGTCAGTATATACCCTATCATCGACAACGAGATCACCGTTAGCAACGAGTTATCCTTGCTAGGCTACACTGCGGCTTTCACATTGATGAACCGCCTTGCGAATCACAATCTTGCGGCAGAAGCCTGCAGCCGTGCACTCGAAAAGCTTTCAGGTGATCTGCGTATATGGATCGGCAAGGACAACTGGCTGGAATCCGAAGCCAAGCAGGAGATGATCGAGCGCTGCATAGCTGTCACCCGCGGTATGGTCGGCATGGACATTGATACCGATACGGGTTACGGTAGTATGTCGGAGTCGGAACATGGTCACAACGATAACAACAACACCGGGTTCAGTAGCGATTCCGAACAGTTCTCTCTCTCATCCGCAACCGAGAGCCCGTAACGAGCCAATTTCGCCCGAAAAGTCGACCAGACAGTTGTGAATATTACTACATATCCGGCGCATCCGGTGTTTGGCAGAGCTGCAGTGCATCTCAATAGCTCGGGGTTGATGTTCGGCGCACTTTGAAACACAACGCGCTACTCGCTTTCAAGATGGAGATTTTGCTTTATGATATAACCATGTTTCTTTTCTCATTATACATATATGTCAGCTCAATGCTTCCTTAACCTCAGTTAATGGGCTAGACGGTTATGTACAAAAACTCAACTGTACATCTTGTTTCTGTGAACAGGGGTTCAAACCTACGACGGCTTCAAGTCGAGGTTGGCATTGGCGTACCGGGGCCACAGAGCCAAAAATGGAACGGAAATAGGAGGACTTAATTCCGACATCGCAACGGGAAATACCTGGTGGCCTTGCTCTCTGGATCAAGGCACCCGAAGGCTGTGGCATGTTTTTAGTCGGATACTGCAGTTAGACGCACCATACTTTGAAGAAAATGTTGCAAAATACAATGCTTTACTCTACAAGTGCTTGCAATGGAGTAAATACACCCCCGTCCGTATCTTAAGGCGGCCTTGAAATGCCTTTATGTAATAACATGCTCAAATCATCTATTCTTGCCCAGCAGACACCCTGGCTAAATAACATATTTTGCTCACCGGGTGTGTCGATCATACGAGTTGTCCAGACTGCCGGTGATGTACTATGTATCTGATAGCCTCAGGCTACATCTGACACTACGCCCTACGATTGACAGAACTCAATCGGCAGTGGTCGGCAATCGACCATTCGGACGGTGAGAAAAAGAGCGAGTACCGAGGCGGATGTTGACTCGGTCAAACGGGCAGGATTCAGAGCTGGCTTTGAAACCGACCTGGGTCTTGTTCCCGGCTGCTCCCACTACACATGATATGACCAAGTTTACTGTCAGTTTGTTTTGTCTCTCATTTTCCAGACAAGTCACATCTGCAGCGTCACATTTTATCGAGCAAGTATTCAACTTAAAGCAGCGCAGGCTGGCGTCACCCATAGATGCTGGAGCGAGCGTGGAGGAGGCGGTGATATGACAAACCATGGGCGTATTATAAAGCAGCACAAGTCGAACAGGTACAGGGCCGACCTAGCGGCCGACCAACCGAATGGAGGGGGTGGGAGGGGGAGAGGGTACTTTGGAACATCTGGAACTTTGGGACGTCTGGAACCATGTGGGGGAGCTCTGCGGCTAGGCTATGCGCAGTAGTGAGGGGAAGTTGCTTGGAGAACAATCACAGAACCATACTTTGTCTGGGAGACGATCCCCCAGGTCAAACAGAGGTGGTAATTCAAGTCATTGGTCGATATACGTTGTGTAGACTGGCACGCGTTTGAAAAGAGCCGGGCCTCCTTCGTCTAATCAACGGCAATGTGACTCACCGGCGGGCGGCAGTCGTGCCCTCGCTCGGCGTTTGTGTGGTTTTTTTTGGGGGGGTTTTTTTTTCCTTTCTATCAAGAAAGGGAAACGAGCTCTCCGCTGCGAAAGGATGAAAGTATCGGAGGGCGCCGTAGTCGTCCGCTTAAGGTTTGCTTGACGTGCGCAACTAAATCCCACCCCAAGTCAAGTGCACATGGCTCCGCTTCCCCGTTGAGAGAGACCGAGTATGGGGAAAGCTTCCTTGGGGGTCACGGCTGTGCTCGAGGAACCGTGAACTCTTCGTATCCTGATCTTCGGTACCTGGCCGAGACGGCGGGGGTCACGATCAAGCGGTCGTCGGAGATTGATCGTGGAGAAAGGACCGAGAGACTCGCCAGCGTGGAAAGTTGTTGCCCGTATCGTCGTGTGGGCAGGGTTTGAAGCTACGATCATAGTCGCAAGGCTAAGTAACGTGGCCTTGCTCGGCGTTTCCGTTTGGTGTAAACCGAGGCATAGGCGCGACGAACATCCGCAGTGAACTTGGATCATCCCTCTCGATCCGGCTCAGATTCGGTTGACAAGAGAAGGTTGTGCGTCACACTGATGCCAATCGGCATGAACGGGTAGCTCGGCAATCGCGGCTGGGGCCTTGGATACACAGTAAGCATAGCTGGTGCTTGTATTTTAGACTATCGTGTTTCTGGCGGTTGATAATGAGCGGGAAACCAACACTACCACATGGTGCTTATACTGTCATATACTAGAACGATGTTTATTATTTCTAAAAAAGCTATGGCCGTTTGAGGATCCAGACGCTTCCATGCATGTTCGTTAAAATTGGTATTGTATACTTCATCGTAGCTTCAAAAGCTTATTCCAATGTACCTTTCGGAATACCGTGAACACGAACTACACTTGTATAGCCTCATTGGTTTTTGGGTTGGCTTAAATATTGAAGAGCACATGGATTGTTCAGTACAAGTGGAGGAATGTGCTTAGTCCGTTGAAGTTCAGTGTACTGTACCGTTGATAATAATAGCCGCCTACGACATCAAACTACTATATTCAAGTCATGGAGTTGTAGTTGAAGGACCCGCGTTGCTGCGTAGGCGGCATAGCATCATGCAAGCGTTTGAACATCGAATTCGAACACCTAGGCTCCACCGTGATAAGGATGCTTGTAGTTGTGCACTAACTGATAATAGCAGGGTACCATACAAGTCCATAGACCTGGTGATAGGAGTTGCGAACCGCATCTCTGTAGGCATAAGAGAATAGCAACCGTCAAGATTGATGCAGAGGTGCATTGCCTCGCCCGAAAGGGGACGAGCTGCTCAACAAGGATCTGGATCTGCAGAGCTCGCTGGTGTCTCACCGACTTTCAGGCGAATTTGTCATAAACGTGAATTGTATTTCGCCATCGTTCGCCATCGTTCACCGTTAAGTCGGCGGCCCGGTCCGTGAGAGGTCTGGGAATGCTGGCGTCAGATAGGTTCGCCGCCAGGATCATCGCTACCACCTGATTTCCCACATCCACATGTATAATTTGTGGGATGCTATCGCAAGCGGAGTCTGGAACATCCAAAGTGCTACGTGCGTATTCAGTTGGCAGCCTGGAGATGGTGATGTGGATGCAATGTCTCAGAGGTGCTTTGTCAGCGCACTTGACTCTATCGTCATGCGAGTGGTCTGATTGGCAGAATGGTGTCAAGTTTGGTCGGTGAGCAGTTTCGAGATCCTGCCCTCATTGGACAACATATCAAAAAAGATCCGATTAATGGACATCTAGATACTTCAATATCGGACTGTATTATGGAGGGGCAACATACGCCTCTGAGGCGTAAGGTGTGGCCATTTTTACTACGATAGCTCTAATCCATAGCATTCATTGGTCCCATGTTCGTTACATGATATGAGCGCTTTGTGACCCTAGCTAGAGAATACTTATTTGGACTTTGTAAATGTCTCAAAAGCACAGCCAGGATTTCCACGACCGGGTCGAAGCTGGTATCTGGCGCTTTCCCGAGGACTCGTCGTGTGTTCCGCCCAGTTCCTTACCAAATAATTCCTCGCCCACGCAAGGGCAGGTATTGGCATTTTGGCCCTTCTTGTGAGCGCTGATGGATTCAATCTCTAGCCAAAAAGGACCTTCTTGCTCTCCAAAGAAGCTGCAACTGTTAGTCGACTGGAAAACGTTTACATGATAAAAGCACATACCTTCGCATCATGATACTGATTCGCTGGACACTCTTGAGATCCAGGGGCCTGGCATCGGACTTTGGCTTTCCTCGATACGTGGGCTTGAAGTCGGACCAGGGAATGTAAAGAGAGCCTCCATTATAGGTGCTCTTGAAGTCATACTCCCAACTTACTGTACTCTGTTCCCGACCATCTGGCCGCTTGGGCAGAGCCTCGTCTTTGAGGACAAGCGTGTATTTCTTGCCATCACCTCTGCCAGTCTTCAATACGATCGCGTCGTCTCCGGATAGATCCCACTTTCTCTCATCCGTGGTCCGTTGTGATGCGAAACCGGCTCCGCCAAGTGTCTTGATGTCCAAGTTGCCATGGAAGACAGCTCTTTGGCCGGGGACGTTCTTCAAGATCTGCAAATATGATTGGCTCTTTCCGCCGCGTACTCGATCATCGGAAGAAGTCCATGATTCGCCGTCCCACTGCCTGTAACACAATCAGATTTGTCATCGAATAGGATTGGTAAGACTGCGTTTACGAATCGACATTCAGGGCTACTTACGCGGATGCGCCGAATAGGTCACGGAGGGAGGCACAATATGCCATTTCTGCAAAATCAGTTGGGCGAAGAGTTATAATGTTCATCGGAGATATTGTGACTAATTCCTTAAATTCGTCAGATGTCCACGCAGGAAGGAAAACAGTCCTCGAAGATAAAGTAGTTAGATCACAGGCCAGGTGCTTGATAGCCTCGACCACATTTGCAGATGCAACCCGCAAAGTAGTGAAGTTTTAGAGTTCGTACTGCGGGTCCGGAGTTTGATGACCTCATGATACTCAATTCCTGCCAAGCGTCTTTTCCGCCTGGTATCGTGCCTGCGTGCTACAATAACTGGTCGGGTGAAATGTTTCAAGTGTCTCTCCTCAAGTACAATCTAATGAGGGCTAGAACTGCATAGATTCTGTCTGAATCGCTTCATTTGCATAAAGTTGGAGACAAGCCCGGCGTCATATGCCAGAGGAGCGGGTGGTCATAGCTCACAGGCCCGATATTATTGGGTTACAGGGCCGGAGGGTCGCCATGAGTGATGCGATGTCATTCGTGTGAAGCTATCACCAGCATGGCGTCCAAGTTAATAAATAGTCCTACATATGGTAGGTTACATCACAAGATAAGAACCTACTGTCCAGCCACCGAGACACCTCGTGGACTATTACAAGACGTCTGGGCTGCTGGTACTTGAGACCGTCAGAACTTTCCCCATAACAGGGAACCCGTCGGACCGGTAGGTCCCATAGTAGTAAATCAGGGTTCAGCTCCATAAGGGTCGCTAAGATCTTCACATGTCGATTTGCTTAGAGAGCTGTGACCCAGCGCCCAAAGTACCGGGTCTTTCGGCTAAGTGAGGTATGGAACAAGGTTTGCGCATGTCTCATTTGAACTACATGGCCATCCTCACATACTCGGTATTTAGTTGCCGCTGATTGTGGCTACACAGCACTTGATTTCAGGCCTTCCCCATTCCTGTAACTCTTGACAGCACCGTTGTGCTCGGGGTATGAAGCTCTGGACTTTTCAGCTTCAGCCCTAGGCGGCGGGACAAAAGCCCCTACGCGGCCGAGTGTGGAGATGACCTCCTTCGTATGGAGCACTGCCCAGGCACCAATACCAGGCAGGCAGAGTAGTGGTAGAACGTAGACAGTGGTAGCAAAGCTGGCATAGATTACCTGGTTTTCGACAATCCCAAGAAAGGAATTAAACGACCAGGACATACTCTGCTGCGAGGGACTGAGAAGACATGATGTTTGCATGCTCGGATTTACGAGGTATTATGTCCATAAGTTATTATTAAACTATCCGAGTTAAGTCTCCGATCTCGACCCCATCGTCGAGCATTTGAGCCCAGCGGCCGCCTTCCCTGATGTTTTTCTCTCTCCTTGGACCCAGCGCGCAAGACCATACCTCTTCTCGTTCGATAAGCTTCTTATTGCAGCAGACTGCCATGGGGTCTTAAAAGCCATAGCCAAGTTCCCTGCTCCCCAGTCATCAGAGCAGGCAGACAGTAGACTCGCGGCCTGGCACTACCATCACTGTCGCCGACCGCCGTTGCTGCTCCTTGTTCTAAGCCATCTGGATTACCAACCACTACCCGAGATTATTTGGTTTGACGGCAGTATGGGCGCTTGGCTGGTGTGTGGGCACAGTTACAAAGTTTGTTTCTGGCATCTAATCTAGCGCATGAACATAGTTTCCCCACCGTCTCGGGCACAGATCGTCCGCTAGACCTATTTACTATGTGGTTGGCACGGGGGAGCTCAGTAAGCAGGGCGGCGCACGACTGGACAGCTCTCCCGGGAGAGCTCACCTTGTTACCCGCATGTTCAACTATATAGTAATGATATAGCAAACATTCGTTTCACTGATACGATACCATGATATTGCGAGCAAGTATTTATGAGAATGCTAAGAATGAATATAACTATTGACGAGGAGCAGCACGACTGCTCCGCGGTTATAATATTTTAACGGTAGAGTTGATGGTTAAAATATAGCCCTTGATTCCTCATTTCCGAGTCTACGAAGTTCGAGCGCTTCGACTCAAGGAGAAAAAAATTTATGCGCCGCTGCTTGCCGAAAGAGTTATAAGAAATATGTCCAAGAAGATGTCATAACCCATACGTGCTCGTGTGAACCTCTTATCTAGCCCCTTCTCTATATCCGTCTGTCTCCATTTTAACTATTGTTGTATGAACCCTGGGGAGTCTGGCATGGATAAAGGTGTAGTTGGGTATTCGTAGCCAGACTCGGAGCAGTTTGCAGAGTGATCGAATGAATGAGATAGTGGTGGTGTCTGAATCAAGTAGAATTCACCGATCAGTTTTGCTGTGCTTATCGGTGGGAAGTATGGCGCACATGACTCACATGAGGGTTGGAGCTATCGTATGGGTTTTGACCGCTCATGTCCATCCCGGGGAGGTAGCCATAGTTCATGTAAGGGGACAGCGATTCATCAGGGTAAGGTTCCCGCTTGATGGCATCGTTGAAGTGTGTGATTGAAGGTAAAGTACCGGGCATGGTCGTGGCCATATAACCAGGGTACGTTTCGGCAGCGGTCATGGATTGGTAAGGCTGTGCAGTTCCGTAAGGGGGAAGTAGCATCTCGTCAGGCGGAGGGTATGGTGAATATTGAACGAAAGGAGGTGTATGCGATCGCTCGCGATCGTCATAAGTTGAAGGGAACATGAGCTCATCGTCGTGTGTCATTGGCGGTGTAAATTGGGGAGCTACTGCCTTTTGAGAGGTCGAGGTTGCTTTTTGTGACTTTGAGGCCGATTTCTTAATGCTCTTGGTGGTAGTTTGTCCCTGTTTCTCAGATCCACTGGCGGATGAGGAGCCGTCTGATGTGTTTGCGCGTCTCTCCAAGTCTTCCAAGCGTCTCTTGAGCTTCTTGCCTGTATGCCATGTTAGTCTCGCGTCGTACCTCAACCCTTTTGTTATCGGTGCAACATACGGTAGTTGCGTTGAGCAATCCGATTTTGGATCCTCCTGCGCTCAGCAAGATCCGAGATCTTGGTCCAATCCTCATCTGGGTTTGCAGAGCTGGAGAAAGCACTGCTCGTGCCCTGTGCCGGGTATTGCCTCGCCGGTTGCGAAGAGGCATATGAGTATGGGTGCTGCGACATGGCAAACATAGTGGGCAAATCCAAGCGAACGGGATTGATAGTCCACTGGAATAAGTATAAAGCTGCGGACACAGCTGCGAGTAGAGAACACAATGTATTCGAGGTAGTGTTGTTTTATTTTATTCTCAAGAGATCTTTTCGATTGAAATCCAAAGATCTTCTCTTACTTGTCAAGTTGATTTGTTGTCAAGGCTAGGTTAATCTGAAAGAGGATGGGAAGGGAGGATATATACAGATGACAGACAGGCTGCCCGTTCCCGTTCGGCTACTTCAGCCATGGGACTTGACGGCCGCTGCAGGACGTCAAGAGGACCCTTGCCCTACGAGATACATCGACTCGGTACGTATCCTGGGAACTTCTATAGACGTACCGACGCCAAAACGTAGGGGTTACACGACATGCTAGAGCGAGGATCCCATCCCTGCCCTCAAGCGCGAGGTCCGCCTTTTGGGGACTTTGTCAAAATGGCTAATGCAACCGTTTGGTGCACCAATGAAGTGCTAACCCGCGCCTCAATCCCAGGCCACATGTGGGAAAGACAAGGTACAACAAGGGCAGGGATGGGAAGAGGTACCCAAGTATTTTACCTTCATTCTCTCGTAAACTGAAGAGTCATAGCCCAGCAGAGTTCAAAGGCTGTTGTCTTAAAGCAGCGCTATGTTTTTGGACTCTCTGGGCAGTGTCTTAGTACCAAGTACCCATCCCCACCAGCACTGTCCCTACGATACCTAGTACCAAGTAGCGGCCGCGCGGGTCCATAGGGCTACCCAACTGAAATGAATGAACGACATTGTGTCCTGGGACTGCGACTTCTGGGAAGAAGGCACTAAACGTCGTTAGGTATCATTTCCCGACTGAGAAGCCAATCTCTTGACTGTTTTTAGGTCTAGGTAGAATGACGGTTAAGCTTCACGCTTTCGCTCAACGGCTGCTCGCACCAAGATGATACATAGCACATCTGTATCCCGGCCGAGCCAATAATAAGGCTTAGCCGGAAGGACCACGCATTAGCTCGAGTGGTTCCACGCTCCTCGCCGAATATTCTGAATGCTACATTAAAACGTTACGATTAAGCCCTGCATTCTGCCTGCCCCTACAGCTCCAGCCTTTCTGGAACGTGTAGTTGAGCCGATAGTGATAAATCGGGACATGAGCTTTGACGAATTAGAGGAAAGACCCAGAAGCAACGACTGAACGAAACAACATTCATATGCGTTCGTTGGCGTATCCTCAGTGAGCTATGTCAATCCCAGCAGGTTGCAGTACTTGTACTCTCGCAATCTCAGCCCCCAAGTCCTAGTTGGAATTCAATAATGAAGGACCTGGGACGTCGATCAGTGGGGATTATGAGATTGATGAGGATACGCCAACGGACGCATATGTATGAATGCGGTTTCGTTAAAAAAAAAGGTCGTTAAGTGGTGACAAATCGCGCCACTCAGTAATAGCGTTGAGGATATTGGCATTGAACAGTAGAACCACTCTATCAAACGTTCAAGAGTCCCTTACGAAGTGTGGAAGAATGACCATGATCCTCGGCTTGAGCAGCACGGCGCAGCACATTCTCGAAGGATAGAACGCGGCTTTGTCTTTCAGCTTTGCAAAGCCGCCTGGCATTTCTCCAAAACCCAGTGGCGGCGCCAGTGAAGCAAGTCAAGCCACAACAATGTTAGGGCGGTATTCTCTAGACTCAGCTAAACCCCAACTTTCACTCGTCATTGGAACGAAGACACACGTGCTTGTTGAAGAACTCGGATCTATTCTTGGACGGGAGCCCCAGAGTTCTGACCAAGCACCCCGTTCTCCCCCTATGGATCCTCGATTTCAAGAGCCATCATGACTGGTCGAGCGGACATGTGAGTCCTGCCACCGAGTATTCTAGCCGTTGCGGATATCCGCTCCCAATTTCCCGGGAGTCTTGACACTCCCTGCAAACCCATGAATTCGGTTCTCTTGCGAGCACTGAAGATATGCTGGGGGGTAGGTAGGCCAGGTCACGCAGCTAGCTCCGACAAGGCCCTGAGCCCAAAAGTCCCTTCACCTAGAACAGAGATGGTAGTGCGCTCGTAAACCCGAGGACCAATCAAGTGTTTCAAAAGGCTACTGGGTATCATTTGTTTTCACTGAAAGGTGTTAACACCTTCGAATGCATTGTTTCATCGTCTCAATGTTGAGAGTCGCTCTTCATTGGCTTCTTCCCGCACTTCCCCGAGGAGGCACAGGCTCAGCCCTACAGATTCCACCGATGTAGCGCCGTTGCTTTCTACCACAAAAATCAATAGCGGAACCTTATCACTGGTCACCAGTACTGTGAACAAATCCGCATCTATTCGTCTATCTTACTTGTTATCGCAACAACGTGATTATCGACGGGGTAAGTGACATCTAGTACTTGATGTCCTACTCCGGCGGCCGCCTAAACGGAATTTCAAAATTGCACTGCTTTCCGCTGCATCATTCGTACTTCTGCCTGGCTAATGCTGCGGAGCGTGCCCAATAGATTGGGGATTTAAGCTATACCCTTTTTGGCCTTATCCCTCGAGCTTTGCCGAGAGCAACTCAGGCAACTTGCGCGGCCGCTTCGCCGATTCAAGCAAGGCGTCAAGAACAATGGATTTGGAGCCTCACTGCTTTCCACCAGTATCAATCATATCATTCATCTCGGCCGCTGTGGTCCTATCGACAAGGCTGTACTAGGTGTGAGCTGCTCAACTACAATTCACCACAGCTTGATTCAGGACCTTCCAAACTTGGAGTCTGAAAGACTCTGCGACACTTTCACCTGAAGTACACTATTGATCCTTATGAAAGATGGCACATACATACTGGAAGCAATATCATATACCTCACAGGGGTTCTTGGAGGTCATGCAATGCCCTTTCCTTCGCAAGGCACCAGAACTACGGAACACGTTTTTACTCTTTTTTGTCACGGCGTAAGCAAATCCTTCGGAAAGGATGTTTCCGGTTCAAACCATTTACCAAGCCATACGTTTGCGTGGATGCGAGACAGCGATAGGCCAAAGATTTAAAGTTCTCACTCCACGCGACGTCCCAGCCCCGAGGCAGGTGTCCATGCGATATTCCCATTACAAGCCCTCAGAAGTCCTAGACAGGGGAGGAGGGGCCCTGGAGCGACTGCCGGTACCACCACCATGCCTCTGGGACTATGGAACAGACGAGACCCTTGACTGAAGAAGCATCAACCACTGGTCCCGTGGCAGCCAAGCGTTGCAACCACTTCCAGGAGAGTGGTGCTTACAGAACCATAATCGACGAAAAGATACAGGCAGCATAAGATGCCATTTCCATGCATTGACCATAATAGTTGTCTTAGACGTGCCTCGAGGATTATTTTGGGATAACCCTATCAACTGCAATTTCCAACTCTGATCCTCTTATGTCTGAAACTAGCAAAATGTCTAAATCAGGCTCGGGTATTCTTGCAGATGTATGCGCAATCAATCGTTCCTAACCAAGTGTGTGTCCTTATTCCATCGACTCAAGTGCAAGGATCTAAATATTTGTTACTTCTGCCGATTTACAGGTATGGCATGACGGACTTGCAGTGCACAAAACAACCGGTGGTCATCTGAACTTCAACTGCAGGAACAGTGTGTAATCTGTTGCACGTGGCGACGCTGCATTTTCGTCCCAACTTGAGACACTGCCATGCCTGGAGGATTTTGTGCAGCAGAGGGCGAATCCCCCAGATGACGGCCCCAGGTAACACAATCAGGATTCTCCAGGCTGTATGCCCACGTTTTTTGCTCCCCCAGCCAGCCCAGCCAATGATGTTCTAGAAGCATGGAAGGATATTTGTGTTACCAAGCAGGTCAGGAGGCCATGCCGCCTGGAAATTTGAATCAAAATTACTTTAGGGAGTCAAATATCAGGAGAAAGGATCATGGACTGGTAATTGCCCTATTCCGGCAGTATATTTCGATGTGAAACTTATGCTCGCATCCAAAGTGGTGGATCCATATCATTTACCGCTAGGTTAGACGCGTATGGATACTATTATCGTTCGTTATTCAGAAGTCCGGTACCGACCGGAATTGGTTGAGCTTCTTCTTAAAACCATATTTGTCCTGTCAAAGGGGTATTCGAAGCTTGGTATAGTAATCTAGCCTCGTGCATGAAGACCCTGTATTCCAATCAGGACCGGGATACAGGGTTTGGAAGAACACCAGCAGGACCAGGTGCTGGCATTGCTGCTGCACCGGCGAGTGTGGTCAGAAATCTCCCCAAACTGTAACGTGGAGAAATCAGCTCGTTAAGGCGGCCGCAACTTTCATTATGGGCTAATGACCCCAATCGAGTAAGGCATTTATTCTCGGACTGATAAAGCGACTCTTTTCGATGCTAGTCCCTAGATTCAACGCTTCTTATGGATTGTCCTGTATGCGCGGACACTTTCAAGGATGGTGCATTGTCTATTTTCTGCAACGGTTGCTGTGAAACGTTTCTTGGCACTCATTGGTGGATTGACATATCCAGCAAAATTGTCAAAATGTCCCTTTCAGATTGTTGCGACTGGTTGGTTTCCTGCAAAGCGACTCGCAGCTTTCAAGGTCGAGTATACATTATACATCGGGGGACCTTCTCTTCTGGACAAGTCCTCTATTGTGCAGCCTGTATCCGAAGCCTCCGGATGTCGCCATTTGTACTGCTTCGGCAGGCTTGAATCGATGAGACCATTCTTCATCGAATCTATTGAAGGGGAATATGCGATCGCTTACTGATGGCTATCTTGACCGCTGTGTTATGTGTTATGTTGTTTGACGCATGAGACATGACAGCACCACTGTGTCTTTGACAATAAAAGCAAAATACTTCTGACATTGATAGCTTGGCGTGTACCCGTTCAACGGGGTGTGTCAGCACTCATTTCTCGTAGGGCTGGCTTTCTGGGTCCGTGGTACATGTATGAAGGTGGTTGATGATCATGCAACAACGGCTATCGCTTTCCCCTCCACCATCTTCGAGAACCTGCGTGGACCTTTGGGTCGGCCGGAGGCATGCTGCCTCGTTCGGCAGTATCGGAACTGCTTCACTGGGATGAAAAGAACCCGGTCTGCCTCAAAGCGGGATAGTAAGGGGAGGTGGGCATGCAACGCACCGTACAGGATCGCAAGATGCCACCAAGTTACTCGACCTGACCTAGTTCCGGGCAATACTATGACGCCCATTGCTGTATGTCTTGCATAGCTGTGCCTATATGGCGGTCTGGCAGATGCGCACAATTTTGATGAATCAAATCATGAACCGCATCTAGCTGCGTTGACGATGATCTGCTCCACGCGATGGGTATCAGTCATACCGACCGTTACGCGGTGTATCGGCCTTCTACTGTATGTAGGAAGGGTGCGTGGCCAGGGCGCCGGCTATTGGACGAGTGGGCATGTCGGGCACGCCGTTTACTGCTAGCGGGCGCAAGCCGCTTGTAGGGCTGAAGCTGGGGGAGTTTGTGAGGTTGGCCCTATGAGAGAACTCCTCCAAGCTGGCAACACTCCATTATACTCTCGACTCTCTGAAATTCCCTACTGCAGCCGTAACCGGTAAAGTATCCTCGAAGCCAATGCGATGATCTGCTCCGTAGCTGCGCCTTGCCCGCGAATGCCTACGACGCTTTGCAAGTACGCCTTCGACCTGTCAGTGGCTTGATCTGAATCTAGCTTGGCTCCCCTTCGGACGAATCGTAGTGGATCATAACCCTGGAGGCGTTATAGCTGTTGCTTGGTCATGGAACATCTTGTATTCTGCAAACATTTCGACTGTCTAGTCTCGACTCTACTCTATGAGCACTTTCGTCGGAGATTCCGCTTACGTCGGCTATTCATTTGACAGGCATAAGATATCGCAACAACCTATGCTACCTGCTGGGCACCACGTATCACCCACATTCTCGAAGTACCCATGTTATTTCCATGATGACTGATCATCTGCAATGTTTTTGGTAGTAATCGGCTCTTCTTGCATTATGATCTGAGGGCTGCAGGGAAGTCGGTACACAGATAGACGGTGAGGAAGCTACGAAATTTTATGCAGTCGTGACCAAGAGCTATCCTTGCGAATCAACGTGTTGTGATCGACAAACGTGTAACTCGGCATGGATCAGAGGTAACTCGCATCACATTGCTTCGTGTCGGGTATCCACTGACACCAAGTCCAGCGTAGTTAATGGTGCTACGGAATTCTTAACGCCGTTGGGCAACGGTAATAGCGTTCGCGATCTCCTTCCAAAGCTATGGGACAGGCGGGGGAGAGATAAGTGCATTATTGAATCCAGGATTGCGATCAACGCGTGTCCCCAAGCAGATAGCCCAAGCAAATTACCGTATTTGGTGATTGAATTACTCTTTGTCGTCCATCGACTCCGTCCATCAGCATTTAACTCAAAGCCTTGTGGTAGGGCTACGTTTATGTGTCTATCCCTCTTGTGCGAGGATCTAGGATCTCCAGCATGGCATTTACATGCTACATTTTGGCATTTTACCGAGTCACTCGATATATGCTGATCGGCAGCAATGCATAATGGACAGCACATGTGCAGATACAGCACTTCGCGGGATCTGGCACCACCTTGCTTCCCGCTGTCTCTCTGTGTCCCACGTGTTAGCCGGCCAAGCTTCCCTGTGAGATGTCTCCCCAATCTCGCGATCGTATCGTGGCGAAGCAAACACAGCGGCATGCACCTTTCACAGTTTACCGCTCATTCCAAGGGTCTACCTCTCTGTATGCAACGTTTACAGTGGAAGAAAGGCGGTCGGTTTCCCCACGCCTAGACTAGTTCCCCATTGATTCATTCTGTTTCATTCGGCGACCCATCTTCTCCGTGCCACATGCAATTAGTGACGGGTGAGAGGTCGGAACTTCCCACATTTCTACAGCGGGCTGCAGCACACCACCCGCAAAATCAATGGGAAGAAGTATACATTTGGGAATACGCCTGGCCACAAACGTCGAAAGTTTCGCCGTCTTTCTACCACAAACTTCATATTTGATTTAGTTCAATTCTTTTGCTTTTCCAATATCTTCCCAGAGCCTCAAAGTGACAACAGGCGGCATGACTTCTAGCCTCGGTGCGACAGCGAGTGGGTCTCGTGGCCAAATACTGCCAGCAAATCTACCGGTTCAACGACAGTACACTATGAAGACGTTGGCATGGGATAAGGCTTCAGTAATCTGCCCTCCTACGCAAGTGGACACCGTCTTGCCCTTGGCCCACCTGAGCTCCTAGGCACGACGACGGCATGCAGTGTCTCGGCTGGCATCAACTGCCAAGTTGGAGCTATGCACGACCTATTTACTGCTGCGTTTGTTTTTGAAGGATGGTATTTATCTCGTTTTTCGTTCATATTGATGTGCAAATGGTCTTAGGCTGGAAAAGTACCACACATGGTAGGATCCTTTGTGTAACGGAATAAGTTGTTGGACGTTCTGTAGCAGTGAGGGGCTCGGTCCCGCTCGCTCGCTCGCTGCAAGGTGCTGCAATGCATTCCTTTCAGGTGGACAACATGGGTTTTGTTCAGTGCAACGATGGGCTTGGTGGTACTTGGACGCCGACAAGCCCGAGTACGATCTGATTTGCGGGCGATTGACTATTCACTGAGCGATTGCGACGAGCTGTGGCGCTCCCACAGACTATCACGGATCACATGCACACCACGAAACACACTTCATCGGCGCTATTCACATGGCCGCTGTTCAGCTGAATAGAATCACGTCTATATCGTGGCGCCACAATGATTCACAACGGAGATCTCGCGTAAGTTATCTTCTTTGATATGTGTATTGACTTGGCTGCATCTTTATCCATGAAGCGAATCGCTTATATCTGCTTGCCATGGTCTTGGTGAGCGCCACATAAAGCCACTGTGGAAGCTGGGACCGACAGGTATCTCAGCACAACAGTCGACCTTTGATAGGTGGGATTATTCGTTTTAACTTTTCTGGAAGATGTCTTGATTGGAATGAATCCTATGAAGTGATTAACCGAACGACTAGTCAAAGCGGATCTGGTTAATGCCTCGGACTCCAGTCAGGAGTAAAAGCACATGGAATGTGTGGGATACACTACAAGTCCGCCAACGGTGGCATTCAAGGTTGGTATTCTTCTAGATCGAACCAGCTTGAGCAGCAATATATATACAATTAACGGTTGATGGCACAAATAAAAGCTTTGGATGTTCCAATATTTGAACAGAAATATATGATTTAACCAATGCAGGTGTTGGTTGCGATGTAATATGACTCTGTGCTTAGATCGGTTTACGTCATGCCTCTTAGCCCTACCCGTCTTACATTCCCCAACGTTAGTGCCTTGGTAAACAATCTCATCAAGTTATTATCTCTCCTGCTCCCCGTATTTGCGAGGATTATTGATGCGCAGTAGTACGTGGATCATGCGAGAGCTGGCTTGACCAAGCAACTCCAGGCAACAATAATCCCACCTGGACGGAATTCGTTGAAGTGTAGAAGTCCGCGATCCGTAGCAGACTCCGACCCACGGCATTCTAGCCACACAACCAAGTGCGATGGCACCAATCAGAGTCGTCTTGCACCCTCGCATAGTTATCGTACGCTCGTCCAATCATTAGCCTGCAGGTTGGCTTGCTCGGGTACTGCAAACGGGTCCAGATAGCATAGTGGGTATTCCAGACTTGAAATCCGTCCCGGCCCACTTTGACCCGTCCACTACTGTTCCCAAAATCTCCAAAACAGCAGGGTCTTCATGCATGGCGCTGACACGGGTTGCGCCAGGTCAGAACCTTGTTACCTTACCTTAATCAAGACGCTTCAAGAAGCGTGCAACAGGGCCCTGTATAATTCGATTATGTAAACACACCATAGGATAAGCCCTTGCCTTCTCCTCGTAGGCCTTCCCTCAGACGCAAAGACACAGTGCTCCGCATTCCAGCATCTCTGGCTTTGCAAATCGACTCCCGCTTTCTAATGCCAGCTGCATCCATGCGCGGTGCGTGATGAACATCTCCATTAGAGCGCCGATCTGGTCCCTTAGCTCTTCATGGTGACACAAGATGGTACTTTACGACAGAGCATGTAGTTAAGCCTCAGACAAAGCAGCAGTCTTCATTTGTACCCGGCCTGCAGGGCTATACTGTTCATAGCTGAGTTGCATTTTACATATAGCTCCTGCGAGGCACTTTCGGCTCCCCTGGGCTATTGGCCCCAGTCATCCAGATAGCCTTGTACTCCGTATTATGGCGGACAACACGCGCGCCAGCGGCCACACGGACCAAGCTAACTACATGCCTATTATCGTACACCATTTTCCCGAAACAGAATAAAGCTACCAATCTCAGATTCCCTGTACTCTTGCGGATCTTGCGACATAAATACATATGAAAGCAATCTAAACCACTGGGCTAGACTCGCATCTGCGTGCCGCTTTCGTTCGAAGCAGCCTGGAATGGTTTTTTTCTTTTCTTTTTTTCTTTCCTTCTGTACAAGCGGGCAGGCAAAATTAATGAAACACAACCGGCTAGAACCGAGCAGTGTATTAACTCCATCAATCCTTGGAACCGGGCAAAATGGCCCAGAACGGTAAAGACCATGTATATGTTCTCTGGCTCGTCTGGTCTGATTCACGTTTTCCGGTTCCACGTCCCACCCAGACCACCAATTACCGGTCTTCGCAAGTACGCGGCCGCAAGTGTGGCCCCTCGGATCCTTAGGAGGCGGAACACTTCAAGATCCCAATGCTGGTCAGCGAGTGCTAACACGTTCTCCGTCGCTTGGGGGCCGAAGCTATCCTCGCAATCGCAATCCTTCAGGCGAAGTGGTTGCCTGAGCATTGCGGATTCGAGAAATGATGCCAATACCGCTGGACTGCCGGAAACGGCAAATCCAGGGGAAGAGTCGTACATACGATTTATGCTCTGTCCTAGTGCACAAGATGTCGGCCGCAATGTCTTGGCACATGAAGTAATGTTAAGTATGTTATTATGATTTGACAAAACCTTGCACGCCGTTTCTATGACACTATTTGCTCTTGTTGTGTTATGAGAATATCTCCTGATGTAATGAAATTGACTGATGGCTTTCGGCATGATGAAACCCTCCGCTTTTTCACAATGGCTCAGGTAGCACAGGTGGAAGAACCTTGCCACATCCACATCAAAACTCGGCCGACCATACATAGTAACATACCAGAAAAGACTCGTGCAGCATGTACCCACCATTGTATAGCAGGCATTTGAGGAATTACACGCAGGCATGGCATGATGCCTGCACCAGCCTCTGCTCGCCGTGTTCATGATGCGGCGTGCAAGAGTGCGGCGTAAATCAAGGGGTTTGGTCTTATGACTTCAGAAACTTGGAAGATGCAGCTATCGCACGAAGGATGCGGTCCCGAGGTGATCCTCAAGGGAGCCCATCATGCGATGCATGATATGATGCTGTAGTTGTTAATGCACCTTGTGTAACATTCAAATACTCAAGCACCGCAAGGGTTAATGCGTCGTTCGTGAGTCTACCGGACAGATTATATCCTGTGAAAGATGCCATGATTAGAAACCGCAAACGAAGAATGCGTGCTTTAGGTTGTCGGCCCCGAGATAGAACAAAGACACCTCTTCGGCGAGAATTGCTATTCTCGGTGCCGACGCTCATTACGAGATGGCAACCTACTTCTATTTCGGAACAGACCATGTCACCCCAAGCAGAATCTCCAAAAGTCCAAACACACGAAGTCTGCAGGGGAAACAAAGACCGAGTCCAAAGCCGCAATATAGGCGGAGAGTACCAACGCGCTCCTTTCCAAACAAGTCGTCGTCATCATCATCAGAAGTGCTGTGCCAGGCAGCGACTTTGAGTCCATATTGCAAGGTGCTTGGTCAATTCATGTTTGAATAGCTACCCGCTCCGCACCGCTGCGAAGTCCTCAATCCAGAGGAGGACGCGGCGCAATTCGGACGAACGGGGGCCCTTTCTGCGGCACAGGAAATTTGTATTGCTCTGCTGGAAATTTCATGTGTGAGCCGAGTGTCGACTTGACACTATGCTGCCCTCACCACGCAACGTTCTTTGAGTCATCACGTTCAGCCCTACGAGATTATACGTTGAAGTTGGACTTCGGCTCTCGTCTGACACGCGGCTCTTTGCATGTTTGCCGGCATCGTGGAGACAGATTGCGGGTTATGTAAGAACTTTGTCCTCAATAGGAAACGTAAGCTACAGTAGCAGCTGGTTTTGTAATGGTAGGGCTGAACGGTCAGCCGGTTCCATCAGCATTTAATCACTCTTAAGGGGACTAGTGACCCGATAGATCAGCGCATCATAGTAGATAAATAAGGCTTTGGCACCTTATTCTGGCGACAAGCGGTGAGAGAGATGTCATGCTGTTAGAAAATCAAAGGCTCTGCAATCCAGTACTGGCCGAATGTCGTGCTGTACAACCATTCGACATCCAGAAATCGAACTGCACCAGCAACCAACTGCCATGGTGTTCCGTGAAATCGTTACAACTCCACGGCTGTCACTTGTGCAGTTCATGTTTTTTGTGCTATATACAACCAAAGCAGGATGGATGGTACTCGTGCGACTGACTTACTTGCGACCACAGGGTTCTAACGACGCGGATACAACAAGAAGCTTAAATGATACTGGGCAAAATATTATATCAAGCAACCCGATAACTGCCTGCATGCATGGTGAAGTTACATTTGATCTTGCCGTGTCACCAAGTTCGTTCGGTGACCATCCACCATACACAGCCCTGCGACTCGAGCCTCCTGACGAGAATCCATCGGTACGCCTCAAAGATAGAGGTACAATGACATCGAGTCATAATGTGCATATAGTACTTTGCGGCTCTTGGACTCGAATTTGCCGGATGCCTGAAGCGACGATAGCCACGGCGCCTGAAGCTGAAGACTGCTCGTGCGATGCGATCGAAGCCTTGTGAGACTTGGGGTCGGTAGGCTCACAGCCTGGGATCCGTTGTACAACCTACTCGATGGATCGATCACCCGAGTCTTCTGCGGTGCAAAGGCATGCAGTTGGAAGAGGCGCAATCGCGAGAAGTCCTGCAGTATTCTCCGAGGTGCATTTTGCACGGGCTACCTGCGCGTGCTGCTTGAAAGCCCGAGGCAGTGATACGTGCTCAGGATAGTCTATGCGCCCACTCGAAGATGGATTCCCGACCCTTCGGTTCGACACCCCGCATCCTCGGGATGGGGGTCCGCTGAAGCCACCCTGATAGGACCTTTGAGCCTCAAGCTGTGGTTGAGACTTTGAGAATCTCACATGGCCCCTCAAATCAGCTGAGAGAAAACCAAAGAAGTGCCACTACCTTTGGCGCAACAGTCGAAGTCCAGTCGATCGCAGCATCAATGGCGTCGAAATCAAATATTCAGATCACTATGACTAGAATGGCGCTGGGCGGTCACATGGGTTTGCTGAGTGACAACACCAAGCCGCAAGCTCAACGCCCAGCGCCTACAGGATTCATCTCGAAATCCTCTAAAAGCTGTGCTGACCGCCAGGACCGCCAGAACCGCCAGTTTCGAGGTGTTCAGAAACACGTCTATCCTGGCTTCGGTCGTTTTATATGCTCAAATGACCTAAATCTCAAGACCGCAACTGACGTTCCAGGCCCTCGAGACCCTTTCTCCCCCACAATTAGTCGTAGTTTGTCATGGAGCAAAGCCAGCCATCCCACATTCTTTCAACCCCTCCAGAGAACGGATCCGTAGCGCCCCAGAAAGCCGCCGTTGAAATCGTACCATGCACGGGACGACAGGAGGCGTGGGCTGATGTTGCCAAGGCTTGCGTGCCGGGCTTCACCCAATTGCTGTACACCTTTCTTCGCTTGTGACCCCACCAGCTTCCAGGCTCGTTGCCGCTAGCCTCTTGGGCCCCTTGAACGCCCTTACTCATACTGTAAGCGGTGTTGAAGATAGGCGCAAAGCCAAGGGCGGGTTAACTGGTCATGCCCTCAACGCTCAGCGCGGTCCGCCCTGTCCGTCCCAAGTTGCTTGACATGAACTCTCTTCGTTGCTGACCTTATCTCAACGCCGTCGGCACCTACGCTGCTGTTGGGAGGATCTTTCACAACTCTGCGTTTAACCGACTTTGATTTGCTATTGACGCGAAGGAGTTGCATCTTATAGCCATTTCGGGGGCTACACGATTCGCACCGCGGCGCCATTGATCTGGTGTTCCGCGCTGTCTCAAAATGGCCACCACCACAGTCACCTCGATTATCACCAGTACTATAAGTGCTGCGGCTACAGCATCAGCCTCGAGTGCCAACAAAGCGACGCCGCAAGGCGGGATACTCGAACATGTACTGCCGAATACGTACAGCGCCTCAAACCCTATAAATCTTTTTATTATCCAAGTAAGTGTTCCGTGTTGTGTGGCCATCTGATTGGGCTACTATCGACCGGCCGCACGACCCATCGGTCTGCTGTGTAGTCTGCCGCAATGAACCTTGTTTCACATTACATCGGCACGGACATTGCTGATTAAATGCCTCTGCATAGGCTGGTATCATCATCATCTTCTGTCGTCTACTTCATTTCCCCTTGTCGTATATTGGACAGCCCAGAGTCATCGCAGAGGTTATAGGTGGTGTATTACTTGGCCCGTCTGTGTTAGCACGCATTCCCGGCTTCAAGGATGCCATCTTCCCAACGGCTTCCATGCCGGTTCTGAACAATGTCGCCAACCTGGGCCTTATTCTTTTTCTCTTCTTGATCGCTTTGGAGTTGGATGTCCGCCTCTTCACCCAAAATTGGCGTATAGCTTTGAGCGTTGGCCTCGCTGGCATGATCCTGCCGTTTGGACTCGGAGTGGCCATCGCCTACGGCGTCTATCACCAGTTTCCTAGTGCGAACACACTTAACTTCGGTGTCTTCGCACTCTTCGTCGGTACCGCCTTGGCTATCACTGCTTTCCCAGTCCTTTGCCGAATCCTGTCGGAGCTTCGGCTCCTTGGTTCCTCTGTCGGTGTCACCGTGCTTGCGGCGGGTGTGGGCAACGACGTTGTTGGGTGGATTCTTCTTGCCTTATGTGTTGCTCTTGTCAACAACGCTTCTGGACTGACTGCATTGTGGGTGCTTCTGGTTGCTGTGGGCTGGGTGTTGTTCCTAGTTTTCGCAGTCAGACCAGCCTTCCACTGGGTTCTGAGAAGGACCGGAAGTATTCAGAATGGCCCGACCCAGGGAGTGGTGGCGCTCACTCTCCTCCTTGTTCTCACTTCTGCATGGTTCACAAGTAAGTGGTGCTGCACAAATAAGATTTTGTCGAGGATATGTGACTGACTATGATAGGTATCATTGGCGTCCATGCCATCTTCGGTGGTTTCTTGGTTGGGCTCATTTGCCCTCATGACGGTGGATTTGCCATCAAACTAACCGAGAAGATCGAGGATCTCATTACCGTTCTGTTTCTTCCCCTCTACTTTGCCCTTTCTGGCCTGAACACAAATCTGGGTCTTTTGAACGACGGAATCACCTGGGGATATGTTATTGCCATCATCGTTATTGCATTCGCTGGAAAGATCGGCGGCGGTACACTGGCTGCCAGATCCATGAAGCTTGTGTGGCGGGAAAGTTTGACAATTGGTGTGCTGATGAGTTGTAAAGGTCTGGTCGAGTTGATTGTTTTAGTACGTATTCATTCCCCGGCTTGCCAAGTGTGCTTGGATTAACATGTTTGACAGAACATCGGACTAGAGGCTGGCATTCTCACGCAGAAGACCTTTACAATGTTCGTCGTCATGGCTCTCGTCACTACCTTTGCTACGACTCCCATCGTCAAAGGTCTCTATCCTCCATGGTACCAAAAGAAGATTGAAGCTTGGAAACGTGGCGAAATCGATTGGGATGGAAAGCCACTGACTCCTGAGACATCCTCGCAGCTCGGAGCCAAGCTTGATGATACTAAAATCCGTCGCCTTCTGGTCTATCTGCGCCTCGACAGTCTCCCCAGCCTGTTCACTTTCGTGTCATTGCTTGGAGGTGACGTGCAGGACCTCAGGGATTCCCCCGATACTGCCCAAGATGCTGACGCTGATAATACCCCGGTGATCAGAAGACGACCGTTGGAGGTTCACGCTCTACGAATAGTTGAGCTTACGGAGCGTACCTCCTCTGTTATGAAAGTCACCGAATCCGAGGAATTCTCACGCAGAGATCCTGTTGTGAACGCCTTCAAGACCTTTTCGCAATTAAATGATGTGGCTGTTTCCTCGAGTGTCGTGGTGGCACCGGAGGATGCCTATGCGCAGACTGTTGTCAACAAAGCATCTGATCAATCCTCGGATTTTGTTCTCATTCCTTGGAGCGAGGGTGGCAGCAATACCCTGGACCAGGCTATTCCTTTCAACGTATCATCCGAAGATCGCTTCTCCGGAGGGTCGCATCTTGATTTTATTCAGAACACGTTATCGAAAGCAGTCTGCAACACGGGCATTTTCATTGGCAATGGCTTCAGTGGCATTGCGCCAGTAGAGAAAACCCAACCTACACTCGTTCGAAGCAAGAGCGGCATGTCGCTACGCAGCGCCAGAGAGGCAGCACTCCCACCGGTCACTGACAAGTCACACCACGTCTTCTTGCCTTTTATCGGTGGTGAAGACGACCGCGCCGCGCTTCGCTTTGTGCTACAGCTTGCAAAGAGCCCCCTCGTGACAGTCAATATCGCGCATCTGAACTGGACACTTGAGGATGAAGATGAGATTGTCACCACCGCCGGCCAAGGCTCAGTTGCCGAGGCCAAGGAAAACATCAGGACCGAGATTACCGCCCAAGACTCTTCCTTACTAGCCTCGATTCAGTCTACGCTCCCTGCAAGCCTTGCCAGCCGCATCAACATCTTTGAAGTCTCCGTGTCTTCTAAATCTGCAATAACCCAAGCAGTTGAACTCGCGAAGACAAATACTGGGCAGAACCCGCGTAACGCAGGTGATATCATTGTAACTGGTCGTCGGCACTCTAAGTTCTCTAGAACTACTGTTGAAGGTGATATAAGTAAGACTATTGGTGTTCTTGGTGGTAAGTTCACCTCGAGTGGATTGAAGGCCAGCCTTCTGGTGATTCAGGCAGCTGCTGTGGGAGATGAACTTGCTTCGTATGCATGAGCTGTCACTGTTGCCTGGGGAGTTTTGTCGTGCTTATATTAAATTTCTACCGAATCTAGATTGAATAACCTTGCATTCTTGGTTATTATCGGCTCAATCGGGTGGACAGCAAGGTTTTGTGACATGTTGGCTGCGTTCTGCGTTGGTTATTGCGAATAGTCAAACAAATAGACCACAACCTTTATTGTGCGCGACCCTACTGCCCGTGCGATGGGTCACTCTGATGTCCGCAAGCTATCTGAGACCAGTACCAGAATCGGCGGCTTACTACCGTTTAGACCGCTTCCCCCTACTCATGAGAGGCAACTGCCGGATATCTATGTGTTCTGAACGAACTACCTCTGCTCAGGTACTTCAGGGCATCAGCTCTTGAAATCACATGCTCGCGGAACACTGGGGGCTGGCGGCTGCACATGTGCATACGTACCAGATTACGCAGGTTGCTTTTCAAGTATGCTTGTGCATATGCAAATGGTCCCCGATCGGATGTGGGTGAAAGTCCCTGATGACAACATGGAGTAATTTTGTCAGAACACAGAACACCAGTATCGCAACTTGACATGACCAGGCGCTTGTGGACATGCTCTGGGGCGAACCAGGTCTTGTGGTCGCAAGGAGGGTTTAACAGTATAGTTTCGGGCTGTACAGATTTTGTGTTCGCCAACTCGTGGTAATCTCTGGTTGACTACTGCGCGCCCCTGCCGCTATTCCCCGCTCGCCATGAGTGCTGGGGGTTCTTCTTTGGGCTTGCTGAGCTTTTCACATCCACCATGCCCTGCTTAGAGTTTTGCCAGAACCGATATCCTCGAAAGGTGTGCCCTGAGTGCTGGACTACCAACAAGTAGTGTCGGAGGCTCGTCTCGGCATAGTCCCGTCGACCCGGGATAGAGACAGCAGATTACTATAGATAGGAAGCCTCCATTCCTCGATTTGCCTCTTCTTTCCTATCCCTCCTCAGGCCTTACAGACCAATCGAAAGGGCGAATAAAAATATAGATAAAACATCAGTCCCTACTTACCCTTCATCTACCAGGGAAAGAAAAGAAACATATCTCCTCCTGAACAGTCCCCAACCCCCTACACCAGCCATCTCCGCCCCGAACATGTTCAGCCTCAAGACGCTCACCATGCTGGCCCTCGCGGCGGCCACCATGACCGTGGCGGCGCCCCAGGGCAGCCCGTTCGACGAGATCTGCCAGGGCCGGAACGCGGGCTGGTTCTGCCCGTCGGCGGGCGAGACGGCCTTCTGCAACAGGGACCACCGGTACGTGGACGGCCACGTCTGCGGGCGGGGCACGTGCTGCGCCTCGACCAGCAACGGCACGGCGCAGTGCGAGGAGGACGCGTGCTCCGCCGGCGGGCGCGCGCGGCCGCCCACCGCCGCCCACCGGCCGCCGCCGTCGCTCTTCGAGGCCCGCCAGGATATCGAGCACCAGCACCAGCAGCGGCGGGAGCACCCCAAGCGCAAGCTCACCCTGCCCGGCATCTTTGGCAGGCACCACGGCGATCACAACGGCAACGCGATCAAGCGCTAGGGGAGCTGGTTCCTCCTGATTCCCGGATCAGGGTGGTGGCTTTGGCGGGCTCGGTTTCCCCTCGACCTCCCTTATGGAAGGAGAAGAAAGTCGCCATCGCCCACAAGTCGAAAGCCCGTGCTCGTCCTGACTTGCCTCCGCGTCAGGGGTTGAGAAGGCTAGGACGAGGTCGGATTGGATTCAGCTGTCCATTGGAGTTTCTGGGAGTTGTGGTTGGTGGTGATAGGTAGTAGATGGTAGTGAGGAGAGGGACGGATGGAGAACGTGGGAAGACGTAGAAAATAGGAGAAAAGAAAGAAAGAAAAAGGGTTCCTTTTGTGTAATGGACATGAAATTTGGCACATTAGTTAGAAAGTTCCCAGATTGAAAAGGTATTTGTAATAAATAAATAAAGAGACGTCGCTTTACGTTGTTGAGAATGATTGACTGCTCAGCTTTTGTACCAGAAGATATCCGATGTAGCTTCGTGAGATACTACTCCTTGTAAGTAAATCCTGATCATACTGCGCACAGGTCTTGGTTAGTGCTATTATTCCCTTGAGGGATCCACTGGGACACAAGTTCGTGTCCATCATGGACACCTGGGCGACTCAACACCAAACATAATTTCTATTTATTTTATAACATTGTAATAACATTTTTTATATTTCTTTTATACATGCTAGATAGGGCAGACTTACGATGAAACAAGATAATGTCATCGCTAGAGGCGTAGTTGAAGTCCAATTAAAAAAACAAAACGCTGATTCTATTCCATGTTCAGCATCAGGATACATGATGGTGAAGACACCAATGCCTATCTAAGGGGGAATCTTCGAAAAAGCAGTAGCGGCGGGTCACGTAAGTTCCAGAATAACCAACGCCATATCTCATGCTCAAACCATTTGAGCCCGCCTACAAGTGAGGCAACGAGCTCCTGATCGCTCAGCCTTGCAGGTCACACATACGTCTTCGTAATTTTGTACTATAATACAGTTGTTGCCGCTGAATCCCTGACACCGCTTTTATGCTGCCCTGAAAATGAGAAAAGAACGCCGGGAGTTTGTGCAAGAAAGACCATACGAAACACGTGAGCCTCAGCGCAGTCAGCATGCCGAGAAACGACTGGATATCCAGACTCAACGAAAGACAAAGATGGCGGCCCTCGCTGCGGGGGTTTGCGAGCCATCCCGCGAGATCAGCAGACGAAAGAACATGGGGAGTCGCCAGGATTTGCGCTCCATGGTCACCACTCTGAGTCGTCTTGGGTGGCTCTTGCCTGGAGATGCGTGTACTGGTGCGTCCGCTGGGTAGTCCTCAACCGTTCTCTTGGATTAGAGTCGGATATAAAGGCCAAAGAGATACAGGCCAGTCCATTCCAGAGAATGCAGTCGTGGTCCCGGCTACCGTAACGTGATGTGCGAGGCGGGGAGCACCGGGGGGTTGTTTTCGTTCCGTATGCCAACGGGGACTTGCCGGAGGAGAATGTAGTTTGGGAGGGTGCCAGGGTCTTGTTTACAGGCCAGGCACGTCCACCTCCCTCCCCATAGAGTCCGACAGGTTAAGGAGCAGCTGAGCAAGGCATCGCTTGGTGGCCGCGTCGTCACGGAGCACTGCAGAGAAGGTAGCATCGCGTAGGGGTTCGGGAAGGCACTGCCTAAGGGCTTCCCTCGCCCTCGCGTTGTCACTAAGTCGCAGGAAGCAGCGGACCACGTGTTTGAGGAGGCGGGCTGTTTGCTGCTCGACAAGCTGACCAACCATGTTACTGAGCACGGTGCCGACGGCATAGAATCGCTCATACGTAGCGCAGATGTAGTTCAGGCCGCTGTCGTCGAGCAGAATCTTCTGGACGATGAAGATTGCGACGGTCTTGCTAAGCTCGGAGCCGGTTTCCATGATTCTCAGGCACAAGGGGATGATCTCGGTGGTGAGGAGGAAGTTGATGACTTCGGTGGAGTCGTTCTTGACCAGGGCGCCAATGACGCCGAGAGAAGTGAGGCGGAGGTATTCGAAGGGTCGCGACTTGGACGTCGTGTTCAGAAAAGGGTAGAGATAGAGGGGAATGTGCGCTGTGGATTGGATGCTGGTTAACGTCGGACAGATCCACCGGACAGTTCAGAGAGGGATTTCGGCTTACCCTTGAGGAACAGAGTCCTGGTCTCGTTGTGCGATGCGACACATTGAAGCAAGGCCAAGGCATTGCAGACTCTGTTGGAGGCCGCGGCAGTAAGTTGGCTAGGGTTCAGCAGCGTGTATACGGATATGATCTCTTGGGTGAGACAGGTCATGACGCCTTTGAACCAGGTTTCGAGTTAGTAGTTGTGTCTGCTGCGAAGATCAAGGCATTGCAATCGGTGCGTTGCTTACCGAAAGAGTGCCATAATATCAAGGCCAGTTCTGGAACTTGCTCTCGCTTCTTGCTGAGCTCCAGCAGGGCAGCCTCGCGGGTGCTTTCCTTGAGCAGATCGGCGACATAGGCAAGTGTGCGGCGGTTGTCCTCTGACACGTTGCTCTCGATGTTGTTGCCGTTGCTATTGGTGTTGGTGTTGTTGTTGTTGGTGTTGTTGTTGTTGCTGTTGTTGCTACTGTTGTTGTTATTGTTGTCGTGGAGTTGGACGGCCGAGTTGAGACCAGCACCGGCCACGTTGTTGTGCGCGCCGGCAATGCGATTGTAGTTCTGATGCTGGGCGGCGGCGGCTGCTGCTATGGCCTGCTGTTGGACATGTTGTTGAGAGTGGTGGTTTCCCTGCTGCTGCTGCTGCTGCTGCTGCGGGTGCATCCACGCGGCGCCCTGAGGCTCGTAATTGTGGTTGCTGTACATGTTGGGGTTCGGGAACATGGCCATGGGGGGTTGGGCTGTTTTCTGGTTGTTATTTGCCGGTGTGGCCGGTATGCGACAGGTAGAGGAGCCGTAGTCGTTGTCGTAGTCGTAGTCGTAGTCGTAGGTGGTGGTGGTGGGAGTATTGGGTATCACGGTTAGGTTGTTCTTCTTTCGCACAGCTCCCCCTCAAGGATGATCGGGGCACGGTGACGGGGCACGGGGCACGGGGGCACGGGGGCAGTGGTGATCGATCTGTGCCTTGATTTGATTTGATTTGATCTGATTGATGCGGGTCGCGGGCACCTGCGATGAGAGCTGAATGGAGGAGAATCGATGGTATCGCGCGTTGGCTCGATGTGGATGGGGTTCGGGTGTATGGACGTCTGGTATCTGTACTCTGCTTCGTTTGTTTGCTGCGAGATTGCCAGGTATCGCCTCGTGTTAACGTGCAATTCAAGTTGAGCCAGAGTCGAATTCATCCAGGTCGGGGGTCCTCAGATCAAGGGCTGTGCTAGTGCTGGCAGCTGCTAAGTTAGTTACTGGTACTGGCACTGGAGAGCCTAGCACCACTCCAGTAAGAGGCTTCTTCTTCTTCTGCTCCAGGGCAAGGCATGAGTTGGACTGGGACAGGGGAGTGCGTCGGGCATCGGCCATGTGGGATTATTGCATGGGGACTTAGTCTAGTCTAGTCTAGTCTAGGTGTTAAGTTGCACCGACCCCCGCCTTAAGTTCTCAACTCAAGCTTTTGTTTGCAGGGCAGTGGAAGGATACAGCAAGTACGGAAAACCCCCAACAAGACCTCAAGTTGGCGGCAGAACAACAGTTGGAAATGACATATATAAAATAGAATAAAATAAATGAGCGGCCTCGGGGCGAACCCAGCTTGTATAGCAGACAAGGCACGTATTACATCCATCTAGTGGTGAAGCTTTTGCACCACGCACAGACCAATCCATGCTAATACGGCCAATTTGTTAAATTCAAACCCCCCCTCTCCTCACCACCAAGCAGGACTAATGGTTCATACAAAACAAGATGCATCTCTACATCCATTACCGCACAGCCACACGAGAGACAAAATCTGACACCTACCTTCACTCTGCAATGCCGCTGCTCCGGATGCATCAGCGCACGTGGATCTTGCCCAACCAGGAGGAATCACCATTAAATCGCACATGTCAGATACGAGACACATAATCCGTTCTCATCGCCCTCATCACGTTCATCAGGCTAAAGATAGATTACATGGTCTGGTAAGCTGTGGTATCGAATGTATTTATGTATAGCTATATGTGCATAATGTCAAACAGAATTCAACACCGGCACCAAAATTAACCCATTGTAACTAATTTCTTGTTAAAGCAACCGTGACACCCCGGCCAACTCCGCCATGCTCAAGTCATAGGCTCATAAGTGGTTCCCTGTCGACACCAGCCGACTCCCAAAGCGTGAGCGTCCTTCTCTTGACTCTCTGCCGCCATAGCATCCCCCCAGTCTTACCAGATGTCGTCCGCACTCTTCACCATCTGCAAAGTGGGCGTCTTGGGTTGTAGCTGCTTCATCCTTTTCCTGTCCGCTTTGGTCACCAACGAGGGAGTCATTGGTACAACAGGCGTAAACGGTTGGTAAGGCGAGTAAGGCACAGCCGCCCCAGTCATCGGCGTCCGCAGACCCGGCGACAGTGGTGCTCTCTCGAACGTCGTCTGCTTCGTGGTCTGGAACGACGGCGAGACCAATGATGGCTCATATGCCCGGAGCGGTAGTGACCCACCAGTGCGCACAGCAGACGGCGCATTGGCCCTTTGGAACGTGGCACCAGGCTTGGGCGACGAGGGGAGCGAAGGGATTTGAAACCGTGTGACGCTGGGCTTTGGCGATGACGGCAACCCGACAAGCGGCGTAGTTGACCTTTCCGATATTGCAGAAACAGGCTCCCCTTCCGTAGGGGCTTCAGACGTGTTGCGCGCATGCCCGAATTCATATCCCAGCCTTTCATCAATGCTCATGGTGCTCTCTGGTGACATGTCGGGTGGAGTGAGCGGCTCCACTGGCCGGGTCATCCTCCTTGCCATGTAGGGATACTGGTCTGAAGGCACAGGCGGAGGAGGCGCAGGTGCGTAATGGCGCGGCGGGATCGTCTCCATCTCCTCGCCCTCCTGACGCGGAAAGGTGCCAGACATTGGAGTCATGATGGGCGACGAAATGCTTATGCCCTTGACGGAAGGTTTCTTGCCACGCGGCGACTTCAGGGCCGACAGAATGGAAGAGGTGCGCGACTGCGGCTTCTCCATCTCTGGGTTGTTCAGCTCAAGATTTGCCGGCTTGTTCTTCCCCTTCCTCAGGAACCCGGACTTTTGGGAAGACGGTGTTGGCGGCGATTTGAGCATAGGGGCTGGCGGCGCCTGGAGCACTACGCCAGCCTGCTTCGCTTCGTCCTGCTCCATGACATACTTGTACATTTCCTCTAACTGCTGCTGCGCCATTTCTCTGTCAGCGGCGACCACGTTCTGGTCGACAAGTGGGTTGACACCGAGTGCTAGCGTTGATGATTGAGGAGATGGGATTATGTAAGGATTCGGCTCCTGTGGCGACGGGAAGACGTATGGGTTTGGTTCCTGCTCGACTGGTGTCGGATAGGAGAAGTTCTTGATTGGCGACCTGGGTGTGGTGAGCGAATATGGGAATGGATCTTCTGGTGATTGAGGGAATCCTTCCGGAAAGGCCAAGTCGTATTTTAGCTCCTCAAAGTCCTCGTCTGCAGCTTCGAGATGTTGCCGGCGCTTCTTCGCCAACAGTAGAAGAGTAGCAGCGACAAGGACGAGCGAAAGTGCGTAGGCCCCTACGATGCCACCGATCTGTGCGGGTAGGTAGGCAGGATCTCGAAGGGCTCCAGCGGATAAGGGTGGGCCGTCTTCAGGTGCTGGTGCTGGATCCCAATCGATGTTCAAGGGATTGTTGTTTCTCACAGAGATAACAAGACTAGCATCAGAAGGAGCGGAGAGACAGAAAGGAATAAAAGCAGAGTTCAAGATGACCGCAACATGAAGTGAAGTGGTAATAGCACTATAAAGCCCAGGCTGCATCGTGTCAGGCCCGGATCTTCTTACATATAGGAGTAATCAACGCATTTAGTCAGACCTCCTGACGAAATAAGTCGAAACGCATGTTGATCGAGAATCGACCAGGTCAGGTACACTTTTGGGAGGACAAAAGGTATATAGCGGCTGGTGATGTTCGGTAGTGTGTCGAGGTGGGTCGACAGCGACGATACTAACACATCAAAGGTTGGCGCTACAGTGTGCTGTGAAATCTGACTTGTTGGAATCCTCAGGGCATTTGTGCCACATGCATGTTGGGTCCATGAATAGCGCCCACTGGGACGACCGAGTGCTATTGTCGTCGACTGCGAGGACGGGAATTCATGTGCCATGCAAGACTCTGGTTGGATAGAGAATATAGATGACAGGGGAGTTTAAGCGCCGAGGTGATAGGCTACTTTGCTGATTGGCGGTTGCAAGCTTACAATTTGGACCCCGCCTTTCGTTTGTCCCTGCATGTACCCTGCCAACCATTCAATATTCTTTACCGATTGGAAGTTGTCCGTGTCATTACCTGCGAGTCAGGTGTGCCAGCCTTCAATCTCCTCGCAGTCCAGAAGCTAGTCTAGAGCAGAACGATACTGATGCCTTTATGGCTTCAAATAAGATCCTGTCAGGTCCCTTCTGAGTGATCACAGCACTAACAAGTGTGATTCCGAACCCCAGACTCCACGGATCCATTGTGATGTGACAAGAGCAGTGATTAGCAACGATATGTACAACCGCGAGGAATGTTGTTGCGCAGGAGATAGCGCGTCAATACCACCTCGGGTCGATGGTCTGTGCGAATGGGGTTGGTGATCAACGCGGATCGTCACATAGAGTTTTGCGGAAATGTGATTATGATAGGGCCATAGATCGAAGAATTGGAAAAAGAAACCATCAGACGAAGACGAAGCTGGGCCGAGCGTTCTGCTTCCCACTCTCCAGGCAAAAAGCTTGCACCATGTACGATGTGCGCATAACCCGTAGGGATTGTAAAGCTGGGTTACGGCAGTCTGAATTGCCGGGCGGCAACAGGAACAGACCGTGCCAGATCAGCATGCTCCTTTTGTTTTATTTTATTTTATTTGTGTCGAGCCATTTTGATGGAACAAGCTTGAGAACACTTGAGCTATTATGCGTGCATGTGGGAAATGGGCCGCTTTGAGTTCGAACTTACTGTAGGCATGGATGGGCCTGATTATTGATGCTTATACACACGTACATAGTCGGGGTAGTTTAAGAGAAGAAGCGAGGTCCACTTAGGGGCGACTTTGGGTGCCGGTTTTGGTCCACCTAGGTTAATTGAATGTGATGGCCACTGCATTGCAGTGTGTAACTACTGAACTGCGTACAGTTCCCGAGAACCCCTCGATCACATGATCTCGTGCCCGTGTTCGCGCCTGCTAAACGCGTCAACCTCGTGGCAACAAACAGAGCGCGCGATTTGAGCGCACCACTCTGACTCTTGCAGCTTTCCTCACTCAAGTGCAACCCCCGCTGCATCGGTACTTGGCTCACACCTTAAGCTGAGATGCGTTAAAGCCAAGATCAGTGTAGTTTCTAGATGTTAGGGCACTCATGTGTAACCCCGTTTTCCCATCATGCCCACGAACAATGGCGGCAAGATATTCGAGTCGTTGAACACGGCGCAACGCCGAGCTGTTAGTTCCGACGCTTCGACCGTCGCGATTCTAGCAGGACCAGGAAGTGGCAAAACGCACACCCTCACCTCGCGGGTGTGTTGGCTCATTGACCATGTCAAGTATCAACCATGCGATATTCTTGTCGCAACTTTCACGGTCAAAGCCGCTCGTGAGATGAAGGAGCGCATAGGGAAAGCCCTGGGCGACGGCCGAGAAAGGAAAATCATTCTCGGCACCTTCCACAGCATAGCTCGGCGCTATCTCGCCGCATATGGTCAGAAGATTGGCTTGGACCCCAAATTCGGTATTGCTGATGATTCTGACTCGAGGGGTATCGTCACCCGAATCTGTAAGAGATTGGACGTTCAGCTTGAGGTGCCCAAGGCTCGAGCTTATATCAGCAAGAAGAAAGCCGGAGGGTCATTGGATAATGGGCCAGACAAGAAGAACAAAGACAAGTCTGTCGAATCAAGAGCTTACGAGACTTGCTACCATGAGTATCAGCACCAGCTGGAACGTTCCAATCTTTTAGACTATGACGACCTCCTAGTCCGTTGCGTTGAGCTTCTTCGCAAATATCCATCATGTGTCTCAAATATTCGGGCAGCCTTGATCGACGAGTATCAGGACACCAACGGCATTCAGTACGAGCTTATGAAATTGTTTGCGCAGTATCATAGACATATCACCATCGTTGGAGACCCTGACCAAAGTATATACGGATGGCGGTCAGCGGAGATCAAGAACCTGCATCGTTTCCTGCGGGACTTTCCTGGTACCGACGAGGTGTCGCTTGAAGAAAACTATCGTTCATCGAGCTCTATTTTGGACATCTCTCTGAAGGTTATTCAGCAAGACCAAGAACGTTACCAGAAGGTCCTCCTCCCGGTCCACGAGAAAGCAACCCGTCCCGTACTTCGCAAACTGAAGAACCAAATGGACGAAGCAGACTGGATAGTGTCGGAGATCAAACGTGTCAAGTCAGTGTCGGGGGATATGATCAACGCCGATGATATTGCTATCCTCTTGAGATCAGCATCCCTTTCGAGGCACGTTGAGAGTGCTTTAGGGAGAGCTGGTATACCTTACCGCATGGTTGGTGGGTTCAAGTTCTATGAACGGACCGAGATCAAGATCATCCTGGACTATCTGCGCCTTATTCACCACCCTGACAACAACGACGCTGTTGCGCGTGTGATCAACGTGCCTAGGCGAGGCATTGGTCCTGACACAATCAAGTCGCTGATCGAGGAGGCCGAGCGTAATTCTCTTAGCGTTTGGAGTCTACTTGTCAAGCATTGCCGGGGTGATCGTGCCGCAAAGACGAATATCAGGAACCAAACCGAACAAAAAATAAGTGGCGACTTCTTCAAGATAATCAACGGCGTCCGAATGCGGCTTCGAGAACCTAAGGATGGTGCGTGTATCGATCTCGTTGAAGCGATTGAGCAACTGCTTCGGGATTTGCAATTTGAGAAATATCTTGAAGACACTTGTCCACACGACCATGAAGCGCGATGGGCCAATGTTCAAGAGTTTGTTGGACTAGCTGGGGAGTTTATGAAGGATCAGGTCCTTGCCGAAGAGGACATGTTACCAGACGTCGAGGGTATACAGCAACATCAAAACGATGATGTGCTCGCACGCTTTCTAGCGAACGTGTCTTTGGCATCCGACAAGCAGACAAACGACAAGGATCAAGAAAGCAAACCAATGGTCACTGTCTCGACGATACACGCTGCAAAAGGATTGGAGTGGCCTATCGTCTTCATTCCTGGGGCCTATAAGGGTTCAATACCGCACGCTAGATCTGATGATGACGCTGAAGAGCGACGACTTCTTTACGTTGCAATGACTCGGGCACAGACACTCCTCTACCTGAGCTATCCTCTGTACAGCTCGAATGGTGATAGCAGCAGTCTCGAGATCTCGCCTTTCATCGAACAACTCGCATCCAATCATTTCCTACGGCAAGGTCCGTCATTTGATAGACGGATTATGTTGCAGATCGCAAAGATCCTACGACGTGAACTACCACCTGAGGCCACAATATACAAGAACATGCCCATCTTTAATCCAATAGAGGACAATTTGTTCCCCATTGACCCGAACGAACCACGGCAACTCTCCCGTTCGTCCAGTGACACCACAAATTTGCAAAATGGTAACAAGCGACGGAAGACACAACACACGAGCAGCAGTGCAAATGTTATACCAGAGTCGGTGGAAGGCTGGAACGCGCCATATGCTACGACTATGCAGCGATCTACTTCATTTACATTGCCGGGGTTCACCACCGCCAATGCTCAGCATGTTGCAGAGGTCGCCGAAGGACTTAGCTTGACCTCGAAACCTATGGCGCCTGTATCCAAGGTTAGCACAAATAGACGGCCACCGGGCCAGAGAAGTCTCCTTGGATTCGTGGTTAAAGAGCATGATCAGTCCAAGGTGGTTGAACAACCAAAAGCTGCTCAGCAACAGTCCAGACCACAAGATCATTTGCCTAAACAGTATTTGCTACCAACGCAGAGGCTTGTAAAACAACAAGAGAGCATCAAGCCCGAACTATCTGGCCATAAACTAAACCCCACCCGAATTCTGAGCAAGCCACCACAGCCAAGGCGTGAAGAACCCGTGGCAACAAAACAGTACTCCTGTTTCTCTAGTTCACCAAGCAAACCTGCCCCCGAAGATGTCCCAGAAGCTCAAGACGTAGAAATGCCATTGGCCGAGGAATACACCCGCCCAGCAATCTCATTTCATGCGACTACAGTCAATGTCCCTCAGGCTATGAGAGGGTTTAAGAGACCAGCTGGGCTTAGTAGGGAAGGAATGGCGCCTATTGATCGCCTGAGAAAGCCCTTCAAACCGCTGACGATCAACCGACAAGGAAAGTGATACCTTTTAGTCCAACAGGTACATGTCACGGCATACGATTTTGCTCATGAAGTTGGTAAAGTTCTGGTAGATGTGCAAGATGCTAATGATTAATGACCATTGTTACGTTCCTACAATTTTGCACTCAGTAAACTATTTCTACAACTATGTGAAGACATGAATTCTCAGAAGCGAAACTAATAAACCAAGTGGGCTGTCAACCGGAACTTCAATAAGACGTAAAAGATGCAAAAAAATTACGCTATGTAACATAATGTCCCAGTAACGAACTTAGTGCTTCGCGACGACACGCATGGCCGCATGGCATCTGCATTAAGGTTCAAATCTACGTTTATCGATACAACCACAGTTTGGGCCATTCTTCGTCTGATGCTGAATCTATTTTCCTATCCTCATAGGTCATATACGCATAATCTACAGTTGGGACGTGTATGGGGAGGTAGCGAACAATTGACCTTGTCGTGAACCTGGACAATGTGCCTTTTCCCCACGTGTTGGCCATGTGTCATGGGATAGTCTTCTGGTGCATTCCAGAGCGCATGGCCCATATAAGTACCTATGACAAACTGATCTGGAACTCAATGCACTCCGCTGGTAAGCAAGCAATCCATAGGTCTTCCAAAGTCAACACAAGTGACGATGATGATGATGATTGTTGGTCATGGTGGCAGCAAACATGTTAGAGGTTACGCACATTAATAATGCGTTATGTTATCACATGACATCATGCCTAAATGGTCTTCTTGCCAATGATGTACGAGAGTTCTACAAATATATACGTCAATACATGGTAGCCACATACAGCGAAATAAAGTTTTCAGGTACCATAGTTAAGCAAACCACAAGCAACTATTATAAAAACCTTGTGTCGATCATTCTGGTTAGGGTTTCTTTCATCCATAAAGATGAACATATTGGATTCAATGCAAGGAACTCGTACCCTGATTCAGATAGTGGATGTCGGTTCCAAATATTTCTTATCCTTTATTACTATCCATGACGTGATGACGAAACAAGTCGGTCTGTAGATCGTCTTGAAATAATCGGCTAGACACAGATTCAGATATTTGCCATGGGTATATAACAAGGATTGACTGGCCCTGGAAGACCTGCTCTTGGTTCTCATCTCCAAACAGCTCGGCATCCTCAAAGCCATCACTTAATTTACAAACAAACCACCAGCAACTCTACCAGAGCTAATCCAGCTTTTATTTTTCAAAAACACCATGAAGTTCCTCAATGTCTGCGTCATGGCGGCTGTCTGTATTGCAGCAGTGGTTCCGGATGCTGCCGAAGACGTCGAAGTAGAGCTCGAGCTCTTCCATGGACCAGACAAGGTCCGCGTCAAGGAATCCCATGTCTCATCGACTGGCCTCTTCCCCGTTCGGGACGAGATGTTGGCATGCTTCGAGAAGCAACTCAAGAGCCCAGCCTGGATCAATGGCATCTGCCAGCCGCTCAGCAACGTCACGTGGACCAGCACCGCGCGCAGGTGGAAGTCCCCAAAGATATGCATCGATTACTGCAAGGAAAAGATCGAGGTGGCCATCCTGAAGGGTTGGGACGGTGCGAGATGCCGGGCCAGGAAGGGTGGAGAGAAGAAGAAGCACGCTACATGCTGGTGGCAGTATTGTAACACTGCAGCCCCGGAAGCTGTGAGTAGTGGTTCCAATGGACCAGAATATTGAACAATCTCCGTTGCTCTTTCTTGCCTTCATTCTTTTTATTCTTTCTTCCTCCTACCCCCCCCCCCCCCCCCCCCCCTTTTCTAAGAGCACCGCTAAGTGATTAATTCTTAATAACGTATACTTGTTGTGTTAGTGTGCATTCCCAGGCTCAAAAATCGGCTTCCCGGGCGCAATTTCAAACTAATCGTATGCTACTATCACGAAAGCGGTTGACTGCTCGACGCCGAGGTGATAACTTAGGTCGGCTGGACGCTATGCAGCAATATTCTTCAGTATGACAGCAATTTGCTCAAAGTGGAGAAAGGAGGAGGGGACGGTGGAAAATAGGTGTGGATTTCTTTTTGGTCTTCATGTTATACTAAATCGTAATGGAAGTGTGATACAGAGTAGATGATATAGTTGATTTAGAGTAATGCTTGATCAATATTTCTGGAAATGATAAATTCTCACCTGCTTTTGCAACGGGTGATACGAAAGGTGTCGGGAAGCAAACTGTGTGAAAGTCTTACTGATGCAATTGAACTTGAGCTTGCCATGATAAATACGTCAAGCTAAACTCTAGAGCTCCATTGGTACCTGGCGATGGCCTACAGTGTTTTCAACGCTTAGCTATGGTGTGTTATTCCCTATTCTACCTGTAAGTCTCACAGGACGCGGCGCGACCGACAAGGCAAGGCCAATCCAATAGACTGCCTAGTCTGGCTCTTCGTCTCTGGTTCAAAGATGCAGTAGAGTAACAGGAACAAACACGAGAAGGTTATATCCGCTGTTAAGTTATGTATATAATGTCCAGATACTCATAACTAAGTAATATTAACGGAAAAGTCTCCAGCTTTCTATGGTTATCTAGAAAAAGGTGCCGATAGGAGTGTCAGCTTTGCCCAGGGAGTTTGGTGCGGCAACGGATGTGATCACAAGCCAAGGAAAAGTTTTCATTACCAGGGCTTTTCACTAGACTAATACAAAACATATTGTGCTAAGGAATGACGGGATGACATCGTTGAATTGTACGCAGCTACAAACTATAATATACAGGGAATCTTGAAATTTTTGCAGACCAATCTAGTCCAAATGCCCTTCAATGCAACTGTCCGGTGTGTCTTCAATCTATGCAAAGCAAGGCCATGAAGCAGGAGGGCTACCTGCTGCCTGTACAGTTATTGCCAATATCCTGCATCCTATTCTTGCGTTCTTGGTATCGAAGTGCCGTCGAGCTCTGCTAGCATCGGTCTTGGTATCTCATCGGTCCCGGTGGGCAGTTCGACCCTCATGTGGATAGTGTCCGGCGACAACTCCGCGGGCTGTACATCAAAAGACTCGAAACCCTTCAATGTGAGGCCTTTGAAAGTGGATTCTAGACTGATCGGGCTAAGGCCGACTTCGGGGGACGACGAGCTTGCCTTCAGTGGTGGGCCTATTGGCAAGATCGGATTAGAGGTGCCGCCCACCGCTGTGGCGCTGATAGCTGTGGACGGTCGGTGGTAGGTGTACGAGGGAACTATATTCTCCGGTTACTAACTCAGTCTTGAGATCCATCAGATCTGGGAGAGTCACTGGATAAGTTGGACTCAAGAATAGAGGGCACAATTTACCTTTGCGATCCGCTTTGTCCTCACTGATGAGTTGGCGCGGAAACCCGCTTATCGGAAGAACAGTTACCCCTGAAGGGTACGGCTCGCCTTGAAGACAAAGGGACACTTTCGTGGTGGCTAGTTCGCGCTGGACCTGAATGTAGAGGGGTTCGATTTCGAAGTGCCCGCGATGGCACATATCGTGAACCGCACCCTCTTCTAAAGGAATTCGCAATGGAGCTGATCGAGGTACCTCCTCCTCTAGGAGAAAGTAGGGCTCAAACTCCCCACGAAATGTTGAGCGAAGGAACTCGCCCAATGCTTTCATTTCGTCGGATCCGAACGGAAATCTACAGTGAATCGTGCCTTTCAAAATTCTTAGTCGCGACCTAAGTGCAAAACATGTGCAAAAACACTTACCCGAGCACTCGTATCCATATAATGCTGTCTGCTTTACAGACCCGGGTGTCTTTTCGAAAAAGAATGAGCTCGCGATGAGTCTGTGTGCAGCTTCTTTAACGATGCCAACATTCGATTGGAGAACTTCTCGCGCCTCTCGCTCCAACTCGTATACTTTCCGAGCGGCATCAAGCTTTGGTATCTTCATGTCCAATGCGGGGTTGATGCGAATATATCGCTGTCGTATTTCTTCTGTTGAAATGAAAGATTTTGGAAGGGATTTCGACCGGATGAATCTATCCCAGACCTTATCGTTACTCGAGTAGTCATCAAGCTTATTGACAGTTGCGCTTGGACGCAGAGGTCTCGAAGTGTTCAGAGTATTCCGCCGGGTTACATTGTTCAGGGTTGAAGCTACAGGAGAAAGCTGAGCCGGGGTATTGTCTTTGATGTTCTTCCCGGAACCAATGGAGAGCAGAACATCTGCTGGTGCGTCCTTCATGTCACTCCATATCATGCTCGATTCATAATCTGCTATGAGGGCTGGGCAGTTATAGCTTGTTGAAGTGCCTGTATAAAATATCTTCGTCTCAGGCTTTTGGAATGGCTTGAACAGCGGAGGCTGAGCAGATACTGCCCTGGCACTGATAACTCTGGTCAGTAGTGGTATCTGATAGGAAGTCGGAAGAGACTCACGCTTCCCAGACCTTTATGTCATCGCCAGGCACACTTGTACGTAAGAAGCGGTAAGGAAGACCTGCGAACACTGATTAGGATTCTCATCAACCATCGGCATGTGATATTTGTACTTACTCTCTTCTGGCTGGTCTTGACGGTTGTAGTTGGCGAAAACGACGGATCTTTGGTCCAAGGTAGTTGTACCCAGAACTGCCACCTTCGCAGGTGTTTCCCGCTGTAAAGTTGCGCCACCAAAAAGAGGCTGATCCTGAAACATCATCTTCAAGCCCCTTTCAAACGGCCTCGTCTTATAAATACTGCCATGGTAGAAGACAGCCAGATTCTCCAACATGGGTATTCCAGTAAGCTCTCGAGGCGAGAACGCATCCGAAGAGAGCTCTTTGAAACGTTTGATACATTCCTCGACCGACCAGTTCTTAACAGACAGTCCAAGTGCGATTGTGCCTCCAGTACTTAGATAGGATTAGTCCTGACTACAGGCATGAACACGATTATGCAACTTACCCGCTGCCAACAATGAGATCAAAGAACAACTGCAGTGGCAGCTTTGGTCCAAGAACCTTCTTGATAGCTTTGAGCACTTGTAGCTCAACAATACTCCGCACACCACCACTGTATCTCTGTCAGCACACAAGTCCTCGAGATAGATGGTTGTTTACGACGTACCCATCCAAACATAATATACGAACTCCTGCCCGTGCTGGTTTGACCGGTATGACCCACGGTGGGTCAGCAATTACGTCTTGGACGTGCAAGGGGCACCTTGATATCTCGATCGTGGTTTTTGAAGTCTTCTTTCCATACGTCTTGACACACGGCAGGCACAAAATGTGGCCGCAAGGAAGAGCGCATTCGGGCAGTTCGCGAAGACAAGAAAAACAAGCCACATGACTGACGAAGTCCGAGGCATTACCGATTGACTTGTAGAACTCATTGATACGTTCTCGATGTATCATTCCTGCAACTTGCAATTCTGTCCGGCCGGGTGAACTCTGTCCCAAGTTAAACACAGAATTTTGCAGGTTCAATAAGTTTTCCCGTATCACCTGCGACCAGTCACCTCCAAATCTGGTTGCATCAAAACTTGATTGGTAGCTGCCATGTCCGATGATAGAGCCGCGGGAGTTTTGGTGACCTTTCGGGTTGTGGCCAATCTTGACGTTGCAACACTTGTCTTCTTCTCTCATTGAGTTGCCTCTTCGATAAGCGCACGGCCAATGCATATCTGCAAAACGATGTAGCGCAGCTATGCATGGCTCAGCATAGGCATCGTCCAACAACTGAGCAGCAGTTCCCATCAAACTTTGTCGCACTGCGTCAAACATCACACAGGTAGCAATCATCGGCCCCAGCCTATGAAATATCTCCTGAGCATTGTTACGGACTGCCTCGTCAGTAGCACGTTCCTTGATCGCAACAGCAAGACTGAGAATGTTGCCCCCAAAATCCCTTGGCGATGGGCTATATTTCAAAGCCTCTTTGACGAAGTCGAAGGGAGTACTCAGATCTCGGGTAAAGTGATCGAAGGCCGCTTGGAGGTATACTTGCAACCTTTCTGCGTTCGCCAACATCCTCACTTGTCGCTTCTGGAGGTGGGATGCGGCGCACCTTTGTTTGATCAAGTCAGTCATCCTGCCAGCCTGCTGATCCATGAGCATATACTGCCCTCTCGAAGGGAATCGCATGACCGTGACCGAAGCATAGTAGCACTGTAGCAGTTCCTCCGTTGTACTGATAGACCTTCCACGATCGATCCAAGATTGGACGAATGGTTTCAAGGCAGGTTCACGGAATATGGCGCCCTTGATATCCTGCATCAGCATAGCAGTAGCCGTTTCTGGGTCCCACTCTCTATCGTCGACAAATTCACTGGCGTTAAAGACGATCACAGCATGGGGTAGTACGGGTTGATTCAATGATTTGTCGATCGACTCGGCACCCCATCTAACCAGCTTCTCCAACACTACTGACTCGAATGCACTGTCTATGTTAGTATGTTGGTACTGTAAGTAGTTGCTCTGAGTCGACATACCGAGGATTGCGAAGCACAAACACCACGACGTCGCTGAATGAGTAGAGTATGCGTGGATAAAGAACGGAAACAGCATATTCTCTCTTCTGATTCTGAGGGTTATCTGCCCAGACAATCTGTCGCGGGGAGCTTTTTCTCATCTTTCTATTCTTCACCTCCTCGATGCGAGCCTTTGGAATCGCTCCAAACGTGTCCATAGAACCCTGCTCATCCGTTTGGTAGCGTAATGCCTTTGGCAACATTTCGCCTCCGTTCAAGCCTTCACAATCGGCCAACAACAGAGGAGTGTCACTGTAGTAAGTTGAAGGCTCTGGATAGAGATGCACATCCCCTGTCGTTGGTAATCGATCATAACCAGAAGAAGTCACTGGCGTGCGATAATAGCCGCCCACTGCCGAACCTATGTCCTGTCGATCGATAAGCATTTTGACCAAGGAGCTTTTGCCGGCACCTGCGAATAGTTAGTATGATCTCGCGAGTCGCCAGTTCTGGGTTGTCAACTGACCCGTTTCGCCTATAAACGTCACAAGTTGCGGGTATCGCTCCATCGCGACCTCTCTTGCATGACTTTCACCCATCACCGCCGCAAATCTGCCATAATCCTGGAAGACGGGGTGGCCCACGGAGTCACGACCATAACCGAACCAAGCGGTTTCCTCGTCGTCCAACAGTTCCTGTTCATGATCTGCTTCACTTCGTACTGGCTCGAAAATCTGGCGTAGGCGATAAACAACCTCTGGATTTGCCTTTTCGTGTGGTCTTCCTCCCCATCCAACGGCACCTGGCACATGAAGAACCCATTCATTCCAGCATCCATCGCAAAACCACAGGTTGTTGCATTGAACACAGGAATACCTCTTCTCTGAGACTGTCCCGCACGTTCGGCAAGGCTGTGAAGCGACGGCGGGGATCAGCCCCGGGTGCTCACTGGCCATCGCGCCGGGTGGGTACGTGCTAAATGTGGGAATATGTCACTGTACGATAGAGCGGAAGGATCAACTGGATGAAACTATAGTCGGGGATTTTCCCGTTGAAATGTAGCAGGAAAGTAAATCGCTGGGGACAGCATGTCGTGGAGAGACTGTGAAATCTCCCCGCTTACTGCTACAGCCGCATTGCGTGCGGAAGTTTCGAGGCTGTTGGTGCCGTGCCGCTTACAGTATACATAGGTGCATAAGTACTTCGTACACACAAAAGAGCGACATGGCCCGGATATGATGTCAGGCATCCTTCGCTGCCACCACCAATGGCAGGCCGGGAAACACGCCACTAGTCAGCTCAATCCTACGCTGGGGGGTTGCAATGCGGTGCAAAGGCGGCTTGTCAGTGAAGAGAATCACAGGCCATCCCTACCATTACCATTGGACAGTCACAGACCAATACGAGTCCTAGACTAGTCGTCAAACCCGAGAGATAAAGGGCAAAACATCACACACTCACGTGTGTACGCTGTATCCTTTCGGAAGTGGCATCTGAGATGCGATAGAAAGGCCTCTTTCTGCAACTAGCGAGATTGACGGTCGTACGAAGATGACATTGCGTACGCAGCGCTAAATCCCTCCAATCCTTACGTTCCTTGATTGCCCTGCAGGAACGGACAATCAGCGGCAGTTGGGAAATTGGACGACGATTTGCTGTGTCCAGTCGCTTTCTTCCGTCGCTTAAGGTCGCATGTTATGATTGTTTCTTCCCTCGTGAGGTGAGGAGCCCAAAGCACTTCTAGATTTGCAGCAAAATGGGCAAGATCGAGGCATACGTCAGACTAGCCTGTTACTTCCCAGCCTAGGACCTGAGCTGATAGTATACATATTTCCGCAACAGGGTTTAGTTAGCGGCTGAACACTGTATGCTAACGTTAAAAGCTTTATTGGCAGCTTTACGTGGCGGCGGCCCTGTCCGACTCTAGACCTGACGGTTTAACCACTTGGGAAAGACTTGGCAACGGTTCCTGAACCGAATGCTAAATGGAAGGCGGGGTGGCGAACAGATACTACCCCGAAATGCAATAAGAAAGACATGCACATTATTCAGCTAAACGAGCGTTTATGCGTAAAGAAGATATCTCGAGCTCGGTCGAATTTTCGAGCTTTCCGCCAGCCCGTTGTGCGATCCAATTTATAATCAATCAGTTGGGAACAGAACATTGCGGGAGACTTTTTTTTTTAAGACAATTCTGCGACAGCTTGAAAAGTCGAACTACAATGGTAAATTTCTGTATCGGTGCTGGATAAGCTAGTCGAGACCTGTCGTACCCTGTCCGATTGCTGGTGTGCCAAAAATTGGTTGGCGGGGTCTTGAAGCAGCGCATGAAGACCAAAGATATCGAGGCCATTTCCAGAAACTCAGCTCAGTAACTAGATCGACATAAAATGGCTTCCTCTGGGGAAATCGATACCGACCCTCCTCATGCATGGAGGAAAGACTCCATCGAAGAACGCAGCTTCGGTGCTGGATTGATCTGCCTTGAGGGTCATTACACACAGTCTCCTGTGATGGGACCTTTGTCCATCGCAAAGGTAATGGGCATAATCTCCAAAACATTAGAGAAGACACATACTTTCAAAGACGTCCGGTAGGTTGTATTACTTGGAGAAGATGAGCCTCCATGCTGATACATTGAGTAGAGAAATCCTCTCAAGAAATCTTAGAGTATGGATATGGCTTCGTCGCGCAATCGCTGCTGCAATCTGTGACTTGAACGAAAAGTCTTTGGGTATCAGATCGGAACCTTTTATACCCACCAAGTTCATCGACATTACAGCACCTCAGATCACTGCCCTGATCATGAAGAACTATGCACCATTAAAAGAAGCACTGCAAATGCTCAACAAATTGATGCATATCGCACGAAATCTATTGGTAACGACTGATCCTGAAGTTCCGCAAGATCTATCTGCTGCCGTTAATTTTGACCATGAAGTCTACGAAGCTATATGCCTTTGTGTAAACGTTACGAGCAAGGGTATCGACGGTGAAATGCCAGAGGATGACGCATCCAGGGCAAAATGCACCGAGATACAAGAGCTCTGTGGGTCATGTGTTAAACTATCAAGCAGGACAATGGCTAACGATATCCCAGTCAAAAAAGTCCTGGTGACCTCTCTTCAACAGGCACATAATTGGATTGCCAAGAATGATCGCAATAAAATGGCATTCTGGTTTCGTGTTCTGATCGAGTCACCTGATGTCGACAGCAATCCAGGTGCCGAAGACCGCCATGAGTCTGTCATGCAGTATCTCGGCCCCCGAAGTCTGTATCTGCGTACTGAAATTGCGAACTGGCTAAAACGAAACTCAAAGATGTGCGATGCTGCAACAACCATCTGTAAAGAGTATTTTGAAGCGCAAGAAGAGGCGAACCAACAGAATCAATGGCTTCCAAACGATTGGAATCTTGCTTGGAATTATACCCCACCCAGTATGTGGTCTTGGAAACCAGATATATACGATGAAGCGGCGCAGGTCATTTCGGAGTGGCACACGGATGAAACCGACAAATTTGAGCGAGACCGAGCATACGGCTACGTTTCACATGAACTTGATGAATGGTGGGAAACCACTCGTCTCCCCAGCAGCAAAGACCAGAGTCTGAAGATGTGGCCGCTCGATTTTGTTCCTGAAAGGATAAAGCAGTGCGAGGCGAACCTCATGCAGCGCTATGCCGCTGCAGATCCGCCCGAAGATCCAGAAGATGACCTTGATCAACCCGCAGGCGAAACGAACAACCAAGCAGACTGGCAAAACCAGCCTGCTCCAACAAGTACGAACTACGCACCCGAATATGACGAATATGAGGAGGACCCAGATGATGATGATTCTTATGGAGAGGGCCCAATGACGGGGCTTCTCACAGAAGTACCGAACATACTGGACCCAAAGCAGATTGAGGCTTTGCACATGATCGTTAAGTCGTGTATACTTGATTCCGCTGGCACAGGGCTCACACGCTTTGGAGAGAATTTACAGCATACCCGGTGCAAAATTCTCCTGGCCACAGACTGCGGCAAGAATCTGCTCAGGGAAATGCTTGTCTTCATAGCCGTTTGGGAAAAGGAGGAGCAATCGCTCATCTTTCAAATTAGCAGCCAGATCGTCCAGGCGATTCATGAGAGCTCACTGATCCCCTACGCCTGGGAGGCCCTTCGCAGTCCGAAAGACATCATATCACCAGCACAAACTGTGCTCTTACGTTTAATCACTTATCTTTCCCGTACGGCCTTTTTCCCTCCAAAAGACTACAATCCAAAGCCGTCCGCCAATGGAACGCCTGCTCCGTCGGAGGACCTGAGACTTGCTAAAATGCTGAACTTTCTGTACGGTGTCTTCCGTAGCCGTATCGTGCCGGAATGCGTCGCACTTATGCAGATTCAAGCCGACGTTCGCAAGGGCAATCTTGATCCGGCGGACTTCCCAGTGGATACATGGGACCTGGAGCGCGCTAAGGACGGCCTCGTGCAATATCTAGATTTCCTCTATACCATTGCTGACATACATCCTCTTCGCCAACATCTCATAGAATATGAAGCTGTTTACGAGTTGATCAAGCTTTTAGAGGGTCTAGACGAAGGCGTGGAGAAGGTTCCCTTGGTTGATGGACGTCGCAACCCGCAACCTTCCGCTCAACAACCGTCTCAATATCCCGCAAACCCGCAACCTCCGCCACCGCCGCCACTCACAGAGCCTCCCTACGAATTTCCCTGGTCTGGCATCAAAGGCCAATTGCTGTCAATCTTGGCAGCTTTGTTGCAGCCGCCTCCTGGCCAGTCATCGCCAGGAAATTCAACTGTACAGCTACAGATAGTGCAGCATAATGGAATTGTGGCGCTCCTCAACTGCTGTCTCTATGACGACAATAATCGATTCTGTCGCGAACGAGTTCAGCTTTGCCTCAAATGGCTGATGGATGGGTCGCCTGACGCCAGCGCATTCTGTAAGTTGCTAAATCATGATCAACGCAATCCACCTAATGTATCTACTAAACTTCGTGCGTAGTGCAGAACCTCGTGGCCGCTAATCCAGGACCGATGGTCAGGCCACCTGCAGGAGGGGTACCCGAGACGCAAAGCGTGCGCGTGGATGGTGTCGCGGGCGAGGTTCGAGTGCAGGTTAGGAGCTCAAGTGCTCCCGTTGGGGAAGATGCAGGCAACACCGCAGCTCTTGTACCAGCAACGAGTGTTGCATCTAGTAGAAGCCGAAGCGAGGAGCTGGTCAATGACATTATGGCCTTGGCACTAGCTGAAGATGCGAACAAGCTTTCCCACAGTCTTGAAGGAGATGAGACTGAAGACGACGACTTCATGTAGAACGGGGTACTGTGCGCAGCAACGGTCGGCGTTTTGGACTTTTTTGTTCAGCCCGACTGAGAGTTTAGAAAAATCAAGTAAATGCCCAGAGAAGCGCAAGCTGATGATGCAAACAGGTGGAGGAAAAAAGAAAATCTTCAGAATTTATTCCAATTCAGAGCTTATGAGCTTGCACAACGGGGAGTAAATGAGTAACTCGGATTGATTATACGTCCGTCTGCGACAACTGCCCCACCAATGATTGAATTATCCACTTGATGGCGCAAACGGTGAGGTGGCGCAGGGATCAGCACGGTAGCGGTTTTTGTCGCTCGCCGCCACAGCTTGGTCCACCAAATTTCTGGCATCATCTCATTAGCAACAACAACTGATTGCATCCCATCAAGCCCTGAAACCACATTTGACATCTCAGCAATCGAGAGAATCAACTTGGTTGCTTCATTCTTACCAGTGAGCTTCATTTTGGTAGTGTGTGCTGCCAATCGTCATACCAAAGATGTACAACAGGCGCGGACCTTCTAAAGGCACATCGGCGACAGCTAAATGCCAAAAATGCCTGAAAAATGATAAGCCAAACTCCATTGATTCCTTTTTGCGTTCTTGCTAACTTTCATTCACGCCACTATTCATACGAGTGTAAAGCCAATGTGCAGGAAAGACCGTACATAGCTCGACCGTCTCGCACCCAGCAGCTATCCAATCCGAAGTTGATCCCCAAATTGACTGAGGCAGCTCCGCCTGAGCTACAAAAGAAGTACGTGAACACCCTGCGAAACACCGATCACTGCTGACTATTTTCATAGAGAGGGGGTAGCTGATCAACAACTTGCCAAGCTCGAGGCTGAACGAGCCAGGAAAAGAGAGCTGGAGCTGGATGATGACGGGGTGGAAACACGAGAGTCGCCTCGTAGAGGTCGTTCCGCGTCCTATGATTCAGTATCAACAATTTCAACCTCCAGAAGCATGTCTAAATCACCTCGACCATCTGGCCTGGGAAGACAACCTGAGCCAAAGAGTCCTTCTCCTGTGCGTCAGCAGCGGCACAGGTCACCCGATAACTCCGGTCGTGCGCAAGGTACGCGGCGTTCTCGCAGTCCTGTACATTCAGGCAGAGGAAGCAGTCCCCGTCGACCTCACAGTCGAGGGACGAGGTCTCCCCCCCGCAGCTTAGGCCATCCAGGCGGACCTGATACAGGAAACCTGGAATATGATGCCCATTTTGCTGGCGGCGGTGCGTCGGCCAGGGCTAAAAGACGCTACTCCCCCAGCGCGAGCAGATCTCCATCACCAGGAGGCCAACGACGCTATCGATCAAGATCTGCGAATGAACGTCGATTCGATGTGCAATCTGGCAAACAACCAGGACAACAGGGCCAAAATTCCAGCCGCGGACATTTTGCTCCACCAAGTGAGAAACGCGAACGAAGCCTGAGTCCATTCTCTAAGAGATTAGCGTTGACGAAAAGTATGCATGGGAGCCATTGAGCAATGCAAGCACGTCATGCCATATTGGACAGGTCTTGGCTACTATGACCAATTCCCTCCTCGGATCCTGCAGTACCGACAATTTCTAAGAACACAGGCGTTCATAGGTGTATCACGCCAGAATATTGGTATATCACCAGCTTCTATTCATTCACACTTGGCATTAGAATCCCTATTTCTATCGCAGTGCAGCCTCGCAATGGCCGATGCTTCGAAACCGCTGAGGACTTCCGTCGTTCCTCCAAATCGAAACTTGTAACCATTGTATGCTTTGATTCAGCTAAGAAAGCCCCTGCTACTTTCGCCTTCGGCCAGTCAGATTATCACCGTGGTCAAATGGGAACAAGCAAAGATAACCTCTGAAACCCGATGTTCTAGTGGCTTTGGAAATTTAAAAGAGCTCGGTTCATAAACGTTGACAGAAGGGTCGGGACAGTAATAAATCCACTTTGCTACCAATAACATTATCTACTGAGGCATCAAATGATTGTGGTATTGGTGGTGTCGAGACGAACTGGTGCGGTCAATCCCCGTTTAGCCCTTCTGCACACGTGACGGAGGCTCAATAGCTTCCGCGGGCCAGAACATCGTGGATCATGATCAAAAGAAAAGTAGGATTTTGTTTCAGTCATGGTTTACTACATTTTCGCGACCAATGCAGATCCCTTACAGAGGGGAAACGACCATTCGCCATTCTCGAAGATGGAAGCAGGGGGGGCGGGGGCTATAGCTACTAGCAAGTCTAGCTCGGAGAGCATGCGAACACATACAATCCTGTCAGTTCTCACAAGCACCAGTGTTATTGAGCTTGTGTATGTACAATCCTCAAGGGCGTCGCAATATTTCACACGTTTCGTGGATAAGACGCTGTGGCCCAACCAAACAACTGAAATAAAGCATGATACTACTCTCCCGTCTACTATACCTATTGGCGGGGATGTTTATGATATTAATGAAACACGAAAATTGTCAGCCAGCGTTGAATATCTAGGCACTGAGTTCATCATTCTTTCAGCGACTATAGTGTATCAGTACGCGCCGACGCAGCAGGCCGGGGTTCCCCGCTGATAGGTTAAAAATATCTTGCAAGATCGAGCTCTCTACATACGACTTAGATCCTGCAGCGTACGGACCCGTACTTATGCACGTCAAACAGCGAACAGCGGCGACTACCTGATGCGTCTTGAATCCTTCTTTTCTCCTTTCCGAGACAGGGTTGTCCCTGATCCCGGTCCTCATCAGATGTCTGTGCGCAGGGTCAGTGGGGCAAAGAAAAGCCCGCCAAAGGCGACAAGAAATGGAGACGATTGCGCAGTGCCATTCCGCTGCGTTGCGTTGCGAAGACTTTGTCTGCCTGCTGCTTGTCTGCAATGATTCAGGGAAATACTAGAACATGCACAGACGGAGGGCGTAACTTAGCTGCGCACATACACAATGTGTACCAAGTTTAGGCCAGTAAGCATCTAACAACTTGTATTGATGTTCTCTGGTGTTTGACCACTATAGGCAGGCCGCAGCCTGTCAAGCCGGCGGTCATTCGTCGTTTGATAAACGCATTCCGGTGGCCATTCACAGCCGTCTAGACTTGATATCAAAGTGCGCACTTACCATTGAAGACCTGAAGACTGGCAGTTTGTACAAGAAAGAGGCCTGCAAGTCACTCGCCACCGCGTTTTGGTGCGATGCAACGTCTCAAGTTTCAAGTGAAACATGCCGAGCGGTTGCTCCACCCGGCCATCATGGGTAGAGGCCTGTCAGCCTTGCGTTGTCCCCAATCACGTTCCACGCTGGTATTCGGCATTGTCTACTTACGGATGAATCTCGAACAAACCCCTGGAATTTCAAGGTTTGAGGCTCATATCCTTCCTCCACAGACGATGGTTAACGGAACTGGCGTGATATCTCACTGAGCGACTGCAGTGTGGATTGTGAGCTTGTTCTGTTCTCATGGCTATGGTAGCAGTAGCTTCGCCGTTCTCTCAACACTATCAATTTCTGGCGTGAAGGTGACGCTATCGTCAAGAATGGCGTCGTAATTTGCTGGCATTATCACCATGAATGTTTCTTTTCGTCTTTAATTATTGATCATACCCATTGACTGGGACTCTACTTTCTTTTCGGCCGCTGGACGCCGACAAATCGGCGCCGCAGACATGGCAGTACCGGGGACGGTGCAGGCCTTGATCGCAGCCTTCTTCTTGTCAGTACACATGGTAATGATCGAGTGTGCAACACAACTGACGAGAATCTACAGTGGTATATTGCTTAATACGGCATCGGCTGGTTTCGTTCTTTACATTAAAGGCCATGGTTCAGCAATCTTTCGGGACGGCCTGAGGCTGGCCCTCATACTGTTCCTTGCATCATCGGCACTCTGGGCACAAGCCGAGTTTCTCGCGACCCTGATCGAACCGACCTCGATATCAACATGTCAAATCGCGGTTATTATATCGTCTTTTCTGGACCAGATTGCGCGCGTCTCAATCGAGCAATTTCTAGTCTGGGCTCTCGCAAAAGATGGATTAAAGTCGCCGGCCGCAATCGCGACACAGATAATTCTACTCGTCAGGTTCATTGTCGGTATGGTGTTCGTGGGAGAAACAAAGCCTCAATTCAACTCGACGTGCGTGCCCATGTCAAACGTGGTACCTATTTCTATTGCTGTCATTGCTCTAGACGCGGTCATACTCATCAGTACTGCTGTGATGGCTTTCACGACAGGCTCCAAAAAGAGCGGACAAGGAACCAAGGCACTTCTTTTGACTATCTCAGCTCTCGCAGTGTGGATGGGAGTATGTTGGGCTCTCGAATTTGAATGCGGTGGATTTCTGCTGACCTGGTTTACAGACTAGCGTTACCATGCTTCTTGGACTTAGTACCATCGACATGTTTCTAAGAACCACCTTGCCTACCGTTGGGCTTTTTATTCTGTCTGGTAAGTATCATATCGAGCTGTATTAGCAGAACTTATCTCACCTAATCTCAGCTCTTGTTACCATACTGTCCGGAAACTTAGCTATGCCGCAAGAGCGCCATCCAAGGCAACCGTTGGAATCGCCGACTCCACAGAGCATGAGCAGAGACCGGGATCTGTCGACATCAGACTCAAATGATTATCCTCCTTCGCGGTATGAAGAAGTTAAGGGTATTGGCGGAATGAACATAGCGCCATTTTCTGAGCCGAACATTCAACCGAAGGGATATAATGGTGAGACTGTTCTGCCGACTCTTGCTCGACCAGTGACTGGTGGCGCGGGAATCGGTGGGGTTCCGGTGCAAGGCCAATTGTTTCCGCCATTACGTTCGAATACTGTGGATCAGGTCCCAATGCTTCAAACTATGGTGCCGTCTCGGATAGATATGCTGAAGCGTAGCAAAACCGATCCGCCTAGGAAGATTGGCAAAGGGAAACTTGCAATCTCGGCACCTATTCCAATCAACGATCCCGAAGCCCAAGATGCATTCAACAAGATTCCCACCGTCGACCTCGCTACTGCTGCCAAGAATGAGCAGGAGCGACGGGATGGATATGCAAGAAGAATTTCGGCACTCATGGCAACTAGACCAGCACCGAAGCCTCCGACACTTTCACCAGAAGAAGTGACAAGGAGGGCTACAACTCTGAAGCAAAGTCAGTTTGAGCGAGAATCATCTGTAGAAATCGAACGATCAAATTCCACGAAGACATCGCAAACAAATGGGCTTTCTGTCGAAGGTAATGCATCAACTACCTCCGCACAGCTTTCTCCTGGTAACGAGGAGTTGAGGAGAAGGTCTCCACGTCAAAATGTACCATCAGCCTTACCAGCGAAAACGCCTACGTTCCAACCAGTTACACCAGGACAACCATTCAGGATCCCCATCCCAAGAGCTCAGCCGCCTCCGGAACCTGTTCCAGATAGACTGCCAGAACCCGTGAAGACACCTTTACAGAGGCGACCTACGATCGGGCTACCCTCGAATCCACGAGCTATGACTGTCAAGAAACTATCAGAGGAGACAAGTAAAGGACAGCCGCAAACGGTCATGTTTATCAACAGAATCAGTTATGATGATCCGGAATACGTCAATGATATCATACAAGGGGCAGCAAAGGTGCAATTCACGCCTCTTAAGTCCTCGAATTCAGTGGTCCACCGGCCCCGCCCGATTCCACGGAAGAGTGATGAGGACCGTCAGGTCTACCCTGCGGAGATGAGCTCCGGACACAGACGAACGAAATCGGGAGGTTCAATTATAAGTCGTGGCTCGATCCTCAAATCTCAACCAGGAAGTCCTACTCAGCTACCACCATTGCCACCACCACCGAAGAGCGCTGGCAATTCACAGAGACCTCAACCGAATGATACCAGGAGCATGACTTTCGATGAGAAGATGTCAGTGTTCTACGCTGGACCTTCGAGCTCATCTTCAATGGATTCGACAATGATTGCTATCAAGAGAAAATCGTCTGTTCCTGAGATACCTCCTTTGCCTGCGACATACATGCCTGTCAAGCAGTCACCTATGACGGAAAGACCCGTTCCGATTGAAGATGCACGCAGGTTGACCAGGACTACAGCGACTGATCAATCCAGCATTAGAACTCAAAGTATTTTGGGAGTAGAGGGCCTCGAAGAGAAATATTTGTTGGACACAGATCCCGATGTGCCAGATGAGTTTGGTAATTCGTGGATGACCGGCATTCCTGCTAAGGAATATTTCCCAAATGGACAACAAGTCGATGGCAAGAGACGTCAGTCATCTCCAGTTATTCCCGTCCTTAGATATTCAACAATATCCGCCACCAGTGATGGAATAACAAATGACGATACTGCCACAAACTGGGCCTCGGTACATTCGCCAGCTGTGCCTGTTGATATATCCAGATCGCGCCTCAACCCTCGCTCTACTTGGATCAAGAAGGATTCTCGACTCGAGTCTGTCTTGAGCGGTTTCGGAGACGAGGTGATGACCGTCATGCTCGACACGTCCTCGGAACAATCCACAAGTAGCCGGCAGTCTTTTCTGTTAGACGACGATGAATCGAGACATAGTATACTAGAGGTCGAAACTAACCGTGCTGATCGATGGCATCATCGCGTTGGAGACAATTGTCCTACTTTCTCTGCTCGAAAAGAAAAGGTCAAGTCTAGGAAAATGCCTCCGCCGACTCCGTTGCTTTTGCGAGCGGCGAATAACAAGAACGCGATAGTGATACATACTGCCGAACCTTCACCAATGGAATCACCTAAAGCAGCATATAATATGATTCAGGCTCAGTTGCGAAAGCTAGATGAGTCTAGTCGAGACTCGATCGCAAGCGAAGGTAGACGAATGGCACTTCTCGAAGACCTCGAACTCGAAATGGGCCAGCAGGAGAGCAGGTGGCAGACGATGCAACACAACCTAGATCGCGATTCGATCTCGACAATACAGACTGAATCACGTCCTGTATCTATTGCAACGCCTGCTGCTAAGTCACTGACCAGAACGTCTTCCACGAGCTCAGTCCTTGCCGAACGCCGGGCGTCACGACGAGCACGTATGCTAAGCGTAAATCGCTCGAAGGAGGACCTGTCGGTCTTTCATGTGGATTCCAGCAACTCGCGCACCAGCCTATTCCAGACACGTCTCGCAGCTGCTCAGATGGAGTACATGGACAATGCACCGGATCTCATTTTGAAGCGAGATAACTTGAACTTCTTCTCGGTATCCAAAGCTGATTTAGGAAGTCCTACGCCACCGGACACTGATGAGTCGGACTCTGAAATTATCTCTCGTTTCCAGTCGTTGAACGCCAAGATCTATCAGCCAAAGACAAAAGAAGTTCACCACTTGTGGAAATCGCCTCCCCCCAAAATTGAGTTACTCGATGGTTTGTTGTGGGAAGGAAATGTTCAGAATTCGGTGTCCACTACCACAGTTGATCTTCCAGGACTCTCTATACGCCCTCTTGCCAGGAAATGCACGGATGCATTAATCATCGAAAGTGCCCAACTATGGCGGAAGTCCCAGCAACCAGAGGTCCTTGAAAACCACGGCCTTTGGGGCGCAGCACCGCTGCAGAAAAAGCCAGATGCCCAGGAAGTAGGACAAGTCCAGAAGGCCCGGCCTGTAACTCAACGTCCACCTCGTAAGAACAAGCGTGTGACGCTTTTGCCTGATATCAGTAAGTTGGCGTTTTACAGGGCTAGACTGTACACTGCTAACTAAGAAACAGTTGAGAATCCTGAGCCACTACCAAATAAGCGAGGCACGCTTGGCATCTTTCAATTTCCATGGGGCGAGCGCAGTGAGAACGCCACAATCCAGCCTGTTCTGCATATCCCAAGCCAGATGTTGAGAGTGATGCCCGGAACCATGTCCAGCAGTGGCCCACGCATCAGTGCCACCCTGGAAGCCCGAGCACGGCAGCTCGAAGCTGAGGAGTACTCCTCGTCCTTTTTCGATGAATACGACGAAGAGGAAGACTACGGCGACAACTTCGACGACGAGTACGACGATAGCGGTGATGATTTCGACGAGAGTACTCTTTGGGAAATCGCCAGCTTGTTAAAGACTGATATTCCTTCCAAGAATAGCTTGCTTCCCTCCTCGGCTACCGATAGCTACCTCGTTGAAGAGCCGTCGGAAGATGAACTTGACGAGGACCACTACGGCCCACTTGACTTTGTTCCAGAAGAGCTGTCTCCGACAGCTACTCCATTATTTTTGAGATCACAAAATGAAGTTTTGAGAGCCTCTCTGTGGATGTCTGATGCTCAGGATATCCTTTCGCACCACAGCTTTGGTCTCCCTCAACCTGAGGACGATATCTGGCAAAGCTACCTACCCAATGGAGAAAAAGTAACTAAGCCACGAACTCATATCGAGGATCTCCCTGCCCTTGAAAGTACGCAACTATGGGTGTCCACATTTGAGGAGGCTTCTGTGAAACCATCATTGTGGACTCGTGGTTCAAGATCCGGCGAAGAGAGACAGGCCTTCGGCTTGACCCAACCAGATCTAGGTGTGTGGCAGATGTATACCTCTGCCGCTAGGGAAACTCTCCGATCACAGCCGCGAGTTGAAGAATTAAGAGCGATTGATAGCACCACGCTGTGGCAGCCAAGAGCGACGGCCCCCAGAGCAGATAATTTCCTGCTATGGGTAGCTCAGAAGACGAAGCCTTCCGAAGCTCCACAGGTAAGCTTGAACAAGAAAGCACAGCAGCAAAGAGGCAGCTTTATGTGGCAGCAGCCTATAGCTATGTCGGAAATTCCCACTGTTGGCTTGTTTGAAGAGAAGTCTGTCAGACTTGACTACCGCAGGACGTCACAAGTCCCTATTGCAACTTCACTCACACCTAAACCTCGCGCTGTTAAGGAGCCTCTGCAAAGACTTAGAACACAAAATCTGTGGAAGCCCCGCCCCAAACTACTTACAAGAACAATTGGGAAACGACAAACTATGTGGTCGCCAACATCTGTCAAACTCGCGCAAACAGCTCTGTTTCAGCTTGATCCCACGCGGAAGACCTACCGAACAACATCGTCCGAGCCAGCAGCCCTAGACATGACAACAAAGTCACGAAAGTCAGTTGCTCCACTTCCTCAGCTTTACAGCTCCGCAACATGGACGGCCAGCAGCACTCAGAAAATGGAGATTGATTGGATTGAGATGTCATCTTCTCATGTCAACAATATCGTACCTGCCTCTTATAGTGCCTCCCATGGTCTCTTCCGGATCGATACCGAGAGGGAAGATTACAGAACTACATCAGCAAAGCCAGCAGCCCTTGCCATGATGACAAAGCCACGAAAATCGAGTGCACCACTCCCTCAACTTTGCAGCTCTCAAATTTGGATGCCAAAAAGCACTAAGACAATTGAGCTTGACTGGATTAATATCTCTTCTCATCTCAGAATTGGCAGAGCGAATATACTTTCCTCGGGTCTTTTCAAGCTCGATATGCAGAGGAAGGAATGGCGTACGACAATCGCGGAGCCAGCAGCCCTTCATATGATGACAAAGCCGCGAAAATCGAGCGCGTCACTCGAGAGACTTTCCAGCACTCAATTCTGGATGTCCAACAGCACTAAGAAGGCCGAGCGCAACTGGATCAAAGTATGTTCTTCTAAGTTGACAAGCAACGATGCGGCGGCGCCTCCCCCAGCTCTTTTTAAGCTCGATAAGCAGAGGAAGGAGTGGCGTTCTACAGGTGCAAAACCGGCAGCCTTGGATATGGTGACTAAATCTCGCACCTTGATTGCACCACTTCCTCAGCTTGAGTCATATCGACTCTGGTCTCCAGCACGCACAGCGAACGTTCAGTTCGATTGGATCACAATCTCGTCGATAAGACCAGTCAGCCCGTCGATAGCATCAATCGCCAGTTCCACGCCCTCGTCTCCGATAACCGATGCGTCCTCAATCAGGACTGCTAGCACCAAGGCATCAACGGTTGCCCCATCAGTTGCCAGCGGTTTCAGCCTTCGTGGCTTTTTCGGGCGCCGAAAAAAGGTCTCCCCCGAGGTCCCTGAAGTCCCTGAAGTCGCTGAACTGCCAGAGATCCTTGAGGCTCAAGCTGAGCCTTTCCGCGTCAAGAATTTGGATGAACTGCATCACACAGATTTTCCCTTGCGTCAGCGAAACCGACCCGACGTTGCCGACGTTGGTGATTGGGAAGCTGCACTACGCGAAGCCGTGGCAGCCAGCTATCCTAATACGCTCTCTGCTCCTATCCATGTATCACCCAAGATTGTCCGCAGAACTGCAACACCTAAGGAGTGGTCCACAGCTCTCAAGCAAGCCATTGCTGCTAGCTACCCGCAGAACCGATTTTCTAGAGGACAATTGTTGCCATCTCAGTGGGACGAAGAACTCTGCGAGGCTATCGCACTATCTCAGCGTTCTCTTTTCGATGTATCGAAGCGCCACCCCGTTTTCTTCGGCTCAATGACTACTACCGCAGCGGAAGTACACCCGGCCATGCATGGCTTGATCATGCAAAATGGGAGTTCCTCAGGCATCGCTCCTCTGCTCTGGTCTCAGTCAATACCGTCCTCTCATTTGCTCGTCCCTGGGGCTTTGTGGACTGAACCCGAGTCACGACCCACAAAGATTGAGGCCGCAGGCCTGCAAGAAATTGAGATCACACTGTCCCGCAAGCCATTCTCCAGGACTTTTTCCGAGCTTCACGTGAGCTCGGATTTCGGTACCCAGGCGACGTGGAAGCATCGTGACACCCGGGCTCAAAAGCGGGATTGGCTCAACGATGCCTAGAAGAAGCAATCTACACGCATCGAGCTCAGATACTAGAAATGCATCTTCTTCCTTTACTAGTCGATAGTGTTGGATTGGCTATGGGTGATGTTCGAAACATCATGGCGCCCCACCAGTGCCTAAACAGACCCCATTCCCGTATTTTATGGTTATTATTGATAATGATACTGGCGCGTTGAGCGTTGTGCATCACGATAAACACTCGTTCATGTCTTTTTCTTTCACTTGCATTAAATAAGATAGTAACCCATATCATCGAGGTGACAATACGAATTCTATCAAATCTAGCATCCACATGGAGCTGCGATGAGCACAAAAATATGCAGCCTGGACTAACTCAAACGTAAGAAATAAAGAGTGCGGCTGTACATGAACCTTGACTTAGCGCGGGCATATTGGCGCACCGGCGTTCTTTCATACCCACAGTGAGTAAGCCCAATCTAGAATGCTGCCGCATGCACGTAACAGAGGGTCATGGTGCCTCAGTGAAGTTCGGGACGCTAACAGCTGTGTCGTATTCTGATATTCGATACTATGAATGCTTTAGATATCTAGTCCACTTCTCCCTTTTGTAGCATTGCTCAAGGAAGCAATAAATCTCGTTTAGCTCGTGAAGACTTTCGTGCCAAACTTCCAGACTTCGTCAACGCTCAACTCTACATCCGTGTTGTTACTGTTATGGAAATGCTCCGACAAGATAACCAGATCAGCATCTGCGCCCTCTTCTAGATATCCTTTCTGACCTTGCAGCCCGAGCATGGCTGCTGGCGTAGACGTGACAGCCCTCAGCGCGTGCGGTATGCTCTGCCCTGACCATCTCAGGAAATTGTTGACGCACTCAATCAGGGTGATCGAGCTGCCGGCTATCCTATCCGAGCCTTCCAAAAGTAGCTTTGGTCCCTTCTTGACGATGTGATTCGTACAGTCACCGTTCGTCCATTGATACGCACCATCAGGCAGTCCCACCATGTGCATGGCATCCGTGACCAGTATGAACCCATCTGGGTGTGCATTGAAGGCGATTTTGATTGTCGTGGGGTGCAGGTGCTCCCCGTCGGCTATGATGCCAAAGTATGGTCGTGGCAGACTTTCCGCGATGCCCAGCACACCGAAGATGCCTGGGTTACGGTGATGCAGAGGGCGCATCGCGTTAAACAGGTGTGTGATCATAGTGGCGCCCGCCTTCACGGCCGCTGATGCTTCTTCGTAGGTAGCTTCAGAGTGCCCAATAGAGACAACAATCCCCCGACGGGTGAGCTCGGGGATCAGAGATGTCATGTTGCCTAGCTCTGGTGCCGCTGTGATCATCCTAATGACGGGAGGGCTTCCATGTTCGTCAGGGTTGATGTTCGAAGAGCCGTAGCATTCTTCCAAATCATCGAACGAGTCCGCTTGTAACAAAACGTCAACATTGTGTATACCGTTCTTGCCTGGGTTCAAGAAAGGACCTTCGACGTGTGCTCCGAGGGATTCTGCACCATCTTCCGCTAATTGAAGATCACCCGAAGGCGCCAGAGATGGCAAGGCACTTTTATACAGCTCGCTAGTCTGGCTTGTGATAGTCGGCACATAACTTGTGACGCCGGTCTGTATAAGCCGCCTGTTCACGTCCTTGACCTTCTTGGCATATGCTGCAGGTTCTAGCAAGGTTGAGAAGTTGAAGCCATACGCGCCGTTGAGCTGGCACTCGATAAAGCCGGGCGACACGATACGTCCACCGAGGTTAACTGTCTCATCGGGGAGGTGCAAGTCATCGTAGAAAGCAGCTTGGCTGCGGACAATCTTGCCAGTAACAGAGTTTACCCAAAGATCCTCGTCGACAAGTCTGGCACCCTTCAGAATGCGACAGTTGGTAAATTTGGTGATACCATTGCCACCATTTCTGGGAACTGACTTCGGCGATGATGGAAGTGAGTGTGGCATGACGAAATAATGGAGAATGTGATATAGTAAGTTCTCATAAGCGTAGAGTTAGGTGGCGTCGAGCAAGACAATGGTAGCCCCTTGGGCGATAATTATGACCTCCATAGAACGAGGGACGTAGAGAGACAGAGCATACTCACTTACATGTACTTACAATGACATCTCAGCGGATCTAAAGATGACGCTGCCTTGATGGAGACAGCGTGGAGAACTCGCCGTCAGATTCCTTTCCTTGAGCCGATAATGCCCCTCCGATCAGGAGAGACAATCGCGTAAGGGAGATTGAGACGTAGCGTATAGTTACTCCAGTGGGGGACGAGCTTCGGCCGGTGCACGTCACACTGATACTTTCTCAAGAAGATAAGGTCTTGAGAGGTGTCCAATCGGCACACGTTGAGCGCACGTGTGCTTGAAATGTTTGCTCCCACTTGTTGTTCCTTTTGCCCCGGATGGGTTTAGACACCTTTCCCGGATTGTCATGAATAATCAAAGATAATGCTTTCGATCGGCGACGTGCCATGACCCAGACAAATATCTTCTTGATATGGCATCATAGCCGTGTACCAAGACACACTCGACGAGCCAGGCGTAGGTCGCGATAGCTCGATGCCGTCCACCAGGTTTTGGTGCAAGATGCTGTAACGTTGCGAGATGGACATGGTGGTGGGAAAATCTAACGTAGTGCCCACTGAAGCGTTCATGGGCTGGGGGGCTGGTTCCACCCAGCGGCAGCCCGCCTACCCGCCGAGTGTGCGTGAGCCTACTAACATTGACCCAGCAGACCTGGCTTGCTGCCTGGTGCTCTCACCTCCCACCAGAGACCATAGCTCACCTGCTCACTAACCTTAGAGTCTGAGTAAAGTTTAGCGCACCTCGTGCCCGCATATCACTCGATTATTATGGCAAATCAACGCAGTCTACCTTCAAGTTTAGCCGATCACCTTCCAGCCTCCTGACAGAGACGAAGCGCCGGAGCTGACACTTCATGAGAATGAAAACAAATTGAGTTCATCTTTTAACAAGCGCAAAGCCACAACAGGCGGTCTCAACTTCCACGGGCGATCCTGCACGTCATCCATAGGGGATAATGACCCTGGTAGAAGTTCCCCAATTGGCATTGTTACAATCACGACAGAGCGAGTAAACCGGTGCTGCCATCGGCCTTGCTCCTGTGCTGCAGCACGCGATACCTCGATTTAACGTGACACCGACGATTCGGGGCAATTGGCCATGGCCAAAATAGACAGCGAGTCCGACCCACTATGGCAGGATATGGATTGGTACGTACCTGTGGCTCTTCTTGATCTCACTGACGATATTTCCGCCGCGTCTGCCCATCGCATCCTGCGGACTTGCGAGCAAGCTGCTTACCAACGATGGAACAGGGCGATTGGTCAGATGCTGATCATGGGATGGGATGGTACCGAAGTTACGCCTCAAATCAAAAATCTCATTGAAGAGCACCATCTTGGTTCCATTTTGCTTACGGCTAAGAATCTGAAATGTAATTATTCCTGCTAGACCACTGGTAAACTTGGATGATTCAAGGTACATACCAGTGTATACTGACTATACAACTATGCAGCTGCCGAACAGACGACTACACTAGTCAGAGAGCTGCAGACTATAGCTCACAACGCAGGGCACCCTCAGCCTCTTCTGATTGCTCTTGATCAAGAAAATGGGGGCGTCAACAGTCTGTTCGATGAAGACTTTATCTGCCAATTTCCAAGTGCCATGGGCATTGCTGCAACCGGCTCCCCGAAATTGGCATACGACACAGCAAAAGCCACAGCAACCGAGATATCAGCTGTTGGTGTCAATGTTGTCCTCGGGCCTGTGCTTGATGTTCTCACCAATGCGCGGCATCAGCCCCTTGGTGTCAGGGCTGTCGGCGATGATCCGCAAGAAGCATCACAGTATGGCGTTGCTGCACTGAACGGTTATAAGGATGCCGGTGTAGCAACCTGTGGTAAGCACTTCCCGTCGTACGGAAATCTTGAGTTCCTTGGTTCTAGCTTGGATATGCCTATCATCACACAAACCCTGGAAGAACTTAGCTTGAGTGCTTTAGTCCCTTTCCGTAACGCCATTGCAACGGGCCGCCTTGATGCCATGTTCATTGGCGGCTGTGGCATCGCTAACGCGGGGATGAATGTCATGCATGCCTGCCTGTCAGAACAAGTCGTGGATGACTTGTTGAGAAACGAGCTTGGCTTTGACGGTGTTGCCATATCCGAATGCCTCGAAATGGAGTCCTTGATCCAAGAATATGGTGTTAAGGGTGGTACTGTTATGGCGGTGGAAGCAGGGAATGATCTCATCCTCCTTTGTCGAGCACATGATGTACAGCTTGAGGCCATCTCCGGCCTCAAACTAGGACTTGAGAATGGTATCATCTCAAAAGAAAGGGTTCGGACATCTTTGGGTCGTGTGCTACGGATGAAGAGTGCATGCACGTCATGGCAGAAGGCACTCAACCCACCTGGTCTACCGTTTCTTTCTCAGATTTACCCTACGCACCTGACTTTATCCCGTGAAGCCTATGACCGCTCGATAACAATCGTCAGAGATAAGGATGGCCTAATACCGCTATCCCGAAGCCTTCTTCGAGAGGAAGAATTGCTTCTATTGACACCGCTGGTGAAACCACTACCTGCTTCAAAGGCCACAAAAAGCATGATGGAGAAAGCTGCGATCAAAAACGGCGCTGGCAACTTACACGACAGATTCATCCACCAGGAAAGAGGAGCCATTATGAGTGGTGAAGGTGTCTTTCGGGAGCTGGGAAAATCACTAGCACGAGCACGCCACGGAAAGCTTCTGCATACCTCGTACACCGCTAACGGGCTAAGGCCAGGTATGTAAAAAAAAAAAAATTTCTTCTTCTTTTTTGGTGTTGGGGTCGCCTCGCTAACCACGCGTATAGTACACGAGAACCTAATTCACAGGGCATCAGCGATTGTAATTGTCACGGCGGATGCCAATCGAAATGGGTACCAATCAGGCTTTACCAAACATGTGGCTATGATGTGTCAACTACTGCGGTCAACAGGGCAGAAGAAATCACTTATAGTAGTCGCAGTCAGCTCTCCATGTAAGTAAAAGGGACAAGTTACAGTCGCACCCTTCCCCCCACGCCTATACAAAACTACAACGGCTGTACAGAAGTGCCCTGAAAAATGTCCCTGAAATATGCCTTTTTCCTGGTGGGGATGCCTAAATTCTTTGCACAAATTGTCACCTGCAAACCCTTAATCTAGAAAGCTGACTCATGGGCGACTAGATGACTTTGCTATGGACAAGACTATTGGCACTTACCTCTGTACTTTTGATTTTACAGAGACTGCAATGGCATCACTCGTCCGTGCACTCTACGGAGAGTTTGTACCTCGGGGGTCCATGCCCGGTACGATGAGAAAGAGTAAAAAGGTTATCAAGAACCGACAGCGATGGCTTGTGGAGGGTTACGACGGTGAGCGCGATGGCCAGGCGCTCGATGAACTCATTAAGATCCTTGCGCGGGCGAGCACGCCAAGTTTACCATATTCTGCATGCAGCGCTCATGCTTTTGAGCTTTCTAGAGAGTTGAACCCAAGCGTTGAGCAGGCACATTTCGTTGTACGTAACAGCAGTACACAAGCCCTCTACGGATTCGTGGCTACGTATTTCACCAAAGGGCTTGGAGCCATTGGCGCCATCTTTGTTGACCCGGCTAAACGGAACGTCTCCATCGGCACATCGCTACATCGCCGGGCAATGAGGGCTTTACTACAAAGAAATGGGCTTAAGAAGATACAACTAGGCGCTGCATTCCCTTCCGTGTTCCCGGGGATTCCAGTTGAAGAAAGTGGCAGCGCCAAGAGTTGGTTCGCAAACATTGGCTGGGATGTACAGTTCCCGCGACGTGTCTCGAACCTGGCAATTACTGACCTGTCGTCCTGGTCTGCTCCCGAAGGACTCCCGCAGAACTTAACACGACATCAGATTGGATTCGATCTTGTCCCAGGACTTGAAAACGGGGAGACGGTGCTGAATTTTGTTGCAACGCACGCCAGCCCAGACATAGTGGAACTGTACAGTTTTGCCCTTCAATCCCATGACTGTGGCATCATTCGAGCAAAAAGCGGCAACGAAACCTTGCTGGGAACCGTCATTGCAACGAAGCCAAATAGCAATATAGCTGCGTATTTCCCTCTGCTGAACACTGCTAGAGAGGGCACTTATGGGGGCATTGTTGCCCCAGTTGTCCCCACAACGGCACAGTCAGCACTACTTGTCCAAGGCTTGGTTCTCATGGGCGTCCGACAGAACAAAGGCCATCGATCTGCGAAGAGTATCGTCAGTTGGGTGAGATGAAGCGATGAACACATGTCTACAACATGCTGACAAACTACAGGTTCTTGACGATGCACAAAGTGTACTCGCTGCTATGGGTTTCGAAACACAGCAGGCATTTGACGAAATTACGAATTCTCCCGATCATGTAAGTCACTGTGTTGTGCAGGTTTCCGTGATCCAATGGCTGACAGTTTCTTAGTGGTCTGACATGGCATGACTAATGTTAAGTTGCCGACCGAACTTTCTGCATGCGGGTGTGTGTTTGTGAGATAAAAGAAAATTGGGGTACGTCTTTATGATACCAGATGTCGTTGTTATTGTTGAGATATGGGTTTGTCTTCTTTGGATATTGCACGATGACATATGTAGGTGCAACTCATGGTTTTATGAACAAGGCTTGCTTGTTGCCGTTCGGACATTTGTAGGGTACATGAGTGATCTAAGTTACTACTGTAAGTGTCTTTCCGAGATGGGTCAGAAGCAGAACTCTGTTCAGATACAATACACGTGACACCTGTGTTAAAAATAGAGAGCCATGGCCTTCAGCTGTCATCCGGTGGCTGGCAGTATTCCGGGGTTTATGCCGTCGTGCGACGGCAATGCGCTGGCTTTCTATTTGCGTACATCCTCACTAATTTGACCTTTTGAGGTCGGGCAAGTGGTCAAAAGGGCACATACAGACGTGTATACTATGGTACAGCAGTCGGCAGATTCCAGAACTGTTCGGCGCCAAGAACCCAGGTCTAGCGCTATCTGAACCCCCCAGCCCTAGCCTAGCCAAGCCAGAGCTTGTCGGAGCCCGCTGTAGATTGCCGAGGAGCCAATAAATGCTGGGGGGTGGCTGGGGCTGATAGCAGCGAACAAGCCCGTTTCTGTTTCTCCACATGGCGCTCACTGTCAGTGCTCTTCAGCGCATTAAAGACTCTCTCCACTTGAGACAGCATGTAGCGTGGAAGACCCATTTCCCCATCTTCTCTACCTGTACATACATACATACGTACATACGTAATTAACCTTGGTACAATACAGTCGACCTCCCACCCCGTTGAGAAGCTCTCACTACATACACCCACACAAACAAACAAACAAACAAGCGTACACATCTGAGACTCCTGCATTGTTCAAGTCCACCGTGATCGAGGTCACCAGCTGCCCAGCTTGCCGCAGCTATATCGGAAGCCCCAGCATCTGTGCTTTGCGCGCAGTCAGGACTGCGCATGAGGGGTCTAGCATAGCTGTCGGTCGGGCCTCTACCAAGTGACGCCGAGACACAGGAAGCGGAGCAATTAAGATGCGATGCGATGGCTACTTACAACATGCCGGCGCTCTCGTCTGGCCCGGACCCCAATGATGCCCTCGGGTTCAACGCCACAGGAACAGGCGGAGGAGGTGGAGGTGGAGGAGTTGCAGCAGCTCCTCCAGGACTTGGAATCAGCGGTTTCGACCAGGAATTGAACTTTGACGATTCTATATTGTAAGTCGTAGCCTGTCTCCTTCTGTAATAAAGCAACAGGCGATGCGCAATGCCCTGGAGGACTGGGCCATTGAACTGCGGTGCATGGTACTGATGACCCTCTTCCATAGAGATCATGTCAGCGGAGGGTTGTCCAACTTCCCTTTCACGCCGTCGTACGACCTCGATACTTTCACAACCACCTTCGAGGACCCCTTCAACTATTCCAGGCCCTACGAGGCCGCCCCCGATCCCGTATCCTTCCACGACGAGGAGTCATCGCCCCAGCAGCTTGATGATAAGCTGCTCAGCTTCTCCGCGCCGCTGCTCAAAGCGACACCCCTTGATGATGCCACCGGTGCCTACTCAGACGTCAACATGACCGCCGAGCTGCACGGTATGTTCTTCGTTGCTGAAGATGTATTCGGCGATGAGAACACCGGGCCGCGACCCATGGAGCTCACTTGTTACCGGCGCAACTTATGGCAATGCTCGGGCCAGGTCACGCTGCCGCGACATTGCACACAGGCAATCAACGAGCAAGGACGTGCGATACCCATAGTGGAATTCTATGCTTCCATCACAGCTTCCGAGTCGATTGACAACAAGTTAACCGAGATCATCTCCATCCCCTGGAAGAGCAGCAATACTGCCCTCGGTGAGGGACAAGAGACCAAGACTGCTGGCGCCCCGCCAAAGGTGGCACTCGATCTCAGCGGTGGCCAGGAGGTAGACGGCCATTGCGTGAGTTTCCCAGTGTCCTGGAAGCGCCTTCAATTTAAGTCAGCGACAGCGAACAACGGCCGCCGCAAGGGACTCCAGCAACACTACGTTGTGCAGATCAATCTTCTGGGCAAGATGAAGACAGGCGGTGATTTGATGAAGATTGCGGAAATCCGAAGCGGTCCAGTCATCGTGCGTGGCCGTAGTCCACGAAACTTCGACAGCAGGAAAGATGTGCAGCTGTCTGGGGAGAAGAAGCCAGCTCATCTCGAAAAAGCGCGGACCTATAGTGAGGTCTCTACGATGAAGCAGGAGCGGACGGATCCACCTCCGAGCTTGCATCGATATAGTTCTTCGGGATCCTCGTTCTCAAATGATTGGAACAATGGTGGGTCCCTACCCTACAACAATGGCTACCAGGCTGCCCAACAGCAACAGCACCAACCTCAGAAGAGGATGGCACTATCCCCAAATCCAAACAGGCCGCCCGTTCCAGCATGGAACTCCGAATCCTCGATAAACAAGGTCTCAAGCCTCTCGGGCCCGCCAAAAAGCGCGTCAGTCCCATCTATCCCCATCAATCTCTCGCTTTCCGAAGACGAACGCAGCCCACACGATCGATCCAACTCAGATTCACTACAAAGCCCACTACTAAACAGGTCAAGTATCGGTGGAGGACTTGCAAGCCCCACGGAAGAGGCAGAGGAACTGTACGAATACTTCCCTCTGAGCGTCGATGACTGGTACGTCAACATAACGCAAGAAGCGGCTTGGCATATATATATTTAGTTCCAAGTGCTAACGTGGCTACAGGACTCCCCTCGTCGATACAATATATCGACCTCATATTGTACACCACATAGCGGTTCCTCAGGAAATCAAGGCGCAAAAAGTCAGGAGCAAAGCCAAGAGATATTTCTCGGCTGAATAGTCCGAGCTTAACGAGCGGAACATAACGACTGCTTGAACTTCTGGCAGTGTGAGTTGAAGTTATTGAGATTTATTTGTGCATGGCTGAAACTAGGAGTTTTGGAGCAACCACCATCCATCAGGCGAATGATGAGTGATATCGATTGGGCGTTTTATGGATGCGGTACTTGATGAGCACAATCCCCTTAGGTATTCTCCAAAAGCGCTTCTTTCGTCGCAGACTTGAGCGCAGGTCACTTCCATGCCAACGTGGATGTCTGGATTGTGATTAAATTATAGGTATTTCCTTGCCTAATTCCCATTATTTAGTCAATTGATATATGTCTGGCTATGTAATGCGTCCGTCGCTGCATGCTGTTCACTAAACAGCCGACAAGTTGCTGCTTATCCCAAGAGCAAGTCCGCGCATATGAGATAGAAAGTTGAGACCGGGGGCCAGGTTCTTCCTGGTTTTCGGACATGAGTTGACCTTACGCTGAAAGGACGTCCTGCTTCTGCTCCCTGACGCAAGCGAGCGCCACAGCCGCGCCTAGTATGGAACTTTCGAGGGCAGGCACGAGCTCGATCTGCCCCGAGTGCTCGCTTTCCGACACGAGTGCGTTGATATAGTCCTGGCAGTTCTCGCGATATCCCGGGTACCGCTCGATCACGGAGCCGTTGTACGCTACCTTTGTCTGCGGCAGCGCGGTCTCCGCCTTGGCATCGGCGACGAAGGACGCCTTGCGAGGGGCCACGGGCGATGCCAGCGGGGAGGGCGGCTGCGAGCTGAGGTATTCGGCCTCGGTCTCGTGTCGTAGCTCCCATAGCCCGAAGACACTGGCGGCCAGGAGCGCAGACGAGCGCCGGAGGGTGTAGCCCGACAGCTCGCGGATCGCGGAGAGATCTGCGGCTGTTGGCGGCACGTCCGATGGATGCGTTGCCGCAAAGTAGGGGAGTGCTGATGGAAAGTCACTAGAGGGATCACTAGGTCGGTGTTAGTTGGACGAAATCGTTTCAGCCTGATACATTGGGATGCGGGCCCTTACGATTCTATCCTTGACAATGTTTCTGTGTCTAGAGAATATGGCTGTTCCAGCGAAGGCGGAATAACACCACCCAATAGCCCGGCGCTTTCGACAGCTTCGACCAACGCTAGCCTCACAATTTCTCCAAGATAGTAGCCACTTAGGAGATGCTCAAGAGGTTGAAATTCGGGCCGTGGGTGGGAAGCATTGAGCGACTCGTCCCAGCGAGTGATCGGTAAGACCCCATGGCCATACATGCCTAACTCTGTATTAACGATGACATGACTGGCCGACTCGAACCAACTGTCCGGTCGGTTGCCAAATTTTGAGCGATGGAATGCAGATACCGGCAGATGCACAGCGATATTAACGCCGGTGCCTAATATGAGACCAAAGCGTGTCTGTTCATGCACGTATGCCTGCGATAGCAGAGTTGCTGAGCCATCATTTACGATGGCAGCGAGCTCCACGTTGAGCCCTTGCTGTTTACACGCGGATTGTAGGATTTTGCCAAGATCTTGACCGAGTAGGCCAACGGTAGCTAGAAAGCCTTTGCCCATTCCCAGCAGCAAACCCCCTCCTAGAGATGTTTGCCTATATAGAGGTTACTAGAGGTCTCGGCCGGCTATCTCGGAATGGTGAACATACTCTACCGGAAAGCTCCAGGCTAATCCCATGGGGATCGGCTCGCCAGAGCTGCTGCTGCTGGTATCCTCCTTCACGACCTCGCAGATGCGCTTAGCCATCCAGGCGAAGAAGTTCATCCCCTCCAAATTCTTTATTTCCGGGGTAATTTTGAAACATTGCATTCGAATAATTTCGCTCTCTTTTCCGGACGCCTCACGTCCCCTCAATGCGACCAAAGCCACCCGCAGGGTCGAGCCACCCACATCAAGCGCGAGATAGTGACCCCTTTCCGTTCCGCTCGGCAGCAGGTGATTGAATGAGGGGAGCATAGATTCGGCGTGATGCTGCAGACGACCACGGAACTGAAGCTTGAGATCTTTTGAGAGACATTGCAGCCTGTCGCCCTCGATCGGGCCCAGCAACCTCTGCCTCGCCTCTCTCAAGAAATCTTCGACAGTTCGCCGTGACAACTCCGTCTTTACGCTTTGCTCTTTGAGATTGGCCGGACTAATCCAAAATGCGAACAGGGCCTGCAGAAAAGACCGCCCTCGGAGGAGAGATTGGAAGGCTGCTCGCAGTGCTTGCTTCAACCCCGTCATGGCAGAAGTGAGTGGCTGCATGATATGGGGGACGAAGACTGCAGGGCTTAGGACGGATATCAACTCATGTGGACAGACAGCATGCGGAGGTGAGAGTCAAGAGAGAGGCACAGATCCGGGATACCGCTCGTCAAATATCTACCACACCCGTATGAAACGTAGCCGGGGGGTTGAGGACCGGCAAGGGTGTCTAGAGGCCGCGTCAGGGCTCGTATAAGCGGCGCAAAGAGGCTGGACCGGAAGAAATGAAACCTGCCGGCATCTATGTAACCCGTACGGAGTTTGCTCACCACCCAATTGAGATGCCTCTCGTAGTCCGCACGACCGACGCAACAAGTACAGAGGAGCACAGATAAAAAATAAAAAACCGCAAGAATAGTAGAATTCCACACAGAAGAGTTTGCATCCGGGTTTGACACGGGTCGAGAAGACTAGTCGAAGTACTCCTGACTAGCTCTTTTGTTCCCGCCGCCAATACAACAGATCGTTAACCTCAATAAAGCCACCTTAAAGAGTGGGACCGACTAGGTTAGCTGGAACTGTACAGTAGTATCCTGGTGATGGGGCGTATCGGTTCGCCTGGCTTTCGGCTTTGAAGCAAATACCTACTGTCCGTGACACAACATTTGTTGGGGCGGCACGAGATGGGATTACAATTAAGAATGGGTACAGAGCAGCCCCGCGTTGCGTCCAGTTTGGCTGGCCAAGGAGGGGCAGGCCATTGTCTTGCGACCAACTATGGGCAGCGATGATCACTGGGTAGGTACTGGAGGTAGGTGATGTAACGTAACGTTGTGTCTCGAACGAAAGTGTAGTGAAGGCTAGAACCATTCTTGCAAAGGCGCGATACCAAAAGGGAAGATCATTGTTCAAGCCACAGGCTACGCCACGGACCCTTGACTCTTTTCTACGGTTAACCTAACCTAGTGAGCTTACAGTAAACTCCTGATAAGCGTTGACATGCACTCTGTACGTAGTCGCGTGGAAAAGATAATAAGCTTGCCGTGGGCCAACAACTTCACGGGCGACAATACAAACATATCCCATACTCCATATAACTGTCCGTCGCGAATATAACTGTACCGAAAGCTTTACAGCTGGATGCGGCCTGATTTTCCGAGCACACATACCGCGGCTCGAGGTCTATGCCCCACTATCTTGATCCATATCAACAACCAACGTTACCAGTACGCAGGATCCGCTGTAACTAGCCTCCGACACAAATTTGACAGCAACAGGGTTTACTTTTGTCAAGCAAGTACGCATCGGACGCAATGGCGATTCGGTGTCAAGAGATGACCCGGGCTTGGCAATGACATATTACCCATCGGAATTTAGCGCCATCTGATCGATGAGGCGCGCATGAGCGTTTGGCTCCTCTAGCCTTTTGGAGGAGAGCCCCAACGAGCCAACCAGGATATCGGATATGCCACATGCTCTTGACACACTTGGAGTGTGGAGCGGAGGGAACTACACAGTACAACGTTTAGTCCCGCCGTACTTGTGCGATTGCGTGTGTGATCTCACCTAGATGTGGTGGAGAACAGGTCAAACGTTCCATCTTATCGGGCTCCCTCTCGCTTCATCTTATTCATGCTGCCTTGAGGGTTGCTGTTATCCCTGGCCCCTGTGCCACCTTCCTATGACGAAGATGCGATGCCGGTGATACGTCAGTGATTTCGCCATGGTTGCCAGAACTCTTAACCTAGCTTGCAGCAAGTTTCCAACCCGACTTCTTTCTCGTATATTGCGAATTAATCTGAGCAATACGACCTAGCGAACAACTAGCAGACTATACTTGATCACTGCACCAGTAGAACTCCACGATGAGACTCATTATCCGAGACGACTCGGAAGCCGCTAGCTCTTATGTAGCTAACTATATTATACAAAGGATCAAGCATTTCAACCCAACTCCAGCTCATCCCTTTGTTCTGGGTCTACCCACAGGCTCTAGTCCATTGGGTGTGTACAGGATTTTGGTCAAGAAGTATAAGGCGGGAGAGGTTAGCTTTCCAAGAACATATTTCTTCTCATGTACAAAGCTAACATAGCTTACATTAGATATCATTTGAAAATGTGGTCACTTTTAACATGGTCCGTGAAAATATATCAAGACATTTTGTACTACGATCTAATTAGATAACCGCAGGATGAATATATCGGGATCCCTCGAGACCATCCCGAATCGTACCACTCCTTCATGTGGAAGAACTTTTTCTCACATGTCAACGTCAAGCCCAACAACGTTAACATCCTGAACGGCAACGCGCCCAATCCTGAAGCCGAGTGCGTGGAGTACGAGGCTAAGATCAAGCGCGCTGGCGGTATTGACTTGTTCCTGGGCGGCATCGGTGAGGACGGCCACATTGCTTTCAATGAGCCCGGCTCGAGCCTGGCGTCCAGAACTCGTGTCAAGACTCTCGCGTATGACACAATCATTGCCAACTCGCGCTTCTTTGACAATGACCTGGATAAGGTCCCCAAGATGGCCCTGACAGTTGGTGTGCAGACCGTGCTTGAAGCTCGTGAGGTCGTTGTCATTATATTGGGTTCTCGCAAGTCACTGGCGCTTCAGAAGTGTATTGAGCAGGGTGTAAACCACATGTGGACACTGTCGAGTCTCCAGCTCCATCCTCATCCCATGATCGTCTGCGATGAGGACGCCACGCTAGAGTTGCAGGTCAAGACTGTCAAGGTGAGTTTGCAGATACGTGCACGCGCCAGAGCCGTATCACTAATAATTCCCGCAGTACTTCAAGAGCATCGAGCAAGTCGCAGCGCAGCAAGGCTTCGAGCAGATCTTACCGTCTACTATTCGCACAGGTCCTACATCCATTCCGAAGCCCATTGTGGACATCCGAGCACCACCATCTCCTCCCTCCCCGACTTCACCCATTATCTCGTCGCCCACCATACTTGCACCCCAGCCTACCACTTCACGGTTCTTGCGGCCCAAGTCCCCAGCGAACGAGTATCCTGTGAGGTCCGTGTCTCCTGACCTGGTACCGGATCGCATGGCCGACCGAGTTGGAGTACCGAATCTTTCGATGCGGCTGACTCCACGACCGGAGCAGCAACAGCAACAGCATTTCGCGAGTGTTGGGGCATAGATATCAAATTGTGGTTGGATTTTTTTTTTTCCTTTGTCGCGAATTACTAGTTTGGCATTGACAAGAACCGTTCGTTTTTCCATAGGGAGCAATCTTAGCTTAAGGCATTGATTGATTTGTAGGAGTTAGTATTGTAAAACACTGTGTTGATCTTTCGACATTGGGGTCGTTGGTCATATATCAAGCTTAGTGTAGTAGAGTGTGACTTGATTATCCATAAGCGATGAGTTAAAAATGTACTATTATTGTACTGGCGTATTATTCGTCATAATTTTAGAAGCGTCTGTCTTGCGAACATCTATGTTGGCTTTGCTATCATGGTGCTACGACTATGAGTTTATGGCTGAATGCAACGCTTACACATTAGTCCGACAAACCTTGGATGTTTAAACGTGACTTGCCTATCCTCAAGTCCTAGATCTGTGTTGTGGACAATCATGAATCGCGTGCCCTTGCATCTCAATTAGCGCGTTGCACATGTTTTCCCGAGTACCTCCATTTAATAATCGTATCTTTCACACCATACAATGATCCAAAGGTTCTTTGATATCTCGGATGCCCTATATCTGCCTTTCTCCGGAGGTCGCCCACTATGAGATTCGGCAGGCGTATATGGTGAAACAGTAATCAACTATATGGGATGGCAGACAGAGGCGAGCATGGCTTATAAGTGTGTCCGGTCATAAATTAGTTATTGTGTGTCATCGCTTCGCTAATCCAGAACAGGGACATGATACGTATGCGATGGGGGGGGGGGGGGGGGGGGGGGGGGGGGGGGGGGGGGGGGGGGGGGTTCTTTTGTAAGATTGGGTGCCGTCACTGGCAATACACCATTTCTTAATTGATTTCAACCAGAGGAAGAGATCGTTGGATTCTGCGCGACGCTTGGACGCTTCGTAGTCTGCTCGTAAACCGGGAAAAGGAGTGGGAGACCGGAACATGGTCTTATTAGCTTGTTACAGAATTCGTATCGGAGACTACGATCACATCAAGAAATTGCAAGGCAACAGCAATTCTTAGTGTTATTCGTGCAAAAATGTGGCCATGCTTACAAAAGCTTGATGTACCACTGAACGAGTCTTGTGGGAGGAATAGAAAATACTTCAGAGATTTCACTTATAGCAGTTCGCGGAGCAGTCGCCGGGTCCAGTATTTTGAGTATGCAATCATAACTCCATAGTTCCACCATCGTTACAATTCGTATAAGATGCTAACACGGTAGTTAGTGTACACCTGATCAAACATCCATCAGATGTCCTCATCCAGAGTCTAGAAGGCCCATACGAGCTAGACGCTTCCCGTCATTAAAGCATCACTGCTGTAACTGGCACTTGGTAGTGAGATCAGTAGGATTAGACTAAAGAACCCGTGTCAGTATGCATAGGCCGTATTAAGCTCGATATTTGAAATTCATGCAGCGTTGTAAGACTATACCTCCTCACCATTGTCACACACATCATCCCCGATATCGCCGTCGTTATCATCGACATCGTCTCACAGCTCATAATAGTGCTGTAGAGTGTAACGTTCTGGGCCATGGGGGACAGCAACTACATTCGTCTGCCTCATGGTCCGACGGAGCTTGAAAACGGTAGTGTTAGCCACGATGATAAGGAGAAAAACCTCTGAGGATTTTATTTCAGAATGTAATTAAAGTCAACTATTTCTGATTGAGTATAACAGATTATGTTGTCTGAATGCCGTGTATGATCATTCCACAGTGGATCATTGAGACTATTTACCTACCAATATGGTTTACCAAAACCGACCAGCAATTATGATCAGTAGTTCATTCTTAGCAACGCCGCATCGCGCCAACACTTTCAGTCGTAGACGGTCTGATTCGGACACCGAGCCGGCCGCATATCTAAGACTACCGGGCAATCTGAGAATCTCTTGGATACTGAAAACCTATTCGTGCTAACAGTCTCTGGGTCTTAGGCCTTATTTCCGACTCTCGGCTTGTGAGGTTTGGGCACAGACGCACTAGCTCTATATCTGATTGAACGTTGCCGAAGCAAATATCACCATACATATCTGGTAAGTTGAACAGGTTACTCGCCTCTCTTTATATACTGTAGTGTTATTTATTAACTTGGTTAACTTTACATGTGACCCTGTTTCCAATGCCTGGAAAAAAATATGTATAAAGACTATATACTCAACACTAATAATATTAACAGGCTGTACGAGCAGATGGACTATCATGGCTGTCGAGACCGATATCTTTACAGATCTCGCTCCCCAGGCCGGTCGGTTGGTTGATCTACTGCTGTATCCGTTGATCACAGTAGTGAACAACGGTCGGAAGCTAATTTCTGCGATCGTCATCGCGCGGGACAAGATTCGATTCGACATCTGATAAGTCAACAAGTTCAGCGCCTAGGCTTACCGGCGCCATAGAAATATACCGGGGTTGAACCTACGTTAGCTTTCCACGCAACGGCCCTGCAACACATCTCGATGCTCACTTGAGCGCTGGGCTCCTACAATATGTTTTCAGTACAGGCCCATCCTTTAACCAGCACATAATGCCAATGCTGATTGACGTGCGAATGTTGTAAGTTTATTTCGATTTGTGTCAAGCCATATAATGCAAGAAAGTGATCATTTTTCGAATGGTCGAAAATCATATCTCGATGCTATCGCTCCTTCCATTTTGAATCTGGCCGGGATTCTGGGATCGAGTAATTTTCTAAGATACGCGGCTAAAAGAGGGGTGGTGTCTACTGCGATATGTGGTGAACGGCGACACGTCTACCGTCTTTCCACGTGCAAAATAGCGCTTCGACAGAAACAGACGACGAAAACAAACTTTGCTCCGCTCAAAGTGTCATTGACGTTGCCAAAAGGTTAAAGTGCGCGCGGGAGCGATCATGTACCCCGGTCGTAAGCGAAGGAATATGGAGTTGTGGATCCATGGACTTGTCGAGGACTTGTCCACATGTGTCGGCCGAGAATGATTGGGGTTTTCTGCAGCGCTATCGATACTCCATATAGGTAAATGGTCCGCCTATCACGCATGAGACGCCAGCCTGGACGATACCTATCCGTCACCTGCATGCCCTCACCTGAGTCGCCAAGCAATAACTACCTTGAAATGAATATGATAGCTGATATAGCTGCTGACAAGGCTTTTCTGTTCCTCGATAACAGAAATCTATGTTCCCGCTGCCCACCAAGTCCATGGGAAATGATGTGGGTTGACGCTCCCGTCAGGTATATCTGTTGTTGAGTTGCGGCTGCCCAATGATCGGCGAAAGATGTGTTGTACACAGCCAAGACGTCTTGCTCGAGACGAGGTTTTGATTCGCTGACTTGAGATTGGGGAAGCTGGCGGTCAGAGACATTGGGCAAATGACTATTGAGATCTAAACCCCCGCATCCTCCTTTGGCGATGGAAGGAACACACTGCCTATCCGCGATGACATAGCTCACCGCGGAAAATGTAACCTTCGAGCCAATCGCATGTCCCCCAACCCTTGTTATTGCTATCGGTTCAGGGGCGCATGTGATGCCACACTGGTTCTGTGCGCGTGTGGTATCGCTACAATTGCAGCTCTGCCATGATGGCAGGCACGTTGTACCCAATGACCTGTTTTGGGACGTTGAGACCTCACACGGAGCCTGGTTCCTGCGCAACAAACCTGCGCATGGCTGCTTGGCCCTATGAAAATGCGCAGGTTGTACAAGCGAGGCACGGCGTGTGATTCGAATACGGATGGTTTGGAGCAAGTTATGGGACCTCGAGAACTTAAATCATGGAACCCATTTTCAAGGTTGCATTGATAAGAGGGGAACAGTACAGCTGGACTAAACGACTATGAGCATCGAGCGTGATTCACTGACCGGAGTAGCTTGAATAAAAGCTGGACTTGGCGCCCTCTGTTGACCTTACTTGAGGGTACTCTGTTTGTGTTACAACTGTTTCAGTCAACGAGGCTTGGGATTTTTCGGAAAACATGGTGTCACGATACTCTGAGATGAATGCTCCTAGAGCACCTCGGAGGTCGTTGTTTGCAGCAGTATCAGCTGTCTCACTATTCATTTTGGCTCTGTTTGTTGCATCCAACCTAAACGGCCCGGCAAAGCGTAATGTCTTCGATATACGCAGTGCTAGGCACAACGAAACTCCTTTAGTCACCAAGCCGCGTGCTACAGGAGCAGGTGACAAGTACCTACTAGGTGTTGGAAAGGCCGATATCACTGGGCCCGCAGTTGAGATCAATTTCGCTGGCTATGCCGACACGGCTCAGACAGGCACCGGAATCCGTCAGCGAATCTACTCCAGAGCTTTTATTGTTGGCGATGTGAACAATCCTGCCGACCGTTTTGTCTATGTGATCTTAGATACACAAGGTGGCGATACGGCCGTCCGTTTTGGTGTCTTGGAGGGCGTTGCTGCTCTTGGCTCTGAATACTCCGTCTATGGTCAGTCGAACGTGGCGTTGATAGGAACCCATTCACATTCTGGTCCGGGCGCCTGGTTCAACTATTTATTGCCTCAGATCACCAGCTTGGGCTTTGATAAGCAAAGCTATCAGGCTATTGTTGATGGAACGGTACTATCTATCAAGCGCGCACACGAGTCGCTTGGAGAGGTGAGCATGACAAGCAATCCATAGTCCAAAGCCAGTCACTAATTTTATTTGATAGGGCTACCTTGATTTTGGTAAGTTGCTCCATCCTATACAGGGATACGCCATGATTAATGTCTTTCAGGAACCGTGGACATAGACGACGGAAACTTGAGCCGTAGCTTGTATGCCTACATGGCCAACCCTGCGTCCGAGAGAGCTCAATACTCAGATGATGTCGACAAGACAATGACGGTCTTGAAGTTCCAGCGTGCTTCAGATAGCAAGAACATCGGTATTCTTACGTGGTTTCCTGTCCATGGTACATCTATGCTCGGCAACAATACGCATGTTTCTGGAGATAACAAGGGCGTCGCGGCCGTCATGTTTGAAAAGAACATAGCAAATGATGCTAGTGCCGCAGATGACTTCGTGGCAGGCTTCTCGCAATCTAATGTTGGTGACACCACGCCGAACGTGCTAGGCGCCTGGTAAGCTGACAATTCTCTCTTATTCATACTCAAGCTAATATGCTTAGGTGCGATGATGGATCTGGTCAGCAATGTAGTTACGAAAATAGTACGTGCGCAGACGGAAAATCGCAGTCTTGCCACGGCCGTGGCCCCCTATTCGCCAAACTAGATCTCGGAGTTTCAAGTTGCTACGAAATGGGGCGACGTCAATATGCTGGAGCCAAGTCGGCCTACGTAAGATATCTGTGCCATAGTCCAAGACATAGTAGCTGATGCGGATACAGGACTCTTTTAGCTCCTCAGGTACACCCGTTGTAGGCACTTCTGTCAAGTCGTTCCATTTCTACCAAAACATGTCCTACTATAAGTTTCCATTGGACAACGGTACAGTTGTCCAGAGCTGCCCTGCCGCTCTGGGTTACTCATTCGCTGCTGGAACTTCAGACTGGCCGGGAGCGTTTGATTTCACGCAGGGAGATTCGGGAACTCCAAGCGCAAACCCGATTTGGGCAATTGTCAGTGGCCTGTTGAGGGAACCTTCGGCAGCCCAAAAGGCATGCCAGGGTGCCAAACCAGTTCTTCTCGACGTTGGTGAGCTCGATACACCCTACGCTTGGAGTCCGAACATAGTCGATGTGCAGCTGCTGCGTGTCGGACAATTTGTCATCATCGTGAGCCCTAGTGAGGCGACCACGATGGCAGGCCGCCGCTGGCGCAACGCTGTCAAGAATGCTGCCGCCAGCATCATCACCGATACGGAACCGGTCGTTGTTCTAGGCGGTCCCGCGAATACATACGCCCACTACGTGGCCACGACCGAAGAGTACGGCATTCAAAGATATGAAGGAGCCTCAACTTTATACGGCCCGTTCGAATTGAATGCTTACATCAACTTGACCGCTGGCAACATCCGGTACTTAGCCCCAACCGCTACCGGCTCTCCGCCTGCCGGACCTTCACCTCCTGACAATCGTGACAACTCTTTGAGCTTTATCACGGGAGTTGTTCAGGATTCAGCCCCTATTGGATTTTCCTTCGGTAACGTGACAGTTCAGCCAAGCTCCACATATGCTCGCGGTGCAGTCGTCAACGCCACCTTCGTCGGTGCGAATCCTCGCAACAATCTCCGTCTCGAAGGCACTTTTGCCGCAGTCGAAAAGCAGGACGGCTCTACCTGGAACCAGGTGAGAGATGATAGCGACTGGTCGTTGGTCTATACTTGGAACCGTACGAACTTCATCCTTGGCTATAGCGATGTGACTATCAGCTGGGAGACTGAGTCTACTGCGGATCCAGGTACCTATCGTATCAGATATTATGGAGACTGGAAGAATCTGATCGGAGGAGGAATCACTGCGTTTACGGGCACGAGCAACAGTTTCAAATTGACTTGATACGTGGCGCTTGGTCTTATTTGGGCAGTTGGGGGACGGGAATGGCAATACTCAGCAAGCTAATCAACGCTTCACGGTGACCTTGATTAATGGTGAGCTATAATCAACAACAGGTAACTTTGCTTAATTAGGGGTTATGAACTAGGTTATTGCTTATAATATTGTCTATTTTCCCCAAGCACGAAGATATCTAAGCAACAGTGAGAGTAGTGTTAGACCTCAAGTCGGCGCTCGAGCTTCCCGCAAACACCGTGAAGTTACCTGGCTCGACCACATAGTCGTAGGTCAGGTTCCAGACTCCAAGGTCTGCAACCTTGAGTTCGAAGGAGACGGTCTCGGTGGCACCGGCGGCGATGGCAACCTTGGCGAAGCCCTTGAGCTGGATGTTGGGCACCACAACCGAGGCAATCAAGTCCTTGACATACAGCTGCACGACCTCGGTGCCATCCAGTGTCGAGTTGTTCGTTACGTCTACAGAGACGGTAACGGTGTCGCTTGCAGAGGCAGTAGATTGCGACAGTGTAACATCAGAGTAGTCGAAAGTGCTGTAGGAGAGACCATATCCAAACTGCATGTCATGTCAGTGATTGGAAAGAGGATGTGAGTATCATGAGAGTAGGAAACATACTTCATAGAGCGGGATGGGCGTCGACAGGACATAGTTGCTTCCGAATTTCATGGTTCCGTTGGCGTAAACTTCACCGGGGTTGGGCCAGGCGCGACCAGAGTTCAGGTAGTCATAGAACACAGGGGCGTTACCAATGTCGACAGGGAAACCAACCGAGAGCTTTCCCGAAGGGTTGTGGTCTCCGAAGAGCACGTCGGCAAGCGCGTTGCCTCCTTGCTCCGAGGGATAGAACTGCTGCACCAAGGCGGCGGCCTCTTCGCTGATCCACGGCTCGGTCACAGGCTTTCCAGAGCTGAAGACGACAACAGTTGGCTTCCCGGTGTCTATGATGGCCTTGACGAGCCCGGGCATGGCACCAACAAGGTGCAAGTCGTTCACGTCAATGTGCTCACCAGTGGTGGCGTTGAGGCCGGCCCAGAGCTCATTCTGGTCTCGTGACCAACTGTAAAAGACCGTGTCAATTCACATCATAAAAGAAAAATCGCGTTTTCATCAAGCATCGTTTACTTACGTGCCAACAACGACGACCGCCACGTCTGCTGCCTCCGCGGCAGCAACCGCTTCATCGAAGCCAGACTCGTCGGGAGACCAGCGCACACACCCCTGGGTGAAAGTAACGGTTCCCGAGCTCGCCGCCTTGATACCATCGTAAGGTGTAACACCCCTGAGGGAGGCCTGGTAGGGCACGTAATCACCATACTATCACACCTGGTCAATATTTGATGTTCCATCATCTGGGGATATTCCTTACGTTCATGTAGCCGTGTCCCATAGGTCCGATCACAGCAATGTTGGCTTCCTTACTCAGTGGAAGGACAGACTCGTGGTTCTCGAGGAGAACGATAGACTCGGCATCGAGTTGACGAGCGAGGGCAACGCTCTCGGGCGTGTTGATGTACTTGGACTGCTCATCGGCCGAAACACCCGCGTAGGGTCTCTCGAAGAGGCCAATCTTGAACTTTGCACGGAGTGTTCTTCGAACGGCCTCATCGACAATGTCGACAGAGAGCTTGCCAGACGCAACCATCTCAGGAATCTTCTCGAAGTTCCAGGAGCCACCACCCATCTCAACATCGTTGCCAGCGGGCAGTGCCTAAGCCGACGGTCAATATTTTATCGGCTTAAAGAAGCAAGTTCGGGAAGACTTACGTAGTTCACAACGGCTTCGGAGTCAATTGGGCTGCTCTCGCACATGAAGAATGCGTTGCAAAGACGATCAGTACCACCGGCATCACTCATAACCTAACACAACCGGTCAGTAATAGCGCATTACTGCGGACACCAAAACTTACAAAGTATTTATAGCCCCATGAATCTCTGAGGATATCCGTGAGTATGTACTTATCGGCAACAGCGGGTACTCCATCGTAAGAGTGGTAAGCACTCATAATCGACAACGCCTCGGCATCGATGATTGCTCGCTTAAACGAGGGTAGGTAGGTGGTAAGAAGCTCGCGCTTTCCACCGTGCACGGGTCCGGTGTTGATACCCTGTTCGGGTGTCGCAAACGCAGCCTTGTCTCATCAGTACGGTTGCTTCTTTTAGATTGGGTACTTGGAACATACGAAGTGCTTGACCATAGCTGCAACTCCTCCGGCCTGGAGTCCCTTGACGTACGAGTAAGCAATCTCTCCCGTTCTACACCCAAATTAGTCTCGTCACTCTGGGAGGTCAGCGAAGGCCAACTGACAGATGAGGGTCCTCTCCAAAGGTCTCTTCGACTCGGCCAAAACGCAGCTCGCGTGCAAGATCGGCCAACGGAGCAAAGAGCTGGTTCACTCCCAGTGTCAAAGCCTCTTGTGCGATGGCGCCCGCCATCTTTTCCACTAGTTCGGGGTTGAACGAGCAGGCGTAGGCGATGGGCGAGTTGAAGATCGTTGCGTTGGGGATCAGGAACCCGTGGATGGCCTCGCTCTGTACCCAAGGAGGAATTCCGAGCCTAGTGTTATATGTCGAATAATCCTGGCCGATCTTGATGTTGTCGCTAAGCAAATCCCAGGAGATGGGCACTCCTACATAGTAGGAGCCACCACGGTATTGCGTGCTCCATTCCAGACCCGTCTCGTTGAAGCTTCCGTCGGTGATGTTGAGCCAGTTGCGGATGTCGCCTTGAACCAATTGGGAGGTCTTCTCCTCGATGGTCATGCGAGACAGGAGGTCTTCGACTCTGTCGTCGATCGAGGCACTTGCGTCCTTGTACAGAGGCTGAGTCCCGTTGCTAGACGTGCCATTGCCAGTGCTGTACTGGGCATACGCCTGCGCCAGGAACAGCGAGATGGAAAAGGACAATGAGCGCAGCATCTTCACACAATTTTACTGTGAGATGGAACGGACTTTTGCGGAGCTACCTAGAGTCACAGTCCATAGCTTCCGTGTCACTCGTGAGGGGATGCAGTGCATCAAATACGTCGTCGATCACAACCCTGGACATCTGGATAGTGCCCCCCAGATACAACGTCAGTTCCGGAAGCGAGGCTTTACTCCGCATCTATCATGCACCAAGACTACCTGTACCTTGAAATTGCACATTTCTGCGAAGTATTAGCGATGCCAGCATCGCTTAGATTCGTTCGATCTTTCCTGCATGCGAGGGTACAGATTGCTGGGCCAGTTTACGTAGTCATGGTAGGGGAGACAGGCCCGGATATCCTCTAGTCAACGTTCTCATAACCGACGGGCAATTTATTCTGTCAAGGCAGTTGATTTTTCCCATTGACGGTGAGGAGAAAGTTGGAGAGGCGACGGCATACCTGGAGAAGCGAGGTTGGGGAAAACGTGGAGAAGCTCTGCAGTGAACCCGATTGGTGGAATACTGGCAACGGTCATGATGGCGATGTGCAGACTTCATTACGGCTGCGATTTCTCCGATTACCGACCGTGCCCAGCATTTACCCTCCGTTGCGCTTCCAATGAACCTCCTCCATCGCCGTTACTCGTTCCCCATAATTTGCACAGCTACTGCAATGCATATCCCGATGCGTGCTCGTACTTCGAGGCCTAAGTGGACCAAATGTCGGAGATCATCTGAGATCATGAGGACGAGTTGTCCTGTTGCCCCTCTCTCGCCTTTGCGGGCCGGATTCCGACGTGCAGTGTCCCGCTATCCTGGAGGATCCTGACTGGGGGAGGTAGGACCCTTGATATTCAATGAGGGGCAGCTATCGTGAGGTTTTTGGGGTGAGAGAGTCTACTTTTCTATAATCGGTCGACCATTGAGTTTGTCTTTCCTCAACTGAATTGATACAAAACAATAAACCCAATACAATACAATTCCAGTGAGCAGACCGTGATAATGAAGTTTCGTGATGGTATGTGGCTGCCCGCCGAGGGCATACAAGCCGAGTATGCAGAAGAAGTGTATGAAATCACACCGAGAGAGAATGGGCTGAGCTTGCTTTGTCCAACGAGGAAAATATTCTCTCGTGGAGATACGCTGAATCGGAGCACCCTAACAGTTGTAAGTGGGCCATCTAACGAATCCCTTCTTTAGTGGTCATATACTGAGACCATATATCAGGATATCGAGGCAGCTTTTGACGGAGTCATTTCAGTCGAAACAACCCACTGGGACGGCGCCGCGAGACGTGGGCCTGACTTCGACTTATATCCTGGCGGCAGGCCCAAAGTTGAAGCGGATATCTCGAAGTCTGACAAAGGCACAGTCCTGAACTCCGGATCGCTGTCTGCTACCATCAGCGGGGACGAACACACATTCGACATCAAGTTCCACAGCAAAGATGGCTCCAAACAACTCACATCACTACAGAGCCGGAGTGTGGGGCTGGCGTATAGCCCAGCGAGCAGCAACCCCTTACAGACGGGCGACATGCGGGACTTCAAGCACTACATCTTCACACAGACATCGCTGGGTGTCGGCGAGTCCGTCCACGGCCTGGGCGAACGTTTCGGGGCATTCAACAAAGTCGGCCAGACCGTGTCACTCTGGAACGCAGACGGAGGCACATCCAGCGATCAAGCCTACAAGAACGTGTCGTTCTGGCTGAGCTCAAAAGGCTACGGAGTCTTCATCGACAACCCCGGCAAGGTCGAGCTCGAGATCGGCAGCGAGCGGACCAACCGCGTCCAGACCAGCGTCGAGGGACAGAGATTGAAGTGGTACATCATCTACGGCCCGACGCCCAAGGAGGTCCTGCAGCGCTACTCTATACTCACCGGCCAGCCTGGGAAGGTGCCCAGCTGGAGCTTCGGCTTATGGCTCAGCACCAGCTTCACGACGAACTACGACGAGAAGACGGTGACATCGTTCCTCGAGGGCATGAAGGAGCGCGATACACAGGTCGATGTCTTCCACTACGACTGTTTCTGGATGAAGGCTTTCAAATGGACAGATTTCGTCTTCGACTCTGAGCGATTCCCTGATCCCAAGGCTCAGATCTCTCGTCTGAAGGAAAATGGTCTGGCAAACAAGGTCTGTGTCTGGATCAACCCCTATATCGCGCAGAACGGGGCGGCTTTCGAGACGGCCGCAAAGAACGGCTATCTCCTCAAGAGGAAGAATGGCGATATTTGGCAGTGGGACCTCTGGCAAGCTGGCATGGCCCTCGTCGACTTCACAAACCCCGCCGCGGCAAAGTGGTACGTGGAATGCCTGAATAGCCTCTTCGACAAGGGAGTCGATGCAATCAAGACGGACTTCGGCGAGCGTGTGCCAACCTTGGACGTGGAGTGGCACGACAAGTCGGTTGACCCCCACAAGATGCACAACTACTACTCGTTCATCTACAACAAGGTCGTCTACGAGGCGCTGCAGGCCCGTTACGGCGAGGACCAAGCTGTGCTCTTTGCCCGGTCCGCCTGCGCTGGCACGCAGCGGTTCCCTCTGCAGTGGGGCGGCGACTGCGAGTCCACGCCCGAGGCCATGGGCGAGTCCGTCCGCGGGGGTCTATCGCTCGGCCTCTCGGGCTTCGCGTTCTGGTCGGTCGACATTGGCGGCTTCGAGGGCTACCCGCCACCGTGGATCTACAAGCGCTGGGTCGCCTTCGGCCTCTTGTGCTCCCACAGTCGTCTGCACGGCAGCAACTCGTACCGCGTGCCGTGGACCATCGACAACGACGACAAGAGCGAGGAGGGGAGCTCGCGCACGCTGGCGAAGTGGACGGCCTTGAAGACGCGTCTGATGCCATACCTCTACGCGCAGGCAGCCAAGGCGATCGAGCAGGGCATTCCCCTGTCGCTCCGCGCGATGTGTCTCGAGTTCCCAGAGGACCCGACTTCGTGGTACCTCGACCGCCAATTCATGGTGGGTGACAATATCTTGGCGGCGCCCATCTTTGACGAGTCTGGAGAGGTCGAATTCTACCTGCCCAAGGGTAAGTGGACATGCTTCTTCACCAATAAAACTCGCGATGGACCGGGCTGGTTCAAGGAGAAGCACGGGTTTGGTAGTCTGCCTCTGTATGTGAGAGAGAACTCTGTGCTTGTTCTTGGTAAGCCAGGCATTAGAGGCATCGTGTATGATTATGCTTCAGACGTTGAAGTCGCGCTGTATCATGCCAAAGAGGGTGCTAGCACTGATCTGAGTGACAAAGATGGTAAACCACTGGGTAGCCTTACAATTAATGCGGAGGGTGATATTACGGGATCAGAGATACTGAAGGGCAATTGGAAGACGAGCAAGCATGGGAGGGATGTTGATGAGTCACATTCGAAGACTATCCAGTGGTTTTAAAGTAGTTGTTAAGGCAAGATTACGCGAGTGCGTAAGCGGATCATGACCATAGATTGATGAATTGTAGACTTTCTTCCCATACGTTCCAACGTCCCAACGTTTGGAACCATATCGCAAGTCAGCTCAGGTCATTATTACCAACCTCACCATCCATATGCCAACAATGACTTCACCTGTATTCCACGCCCCTTGACTACTTTGTGAACGAGTGACGCATCTTACCATCTACTCTTTAACTTTTCCCAAACCCTTGAAATCCGACATTAACCTGGCATATATACTCACTCATCCGTTCTTTCATACCCATCCATCATCTGCTCTACTTGCGTCCAGAGTTGATCATCATGACAGACCATCTTCAGAAATACATCAACCTGCAGCTGTGTAATGGATTGCGCATCACCCGCTCGCATCACAGAATCAAGTAACTTCTCTATCTCATCTCCTAACTCAGCAGGGTAAGGAGCACTAGTCGGTTGTTTGACGTAATCTGATACCTTAACAGAAGCGAATTCCTGGGCAAAGTCAAGTTTCCATGCTAGATCGTCTGCTTTCGTGATAGCAATCCTTCCCATACTAGCAATAGATCTATCAATAGTTGTAGACTTGGCATGCTTCTTTGGCGGTTTGCTATTCACCTTTGCTGCAGCATTTCGCTTTCTTTTTGGGTTGCCGTTTGTTTTACAAGGGTTCGCCTCGCTCGCTACGTCGTCATCTTTCTTTTCTTCATCATTCTTATCTTCCGATGTGGAGATATGCTCGAGATCCGCTGGATCTTTCCGTACCGGACGGTCAACGCGGCGGACAATCGGGCTCTCGATACCTTTCTTTTTTGCTTCTTGTGCTTCTAGCTGCATCTTTCTCCTTGTATCGGGAAATAAGACTGGTCGACGGGGCACCAATTTCTCGACGTCGAGTTGCGCAGGCTTCAGCTGTGTCCCAGCATCTGAAATGTTCGGTTGAGATTGAACGTAATTGTCCGATTGAGGTACAGAACCCTCTGGCGTTTGCTGTTCAGGATATAGCGAAAACTGTTCTCTAAGCTCCGGTGGCTGCTGAAAATATGGTGACATATACGACCTGTCATCTATCTGGTAAACATAGCCCTGACCATATGACCTTTCGTCTTGGTCGATATAATATCGATCATCTATTTGAACACCATGTGGAACTTGATGGCTGTGCTGAGGATTGTGCTGCCGACTTTGTTGCGAATGCCAATGTGGTTGGGACTGCAGGCTGGGGAATTGAGTGGCTTGCCGACCTGATTGACCTTGGTGATGAGTGCCGTCATTTGGGTTCAGACTAGGAAACCACGTCTGTCTCGCTCGTGAGATACCGGCCGGAAGATTTGATGCAGGTGTTTGGGGGACATTATGAGGCTGCCTCTTTTCTAACAATGATTGAGGCAAGCGTTCGATTGAAATTGGAAAACGGCTGTGCATGTTTGCAGGAGTCGCAACGCCACGGCCACGAACAGATCCTCGGAAGACCTGCCGCATTGCAGGTGGTAGGAATGAACCAGGCCCTAGCTGTGACAGTGGTTTTGTGACTTGAGATGGAGACTCATGTTGGAAGTCGTTACCTGGAGGCATCTTCAGCCGTGGCTTACGCTGCAGCCCAGGGTTGTTCTTGTCAGGCATTTGACTCATGGGTTGGGAGATGCAATTACAAAAAAGAAGAAGAAGAAAAAAGAAGAAAAAAGAAGAAGAAGAAGAAAAGGAAACTTGATGAGATGGTGGTAGGGAAGCTGGATGGTGTCTCTATGTCAGAATAGTCAGTTTGAGTCCAGGCACGCGGAGGTGGAGGTTTGAGAAAGAACGTGTGGGCTGCAACGCAAATCCCATGAATTGATCTAGTCCATTGCACCTGCCTGTCCTCAGCAACTACTTCATCTGAATGCAGAAGACCGAAGAAGGCACACTCATCCAAGCTTGTGCCATACCTCACCAGTCTCCAGTGCTCTTGCCAAAATACTTGGCAACATTTCGTGCCTGCCTACAACGCATGATATTGGGCCATAGATGGCGACACCGGATCCTACGAGCCTTGTAGAGGCACACCACACGCTGTGGCTTTGTATGAACTCCACAAAAAAGCTCAACGCGTATCAATCATACAAGGAGCTTTCGACGATCCCTTATTTTCCTGCTCGACCATCAAGTGCTCCAGTTTGGTACCAGCCGCTGCAGTTAGATCAATGCCAACTCTGCCGGCAAGTGCCTTCTGGTCGCTCGGAAAAGGGGCAACGTAATTGCCACGATCCCAGGATCAACTGGAAGAATAATGACTTGGTCCACAGCATGCATTGAAACACATATCGGGAACATTCCCCAACCTGCTGTTTGGTCATTGAGAGCAACGGCAGTGGGGTTATAAATAACGACACTCTGATAGGAAATCCTCAGTATTTGTATCCCTGACGCCACGGCATTCGGAGCCATCCTTCCAACATTGCTTGTAACCGTTCCCACTGAGATTTTATCCCCGGTAGGAACTATGATTGCTCATGGCACTCAAATCTTGGTCATTGGCATGAGCAACGCCAAGCTGCCCCCAATGCAACAGTAGAGAAGTGAAATCTTGACCGCCTCTGAGCTTCCTGTGGAAAGAGGGAATAGAGTCCTTTGTAGCGGTTTAGTCAGCGGGCAGTCTCGCACCCATGTTTGATGTCGTGGGTGGTGGCATGGTGGGTGCTGGAAAACCTTTAGTGTCACTTGTGAAGATCAATGTCTCGGTCAAGTGGTTGTTCGATCTATGCAAGGGTGTGGATATAATTTTGTCTATACACGCGTGCCGTACACGACATAGGGGTGAGCGGCCCCAAATAGATTTTGTGTAAGTCTCACCATTCCAGTTATGATCTTTCGTCGTAACTTGGCCTGTGGCAATTGAGTCCTACCTGGCGAGGTTTTCGCATCTGATGCCTGCGCCTTGCCATATATGCTGTCCTGCTCGTCTGCCTATGCCTGGAAGCATTCAGGAAGTGCCGTTGACTACGAACTTTCCCTCCGTCTTCTCGATGTGCGCCACCAGATCCTCGATGGTGCAGACCTTCAAGCCCCATTTCCTGGCAAAACGCACGCAACCCTCGGTTCTCATCATCCCGGGTTCGTGGCGCACGGCCTGACCTTCTATTTCTTGTCCGTCTTCCACTAGTTCCGAGATAACGGCAACCTCGGGCAGGCCGGCAAGCCTGCAGAAGTCAACGCCGGCCTCGGTGTGGCCGGGCCTCTCTCTGACGCCACCGTGTTTTGCCCGTAGAGGGAAGACATGTCCCGGCCTCCTGAAATCCGATGGCTTCACATCCTGCCTGGCGAGGGTCCTACACGTCAGGGCGCGATCGTATGCGCTGATGCCGGTGGTGATAGTGGGGTCGGCGCTATCTATACTGAGAGTGTATGCGGTGCCCTTGGGATCTTGCGAGTGGACGACCATTTGCGGTAGCTCGAGGGACTCGGTCATGGAGTCGGGGATTGGTGCACAGATGAGGCCGGATGAGTAGCGCACCATAAAGGCCATTTGTTCCGTGGTGACATTTTGAGCCGAGATGATGAGGTCGCCTTCGTTCTCGCGTGAGGGGTCATCGAGGACTACTATGAATTCGCCATTGCCTGTGTTCCGGGAGTGTCATGTTAGCCAGCCAGGCGGTTTCAGGAAGTTGCAAGACCCAGGGCACGAACGTACGGAATGCGGCAATTGTATCTGGTATCGAGTCAAATTGGCTCTTGGGAACTTCTGAGGAAGGCATAGTAAGGAATTGGGGCGTGATGGAAGGAACAAAGTCGATTGTGAGGTTATTCGGGGAAATTCAAAATATATATGTATAAACCAGCGTCTGCTCTCCTCGGGTTCGTGACAGGTGACTTGTGCGTCAGTCAAGGGAGTACTGGCGATAATCCAGCCGCGGGGCAGACGAGATGGATATCCGCTCTGGTGGGGGTTTTAGTTTTGTTCTTCGGAGCCAAGTATAAACTGCGGCTGGAGTGACTCGGTGGTCTGGTTCTTGACCGGATCAGATTTGTAGTGCTCGGATTATATCTTGCGAGTTATGTAAGGCGTGTGAGTGCAAAAGTATATGTCACCGACTCTGACACCGACTCTGACACCGGCCATGTCTTACAGAACTTTCTGTCTTGTCTTCCAACTGCAAGCCGAGCTTCCCCGGGGGGGGTTGATGTGCAGGTACACGCACAGGTGCAGGTGTTCCAAGGCGACCCGGCAGCCTGCACCCAACAGCATGGTCGCTGCGCTAAAAAAAAAAAAAAAAAAAAAAAACCACATTGGGCCAGCTTAACGAGCCGCTGACAGATGCTGATCTCGGCTGACAAACTCCCTATTCGTCATTAAGCTACACAGCACAACGAGTCCGCCGAGGCAGGCAAGCAGGGGCCAAATAACACCGGCACACCACGCTATCGCTTACTGCCGGTCAAGCAACTGCTCAAGCTGCTACAGATCCGTAATTATGTGCTAGTCTAGACTAACTTTGACTAGACTTAACCTAGCCCAAGTTGCACTACGGATCCGCATGTGCGAGATGATCAAGGCATATTGCATGCGCTGAGAAAAGAAGTACCACCACAGCTGCTTTGCTTACACACCCCGAGAGTCTCGGTCATCACTTACCCATCACCAACAGTGCCGATGCCGCCGCGATCGAATGCAGCACCACAGCTGCTCCGACGGCTCCGAGCCCCCCATCCCGCCCCTGTGAAAGCGCCTTCGCAAGCCGTCCACGCCCACCTACGATCCGCGAGACGGATACCGCACCCAACCTCGTCCCCCGTCCGGTGCTTCTCCTCCTCCTCCTCGTCAGACCCAGCCTTTACCACAGTCTCTCCCGATGAGGTCTCCCACTTCAATGCCCTCGCATCGTCGTGGTGGGATCCTCAGGGCCCCTCGCGCATCCTGCATCTCATGAACCCTTTGCGACACGACTTCATCCGCTCTTGTCGTTCCTCTGTGCTCGATCCCTCACCCCCAGCCACCACCGGCCTTACGTATCTCGATATCGGATGCGGCGGCGGCATATTCGCTGAGTCTGCTGCCCGCCTGTCCAGCACCAAGAATGTGACGGCCATCGATCCCACCCCCGAAGTGCTCTCCGTCGCCAAGGCCCATGCCCGCCGGGATCCAGCACTTGTGGGAAAACTCAGCTATCTGAACACTGCCATCGAGTCGCTGCCCATACCGGAGAGCGCAGACGAGCAATACGACGTCGTTTCCGTCTTCGAGGTGCTCGAGCACGTCTCGAACCCAGCATCGTTCCTGGACAAGGTGACGCCGTTCGTGAAGCCTGGTGGCTGGCTTGTCATGAGCACCATTGCGCGAACCTGGATGAGCTGGTTCACGACAAATCTCATGGCTGAGGATGTACTGAGAATTGTACCCCGAGGCACCCATGATTGGCAGAAATACGTCAACGAGGAGGAATTGAGGACTCACTTCTTGACACAAAGACAAGGCTGGGGTGAGCCCAGGTGTATGGGTGTCATCTATGTCCCCGGAGTCGGGTGGAGAGAGGTCCAAGGAAGCGAGAAGGTGGGCAACTACTTTTTCGCAGTCAGGAGACTTGAATCATAAGGACCGCAACGGCGAGCCTGTACAATACTTGTGGTATTATTGTATCCTATGTATAATATGTGAGTAGACCTCCCGCGCATTGGGAAGCTTAATTCAAGGATATGCAAGCATGTCAATGCAAACCACACATTATGTGCCCGAGCTGAAGCAATCATTCCTGAAATACATTGGTCCAGTCACACGCTGTTGTTTTGGAGAACGACAATCTCAGGGCTCTGCCCATATGTAATATGTATCATCTCGCCAATGGAAATGGCTTCAATAGATTTTTGGCGCTGTGAGCCGAACCATGCAACAACTTCATCGCCAAATAGCCATATTGAGCGCGACTGACACGCAGCATAGGTCAAGTTCTGGCCGCAGATGGCGTCCGATCTATCCGACAGATGGAAGACGTGTAGTTGAGCGTTTTATACGGAGGGTTATAACGTCCCAAAGAAAGTCTGCATTGCATAATTCAGCTCGCCTTTTGTGAACATCTGACTTCCTCTGCGTCGACTGTATATACCGCATGCCCAGGCTTTATGATGCCCCGTTTCTAGGGCCCGACTCGGGAGATCCCGACAAAGTGGATACTTCTCCGGAATGTCGCCATCGGCATTCAGTCAACCGCTTATCAGTGTCTGCCCATACAAGACGAAGGCCCTGCAGATCCGGAGGACTAGACTGATTTTGTAGCAAGCTTCGTCTAGGGGTCGAAATGAGCGTTGAAAACGTGATAAGCGGCGGGGTAGCTTTCGGGGGTTGACTTTGCAGATCGGGGACCTTGCACAAGCGAGGGGAGAACGTTGTCGTTTTGTTTAAATTCCAAGCATGCTTCCAGATACTGTTGAGCCAGTCTATTGGGGGCATCAAGTTGTGGAACTTGTTTTTTCATGTAATCTCTCACGACATTTGGTCATAGTATTATAGGTGATTTCCTTGGCATCCGGGCGTTCTTGGCCTCAGCCAAGAAAGCTTATCCTTCTGCGCTATTACCTGTACGAATATCTGTACGTTGAGAAACAGAGGAGACTATGGCATCTACAGAAATAGAAGAGAAAGCGCCAGCCCGGCCAGTTCAAGAGGCCGTCAACGATGGTAAAAATGACATGGAGATCGCTTCCAACGGCAACATTTTGGATGGCGGTCTGCAGCGCGGTCTCAAGAACCGTCACTTGGTATGACTCTTCTTCGTCGACATTTGGATGTGTAATTACTAATACCGTTATCAGCAAATGATATCGCTCGGCGGCGTCGTCGGCGCATCCATCTGGTTCGGCACAGGCACCGCCATCGCCTACTCAGGTCCGGTCGGTGCCCTCATCTGCTTCCTGATCATCGGCATCGACGTCTTCTTCGTGATGCAGTCCCTCGGCGAGATGTCAACCCTTTTCCCGATCCAGGGCGCCTTTGTCGAGCTGGCCGGCCGCTTCGTCGACCCGGCCCTCGCCTTCAGCCTGGGCTGGAACTACTGGTATCTCTGGGTGACGAACATTGCCAACGACTACAACAACATCTCGCTCGTGTTTCAGAGCTGGACGGACCGGGTCCCGAGCTACGGCTGGATCCTGATCTTCTGGGCCATCTTCCAGGGCACGAGCCTGCTGGGCGTCGTGGTCTGGGGCGAGATGGAGTTTTACCTGGCGTGCTGGAAGCTGACGTGCGTGCTCGTCGTGGGGTTCCTCGTCTCGATCCTGATCAACACCGGCGCCATAGGCGGCGGGTACATCGGCTTCCGGTACTGGGTGGACCCGGGGCCCATCGCCAACGGGATCAACGGCTTCGGCCAGACTTTCGTGCTGGCCGCCGTGTATTACTGCGGGACGGAGATGCTGGCCTTCACGGCGGCCGAGAGCAGGAACCCGGCCCGCGACCTGCCGCGGGCGATCCGCCAGACGTTCCTGCGGATCCTGATCGTGTTCATCGGGCTCGTGTTCTTCGCGGGCCTCATCGTGCCCTACACGAGCCCCGAGCTGCTGAACGCCAAGAGCAAGTCTGCCAAGAGCCCCTGGACCATCGCCCTGGTGAGCGCGGGCTGGAGCGGCGCGAGCAACCTGCTGAACGTCATCATGATCACGGCGCAGTTCTCGAGCGTCAACAGTGGGATCTACATCGCCTCGCGCACCCTTGTGGCCTTGGCACGGACCGGACGGGCCCCCAGGTTCTTTGCCAAGACGACAGACGACGGCACGCCGATCAGGGCCATCGTGTTCTCCAACACGTTGGGCTTGATCAGCATCCTGAACGTGGCTTCCGGGCCGGGCAAAGTGTTCACCTACCTGATCGACATCTCCGGGGCCGCGACGTTCATCGCGTGGGCCTTCGTGGGCATCACGCACCTGCGGCTTCGAGCTGGCTGGGTCAGGCAGGGCCACAGCTTGGACGAGCTGCCGTTCAGGGCATGGCTACATCCATGGGGAACGTGGTTCGTGGTGGTCATCAACATATTCTTGGTCTTCATCTCGGGATATTCGGTATTCGTGGGCGGATTTGCCGCTGTGGACTTTGTGTTTTCTTATCTCGTCCTCGCCATCTTCACCATCTTGTATGTGTTCTGGAAGGTTTTAAAGAGGACCAAGTTTGTCGGGGTGATGGAAATGGACTTGGTCACTGGCCGGAGAGAAGCTCTTGGTGCTCCTGGTGGCTTTGGAGAAAACGGAGCTGAGGAGGCTGCGGTGCAAAAGACCAAGAGTCGACCGTGGTATGTCAAGGTGAAACGATTCATTTTCAGCTAGACGCTTAATTACGACCTTACGGAGGTTGTACATGGCAGGTCGGCAGTGCCCTAATGCTCTTGCTCCCCTGTTCAAGTCGATTGTGTCTAGGCTCAGTCTAAGACTAGTCAATCTACATAATCAATATGACCACCAAGTCTGCCCATCATTTCTGCGAAACAAACTATTGCAGAACTCGTCCTCGGCACCTGGACTGGCAACACAAACGGTCTTGTGAATTTTCAGCATGCTACTGGTATGACGACAGCCTGACGAATTGTTGCCGGAGTATACCTAGTCCAAAATATTGCAAACTGATCATGTTTCGGTGTTCCAAGTTTTCCGCACATCATGGCTCAATGAGACTTCAAATTCGGCCAACGCTATGCTGAAGTCCTGTCAACTCCACAGAGGCAACACCTGGGTCGAAAGGATCCTTCACGATACCATGACTACACCATGACGGTGGTTTATTTGCACGGGGTGCAACCGTCCGGAAACACATGTATCTTAGAGGTCTCGTAGGGTGGTGCGAACAGAAATCCATGCGCTGTAGTTCTTTGACGGGCAAATGAGTCAATCCATAGCGGAGAGCAGCGATATCTGCACGGCTTATTACGATTTCTCGCTGTTGATTTAAGAGCCCAAAATAGTAACTCCACGACTCCTCCAAGGGATTCCTGAGCCTCCATCCGCTGTGGCCGAGCTTCTTGAGCAGGCGTTTCACGTAAATAGGCGCACGTAAGCCGTACACCCATTATGTCACGGTTGGGCAGATGTGCTGCCACTATGGCAAACGACCTCCGTTTGCTGTGCTACTAGAGTTGGTCGCGGCTTATCAGATAGGTTGTGTTGGGCATTTTCACGCCCGATGCAAACGAAATGTGCATGTCAATCATCCAAAACGGTCAGTCGGTGGACCAGAGAAATCTTGCCACGGGAAATGGGCGAATAGCAAAGTATAGATGTGCACTCACAAACGCCACAGCGCTTGTGCAAAGTGAGGTTCCACTTCGGCGTGAACAGGGGTCACGAAAGGGACGGCTCGGAGCATGGAAAACAGTCTGTGTAGTTCATGGAATCGCGACACTTCATAGTTTTAAGGAATTAAAATTACAGTTTGAGCGTGGTAGCTGAAATTGACCATTTAGCAGGTGCTTATTGCTTCATTGAGCGCATGAGTCTTGTAGTAGTTGAATTTCAACACTCGCAAAGATACATAACCACCAGCTAAACCCTCCGTATGTCTCCGACGCGAGGTTATTTAGAGGCTGAAAAAGGGGGCCACCTGGCTTCAAAGTGTGAAAACTGAACTGCGTAAGGCTTTGAACTTGCGACTAATATTCTATCATCTCTTGATATCGCAGATACAGCCAGTAGATATTCACGGTTGTTGTCGGTGAACATGTTCCTGATCAGACCTTGGCATATTTAGCGATCAACTTGTTTCTTGATACTGGTCTGGGTTGAGTAAGTAGTATAGCTTTGGAAGAACTTATGCTTGAGCTAGTGGTCTCATTCAATCATAGTTCCGTACCTAGAACCACTGGTGACAACATCGATTGGTGCTAGGCTTTGTAGATCATTAGGTTGGAAGGGGACCGGAAAATCGACCATGAATGGGTTCTACCGCAAGGTGGTCATTCTCAGCATCATTGTGCGATGCTGCTTCTCTCGCGTTAAGAAGTGGTAGGATTGCAAGGATCATATGAGAGGTGTAGTGCTCCACCACGAGATATGTGTTCAGCCATATTGGTTTGAGTAATTTGGGGAGGCTGCGAAAAACTGTTTAGAATTACCCTCAAAAGGGGTTAGTGATGGCGAGAATAGCCTCATCAAAAGGTTAGGGTAGATTGTGATTTTAACTAGGACACTTTTGTACGGGTATGGATTACCGTCGCCTGGTTTTTTAGAATTACGTTAGGAATCCTGTCTTAATGGATGGCTTGATCTTCTTCCTTGTTTACGTGCTTTTGTTCATCTCAATATGGTTAGTCGTGCCACACACGACGCATTTATTTAGTGCACGAGATGTTCATTACCTGTTGTTCACACTAACTTGAAGGAACGAAAATAGAAAACCAAGAGCCTTGGCGTCAGCAAGGCTACATCTGACGCCCATGTGTTTGGCAAATTATAAATCAAGCCGGGCATTCCTATCCTAGCCTTTTTTTCGTCTCTAATCTCGATCTAGTATACCAATTTACGAAGTTGATTCTAAACCGAAATGAAGAGCAGTTCTATTCGCAAAAGAATTGTTGCCTGTATCGACGGGACATGGTTCAACCAGGATGGAGTTGAAGGTGCTTACCATTTCATGCAGCGCATGGCCCTCTTGTCACCATACAGTATGCTGAATATCGCTTGCAGGGGCGAGTAAAGGGAACCATTCCAATGTGGCTCGTCTGCATTGGTCAATAAAAGAAGGCATCGTCAAAGATGAGAATGGATATTCCGTTCAACAAGTATGTCCCAGAGCCCCAAGATTCTGATCAAACTTTTACTCTTCTAATCTTCTTTAGATTAAAAGGTATTTCTTTGGCGTTGGGACAGATCAAGGACCCGCAGGGAGATACTTGGGCGGCATGTTTGGCCATGGATGTGGCGAGCAGATCGAAGAAGTGTACAAGGTATTGCACCCATGACTGCATTCAGTGCTCACTTGTTTGACAATCTTGGTAGTATTGCAGTGAGAATGTGACCGGACCTGATGATGAAGTCTGGTTGTTTGGGTTTAGCCGAGGAGCATGTAAGACTCGATACCGCAGCCTTTGTACAAAGTTGCGATTCGCTGACAATGAAGTAGACGTTGCACGGGCAGTCTCGAAAATGCTCAACGGAGGCCTCATCAACTCATCGAGTACCTCAAAGGACAGAACAAGACTCGAAAAGCTGAAGAAGTTGACATTGAGAAGGAGCGCTAAAAACAACAGTGGTCAACGCTATGGGTTTCTGTAAGTAATCTTCAACCGCCCTAGTATCAGGAATTAAACTTTCATAGACTCGATAACCCAAACCACGTTCCAACCGTCAAATTCATTGGGCTCTTTGATATGGTCAATATGACACTGAACAACTATGATGTGACAATCTCAGACGACGAGCGCACGATGAACATACGGCACGCGATGGCTATGAATGAGCACCGATCTTTCCGCCCATATGAGAGGATCACCAATGATGAGCTCGTCCTCGATGAAGATCGATCCATCGTTGAAGCCTGGTTCATTGGATGTCATGAAGATATAGGTGGTGGCTCCGAGGACGACGGTCTTTCTCTATACCCCCTGCAATGGATGCTTCTCGAAGCTCGCGACTGCGGACTAATACTGGACCATGGCCCTCCAAAATTATCGCATATGGTTGAAGACCCGCTCATCCTTACCCTTCCTCAGATATATGATGATGTCTCAAGTATCAATAGTGGCAGTAGCAACAGCTCCGCATCTCTCGACCCTTCACCATGGATATTTCGCTATTCGAACGGGTTATTGGTTACTATGTACGACATTCGCAACGTACATCGCCATGTGGACCTTGGAGACCAAAGGCGGAAGCTTCTTAAACGTACAGCACCACCTGCTCGACGGGTGAAACATAGCATCAGACTGAATCCTGGTAGATTCGACAGCTTGAAGCTCGGAGACCGCAGTAGAGCCGTATTCGGCGGAGATCTAGGCAAGCTCAACGGCTACCGGGAAAATTGTGAGGCAACGAAACCTTTAGTTAAAACAAGTGGGCTAACCCCTATCCAGCTCTTTCCGGTGTCATATTGCATCCCTCTGTACACTTCATGATGGATTCCTACTATACGTCGGGGCTTGCGGTAAGTTTGCAGGGTATCTCAAGTCATGTTGAGCACTTTCGGCAGATTGCATCACTCCGAGCTCTTGCCCCAGACAGGAAAACCACCTTACCAGTATATCCATGGATCAAAGATTTCACTCCCTCGGTCGCTTCGCCCACATGTCGGATCCTTGTTTGTGGGGATACTGGAGTCGGCAAGTCCACCTTGCTGAATCGTGTGTTCGGGGTTCCCATGGTATGTCTAATCCCTCACAAACTCACAGTCTGCTATTAACGTTGGGAAGACAATGGTGAATCATGATAGACAAGGAGTTCACGACATCGAGAAAGGGTTCCAAGATGCCAACCATCCGGGTATAATCATACATGATTCTGAAGGGTTTCAAACAGGAGAAACTCGAGAGGTAGAGGCGTTCAAGAAGTTCATCGAAACAAGATCCGGGAAAGTCGTACCTGAGGAAAAACTGCAAGCAATCTGGTAAGTCATATCCTGTACAAAAGAGTTACTAGCTAAGACTATTTGAGGTTTTGCGTGCCGTCAAATTCTCCTCGACCAGTTCAAGGTGGATTAGGCAATGTCCTGGCGACACTAGCCAAAATCGCGCCCAGCATCCCTATCATCGTAGTCTGCACGAAGAAAGATTTGTACCTCCGAGATAAAAGACTATCTCGTGAAGACATCGAGGCCATCTGCAAGCCCGGCGCCGAGTCAAATGAGCTCCTTATGACAAACCAGCGAGAGCTGCTGCACCAGAAAGAAGCACAAATCACATCTCTTATTGTACAGAGTGAACAAACCAGGGAGGCATGGCCGCAGCTTCAGAACGTCAGATTCCAATTTGTTTTTTGCGGCGAAGAATCAGAAGATTCTCGGAGCTCCTTATGTCAGTCGTTTCCTTTCTGTTACAGGACTTTATTCAAGTGATAATTAACCCATTACAGATGACTCCAAATCAATTAAGGACTTGATCCACACAACGGTGGCTCTCATCGATAATGGTCTCACCGCCAACGGTATGATAGCGGCCCAGATAGAGGACGTTGAAGCCAAGATTGACATTGCCATCGAGAGGACGCTGCAGTTTCTTCGAAGGGCGATAGTGAACTCTCACGCAAGCTCCATTCTCGTTATCGGAAGCGCCGTCGGGACGCCGGCAATAGCTCGCCTGATGTGCAATGAGATCGTCACTGGTTGCTTCGGCATACGGGAGGAAATGGAGAAGAAGGTATATGGCCTGCTCTCCAGAATTATCTCGAGCAACATTGGTTGGTTCATGGTCCAGAGCACCCTAACAGGCATGGTGACTGTTGCCTCCGGCCTCTCTCTATCTGCTACCATACCGCTCTTTGAAGTCCCTTCAGCTACGCGCCTGTTGTTAAAATGTGCCTGCGATCTTATTCTGATTCTCGATCGAGCGTTCCGTATCGACGGAGATGGAAAATTCGTTAGTTTCGACAAGATCAAGACTATTTGGTACGCATATATGAAGGGCACAGAGATCACGCAGGATTCAACGAGACTGCGCCCCCGACGAGATCGGGTTCACAAGGCGGTCAATGACCTGATCCCTCGCATGACAACGACCCATGCTCTTTCTAGTTGGAAGGATAAGAACATCTCGAGGTATCGACTGGGACTTAAAGACATTGTCATGGACTACAGGCTGCACGACAACCAAACTACAGTCGATGTCATAGGAGTTGACATCGAGAAGGAGCTTTCCAACACCACGACAATACAAGAAGACAAAGAGGACGAAGATGGATTGAGGGATGATCTCAAAGCTTTTACGAATTACAACAGCTTGGACAGCTGACATATTTTGCAAATAGAGTTATCATATAGATGTGCAGAAAGTCAGCCTCTCTACCCAGATAAGCAAATCACGTCTTGCGCAATATCCAAATGCTCCTTCCATTTTTGTCATATACGCAGATTGTTCTTCGCAGAAATTAGGACCAATGTCCGATGTTACACATCGGTCCAACATCTGATTTTAGGATTATAATGTTGCACGGCTTGAATCAGCATCTTGGCAACCCTATGCTCATGCGAATTCTGCGCCACTGCACGCCTTCTATCACTGCGGTCCCAAAATTGTCATTCGTTGCAGTCGTTTTGATTTGGCAGCCTCAGATTCGTCGATTTCGCTCTCATTATAGTTGCAGACTGCTGTGTATTCCAAGGTCCAAGACCAGATCGTTTGCATATATGCCCATTTCCATACAAAATCACAGTCTACAGGTCCATGAGGATTAACAAAACAATGGTGTGTGGGACCTGGAGCTGGAGCACTAAATAACGCTGCCACCGCTGTGGATCATCTAGGACGTGCTTACATAGGGCCTGGAATTGGAACAAACCCCTGTCTGTAGCCTAATTCTACGGAGCCTGCGGCATGATCGCGTTGACTTCACAGATCCGTAATTGGCGCCAAAACAGACTTAATCGAAATGAGCGCGACACACCCAACGCCGTGAAGGATCCATTGCGCTCAAGTGCAGGGCGTCTAACAGCTCCCAGGGGGGGCCTTGTGCCTTTTCAGCTTGCTGCTGTGCCGCAAAGATTGATCAAACGTGAATCGCACCATGTTTACCTGACAATTCTAGCATGTTCCTTCCCGTCTTTACTCATCGTCATCAAAATTAGCCAGCTGTTTTTTCGACGACGTATGCCAACTTGAAAACCATGGCGCCATATCTGGCATTGAGCGCTAATGCACTTGCCGCTACGATACTCGGATTGGTCATTGCCTATGGCATCAAGTTCTACAGGGTGGTACATGTCGATGGCAAGGTCGGCCCGGACACGGTGACGCGATGCCTGTTTATCGGCGACAATGGGGAGTGCGAGGCCGTGGATGTGGAACATTGTTTCTGGAGCTCGCAGATCATGATGATAGCTCTCGCAGTGGGCGGTATCCTCGTGGCCGATTTTGCGCTCTGGGCTTACTCACTTCAGAAGGAGTATTTGGACGCACGAGTCGGCAACTGTCCAAGGACAGAGCTCCTCGCGAGACTGTTGGGCTCAGAAGGGGCTCGAATTGAAGCTGAAGTTGAAGCTGAAGTTGAGGAAGAGGCGAGCGGCGGATCCGGTACGACTTCACGCCGTCGCGAGCGCTCAAGCCTGCCGACAACACTCTTGAGCGCCTTGAGCTGCGCATCGGCGCTGGCGCTATTTGCACCGCATAAGACGACTCTGAAGACGTTACGTCCCTTGACATCATATCCTGCGACTGACTACGCCATGCATTTTGGCGAATACATGATCCCAGCTCAAGATATCAACACTGCCTTAAGCGAGTTCTTGGTCGAAAGTGCTGCGTTCACACGAGACCATGCAATCCAACACATTATGTCAAATGGGAACGAGTCATATAATCGGGGTCAATCAGGCGGCGGGCGTACATATCGCATTGGCGATACAAGCTACGAGGGCCCCAGAACCAACGGCGTTGGAGTGAATGTAGCAAGCTTCAATGACTACTTCCTTTCCAGCCGGGGCCGGCGTGCAAATTTGGGGAGCAGCCCGTATTTTGAACACAAATTTCCAGTGCCTCAGAGCGGGAGAGAGGCTGTCGCTCAAAACTGGATGGTGGCGCCAGACTACAAATTTGACAGCCTCGAAGCCAGGGTATATGGCACAAACATAGAAGTCCGTTGCGTGTATATGACGGATGAATTCTTGATACAGCGGACTTTGGGGAAATTCTCCGGCGACCGGGAAGAAGTGCTTGGATATGTTGGGCGATATGACATCTCCAGTTTCAACAATCGCGTTGATGCAAAGATCGTACAAACGGTCGATGAGAAACTGAAGATCACCCCCTGGACTGTGGAGGGTCTTGTAGGAGCTCCAAGTTCCCAATTCTTCTTCATTACTGATCACAATCCCGACTTGCGGCAAAGCTCAGATTCGGCCACCGTGCTGAAGTGCTTCTACACCGGTCATGAACTCATGACAAACATCGTGGCACGAAACGGCGTTCTCGAAATTAAAGACGGGAAGCCGAGACCTGGCAATATAGCGGACCGGGTAAGGTCAAAAACAATGGAGGCAGTCATGCAAGCACTTAAAAATACAAACGGTACACTGAGCAAAGCCGTGGCTGATATGAGATCAGCTCAGGTAGAAGAAGCAAGAAGAAGCGGGAAAACTCGGGACAGTGACATGGCTCGATTAATGGTCCAGGATGTCTTAGGAGACTTGGCCCAGGCATACTGGAGCTTGGTGCGGCAACGTGTTGAGACGTCGATTGGCATGCAAGCCTTCGATGGTAGTCCCGTGGGATTGACCGCATACAGCCACGGACGGCTGCATGGGACATACACACGCCTCGGAGGATCTGGCTGGGGAATGATCATGCCGTGCTTGCTACTTTTCTTGCCAATCGTCGCGTTGGGTCGTTTGTTGTTACTTGCAATCTATGGATTGACTCGTCCCGACTCCTGGCAAGCGTTGCCGCAATACGGAGAGGACGATATTGACTATGTTGACACGCCGCCTCCCGTGCCACCGCCAAAGGACGACGATGACGAGCCGCCGCCGCCTTACGCGGTCCGGCTGCATGATTTACAGGCAGAAGCTTGTCAATAGTCCTAGTATCTCGGAATCATCATATGGGTGACCGAGTGGGATTCCTAGGTAAAGGTGTAGGCAGTATAATAGCAACGACTCTTTGACCAAGCCATGGCGTAATAGCATTGACTTGATCGGGTATCTTAAATATTTCAAACCATGATTGCTCATTCAGAGCATTTCAATCCTTGAACTTGGCAGGATTGCTTGGTATCAACCTTCTCAGGACTTCAATTTGACGCGCTTGCGCCTTGTTCTTTAAGTCGTTGATGTCACGTTTGTCAGTTCGTCTGGTGCCATTGGCGTAGACTACTGTATGGTCTGGCAGCGCCTCTCCAGGCGAAATGACACTCTTGGCCGTGATTGTGCAGTGCTAAACAGACAAACGCATCAGCGTGCCGCTTGGGCGATCCATGTGTCGAGAGAGCTCCTACCTTTCCGATCTTGGCGCCCCTACCGACTCTTGCGCCGATGCCAACAACGGTGCCCTCGGCAATGGTGGTTTCGCCCGACTCGACCACAGCTGCAACCTCGATGGTGACGTAGTCCTCCAGGAGCACTCCAAAGGAGGCGGGTGTAGGGTCAGCTCCGATGGCGCCAATGTGGCTTCGCTCGTGTAATATGCATCGTCTTCCGATAGTCACCCTGCCCCTGGAGGAGTCGAGTCTCGCGCGCGGATGAATTACGGATTCGGAGCTGATGTTTATGGTGTGGCTTCCGGCCAGAATGGCTGTGTCGGCAATGGTGATGGAGGACGAGAAATTCACGGGAGCTTTAGGTCCAGATTGGACCCTGGGGAGAATGGACTGGCGTTTGGCGGCGGATGCCATGGCGGGTGATGTGTTTGCAGGTGTATGAATATAGAAGTCCCCGTCGATATTAACTGCAAGGCAATTGAGATTTTACTGTGCCTGTAATCACGTGGGGGGGTTTTTTTTTTCTCTCTTTCTCTTTTTCCTTTTCTTTAATTGCTGTAGAGCGTTACTGGTTTTCCCCAGTCAGCAGATAGGTGACAGGCACGATTGTTGTTCCTCTCCAACTCCTAGTTATGTCCTGTAGCCAGCAACAACGCGGTGCAAACGCACGCCGATATCGAATCTGAAGTTCCTCATTGGAAGGTCCGATCTGTAGGGGGCCCCCGACAAATGCATGACCTCACCTCATGAATGGTCCAAGCTCCCCGTTGCCACAGATCCAAGCCCGAACGAGTCGCCAGCACGGATCCGTACCCGCCTTTGGGCTAATTGAGCCAATCATGGCAGCGATTATTCCACTCAATGTAAAGTGCAAGTCCAGCATCTTCAACGACATTTGGAATCTTCCGGCTTTAAAGCACTCGATTGCCCATTGCCATCCACCTCTCCACTCCTATTGTGGTATCAAGCTCAATAAGAGCGACAGTACACCACACAAGATGCTGTCAAGGACTGCAGCACCGCGGGCAGCCTCTGCGAAGGCCCTGTCGCGCGTCGCTCTGCCATCATGTACCCGATTACCCGCCACCACCAACACACCCGCCCAGTCCCGGCGGTCCATGGCGACTGTCCAGGAGGGCACCCCGAAGCGTGTATACGGCGGGCTCAAGGATCAAGATCGCATTTTCCAGAACCTCTACGGCCGATACCCCCCCGATCTGAAGCATGCCAAGAAGATGGGAGACTGGCACAAGACGAAGGAGATCATTCTCAAGGGCCACGACTGGATCATCGGCGAGGTCAAGGCATCCGGATTACGAGGTCGTGGAGGAGCTGGCTTCCCCTCTGGTCTCAAATGGGTATGCTCGCTTCAGACCCCACACGTCTCAATGGCTCAAGCCAAAACTGACTTGTTTGCTAGTCCTTCATGAACTTCAAGGACTGGGAAAAGGACACGAAGCCGCGATACTTGGTCGTCAACGCTGATGAGGGAGAGCCCGGTACATGCAAGGATAGAGAGATTATGCGAAAGGACCCCCACAAGCTTCTCGAGGGCTGCTTGGTCGCCGGCCGTGCTATGAACGCCACTGCCGCATACATTTACATCCGTGGCGAGTTCATTCAAGAAGCCGCTGTCCTCCAGCACGCCATCAACGAGGCCTACGCCGATGGTTTGATTGGAAAGAATGCCTGTGGTTCCGGTTACGACTTCGACATCTACCTCCACCGCGGTGCTGGTGCTTACGTTTGTGGTGAGGAAACTTCTTTGATTGAATCCCTGGAGGGTAAGCCCGGCAAGCCCCGTCTCAAGCCTCCGTTCCCTGCCGCTGTCGGTCTCTTCGGTTGCCCTTCTACTGTCGCAAACGTCGAGACTATTGCTGTCGCCCCTACTATCTGCAGAAGAGGCGGCAACTGGTTCGCCGGTTTTGGCCGTGAGCGAAACCAGGGTACCAAGCTTTTCTGTATCTCTGGACACGTCAACAACCCTGTCACTGTCGAGGAGGAGATGAGCATCCCCCTCAGGGAGCTTATTGATAAGCACTGCGGTGGTGTTCGTGGTGGCTGGGACAATCTTCTCGCCATCATCCCTGGTGGTTCTTCCACTCCTATCCTCCCCAAGAGCGTCTGTGATGATCAGCTTATGGACTTCGACGGACTGAAGGATAGCCAGTCTGGTCTCGGTACCGCTGCCGTTATTGTCATGGACAAGAGTGCCGATGTCGTTCGTGCTATCTCTCGCTTAAGTCACTTCTACAGACACGAGTCATGCGGTCAATGTACACCTTGCCGTGAGGGTAGCAAGTGGACCGAGCAGATTATGCAGCGATTTGAGAAGGGTCAGGGACGTGAAAGGGAGATTGACATGTTGCAAGAGTTGACCAAGCAAGTCGAGGGTCACACCATTTGCGGTAAGCCATCATTTTAGCATCTGTTTGCACACCAGTACTGATCATTCTATAGCTCTCGGTGAGGCTTTTGCCTGGCCCATTCAAGGTCTTATCCGACACTTCAGACCAGAGCTCGAGCAGAGAATGCAAAAGTTTGCGGCTGAGAACGGCGGTCCCGCACTGGCTGGTGGTTGGCACTCGGATGCGAAGGCTCAGGGTAAGCTGATTTCTCCTGGACAATAGAAGGGCTCTGAGTTAGGCGTAATGCGTGGTGAAAAGACCTGTTACGGGCTGTACAATCTGCTAAATCATCCGTCACTTTGTACATACTACGAAAGATTTTCTGTGTTACAACACGAAGCGTATTCGCTTCATCTCATCCATTGTTTCCCCCAGGTGACATGTCAAACGTTTGCTGGTATTGAAATGGGGTCTTGTGAGTGCCTACTATATTGAAAACTTTTTATTACTGCTCATGGCTTCAGCATCGGGCTGAGGCACTGCTAACAGCGGTTGTTCATCCACACGTAGATTGTTTCAAAGTGGGCCCAGATCCCCCAATCCCATTCACGTCGTCATCGACTTTTCTAGATCGTGTAGTCCCAACGTTCTCCAAGAACTACACGCGATACCCTGAATCAATGAGATAATTGATCCAATACGATTACCGAGTAGACCCTAGGGCTTTCCTAAAGCGGTTGTAGCTGGGACCCTGCTAAGCGTTGCCTTCCATGACTTCATTGTAACAAGTCGAGCGAGGTTTCTTAAAAGGTGATCTGTGTATTATCGTAGCCATATTTTTCTAAATGTAAACAATAATTCCAGCCATTGACAACTAAAGCCAACTCTTAAAGTACACTAAAGAGCATCAAAATGACTTCAGCTTTCCGATCTTCGTTAAGAGCCGCTCGCCAGCTCAACAGCGCGACAAGACCACGCTACATCCGTACATATTCTAGTGGCACAAACAAGCCGCCCATGAGCCAAGGAGGAAGCAACCGCAATATGTAAGCTTGGAATCCAAAGACTCAACTGGGTGTCCCGGTGCTTCCATCACAGCATGCTCTCATTTGGTTCAACACCACATTTACACAAGCTGCGTGGGCTCGGTCAAAGTCCTTCCCATTACCTACATAAATGTCCCAGGGGGCCATCTTGACTGACAATCGTTTCCTCCCACGCAGAATTATAGCCCTCGTCGGCCTCTCCATCCCCACAGCTCTTCTATGGCGCAGCCAAAACAAGACCGCCGCAGCTCAGCCCGTACCCGAAGACTACCCGACGCCCGCCTCGCCCAACCTGGAGCCTGCAGACAGGGTCAGAGTGGGAAAAGAGCGGGCCGAGGCCCGGAATGGCCAAGTCAAGTACGAACACCCGGAGGACAGGGAGCCGGAGAGGTTCAAGCCGGCGTTTGGCCGGCTACACGAGAAGAAGCGCGTCGATGGGCCGCCGCATGGGCGGAATCACCAGGAGCTGGAAGATAGGCAGAGGACGACGGACAAGCCCTAACGAAGACTATTATAATATCTTATAGTAAGAGGATGCATTTAATCTGATAATATGGACCGGCCTTGAAGTCTCGGCACGATCTTCCGTTTGGGTCTTATGGTGGACTTTAGCCATGTAGTCGTCACTGGTATGAAAATTTGGTTGTTCGGCTTATGTGTAAATATGAAACTGTAAATAACACTCGGTATAATCTTACAGGGTTCGCCGTAGGCCTTGGGCACTTGAGACGGAAAGCTGGCTGAAATTTATTCCTTGTTGCGAATCTGTGCATAATGCAGACATAATTGTATGGGCAAACGACCTAATTGGTGTATGCCGTAACGATATCGCCTTCCTCTTTCCGTTTTCACATCTTCGCCAGCGTTATATTGTGCCATTTAAATGTCTGCATACATACTTCCCAATGGGGACGTGATGTTTCTTAATCATCCCACTATTGCAACAACGGCATGGTATGTATGTGTTAGGACGCGATGGATTCTCGCAAAGCCATGCATGCGCCGAAGTGCTGTTCTAGTCAATCAGACTTCCTTCTCTCCACGTGATCGCTTCGAAGTTGTGGGCAAGGTCACTTAACAATGATAATTAATATCTAAGACTCGTTAAAATCAATGAGCCACCAGGACGGATGTTAAAAAAGCAGGTGTCTATCATAGGCTCATCGGTATAATAGGTCAAATCATAAGACACAGTATTTGATTTGATTTTTGGCGGAGTAAGGTAGGTACAGTACTTGTCAAAATGAACATAATCATGGCTAACTATTTATTGTTTGCCTGGTTGAGTTAATAAAATCCGATTGAATATCTGAGGTATTTGGGTTGTTGTTAGACTTGGAGCATTCTATCTAGAGCATAGCAACGAAAGATAACCACCACAAGCCTACAAGAATAATGATACTACAAAGCGTCATATTACATTTCACCAACCATGCTTTACGACGCAACCTTATCAGAAAATTTTGAGCCTGGGTATTTTTGCTTCTTTCACTATTTCCTTTTATCAAAGGAGTCTACTACTGGCCATGCTGTTATACAAAGTCATGGTTTGGGACCACGTTGTGATATGTACATGGGTGTTGAAAACCCCGTCACTCAATGAATTTTGGTGTTGTTGGTGTTGGGAAGAACTTCAAATGTCCCGTCAGCCTCGAGATACCCTCGGTATCACTTTCGTAGTCTTTCGAGGAGACACGCCGAAAGACGATTTCCACTGTTCGCCGGACTGGGTCCCCTCCAACGGTCATTCGCCGCACCCAACCACCCGAGATTATCCTGAAGAATCATGCTGAAGGAGCGAGAAGCCCGCCCTTGTCGCTTTTCTTACCGAGCTTGCCCTGGGAAATGTAGTTTTCCCTGAGCCAGTCCACAGTCAATGCACCATCAAGTTTGCGCTCCTGAATGTAGTTATCCTCGATGAATGCGACGGTGTCAAGTCCGATTTTGTCCATAAATCCGCACGGGGCGACCTCGGTCTGAAACATGTGCTTCCAGAGCTTGTCTATTTGTTCGGGATCACTGACACCCTCGGCAAGTATTGTCAGAGTCTCGCGCTTCACAGCGGCCCAGAGACGGTTGAAAATGAATCTTTGGTGGAGGAGTTAGACTTGTAATTTGGTAGGTTCGCGTGCGCGGTCAAAACTCACCCTGTTGACTCCTTTCTAGCTGTTGCGGGCAACATTCCACACCTTTCAAGCACCGTGGTCAAAAATGGAAAGACCGCTTCCTCCGTCTCTCCATCCGTCATGAGCTCCACTGTGCGAACCTCGGGCGGCATGGTGTAATGGACATTGCAGACGAGCTTTCTCCTTTCTTGGCTGACTTTGTCCAGCATCAAACGGCTCCTGAAGGAGGAGCTGTTTGATCCAAGAATGCAGTCCTTTGGTGTGAGCTTGTCCAAAAGCTCGAATGTGTCGATTTTTATCTCAAGCTTCTCCGGTACGGCCTCGATGACCAGCCATGCATCCCGGACAGCAGACTCGATATCTTCGTAAGCGGCATAGCTGCCAAAATGCCCAGGTGTTGAAGGCTTAGCGAAAGTCGCATATTCTTCCTTGTGGAATTCGACGTACTCTAGGGCGTCTTTCCTTGCTCCGGCGGACGGATCCCGAATCGTTACATTGTACCCTCCTGCCACGATTGAGCATGCGATACGGCGACCTAGTACACCACCCCCGAGTACTGCGATGGGTCGCGAACCAATTTCAGGTGCTTGCCACGACATCTCTAACAGGTGAGGATAGGGTATTTCCGGTACTTGAGGCGTGGGAACTGGACTTAAGAGTAGGTTTGCAAGAGCTTTTCTGGAAGGGGTCAAAAACTTATGTCGTACAGCTGACATATTAGATCGTGGGGGGTCGTAGCCACTATATAACCAGTGCGATTGGTGAAGTGTCTTGGAAATACCGATGATGATCACAGCTGACAAGTGTAAACTCCGACGGAGCGATCGTGACTCGCACTCTAACAGACAACTTCTCACTCTCGCTCTCTCGCCGCTATAGCGACAGCAACGCCGAGTATTCCCCTCATAGGGCTGAAGCAGGGCGATGTGAGATTACCAACGGCCAGCTAGTTTCGTGCGAATCTCGCGCGAAATAGTTACAGCCAATCGCGACCAAGACAAATTGTTTTGATTGCCCCATTCAGACGGCATTGCACTCGTTAGCTTCATCCACCTTTGAGTGCCTTAATATTGCTCGCCAGCACGCCCCATCCGTGTGGGCCAATTGCACAGCATAACCCTGAACCGTTACCTTCAAGCCGTCAATAACGAAATGTGGCAGCCAAGTACCGGATGACAGCCTCTATGTAGAAGGATGAAAGATTTTCAAGAAGCCGTGGAGCATCTTGCTAGCACATCATAGAGTGTCGGCAAGTGCCTCGTGTCAGTGGGTCGTTCAGAAGTCGAACGGCAGACGGACTTCACAGATTTCTCCATTAACTCAATTATGCTCATGAACAAATCATCGTCACCAGGATATTTACAATGACTTTTGATAAATCAAACATGAAATTGCGTTATAGGCGTTAGTGCATCTTGGAATAACATTAACCATTCATGCCCTGAAAGTTATTGGTAACGGGGAGCAGAGAATCGGAGGCCAAAGTAGACATATTTGAAGGAGTGATAAATCTATTTCTTAATATCGGAGGCTCTAAAATATACAGGTGCAGTTGTCCGAAGACGACACGCGGGTTGTACAGTAACAATCAAGCATCGCCCATGGATCCTACTAGAATAAAAAAACTTGGTCCGTCGCTTTCGATATAGCGCTAGGAGCCTCAAAACCCAATCCGGCGAGGTTCTTCTTCGTCGCCTCGATCATGGGCGGTGGCCCACACAAGAGCACCTTGGAGTCTTCTGCTGCCTCGGGCAGGTATTTGGCAACCATGTCCTTGGTGATGAATCCAGACTCGCCAGACCAGTCTACCGGAGGCTTTGCTAGCACGTACTGGACCTTGAACTTCTCCGGACACTGGACTGTGAAACTGTCAAGCTCCTCTCGGAGGAGGATGTCTTCCTCGGTGTTGTTGGCATACAGAAGGTTAATCTGGGTATTGTCGGAGTCATCTGCGCAGATGGCACGAATAAGTTGGTACACTGTGGAAGAGACCATATGTTAGTACCTGGTTAAAAAGCTGAAGTTCCCGTTGTTCTTACTTGGCGTGATTCCTGATCCTCCAGCAATCATGCCTATCCTCTTTGCATATGTAGTTCCATATTGCATTGATCCTTTCGGCCCTCTGATATCAATCGTTTGCCCGACTTGCATGTTTGCGAGATGCTGGGTCATCAGACCTTGCTGGTATACCTTGACTATCAACTCAATCCGCCCAAGATCACTGTTATTCGAGATGGGTGTATAGGACCTCGACACGTTCTTCCCGTTGATGACGGCTTGCAGGGCAATGTGTTGCCCTGTAGGTAGGCCTAAGCTGGAATCTGGGTAAGGCAGGCCGAAGACAAAACGATAGGTATTCGGAGCCACAAGAGATTTACGGATCAGTTTGAACGGCCGGTACTGCTTCGCATCCAGCACGCTTGGTCTCGGTGTAGTGGACGGTGTTTGGGTCGCTGAAGTTGGAGCACGCCTGACAACAACATATCTGTCGGGTCGGGCGACTCGACGTGGTTTGTGACGTACACCGCTGTGGAGGTCTATCTTAGACCAAATATGGGCCGCTATGCCGAGTGACGCTGACGCTTGAATCATGGTCGCAACAGCAATACCTAACCACATGTTCCCATTTGGCCGAGGTAGTGATGGGCCACCTTGTCGCAATAAGGAGTTCCAGTCGATGTGCGGTGCTTTCTTTTGAAATATAACCCAGACTGCTGCACCGACAGATCCAGTAAGTCCCAATTTACCTAACATGGTGACCAAACTTCCAGAACGTCTAGCCACAATTTGAGTGTCTTGCGAGACTGCCTCGAATGTTGGACGATATACTTCGATTTCTTCGGCCAGTTCCTGCAATCATTACTGTTAGCCTATTTTGTCGCCCAGGATGCAGACTGAATGTATACGAACTTCTTCAGGTAAATCGCCAATGTAAAGCCCATCCAGCCACTCATTGGCTTCTTCTGAGTGTCCAACATCTTCAAATTCCTGTGTCGCATCGCGCCCAGCTACCTCCTGCAGGATGGCACTGCCGCCTGGGTGTTCCTCAAGATACTTGGTGACGTCGTAAACTTTGTTATGAATGACAAACCAGACATCATCTGGCCTGTTGTGCTCTTTGACCTGGGCTAAATTGTATGTCGGCATGGCTGCGATGTGCGAGTTGACGATTGCGCAAGGTGGTTCGGGGATATTGAAAAACAGTACGATGAAAGCTACGCTGGATGGCAGGCGTACCAATCTAATAGAGAGACGCTCGTAGATATATCAGCTTTGCCAAAACAGCCATTTGTTTGGTCGCGATTGCAAAGCCGAGAGTAATAGAAACCTCATCCTTGTCTCTGAGGGTCCATATATGGAGCACGATCAGCGTTTATAGCGTCGCGCGAGTCTCGCGCGAAGTTCGGGTTCCACTATTGAACCGAATGCGTAGCATCTGCGTGGAAACTCGCGAATCGGTATCGGGCTGTATCTAATCAAAGGGAATGCTGCAATCTCCTTGGAGCGAACATGGCTTTCATGGACAAAGCCATCTATATATCCAACTCGCTCCGTCGTGTTATGAAGGTTCTTGGAGCCTCAACACAATAAAACATTGCAAGCGCCAACATGTCTTCACAAAAGTTCTATCTCATTGGAGACGATGTCTCAACTGCCAGAGAGATCTTGGCCGAGCCAGCCTGGAAACTTGAGACTCTGAAGAAGACAGTGGGACAACAGTTCCACGTCATTCAACACCAAGGTACTTAGACTCTTTGTCTGTCCTCAGAGTGGCTTTACTAATGCCTTGAAGGCATCACATTCCACGCTCTAGACTCGAGATCAGAGCTTGGAGATACACAGGATATTCTTTCGTGTTGCTCTGCTGTTGGTCTACGTATAGATGGCGCCGCTGTATCCTCCCCTCAAGGCCCGGGCGGTCTCCCGATCGTTGGGTCATTCTACGAAATCTACCCGGACCATCTCGGCAACCATTGGCGATTATTCCGCAAATACGGCCATGTAATCAAGACTACCAATATGGGCAAGACTACATATCTGACCGACTCACCAGAAGTCGCTCAAGTCGCGTTAATGGAGAGCCCTTATTTCACCAAGTTGATCAACGAAAATCATCCACTCAGAGGCATTAAGGACAACACAGCAATCTTCCTTGGCGATACCGAGACCGACAACTGGCGTTTGGCACACAAATTCGTCCCACCTGCCATGGGTCCTAAGGCCGTCCGTCACTATACTCCCTTGATGCAGAGCTGTGTGCGGAGCAGTTTCAAAGTCTTTGACGAGATGGACGAGAAGGGCGAGGCCTGGAACGTCTACACATACATGGTAAAGTTGGCGTCTCAAACTATCGGCAAGTTCGCTTTGGGCATGGACTTTGGACACATGGACAGTGTCGACGCGCCGACGCATCCACTCGTCTCGAATATCGTCAGTCTTTTGAGCTTGAACAAGAAGGTCACCTCTAGGGGAGAGTGGTATAAAGCCTTACCATTTGGCGATGCGCCAAAGCTAAAAGAAGTCCAAAGAGTAACATACGGAATGCTTGAGGAAGCACTCAAGAATGCTCCCACTTCGGGCAACATGGAAGAGGGTATTTCTCTGAATGATGCAGCATTGAGGGCCGCCTGTGTAGCCGATTACATGAACCACGCAGTTGACGAGACTGGCCAGCGCTTCCCACCGGGATTGGTCCTGTCCAATATGCTCGTTGTTACTGCAGCTGGTTACACCACAACCTCATCAATGTTGTCATGGATGATATACGTCCTTGTCACCTATCCCCATATCCAGGATAAACTTCTGCAAGAGCTAGTTGACTATGATATCAGCAATGAGACAACATGGACGCCCGACCTAGCGCATGGCCTGCCATACCTAGATAAGGTCATCAAAGAAGCGCAAAGACTCCACAATGCGTCATTTCAGCCAGGCAGGACCACCAAGACAGAGGTGGTATTACCTGGTGGATACCGACTTCCCAAAGACAGCACAGTGATACCCGCTTTGTATGCTATTCACACAAATCCTGAAGTGTGGAAGGATCCCATGCGTTTCGATCCCGATCGGTGGGACACGGAGGAAGTGAAGCAACGCCACCGAGCCGCATATATACCATTTGCCACAGGTCCGAGAGGCTGTATTGGATTCAATTTCGCGTTGCTTGAGATCAAGGTCTTGTTGTCGGAGCTGGTGTACAGATATGATTTCTCACGGGAGGGTCTCGAGGCAGTCGAGTATGACCCGGAGTTCCAGCTCATTCGGCCACTAAACTTATATGTTACGGCGCAAAGAAGGAAATTTTGGCCCAGTAAATCTGCAAAATAGGCGACTAATTGGACGAATATTGTATTATAAAATAAACAAGTGTTATCAATGCCCCGCGTTCGAGCTCAAACAAAGGACCCCTTTAACGCAATCAGGGCTCTTGAGTATGGCCCAAAGTGGCGTACGTTCGTGTCTGAATCGGTCCATTCCGATTTTTCTTGTTCTCTCTCCAGCAGTTTGATTAAGCGCTGGATAGAGTGCTCAAAGCTGCCGTCCCAAAGATTTTCAGAGCTTGGTGAGCTCGGCGATTTGCTCATCAATGCCTTCAAAGCTACGGCTGAGCTAACAACATTATGGATGAATGCAGACGCACGGCAAGCATTGGCCGACAAGCGATGCATATCTAAGAAGCTCTGCACAACGCTGGCGGCATGGGAACTATATTCTAATGTTTGCGCTTCTTTCTCTGCGAGATCAAAGGCATTCATTTCAAAGTATACCCGAAATATGCTGCACTTTGCATAGCCAATGTGTATATGCAAGGCAAGCCTTTCGAGATGATTCTGAAGAGTTCTGCAGCTGGCCTTGTCACGAAGGAATGGTGCAGCTCTCTCGAAGATTGCTTCGAATTGCCGTTTGTAGTGCTCAAAGCGATCGAGGCTATTCAGCTGGCTTGGGTCTTCTCTGGATCGGTCCAAGATGACCTTGATGATAGTTATGGTGGAGTCGGCAAACGTAAAGCCTTCTGGGGACTCATAAGGAATGCTAACGGTCACAAGGCTGGTACTTGGTGGTCGATCATATGTGAAGGACAGGAAAGCGTCCTGCCAGAGCAGCATCCACCACAATCGCTTTCTCTTAACCGCTGGTCCAGGACTATCTGCACCACGCGGCTCTTCATGGAGGCCAATACTCTGTGCCAATCGTATTGTGAGCCCCATTACTATCCAAGCGGTGTTTGTGTCTAGGTTGTTGCGTAGACAATGACCAACCAGCGCCATTGCTTGAATGGTATTGACGTCCGCATTGTTGAAGAGGTTGGATATTCGAAGGCATTGAAATGACGAGCATATAAAGACTTTTGACCTGAGCTCTCGTTCTTCAATAGCATCATCTGAGAACTGAACGCCACAGGCAAGGACGGCAAATAAAAGTGCAAGCCATGTCGGAGCCGTTTTCGCTCTTTCTTCTCGATCGCAGTCTAGGAAGGCGAAAAGTAATACGCTAAATTCGTCCAGGCTTATAAGGGCTGGATAATAAGGGTAGACGCTAGCTTGATAGACTTGCCAATATCTACGTGTGCGTTGTCAGTCAGCTTGTGCCACAAAGGTAGACTTGGGAGCTTTAACTTACCGTATCATGTCACGGTCTTCTGGTAAAGTCTTGCAAACTTCGTCCAGTCTTACCTCCGGCGCCCACAAGTTCGTGAAGGCGTAGGTCCGCGGTGCAGGCTCCTCCGCTACTGTATTTGCGGCCAACAAGGGGAGAAGTCCCAAAGCCGACGGAGGATCTGCTTGATTACCTAGGAAGATGGTGGCGCCTGTATCACGCTCGATGAAGTGTTGACCAACTGATTTCGCAGGTATCTGAATATATCCAGGGCTTGATGGGGTGGTAGCGGGTTTGTTTTGTGCCTGCCGTTTTAGGTCGGCTTTGATAGAGGTGATCTGTTCTTCTATGTGTTCTAGCCGTTGAATCACCAGGTCTGGATCCTCATCTACCCTTCCGACATTAATGAGACCATCCTGGGCCAAGCGAACGGAAGGGTCCGCTGGTTCCGTTGATTGGACCGGAAGCGGACCGCTGCTGGAAGTTCCGGCTTGACGTTGGCAAAGTTCTGGGTGATCACGTGCAATACAGCTCGAACAGGGTAAACCGCCATCACAACGTACGCGACGGTGACGACAAGGAAAGCAAGACTTTACGGCTCGTGCCTTGCGTTTAAATTTGAGCAGCGAGCTTACGGTTTCTTCATCCTGCGTAGATGCGATCGATCCTCCATTTTGGTACGCCATTACATGTTATGCTGCTTTTGACAGGCACTTGATGTTGTATCTATGAGTGGCTAATTGGAGCCTTCATGTATGCTGATGTTTAGATATTCGGAAAAAAATAAATAATACAGAAGCAGATCGCCGAGTGGTATTTGCGTGGCATTGATTGTGGATACGACATGACATCGCCGTTTCGTGATAAGACTAACTCACGTGACGGCAATAAAGTTGTGGCCCTGTGATCATAGTTGCAACAACATTTCCACCTTTTATATTGTTCAGCTCAGCATAGCGACATCGTTTACATTTGTGACTCGTTCATGGCGAGGTCTTTAGTATGAACCTGTGGTACAGTGATTTGTGCAAGGGAGTGGACTATTTTGGAAAAGTTAAACCCCCACTAAAAAAGAATTTGTAAAAAAAAAAAAAAAGGAAGGGCTAGAAAAGAAGAAAAAAAGGGATATGGCCCAATATATAAACCATATCTGATTAAGCTGGATTAACTAAATCACCAGTTGGCAACAATTTCCTTGGTGCTATCGATCGAAATTTGCGTGCATGCTTTCCATCATAGACCACAAGATACATGCCTGTGGAGACCAAATGGCCGTTATTGCAGCTATACAAGGTTAGAACTTTGGATTTCTGCATCCAGGTAAATTGAGGCGCCTTGCGTATCATGAGCAGGAAGTGAGAGTTCATACTTGGATGTACTATATGATGAGCATTTAGAGTCTGACGAAGTCTTTGCGCACTCAAACCATCAGCTTATATAACAGTGTAGGTTGAACACAAACTCTGCAAAGTCAAGAGCAATAGCCCGTAGTAGTACTAGACCAGTCTGAGTGCTTCCAACTGCTGTCAATCGAGATAGGCAGATCATTTGGGGGCAAAACTATCCGGAGTCGACACGAAAACCGGACGTGTTCGAACTCATACCCGAGTGCTGAAGGAGCTATGAGCATGTCCCATATTCACAAATCAACATATCTGAACCAAGTATCACGTGCGGCCATGAATGGGATCAAGTTAAGAATCGAAGACAGCAACAACTATACACCCAAATAGCAGGAGCGTCGACTCTTATTTTCGGAATTTGCCAGATTATCCGTGCGACGGGTCTCTTTGACCTCGTCGTTTTAGCATCACTACCTTCTCGCAACATTGATGTGAAGACTTAAGCGTATGGCAATGCAAACACACTACATAGTCAACTGTCACAAATCTGCAATGGTTCCTTGACGGATGGAGTATGTGGTTCTTGGATTAATGGAGCGCCCGCATTCTAGCACATGCTCTCTAATTCAATCTCTTGCATCGTCCGGCACGGCAGCAGTGGAGCCTCAATCCGTCCGAGGACATTTGATGCCGTTTGCTGGAGCACCGAAAGTCTACGCGCACTCACGCGCTACACGGCGGTGGCATGAGTCGTCAAAGAAATTGAGCTGCGACACCTATCACTACAAAAATCACTTGCAAAAGTGAATAAGCCACTGGCATACGATTGATTCCTTGGTGTTTGGTCTGAAGGATAAGCAGTCCAAAGCCCTTTCCACTATCTCGCTGGAAGATCTGTTTAGCCCATTGCGGGATGAAACAAATTTCACCGGTGCGCAGCGTTGCGGGAATCGTACGGGTAAGCGGCAAAGATTATACGGGTCTTGTCGGTGAGAAGGGACCCGAGATAAGACTTCAGTCGAGGACGAATATATTAATAGGGATTGATCGTCGGTCCGTTAACAGGACTGCCTTGCCGGCGTGGCAGAATTACTGCGCTGCTGCACCTAAAGTAGATAGTCATTTCAGACTTACGGGGCATTCACAGAAATGTTGTAAAATTGTCCAATAGCCTCTGCTATTTGGGGGACATATGTGGTATCGCGTGTCGAGACATCGTACCTGGCCAAGAAATGGTCTCATCTAATTGCACCAAGCTGAGCATTAAAAGGATTGCAAATTAATGGGTCAGACGGGGCGTGGAGATGGAGGGTCTCTCCTCGATGCTCTAGGAGAAGTCCCATTTATTCTCCAACCGCCCATCGCCTGGGGAAAGAAGGAGAAATCCAGTTTTTGTCGTCCTCAAATTTATCGCGTTCCCATAAAAGCTCCACTGGTCTGACCCGAAGGACAAGAATACTGGAGTCATGGGGATAGAAAGACCGAAACAGACCCGACAACGCTCAATCGTGAAGGCTGACAGGCTGAGAAGAGGCTGAAGACCCTCAAAAAAGACCCATTACTGATGACTTTAGGCCTCCGCTCCCCGCATGGATTTTAACGTATCTAACCTTAGGGGTCTGGAGGTAGCAACGGCGCGACATGCATGTGGTCACAGCTGTGATCGTCGGGGGAACTGCAACTCAATAATATGGCCCTTTGGAGATGCTGGAAACGACCGCATTCAACATCGAAATCGAGCAGATTCAGGAACGATGAACCTCGAAGACAAGTCAAGCTTCGCAAAGAGCGACCGTCACAGATGTGCCGTGCCAAGCCGCTTTTAATGTAAGTGCTTCCAAGGCACTTACCAAAGCTTGAAAAGCTTGTTGGCAATGACAATCTGCATACATACTCGATGGATTGATGGGATGCCTGCGCCAACACGCCAAAGCAATGCTTGCGGATTCACATGTTCTGAAAAGCGGGGTTTCCAGAAATGTTGCACGCGTGCGTGTCAGCACAAATGCAAACAAAAAGATTTGCACGCAACACATTGAGGCTCTCTGCAGATTAGCAATAAATTTCCAGGAAAGGATAGTCTCGCCGATAGTGGTTCCTGAGCAATCCTACGGCAAAAGTTGGAGGCTCGGTTCAATTGTTTATCCCACCAGCAAAGAGTGGCCTGTTCGGTTAACAATCAATACCTCCGCCTTCCTGGAATGGGTGTCAGCGAAAAGCCGCTCCCGTTTGACCGCTGCAACTGCCGCGGTTAGGCCCTTGTAGGTTCGGAAAACCAGGGATGCACCGAGGCAGCACAGCCTATGAGGTCATTGCCCCGTCGACATTCATCTTGCTCATGTACGATACACAACCAAATCTCACTCAATATGCACTCTGCTGCAAGCTAGAGCTGGTGACAATCCTGCAATGATTCGGGCGCTTGCCGAATGAGAGCAATTTGCGCAGAGAGATCAGCACGGAACCCGCCGTAATCCCTGGATTAGAACGACTACTTTTCAGAGTCTCCATGCTCGGCGTTGCAAACGTCCACTAAGACTTGGGAAGTTGACTCGTGAGGAAGGATATGCATGGGAAAAGTGGTTTCCGTACTCCAGTTGTTTCTCCAGATGGGGAAAAAATGGTCTGAGGTTGGGGACCGGGGGAGGGTACCAAAGTTTGTCAGCCAGCATTATGCAGCATGTGCAAGCTCTATATGAACTGCAGTACTCCTCACGTCGTATTACATGCGATCGTCATCTCTAGTTTTTTTTTTTTCCCCAGTCTCTTGTGGAGGAAACACTCAAGAACCCACGCTGCTTTGACGAAGATCGTGCTCCTCTTGTCTCCGTAATATACCAGAACAGTAATATCTTGTCTTATTCTTTTATGACCTATCTTCGGACAATATGGCGCCTCCTAAATTCATGGGCCTCACGGGCCGGCCGCTGTCGTTGATGGTGTCAACAGTTGCAACGACTGGCTTCCTACTCTTCGGTTATGATCAAGGGTTAGTTCCGGCCAGCGCAAACTGCAATACCTTGCCCAGCTAACAATCGTATAGTGTTATGAGTGGTATCATTAGCGCAAAGCCGTTCAATGATCTGTTCGAAGCAACTCGGGATAACTCGACTATGCAGGGTACCGTCACTGCTATTTACGAAATTGGTTGTCTGATGGGCGCCATGTTCATGCTGTCCTGCGGAGATCTCCTGGGCAGAAGAAAGGGTATCATTCTCGGCGCATTCATCATGATCCTCGGAGTTATTATCCAAGTTACTTCGTGGCGCGGCTACACGCCATTGGCACAGTTCATTGTTGGACGAGTTGTCACAGGTGTCGGTAATGGTATCAACACTGCGACCATCCCGACCTACCAAGCTGAATGTAGCAAGACCACCAACAGAGGTCTGCTGATTTGCATCGAAGGTGGCGTTATTGCTTTCGGTACCCTCATCGCATACTGGATTGACTATGGATGTTCATTCGGTGGTGACGACCTCTCATGGCGCTTCCCTATTGCATTCCAGATTCTCTTTGGTCTTATTGTCATGACCATGTTCTGGTTGCCCGAGTCGCCTAGATGGCTTTTGACCCATGAACGGTATGAAGATGCCGAAAAAGTCATTGCTGCCCTTCGTGGTTACGAGCTGGACAGCCAGGAGACAGCCTGGGAGCGTGACGTCATTTTGGACTCTATTCGTGCTTCTGGTGTAGCTGGCGCAAAGAGCACACCATACAGGGCCCTCTTCACCAATGGCAAGACCCAGCACTTTCGCAGAATGCTTCTCGGTGCTAGCTCTCAGCTGATGCAGCAGATCGGCGGCTGCAATGCAGTTATTTACTACTTCCCCATTCTCTTCGAGAACTCGATCACCCCTGGCGACCACAACTTGGCTTTGCTTATGGGTGGAGTTAACATGATTATTTACTCGATTTTTGCGACAGCCTCCTGGTTTTTGATTGAGCGTATTGGACGCCGAAAGCTCTTCCTTTGGGGCACTGTTGGACAATGCCTGTCCATGGTTCTCACATTCGCTTGTCTGATTCCCGGTACCCCTGGTGCCGCCAAGGGTGCCGCTGTTGGTCTTTTCACCTACATCGCCTCGTTTGGTGCGACATGGCTGCCTCTGCCCTGGTTGTACCCTGCCGAGATCAACCCCATCAAGACCCGTGCCAAGTCCAACGCCGTCAGTACTTGCACTAACTGGCTTTTCAACTTCCTTATTGTGATGGTCACGCCTATCATGATTACCAGCATTGGCTGGGGAACATATCTCTTCTTCGCCGCCATTAACGCCTGTTTCCTTCCTATCATCTACTTCTTCTACCCTGAAACGGCTGGTCGATCTCTGGAGGAGATTGATATTATCTTCGCCAAGGGTTATGTCGAGAAGATGTCGTACGTCAAGGCTGCCAAGGAACTGCCCTTCCTGAACGAGGAAGAGGTTGAGCGTGAAGCCATCAAGTATGGCTTGATTGACACCGCCGCACACGGTGGTGGCGTGAAGACTGCTGACAACGGCACGGTCCACGATGCATCAAGCGAGAAGGGCAGCAGCACCCGCAGCAGACACAATGGCGCCGTTGAGACAGGATTTGAGAGTGGTGTGAACACGAGTAAGAAGGCCGATCGTTAAGACGACTCATCCCTTACATGATGATATGAAAGGTGACTGGACGAATGCAATATGCATGATGATACCCATTTTTGTTGAGTAAAGCTGCTGGAGAGTAGCATGGCAATTTGATGATTTAGACGTGGTGGCCTGCCTAAAGGAGGAAAGTGGCCACCGCCGAGTTACGTTGTTCGTTGACCTTATCAGGCATTTGATTGCGTCCCCAAGACAGACAATAGAATTGTTCTATTTGCAATATAGCCAGTTATCTTTTACAGTCTCGAATTGTGACATGTCTGAATCGCCTTACATAGACATAGGATCCATGATTACTCCCATCAAGGCAACGCTCAAGTTGAACCAGGAAACCTACATTAAAACGATATGGCCAATGCAAGCTTATTTCACGCCCAAATCCAGATAACTCAATATAAAGTCTGCAACGTCGAAAGCATCAATGCTTAGCGCTGCTGCGATCTGCACACAGTCTTAGTATGACTCAAGTTACAGCATCTTGTTGAGGCACTGCTTGACTCTTTTGATCTTGGCAGCAAACGAGGCATATGCTGGTTGCTGAATGAGTGGCAAAGTGTTGATGACAAGTGGCAAGCAGCCCTCGTCATGTTGTGCACATCAATGTTTCTCTGAAAATCTACGGGCTGTAGAACTTTTTCTCCCGGCAATTTCAATCATCTTCAACCTCTAGCCACTTGTAATACGATTCTTAATCAAAGTATTCTTCCTTTTTTCCACGAAGCGCATGAGTACTAGGACTCCTTGTATAATTGAGAAGTCGACGGCGCAGTGCGCAAATCGTCAACCAACGATGTGCTAAATGAGGTCGTGCCCGTCGAATTCGCTTCGCTCTCCCCCCAAGGCGTAGATTGGGTGCTAATTTCACATGCTGGCGTTTGTCGCTCATATTGTCGTATTAACCCGCTTTCGCATATATGTGAATACCATCGTTTATTTATCCTATCCATGTAAGGGCGAAAATGCAAGGACTTGTGCTATTCAGCACAGGTCGCACACAGACCGAGCATCAGACCGAGCAGTACAGATCCGTACGCGTCCGTGGGCTGTAATCTCATCCACTCATTAGCCGCTCCGGCCTCGGTCCGCGTTACCCCTTTCAGCCAAAACCACCAAGTCACACTAGGGCACTTGAACGTGCGGTAATATATACCGCTTTAGAAGACTACTTTCAACAAGGCCCGGATGGTCTAGCGGTATGATTCTCGCTTTGGGTTCCATGGAACAGCATGCGAGAGGTCCCCGGTTCGATCCCGGGTTCGGGCCCGTTTCCAGTTTAACCTTTTGCTTTGTGCTTACAAGTTAGTTCTTTTTGGTAGTCTTAGACAAAATCAAGCGTATAACGCAACTGCTCAATTGAGGGTGATGATTAACCTTATGAAGAACTAAGTCGTCAGTGGACATAGGGTGCATTTGTATGGAGTGGGGGTTCGTTACTAGCTCATCAGCAGCCCCTGCAAAATCGATGCTAGCAGTCTCGGGCACGTTTACAAAGCAATCCTTCACCAAAAAACAAGGGCAGCATAAATACTGGCAGAACTTCGACGTCGGCAATAACTACGTGCTGCTAAAAAAATTAAAAAAAAGTGCAGAAATTTTTCGAGATGAGTAACGCCGAGATATATACGGTCACATGTATGAACTTTCGTTTCTATTTCTATGCTTCTACAGACAGCCGAAGTAGACCACCGTCAAAAGTGGATATTGTGAGAGACTATCATAGGAACCAATTTTAACGCAATCGAAGATGAGATGTTATCCCCTTTCTAAAGTCTTTCGACCCAATAACGCTACTTATTAAGGTCTCGAAAGCCAGGTAAGACAGTAAAATGAGTCAATGTCATAAATTTGACTACATACTTCCCATTGTCATCATTCTAGCCAGATTGAATCAATTAAAACCGAAGACTCACTCATTGCCGCAAGTGTAAGAGGGTTTTCCAAAAGAACACATGCAAGCCTTGAGTGCTTCGCATGAGACGAAGCAGTACAGTATAAATGTCAGCAATGTTTCGATCCTGGCCCTCAGCGTGCCGACACTAATGCTTACTTCAACTCAATATTATCGGTCTTTGTTTTAAGAATCTCGATCTGAACAGAAGGTTCCGCAAACTGGGCATACGCCTTCACATGAGCTATATACGAGTATACTGATGATGCGTGGTAATAGTCAATTATAACAGCAGTATCATCGGACCGAGGTAGATGAACTCGCCAGGAAGCATTCCGTCGAGGATCACAGAAGCATGGGGCTTGGTAGGAGTCGACGTTATTACTCGTCGTGCTGTTTTGGTTTTTGGATGGTCTAGAGATATTTTTAAGGGAACGTTTTATAACAAATCGTTGCAGCCGCCTCCCATAACTTCTTACTAACTACCTGATTCTGACTATTCAAGGGAGAGATCTCACTTGCGGGAATTGGTCATATCAGGCCCAGGCATCCATTTTCGTTGGTACATAAAAACATTCAAGCATACCAAAAAGCGCACTATAGTTATATCTTCGAAATTCAAGCTGAGGCTTAAAATTGACGTTAAGGAGGCCAATGTGCTTTACATAATCAAAAGTTGAACCTTGAACTAGGTACAATACTGGCTCAACATCAATTGTACAGCTGCGCACGTCGCCACTCTCTGTTTGCGCTGGGCGCTTAGAATTACAGTTTTCCAGTGTTCGTGATGGAACTTGTATTTTGAGCTCATGGCTTGAAATTATAGTTACACAATTCACCACTAGCCATTGATACCGTGCGATTCAAGATAGTTGCTACTATTGCCCGCAATATCAGGTCACCAATCGATCTCGCAAATTTTCGCCTGGTCAATTCAATCGCATGTGTACTGCCACCGCGCGTTCACTACAACGCGTCATATTGAAGTTCTACATACCTCTGAGTACTTGCAGGAGCTCATCCAGTTCCTGGAGCTCAATCCCGAGTTCGCTCAGAGCACAACTAGTACCAGCATTTATCACGCAACATGTTCAATATGTGCGCGTGATATATGGGAGATTCACTCTTCGTTGCTTGACAGGAACGATCGATTGGGTGCCGACTGGGAGCGAGCCAGGCACAGTGCAGATTTTGCATACCACAAAAATCGTAGCTTTATTATGAATGAGGCACGACAAGCTCGAGCTTTATATCGGTTGATATTATTTACCGTCTTCCAATTAGATACAATCACACAAGTATGCAAAAATCATACAGAAACATACAACACCGGGGATTCTCTAGTGGCCACCACTTGAGTACTATCCCAGCGTTTCAAGGATATACCTACATAGTAAAGGGACTCCGTTTGTTTAAAGAACTTCGGCCCCTCCGTGATCTTTGATGTCGGTTAGCAAGGGCCTGAATAAAAGCGTGAACATAGAGTATACCACGCAATACATCAAAATTTGGCCTGTAGGGCAATAAAATCTTGACCATGGAATCGTTGTCTCCAGCCTTGTGAGGACACGACCATGTTAAGTAAGCCACATTGGCTGCTCCGGGGCAATCTTCTGAGTGAAGAAGACGACACGCTCCCACCTTACGTCAGCCTATTGTAAAACGTACTTCTCCTGATTCACACCAATCACCAGTTCTGCTTCGACAAAGTATTGAACGAGGCCCCATAGAACAGGAAAATTGTGTCGAACTGCTTGGCTATTCTTGTCTTCTAATGAGGCCGTCTTCTTGGGAGTGTGCGCTAGATGGAATGATGGTCAAAAGAATATTTAACGATTCGAAAGGAAGGCAATAGAAAAGAGAACAAGCAAAAAGAAAATGGGCGGTACAACAGTGATTTGAACTGATGACCTAAAAACAAAGCATCCCCTAGTACCCATGAGAGCCCTCAGTACCCACGATCCCATATGCTTCCGCAGCGAAAGACACAGCCGACACGTAGGCCACTGATCACCGGCTGTCTAGAAACGGCCCACCAATCAGATTGTTTGCCCGAAGGCGAAATAGAGCATAGCTATCTTAAACTAAATCGCATAGCGCACTACTACGTCGAACGGCCAACATCGCACTAGGTACTTGGTTCATCCGTGTGGAATAACAAGACTTGGAATCTCCTTCCTAAGATCAATGTCAGGTGTCCCAGAGTATTAGACTAGAAGTTGTCAGTCTATGTGATTAGACCAGAAGGTAATATTTTTCGAGGTGATGGAGAAGACGGCGACTTAAGCATTTCCAGGGAAAGCACTCGAGGGGGCCTCGGACCTGACCAGACGCCACGAATTGACGGCGACCAGGACGAAGGGATCTACGTAGCGAGCGTCCAGTCACAGAAGGTTGGCAATCATCGGATTGCCGGTGAAGCATTTCGGCTCACTTCAGCGCCTGAGAATCTCTTTATGAAACCCGCAGGCAAGGTGGACACGCTCCTATACGTACACAAATCTGGAAGACAGGAGGGATTTCAGAGGTCTTATTATTCAGTGGCGTCTTTCCCGGTCATTGATACACCTTTCTAGCATCATGCCAGGATAAAACGAAGTATTCAGTGACTTGAAAATTACCAGGTCATCAAGCTTGAGTCTCTGTCGCCTGAAGGTGCAACTTATGCCTGGCCGATAATTGAAGCCCACATCATGGCATAGCAAGCCTAAATCAAGGCGATCAGGCTACACGTTTACCCTGGGCCAGCCTGGCTATAAGCTCCTAATGTGAGCTCAACAAGATTTTGCTATCCGCCCAGTCTCAGCAGCTGTTCTCCACTAAACACGACGTCGTAATATTAGAACTTCACGGCGCATTGTAATGCTTGTATACGACCACAGGTAAGATTTATCTGAGTATGTTAGATGTTTAATCCATACTTGACGAGAAAGCTATGTCCCGGCTCCAGGAGACCTACATAACGATAGCAGCCATTGTGTCAACGATGGGGTCGTCAATATTTCATCGGTGTCATCAAATTGATTGATGAGATTTACTTGGAAGCCTTCCTATCCTTCATTTTGGGTTTATTGGTCTCAATATCTGTTCACACGAGCATTTCGCCTAGACTAGGAGGCGCCTCTCGCACTTGTAAAACTCCCTGGTCGGAATGCATTCCGTACTTTCTTCACTATAGCCCAAGAGATTTGTTTCTTTGGCGTCATTCAATTTTAAATAACTTGCCCTCAGTGAAGTCCCGTTCAGTGGTGACATCGTAGTGCTTTGAAACGGAGCGTAGCTCGGCGATTTGGTTGAGAATCGAGTGTGTTACCGTCACCTGGTGCTTGTAGACTTTAGTGTGGCGCACATATTGTCCAGTCCTTGCAAATTGAAGTGAGGCATAGAAAGTAGAATATGCAGAACTCTCACCAACTGCTTCTTTGTCGCTTCTAAGCCTCGGGAAGTATGCACAGACAGATCGGATGGGTATTGAGAGACCCTAAGAGCAAATTGAAAGACTGAGGAAAATTTTGCCACGAGAGCCTCCCGTCTTTGGGTGAAACGGAATTTTCGGACAGAAAAAAGGTGCTACAGTCACGATGTAAGGCAGTGATCGCTAAGATTATATGCTTGGAAGATTCGCCTCAAAACGTGGTGATGAACAGCTTCGGGCGTTCCATTTCGATCGGTTGTTCTATATCATCCAGTAAAACAGTTACCGGGGTGTTCCAGCCTGGCATTTCGTGGTACACAACCTCAACATGTGCGAGTTGGTCGAGGCTTACTGGGAACGAAGCTAGTTCCTAAACCACATGATTGGCTACTGGTACTGTAAGGGTCCTTATTGTCCAGAGGAACTAAGTACCTGACCTGGCTTTGGGTCCTTATACGCAACCGCACGCTTGATCATCTGGAACAAACCAAGCACATCCAGCTAAAATTATAACCCGCATTAGTAAATCATGTCACCTGAAGTAGCGCACTCATAAACATAACTCGGTGAGATTCACGTATCAATTTATTGTGTTTTTGCAGTACATAGAAGTGAATTTAGTGTTAGCTCACCTCGTATGGTCGTTTTCTTTGTTTATGCCGGATATGGCGAATATTCGGCGGGTTGTGTTGGTACTCACGAGGTAAAGGGCTTGACATTCTATGATATTACAACAGATTTGTATTTGCCAACACTCAGATGTAATTTCAAGGCAAATAGTTGGATTGTGGGTTACTGTGTAGCCATAATTGTCAGAAGTTTGTTGTATTTGTGTCGTCTATTAGAAAAAGAAAAAGGGACACCAGGCAATATTACTGAAAGACGCGTAGGTAGCCTCATCGTGACATTCGATCCTCAAGCCACTCGCACGCCAGCTCTTTTCCATAATCTGGCAGGTGGAAGGGCTGCTCGTCTTTTCCAACATCATAACACTGAACTCTTCGATTGACTTCCAGATATCCTTCGAAATCCTGATCCCATTTTGAACGTTCTCTAAGCTCCAACTTCTCCAAGCTTCTCCGCATTAGAGACATCAACTCATGAGCTTGTGTCTTGAAATGATTGCCGACGACGGCTTTCCTTCGCCGCTTTTGGAATGTCATGGGCGGCGGGGGTAACTCCGTATGCAACAATAGTGTTTCGGGAATCTTCAGTGTCGACTGTCGTGGTGGAAATGCAAGCGGACTTCTTCGTGGAGGTTTGTCTTTCATCATCTGTAATAAGGCTTTGATGGCTTCCTGCGCTTCTGCGGAAGCAGCAACCGTCGAGCCCAGCATGGAGATGACAGGATCGGCAGAGGCATCGAACTTTTGTGGCACCAGCAGCCCCGGCGTCTGAAAGAAGAGACAGGGGCTGACGAATGGATCAAAGAGTTGTGAAGGTTCTCCGAATAAATCCGGCATGTCATCCTTAAGGTCCTGAAATGCCGGATCTGTAGGCTGTCCTAGAATGTCCTCAAGCACATTGACAGCATTTGTGTTGGAATTCTTATTAATCTGATGGTCGGGAAGGAACATAGTCCAGTTGTAAATGCCATTGTAGGCTATACATCCACGAACAGCCATGCGTTGATGCGGATAACTCTCAGTCAACGATAGCGACGTGGCTAACGATGCACCAAGATAGGAGCCGTATACATAAACATCGCGGCGAGTATACGTGGGCGGAGTCAGGTTCTCGACTATCCAACTGTATGCAGTCAGGGTATCATGGACGGGGACAGGCCATATCTCTGGAGGCAATGAAAGCAATGGCGCATGCTCATGCAAGTCTTGTGCAGACACTTGCAATGGCTTGTGGTCTTCAAAGGAGTCAACCCCGGCCCATCTGTAATTAATTACTGCAGTAGGGTACTTCCTCAGGAAAGCCGGCACACGTGGTGGTGTATTTGTTGATGCACTCGCAAATGGCGGCAAATATATCAGCAAGGGATCCGAGCTTGATACCGTGCCTATATTATGTAGACTAGATAGAATTTAGACGGGAGACAACCAAGACTAGTGGACTACCTACTCGACAAATACACTGCCAGCCGAACCTGTCCTGACACTAATACGTTCAACGTCGGTAGGTATTGACGGGATATTGCTCAAGGGTCTCGATGTGAGATGGCGGGAAAAACCAGCGACTCCACTCCATGGCCATCTTCTCATATTCTGGACTGGAGCTCGACGACTCTCAAAACCATGTTCTCCCTTAGATCATGAGTCAAATTGAGCAGAGTGATCGCTGGGTTCCGAGATTCTGGTCAAGTATGAAACGAGGCTTACTAAAGGTACTGCATCACGCGTCTCGTAGCGTGCCACGGAGAATGCGGGTTTCGCTCCAATTTGCACAGATTGCCGGGAGTTGAAGCAGCTGATTGCGTACCCGCTAGAAACCTACTTTTGATTGGCTGCTGTGAAATATGGGGGCGTATTCAGCCCGCTAGGGGGCTATGGGCGATAGAGGCCAGTCTAGGCATCGCTGGCCTGTAAATATGAGCTGGAATCCTGGTCGCGAAGCTGCAAACGTCTCCAACGTCCAGGAGCAAATGCGCCAAACGACGTCATTTTAGCGCGGTTCGTCGCTGCTTCCAAGGAACTTTGGGTTGTACTGGCGGACGGTCATCTGATAACATAAAAATCTTGCAGAATCACCCGTCCATACATACCAGATCACATCAGAAAAGGCAGTATTTATCCATCTAATACTTGCGAGTTTCGCAATTGTACGTTCAGCTCCACAATTATAGGAACCACATTACCTCACCTGGAAAGAGGATGCATGTATCTGTCGTAGCTGTTGCCCCTGGAGTTCCTACCCATCTATCTGCAAAGCTGAACATCAAACCGCCACCGCCAACATGAACGATGCAGATCTTGGCGAGAACATCGATGAATATACGCAAGATGTCGACGGCCAGCAGTCCAAAGGAGAAGCGGAGCGACAAAGTGTTATCGGGAAGGACGCAGTCCACCTTGATCCCAGGTTAGTCGCCTTGCCAAGACATCCGCAACTCCAGTGCTTAACGGATGAGTACACAGTCGGTGGTGGTTCGCTAGCTCGGCATTCCCTATGATTGCGGGCACACTGGGACCTGTCGCTTCAGCTTTTAGTATCTGTGCTCTTGTCAGACCATGGCGAGAACACATTCCTCCTGGCGATAATGTCACGCAAGGGGAGTTTATCATTGACCCAGTCTGGCTTACCGCGGTCAACGCTGTCCAGCTGGCGTTGGCGCTCATCGCAAATATATTTCTTCTCCTTAATATGGCGAGGAGGGTACGGTTCTCTATTGCGCAGCCGGTTACCATCGTCGGATGGTACATCTCATCCATATGTTTAGTGGCCCTCACTGCGACCACGAGCGGGCCGCTAGTCTTGCAACCAAAAATCGAATATGTCTGGTCTCAAGCTTTCTATTACGGTATATTTGCTGCCGTGCTTTATTTCATCGTTGCAACTTTGATGACAGTCACGGTATGGGGCGCTCAAGCTGGGCACTATGACAAAGATTTCGGGTTGACTACAAGTCAGCGCACGCTCATGCTGCAGACCATCATGTTCCTGCTATATCTTCTCATCGGTGCCTTGGTCTTTTCGCATATTGAAGACTGGCAGTATCTTGATGCTGTATACTGGGCGGATGTCACCCTTTTCACTGTTGGTTATGGTGATTATTCCCCATCAACCACTCTTGGACGTGGCCTCCTCATCCCCTACGCATTGGTCGGTGTGATCAGTCTCGGTTTGGTCATTGGATCAATTCGAAGTCTTATGCTTGATCGTGGCAAGCATCGCCTCGATGCACGCATGTTGGAAAACAAAAGACGTGAATATCTACGCAAGTTGCGTCGACGCGGCAAGGACGGGTTACTGAGTCCAATAGAGGACGGTAGTCGGGAAAACGGACTCGACTGGGGCGTTTCCAGCAAAATGCCACGAACAGAACTCGAACGACGAGAAAAAGAGTTTGGACTCATGAGGAAGATACAGGATAGAGCCGCGACAAGAAGGAGATGGACAGCAATGGGTGTTTCTTTCTCTACCTGGATGGTACTATGGACAGTTGGTGCCAAAATCTTCCAAGAATGCGAAGCTCCTTATCAAGGCTGGAGCTACTTTGACGCCTTCTACTTCGCTTTCACTGGTCTTACGACGATTGGCTATGGTGACTTGACACCAGTTTCGCCGGGCGGGAAGGCATTTTTTGTATTTTGGTCTTTACTTGCTCTACCCACAATGACTGTTCTTATTAGCAATGCTGGCGACACTGTTGTCAAATGGGTTAGAGATGGAACTCTTCAGCTTGGTAACTTGACGGTTCTTCCGGGCGAGCAGGGCTTCAAGAAAGAAGTAAAGATGGTATTAGGGAAACTGTCTCTCGGCAATTTGTACTCCGATGTTGACATCGAGGAATCACCGCCTGGTTTCTTTGGGGCGGCTCAACAGCATAATCAGGACGAGCAGGACGAGACTGACGAGGGCGAAGAGGACGAAGGTGAATATGATGTTGAAGAGGCTGATATACATGGTAAACAGTCGTTTAAAGAGAAGACTGGCCAGGAGCAGGCCCACGATGAGCCAGACGCACCAAGAGGGCCTCAGAAGCGCGGCACCAATAACACGACCAAAACCTCCAAATCGGGTAATTCGATCAGATTAGCCGATCCCCTACCTATACCAAGCACGAAGGGGTCATCGACGTCATCATATGTACAGAAATCGAAGGCGCAAGAAAGGCATAAATCGAGGTCTAGGGAACGGCCACACACGGCTTCGACACAAGGTTCCAATAAGGACGAAAGTCGTGGAGCACCGAGACGCGCAGATACCATGGCAAGAGAAAACCTCCCGACTGAGCTTCCCAAGTCACGTGCAGAGTACCATCTTGTTCTTATGGATGAGATCACCAGGGTCACGCAGCATCTCCAACACTCACCACCGCGCAAGTACACATTCAAGGAATGGACATGGTATCTGCGCCTTATTGGTGAGGATGAGAGCAGCTCTGAGACTCACACAAAGCCTGAGCGCAAGCCGAAACCTAGAGATGGACATAGCCTGGGTGGTGTAGGCACTCACAACAATGGGAAAGTCCCAGCACGTGGTGCGGGCAGCCCCACTGAAACAAAGAGCAGCGAGGAAAGCGAGGCCGGGGACAGCAATATCACCAAATGGAGCTGGGTCGGACACCGCAGTCCGCTAATGGACACGAAAGAGGAGGCCGAATGGATCTTGGATAGACTTGAGCAGAGATTGTTGGCAGAATTAAAGGCCGCTGTCGCAGTAGAATCCGGGAAAGAGGGGACACAAAACGTCGAGATCGAAGAAGCCCGCCATGATGTCGAGGATGCTCAACAGAAACACGAGGCGGTCAGGATCGGCCACTGAATTTCCCGGCACTCTTGAACCGCGTTTCAGGCGGCTAATTGTCTTTGAAGAAAGTACATAGCACGGTTCTGGTAAGTATTATAAGGGACGCGAGGCACAATTTAAAACGATGTTGCTGATTCAACATCCGAGACAAAATGTGTTTCTTCACGGCCGCAGCTGTTTTGTCTAACTGTTTTCGAACCTTGAAACTAAGCAAAGAGGGCTGTTAACCGCAGATTTCTTACTCAAAAAGCCCCAATCAGCAACGTTTTCATTGCCCCAATACTGTCTTAGAATTAGTGGCCTTGCTTATATGCTCACAGCATCACCTCGGCTCCCGTAGATTTTCTATCTCGTTTTCTGTTTCACCGAGAATTTCCTTAGCATACTTGGTCTGCTCCCACGTTGTCTCCCTAATCCTCAGTATCTCAATGAGCCAACCAGTCGAGGCTTTCTGGTCCCTTCTTAAGCGGCACATGCACCAGCTCAATTTTGGCATATGACCATTGACAAAAATGTGGCTTTGCCGATCTGCAAGACTGCCAACCCTCCATTGTGTAAAAACTCCTGATAGATATGGTTGTTGATCCTTGAATAGGTCCGCAAACTGAAAGTGCTGCTTTCGCGCTAGTGACTCGCGGCTGGAGTAGGTGACCCTGGCGTATAGCTCAAACATAACATCCTGGTGGTGCTGATAGCAGTAAATGGCTTGGTTGATCAGATGTCCAATGCGAAAACATGTCCTAAGGATAAGTTTGGAGGAGACACCAGGTACGGGCGACCTGTTATGTACTTTGTTTGGAAAGGGGGTCGAGTAAATGGAGGGACTTTTTTTCTTTCATCGGTCTGCAATGTAGCCTCTGGCTCACCGGTATGAGGAAATGCAGAAAGGAACTGAGGCGCTGTAATCTCGCCTGAGCCAACAAGCGAAGGATCCTTTGCCATGGATTTAGTAAGTAAGTACACGGCGTCCCAATCAACATCGTTGTCCAGAAGGTCTTCTGGTGCTGCTTTTGGCTGATTGGTAGATCTAGTATGGCACGAAGCGTGCAATTCCGACGAAGATGCCTCCTGTGAAGAACAATGTAGATTTGGATCATACTCTTCTGCCGATCTCGAGTCATGATCCCGTCGATCTGCGATGCTTGATGGTGGGATGCCATCCTGGGAAACTATAAGCACTTCGTCCGCGATCCGCACCATATCGTTCGTCGGTTCTTCATAAAAACCGTAGTCATCGCTATCATAAATTAAAGATACTGCATTATAACTCAGCCCAGTGAGGGAGCCCAATGCCGGACGGCCTAAGTTATCATTGCCATCAAGATCGATCCCAGCAGGGTCATCAGCATGCATAACCCGAAGGACGTTGTCGTGAGTTTGGATATTTGGCACTTTTGTGATACGACCAGCGTCGTATAGGCTTCCAGGAGCATACATACTTGTATTATCCATCTCGTCGTATGTTTGGCAAGGTATGAGGTGGTCCATTATTGTTGCCTGCAGGAGATGTCGGGATTGTTTCAATGGACTACCCATAGTAGCTTGCGCAACGTAATGGTTTGTTACGTCCTTTTTTGCTATATCATACTTCGACACACTCAGTTTTGTTACTTTGAGTGTGTCAAATGGACTTGAGGGTGACATGGAAACTTCTGGCATGCGCCGCTTGGCTCTGACTCGGCCATCTTCGGATGAAGATTTCCTCTTAAGCGTAAGAGGTCGATGCCGCGCCTTTAGCACAGGAAATTCCTTTTCTTCATATTTGGTATCACTATTGCAATATCGGTTCTCAAGGTTGCCTTGAGAAAAGGAGTTTCTAGAGGTGAGGACACCCAGAGGTCCTTCAGGGTTGATTGGCCTGGAACTACTGCTAACATTACTGAAGTGCGACGCCTCTTGAACAGCCGCCTCACTAAGGCATGCGTCAGTATATTGTTGAAAACTGCTGTCCTAGAACTCATACCTGCTATCGTGCTGTTGACCTTGCATATTGTCGCTGGGTAGGTATCAATAAAGTGCGGGGAAATAGCTTAGAACAATGCCATGTGCTAGGTTCATGGTGAGACAACACCCGGGGGGATATTGATATGAAATATTTGGTATCAAATATCAAACAAATCTTGAATGTGCATCATAATGAAAAAGAAAGAGAAAAAAAAGAAGAAGAAAAGGCTAGGGATCTAACAAAACGAGTTATGTAGCTGCAGATGGCGAGCTTGACCTCTTCGAAAGTTGAGGCTCCATGATGGCCTAAAGCTTTATGCATAATCCAGATCATCGCACCTGCCTTGTAGTAGTGTGCTCTTGATCCCTACAGGGTTGTTGAAAAGTAACGAAAGAAGGAAAGAAGGAACGAACCAACGAATGTATGATGGCACGCGTAAGTGCTGCACGCCAGAACGCATGAAAATATTGAGGTCAATAAAGCAGCTGATAGTGGAGCAGGGATGATCTGTTCTCAATCCACACAAGTGCTGGTTTGTGCAGTGGGCCGCATGACCATGCCTATCACGCCGTTGACCCCCAAACATTAAGTAATGGCACAGTTCGTAGATTGCCTCACTTTATCCCCTTGTAGTCACTGTGAGCCCGCAATCTCACGGGTTGAGGTTCTGTGAGTTACTCACAAGGCAAGAAAATCGCAATTTCACGATACCCAGTCTCACTCACAGTCAACTTCCGACGCCGACCACTTTACCCCGCCGTAGCTTATTGTGCGTCACACTGCCCCTCAGCTCCTGAGGTATCCCCAGCTCAATCCCTCGGCGTTACTACCGTAAATCACTTTGACGTGATTTCATCACAGGCTATCGACTGTGCCATATTTCAGACCTTGAGCGCACCATCTGCCCTGCGGCCTAATTTCGTATCCGTCCTAAGCATAGCGTCAAGCTTTTTAGGCCTTGCATCATGTTCTCACAAGTAAGTTCGGTCAACATCAATGTCTCAAAGCCTCCCAAGATCATCACACAGTCTGCCGTAACGTCAGAAAAGATGATGTTGCTGAGTTGATTTGACCTAGATGGTCATGGGCCCGAGTTGTTTGCAGTGGCGGCTAATACGGCACTTCAGAAAAAGCCATATTCGGCGGTCACGGTCGCCATTGATCGGCTCACTAGTGAACAGTTTGAGGAAGACGACTTCAGTGGAATTCCTGATCTTGTCGAGGTCATTAAACTTCAATCTTCCGGTCCTGCAGAAGCAGCTCGAGCCATCAGAAAGAAGCTAAAGTATGGAAACGTACATCGGCAATTGCGAGCCCTGACTTTGCTCGACGGCCTTATTCAGAATGCTGGTCCACGATTCCAGCGCGCGTTTGTTGATGAACCTCTACTTGAGCGGCTTAGAGTTTGTGGTACCTCTGACCTGTCCGATCCAGAAGTGCGGAAGAAGTGTTCGGAGCTTTTCAGAAGCTGGGCTGCCGAATACAAGAGCACCCCTGGTCTTGAACGTATCGTTGTTCTTTACAAGGTATGCAAACCATCCCTTATCTTTATATGAGCAATCTACTAATTTTGAAAAGCAACTTCCGCGCCGAAAGCAGGTCGTAACTCAGGACAAATCAAAGGTAGTGCGTGAAACTGATAATCCGTTCCACGATTCAGAAGACGAGGCAGATGCAGCGCCCAAAAGGCAGTCGCCTCCTCCTCAAGCATCATCTTCTAGACCAACTCCGGTGGCGCAACCACAGACGAACCAGACTGTTCAGTCTTTTAGCCATACCAAGTCGTCTTCGAGGTCAGGTTCATCCTTCTTTGGCTCCTCCAAGGACAAGAAAAAAGACAAGGACAAGAGCAAGAAGAAGTCTCGACCGTTCAATCTCGAAGCTGAGAAAGACGCCATGAAGGTGGCAGTCGCCGAAGCGTCCATCTCGGCAACAAATTTAACGAATTCACTCCACAGTATCAACCGTGAGCAAGAAAGAATCTCAGAAAATGAACTTGCAGTGCAGCGTTTTGAGGCTTGCAAAAAGCTTCGAAGGAAGATCTTGCGTTATGTGAGCCACGCCCTCCCACGTATGTGAATACTGTTGTCGGAACTAACATTCTTAGATTTACCATGTTGAGGATGAACAGTGGCTTGGGGGTCTGCTCCATGCTAATGATGAGCTTATTCAGGCGCTCATGACTTTTGAACAACTCGACCGCTCTATAGATGCCGATAGTGATTCCGAAGATGAACTGGCAGAACAAGCCCACCTTTACAGAAGTGAGATGACTGTTGACACTAATTCCGTTACCTTTACTTACAGATTTAGTGGCAACCGAGAAAGGCAAGCAGTCTACGTCTCCATCTGGCGGTGCGAATGCTGGCAGCCCTATCCCAGAGATGGATGATCTGAGCATTGCTCCTACGCCACCACCTCGTCCGACACCACCGCCGCGGCCCTCTGGATCGTCGAAGTCGACGGTGCCCTCCAAACCCTCCCCCCAGCCGGTTCCCGAGGACGAAGATGAGGACGAAACCGAGGATGAGGACGATCCATTCGCTGATAGGAATGCCGTGGTGTCACCCGGGTTGGAGAAAGATGAGCCGCGTTGGTGATTGCATCTTAACATGTTGTACATCAATTATTGCCGAGTGCTTCATAATCTATGATAATTTTTTCTTTTACTGACAAAATTGACTTCATTTTCATCAATCTTGCCTAATCTGTCCTGAAAAACCTAGGACGCTAACATCATAACTGCTGGTTTCGTAGATCAAACTCAATAGCCATCGAACATGTGTCAGTTGTGGCAACGAACTCAAATGGTTCCACGGATCGGGCCTTCTCTCAGTTTCTAATGTATCACCAGGAGTAACATGACCCGATCGTTGACGAGGATTGTACCACGAAAGATTGAGAAAAGTCTGTTATAATTCCGTTCTGTTAATGCAACGTCCTTAAGATGTGGTTTACACTGATTTTTTACAATCTGAGCTCATTACACTATTGGAACTCAAAACATCCATCCGGAAGTTCACGACCAGGATGATTGTGGTCCATCTCCTTGCTCTTCTATCAAGGCCGCTCTTGGCCTGTGGCAAGCGATGTTCCCATTCCGAGAATATAGCTTCAAGACTTGATGATGAGTGTTTTTCGGGAAGAGACTCGCACAGAGGTTTCATTTCTGCCGATGGCTTCGTCAAGACGGTCCGAGGCAATACATCCTGCGCCGACGCGCGTGCCATCATGAAATATCCAACTGTGTTTCTTGCAGATGTTGGAGGCATTACAAATATCGATTGCATCGATTCTTGCATGACGATCACTTTCGAGTCTCCAAATGCCTATGACTCGGACGTTAGCGCGTGGCTTGAGCATCCATCACTCATCCTGCAAACCGGACATACTGGTGACTACGATAACCGCAAGGGATATAATGTTGGAAGCAGATTGCATTGGAATGGAAGCACTCATTCTTTCAGTGCCAGAATTGAGAGAAAGACTACCGCTGACATTATATGTAAGCACGCTCGACTTCTACAAGCAATTTTAGAGAGCTGACACGAGTGTTGCAGCTTCGATCCAGGTTAGGTACCACAGCCATTGCTTAGAGGAACAGGACAACTCAACCGCTGTAAACTCACAGTCATGGGATTCAGTCTCCATAAGCCCTGCTGGCCAGGATGTGTCTGATCTCCCGTCCGTCATTGGAAGGTCCGAAGCTGGTTACTTCAGCACTAACCTCTCTTATTCTGCCTACCTGGACTACGACGTGGCGAACCAGGTGCTTCGAGATTTATACCTTGATATCAATATAGCCTCCACAGATGGAATGCCACTGACGCTGAACGTCACAGGGCCTTATAACGGCACCGTTGCCTTCTCAGAGAACGCCCTTGGAGGCTGGACTTATGCCGTCCCAGGTGTACTAGACATCTCACCCAGCCTTCTGTACTCTTCAGGTGCCGATGTGGCGACGGCATCTGCCACGGTGGCGCGTACGAATCTAACCAACACTCTGATCGATGGGCACATCCATCTCGATATGGTCAATCCCGAGAGTACATACTACAGCGGTATGTGGGATGGCAACTACGGATCCGGGGTGACCATTGAGCCCGTGGCTACCGCCCGCATCACCCCCTGGTTGACCTTGACGGGCTACATCGCGGTCAATGTGACTGGAATAAACCACGGGTTTTACCAGGCATTCAAGGGTACAGCAAATAGCGTCTATGATTTTGAGCTCACTGGGGCCGACAATGTTTGCACTCGTACATCTTATGGGTATAGTATAGATACCTTTAATCTAGATGGGTGGCGGAAGACGCTCTACAGTAGACAGGACCCTCTCACGGAGGGATGTAGGTGAGGATAGGAAGCAGACCACATTCGTTCAGAAGCGGGCTTCAGACAGTGTATTTACAATTATTTGTTGGAAAATTTTACTCAATTATGGCCTAGTCTTATACTTGCTATGTTCGAACCTATAACAACATACTGATCATTTCATGAAGCTGTCAGAGCAACAATGCCTTTCCCAGACCTACTTAATATTTTCAAGAATTTCCCTCTCATAAAATCAACCAATAAAGAAAACTTGGCAAGTATAAATCCTACCATGCCACAAAACTGCCGAGTCACTGGATAAATGTTCTGTGATTGACCATGACAGAGATGTCGCACATTGGCTTGTTTCACACCAGAAGCGTGTGCTACAACTTGCTGAAGACCATCATGCCTGGCCCAACTTTACTGCACAAAATGTATCTGTCAGGTAAAGCAGTATACCAAACCTTGTCCGTGGCGACCGGGGGCCAGTAAGAGCTCAAATATTGAGTTCAGCATCCCGGCAAGATGCAAAGCTGAATTGCCTGCCAAAGACGTTTAAAAGGCCCAAGGTACCAGCGTGGCTGCTCAAACTATTCTATTACACTCTTTTTTAAAATCAATATCAAACCTTCAAGGGTCCACGACCGCATAGTCGACCGGCCAATTGCCTTTGGCACGAGTCAGCGATCTAAAGGTACCCAGGCTTTACCAGAGGCTGGGAGAGCGCTCGTGGGCACCGAATCCGTCCCAATGCGAGGTAAAACATCAAAACATGGGGAGATTTGGGTTTGGTTTCGCTCTGAGAAAACGACCGAGAAAACCCGTGGGCAAGTTTCCTAAGTTACACGTCGGGATTAAGGTTTGACCTGATTTCGCCTACCCGTGGCGACGTGTTACCTGGTTCTGTCATCAAGCGATGCCGCAATAAACAATGAGATGAGACTGTCACTGCTTGCACATGGGAAAAAAGTTTCATTATCTCGGTGACGACACCATCTCAGAAGAGTGATATATGGGCCATCAGATTTGTCCTGTCGAAAAGAGTGTTCTGTCATCTTTCGTAGGCGGCGATTGTGCTCTGCGGTTATAAGCGGGCGGCATGACAATCCCCAAGGTCATGGCAACGAAAGAATTCTCACTCTACACACACACTTTTTTATATGAAGCCATCTGACTGCCGAAAAACCCAGCTCGTACCATCATGTAGCACAATCGAGAAACGCCTTGCGGAAACCAACATACAAAGCCGGCAGCCACCTGAGATACAGGATGTCGTCATACCAAGTACACACCCTCTTAGCAAGTCAGGCTGCGCTAAGGTGTCCGGGGAAGCTGATTCCAGAGACTTGGTTGGGGACTACAGCGCTGCTGTATTAGCGAAAGCCTATTCGCATGGCGCAAGTTCGTATCCCAAGTTTCATGTGAAGAATTTCGATTGGATCGCGGATGCTCATCTAACAGCAACCCGGCATCGTCCAACGGTGGCTAGCGTTTTTGCTAATTAATTAATTGATTGATTGGAAAATAATTTTCATTTTCGACTTCAGAAGATATTTTCTCTGCGTATTCTTTCGAATTATTCTATTGGTCACTGTTGGAATAATCCGTATTTACTCGCAGTTGGTGGTCATTACTGCAGAAGGGCCATGGATGTCCCGCGTTTGCCCTTTCACTAACAACCCTTGAAGATGAATTAATCGTCACTTGCCCGCACGCACAAATGCTAGTGAACAAGCACTACTTTCATTCATGACACTGTCACGTTGGTTATGACGAGAGCAGTGTCCAGAACCCGTATAAGTGCCGGCTGAATTTGGTGTCGGACCGAAGATTCTGTTATGAAACCCGTGCATCACGCGGGCAGGCAAAGGGGATGCGAAAATACAAAGCCCACGAGGCACCCCTATAATACTAATGACACGCGCGAGTCGTTGCCGAACTCGTGAGTGCATTGTATACTCATCACTGGGTCTCTCCTTTACCATGCAGATGAACAGACCAACAGCAATAAGAAAAGTACCCCTAGAGAGTACAGATGTGTAACGCGGCGAAGTTGCGACCTCCCCCCCCCCCCCCCTGGCACCCGTGAAATTCTCTGGCGCCAAAGCAAACGGCGCTCGTTTCCACGTGCTTCTCGGGAAAATAGATCTTCTTTTCTTAGTCCCTCTATCTCCACTTCCTAACTCCCCCCGCCTCAACCGCACCGCCGGAAAAGCCTCCAAAGGCCAGATGGGAATTTCGCACAAAGGCGGCGCCTCTTTGGAGAGTCAGTCTCCATGGGGTACCCTTCGCGGCTCAAAGGACAACACCAGACCGTTCCATTTTATCGTGTTAGTCAGTATGGGCGAAACACGTATGCCTAGCCCACGAATTTTCGCTGCGTATGTACTCAGGAGGGCCGCAATGACTGACAAACAGTCTGATGGGATTTTGGGAGATGGGAAATTGGTAGTCTGCAAACCATGCACATTTTGCATTGACCATACTCGAGGCGGTAAGCTGAGTCCATCGCGTCCACCGAAGGAGTAGGCTGTCTCCAGGGTTCAGGCTTGAAGGCGTTTCGATTTTTATTTTTATTACTTTTATTTTCAATCGTTTGCGTTCTCCCGATTGATTAGAGTTCACCGTAACAACTGGGAGGGTGTGTACGGTTACCCGGTTTGTACTTTGGTCAACAAACGAGTAACACGTCATTCATCAAGTTTCTCCATAGCAGGAGGAGCTCCAACCCCTCAAACGCGTAACTTTTTTCCTTTCCTTTGGTCTCGTTCTTGAATCAGAAGTGAAACGTCCCCTCTCTTCAGTGGGATGAGGAGTTGGTTACTACTCATTATTAGAGGCACTGCGGCCCAATGGAGGGGAACCCCGATATTGTACAGCCATCGGCTCGGCGGCTTTCTGGATACCCTAAGTCCCCCGATTATTTCGGCATGCCAGCTCAGGTGGGTACGAAGCGTGTCCGTGCGGAATGATCATTGCAAGGTCCATGAGGCTCTTGTCACCAGCCACGGGGTATGAGACATTGAAGGCCTCGTGCTCTCTGCTAGGTAGAGTGGCTGTGTCGTTATTGTAGCCGGTCCGCTCGTACACAGTAAAGGCTGTAATTTCCGTATTTGGTGATCTAGTTCAACCTTAGGCCCTGACGATAGGAACGGCGCCAGAATTCTTCCAGAAGTCCTGTGGGAACTCGGCTTTATTTGCTAGTCAGGTAGAGGAAAACTAGAGAGCTGTAGCATGGCTTTGACAGCTGGTTCGGGTCGAAAAGGCCGGCCATGCAGCGTCCAGAGCTCGACCGAGTCGCTACCGACATTGTGCCAATGAAGGACCGATCAGCGGTGGATATAAACATGAATATCCGTCGAAACCCTGGAGCCCGGATTGGATGGTGGCGTCCTGCTGGCGTCGTTCCTATGTATTCGATCATTTGAGATAAAATACAAATATTTGATCGGTGTATTTTATTGTGGTGCAAAATCCATCGTGCTTGACTCAGTATTTGAACAAGAGCAGCGTAGTATAACCTTGTTCGTCTTGAGGCTGAGAATCCACCCAGCCGCAACAATATAGTTGAGATATCATTGGTCCGTCTCTACTCCGTCGCACAACTATGTTCAACAATCAATGATTATCATGTAACGACGTCAGGACACTATGTTTTTGACTGTTGCAATCCAATGGTTGCGTCTCGAGCTATGTCTCCGCGCGTGGAAGCGGGGTCTGCTATAGCTGACACCCCACGGAAACAAGTCCCCATGATGCGGATGACTGTTAAATGATGAGAGGAAATCATATGGTGGATGTCGATGAGGGAATACTGAAGCTCGCTGTGATCATGTCCAAATTTCTCACAGGCGATATTCCAGTGATACCTACAAAGCTACCGAAGCCAAAGAATTCCGACATGCGTAATGCAGCAGCTGCGCACCTTTGGGTTCTCGTAGCGTGGAATGGCCACTATGAATGCATGCGTAGTCAGTCAGAAGAAGGCTAGAAACAAACAAAACGTGGAAATCCCAGATAGGCAAACGTCGTGAAGACTTGTTGCCTTATCAGGAATTAAGGCGAACGCCAACGATACTTTAGCAGCATGATTTAATTTTTCTTTAACACAGATTTGCGTCCCCTCGAACGCCTACTTTTGCAGCGTCTATTCTAAAGTCGCGTGGCAAGTTGTATAGTCCGAGTGGGGGTGACGTTCTGGCGATAGGCTGTTCAAAAACAGTCAAAAAGTCGGTGAGCGGCAGAGCGAACAAGGGTTTATATGAACTCTGATTCGACCAACGTAGCACGCAAAGTAGAGCTTGTCGCAGCAGCGGTAGCGATGAAAAGGCTTATCACTTGCATAGAGTTTGTGCTTTGATCTGTCTGTCACCCTACCTTAAACGAGATGCAGAGACAGGGTGTGGGACGGTGGCAGGCCCAGGCGTCCGGGGGCAGCTTGAGCACAACCTCCGGACCAACCGCTACACAAGAAGTCGCGACGGGCCGGACACTGACTGGGTTGTAAAGGTGAAGTGAGGTGTCTAATGGTAATCCCTTGCTGTTTGCCAATGAGATGCGCTCATGTTTTCTATTTGACCGTCGCTCGCGCGGTTTTGTGGATGATTGGAAATGCTGGTGCCCCATTCTGCCCCAATGCCATCGTACCATACTTCAGGTGAGGGATAAACGCTCGAAAAGAAGGTGTACATATCGCATAGAAACTCGTTTGTCATAGCTCTGCAGGTTGAACCATCCCACCATGAGAGCGGGGTTCAACGCAGCAGGGAGCTGTTTTACTATCCCACCGCTGAGACTGTACGTGATCATGCACAGTTTGTAAACAAGTGCCACAAGCGTGGACTTGGTTGACGATGACGCTTTGATGAGGCTGCAGCCCAGAACTGAATCGCGAGGTGCATTCAAGCGCATGCCAGAGATTTTGACAGATGCGGCCAAGGGTTGTCTAAAGAGGTGGGTTTTTGGACGCGTAGAGCAAACTTGCATTGCATAACGTGATGTCTATTTGACTTGAGTATATCTCATTGGCGCGGATGCACTGTCAGTGATAGGCCTGGAGGACGGTGAATGACAGCGCATAGGACGTACTATGCCCTATGCCCTATGCATAGCGAGCGACGTGTAGCGAGTGTACCGCCTATATCAATACTACCGCGACAAACGAAAGCATTACTCGATACCGAAGCAGCACAGCCCATTGCTAGTTGTCGCGTCAGGGTTGAACAGCTCGCGGATCTGGTCATTCCGGGCAAGGTAGTCGGCGACAACAGCATGGACGCCTATTTTCTGACCTGGATACTCTGCAACCTCTAAAGATGATGTGGTCTGTATTAAGGCCCGTACCGTCGCAACGAGAAACATCTGTGGCCCTCAAAGCGGCGGTCTATGATAGATAGAACGTGGGGGTGTGTCGCGGGTAGGTGTCAGAACTAAGCAAAAGTACTCGCAAATATACGAAAGTCGGACAAAATCCTAACCGACAATTGACCGACGAATGTGGAAATATACTGGTTCCATATCTCGTGAAGCAGAAGACAGTATTTTTTGGAGTATGGCTACCCCGTAGATCTATTGTCCCCCGCGCGCAGATTGGGATCATCTGTGGAGATCACTGGAGATACAGATCTGTACAGACAGCTCGTGTGCTTGTCCTGCCGGGCGGGCGCTGTTGTGCCATGATTTCCGCTGTGTTGAAAAATGATCAGCAGGCTGCTCGGGCAATTTCGGGAGATCCGGAATTTCTCCCAACAACAAGTAGTTGGAAGAGATGTCCTGTCTCGAAACAAAAGCGTCCCCGCATCGAGGCCCAGACTTGCCAATTTGGTAGGACAGTGTTCCACTGAATGGTCGATCAAGGGTCCAAGATGCAGCGTGGCAAGCAGCTGTGACGACAGAGATTCTCTTACAAGCTGGGGGGGCCAACCGGATTGTGATATCGACAACCAGGATTTATTCGAGGGTGGAGACGCCGCCCACTACTCCGTACTTGGAGAAACAAACGATTGACTACGATGGCCCAAACAATCCAGCGCCTCAATTGACACAAGATTGTTGAGGTGATCATTCCATCCCGAGTTTTTTTTTTTTTTTTTTTTTTTTTTTTTTTTTTTTTTTTTTTGGAAAGGGGCACAGTGCACTTGACTGGAAGCATGTCATGTTGCCTTACCCGGGGCGTTGCCCTCAAATCTAGAACTGCTTCATCGTTAGCACGTGGACAGCGCCCGACGTTACCTGTGGCAAAGACTGCTGGCTGCCGAGCTACGTACTGTAACCACGCAACCCCACCACGCAAAGGCATTCTCATTTCAGCAGTCACCCACAAAGCAAGACATGATCAGAAGTCTGACCTCGGACATCAATGCTATCATGCCAATACAGAGAGTTTCCGCACATTAATGTTTATTCGAGTTTAGTTTTTATCCCCCTCCCCATATCCCTTTCCTGGCGGGAACCTCGTGATTCTTAGGGGGAGTATAAATCGCGGCTACACAAAGAAATTGTATGGGGTAATATTTATGTTACCGGTTTTTATGGTTTATATTGCCAAGCCCATGACGCATCCGGGGAAAAACCTGGAGGGAAACAAGCTCAATCTGGGGGGAACCGCGCAAACCGAATCGATCGATATGTATTTCGCAATCCTTGTCACTACCGCATCGAGCCCCCTGAGACTATGGCTATGCATATCTGTTTGAAGGTATTACTGCATTTGGTTTTGATGATACTTTCATTGTGCTGCAACCTTATCACGACTCTGAAGGCACAGTTTGACTGTACATAAGTGAATGACCTCGTGACTGTTACGCAAAAACCTTAAAGGGTAACATGTTGCGCCTCTTCCTGGAATGCCCAACAGCTCATGCCTGTGTACTTTGATACCGAGGCGTTTGCAGCGAAGAAGGCCCAGGGGCCATGTGGTAGGTCAACCATTTCGGAGGATTAATAAAATGCTGGAAACTTGGAGTACAACGTCGTCTGACGACTCATTAAACATCACACAGAAATAGAATTCAGAGACAGAATATTTTGTATCATGCGCTTTTATTCATGTTTTGTAGGGCTTTTGATGCTTTTGCTCTGTTTTTAGTAGGTCATGGACGTCTTGCTTTTCAATCTCCGCACTTCCTATGCTCCGCCAATTCTCAATTCCAATGACCGTTGCCCATGCTGCTTTTGTTCTTCCTCTGGCCATCTTCGAGGCGAGGATTACAATGAGCAGCCAATGGGTTGCCCCAATACTCGTGTAGATTACACTACTAATTTTCCGAGACATGCAAAGCTGCTTTGAAGCAGCAATAGTAAGACAAGACAACTGCCCATTCAGGGTTCAGCTGCGTAAAACCAAAATCAAACGTGGTATCATAATGTGACAACGCCAAAAATGTGTCAAATGATTCGAACAAGTCGCCAATATCCACGGCGAGCATGCTTCGGGCAGCGATGCCAGGTAAACCTTTTTGTCGTTATGCCGGTCATGACTATGGTCTATGAAGAAGCCATATGCTTGAAACGCCCGGAATGCATGAGTAGGTGTCATGAAAAATCAAGTACCTTCGCAATGCTATGATCAAATAGAATCAATGTACAAGGCAGTGATGATCTGCCGGCGAGTGCTAGTAGCGACTCGAATAAGTCGATGAGGAACCGACTGTGTAGATAGGTGATGGGTGATGGGATCGGCCTTTTACCAGCCTTGAGCGTTGTATCCACCAAGTGCATCTCTCTCGAGGACCTGGTTCCAACTGCTGGCATTCTGCTCCTCGGTGATAGTCTGGCTGTTGTCCTTGCCCATGTAAGACTTCTCAGGATATTGCTTCAGATTGGCAACGTCATGAGAAGTGTGGCGCCTCTTCAGGACGGCGTTAGCGGTGGAAGACTTGTGCTGACGTTCCCAAAGGAGGTGTCGTCGAAGTGATTCGGTAAGCTCCGTGGCCAGCATGTTGCGTCGAGTGGTTCGTGGGGAGAGAGCGGCCTGATGATTGCTCTGGATAGTGGTCATGATTGGCTGAGCAGTGGAACGAGGTATCTCATTGATGGGTCGCAGGGGTGCACGTCGCTGGTTTCTTCTCATGTTCATCTCCAGACCATTGTCATCGGAGTCATTGGGGGAGGCTACTGCCTGAGATGCCTGCCCGCCATGGTATGAGCGAGCTCGCTGAGGGAGGGCCGAGGTCGAGTGGGAAACGTGGTTGTTAAGGCCACTGGCGCGTTGATCCTGACCCGCAAACATGAGGCTGATCAAGGATCGCTGCGAAGTTAAGTTGGGCTTGGAGGGAACACGCTTGAAGGTGACAGGGTCGTCTATGCTAGACTTGCCGCTCTCCTCGATGGAGTCCTCCCATTCAGAGTCCTCATCATCGTCGTCGATGGCGCTTTCATCCATGTAACTATCGCTTTGGTCGCTGGGAGTCTGAATGGTGCGGGTAGTAACCTGGTTACTGAAGGATGCCTGTTTCTTCTGCGTGTTAAGTAGAGAGCTGGGCCTTGCCGAATGCATAGCGCTCTTCAGTGAAGGCGTCTCATCTCCGTTGGAGCCAGAGGATTCGCCAATGGAAAACATGCCCTTCTTCTTGGCTTGTTGAATCATAGGCTGGCGAACCTCGAGGCTGGGCGACGACTCGTCACCAGAAGAGCCACCAAGTGCAAACTTGGCAGGCTGCTTCTTAAGCTGTACAGGCTTGTGCGCTGGGGAAGACTGGGGCTCGGGAATAGCGGTAGATTCCGAGGCCTTCATGAACTCCTGGCTCATAATTCGCAGGGATGGGATAGGCAACTGCGAGGGAGAGAAGCCGCGGATGACTTGTGTGTTGTATGTGTTGGCGGATGATGCAAGCTCTGAAGGATCGGTCTCCGCATTTCCAGTCGAGTAACACATGGGCTCGGTGGCTGGTGTAGTAGGAGACTCAAGAACCTCTTGTGTATCAGGCGAGAATGCAGACTGCGACTCATCTGACTCTGGCTCTATCGAGGGGGAGCTGATCTCAGGGAGAGGGTTCAAGTTAGGCTCGGTCTCTTGAATAATGGTGCAGACCATTCTCTCGAGGTGGTCTGAGGTGATATGACGCTCACGGCCACGGCTCTGGCTGCTAGCGCAAGAGTCGTGTCGTACGATTGCGGGTCGTAGGATGTCCACGGGCTCCAGCTCAGAGGAGAACTCGACGGCATCCTCATCGTCGTCAATGGCTGAATCAACACTGCCAGAAAGTTGAGGCATCTCGGGAGCATATCCACTGGGGATGTCCTTGGGGAAGGATGTGGCGTGGCTTTCCTGCTCTTTCGTCTGTGCGGCACAACATTGGACCTCACGATTCCATAACCTCCAGCTGAGGTTCTCTAACCGCCGACCTTGTTCGACGGAGTCGGCACATCTGGAAAATACTAGGAACACGCGTTAGTAGCTGTTGTGGCGGCGATGGTCACGGGGCAGCAGTGCGGTTGACTGTGCCACCGAGGCGACTTACGGGCCCAAATGCTGAAGAAGTTCTCCGGGTTCTCAGTGTCGACCTTGTGGAGGACATGAGGATCCACTGTAAGGACCAAGCCTTCCGTTTTACTGGGCATGTTGGCGGATCGTGCTGCCCGGCTGCAAGCAGAATGATGTGGGGGTGGGTGCACTGTTACGGCAATGTGGTTTCGCGAGCAAAGGTCGCGAAGATTTCAGTGCGCAGTCGTAGAAAAGGTCAATGCTTATTCATTGGCCTAAGTAGTCATCGACAGTAGAATACAATTGCTGTCGAAGAATGCGCCTCTGGTATTTCGTAGAACAGTAGAGGTCGTCGATACGCCGATGAGGTGACGGTGATACGAGGCGAAAGGATGCTTCCGAGCTGGAGCGACGGGGGTCCGTAGTAGTAGTGGTGGTGGTAGTAGTTGGCGGCGTCGTCGTCGTTGTCGTTGCCCTTGTCTCTGAAAGGCGGCGGAGTCTGGTTGTAAAGTGCAACCTCGTTAGTGAAATCTGGAGTTGAGGAGAATTAGACCAGACGACTAGATGTGGGTTGAGTGTACATATGTATGAAAGACTATGTAGGTGTGGAGGTGTGTGTTATGTGTGTGCGTTGAATGGGTTAATATGAGGGAGCGGAGAGGCGTCGGCTGGTGGGAAGGGTACGGAGGTACTGGACATCAATCAATTCCCATTTGATTTCCATGGGGCCCTGGATTTCGACAAGAACCAAAGCACCTGGTAGGTCGGGTACGTACTTCCAAGCCAGCAAGTACCGCGCTGGGCCCCTGTCGTAACTTGCAACGACGAGATACTTGCATGTACGTACCTCTGAATCAGGTTTGAGAGGCCTGGTACGTCCAGTCTGGATCTCTTCCCAGCACAAGTGGGTGGCGCAACCGGGATCAAGGGGTAGAACTGGCTCTTGGGGATGTGGGAGACACTGAGCACCCAAAGTACCGCCTTTTCACCGCGGTCCTTCTGGCAAGGAGCCTAGACTTCTCTGTGCCGGCCATCTAGCGCATCTCCCCAAAAAGTTAGACGCACAATCTAGCGCTCTGACTAGACACCCATCAAGTAGCAATCATCCCATGAGGCAATGCACTAACAGCCTCTTCACAAACAAAGCGCCGGGACAAATCCGGTCAAATCCAATCCGGCGTTTTCTTCATCCACCAAGGCTCGTCGGCAACAACGCGTATGATCCACTGCGCAGAGCTTCTCACAGTCAATCTGTGACCTCGTTGCTGGGCTCGTGAGTACAAGTGGGCTTCTGTGTCCACCGTCGTAAAAAGTCCAGCCTCTCCTCAATTGGTCTCGATGTTTCAGCACTGGAAGAACGTGACAGTTTCTCCGCACACTCCGTACTCAAAGAGAGTCTGGTCCTTGGGCAGCGTCTAGTAATCAAATCTGAGAGAAACTAGACACAACCAGGCGCGTTGATGCGCTTTCCATCGTGGCCCGGGTTGAACCCTCGCGAGGCCAAAGCAGCATAGAAGCTTTGCGTTAACTTGAGATCTGGCCATCACACATAATATGCATACGGGCCATAACATGTCGATATGTCCCGTTTTGGTGATCCCGCCTTGAACAATTAACTACTGTGGTAAACCTATTCTTCCCAACTTAAACGAGTCTGACCCACAGGCCATATTCCCGTGTCATGGCGAGAGTTCAACAAGAGTGCTATGAGTATCAAATATTCCCATCATGACTCAGTTCCATGTTTTCGTCTTTCGGTAACTAGAGTTTCAACCCTAGCGGCTAAAGGGGAATAAATACAATATCTAGCAATCGGTCAGAAACAAGAGAATCTCAGTCGTCACTCTGATGGCGTTCCATGTATACGGCGTGGAGCATACAATCCGATGAAGGCCTTCAACTACTGTCGATTGAAGAGCCTGCAGCTTTGATGGGAAATCCCTATAGCCTGGCGTTTAAGCGGTAGTGCGCTAGGGCCAGCGTTCCTACTTCCCCGAAAACATCAAACTGGCATGCACTCATGGTTCCAACGTTGCCACATCTGGCATCGTTCTCGTCATTTGATGAGTTCCTCTTTGCAACAACTTAAATTTGAAAAGAACAAAAGCGGAAGCATGAGCCTCCATGGGGATAGATGTGTAAGAATCCATGTGATCACAGGGAAATTGGCTATCTACTTTGAATGCATGTCGTGCCAACTGTCATTCCCACATCTCGAGTGTAGCAACTGACTGCAAATGTGAGTGTTGGCTGTTACATGTATCAGTGATTGGCATACGGGACACACGAATTACTCCAGGAGAGGGTGCATGGTACTCGATTCGGCTGATCGACAGTGAGTTCCCTGGAATGGTCACGGCGATGCCCTCAACGAGCTCTGTGGCACAGGTTCCAGATGTGACGTGCCCCGGGCTACTGATTCTCGTTGGCTCTGTTTCCAATGCAAATGTCAGTGTTGCCACAGATCATGGCCCCGTGACGCTTTTCAGGATTCTTGTTTCCCCCGCAGTAACAAGACCTTGCTATAGCTGGTAATGGAACTGGGCCCGGGCGCCTCCAGCGAGGGAGCTCTTCCTATCAAAAGGAAATATGGAGGGCTATCTTCAGACCACATGCCTGCCAACACAGTTGTGTACAGTTATGGGGGGTACAGCAGATCTAATCCAGTGGGAATGGGTCGAGGCTGGTTCCTCTCAGGCCGCAAGCGTTCGGGCTCGACTTTGTTACCAGATACCGAGGCGACTGATGCGACGAGGTAGCTAGACACATGCGCGGTCAAATTCATTATGCAAAGATCAGCATGATACTCGTTACAGCACATCAATCATCCCACCAGGCGGTTACCAAGGATCCCGTGGGTTTACTGTCGATGCGCTGGCCATTTTCGTCCCCGTGAGCATGTCTTGGTGGGGGGGTTTTTGAACGGATTGGGGGTAGCTAGAGAATTACCTCATACCAGCAACTGCGACCGTCATTTCTATGCATAAAACTCATGGTCAGCTGAACGTTTTCGCTACTCAGCCTCGGGGTGGCTTATAATGTAGGCCAGAGTACCCCGCGGTTTGTAGTTATCCCCACAACCAATACCAATTACCGTGAGCTGTCTTGTCTTGAGGGTATTGCCATGTCATGGTCAGCGCTGAACGGAGCGATTGAACGTCAGCCACAGCTGCTCGTAACGTCCTTGTCGTCGGCTAAAGCACACCATCACGAGCTTTGAGCAAAAGCAATTTCCCGCGACAATGGCGCTCGTTTCCGACAAGGCGGCGGATGCTCTTCGTGACAGAACTCGTGACAGGCATTACTCATAAGGACCGAAAAGAAAACAAGCATTCGTCTCACATTGGCTTTCTTCTTGTCAAATCATGCGTAGTGATCCGGGCATCGCGCTTCGTATTATTCACGGGTCGTTGGACCCCTCAGCGATGCTTGACACTGATGTCCTATCACACATGGTCAACTAGCATTCTCATTGATTTGCTGCGTCAGCCATGGCGTCCCACGTCGGGATACCTCCACCAATCGAGAATCTCACTCCGCGGCTTTGGTCATTACGGCTTCGATTCCGGTGCCACAGCCGTTGCAAAGCTGCCGGCTTCAAACTTTATCACATTGATCATTATCGACATACCGGCTCTCCAAATAGACCGCAGTCGCTTAAGGCAATCACGATAAAATGCGCGTTGCGAACACAAAAGCCTGAGTGTCTATTTTGCGCAAGCTATCCGTGATATGGTACAATTCGAATTGATGGGTTAAGCATCACAAATGGGCTTGTTGCCGATGTTGGATTTTCTATCGAAAGGCGTGAAACCCATACCAAAGAGACCGAGTAACCCATTTACAAAATGTTGCCTGCTCTCATACAGACCGAGGTCTTTAAGAGACCCGTCTCGCAGCCTTGTCAGTTCTGATGGTACATTATCCGTCAACAGGCAATAACTGTGGGTAGGCATGCCACGTTCTTGTCAACATACAGGCGGGCACCACTGACCGGTCCAGATGCCCTTCCATGTCGAATATGCGCAAGGATTTGAATTCCTTTCATATTTCCTCTTATCGCGTTATCGGTCAAACGACCACGGCGTCGTTTCCATATTGGGCAGGCAGTAAGTGATCAGTATTGAGCAGGGTTCGATTTGGTATTCTAGAAACCATTTTCAATTTCCTTTGGCGCGACACCTTACTGGGCTGCACTATTTCCGTGATAAAATCATTGACATGTTCCTGATACAGCGTTGGGACACTTTCGACGTGGGGTGCACTCGAGCGTGGGATACATGGTAATTATCAGCTTTGACTATGTGGGGATTTATTCTACACCGCAAGCCCCTGAATCCAATATCACCACATGTGCAAAGATTCGAGAAATTGTATGGTCCGTCGCTTTGACAATCCCCATAGTATTGCATTAATACCCGACTAGCTCGGACTTCAAAGGATAGACTCTAGGGCCGAGAACTCTCAAACAGCCGCGTTTTGTACATCGTGACCAGATATTATCGCGAGGTGGGCACACTCGCCTGTTGATCAGGGGTGCGTCCCGCTCCGCCGGGAGCATGGGCGCGTCGCTTGACAAGCACTCTAATTTAGGTGCTACGTACTTCATCAACAGATCATACCACCTGCTATGTGAGAGAGCGATATTATTGCACCTCTACCGCAGGTGGGCTCAATTAACTTCTCTTAATCAAATTTGAGCTGAGGAGCAAGCTGTGAAATATAATGATAGGGGGTCCTATTCACCAACAAACGAAAACACCTGCGGCTACACGTGTCGGTAGGAACAATTTGCAACGGCTCTCCGTTGATATGGGTGGGGGGGCGTGTTACTGCTCTGGTTCTGGCAAAGACGAGCCTCCTCATCCTTCTCGTGCTTAGGGGGGTGGGCAGGTATGGGAATGCAAACGCGGGATGTGACGACCCCCACGAGACAAAGGTCAAGACAGAAGAGGAGAGTGGCAGGCAGGCTAGCGCATGGTGTGTGGTGGTGTGCTTTGTGGCAGTTGGGTGTGTATTGACCTTATCCTAAAAAGACATCTCGGTGACGAGGGGGGAGGGGTATGTAAGACGCTCGACCGGAATTAGGGAAGCAAATAGCCGTACCCCTGGAAGAATGACGACCTTTCTGGAAGCCCGAGAGACTTCTGTAGCAATATATTAGCGTGTTAGCCACTAAAAATTGCGATTTATTGATTCGCGCTTTAACAAATAAACTTCAATTTATTGCTGGGTTGCAATCATGGCGGCGAGGAAAAGTAGTGAATATGCTCGTGTGTATACTTCCAGTACATGCCAATCTCTTGACCACATTTACGCAAATTGCGAAACATGATTCGAACAAAGCAAAAAGGTTGAATTCATCTGATTGATCAACATGGGTGGTGAATTGATTTTTTTTTTTCTGGCCAGCCGCTGTCGATAGTGATCTCCTCACACTATCTTGTCATTTATGACATTTAGTCCGGCTGCCTTCCCCGGATTCTATGTAGAAGCAAGGTTTAGTTCCCCGGTCAAGCCATGTGGGGTCTCACCCAGCTCGCAGGCGTTAACCGCTTTCGTGACAGCCCAATGGGGTTCGAAACGGTTATGCCTTTTGCGATAAATAACGCTTTCAAAACTCAGCAGAGTATCTATCTTGCCTACAGCACACGGATTTCCTTATAAATGGATGGTTAGAACTATATGGTTAGAACGTCATAGTTGATTGTTGTGCTTAAATATCTTTCCAAAAACGAACACACCCCGCCAAATATGCACATCAGAAACATATCAGGATCAAATCAGAATCATTTCAGCGGTACGGGACGCTTCTGTAGCTTCAGCTCCGCTCACATAAGAGAAAATCGTTCTGGCAATTGCGATGCGAAAGTATATCTCATTGCCAAAATCAGATATATTCGAGACAATATGAACCTTTTTCTTTTTCTTTTCTTTTTCCTCATCGCTCTTTATGGCATTGTTTTCACTGACTAGCAGCATATACTTTTCGTATGCCTTAGTTCCCGGGAATTAGCAGGTAAGCAAGCGCACCAATGTTGTGGTAAGATTGCAGCCCCTGTGGGGCAATTTTTCTAGCCCGTTGAATTCCTGAAAGTCAGACGAGCAAGAGCCAGATCCGTAGTTCTGTGAGACATCGAAATGGGCATCTTGGCAATCACAACTCTTTAATAACTTATCGGGCGCTAATATCACCAACTACATGGACTGCTACGGATTCGTGATGCGCGCCTACTCAACGGTTCTGTTATGTGAGGATTTTCTGAGTTGCTAGACCATGGTTGAAATTGCAAATCCACACAGAATTATGAGAATTCCGTCATCATGGAATCGTTATTATTAGTCCAGCTCAGGAAAAGAAACCCCCCCCACAATCTTCAACATCCGCTTGAAATCAATCACAAACCAACATCTATTGACGATATCAAGTGTCGAAGTATCAGTACCGCAGCCCATGGCTGTACAGATACAGTGCAATCAATACGAAAACCATATTCCCAGAGAGGTAGAACATAGTTTACTGGATGTAGCTCCGATATGCTCAAGGCTGCGCGAAGTTCCAAAATGACCAGATAAATTGATTGTCATTTTCACCCGAGACATCATATCTCACTCATGGGCCGTGCCACGACTATGCACAGCAAAGCATATCTGATATGCATTCAGCGGCCCGGCGTTGCTTCTGGCCAACGACGAGCGTCAGGGCTCTCCAAAAGTTTCAGCCTCTCCGACGCTCTGCTTGCATGTTTACAAACACGAGCCACAACAGCATACCTCGAGAGTCGAAGTCGTCTATCTGGGATAACATGAGGTGATATATCCCTCCCAGTTCAGCTATGTTGCAATGTGTTATACAGTCCGATTTGCAGGGCTGACTAGGTGGCTCTGCATCTGAACCGATCTGGTGGAAATCGTCGAGCGCAAACACGGGTTTGAACTCCGACATGTTTGCTTTTAGGGCTGGCGCAGGGCAAGGTCCAATAAGTCGAGGCACAAACTGATAGAACTAAGAATCATGGGAGCCCATCTCCATTGACCAGTTCAGCACATTGAAAGTCACTCGGAATGTACCATGACGAGTTTAATTGCTGACTCCTGGATCTCAAGTTACACCATCAAAGCGTTTTGCTTTCTATTCTGCCTCCTCCACTAAGTTGCCAGCGCATTGAAAGCATATCGATTGCTTCTGTGCCCTGCCGTGTTTTGGTTGGTATCCACGCACCCGGATTTCGTGGAACTGCATCCCCAGGTTTTAGCGGACGCTCAGGGCTGCAGCAACGGGTGCGCGGGGAGGCCTTCCCCGTGGGCAGCTCACTCAAAGCTTAAAATGTGGAAGAATAATTGCTTTCCATCAAGCCTTGGCTGGCGCCAGCTTTGCAGGACTACTACTTTGCTCTCTTTGATTCCTGTCATGTTCCACATCTGTAATGCTTTTCAAGAATCGAAAGGCATCTGCTTGCGAGAGGCCTCACTTGACTAATAATACTTTGAACAGCCCAGCAGCTCGGGCGTGTGGTGGATCGTTCAATCCCAGGACCAGGTAAGAGCAAACTCCACAGTCCTAACCGTGGTATCTTCCTTTCGAAAATTCGCCGGGACTTCGTCCGTTCTCCCGTATTATCAGGGCTATTCCTGCCAAATGCAAGGGTGACAAACGAGACTTTGGAGTTCAATATCTTTGAATCGGAATGGGTTGAGGGGCCCTACATGTCTGGAAGTTTTCTGATCGGGCCATTTATTAAACTGTGGCATTGCTATATGCCTTGCGCTGTAACGTGATATGATAATACAGAACCCGACAGATTGGCTACTTCGAATGTGACCAGTAACTCACCAGGGTTTGCAGAGCAAGGCAAGTAATGTGCCACATGTTGAGGAATTGGTGTCATGGTACAGCACCCTTCCTTGCAGAGATCTTGCCCGATCTTGCAAAGCATCGATGAGTTTGGATTTCCTAATTTAGGTGTGCGTTATGTTCTCTTGGAATTCTACTTGTCCGAAAGCCGATGAAGCAACTAAACAGTAGCCTTGCAGGACTGAAGAGTTCTCACTAAGAGTTCTCACTAAACGTACATGCCTGCCTGCAAGCAATATGCATCATTAATTGCGTGGATTCGTATGGACGGAGAATCTCGGTCTATTTCGGGAGAGGCCATGACGAACGGCGAACGCGCAGCTGTGCTTTGCGATTCTGTCACATATCCGCTGGGAACAAAGTTATGTAGTGTTGAGTTAGATCAAACCCATTTGAATCATTCCAACGATCTGAAATCCCAATAGCGACAACGAGACCTAAGATTACTAGGTCTCAATGAGTTCTGTAATCCTATGGTACATTTCTAGCCAACCACGCGGTTTTCGCTTCAACCACGTGGGCAACTATCAAAGCGCGAATAGAATGCATGGCCATCAATAAAAGTATAAAAAGAGCATCTCTTGCAACATGTTACCTATTATCCAGCTCAACGATCTCCGAGTTTATGTACCACCGGCGAAGTGTACTCAAATTAATTAAACTAGAATATCAATCTCATCAATTTATTTGTTCAATTTAATCTAAGCAATAAACCTCCCGGTACCTTGTCCACACCTGGGCTCGGTTACTAGGCGAGACCCGCGGGAGGAGAATCATGCAGTATTTGCACATGATCTTCGGAATTGCTCGCCGCTTCCTCCACCTCTGATCCTTCTCGCCTAAACAGGCCGCGTTCCGTGGCTAGAACATCCAGTCACTAAGTCGCAATTGTCACATTGGAGGACGAAAGGCCCTGAAAATGCCAATGCCCAGGTGATCGAGGTTAATAGTCCCTTTGACGTGCGCGTCACGCTATTTGGTACTTGGATGGATGCGTTCCGTTCGTGCAGACTCCCCTGACTTAGCACTCTTTGCACCATCGCACAGAGGCGTGACCACTGTATACGGCAGCCCAAACAGACCCCCGGGAAGACTAGATACCCGCCGGGAGCGTTCATGGGATCGATGAGGGTGTGCAACACCCACTTACGCGTCTTCAGATTTACAGACACATTCCTCGAGATGATCATTGTAGCTTACATCGAGTCAATTCACGGCCCTGGGGTAAAACCTGGGGCTTGCCACCAAGCATGATTCTAGACCGCCTTCATCTAGTAGAACAAACGGCGGCGTGGCCACTCTTCCTGGCGGTGCAATGACAAAATCACCGCGTGGTGACCAAGCGTGTGGCCGTTGCAGAATACCGCCGAGCCTACTTCTCACATAGCGCCAGGTACCAGATGATTCGGAAGCACCCAGCTCTTTGACTAACAGGGCTGAAGCATACTACGGGACACAACAATGACCATCGTGGAGGACCTAGCGATATTTGCATGCATGTGAAATCTCGAGTGGTTGCTACAGCCGAATATACAAGCCAATTTCGATGTGTGCAATGTGAGCCAGAAAACCCTCCCTGTACAGATCAGCAAGAGGAGCCGTGGTTGTCGGCTATAACGCCGAAATCGAAATCACTGCATTACCGAGCATCGTCCACATCAGCCTTGGTCGGCAATTCGGCGGCAGGGCAAGGCGGAACGAGGTCACGATGTTCGTCCAGCTTTTTCCCCGCACGATGTCCTTCTCCTCAATTGCGCGAGAGCAGGAGGACCCTCCGTGCATGAAATGCCACTACTAGAATGGAGTTTACATATTTAGTGACAAGAATTCGCTCAAGTGGGCCCGGTCAACAGTAGCATGTGAATTGTCAATATGGTCGGCCTGCATTTTAAACTCATGGGCAATGCTAGTGTTCCAGCTTGAGCCAGGACAAAGTTGTTGAGTTGGCCCGAATCTCCAACTGGAACCACTATTAAATATTGAAAGACCTGCTTTCCAACAAAAATGGTCACATTCGCTTCGGCAGAACTGGTCTGTTCGGCTCAATTCTCATCCTGTGGAGATGAGTCTACGGGGAGTTCCAGGGTCCAGCCTGCTTCGAACACCAAGCGCGAGAGCCTGGCTCGAGCCTGGCGACCAGACGAACAGGCAGTGCACAGTAGCCTCCTCCACCAGTCAGCCTGTCAGATTTATGTTTCCCAGACTGCTGGGGTTAAGCAAGTCACGAGCGCAGCCCCAGACTCATCCAGTCAATGGGCCTTGGAGATCCAGCTCGATAAGACGCCCTTGATGTATTCATTGATGTCGCAATGTATCGTGACTGGCGCCTAGTAAAGCACCGTCCTCCTCGTGTTTTGAATAGTGTTAAACTAATCAGATTGACAACCAAGTACGTCTCGAAGTCAAGGTCAACAACCTTGAGTCCAGCTATCATCGAAAATTAGCTTGATGTGGTCTGCTTCCCCAGAAAGAGGCGTAGAATCGCCAGCGCCAAGCTCATATCCTTGTGATGAGTCAAGAACAGCCGAGTCGGACTTTTCTCTCTCAAAACGTAGGGTAAATTCCTAGAATCTAAGCGTTGCGTAATGCGACTCGTGATGCTCCGTAGATTGTGGTTCAAGCGATTTGAGTCAACAAATTGTCCTGTTATGGTTTTTAGAGTTCCTGTGGACCAGGTGCTGAACGCAGAACCAAAGCCTGGCACTTTTGTTCCCGTGCTGGCTGGGGGGGGGAGGGGGTTTTTTCTTTCTATTTCGGGTCTGCGGAGTAAATATTGTGACCAATGAAAAAATTTAGAATGCCCCCAAAACGACCATTTCCCTTGGACGCGCACCTATCACAGGTCATCATGACCTGTTTCTGTGCCAAACTTGCCTCAGCCTACTCAACTTGCATCTCATTGTACCTCTGCTGGCAGGTGGATGTCATCCTATAGATAAATCACAGTAAATATAACGATCTACTGCATGTAAGAAATGGTCACGGGCAGGCCCTCCTGCAGCATGCTTGCTAATGATATCTCTCAGCCCTGTGCAGAGCGGCCAAGAATATCCATCCAGGCATCTTGCAAGCGTTTGATGCACATACATTCTTTGGGTCTGGTTGTGGGAGCGGGGGCTGTATCATGCTGTTGGACAGAATAGCTATGAGGTAACCTTATGGTGATTGTCAAGGGGCGTTCGTCTCGCATCAGAAGACAACCACAATATTCGCTACCCCCCTCCAGCGTGACCAGTTGAATGATAGAATGAATTGTCGTTGTGCCTTTTTGGATTTGTTGTATGCCACACGAGACAAGAACTTTAGATTTACCAACGTGGCATTCCACAGGGTCTAATTAGGCTGCACACCAAGAGCGATGCAACTAATTCAGGGGCGGTAGGGCAAGTAGGGCATCACCTCTCTTGCAGTAGGCAAACAGTTGGGACACTCACCGCTTGCGTGGGAGACGAAGCCGGAATCGTTGTACCTACTCTGTCAAAAGTTCTATTCCAATGCCACGGGAACTCGACGGCTGCCGTTTAGGGGCGACAGGATGGTGAATTTTAGCGGTCGGATACCGCACCCATTCCACGGTTTTCAAATCCTGCGAAAGGACGATGCATACATCAGGAATGCTCGAGAGGGCTCGTGATACTACCCCGATCTGCATTCCTTCCAGCTTGAAAAGTATCGCGCGGGTCTGTCCGCCTGTTTAACACCAACAATGCTATTGTTAGTCAATTTACAATTACTTCGCCGCGCCGCACCCCATAATGGTGGTGCATTGGTGAACTGCTCTTGTATGAAGCAATAATGACTTTGTCAATTGCCAACGCCAACGCCAACAAAGCTTACTAGCCCCGGCAATTGGGGCAATGAGGCTGCCGCTGAAGACTCATGTGACACCCTCAAGGTACGACACGGCACATCGTGGCTTTTCCTTGGATGTCGGCCGTGACGGTTACATGCAGCTAAGCTATGACGCAGGCATGGACATGCGCCGCGCCTGGAGGCATGTAGCTGAAGTACCTGGCTTTATCAAAGTTACAAGTTTAGGGGAGGCGACAAGAGCAATAATTGCTTCCGCTCCCTTTGCTACTGCGACGGTGATATCGTCAGAAGTTCCAACGATCTCGCTCAGATCGAGATTCCTGAATCAAGATCGGTAATGTCAACTGTGAAGGCCACCACCGGACGGTCGACTCACTAAGAGTCCGGGGGTAAATGACGGGGAAGGTAAATCAATTCCTAAAAAATGAACAACCAGGGCCCGATGGGGTAATGAGATTTTCCATCAACATTCGGATAATTAAAATAACGGTAGAGTATTCTTCCTGCGGGATGGACTGATCCGCAGCACCGCGTCCATCTGTTTAGCTCATTTAACATGGGCCCGAAAGTTTACCATTGCAGACAGATGACCTGTTTAGGTTATATGATGTCATATAGACACGGTCAGCAACATGAAAGCAGGAAATGGTTTCTCGCAACAGCACGACTGCATGCATCCTGTGGGATTTTCAGAAATGCATCAACTGTGGTCGAGACAGCTCGACCAGAACTACATGCTTGATGTTTACAGGCGATTGTGACGGGCTAATTAGTTCGTTAACCCCCTGATAATTGCTGGATGCACGCGTCGCGAATACTGAAACCGCACACATCTCGGAGGTGAAATCTCCTTGTACAATATTGAACTATTCGAATGAAAGTAGAACAATTATTTGATTTATTATCAATTTACCATTCTCCAGTTCGTTCTAGATTCCAAGTATTATGTTCTCTCTCTCGATCAATCAAGGCATGCTGACTTATACAGTCTTCAATAGTGGCATGTAGATCCCATCAACCTCTTCATACCATTCGCGATTCAAGAAGTTCAACATTTCATATCAGTCATGTGCCTGCGTTGGCCATGCTTATATTTAGTCATTCCGCGTTATACTCATGTGGATAACTCAAGGACCAAAAACTCAAAGTCCTAACTGACGAAAGTCTGATGATTGAGATGGTGTTTTGACCATTGGTTTGAGATCTATCAAGAGATGCCACCACTTGTTCCGGTTCGTTCAACAATTTCCACAGTTCCACTGCACCTCAAGCTGGTTGATTTAGATTATCAGACCATAATACAGTCTGGCGGAACACAGATGTGCCAGAGATCCACGGAATACAGGACAGCCGAGCAGTCTAAACGAGCAGGATAGGGGGTACAGACCGTGCCAAAGAAATCGATTGGTCCCAGCAAATACTTGCTAACGATGAACACGACAGTGCTTGAAAGGGGATTTGTTCTTTTTCCCTGCTTGTACCCGAATGTGCGGAGCGCACGAACGGTGACCTTTCGATAGATCCTCTAGATGAGCTTTCTTCTTATGCAAGCCGCGCATCGTTCTTACATGCCTCTTTCCGTGCCCTTAAGCGGCCCTACTTGTACAACGTAGCTGCCCTCTGGTATAAGCGCCGATACGTCTCGATTTATAAACAGCGATGTCAATACGTATACAGGAAAGTATCGCGACGGCTGCGTATCATGTACGGTGTCATTGACTGCAGTGACCCCATCAAACTAGATGGTTCATGCAAAGGTGTGCGGTGATTATCAACATCGCCGGTATTGTCTGGCAGCGCCGTCCTCGAGGAAGTTTGCAAATCTCGGATATCATGGTGTATTGACACTATGGAGGAGTAAATCCCGAACAGGGAGGGCGCCTCGACTTGCTGGTCTGGAAGATCCAAAAGTCCTGGATTGTAATTGTATCTTCAAAATCAAGAACCAGGGTATTAAAGCTTCTAAGCTTATTTTTATGCCGCCTTTCTCACGATGTATACAACACCATCGCGCTCACTTGACCAGCGCCAACGTGGTACACAGTTAAATCAGTTCGTGTCACGAGCTTTGGAGACCCAATGCCGTAAGGTTTGAAGCGAGTGCCCTGGTTACACGGGCCGGGCAGTTCGTATATCTTGCATTCGTCAGAACCACCCAGCTGGAAGCAACGTCCGCACGATCAGGCAGGCAGGCAGGGTCAAAGTGTCACGGTATTCGTCTCGTCCAACATTTTGGCGTGACTGTAGTAGTTACTTGGCGTTTGGTACTGATCCGGATGCTGCTGACAGTAGACGGGCCTGGCGCTAGTATAATATGCATGGGATTTTGAGCCCAACTAATTATGTCTTGAAGTTTCACGATAATGATTTATTGAAAGTCATTTAACCATTTAATCAGATTTTAATCGTCAGCCGTTTCTCATCTTGGCGAATTCCCCCATGATCATTTTTGTGTTTGATACAACTCAAGATGCACGTCAGAGCTGACTAACACCCTACAGGAGCCGTTTGAAATTGGATTGTGTAACTTCACGGTGATGTCGGGTGCAGTAAGGAATAGTACTCGTCTTTATGCACATGGGGTCTCAATATGGATCCTACGGCCAGAGTTGACTGCTTCAAGCGTGGGGAATGTCAGATTTCGTTGATCCCCACGGGCAATGGTGTGACCAGCTACGGATACCAGTGTCAGCAGAAGCAACGTTGTGCTTACGGCGGATTCTTGTTCTAGCGAGCGACACCGCCATCCGCGGCCCGTTCCACAAGCTACGATTTCAGCGTTGCGACTCATTTGTTTATCGATGCTTCCCGCGACGTCAGCAAATTTGACCATGGTCAGCAACGCGGGGGTTTGAAAATACATGTCACAAAGCAGGATCCGGGGGAGGGGACTTGCGGGCTTCTGTCATGATATTGCGAGACAACTAAACACACCAAAATAAGCTTGTGCGGCCCCGGTGTGAGACTCAGCATTACGCTGTGGTGAGATATTCTGGTTGTATTCCCCTATCGATCTTAGTATGTATAAAGAGTATTGCGACCCATCATGTGCTCGTTGTTTCTCGAAAACTGACCAATAAGAAGCGCCGGCAAGTCTACCCGACAGGCATGACCAGGTATGTGCGTTAAGACTCATTTATATTCATATTCATTTGTGTCGAATACGTTATGCGCCTGAAACTCATCTATCTACTCCAAACATACAAGAAGTGAACATTCGATAGCTCAGAAACTCATCAGACATACATGGTCGAGCCGACTCATAATCAGCCACAGTTCTTTTTTCAAAAAGCTACTTCGGGGTAAGCATACAAAAGGCCGGCCCAGTCGTCTAGGATGATCATGACCCATGCACCCCAACGCGATCAGGGTGGCACGGATGGGGAAGATGAAAGCTTTGCCACTGGGTCCCTGGCTTTGTACTGCAGAGCTTGGAATCGATATTCTCCCGAGGAAAAAGAAAACATTCAATATTGTCCAAGATTATCGTTCGTAACTTCCACCGCCATTTCCAGCTTCCACATCTCTTTACATGATGCGTTCATTAATACCGAAACCCGCATTCGAAAGTACCACCAGAGATACCGAGCGCACGGATCCAGGGTCCTTGCATCTCTGCGTAGAGACAATCCAAGCGAGCTCGTTCGCTAGGTAGGTTAAATGGCCGGGTAAATATCACCGTGTGGTTCACGGGAAGAGTGCAGATGTGCTCGGCAGAGCCCCCGTTTAGCCGGCACCGGGGTTTTCGAACTAGGGGGCTTCGCTCTGGAAGGTAAACGGGTAGGATGGCAAAAAGGTGGTAAGTACCATGCAGCGTGGGTGCCATCTGTGTGTATGGTTTTGAAATTGTTTCGGTTCAATGATCGTTACCAAAAAAAGCCTTTGAGGCGCGCAATGGGTTGAGATCCTATTATGTATCCTCATGTTTGGTACTTTCGGTGGGCCCGACTTCTCACAACCGACATGATCTGCGCATAAACGAGATGTTTCTTCCGTAGCTTTGAATCAACCCACATCACGGTACCGAGGACAGCTGTAAGGAGCCTGCAATGCTACCTCTTGACAGCGCAAATATTTCTCCATAAAGTCCCAGCATGACCCATGTTAACGCTCGAGAACTCGTACCATATTGCTTTTACCCCGGATTTATGGTGGGCTCAATGTCATCTATTTTCATCCCGTCTGCTGGCAACTTGCATAGGGCTTAATAAGCTGGTAGATGTACGTAATTATACGTTATTGATGATGGTGTGCACTCCCCGGAAAGCCAGCATGAGTTCCCCGAAAACCATGCGGCACTGTGATTAGACTGGATGTATAGAAGCTGATCACCCGGGATGCTGCCACCTAGCAGTCACGAGCGCACCTTGAAATGTGGAAAGGCTGAGTTGTCAGCCTTGACACCTGATAAGCTCGACACCATCAACTCGCTCACCGGTGACAGGGGTCCGGGTCGCATCCATCTTCTGTTCCCAAGATCGTCGGGTTGCAATGTGATTGATCAATGGTCAGATAGGACTTCACGTAAGCACGTGGACATGCGCCATCGAACGGTCAACGGTAATCAGGGTTATAACCCACCAATCATATGATTCAATTCCTTAACTTGGTCCTTACTATGCGAAGGTAATTAAATTATGACTGAGTTGAAGTCAGAAGATACATCTAGCCCGGCACCGCATTGGACATCTGCCATCGCGAATTTTCCACAGGGGTTAAAATTTTACAAGCAATCGAACGACATCCGTGTCGATTTGAGATGCGCCTTTTTATTTTTTATTTTTTTATTTTTTTGCTACAGTAGGTGTAGTTCCCATTCACAACGGTCCTCGGTGAGACAAATTATGCAATATTTGCATGTGCAAAAACATACCGCAACTAAGATTGTCAGCTTTGTCTGGAATATGACCAAACCTCCCTGAGTGGCTGGTGATCAATTGCTGGCTCCAGAGCCGTCATGGCTTTGAAATATTCCCACCAAGGAGATTAACCTGACATAGACAGAGACAGAGGCAGAGAGAGAGATGGGACTGTAAGTTATAACTCTGCTGTCTTTGCTTCATTGTGCTAAAATGACTAGAAACTTTGATTGCACTCTTTAGTGATGGGATGTGTCCTCAAGCCGGGCGAAAATTCATTGCTCCATTGATGTGATGATCTGCTGACCCAGGAGGAGTCATGGATATGCATAGGAACCAAGTCCGTTGTCAGTGACTTCACAATACCCTCACATCCCTGGTATCTTCACAGGCACCACAGCAGACACTGGCGTTATCATTTTGTCCGGAAAACAATTCCAAGTACCTAGGTCCAACGCTTCATCAGGAGAACTTTTTTACCGTTGAAGCATTCCACAAAGCGCTCAATGACCATATTGCTCAGGATATTCGACTCGCTTCATTCTGATAGACACTCTGAGATGATCACAACCCGCAGCCAAACAGGTGACTCATAATATTGCATCATCGCATCAGGCTCTCAACGTTCCGCACAATCCATTGCCGGCGATAGATTGGTGCTATTTCAGTCTTGCACCAAACCAAATTTAATTCGTATGTCGCTGAACTGCCGGTAACAATGATCACAGGTCAAATCCTGGCAAGTCCTTGCTTGTTTGTAGGCATGAGCACCTCAGTTTGGGGGTTTCATGGAAAATAAGCACAATAGGGCACAGAGTCGCAAAAGACAAAAAGAGAAAGAAAAGAAAAGAAAAGAAAAGGAATCTACCCATGAGAAGATCTGAGGCAAAAAGTCGAGTCGCAGACGGCAGCTAATCCAGAGATCCTCCGGTGCTAATGTGGGTACTCTGTTAAGAAGTCTCGGAGGCAGGCATTAGAATCGACTCCGTCCGCGTCGAGCTTCCTGTGGTGTAATATGGTCTTTAAATTGGGTCAGTAAGACACAATCTGAAGCGATTTTGGCTGCTGTTTATTTGCCGGCATTAACGTGGGATTCGCGCCGTCAGATTACGGCGCCATTGGCGCAGAAAGCCTATCCGAGATGTGCATCAGGAAAAAGAAGTTATCGGAAGGCTTCTACAGGCTCTTACGATGCCAAGAAATATGCAGGCGCCGTAAGACCCAATATACCCCGCAAAAAGCTTTTATAGTTGATGAAATACGTCTGAAGGAGGGCGAAATCTCGAAAAGAAACGTGCGCTTTCACTATCACCTTCTCGTAGATTAATCAACGAGACTTGTTGCTTCATTCCATCGTGATGTATGGTGGTGCTTGGTTTGGAGGGGCAGTGCTTCTCACGCAGTTGATACTGTGCCATATCCCTCAAATTGGTGCATCGGAAGCAAATCGTGGAACACCGCTCGAACCAAGGTCGTTTGCGAATAGTACATTCGACTACGTGATTGTAGGTGGTGGGTTGACCGGACTTGTTGTTGCTAGTCGTCTCACCGAAGACCCTAATAGTAAGTCGTTCCTATCAGGATTGTACTGTTCTCTGAACTAATCATTTGTTTGCAGAGAATGTATTGGTGGTTGAGAATGGCTATATTGAAAGAGGCTATTTGGCAGATGTTCCATATGCCACCATAGGATGTGAGAATTTTTTTATTTATTTTCTGCCCTTTCCAGTGTGCACATGGAAAAAAGATTTGTGGTTTGTCGCGTGAGGTCGAACCACTCGTGACTGTATTTAAATAAACTAAATATTGTCAAAGCCATCTATCAAAGACTCATGATTAACTCCTAGTTTCTTAGTAAATAGAATATATATGTGGAATATTACGTCGGCACCTGTTGAGAACCTCGACAACAAGACCTTTTTCGTCACTGTCGGGAATGCCGTCGGAGGAGGCTCCCAGGTTAATGGAATGGCGTGTACTCGTGGTTCTAAAGGGGACTACGATGCCTGGGAGCAACTTGGCAATCCTGGATGGGGCTGGGATGGGCTCTTCCCATATTTCTTGAAAAGTACGAATTTTACACCGCCATTGCCAGAGATTATTGATGAATACGGCGTGACGTGGAACGAATCGGCATGGGGTAATGATGGACCAATTCAAGTCAGCCACACGAGCACCTTCTTTGAGGATACTAAACCTATCAGAAAATCATGGATAGACCAAGGTGTGCCCGAATTGGTGGAAGGCGCTGATGGAGATAGCCTGGGGTTATTTTGGCTCCCTACAAACCTGGATAGTCGCAATGGCACGAGGTCTTTCGCACGATCAGCTTACTTCGACCCGGCTGTTGCTCGTCCAAATCTCCATCTTCTTACGGGACACAAGGCCATTGAAATACTATTCGAAAAGGGGAACCTCGAAGCCACCGGAGTACGGATACAATCAAGGGCCAATGATTCCATCATCAAAGTTTCTGCGAGTAAAGAGGTCATATTAGCAGCTGGTGCGATATTTACACCCCATCTACTGCAACGCAGTGGACTGGGCCCAAAAGATGTCCTTGAAAGCGCAGATGTAATAGTCAAAAAGGATATCTCAGCTATTGGAGCGAATTTTCAGGATCATCCAACGGTGTATATGTCTTATAATGTCACCAACCTCACGTCTCCTAACCCCTCATCATTGGATACAAATACAACCTACAATGGCACGGCCTGGGAGCAATATCTCGTGAACCATACGGGTCCTTACACAGGCGGGCGGGTTAGCTTCAACGGGAACAGCTTGATGTTCCTTCCACTTTCGGGTGTGGTGAACAAGTACGAGGAGCTAACAGATGATATTGGTTCTCAAAACGCGGTCGACTTTCTGCCCTCACTTTATGCCCAGAGCCAACCACTTCTCAGAGGATTTGAGTTACAACGGAAGATCGTGAGTGAGCTCTTTTTACATAATAAGTCCGCTTGCTGCGAAATATTCCCATCCATCACTGGTGGAGCAGGCGTAGCTCTCCAGAAGCCTCTTTCCCGGGGTACTGTTACCCTTGACCCGTCCGATCTTGATGCACCTCCAGTAATCCGCTACAATACTCTGGCAAACCCCATTGACGCCGCAACTGTGGTGGCAATGGTGCGATTCCAACGAGAGCACTGGTCCCGGCCACAACTCGCCCGATATTCCCCAGTCGAAACGGTCCCCGGTGCTCAGTACCAGACTGACGAGGAAATTCTGGAAGCCCTCGTATCCACAGGGACTATTGCTCCTAGCTTGGCCCATCCAAGTGGCACATGTGCCATGATGCCGGAAGACCTAGGAGGCTGCGTCGGACCGAATCTTCTTGTGTACGGAACCAAGAGGCTGTCAATCGTGGACGCATCTATTCTACCGCTCATTCCAGGCACACATCTGCAAATGACCATGTATGCGGTGGCGGAAAAAGCCGCAGACATCATCAAAAGCAGGTCTTGATGCCTTCTTAATCTAGCATTAAGGCTAAGGCTTAATTAATTTACCATAATCTATGTGGAATTGTCTCAATTCTAAGTGGCAAGACTAGACAATTACCAGTTGAGCAAACGCAATTAGAATCCGCAACAGTTTTCGTCAAGCACCGGGAATTGACTATCCCGTGATCATGATTAACACCCATGAAGCTGCAGTTTGTTACTAGGACAGCCAGTCTGGATATGTGAACAGCTTGTTTGTGATATGATGACGTAGCCGTTCGTCAAAGAGCAAGACGCCACGACTTCCCGTCCCGCAACCATGGCAGTCACGTTTTTTGTGAATGGGCTTGCATGGCGGCTTCGAGCTGTCGGTATTGGCGAGTTTCCTTCTGTAGCGCATTTGTCTTTTGAAGGTTAGTCCCCCTAAAGTAGACACTTGGTGCACGGCCGGCAATGTTTGGGCGCGGCACGGCTCATTGAGCTGAGGGATCATCGTTTCGGGCACTAAAGACATCTGGTGACGACGGGTGAAACACGTTACAAAGACTCATGGTGTGGTTGTCTCTCCATTCGATATCGTGTCCCAGAATGGAGTCCCGCCGAGAAGAAAGAGAGAATTCGATGATGCGAAAAGGGGAGGTGGAGCAAGACATTTGCCTGTCAAATGAACGGGATCCTCTCTCGGGCAGCGCGGGCGGGACGTGCCTAGTTGGGCCTGTTTCCCCCATATTCGAAATGCCTTAATCAGAGACACTGGGGAGATCCTTCTCGTGGTAGCTATATTGGTCATGTCTGATGTTTTAGAGCCGTGGCTGCTTCGTTTCCTTGACTCGTTTAGGTCATTGGTACGGAAACGAAATTGTTCGCCCTGGATGATTATTTCCAATATATCGAAATAATAACCATAATGTTCCCTGACATGGCATCTCGTCCTTGCACAATAACCATTAACTTACACCTCGAGGTTGCTCTTAGTCGACTAAGAAGGCAATGTAACATATAAAGATTCGAAGTAACGGCGCTACGTGCATGTTTAAGAGCCCTAAGCAAACATGGTTGACTGGGGTCAATAATTAATAAAATGATTTATCGAACTTTAGCAGTAATAATAATTGTTATTGTTCTTGAGGTGTATTTTCCGAGCTTTGAAGAGCTGCTAGCTACTGACTGAGAGACACCGGGCTGCAAGGCTAGCCCTACCTAGTTATTGACGCAGAACGAAGTACATACTTGTGAAGTCATCGTGGTCCAAGAGTCTCCCCGTTACGAGGACAACGTAGATCCCTACTTTCGTCAATGAACACCGTTTCATGCAAGAGCGATTCAAGAATGTCCACAGGGACAAGATGCCTGACAGCCACGTTGTTGGACCCTTTTGAATGGAGTAATTAGTCGGACGAACTTCCCGGGATGGTGGCCCGGCGACCTAACTTGAGTCAACAGTTTAATGGATTGGGTGTAAGGTGACCGAATTCTGTGTTACGGTTGGCGCTAGCAGGTCCATGCTCCCCCGTTCCACGTTCCACCACCGGGGGTAATCGGTGCATTAATGCCCTGTGAAACGTGATGGGCGGGGCGGAGTTGAGCCCGCCGCAGCGCACCGTCGTTCTTCTGGAAGATTGGTGTTGTGCTTTGCTTGAACGAAACAAGGATGATGCACCATGTTGGAACAATTTGGCAATTACAACAGAATATTTCAACCATGTCTACAACCTAGCGCTCGATGTTCTGGCGTGCTGGAAATACAAAACAATACATCTGACATCCCGAGTCATGGCTGTTGAAGCTCCAGGGTCCTCTCAAAAGTACCGACGTTTAGTCCTGGTGGTGATGCTACTTAGTCTATTTTATATATGCAAATGGCGAATGGGCCTTGTTCATACCACAGATACAGGGTAGAGAAACATCCCGTTGACCGCTTTTATCGCTTCGAACAATAGGTCGAAGAGCGCGAAGATGCACTGAAATTCATACAACAACAATCAGTAGTGGAATAACTTCCTTACCATGATCGTTGCTAGATGCGCATTAACCTTTGCGCTACGTCTAACCCCCGTGCGTGTTGGTTGCACCTTTTGGACATGTGCACGGAAAAGCTTCTAGGGCCGGAGGAAACATTCTAGCGTTGACCTAGAGACGGAGAACCCATCATTTGATATGAAATTAGTAGTCGCCGGGAGTTCTGGCGGAAACTTAAATCTTCAGGGTAGAATTTGAGGCTATCCATATGTAGGGCGATGCTACGTCATTATATTCGTGGTCCCTCTTGTGCTTTGATTATCTCGACCCGAGGCTTTGAATATGCTAACATGAGCATGGCTTCGGAAGCGTTGAATGCTGAGATCTGCGCTAGTAGTACCCGTGGTAATGCTACTTGAGACTTGTCCACCACCGGCAATTGCTGTCAAAGACAGAGGATGGATACCTTATGGATCTGTATGACCGGATGGAGAAATGATTGCGCGGATGAAAGGAGTGTTGCTGAGCTCATCCTTCAGAGTGGATGAGTTATAGTAATGCCGTTATGGCCCTACACTGAATGTCACGTAGCACTGAAGTCCCACAAGCACAACGGACAATTCTAATACGAAATATGTGGATATCAGATTCTTCTAGCACTGGTAATCAGCACACATAGTTAGTAAGACTGAGGACAAAACAGAAGAATGTACCTGCTGCCTTCTCAAGGAAATATGCCATATGAGGCTCAATATAATCCATGTTTGTCATGGAATAGCTTCACCGCCACTGCGCCAGAATCCTGAGATATAAAGACGGCTTGATATTAATCAGATCACGAGTATGGTATTATCGTAACGTTTCAAGGCAGCTGGGCTCCGCAAACCTGTCCAGATGTATCACTCTCTGCCGTTCCCTAGGTTCTTTTGGGTTGGATTGACACGGATTTCCTCCAAAGCGGCGGACATTATCCCGTAGCGTTAGAACCTGGACGAAGGTTCTTGATAGACATGGGCCGTTTAGTTCCGGAAGGCATGCACTTGATACCCTGCAGTTGTCAAAGCAGGGGATGACTACTGGTAGCGAGAGCCGGTGTACGGTTTGCGGTCCTCACCGGCCGGCACCGATACTTCCCTGGTCGATATGCCATTCGCTTCTCAACTAAACCGTCTCCCCGGATCCTCAAGCCATGTATTTTCATGGGGGATCAATCAGACGTGGGCAGATCAAAGAAGCTTACATCACTCTCTTTCGGAAGCCACTGATGAGCCCGATGGACGGCTCGCAATGTTACGACCAGGTCATAGCACAGTCACTTATATAGGCAGTGTGGGCGGGCATACCTTGGTCTGTCCGACCATCAACCCAGCGCATCGAACTGCTTGTGATCGAATCTAATCAGGTTAAAGAAGCCGAAATCAAATTTCCAGTTTGCGCTCTACTCTTCTTGAGAGAGGCTTCCTGTACCCCTCATTTCAGATCGCCAAACCGTCGGGCCGAACCAGGATACCGTGGTAGAGAACATACGCCTCGTGCTTGGTGTGACAGGGTGCGCCTCTTTTCATGCGCAAGAAGGAACGTGTACGCGGTAAGATTGCGCGTGTATCGTCCCGGAGCGCGCGTGATTACAAGCAGGTCCCCGTCGGGCGAGCAGTCTCCCAGCTGATCATGCCTGTTCCTCGGTTAGCTGCTGAAGCTGCAACCACTTCACATGAAGAGGTTGGCGTGATATTCTGTATTGAGATTTTCAAAATGAGTGATTTCAAGGGTTTCAGGTAGCGTTCCCGAGGCTTTCAATTTTTCCGTGACTTTGGTAGAGTCACAGATATCAGGGCTGTCAGTGGTGGAAATGACCAAGTGCCTTGCACGGGTCTCGTTCAGGTCCCATACCACAATTAATTCTGAACCTCATCCTCGGGTCGTCTTGCGACATCGATTCATCATGGCGTCTGACGTTACAATCTCCCCCACAAGGCTTCCGAAGAGCTGCCAGAATTGCTCAAGCGATAGACCGGATGTCAAGCCCCCCCTGTATTCAAGCTTCAGCAGCGGGGCCATCAGGATCACGGAGCTAGGGGAATGCCTTTTAGCTCTTCCGCGGGTCAAGCCATTAAGAATTTGGGTACCACATGCGACAATGACAGGAAAATTGTAAATCTTGTCATTTTACTTGAATGGATGGGCAGCAATGGCCCCACTGCTAATGACGGAGAACCCAAAAGGTTACAGTAAAGACAGGGGCTAGATAAATTCGAAAGATGAAAGATAAAATAAAAAGTCATACATTTATTTCCAAGAGCAGTGTGATGTACTGAAGCAGGGGTAACTTAATGGCACCCTGCCATGCGAGCAATGCTACAGTCTGAATGTATGGTGGAAGATCACTCGGTTAACTACTTATCCAAGCACAGCACACGTTAAACTGACACTGGAACCTGCAGATACTGCTGCTCAGGTGACCTCACCAACGAATAATTTTATGTTTGTGGACATGTGCTGGCGGCGCGCCAATACACAATGGCTAAAAGTGTACATATTCATAAGTCAAAGTGATCCCATGCTTTTCATAGGTCCTGAGTAATTCATACAGTTTGTGCAAATGATCATGGTCCTTTAGGCGCTGAGTTGTGGCGTGACTGGTTCTCTAAGCGCCCTCACCTCATCATGGCGGTAAATACTGGGAACCATATAGCCAATTCCATTCTAGCACAGTACTGAATCTGAAGATGCACTCACCATCCTGGCTAGTATAGCGGATTGGGTGATGTACAAGAATACAGGCAGAGGTGCACGCGTCCTACTCTTTCTTCTTTCCCTCAGAACCTCCTACACGCTGATACTTCCTCTTGTCCTTCCGGCTCATCCTCGTCTTGTCTCTGGTTCCTTTGCCACCCTCCCAAAAGCCGCGGCCCTTCCTCCCAATAACACTTCGTCCGCAGAAGACACATGCTTCGACGGCATAGTTCTGCTCTCTGCTACACCATCCACAAATCATGCGGTTTGCCCACTCGTTGACGTGATTTTCCGCATCGTCGTGACACTTGTCACAAGGATGCACTTTACTGCAACATGAGAATCTGAACCACCGGTAAGAGCGCTTGTAGTGTGTGCATGAACCTCGGTCTGGCAATGGTTCTCCTGCATGGAGGCCCAGTTTCTCTTGTCGTCGCCTTGGCCCTGTGGGAGGAGGCACTACCGTACCATGTGTAATGGCTAGAAACTTGACCTCAGGAATCTTGAAAGTAAACTTGCCATGACATTCACGGCAGATGTTAGTGGTGACTTCTCCCCGGACAGAGACTAGACCAAGCCCTGGATGCGAGCATCTGCCACATGTCGGCACAAAGGTACTAAAGCAATGTCAGTATTACTCGGGAGATATGGGCTCCAAACTTAATAATACGCACCTCGGCAGCATGTCGGCTACAGTACAGCCTGCCACATCAACAAACCCAGCTCGGGTTGAATGTTGATGTACCATCTCTGGCCTGAATTTTACCGTGAAAGCCGTCGCACATTTCTTGCAGCTACTTGCCTTCTCCAGATTTGGCTTCAGCCCAGTGACTTCGTTTATCGTCCTACATCTTTCGCATTTGACATTGAGACCAAGGATGGTTACTTGCAGTAATTCAATGCTGTGGAGCTCGACGAAAGGGAAAGATATTGATGTTCCGCTTTCGACCGGCTGCGGAGGTCGCGAAGTCTCGGGGCCCTTCTTGTCAATGAGGACACCGCCATCATCAGACTCATCCCCGGAATCCCAATCGTCGCTAGATTCCTCTGAATCACCATTCTCGTCTACCAGTGTCCACTCCGGTGGCCGGGGAATAAATTGTATGTGGCTTCTATCGGGTTTCTCAACAGAATGATGTGCGTTTGATGCCGCTGTTTGCGGCTCTGTTGGCTTATTCTGAAGTCCCGTCGGTATTTGAGTTGGTACTGGCAGTACTGCTTTTGCAAGAAGATGAATATTTTGGGTGAGATAATTCAGATGACTCATCAGCGTCATCTGCTTTTGTTGAGCAGCCCGTTTCGCAAAAGCCTCTTCTAGTGCTTCTGCATCTTGGGATTCGGCATCATTTAGAAGTATCCTTAGGGGCTGAAGAGGATAGAGTAGTGGAATGATCAGCTGGACTGACTTCACATTTTGCAGCTCCACTGGCAGCTCCAGCCGTCGTTTAGGCTCCAAAGGTAGAGTATATACTATGCCGTCTGCTGACTTGTGGAAAAGTGATATGCGGCCCATACGAGCATCCAGTTGTCTAATTTCTTGTGCGCGTCTGGCTTTGGCATCGGCTATTTGTTCTCTCGTGAATGATTCCTCGGGAACGTAAGGCCTGCTATGTGCTGCTTTTGGTACTGCTTGAGACGAAGACACTGCACTGCTAACCGGTGTTGGGTTGGGTGCATCCATGTGTCTTGTGTCCTTAAACGTCACGAGCGTGACTGTTTCAGTTTTCTGCTCTGAAAGAAATGCCTCGAGTTTCTTGTCCAAAGCATTTGTCAGAGAAAGCAACGTAGCATCTGGCCTGTCTTGCACAAGTTTTTCCCATCCCTTTTCAATGTTGATGCTAAAACCTCGAGGGATATCCTTGTTCTTGACGCGAAGTGCAGGGGGTCGCTCAGGATATGATCGGGGGACTTGAACCTCACAGTCTAGATAATCCAGCTCAAATGGAAAGTCCGGATCTGAAGGTTTTAAGTGAAACGAGAGATTTGTCGTCCCATTCTGCAGTGTCGTAAGCTGTGCACCAAACCGTTTCTTAAGCTGGTCCAGTTGATATTTCCGGGGATCCTGAGTCTGTGATTGTGGCACGGGTTTAGATACCACACGTACAGCAGATGCTTCACCTACAGCTTGCCTCCCGCTGTTACTCGCGGCAGGAACTGTACTCGTAGCCATGCCCAAACTATGAGAATAGAAATAATGGCCGCCCAGATGCTTTCTGGCAAAGTTCTAGAAAGGAGTTGCGCCTCGTTGGCGTAGCGCGTTTGCCACCTACAAATGACGTTGAGGCAGATTTCGACCGACAGAGCCTGCTTTAGACGAGGAAATTTCAGTACTTATCCTTCGTATACAACCAGTTTGCCAATTTGAGCTTAGAGATGAGTCAAATAATACAGGTGTTCTGAGGTGCTAATTCTGTGGAGGATAAATTTGCAATAGTAGATGGCTCAAAATGATTCATACACGCTATGTGGTGGCGGCTGTAACGCGCGTGAAAGCTGCTAGTAGCACTTGTCCGCCATCTCCACCGCGAATTGCCAGGTGTGCGCACTCCCGAACAACGGTAGGCTTCGGTGAGTTATCCGGAAACCCTTCGACCCGGAATATCTCACAACCTATCCGTTTTTGCCTCACTGTTTCTTCTTGCTTCCGGAGATGAACACCTGTTTTTGGGTTAAAACACATATTTCGATTTCATTCAATTTTGCTTCATCATTTGAAGTTGTAGCTTAAACTTGAATAACTCATTCGCCAATCGAGATGAGGTAGGTGAGATATTATCACCGGGCATTGCGCGGGACAGGTAACGGCCGATCTCGTGACCAACGGTTACCGGACCATGCTTGATTCTCACAAGCACTCATACCGTCAACACTCAGCACAACCGGTGCAAATGCGACAGCTTTGTCCACAACAGGGCAGTAAACACATCATTAGGCCGGACGAGCTCAGGTCGGCAGTTCCATACGACGGCATTTGCTTTACGAGGGACAACATTGCGCCAAGCAACTTTACGTGCGCCGGGGATAATCAGTGGCTTTGCAACAAGGTGGGCGGCCACCAAGCAGTGGGTAGCAAGTCGCCGTGAGCGAAATCCTACTGCAGCCTGTTTGAGTCCAACGCCTTATCGTCTTCTAGATTTGGCCGTGGCAACAATGTGCTGATTTGTCCAAAGTAATTTTTTTTTAATATTTTTATTTTTTTGATTGATTTGTTTCTTGGTTTATTGTTTTATCTTACCGTCAGTTGTCCTGCTCGCATATCGGGAAACATGGGCTTGAATGCTTGCGATTTCATTGATCCAAAAGCGTTGCCAACTCATCGATCTTTCAACAGATGACCGCGATTTTATGCAAGTCCAGATCAGCCTCCTTAGCGGTGAAAGTCGCTTAAGGTGGGCGGCGAGGTGCCGGTCCCAGCTATTGGCGTCAACAGCTCACGGGGAATTAAGTAGTGGGGGTCGCTATGTCCTGTTACCATGTTCCACAGACATGTGACGGGTTATCGCCATTGCCAGCGATCTCTCTGCTATTGCAATGACGCAAAACAGCTATCTTTCGTGCCGCTTGCCATGTCAAGTGAGACCCCCAAAACTGTTGGCACGTCAATGGAGATGAGTTGGCCGTCATCAGTGAACTTTTGACATTCCAAATGGTTGGCACAGGCATCTGCCTCACATAGCGGCCCTGGGACTGACCCAAACGCAAACGCCGTTGGGTCAAAAGCGCGCACACCGGTATGCGTCTTTCCTTGCTTGTACCTTGAAATGGTGGGATACTTTCGATACTGAACGGTACATGCTCGGACACCCTTCGAAATGGCAAACGTTTGCTCCCAACGCCGGACAATACAGCCTTCCCATCCGACAATATGCAGCCATTTTCGTCTGCCAGTTATGTATAGATTGTTGATGGGGCAGGCTACTTTAAAGTTGCAGCTGTGCTCAAAGCCGCGGGCTTACTGACTGGCTTCAACTCCCTAATGTGTGTCAGCTGGGCGGCTGTGTCCGCGCTGATAAAGGCTCCGCCTACTTGAAGTGAGCCTATGGCATTAAGAAATTCAATGCTTTTCGGATTTGCGGCCTGGGCAGAATTACACGGCCCCCAACATTTGTGTGGCTGGACCAAATGTCTTACTATAGCTCGTTCGGCACACATGGCCCAGTATGATACAAAATGACTCCAGGGCGCCCTCCACCAACATACGAGCCTTTACAATCCAGCTTCGCACTGATTTTCTGATACAAGCTCCAGCACTAGATCTGAACCTGCGAAGCTAAGGTGATATCCCTTTGAGCATAGTTCCAATCTGCCTCGGGCAGCTCATCAGAGGACATATATCTACCAGAACGTATGTCATAAATGCAGCAATTTCTTGATCAAAACGGTAAAGATTGCTAGAACAGGTTGTAAATTATACCAACACGGACTCAGAATACCATGCAGGTACTCGAAGAAGCGTGACCTGTCCCAGATACACAAACGGCTCTTGCTCATCATCGACTCACATAGCTGTGGTTCATAAATAACACATGTAGTAGTCCGAGTTTTGCTATGGCTTGTAATACTAGATGTGCTAGACGTTTCAAGTGACTATTTCCCTTGCTATGCATAATACAGTTTAACACGCTTTTGTGTATATAGTGCTTAAAAAGACCCCATGATGCATATATCAACTATTCATGTCTTTTCACCAGTAACAACAATATCAGTGAACAATTCATCGCCATAAGAAGATCTCAACATAAATAAAGACCTTCGCCTAGTTAGGGAAATTGCTTACAATTTTATCAACATCCATTATCATGGCTTGTCACTGTTCTTTGATTGTGTAACGATAGCTTACTGTCAATATAACGGCAATAGTAACTGTGTTTGACAAGGTTAAACAGTAACACTAGAGATGCAAACCTGGCCTTTAGCAGTCATCGCGTTATCTTCAACAACTATGTTAAGTCGACCCCAACCCCTTTACTGACCATCCTCACTGAGAAGCAATCTGCGTTCATAAAGTTTTCAAGAACACCTACGTAAAGCAAACATATTCGGCGAAATTATTGATACAGGACATCATGACTAAATCACTGTTTTAGATGTTGAAACAGGAAAGAAAGGATAATTATGTTACCAATCTAGAGCCCAAACTGCTTTGCCGAAAATGACGTTTCGAAGAACTTCTGACTGACTATCAAAGGCAAGGTGCCTTGCATACCAAGTTTACAGAAATTATGGCGGTGGATTGCAATCTTAAACGCATAGTCAAAGACGAGAACTCTTCCTTGGAACAACTCTTATAGTTGGCATGGGTAGAAGGTGAGATATCGAGGTGGGTGGACGTTAGATATGGGTAGTATCTGAAATTTGGAGTTATCGCTCGAGCGGTTCAAGAATAATCGAGCAGAACGAGCTCTTATTCATGGCTGACAGCCAGAACAAGGCCGTATTCGTCTTCACTGGTATTGCAGTCATCTTTTTTTCCGTCGTCATTCTTTATTCCGTACTTTGTTATTAGCTTGAAGGGCCCGATGGACACTGCAAGAATGGAGGCAGATTCCCGGAAGGTATGTAGAATTGCATCGTTCGCTGTCGTCTTGTTAATAATTCTATGTGCATTCCGATACAGAAACCAGCCTCGTCTGGGACTGATGGGCAATTTGAATCACTCAAAGAGTTGAACTTTTGTGCTAGGATTATTTTAATGTATACAATGTTTCATTATGGTTGATGTTTAGCCATAGCGTATTAAAGCGGTTGAAATCAAGCTACGTCAATGACCCCTTGTTGCGTGTTGTTCAAAGATGATTTTCTGACCATCTCGGTCATTCTTTCGGATCCTGAGAGCCCATACCTGGAGAGATCGAGCTCAACGGTTTCGATAGCTTCGAAACCGTAATCTGCATATAATCAACGTCCTTGTTCTGAGGCATGGAGATAGTGCTGCATGTCAATTTCTACAGCCTTGTCAATCTCCCATTGCACCAAAAAGCCGCCAGCACCTCGCCGCCGATGCTTACCGGCTGTTACAAGCAAGGCCAGCACTATTAATTGACCGTTAGATTTGATATAAATCTGTTTCATGGTTTCAATATTACAACGTCAAATGTGACAAATGTTTTCAGATACATGAGAAGCACGACTCACGAAATGCGGCTGCTTGCCCATTCCGCCATTTTTTACGCAAAAGTATCTATGAGCTATCTCTCTAAGATCGCCAAAGTCATCTACGTCCCTCCTACTGAATCAAATGGCTGGCTCAGCTGGTTCAGATCAGGGCCGCATTGTGGATATACCTCCCATTTTGCGTAAGCGAAGACCTCGTCGTCGTCACTGTCGAGATCGACCACTTTCAAATAACGGATATGGGGGCTATAATTATCAAGATCTTCATGTACTGATGCTTTGGCTTAATGTATAAATCCTGGATATGGTGGCGAGCGTCCAATAACCAGAGACCCGAGAGTGGCCACGCGTATGCTAATGCATTGGGAACGTCTGGGTGCTGCGCTGGCAGGACAGCCAGCGGTATGATGCTGTCGGCTTGGCTGTGGATTAAGGAAATGAAGGCTGAAACTGCTGGATTGCGCATAGCTAAAAACTTATCTCTATTAAGAGCAAGAAGCCGCCCTTGAGATATTACGTTCCGCAGTCGCCAGGCAATACTGTTGATATCCGCTGCCGGGCGGTAACACGTGCAAGCTGCAACAAACCCCCCTCCTGGACGCCTTGCTACTCGATTATACACCATACAGTAAGATAATCATGTTTGAGATTCACTGTCAGTATTCAGCTTTGCATAAAGCATTCTTACCCCTCGTCGAGACGAGCATCAAAGGACAAAGTAGAGTTTGTCTTTGTCTGCCACACTGCATCCTCCAACTTACTGTAGCGTAACCTAAGCATGTAGAAATAATAATAACTAAGCTGAGCCAACCGTGGAAAACTACCCGTTTATGATCCACGGAGAATCACAGCAACTTTGAGAGCCGCAACGCCCTATAGCCATCTCGAGAATGACATGGGCTTAGAAAAAGAAATTGGCTTGGCACTTGGATGACAAGTGTTGGGTTATTGATCGAGAGATCCACCGAATCTCGAACTACATGGACGCCCACTACTAAGAATTCCAAGCATCTTTCGCCGCAACACATGCCAACAAAGCTACTACGATGCTGCTTCATCACGTTCATACTACAGATACTGGCATTTACACATTCAGATTGTGCTGATAAAAGAATTGCAAACAGCGCTTTAGCCTCACAAGCCTTGTCTAGACTAGACTAAATGAGACCGTCCTGCCTATCTCAGATAAACACTCTCGTTTTACCAATTGATGAGCCGTGCCGTAGTTCGTATCGCCCAACCGTAGGAAGAAAAAAAAAAAGCCGCATCTCCGGGTGACGTCTTAATCAGTACTAATAAAATAGCCGACCTTAGCACCATGAAGGATCGTTGATATCACGAAGTGCACCCCATCGCATTCAAGCGTCAATGTCTTGATCTGGATACTGCTACCTAGCACTGCCCGTTCCAAGAACCCAAGAGTTGTGGCAAAGGACCGAACCGTTGAAACAGAGAGGCAGTTAGCCTTTGGGCAAGCCCAGCGCCCGGCCCAGGCGCTACAGTACATAGTTGGAGCCCTTGGACCTTGCCTCGCTTAACCAGCAGCCACCATCATTGGCCAGAGACAGCACCCGAAACTCCGGACCACCGTTGGACGGTGCAATTCATGTCCGACCCGCGATCGTTCTAAAATGCTTACGTCTTCGACTCTTGACAACATGCTAATTTACTAGGAATGCTGAATTTCGACAGAGGCGACATCAAACCTTCTTTTCTATGTCCTAACGCGACGTGAATGTATCTATCTCATGCCGGTTTCTTAACTCTCGTTCATCTATTTGTTCGCTATTTTTCCTAGGACCTACTTATATCCACTGCACTGAACTGAAGATCCGAATTTGAAATCACCACCAGGCAATTTTCTGTTTGAGGGGGTTCGGGTGACCGACTGGGTACTCACTTCAGCCAAGTTCATCTTCAGTTGAACTATTGTTGCTTGTCATATACTCTGATATAAGGAACGAATAATGGCCCTTTGAGACTCTTGGCAGCTAGATTCCCACCTTTCTCGTCTGGCCGAACGATAAAATCCTCGAGGTCTGCTCCTACAGCGCATCTTCGTGCCTCTGAGTATTGTTAGAACGACGGATCAGCGGTCGAAATTGTATTGAGCATACGATACTTACGTTGTTCTGCCATGGCTCTCATCAGTCAGACTTGGACTTTGACAGCCAAGAACTTGAAGATCGCATTGATTCGCCATCCTTTAGCAACAGTCGTTCGAGCATTGGTGCTGCCTATTGTTTTGGCAGCGTTTTTGAGTTTTGCTAGGAATTTGCTGGCAACTCCTGCAGTTTACGGTATCGGCGATGCGCATGCCGTCCGCTCACTGCAAGATGCTCTGAACGTCGCCAAAGGGTCCGGTCGCGAGACGATAGCCTTCGTAAACAGTGGCCACTCTGGTGGCGATATAGATCGCGTCATCGACCAGGTATCAAATATGGTTACAGATGGGAACATCCAAAAACTTTCCTCAGTTACTGAGTTGAGGTCACTATGCCGGAGCTCTCTACGTGGCGTGTCATCATGCTATGGCGCAGTTGTGTTTAACTCTTCGCCTAGTGAAGGTGGCTTATGGAACTACACTCTGCGCGCGGATGGCTCCTTGGGTACGAAGATTGACGCGACGAAGAGTACCAACGATGGAGAGATCTACACTCTGCCGCTGCAAAGAGCAGTGGACTCGACTATTGCAAATCTGGATTCGACCAGTTCGTTTCCAGGCACAACGAACGAATATCCGTTTACCACTTTGACTCAAGAAGAGCGAGCACAGCAGATACGGCGGAACTATCAGTCAGCCCTTTCAAACTGGCTGGCCGTCGCTTTCCTTTTAACTATGATTGGGGTGTGTTACCACATGACTGGATTCATGGCGACCGAGCGCGAAAATGGCATGTCGCAATTGCTGGATGCCATGATGCCGGCCAAACACAGATGGCAAGCCCAAGCGGCGCGCCTGCTCTCCTATCACATTGCCTTCACTATGCTTTATATCCCCGGCTGGGTCATTTCGTCTTTGATCATTGGCCGCGGGGTTTTCGCTACGACTAGTGTTGCTATTCCACTAATCTACTTCATCTTGTGCGGGTTGGCATTAACATCGCTATCCATATTGGGCGCATCTTTTTTCAAAAAGTCACAGCTGTCCGGTGTCGTCTCAACAATCGTATACTGTGTGTTAGGAGTTCTCGCACAGTCTCTTACATCGCCCAATAATGCGACTGTGGCTATACTGAGCTTGCTTTTTGCACCATGCAATTTTGTATATTTTCTCACTTTCATTGCCCGCTTTGAGAAACAGTCACAGCCTACGAACCTAGCAAAAGGTGGCCCTGAAAGTCCATGGACTCTTCCTGGCATTGCCTTATGGGTTTTTCTCGTTATACAGATTTTTGCTTATCCACTGATCGGTGCTTACCTCGAGCGAGAGCTACATGGATCAACGACCAAAGGTAGAACAATACTTCATCGCACCCAGGATGGCCAGACTGACGGTTCTGATTCTGCGGTACGACTGGATGGTTTTACCAAGATCTATAAACCAAACGCTCTACGCCGCTTGTTCTCGTTCATCTCACGACCACGGGATCCTGTCGTGGCGGTCGATAACCTTACTCTGTCTGCAGGAAGAGGCCAAATCCTAGCTTTACTCGGGGCTAATGGATCGGGCAAGAGCACAACCCTTGACTCGATTGGAGGAATTAGTAAGTTGACAAGCGGAAATATCACAATCGACGGTACGGGTGGTTTGGGAATCGCGCCTCAAAAGAATGTTATGTGGGATGAACTAACAGTATTTGAACACATTCGCATCTTCAATCGCCTAAAATCTCCTGGAAAGCTGTCGCCTAAGGCTGAGATCATGGAACTTGTTCAAGCTGTTGATCTAGGGCCAAAGATTAATGCACGTTCAGGAACCTTGTCTGGCGGGCAGAAGAGGAAATTACAGCTTGGTATGATGCTCACCGGCGGAAGTGCAGTTTGTTGTGTCGATGAAGTTTCTTCAGGTATCGACCCGTTGTCGCGAAGAAAAGTGTGGGACATTCTTTTGGCCGAGCGCGGCAAACGGACGATCATACTTACGACACATTTCCTTGACGAGGCTGATCTCCTTGCCGATCAGATCGCGATCCTGTCAAAGGGTACTCTTCGTGCATATGGATCTTCCGTAGAGCTGAAGGACCGTCTGGGAGCCGGTTACAGGATCCATGTCTTTAATGCTCGAGACATCAAGAATGCCCCAGAAGTCGAAGGCGTCATTCGCAAATTCTCATTCGATGTTATCAGTTACATCGCAAAGACTTCCGCAGCAGCAGCCGAGGTGATACGCGCCCTTGAAAAGAGCGGAATCCATGATTACAAGTACTCGGGTCCTACCATAGAGGACGTATTCTTGCAGGTTGCTGAAGAAGTCAAAGGGGAGACTATCGCCAAGCTGGACCGCAGTACTTTACCTACCGGTGTCTCCAATGATAAGCAGGCCAGCTCCGAAGACGTCCTGGCAGTTGAAGGCTCGGACAAGGAAGAATTAGAACTATTATCGGGTCAGCGAATCGGCTTCGGAAAGCAGATTCTGGTCATGTTCCTGAAGCGTTGCACGATCTTCAAGACAAATTGGTTTCCTTATATTGCAGCGTTTCTCATCCCAATTATAACTGCGGGTCTGACCAGCCTCTTTATCAAAGGACAACAACCGCCTTCATGTACCCCGACTGAGGACAACTCGGTAGGATCAAATGGTGACTTCTACGCACTCCTCAACAATGCCTTCTTGGTGGCAGGACCAGCCGCGCAATTTACCCCGAGCAACCTGTTGCGTTTATTTCTCCCGGTCTATCAAGGCCAATTGGGAGGTAGTAGCTCATCAGGTTCTTCAGATGGAGGAGCAGCATCTCTCTTCAACAACCTTGCAACCGTTGATTCCATAAGCAACTTCAACGATTTCATCGTTCAAAACAGGAAGAACGTCACTCCGGCCGGTTGGTGGTTGGGAGATGCGAATAGTGTACCGACAATTGCCTACTACGCGAACCACCTCGATGTTTATACTTCCATCATTGGTCAGAATGCCTTGGATATCATGCTTTCGAATATTAGCATCGCCACAACCTACAGTGCTTTCGACACCCCTTGGGTACCAAATACTGGAAACTCGCTTCAATTGCTTATTTACATAGGCTTGGCGCTTTCAGCTTACCCAGCATTCTTTGGCTTGTATCCTAATATCGAACGACGTCGACAGGTCCGCGGTCTACAATATTCTAATGGCGTGCGATCTCTCCCGTTATGGACTGCCTACATTGCATTCGATTTTGCAATTGTCGTGGCTTCCACTGCTATTGTCGCAATTCTATATGCTACATTGTCGAGCGTATGGTATCACGTCGGGTATATTTTTCTTATCTTCATGTTATACGGTTTAGCGGCTACACTGTTGGCATATGTCATTTCGCTGTTCTGCAAGACGCAATTGTCCGCCTATGCTTTTGCCGCCGCTGGCCAGGCCGTAGGGTTTCTGATCTACCTGATTGCCTACTTGTGTGTTGTCACTTACGCTCCAGTGAACAAGATCGATGAAGATATCATTCTAGTGCATTTTATCGTATCCGCTTTCATACCAATTGGTTCAGTCATCAGAGCACTATTTATTGGGCTCAACTTATTCTCTACCGCTTGCGACGGAAACAACTCGGCACCTAATCCTGCAGCAATCACCGTCTATGGGGGGCCGATATTATACCTAATACTTCAATCTGCCATCCTGTTTGGAATTCTTCTATGGAATGACAGTGGAGCAGGCCTGAACATACTTCACCGCTTCACTCAGAAATCAATAGATCCGCAGGCGGATCAGACAATTTCGGACGAGGAAGTGTCTACCGAGTTGACTAGAGTCACAAGCACACCTCAAGATTCTGATGGGCTCCGTGTTATGCACCTTACCAAATCTTTCGGCAAAAACACTGCGGTCGACAACGTGACTTTTGGTGTCAAACATGGCGAAGTATTCGCTTTACTGGGACCAAACGGCGCAGGAAAGTCAACAACCATATCGCTCATCCGTGGCGATATACAGCCAAGCCGTAATGGAGGTGACGTTCTTGTGGAAAACACATCAGTCAGCAGACATCGAGCGGGAGCTCGAGGACATCTAGGTGTATGTCCCCAGTTTGATGCCATCGATTCTATGACGGTAGAAGAGCATTTGCGGTTCTACGCAAAAATCAGGGGAATATCAGATGTGGATCATAATGTTCGTGCGGTTCTCCGAGCAGTAGGTCTCGAGGCGTATACAAAGCGTATGGCTCATGATCTGTCTGGCGGCAACAAGCGCAAGCTCTCACTTGGAATTGCGCTAATGGGCAATCCCTCTGTTGTACTATTGGACGAACCATCATCAGGATTGGATGCTGCCGCAAAGCGAATTATGTGGCATACGCTCGGAGGCATTGTCCCTGGAAGATCTATTCTCTTGACCACCCACAGCATGGAGGAAGCCGATGCGCTCGCCAATAGAGCAGGTATCATTGCGAAGCGTATGTTAGCCATGGGCACGACGGACAACCTTCGGCAACGTTTTGGCGATGCGTTACATGCTCACCTCGTAAGCAAAACGGCACCACACTCTACCAAAGAGGAGATGGAACAAATACGACAATGGGTCGTTCGCACGTTTCCAGGAGCACAGGTCGAGGAGAAGACTTACCATGGACAGATGCGATTTTCCGTACCTGCAAGCGAAGTCACCAGTGAAAGAAGCCACGATGGAGATGCTAATCAGAACGAAAAGACTGCTCAACTCCAACAACGCAGCGCGATCGGTCATTTGATCGTACTACTGGAACAGCAAAAAGAGTCTCTCGGAATTGAGCATTACAGTGTGACACCCACTACTTTGGATCAGGTCTTCTTGACTATCGTTGGGCAGCACAATGTTAAAGAAGAGAACTATGAGGAAATGACCAAGAAGAGTTGGTGGAAGCGCAAGTAGGCATGACAACAACTTGCATGGGCTGCCTTTAGGTTAACTGTATCTGTATAAAATTAGAGCAACATCATTCACAAAGATAGGGTCATGTGTTGTCTGCAAAGACTAGCCTATCATGTTTGACGGAATTAAACTTGACTATTTAAAAGTTTCAAGTTAAGGAATTTGGAGAGTTTATAGCAAACGACCGGTACTAGCCACAAGAAATTCCTTCATCACATACCAATCAAGTCATGGCCTGGGTACGCGTCACATGTTGTTCTCACCAAATGCCTGCATCTCAAGCAAGTGGTCTGCGCCAACCACCAACATCCAACAAGTTCAGGTTGAAATCGACGAATACCTATGATCGTAAACTTGGGGTTCCACGTAAAATAGGCTTGAGTCTATCTAAACCATTTGACTACGGTAACACGTGCCTGCTCTATGTATTTTGGCCAAATCGCACTGTCCATACTCTTGACCATAGGCCTCCTCTTTAAGTTCAGGGACTATTGATACAGCTCGGATCACGCACTGTATATCATCCCCTCTCGCCCCGTTTTCTTTTCTCATTTTGACCTGGTGAACAACCACAGGCCGACTAAATCCTCGCGCACAAGTACGATTGCCGGCCACCGCCCCGGCTCTTGGGACAGCGGCCGCTAGGTATCGACCGACTCGTCCGCCTCTTGAAGGCAGATCCTCAAGGCCAACTTCTGCACTTCTTACATTCCACAGCTAAACGTCATGAGCCACTAAATACGCAACATCACTTCCCATTTGTGTTTGTACCTCGGACGTTTCGTGTTTTCGAGCCTAAAAACATCAAGGCTGCACTAAGCTCAAATTTTGAGAGTGCAATGCCCTTTCTTTATTCCGAAATACTCCATTCTGTATATTTGCAACCAAAAGGGGGGGGGGGACCCTGACGAAGAAAACGCCATGCATATTACGACGTCTGCGCAAGAGCGTCTGTTTTCGCGCCCCTGCTAGGCCACGGCATCTTCACCCAAGAAGGAGTTGGTGCGAAGCTCTCACGCGAACGGCTACAGGGGCAATTCGTACTATTACGGTACCACAGTCCTAGGGAGTATGTTGAAGAACATGTGGCAAACTTGATGTCCCGCCCACTCAAGCGCGGCGTTGTGGATCTGCAGCTTTTTTTCTTCGATCTGACGCTCGACATCACCACGGCTCTGTTATTCGGCCGCTCGGTTCATACTCTGACGGCCAATAGGCATAATGAAGAGAACAGATGCTTTTCACAGTCGTTCGACACAGCGCATAAGGACCTGGCCCAAACGCTTTCGAGCTGCTCCGTTTCACCGGCCCCATCGACCACCATCGTCCCGTAAGGCATGTCAGCTGGTCCGTGGGTTCGTGGAAGGGCGCATCGAAGGGCATGAAAGAGCTGGCGTCGAGGCTGCGTGGTACAAGCTCTCCAATTCACCTCACCACTGGCCTGATGACTGAGGCGAGATCGAGAGAAGAAATCAGGGACCGTCTGCTCATTGTGTTACTGGCCGGAAGAGACACGACGGGCTGGACTTTGTGAGCATGTCCCCGTCCGCAATAACAGGCCTATTGATATACGTGTGGAAGCTGCTGACAGCGCAGTCGTCTTCTTGTACGGCATCCGCAGAGCATGATGCGTCTCAGATACGAAATTGTGTCTGTGGTGGGCAGTTCTACACACCCATCCGAAGAGCAGATCAAGGATATGCCCTTTCTCACCTGCATTATCATAGAATGCGAGTGGTGGGCTGCAGTAGCAACATTCATAAGTCTGTCAGCTTCGTTCTGTCCGGTGCGGATGGGTGTAGAATGTCAGTGTTTAAGGCGGATATTGCATCGCTGGATACCCTGACAATTCCTGGTAAATGCTACTGATGTGGAACAAGCACTGCAAACGATAGAAAGTTCCATTTGAGTAGACTGGTACGCACGGTACAAGCCCCCTTGAACAACGTTGGCATCAGTGGTGACAAACTAGAGCACTATAGTACGTAGACTTAGGCATCGTGGTGTAACAAGCCACAACACCATGGAACAAGTCACTCCTGCCAAACAAAAGTATCATTGGAACCATTTCATTATTTGAGAAGTGCTCAAGTCATCGTATCAAAATCCTCCGGGTCCATAGTCAGCATCGTCGTCGACAACGAAACCACCAGCAAGCTCTTCATCACTGCTACTCTGCTGGTTATCCTCCTCTTCGTCGTCGTTGTCGTCTAACGCAGCTACTTGCTCCTGCTCGACTTCCAGAGCCTCTTGTTGCCTCTCCTCATCTTCATCTGGTACGTTCGCCCAGATCCTTTGTCGGATTCTCAGGTTCATCAACATCCTCTTCCATGCCCTGAGTACCTCACGGCTCCTCCTTTCGCGCTCCATCTCCGCCTCTTGATCTCTCAGGCCCGCGACAGCAGCCCGGACAGCATCCTCATGCTCTGCGGCGACGACAACACCATGTAATACCGCCGTGCCCTGACGGCCTTTGAATTGGAACCCTGTGAGTGCGGGGGCATAATTTATGCCCAGCGTGAAAGCCGCTTGTGCACCAAAGTCGTCAGCGACATAAGCGCCACCTTCTGGGACCATGCTTGGGACATAAATGTCCAGATTGCCGAAGCGATTCTTGGGAATGACCCCATCGACCACTGGAGGTGCCCTGTAGAGGACAGTCTGCTCTTCAGTGAATACGGGCGTCCCTATTGCATCGTCTTCATTTTCATCGTCTTCATCGCCACTCCCGAAAAGGCCTGATTTCTTCTTTAGCCGTTTTGGTAGGTACTTCACAGGGACTGCGTCGCCCAGAACTTCGCGGCCCATTCGGTACCATTTCTCCTTGGTGCGCGCAGTGCGAACATCTCGACGGCGGTAAATCCGTTCTAGGGGACCTTTGCTGCCGACGCCCACTGTGCCTGCGGTTGACGCACCTGGAATCAAGACTTCATTCCGCCTTAAATGTCTCTCCAGAGCATATATCGGGTGATCTTTGAAGTCGGCCACATTGCGTGGCATAGGCTCTCTCGCCTCCGTCGCAGACAGCTCATTAGTCTCAATCTGGTCCATGTCGGTCTCGTAGCCTCGACTGTAGGCCTTAAGTGCCTTTCTCCACCATCTATCTCCATTCGCCGCTACACTTTCAATGCGCATCTTCCGCGTCTTGGCATTGTACGCTTTTGTGTATCGTTTCGTAACATCCCTGGCTGTTCCATCGGCCTCGAAGCCGACGACATAGGTCATGCAGTTCTCGCGCTCGCTAGCTGGGGGTTCGAGAACTTTCGGCTTGAAGAACGATTGGGTAACAAGAGGATCCACGGGCTGCCATTTCTGATGTCCCACGTCAAGGATTTCAACCCAATATACAGGGTACGGACATTCCCGTATCTTCTTGGACGATTCGGTGGGTTGGGGGGCGGCGATGGGCGCACTTGCGACGGGCACGTTGAAAGCGGTAGCATTAGGATGGCCTATGCGCCGGCGGATAGGGGACGTCGAATGCAATGCAGGACTGTCAAAGGTGGCATCGTATTTCGGTCGCCGTGCATACTGTTCTTCTAGAGATAACCTCTGGCGTTTTGTCGGTTTCGTCATAGAAGGGCCTCCGGATGCGAAGGACAATGGTTGAAGCGAGCACACGAGACGAGCTTCTACGCCAGCGCTCCTCAGCAGGGCGCAGTATAGTTGCGCGCCTACATCACGCGAACCCTTCAACGACTGGGCTGCTTCACGGAAGTCTGACCTTTCTGCTGTCGATTCTGCATCGTCAGGCAACCTGTACTCTTTTAAATGCTCCTCTTTGTCAGCCCAAAGAGCACGGCGCAAACCTCTTTCCGTAATGTCATATTTGGTCCTAAATATGGTCTCAAGCTTCTCAAGGGCAGTTTTCAAGGAGTTTGTGCGCCCGAATTGTGTCAGCTCTGCCCCCGGGTTCAGATATTTCCTCAACTCCTTGTTCAACATGGATCGGCGTAGAGTCCGCTGTACTTCGGGGTCGTTACACCATCGATTCCTCCTCGCAGCATGTGACGTCAAGCAAAGTAGATGCATTTTGTGAATATCAATCCGACGGTCTTTCTCGGACTTGTTGATCGGTTTCCTCCTATCCAAGATCTTCTTCGCAATTTCTCTTGTGCGACTGGACAGGTCCAGTTGAATCTCTTTGGGCTTCTCCTCTTGGATATTCCCGTCTGGATTCAGATCGAGGCCCGGGAAGGAAAAATCGACTTCCTCAAACTGAAGTTGTTCCTCGTCATGTTCGTCATCGTCGCTCTCCGAGTCCGAGTCTCTATACATGGTCTGGACCGTCGGCGCGGGTAGTCCGACATCCTCGAACTCGATGTTTTCGTCGTCGTCGTCGTCGTTTTCTCCTCCTTCTCCTTCAGCAACATGGGTTGTAGATGGTTTGGCTGCTGACGCTGTCGGCTTCGATGGTCGCGTAGGGGCAACCTTCTCGCCAGGTCGTCGTCGTTTCCGCGGCGGCTCTGCAGCATCGACGCTTGTGCTGGTGCTTGCGGATGGATTGATTTCGGCATCGGCAAGCATCTGACGGTAAATGGTTGGCGGTGCATTCTTCTGAGAAGCTGAGCGCGTCAGGCGCGGTGTGGTGATAGCACTCCTGGTTCGCTTTCTGGGCGCCATGGTCGGTCGAATGATGTCACAGGCAAGGTTATCGCAGCACCGGGATTAATTCCTCAAGGTATTATAAGGTCATCAGGTCACCTCGTTGTCGCCAAAGAGAACATGGCTGTCATGGCCGCATCACGCATTTCGAGGATGAGGCATCGTCCGACTGACTGTTCTGGTACGACAAATGCCAACAAAGATAGCAGATCAAGCTAAGCACCGAGGTGCGTTACTCGTCATAGGATGGATGGGTATGTAGATACGATACAGTACCTTACTACAAGGATACCTCAACAGTAGGCTGCCCCAGCTTCGCGTGGAGTCAGAGTAGAGGGGGCCGACACGCCTGCAGCCGTCAGACAAACTCCGCGAGTTCACGTGATGATGCTTAAATGTCAATCATAATCTCAGGCTTGAGCAATTCGAGTTCTGCATGTACAATTCAATCTGCTCGATTAGTTTCATGGCCATTCATCAGAAATATCAGACACAAGAGTTTTTCTTTTTCTTTTTAAAGAGATTGAGTTTGTTATAGTCGTTCTTAAAAACTCTTGTTTCCGATATGTCTGATGAATGCTCGACTCGACTTTGCTGGCGGAAACGCCCCTCCGCGGGGTCGGCAAGGCACGATTATCGCATGGCAGCAGAGAGAAGTGGACAAGCAGAGCACTGCTTGACGGACAGTAGCTCCATGTTGATTTGTGAAAATAGAATGGAATAGAAGTCTATATTCTACACCCGCCCTGTAATACATACTTTCTCCATGTGTACCCGAATCTTACGTCTTTTACCAGGTAACTCGACTTGCGCCGATCGGGAGAAACTGTAGACTAGTCATGCAAGTAGAACTTCTAAGCCCACACCAAAATTTGAACTCAACTCCTCACCATTATTGTCTCTGAACGACAGATGATCATATGCAGTGACTGCTCGCTAAGCATCCTGCTCGAGGTATCTAGCAAAATGAAGGACTCGTACACATTGCCCGCAGCAGCGGATTTCCATGTTCACCTACGTGATGGAGCAATGGCAGAGGCAGTTACGCCTACCATCCGCCAAGGAGGTGTTGATGTAGTATACGTGTAAGCGACTCCACGAAAAGCCTCATTGCACTATTCGGCTGTTGCGTCTGCCGTTTCTCTCACGTCAAGCCAGTTCAGCCCTGTTTTTGTCTTGTTCGGATGGAGTAAAGTAATACTGACCTCTGGTTATTGCATAGCATGCCTAACCTGGTACCTCCTGTGACCACAGTCGGCGCCGCTCTTGCTTACAAGGAGCGCTTGCAAAAGATAGACTCCAGCATCAAGTATCTGATGACACTGTACTTGCACGAAAGTATCACGCCCGATGTTGTGCGAGAAGCGAAGAAGGCCGGCATCGCCGGTATCAAGGTACTCACCACTCTTTAAACATCTACATCGCTTGATGCTTAACGTTAATACTTAATGCTTTGTGCTGACGAATGTGTCTAGTCCTACCCAGCAGGAGTTACCACAAACTCCTCTTCTGGCGTCATATCTTATGAGCCTTTTTTCCCTGTCTTCAAGACCATGGAGGAGGAGGGACTCGTCCTCAACCTGCACGGCGAGGTGCCGAGCGACCGCAAAGACATCACGGTCATGAACGCCGAGGCCTCATTCCTGCCCACGCTCCAGGACCTGCACAGGCGCTTCCCCAAGCTGCGCATCGTCCTCGAGCACTGCACTACCGCCGACGCCGTCAAGGCCGTGCGGTCCTGCGGCGACACCGTCGTCGGCACCATCACGGCCCATCACCTGTCGCTGCTTGTCGACGACTGGGCCGGCAACGCCTTCTGCTTCTGCAAGCCCGTCGCCAAGACCCCGGCCGACCGCAGGGGCCTGCTGGAGGCGGCCGTCAACAGCGGCGGCAAGTTCTTCCTGGGCACGGATTCCGCGCCCCATGACATCTCGGCCAAGAAGAATGCAAAGGCAGCTGCGGGCGTCTTCACGCAGCCTTATGCTGTACAATATGTCATGAATGCACTCGAGGACGCGGTGGAGCGGGGCGACATCAAGGATGAACAGATCACGGAAGAGTTCCTCGCGGGCTTCCTCGGCGAGTGGGGACGCCAGTTCTACGGGGTGGAGAAGAGCACGAAGATGATCGTGATAAAGAAGGGCAATGAGGTGATATCATCCTCGGTCAAGGGATCTGGAGTCGAAGTTGTGCCATTTAGACAAGGGGAGCCTACATGGAGTGTGGAGTGGCAGTGATGGAACACGGTGAAAAAAAAGAAGAAGAAGAAAAAATTGGTTGCCTGTTAGCTGAGGCAGGTCGGAATACCGCATCGAGCAAAAGCAAAACGGTGAGGGTATACAGGTCTATAGAAGAGGCAGTGCTCACATCCTGGCCGGGTACCTGCATGTTAGTCTAGTGCTCATTCTGTCAGGTTACCTTTACGGGATCGGCAACCCGAATTCCTGACTTGTACCGTGAAGCATAGCCTCGTTCCAGGCAGTGGTTTACCGGTAATTGTACGACAGTATACCGGAAGTACTTGTGAATGGGCATATATTGCGAGATAACATCATGATTATTAGCGAGGTTATCAAGATATTTTGTCAACGTCACAGTGCAGGTGTATCGGGCGATTTGAACGTCAGCTACGGTGGCTCAGTAGCACTGTCTGCAGGCAGACGTTTGCTTCATGAGAGATGGGATAATTGTCATGGAATTATTCGCAAAGTTTCTTGTCACGCCGGTGGTAGAATGTGTCGTCTGCACTGTGGCTTTACATCAGATGTTAGTTTTCTCAGGGAAGGATCAGAAAGGCAATTGCCGAAGAGATTCTCGACCAACCGGTCAGGAGCTGGCCTGGCGCAGCATCAAATCTTATCGTTGCCTACAATACATACATGCGCACTGCACAGTCAGTCAGGTTGACGCTAAGAACACTCCCGCAGCCCGTCGTTCTGGGAAATTTGACAAGCGTTGGCGCTGAGATCCAGGCCAGAGACGACTCAACAGAAAACGCGATTCATGAGATGGGAAATCTGCTCTAGGCAGGTTCCCACAGGAGGCACCATGATTCTTGGTTACTAGAATATGTAGAAATAGAGGTTTGGGAAACAAAAGATGCAACGCGCCACGAGCATGGATACGGAGTTACGAACATTGGAAGATACTTGCAAAAGAATACAACTTTAGTTCCTGTATCGGCGACGACATTCGTTGCGATGGACCCTCACATGCAACTATCCATGGATGTATTTCTGCGCTGGGCAGGGTTCCTCTGACAGTGGGGCCCAATAATGTGTTGATGGCGCGATAAGCCAGAAACGGGCCAGGGGTTTAAGAGATTAAGCAGTGAGGAGTTTGTGCGACTGGGACCCCTCGACGCAGCGTTTCTTGGCGGGGCAGCGAGCAAACAGCAGTACATACTACATGCTGTAGTAGATTTTCTGGTGTGCAAGCGGGCTTGCGGCAAGTGGTCCATGGTTCCTGTGAACTTGGTCCTTTTCGAACTTGGCCGCTTGCAAGTCGACTGGGAAAGGAAAAGGACCCCGTCGCTTTAGGTACCAACTACGGGGGGGATGCTCACATGGATGCTACATTGTTTGCAGCTCGTGGACGAGGGACCAGTACAAAAGAGGGACGGTTGTATTTACATAATAATACCGATTTTCGATCGTAGACATCTGCTCGTTTCGACTCGCCTCTTCTTCCTACTGTCCTGGAATATACATATATATATGTATATATATACCGTCGACACCCCTTTCGGTAGTCTCATACATAGTAACCCCCCCTTTCTCCCCTACAAGACGCGTTTACAACGACCATTCGATATCACAAGAAGTGATCCCAAGTTGGTGAGTTCCACAACCCTCAGTGTCCACCTGGGAAGGAGCCAGGGGCGAGTTCAAAGTCCAACAACAACCCCTCAGCTCTCTGTTGATCCCCACCAAGATTCATACTACGGTATGAAGACTCGAGAGGTCTGCAGCTTGCATGTTGGGCATCGGGGAGTTCTCTCAGGGTCTCTGGGATGAGTCTTACCTGCAGCAGGAAACGCCGAGTGTAATTGGCGGTGAAAGTGGTTCAAACACATCTAACCTTACAACGGACCCCGTCACTAACACAGTCCTACCTTTTAGACCGAACTGAACTTCTAAGAATTGACTTTTCCTTCGACCACTCGACATTTTCTCTCCCTCACCTTCCTCCATACCAGTAATCATGGCCACCCGTCCCCAAAACATAGGCATTAAAGCCATTGAACTCTATTTCCCCAGCCAGGTAGGTTCAGGCCTTTTGCAAGATAGCAGCAGTAGCCCCTTTTGACTCCTTGCTTTTTTATTATTATTTCTTTTTCTTTCTTTTGTGTCTTGTCTTGCAGACTGGCGGGCTTCGTGGCCCCCATTACCCAAAAATCGTAATTGGACTCTCAACTTACATGTTTCTCTTTCCCCACCATATAGTATGTTGAGCAGACCGAACTCGAGAAGCATGATGGTGCCAGCACTGGAAAGTACACAATTGGTCTTGGCCAGACCAAGATGACCTTTTGCGACGACAGAGAGGGTGTGTAACAACCAAGAAGAAGATGAAAAAAACTTCAGACAAGAGGCTGCCAACGGCCTTTCTCAGAGACCGACAGCTAACACGCGACCTCTTTTCCCAGACATCTATTCGCTCGCCCTGACCGCCGTCTCCAAGCTGATCAAGAACTACAATGTCGATATCAACAATGTCGGTCGTCTTGAGGTCGGAACTGAGACCATTCTCGACAAGTCCAAGTCGGTCAAGTCCGTCTTGATGCAGCTCTTCGGCGAGAACACCAACATCGAGGGTGTTGATACTGTCAATGCCTGCTACGGTGGCACCAACGCCATGTTCAACACTGTCAACTGGATCGAGTCGTCTGGCTGGGACGGCAGAGATGCCATCGTCGTTGCTGGTGACATTGCACTCTACGCCAAGGGCAACGCTAGACCTACCGGTGGTGCTGGTTGCGTCGCCATGCTCGTCGGACCCGACGCCCCTATTGTCGTCGAGCCTGGTCTACGAGGAACCTACATGGAGCACGTCTACGATTTCTACAAGCCTGATCTGACCAGCGAGTACCCCTACGTTGACGGCCACTACTCGGTCAACTGCTACTCCAAGGCCCTCGATGCCGCCTACCGCGCATACAACAAGCGTGAGCAGACGCTGGCCAAGGCTGCCAACGGTCACGCCAACGGCAACGGCGCTGCTGCCGACTCCGCCAAGACTCCTCTCGACCGCTTCGACTACCTCGCCTTCCACTCTCCTACCTGCAAGGTCGTCCAGAAGTCGTACGCTCGTCTCCTGTACCACGATTACCTCGCTGATCCCGAGAACGCTGCTTTCGCCGAGGTTCCCGCCGAGGTCCGCGACATGCCCTACGAGAAATCCCTTACCGACAAGGTTGTGGAGAAGACATTCATGGGTTTGACCAAGAAGCGATACGCTGAGCGCGTATTGCCCTCCCTCCAGGTGGCTACCAACGTTGGAAACATGTACTGCGCCAGTGTCTGGGGCGGTCTGTCCTCGCTGGTCTCGTTTGTCGACAGCGCAAACCTCCAGGGCAAGCGCATTGGTCTCTTCAGCTACGGCTCTGGTCTTGCTGCTTCTTTCCTGTCGCTGCGCGTCAACGGCAGCACCGAGCAGATTGCCAAGGTTTTGAACATCTCCGACAAGCTTGCTGCTCGTCGGGCCCTCCTGCCTACCGACTACGAGGCTGTAAGTCATGGACCTTCTGTCACTCGGTTGTTTATGTAGCTTTGCTAACTTGAGGGGTTTCTCTATTATAGTTCTGCGACCTTCGCCACCAGGCCCATCTCCAGAAGGACTTCACCCCCAAGGGTGATATCTCGACCATCGCTCCTGGCACGTACTACCTCACCAAGGTGGATGACATGTTCAAGCGAACCTACGCCATCAAGGAGTAAACGTAGACAAAAGCAAGAAGACATCCGCGACCATAGACGAGCATTGCGCGTTCACGTTGTTTGTTAGAGGTTCCTCTGCTCTTTCCCTTGCCGGAACGTCTCTTGGCATTTCGGTTTAGGTGCAAAGGAGGCATGCTATGGAACATATATGGCGCATCAGAAGCGCATACCATACAGTTGAGGACGAGCACCAAAAGTCGTGCAATAGACGAGCGAAGAGACGCAAACCATTAATAATCGAAGAGGTGGAAAGCTGGAGCGTTACAGACTACATAGCTTGTATATAGGGCCACCACAGCAGTGGGGATTGCTTTGATACGACAATAGAACATGATGATGACGACTTTTGCTTTGAGACGTGACCCTGCTTGCTGTACTAATTATATTTATATATACTCAAAACACTGGCTGGTCGAGTGAGTACTGAAAAGCCCGTCCATCTCGCCCTCGCCGAGACCAACCAGCTTAGCTTAGCAAGGCTTGAGTGCCTTGGGGCCGACGAGGAGGCAAAACATGGCAATTCAAATATCCGGTTGGAACGTAAATTGGAATTTCTCATATCACATCGATATGCAGTGAACCACTTGCCTGTGCCTCGTAGCCCGGACTGAGTGCACGAGATGTGAGGGCGTCAAGAGCAGTCTGAAGATGATGTGCCCCTCCCCGATCCCCGATCCCCGACCCCCCCTCTCCTCCCCAATTGTGTTCCGACCAAGTAAGAGTTACCCGACTGCTTTGGTGATGGGCTAGCTACATATGGCCCAAGCGCCGTACCCGACCCCGGACTGCGCTAGACGAGACAGCCGACGACAATCGAGCCAGTGAGTGAGCAGTATCAGTAGCCAGACCGCTGTGGATTTGACCAAACAGACAGGCTTTCAGAGGGCCTAACCCAGAGGCCTGTTTCTTGCTGAAACCTGTCATTGCCTGTGGCTGCTGCCCATTTGAATTTGTGCCGCCCATGGCCCATGGTCCCCCAGCGTCCATCACCCCCCCCCTCTCCCAATCGCTCAGCCCGCAGCCTGCAGCCCGCAATCCGCAGCCCGCCTCGCTAACGAGAGTAAACAACTCAAGCAGTCATTTCGTTTGTTCATCCGTCTGCATATTTGACAGCAAGGTTCACAGCCAGAAACCTGTCCATTCTCCGCAGCTCTCAGTCACGGGCACGATTGAGAATCTGCAGCTCATCCTCATCTCCGTACTGCACTCGTCCACTCGTTTCACCCGCGGCCTTGATCTAGATTCACCTTGGATTTGTTACACCCTTGGACCTTTTGTTCCTCGACGACCAGCTGCAGTTGCTGCTAACGTTACTGGCACGCCTGCGCCAGGGCCGCTGAACCGCTGAACCGCTGAACCGCTGAACGAATTGACTGGTCGCCCTTCAGTGTCTTTTTGTTGGTCTGTGTCCCCCCGCCGCCTTCCCTACTGATCGTTTGCATCTATCTGCGCGTCTGCATCTGCATCATCAGCATCTGCATCCATCTGCATCTGCATATATCCAGCCCGGCCGCAACTTGGGACTGGGACGATTGTAGTCCGTCTCCTCCCATTACTTACTTACCGCCAGCCTCGCCGAGGAATTCCTGAACCACCACCACTCGAAACCAACGCGACGCCTTGCCGCTGGCTCTCTGGTTTTCTCGTGTCTCCGGCATTGCGCCCCATCTTCCGGACCACGTCATTTCTTGACCGATTCCCGCCTCGACGCTGAAGTTGAAATTGTCATTGACTCGCAGCCCAGCCCACCTCGACCTGAGCTGAGCTGAGCTGAGCTGAGCCGCGCTGAGCTTCGTTCCCTCTCACAACCACACGCGATCATCGCCATCCGACATGACTGAGGTGTCGGCAACCCGTCTGTACCTGGGCAACCTGCCCAAAGGTGGTAAGCTTGGCCATTCCTCGAGCTTGCTCTCAATCCGAGCTCCATGCTACTCTGCCACGGAAGCATGTCTCGTCAGCTCTCGGTTGCTAACGACACGTGAACAACCAACAGTCACTAAGGCTGATGTCGAGGGGCACTTTGCTACTCACGGCACCGGCGAGATCACCGAGATCAAGCTCATGAACGGCTTCGGCTTCATCGAATACAAAGATGCGATGGACGCGCGTGACGTCGTTCCTGGTATGTCCTGCAGCGCTGCTCCCTGCCCCGACCTGTCGTCCGCACCGCTTTCCTCTTTCTCTGAACCGGCCCATGCTAACCCGAACTGTCTTTCCCACAGCTTTCCGTACGTCCTGGACTCTCCCTGGCCACCGTCTGCCCTGCTATCCTCCATTGTCCCCCCGGCTAATGCAGCATACCATGTAAAAGACGGATCCGACTTCATGGGCGAGCGCCTGACCGTCCAGTTCGCACGTGGCTCTCGTCACCGTGAGGGCTTTGGTAACCACGAGCGACCGCCTCCTCGTCCTCGACGCACTCCCTATAGGATGGTCATCACCGGACTTCCCAATGATACCAGCTGGCAGGTCTGTTACTACTTCCGTCTACTACTACCACTACCATCACCTTTTACATCTTCTTCCTGGATTCTCCCTGCGGTTCGCTAGGATGTTTTCTCCCGTCTTGCGGACAGGAGACGGACATGCCGCTCCGAGAAATAAGACAAGACAAAAGACAGCAAGGACCTGTTGAGTTCGGCAGTTCGCCTTGGTTCCCAGGCTTCCCCTTCCGGTGGGCTTGACTGGTAGACTAGACTGGGTCCGATCTGGACATGGCGCCCGAGAGGACCCTCCGCATTGGATTAGCTACCGGTTCAGGACTCCTGGATTGGTGTTACTTGGGACCCTGCTAGGTTCTTGCTGCACTGGAGAAGGCATCTATCATCGGCATTGTCGCTAATCGCAAAGCTCACTCCGCTCTTCGCTCCTGGGACTACCACTTACTTGGATTTCTGGATCTAGGACCTGAAAGATTTCGCACGTCAATCCAGCCTTGACGTCGTCTACTCTGAGACCGGGCGCGATGGCAAGGGAAGCGGGTACGTACCATGTCCAGGACGCTAGGGTCTCATGCATCTGCTAACACCACAATAGAAGTTTCGTTGAGTTCGAGACTGAAGCCGACCTCAGGACTGCCGTTGAGAAGCTTGACCAGCGCGAATTCAAGGGCCAACGCGTGACCTGCACGGCTGATGTATGTTCTGTCTGAGAGGCTCGCCCCGAGGTTGATTGCTAACCCCCACCGCAGATCCAATCTGGTCCTCCGCCCGGCCGTGACCGCTTCCGTTCTCGATCCCCCAGAGGCCGTGGCGGCGCGCCCTACAACGGTGGCCCGCCTGGCGAGTACGACAGACGTGGCCCTCCGAGAGGATACAGCCCGCGTCGCGAGGATTACCGTGGCGGCTACCGTGACCGCAGCCCTCGCGGCCGAGACCCCTACTACGACGACCGTGGTGGATATGGCCGCTCACCTCCTCGTCGCGGTCCTCCTGTGGACGATGGCTATGGCGCTCCTCGCGGCCGTGGCTACGAAGCTGATCCTTACCGACGTGATTATGGCCCTCCTCCCGAGCCCTACCGTAACGGTGGTGGGCGGCCTCCTTACGACGGTCCCCCTCGTTACGACGGACCTCCCCGCGGAGGCGACTACCCTCCGCCTCGTGACCGTGGATTTGGTGGCCCGCCCGAGGGTGGCTATCCTCCTCGCAGTGGCTATGACGATCGCCGTGGTGGTGGTGGTGGTGGTGGTGGCGGTGGTGGTGGATACTGGTAATTCTATTCCACATCCTGCCTTGGGGTATCATCCCTTACTTTATCTAGATCAAGAACCGCCACAACTCAAAAACAACAGATTGCAACAACAGTAACAAGCGAGAACAATGGTTGCATCCAGCAAGGCAACAATACTCAACTAATGGCAATGCAACGTGATGACTTTGGGGTTCTATATTTCTTCAGGCAGCAGTGGACTTAGGCTATGTGTAATTGAGAATGGCTAAGGGGCACAGCACGCCAAATGGACTTTGAAAAGTAGTTTTTTTTTCCCCTTTTTTCTTTCTTCCCCCCCCTCGGCTTTGGTTTTTGTTACGTTGACGATCAGGTCGATTGTGTATGATGACAGCCGCTTTCCTTACTTCTTTCTGCACGAGGGTTATGTTGTATAACGAATGAATTGAAACGTTTCCAGACATTAACTTGCTCGCTTCTCTTAAATAGCAACCTGCAAGACGTTATGCCGGTCCTACTGTTGATATATGTGACACTAACATTAGGCTGCGGAAAAACAAGGGATAAGATCAGATTCAGCCATGTTATCCTGTACCTAGCGACCCCGAGATACTGGGCTACCTCCCAAACGAATGACTCCTTCCTCTCACATCATTTATTTCCTTTCAACATGGCTTGAGAGGCTGTCCTATGCAGGTGTTTCTTCTTGGCAACGGAAACGCCTCTCCTTCGGATGCTGTGTTGGGGCCAGAGGCGTGGCTAGCTCTTCCCGATGGGCTGCAAAATGATTCTAGATGCTGTTGGCATCCTTCGTGCCGGCCGATCGCTCTGAATCTTCAAGCTGGGGTGGGTTCCCCGGTGGGCTTTCCCAGCGCCCAGTGTCAGCCTCACACGAAACGCAGGTTGCTCTTCTCGTCGCGCAGCCAGTGCCTCGAACTCAGGCAAAGTCGGCCAGGTTTGGTTGGCCCCTTTGATCCTATATCTGGCTTGGGCCCCTTCGCCGAGCCCTCGGTCTGGACAAATCTCTTTATTTTATTTAAAAATCCTTTTCCCACACGGTGCCATGGGAAAAAAAAGAGACTGTATTCTATTTATCCATGGCGAGAGAACAATGTGATTAGCGGCTTTGCGAATATGGGTTTCGAACAAAGATATGGTTCAAAATATAGTCTCGATCGCTTAATTAACGTATCTCCTATCATACCTTAAAAAAAAAAGGAAATTCACGCGAACGCCGATGCTATGCAGGATATGAACCCTCTCTTCCCAATGCAGAACCCTCAGCCGTCTCATAAGATGATGATAAGGATGCCAACTCATCCGAAAAGCACGTCCACCAACTCGTCCAGTATCGTGTAGACCAGATGCGTACTATAAGGAGAGAACAACATTAGCAAATTTTTTCTTTAATAAAAAACCCCTTGATTGGTTTCGGAGATGGGGAACAAAAAAAAAAAAAAAACTGACTTTAGCTTCTCATTGTTCAGCGTAGCAAACAACCTGCGGCTCGCCGCCTGCGCGTTCAGGCGTCCGACAACACTGCCCGCCAGGTCCGGGAGCAGCGTCGCGAGCATGAGCCCGGCCTCCCGCCTCGTCTTGGCCTTCTGTGCGGTCGTCCGGGGCGACTTGCCCCGCTTCAGCCCCCCGCCGTCCGGCCACATGCTGTCCCTTGCGAGGCCGATGTACTTGAGTATGGCGTCCTCCTGAACTAGGACCTTGGCGTTATCGCGGACCTTGCGCTCGATGGTGCCGCCTAGCAGCTGGTGCAGCACGACGACGACGGCGCGGCCGCGCAGCCAGTTGTTGCCGCGGTTGAGCTCGAAGACCTCGAGGAAGATGTCGCAGATGGGCTTGATGAAGGGCTCGAGCTCCTTGTTCTCGAAGGCATTGAGCTCGGCCTCGGCCTCGGCGGCCGTCAAGGCATCTTCGCCGACGTGCAGACCGCCTGGCATCATGCCGGAAGTCGTGTTGAGCTGGCTGGTGGCGGCCGCGATCAGGTTTTGGCCCGCGACCGACAGTTGATCGAGCACGGGGATGTTGCCCAGGATGTCTTCCATGCCATCAGTCACGGAATCGTAGAATCGGGACATCATATCTTTCTTATCCTCGCGAGTGATCAGATCCTCGCCCTGCTTGATCACGCTCTGGGAGAGGAAGGCGCGTAGGTCGCGGGAGCGGCAGACTTCGGGAAGGCGAAGTAGTTGCTGCATGTATTGTTCGAGAGCCTGCTGGCGCTTTCGGAGAAACTCGCTCTGGAGTGTCATGATTACGCGCCGACGTGGAAAGTCAAGGTCGCGTACTGAAGGGTATCTATTGCGCAACTTCTGATGTAATTCGTGGAACTCACTGTAGCGTCTCGTCACTATCCAAGTGGCTGCTGGCATCTTCTCGCCCGCGACCCTTTGCACCTCGACGACGTATAGCGCAAATTCCTTGCCGTCGTCATCTCGCCCGACCTGTATTGCTTTGATCTTTATTGAAGAGCGTCCGTAGAGACTATTGTCGCTCTCCTGAACAACATATTGCTGTCTTTGCAATTCCTTCCGCCTCAGTTCCCTTCGAAGACTTCCTTTCGACTTTCTTAAAATGCGCAACTCTGCTGTATTGTTGGTCAATTCCGCCTTCTTCATCAGTGAATCCAGAACCGCTTCTTGCGCTACAAGTCGATCAATATCGTTCGTGAGAACAGTAATTGCTTCTGCAAGACCAAGGTCGCCGGGTGCAGCTTCGTGCACTTCATCCTCGATATTCCCAGCATCTTCATTGAGTTCATCCTGATCTTCGCCCAGGAGCTTATCCTCGTCACCGAACAAGTCGTTATCCTCGAAGACGCCGATACGGGATGCCGCACTCACCAGGCCAAGGGAGGATAGACTGGGCTTGTCAGGCTCCTTGCCAGATGGGCCAGGGCGCTGGATATCTATTGACCCTCTTGTCGACTCATTGTCATGCCCGGAGAAGATGCTGGCTGTGCCGTCTTCGTTGCCAAAGAGCGACTGGCGAAGGTCCTCAGCTGACTCTGGTCGATCATCCTCCATAATGTTGTTTAGCGCTTCTTCCATGGCCTGCACCACATTAGTGTCAGGCGTCGGATCTACAGGATCTTGATCTAAGCTCTGTATCGAGTCTCCCATCGGGTCATGATCGAAGTCGTCATCGTCGAACAGAGGGGTATGCAAAGTCTGATCTAGTGAACGCCGACCCATGGGGTCAGGACTGTGGCTACCATTAGTGGCCTGCCGCAAGTCTGTCGCCGAAAGACCACGCTTCACCTGCGTATTAAGCCGGGGATTCAGCCTTGCGACGGATGTGGGTGCTGGCTTCGTTTGCTGGTATGACTGTGATGCTCTTGCTAGGGGTGGACTGGTAGGTCTGACGGGTAGAGGCGGCGGTGCAAGGGAAGCGGCCGTCTTGGAAGCTTCTTCGGATGCCAGACATTTGTACCACAAGTCAGATTTCTTGAAAGACTGAAAGTATTTGGATTGCATCTCTTCGAGTACTGTGCTCTGCGCTCTCAATACCGCACGTCTGGCTTTGAAGTACTGCTCCGGTGTTGCTTTCCTTCCGGACTCCAGGAAGTTCCGGATGGCTTTCTTGGAAGAATCCGGCACTTTGAGCTCAGGCCTAGACATGTAAGCTTGGTCTATCTGTGCAAGATCCATGCGATCGGAATCCGTCCATGGTGGTAACGTTGAGGGCAACTGTTCACTTTCTGGCCCATCATCCTCGAGTGGATTCCGAAACCCATCCACGACCAGCCAAAACTGTACCAGGGGCATCATACGCTGTCTGTCCATATATTCCATGAAGTACGACAGGCCCGAGGTATCCCTTAGCAAGTCGGCTAAGCGTGCATGCTCGAGACGCGAGGTTTCGGTTGGCGATGTCGAATTGGTGTATGCTGGTACGTTCCTCCTGTCGCCGCCAGCAGCAAGATGCTGCACCCTTTGATCTAGCAGTCTCTTTCCCATTTCTAGCCTTCTCATATACACTTGATCTTGGCCCTCCTGCTCGGAATCCTTTTTCAACTGGCTGGCAACCTCGCTTCTGAATCTCCTGGCATCTGACAGATTGTTGACTTTTCTTATGGCTCTTATCCACTTCTCAAACCTCCTTTCTCCATCTCCTGGCGTTAGTCGTGGGTATGTGGTGGCCGTCTTCTTGCCCTTCTTGGGGTCTGGGGTGGCATGTGCGTCCAGGGCGGCCCTCAGCTTCCTGACGGTTGATCGATCCTGCAACATAGTGCGCCCATAGTTCTCCATGATCTGGTTCCAAGTGTCCGGCTCGCACAGCATCGTCATCACGGGGAAAAGTACGGCACAGCCCACGATCTCGCGAACAATGGTGGACACAGCCCTGCTATTCAGCACATTCTGAGGCAGCAGCTTGGGCAGTATGGCGGCGACGGTCTTGCGCAGGTGTTCCTGCTGCACCGTCTTGGAGTCCGAGTAGGCCAAACTGGCCGCCGCATGCAGACGGCCATCCCTGTACTTGCCGGCGATGGCAAGGTCGAGCTCCTCCGTCTCCGTGACGCTCCTGTTCAGCTTGCGGCCCCTGACGGCCCGCTCGGCATCGTTGAAGTCCCTGAAGTGCGCCGTCAGGATGGGCACAACTCGATCGATGGCCACCTCAACCAGGTCGACGTCGAGCAAGCGGTCCCGGATATTTGCCAAGGCGATGCGCACCGTCTTGTCGACCTCGTTGGCGAAGACGGGGTTGGCGCTGATGTGACTGTACCACGACCGCACAAAGTCCCGCAGGATCAGAGTCAGGAGCTCGTCGATGGCATGCGAGATGCGTCTCGAGTCCGGGTACAGGGGGGCGGGCTCGTAGATCTGCCGGACGCGCAGGGAGCTCGTCTCTCTGCGCCAGGCCAGGGGTCCGACGAACTCGACGGCTCTGGGTCGTGCGATTCGGGTCCGTACGTTGGCGGTGTAGTGGGCGCCGCCGCGGGATGTCAGGAGGATGAGGGCCAGGATAGAGACCAGAGTCAACAAACAGCCGGCAACGAACGCGTAGACGGCCCAGCGCAGGGCGGGCAGCCAGGAGACGGCATAGCCCCAGGCTACGAAGCAGACGAGCCCGGCGACGGCAAGGTCTCTTCCCTTAAGGACCATGATGGTCGTCCGGATTGTCGGAGGGGTATAGCTCGTGCGTCATCGGATCGCTGGGGAGATTGGGGTGTCGGTGTCCGTGTCCGTGTCGGCGGCAGTCGAGTGTTTGCTACGGAGGCTTTCCATTTGTTTGTTTAATTGCGATACGATTACGGTTACGGTAGGCCGTTGCCCAGTCCAGTTCCGGTGTCGTACCGTAGCCACACCTGCAGGCCCAGCACAGGGGAAGCTTGGGGGAGCTTAGGGGGAAACTTTAGACTGGCTTGGCCTATCCATTACAGCGGCTGCAGCGCCTGTTCATAGAGCAATAATCATCAACTAAGGTTAACCTGGTCTAACCCAAGCCAGGGCCATTCGAATGACTTTGATACCGCTTCTGACATGCCGAGTACAGAACCACCTAACCTAGATTAAGAGCAAGGCATCTTTGCCTGCCCATAACTCATGCTTGGAAGGCCGGAGCCTCGTCGCTACCGCTGGCCGTTGGTTCTTTCTTTCGGTCTCTGCACATAACTAGTATCCACGTGCGTCCTTCCCGTGTCTCATGAGACTGTCAAATTTGGCCCAGTATTTCACCGTGACCGCGTACTAAAAGAAGCTAGACACTATTTGTCAATTCGAGCGGAATTTTGTCTGCCCCCCGAGATCACTTGTGTTGTACCTGAATCCGTACGAAACTGTCCGAATCAGAGCATGAAAAATTACCAAACATTCAACTATAAATAGCATGACTCCCGATGAAGCCTGTACAAGGACTATCCATACAATGCCCATGTTCAAAACCAAGCCGGGGCTGGTAAAAGTCAAGTGTGTACTTTTGGAGTGGGTATCAATATTTGTATTCATGCTCACTGAATTGCCCCAAGACTTAAATTAAGCCGTGCGGCAGCTTCAGGGGGGGGGTATAACGTATGCAATCCATAACTTTAGGTGTTTCGAGTAGCCCAATAGCTTTTGGGGGGACATCGACAACGACGACCTGTGTAAGTTCCAAGTGCTTCTCCATCAGTGGGTACCAACTCGAGGTAACGACCACATCCTGTAATTCATCTGCGGGTACCAACTCGAGGTAACGACCGCGCATCCTTCCACACGGCCTCTCTCTTGCGGGTCACCGACGCGTCATCACATATCACACGGAGAACCATCGTCACTTCACGAACCGACCATCACGCGCAACACATCACGCCCAGAGATCCAATCACGCTTCGAAACATCACTCGCGCGAGGAGTAACTCAGCTCGGGGGACCCTTGTAGTTTTTGCGACCCCATGCAACATACCATGCCAATGAGATCAGAGTGAATGCAACGAACACGACCGACGCGTAGTTCATAGTCGCCGCTTCCACAGGAATGTAGGACGGCATGCAAAACAACGGGACGGCGAGAGCAGACCAGCCTTCACGAGGTCAGCACACGGGAGGCTGTTAAAGGGAAGAAAAACTTACAGATAGAGACCCAGTTGGCAAAGTAACCGAACTTGCCAAGATAGAATTGGCCAGTGGCGACCGTCTGTCGGCGGTCGATTAAGCTGACTATGATGGGCACGGCATAGGCACTCGTCAGTGCAATCACACCAACACCAGAGAAGGCGTTGAAAGCGGCCGTGGATCCAAAGTAAATAAGACCGAGGACGAGTTGGACGACCATACTCAGCATCATGGCGTTGAGCGGCACATCTAATTTGTGGTTGACTTGTTTCCACAGATGAGATCCAGGGATAGCACCGTCACGGGCGAAGGCCCAGACGCAGCGAGAGGCAGCCGTAGTGCAGCCAATGCCGCAAATAAATCCTAGCACAAGCAGTGGAACCAACAGACCGAAGGCACCACCTGCGGAGCCGACGGCACTCTTGATGATGGTCGGGACCGGTTGACCAGACGAGAGGGCAACCAACTCGCTAATGTCAGGGAGGACAAAGACGAGCGGGATCATGAACATCAAGCCGGCAACAGTATTGATGACAATGGTGAGCACCATTGCCTTGGGCACTTGGGTGGCAGGCTGTCGGACTTCCTCACACATACTGCAGAGCAATTAGTCATAATGCTCGAGGCACATGAAACAAAAGTTATGGCTTACGAAATGACCATTCCAGTCGACGAGGTAGCGTAGGCTGCGTGTAAAAGGCCGACCATAAAAGACCAACCGGGTGTCCAACCAGAGCTGACTGTGAAGTCTGTGAAGACATAGGAAGCGCTGTGGCGTCCATTCTTAGCTATGGCCAGCACACACACCATGATGGCAATAACACCGCAGAAAGTCCAGAAGATCGCGAATGTCTATACCCTTACCGTTAGCAGGTGGCACATGGCGTAACACATGAAATTTTGTTTTTGGGGGAAAAATATTTTAAAAAAGGAAGAAGGATAAACTTACATCTAGCCAAGGCAGCCATTTGTTGCCGAGCGAAGATACTGCGTTACAGATCAAAGTGATACCCAAAAACATGAGGAAGATCTGGTATGGCTCGCCCGCGAAGACCGGCTCGCCCTCGGCAGTTTCAAAGACATTGATGCAGGCAGCAAGGAAGAGTGCAGTAGCGAAGTTGACGGACAACGTGATCGTGATGTTGCCTACAACGTACAACCAGCCACAGACCCAGGCCGCAAGGTTCCGCCATCTCGGAGGTGCCAGCATCCACGTTTGGTAGTAGACACCTCCGGCAGTGGGGTATACGGAGGTGATCTCGCCCAGTGATGCTGCCACGCAGATGATGATCAGAGACACGGCGACCCATCCCCAGATGATGTCGACAGGGCCACCGCCGTTGAGAGGATAGTATAATGTGGTTGCCAGACCGTATGGAATCGAGGCTAGCACAAAGGACATGAACGCTACTTGCAGTGTCGATCGGTTCCGTTGCAATTCGGGTGTATAGCCAAGGCTTCCTAGAAGCTCGTCGGCGGAGCCAATGTCTGTCTCTTCGCCAGTCCGCGCCATGCCGGCACTGATTTGCTCCTTCTTAAGACCCATGGTCAGTGACAGAAGATGATGGGACTCGTGGCTGTCAAAGTCGTCGAGTTCGAAATCAACCATGCAGTTCCGAGAGTCAACTCGGTACTTGAGTGTTTTGGAAGGAAGGAGTTGCAGATGACCGGCATATGCGAGGACTCTACGACAGATAAATGAAATGGGCCATAGTAAAGCGACGAGGAAAGGAGGAACTAACTATTCATTCAGTCTAAAATTGCCAAGGTGGGAAATACGGGGACAATCGTGGAGAGAAGTTTTCTAAGAGAACGGGTATTCAGTGGGACCGACGTCATGGTCGTTGGCTAAACGAAGCTTGTGTAAAAGACGCGTTCCACTCTGTCAGTAGTATAGTCAGATGGTTTGGAAACCGGCACCAGGTTCTCCTCTCATTCGCTGCAGTCACGAGACAAATTTCTAGGAATGGCCGACTTGCATGAAATGCCTTCAGCAATGCTACTTCATGGACCGGGATGCGCGTCTCTGCACTAATCGAAGGATTGCCCGATTGTACGAGGGCATGAGGTCTGGAGCAGGAACAGAATCCGCTAAGTAATGTGAATTTCCGTTGGTCGAACAGCCATCGCCGTTTCAGTCTAGTCTCGGCCGGTCATGATGCTGTTAAGAAGCCGCAAGTTAAAAGGATCGCAAGTCGTGAGCCAATCTCAGGCGGCTTTGCAACCAAGGGAGGCCTGCCTGGTCAAACCTCTGAATCGTAATCGCCCCCTGCCAGCCAGGTAGCGCGGCCCGATGTGATTTGTGGTGTGTTTTCTACGAGGCGGAGGAAGTGCCAATGGCTATTACTAACATGAACTCAAATGGCAAATGGGGGTCGGCATAATCGTTCGGTGGTGCCGCTGCGGAGGATTGCCGAGCCGCTAGTTCAGAGTGCGGAGCGGCAGGGACCACAAGGCAGCTCGAGAGCCCGAGCATACCCGAAAATAATCCGCATGAGTGACCTTTTGGGGAATGGACAATGGTCAATCGATATCATGGAGATTAGTTCACGGCGTTTCATCCGTGGATAAGCTATCACCAAAATAGGTAACGCTGCAGATAGGAGCCTTGCGAATGTGATTAAGAGCTCCGCTGTTGTTATCTGGGGTATAGATATCAGGGTCCTTTTTCCAGTTGCGGCTTCTACAGGCAGACAGGATATCTTATGCCAAGTGACCAGGGTCTATCTTGGAAACGCGCATGCGGTCTTCTTTGGCCTCGCGTCTCCCAAGCGTCGCAGTCTCACAGTGGGCTATTGGCTTGGCTTGTAGCGGCGAACTGTACTGCTCCTTGCACAATACCCTTTTCAAGGCTCACTTGTAACGAAGCGTCGCTTCAGTTGTTTAGAAGCTTCATCACATTGCACACCGGCAGTTCCAACAGCCACGAAATAGGCCAAAAACAGCATTGGAGTTGATCAAGTTTACGGTATACTCAAAGCCGGTATGCATCATGAATCAGTCGAAAGGAATATCCCCCGCGGCTCACCATGCGGGATCCGGTAGGCGTCGGAACAATGCAACGAACTTTTGACCCTTGTTTCTTTCCACCTTCTTGCCCTCTTCAGTCGCATTTCTCATGATGTCCACACACGGGTCTGCTTCTTGCTCTTCTTCAGTGACCCTTTCAAAAGATGGATGGGCATTCAAATGATGAACCATCCAGTTGTGCAAGTCCTCAACGTCCGTGATTGTGTAGACGATGCCCCCGGGGCGAAGTACATAGGCATATTCTGAATTCAAAGTCGTCGACACAATCCTCGCCTTGTGTTTTTTAGCCTTGAAATGTGGGTCCGGGAAGCAGATGAAGATCTTGGACAGCTGGGCCTTTTTGAAGAAATTTGGCAGAAATTTCATGGTGTTGGCTCGAAAACAGCCGATGTTTTGATATTTGCCTGATTCCGCTTCCTGAACGCGAAGTGCTCGGATTCGTTCCTGGACATACTCGGTGACTTGGGTACGGATTTCCAAACCAAGCATTAAGGAGTCTGGCACAACCGGTGCCATGGAGACGAGCAAACCTCCAAAGCCACAACCTATGTCAATGATCTCGACGTCTTGCTTCATTTTCTTTGAACCTGTTCTGACGGGAGCATTTTCCTCGGCACTGGCAGCTGCGTCAGGGAGCTCTTCTGAGTCTGCTGCATATGCTGGAAAATATGTCGACCAATCCATCTGTTCCGGGCATGCAGGGCTATGTTATGTTAGTTATCTGAGTTGGAAGAATTATGTGGTAACGAACTATTCTAGTTGATGGTCGGAGAAGGGATTTGCGTGAGCTCTCTGGCGGTAGAACTTCTTCTTGGGCATCTCCAAGGGAGTCTCATCCTGCTGGCGTGCAGTACGGTAATCCGCACGCTTCTGTCGCTTGGGTGCAGGAGTCATATTTCTCTGGGCAGGCTGACGTTGCTGATTTGTAGTTTTCAAGGGTGGTATTATCACTCTGTGGTTGAAAGTGTGACTGCCGATCAATGGTAGCCTTGCATTCCAGTACCTGCGTAAAGCTTCTCGTCCAAAAATTATGGTGGGGTTGAAGCATCTTTTCCAGGACGTCGGCGGATGAGAGGGGGTGACGCCGACATGCCTGGTCTGTGCTCAGCTTGCAAGTCAATGCTGCACAGTAGGTTGCTTGGACATGCATCTCAGACAATCAATAGACGAACATTGGTAGAAAGGAAATGGCAATACTGAAAAGCCAACCACTTTTTCGGGCAAGCCATTTCATTCATTCTTTGGCTAGTATGGATGGTATCAAATTCTGTAGAGGAACACTGCAGCCACCACACATGTGCTTTGTTGGTGGTTTGCACGGATATCTACCTGATGTTAGCAGAGTGGCATGGGTTTGCACCAGCCTAAGCCGGGTATCTTAAGCCTCGGCTTCTGCTAAGTTACTGGGCAATGCCGGCCACCCAAACTGCTCAGTTAGCCAGCGACCTGCCAGTGTCCTCCTCGCGACTTGAATCCGCAGACGCAGCAGCTCAACGTCACTCGACGAACCTCACTCGACGAACCTCACTTTGAAGCACGAGTGAACGACTTACGAGCCATCACCATTGCAGTAAAGTGAGGCTTTTGGCACGAATGGGACGATGAAATAATCGCGACCATACTCGTACTCTCATCATGTCTGTCCGCGAGGATGTCGTCACCTCCGCGGTCAATTTCCTCCAGGACCCCAACGTCACCTCGTCATCTGTCGAAAGCAAGATCTCCTTTCTAAAGTCTAAGAATCTTACCCAGGTAGAGATTGACACAGCTCTGGCGCGGGCGGGTTCACCACCTGTACCCTCACAGGCAGTAGCCCCGCCTGCGCAACACTCCCAACAACCATATTATGGCCAATATCAGCAGCCACCTCCATACGGATGGCAGCCTCCCCCACTGGCGCCGCCCAGGAGAGACTGGCGAGACTGGTTCATCATGGCTACAGTAGCCAGCGGAGTCAGCTATGGCTTGTATACTATCACCAAGGTAGGTGGCAGGCACACTGAACAGAGACACTGCTCAAAGCTAATAGATGAGTAGCGTTACGTCTACCCTTTAGTTGCACCTCCAACCCCGGAGAAGCTTGAGCAAGATAAAACCACTGTCGATGAACAGTTTGAAAAGGCATTTGCGACAATAGAACAGCTATCTAAAGACACCGAGGCTCTGAAAGCATCCGAAGTAGAACGAACCGAGAAACTCGATAAACTGGTCGATCACCTCGAGAGCTTTATACATGATACCAAGTCCGCTTCACGACGACAAGAGGATGAGACAGATCGTATTCGGGATGAGATGAAGACGCTCAAAGAGGTCATTCCAAGGAACATAAGCACCAACAAGGAGTTCACAGACGGTCGCTTACGCGAAATTGCCAACGAGGTCAAAAGCCTAAAGGCCCTCATTGGGCAAAGGATGTCCAGCGGTTCATCTGCTGCCCCGGCGCCTTCAAGCAACGGAGGCTACCAGAGGCCATCCACCAGTACTGCAGCACCGGCCACCTCAGCCGCCGCTCCTGCCGCTCCTGCCGCTCCTACCACACCTGCAGCTGAAGAGTCAGGAAAGGAAAAGGAAACGAACGGTGATGCACCGCCTCAGAGCACGAAGCAAGACTACATCTCATCGCTTGGCGGCCGCTCGAGTCCTTTCGCCAGTAGCGGCATGCCCTCGGCCAAGGCCTCTATTCCAGCATGGCAGCGGGCACTGGCGGAAAAGAAAGTGGCAAGTGAATCTGCTAGTGAGCCACAGGAAGAGGCTGGAAGCAGTTCTTGAAAGCGACTTGTCTTTAAAACCCTCACTAGCCATGTGTATTAATACGGCCATGACAAGATAGGTACTATATTGGCGCGGTTCGGTGGTCTGTTTGGAATTCCAACACGCTTTTAGGGGGCGAAAGAAAATAATCTGATCATGTATGACGCTTTTTTTCTGGCTTAGATCAATATTGATTTGCTAAACATGTGCCTATATTCTCCATATACTCAAACTTGATCGTGTTTGTAGAGTTTACCCAACTCCTGTGTGCCAGCAAATCTTGGTAGCAACAATCGTGTGCGAGAGAATATCAATCATTAGGGACCGACATCAATCGGGTACAGCTCCTCGTCACTTTAAGCTGTCAAAATGGTATTTATATTTTGTCTTTGATCGGCAAACCGGACTGCGTTTTGATTTCAGATTCTACACGTCACAATAGTAATCACTTTCTGCTATGACACTACAATATTGCAATCCAAATGTTTTCCTGAGTGATGCAAAAGGTATTACAAATTCCTGTTTAGCTTTTCGCATGGCCCCGTACGAATTTGCATACCAGTAGCCAACACTACTGTAAATCGTAGATGCTAGTCTGGTTTGCAGGTTCTTAGTGCGAACCATTATTTTCGAGTGCTGTGTTCAATCTGATGTCGTAATCACCACTAACAATATCGACTGGCAATATCATAAATCCGTTATCTAGATATATCACGCCTGACCGAACAAGATCGAACAGTTAGTCGCAATGCTTTTTTTTAGCTGCAAAATTGTTTTCACAACTTGGGATCGTGCTATTGAAATCTCCAACGTTGATAGTCCAGGATACTCCGTACATCCTCTTAAAAAGCCACTTGACGCCATTATTTAGTGGCACGGGCTCTTGAACTGCTCTGTCCTGCCGAGGCGAGGCCCGCGACAGTTGCCTCTTTCGGCCTTGTGTCGCGAGTCCGCCAGCGCACAGGATCTTTAAGCTCTGCCTGTCAAACCACTCTGCATCCAATTTTAGGCACAATGGTTCCCTCCATGTTCGTTTCTAGCTTGTAACTCGGAAATCACCTGCTGACATGGCCATCCCAGATAATTGATAATCATCTGCTTCTCTCAACCACAGATATGAGATAACATGGCGAGTGACCTAGAAACAGGGACTATGCTAAGCTTTGTACGGCATTTGTAGAACCATTTCGCATAAACATTGCCTCCAAGTCAATAGGACATAAATTTAGCTATACACCCCATATCGTTAAGTTAGGCAGATATTTGCGTTATAGTTTACGATGTTTACAAGCGTAGCAGGTTTTCCCAGGACGCCGGAGCGGTCTATGATCAAAATTCATTCTGAAGGTGCCACCAAGCGGCCGCACCAACTAATCGTGCTGTCGAGGCTCGTCGATACATACCTCGAAGTTCGTTCTATAGCGGGTTAGCGGTGTACTCTCAGTGGATGGGAATGCATGATTAGCGTATGCGCAAGGTTCTTCGGAACTTTTCCCCAGGGAGAGGCCCTGCCACATGCGGGAGATGACACTCAACACATTTTCACCTTGCCCTCACCAACCCCTACGGATCTGGCGATCAAGCTAGGGCGATATACACATAACAGGTAGGTCATGATTCTAATGTTTCATTCGCGCCCGGGAAGCTGTGCCGCCGGTCTTGATCTTTCTTATTCTACTGTTGTCCTTCAACTTTGTCCTCTGGCGCTGCTCCCAATGTGAAGGATTTGAGGGGTTTTCCGATAACTAGTGGCGATCTATTACATCACCTTGTAGAGCCGTTTGTAGAAGCGCTTTGTTTGCAAGCAACTCCTACGAAATACTTCACGATCCAAGGCTGAGAACTAGGTCTCCATGGAGCATCCTAGAGAACGTAATGGCATACAGGCTCGAATTAAGAGTCGTCTTGCTTTACTTCGTATTATACTGCCAAGAATACCATATGTATTGCGCGTAGTCCTATTACACGTTTTGGGCATATCAGAGACTGCGAAGTACCTGGACTTGAAAAGCAATGTCACAGTTTCTTTTCTCAGAGACATGATGGGCAATTCGGAACCGCAGCCCATCTCAAAAACACAAGCGATGACACTGAAAGACCCAGGCGTACAGGGGCGAATATGGATCTGCACGGTATCCTCGCAAGTGCCCCCGGAAACGAGCATAAGAAATGCATTACTGGCAGTTATCCACACTACGAAGGAAGACTTTGTGGCGGCTGGGGAGCAATGTAGGATACCTGATATCATCCCAATCGAAGCCGAATGGACAGGGTATCGCGTGGCAGCAGAACGCAACTCGAAGCCGCCAAGCATCTCAGAGGAAGAAAAGTACGACGAGATGATGAAAGAGGTCAAGAGCGAACTTACGGTTCTCTATTTTCATGGTGGCGCCTATTATCTCTGCGATCCGTCAACACATCGTGCATCATGCAAGAGGATAGCCAAATTAACGAAAGGCCGAGTGTACTCCGTACGATACCGGCTTGCGCCGCAGCACCCCTTTCCGTCAGCGGTACTGGATGCGTTGGTATCATACTTCACCTTACTATATCCGCCGCCTGGGGCCCATCATGAGGCGGTATCAGCGGCTAACATAGTGATCAGTGGGGATAGGTATGTCTTTCACTAAAGCGAGTATATTCTTTCAAATCTGACGGTTTTGTAGCGCCGGAGGTAACCTCGGCCTGGCTTTATTACAGACACTACTTGAGCTGCGAAGGCAGAACACGAAAATCACATGGTTCGGGGAGAAAAGAGAGATTCCTCTACCAGCAGGAGCAGCACTGAATTCTCCGTGGCTAGACATGGTACAATCGTTTCCATCTTGGAAGTCGAATCTCAAATGGGACTACTTGCCAGCACCAAATCTGCTCGCGGATAAGAAAACACCCGCCGACAATATTTGGCCAGCTTCACCCCCTCGCAAGCATCTCTATGTCGATGATGCTTACCTATTACACCCGCTCGCAAGTTTACAAATGGTCAAGTCGTGGAATGGATCGCCCCCGATATATGTGTGCACGGGCTGGGAATGCTTGGCAGATGAAGACAAATACTTGGTCTCCAGGTTGACGAAAGAAGGGGTAACGGTTGTCTTTGAGGAGTATGAGGCCATGCCACACGTTTTCGCGCCCATTCTTGGCCATACTCCCGAGGCAAAGAGATGTTTTGATGGCTGGACCAAATTCATGTCTGCGGTGGTTGAGAACCCCGAGAGTCTCAAATCGAGCTATACTCGCATTAAAGCTAAGACGTGCGAGGAATCAGAGATCGATGCCGATACAGTTAGCTCTCTCACTGATGAGCAAATCATGAAGTTGGCCTACAACATGGTTGGAAGGAGGCGAAACAGCATACCGGAAGTGCCAGCAAAGCTATGATATCAAACTTTTGACGGCGTTGCAGAGCATGGAATTGGTAGCGTTGTCAAGATATTAGTAGTATTTACTGTCCACAAAAGGGACTCACTAATAAGTTGGAATTTCTCATCAAACGAAGCCTGGGCATGGACATAGGCATTCGTAAACGATTATATACACGGTATTCTCATACCTCATAGGAAAATTCTGAACATACATAATTTGGATATTAATTACAATGAAATTTCATTAATGTTGTGAACCAGACACGTTACATAACCCTCCAGGAACTTCCAATATCTATGGATCCGTACAGACTCCAGTTACGTGATTCCCCTAACCCAGCGGCTTGCATGTCGTTGCTTCCGACAGCTTTAGCGCCCTTTCAGCACCCCCCGTCAGCACCCTAAATTTTCAGCATCGTATCACGTTGAACACGCGTTTCATCCCCATCCCGACTGCGAGAGCCACCAGCGGCCGTGTCGATGGTTTTGTGTTTGCGTTGGTAACCTTTCTTTATTCTTCGTATCCACAACTCCTTCTTCCTACGGCATCTTACCATGGAGCGCCACAAAGCAGCAGTCCGTCTCATTTCCTCCACAATCCGCTCCTACTTTGAGCGCGCTCTCCCCTACCGCATCAACCATGGGTCCACCAACTCGACCCGGCCAGCACACTTGAAGAAGTCCTCACACCTAGTTGACATCTCGGCACTGAAGCATGTTCTCGAGGTGAACAAGGCCAAGCGCACCGCTCTCGTCGAGCCCAATGTCCCCATGGACGCGCTCGTGGCTGCCACGCTGCCGCACGGCCTGGTCCCCCCTGTAGTTATGGAGTTCCCTGGCATCACTGCTGGTGGTGGGTTTGCTGGCACGGCCGGGGAGAGCTCGAGTTTCAGGCACGGGTATTTTGACGAGACGGTCAGAAGTGTGGAGATGGTGTTGCCGGACGGTGAGGTCGTCCAGGTCACCCCCGACGAGAAGGGCAAGTATGCGGATCTGTGGAAAGGTGCAGTTGCCAGCGTGGGCACCCTGGGTGTCACGACTTTGCTGGAACTGCAACTGCTAGAAGCCAAGAAGTTCGTCAAGACGACTTACCGAAGGACTAACAGCGTAGCCGAGGCGATCAGGATCGTGAAGGAGGAAACTGCCAAGAAGGAGAACGATTACGTTGACGGCATTCTGTTCTCGAAGAACCATGGCGTCATTGTCAGTGGGACCCTGACCGATGAGGGACCGAGTAACGGCGAATCCATTCAGACCTTCAGTGGACCGTGGGATCCGTGGTTCTACATGCACGTTCAGGACGTCACCAAGACTCTACCATCATCAGAAAGCGCAACAGGGAGCGAGGCCAGTAGTGTGACTGAGTATGTCCCCCTTGCGGAATATCTTTTTAGATACGATCGTGGTGGCTTCTGGGTGGGTGCTGCGGCATTCGATTACTTCAAGCCTGTCCCATTCACTCGCTTCTTCCGCTGGTTCCTCGATGATTTCTTACACACCCGCATGTTGTATCGTGCCCTGCATGCCAGTGGCGAGAGCGCCAAGTTTTTTGTTCAGGATTTGGCGATACCCTATGAAACAGCCGAGGAGTTCATTGACTACACAACCGACTCTCTTAACATCTGGCCTCTGTGGTTGTGTCCGCTGAAGACGCCTGAAGGCCCTACATTCCATCCGCACTTACGAGGCAAGGGCGCTGGCGAGATGTTGAATATTGGTGTCTGGGGCTGGGGACCTAGTGATAAACAAGAGTTCGTCAAGGTGAACCGCGGTCTCGAGGCAAAGGTCACTGAGCTAGGTGGCATGAAGTGGCTCTACGCACATACCTACTACAGCGAGCCGGAATTCTGGGAGACTTATGGAAACCGAGAGTGGTACGAGGAGCTGAGGAAGAAGTACCAAGCTACAAGTCTGCCGAATGTGTACGATAAAGTAAGGGTCAAGGATGCGCCGCCGGAGCAAGGCTGGAAAGGAATGATTAAGGGTATCTGGCCACTGGGCGGATTGGTTGGCATTGTCAGAGGCATTCAAAGCAAGGACTATATGTTGCACAGAAATGCCCCCTGGAAGTGGTCTGCTCAAGGAAAAGAGAAGACGGAGTAGATGAAGAATTGCTGTAAGATTACGTGGGGTCTCTTAGCACTTTGCTTTAGGTGGGTACTATAGACATAGACAGACGTATAGCATATGTACAATCGCATGAGCATCAATAAACTTACTGCCTTTTCCGTGTCTCTCCTTTCGATAGAATGTATCTTGCCTCTAGCTATTTTTATTAGCAACTGAAAACAGAACGTTGGCCTTGGTTGGTTGCCTCTCGGCTGGAAACGGCAGGCGCCACCTAAACAAGTGGCGACCGGCGTCACTGGCCGCCACCAAAGCCCAAATCAGCAACAATCAAACATCGCCTACAAATACCGCTATTTCAAAGCATCCTCATCTTGAAAGTTTTCAGCCACACTCAGCCACTTCAGAGAAGATACCACCCTCGATTCTTCAAAACAAAAAAACCCCCCCAGACAAAAACCCATTTACACTCCCCATCTACAAATGCCTATCCCCAGCTCCACAAATCCCGAGCGCGCTAGAGGTCTCGAGGAGCCTCAGGCGATCGGTCCCGGACAGATACGCCACAGGAATGGCGCGCCGCGGTCTGAGAACTCCCCGACGGACAAAGCCACGGGCGCCGGCGTGAACACGGGAGCTGGCACCACGCGGGAGAAGACGGAGGCGGAGAAGGAGGCAGATCGCAAGTACGAGGAGGCTATGGAGGAGGAGTACGCAAAGAGAGAGGGCGGTGCTTAGAGACTGCGTGGAAAACTTTCAAGGGGGTTTCCATGGAAGGACATGCTGTGGAAATGGATAGATTCGTTTTTAATAAGGTTTCTTGTCACTCTTCTATATGACGGTTCCGGGTGTGGATAATGGGCAGCTGCTTCTGTATAGCATTATTCATCGCTTTCGGTACCGCACAGATATAATATAACGGTCATTAGTGAGAATGGGTTTGGGCAGTCGCATAGACCCGTGCGTAAATTAACGTTTTACTCAAATCCATATGTATCCAAGCCGGTACGAGAAAGCACAAATTCAACTACAATAATGTTTGAGCAATTCTCCAGACCGCCCGTCGACGTTAGCACGATGATATGGGAGTCATATTTCCATCGTCACAGTCCAGCCTAGGTGCACATGTTTTAAATTTCACATCGAGACGATGCTGTATTCTACGTAGACCCTGACTCACTCAAAATCGAGCCTTCATTCTTCGTAAAAAAGAGTCATACTATTGTGCCCAGAACTCGGCCAAGGACAAGACTGCCGTTGCGGTGCGGTGGCGTCGGGAGATCGAAGACATTGCCAAGTCCTCGGCCCATCCAGGAGCAGTTACGAATTTAAAGAAGAACCGAGGTTGATGTTCGCTTTATACCGCTATCAATGAGACAGCCTCTGCGTGACTTTATATATGCGCCGATCCAAGCGGTTTGGATCAATTTTTGGCGTGATGTCGTATTTGTCATGCGCGATGATTAGGACTCCGCGGATAGTGGAATGTGTGATTTGGCGGATTACACGCCATGGCACCCCGTAGTCCAAAGGTTCGCCATTCCGTGTGTTTGGCCGTTATATTTGTGCCATACCCTAGGTTTATCTGACCACTCATCGCGTCGCGGGATCTTAGATCATGGTGTCCGCTGACGCATATCTACCTTGTCATCAGACCACATTGCGATGTATTTCCGCAGAACGCCCCTCAGTCAACATCATTCAGTAAGAAGCTCGGTCGATGTAGCTTCTTAGATGTCCGCTAGCTCCGGCCATAGTAGGTCAAAATCATATCTGATGAATCTTTGCTAACGTATTATGGGTACCGGTATCACCCCTAGATCACATATATGACTATCTGTACAGACACAACCAAGAGCACAATCTGTACAATAGACTACAACGCTGGGAAAAATTGGCGGCGGTGAGTGTCGTGATAGATACATATGGCTCTTTGAGTCATGCTGCAGTAATGGTTGAAGGGCTCGTCTAGGGAAGCTGGCTTCCTCCCAGTTCCAGGGCGCCCAATAGCTGGAACCAAAGTTTTGAATGGACTTAAGGAACGGCTCTATCTTTGGAAGAAGGCTAACCAGCTTTTCTATCTTTGAAAGCTTGTTGTACATGCCTGTTATGCATTCCGACATATTTGAGATTCGACGCCTTTTGGTAGAGACTGTCTTCGCATATGATCTGGAAGTTGTGTCAACACAATGGAGAGCTGGAAGGATATGCGCAAGTTCTGCGCGCCACGGAAAGGTCGCAAGCTCCTTTAGTTTGAATCAATCTAATGATCAAGCGCGAAGTAGTACATCAAGGAGAGTGTTTCCACATTCATGCAAAAGAATTCGGACTTTCTTCTCGATGTGGTCAATGTGCTTTGTGCACAATAATATGCTTATTGCAGCTTCAGCATCACTGCTTATAACAGCGACTTGACAGAGTCTCCTTCAATGACGAATGCGTCGTTCCAATGATCAGTGACCTCAGTAGATGCCATCCTTTGTCGTATATAGTCGAGGCCGGACTTTCCTTTTTTGTCGCAAATAGATGGGTTAGCGCCTACCCGGTTGTGAAACAGCATTCCTATGCACTTTCCTATGCGCGAAGCCACCGCACCAGGCGCCCACGCTGGGTCATCGCCATGCTTGTCCCAGGCTTCGCATAACAACATTATCGGTGTTTTCCCATGGGCATCTTGGATGTTTGGAGAAATACCTCGAGTGAGGAGCCTCGCGAGAAGACTTTGATTATGTCTGTGACAAACAGCCTTGACATAGTCGACAATTGGTACGTCGTCAGTGTGTTCTATCCACGGCACATAGACGTCATCAAGTTCGAGCATATAACGATGAGCGGAAGACGCCGTGTGCTCTTCGTCATCCATCATCATGGTTGCGATGGCCACGTCTCCGCATTTTAGAGCAAACTCCATAGGTGTTGTGCCTGCAATGAGGTCCTCGGCTCCTCCAGCCGAGTCAGTCCCTGGCTGGCGTTCGATCGGTTGTCCAGAAATTTTGCGGTGGATCTTGGCTCCTTCTTTCATCAGAACTTTGATAGCACTGTTGTTCTCAGCTGCGATAGCAAAATGCAAAGGGGTTGCTGCAAAGAGCCCGGTTGCAATAGGTGAATCAATATCTACACCTCCAGCATTTATAAGCGTATACAAAATGTGTTCATCTTCAAAGTGACCTGCTGGGTTGGTGCACGCAACACGCAAGTGTGCGCTGCGTTCTTGCTTCGTTGAATCCCAGTATGCCTCTTGTGCTATTATTTCCCGCACAACGTTGGCCTTTCCCAACATGATAGCCAGATCTAAAGGAGATCCTTGGAGCCCACTGGGATCGTGGTGGATCATGGCGCCGTGTTTCATTAGGAGGGCAATCAGTTTCCTGTTTTCATTGGCGATTGCTGGAAGAAGTGGATAGGTACCGTCGTCGTTGCAGCTGTTAGGATCTGCACCCCTTACGAGTAACATGTCTGCTAAAGAAGTCCCTTTAGATTGACAAGCTAGGAATAAACACGTTTCCCCTTCTTCTGAGCGGACATCAAACTGTGAACCTCTCATAAGCAGTACGATAGCACACAGTTTGCTTCCAGCTGCGAGTGCCTTGAGGAGCAAGTGGCCCGACAATAGCAAAGGAGCAGAACCGCGAAAATTGTCCAGAACATATTCGAGGGCCGAGGAGAACTCTGTTTCGATTGCTCTGCGAGCAATAGTCTGAATCATCTTCTTCGTCGGCTTTACTCCAAGTCCCGCCCATGTTGCAGCAAGGCCGGTATTACCGTTGACGATAGACGAGGCAAGAAGGCTCTGGCCCACACTGCGGGCGATTGATGAATTCCCGGCGTAGTCGAGCAAAAGCTGAGCAGCGGTTTCGCGATCTGTGTTGTGCTCAAGATCCTTGGTATTACATAGAGCTGCGAGGGCTACCCGGCACTGCGCACGTTTAGGCTTGCAGTTCAGAAGTGCCAGAACCGTTCGAAGCATGGGCCCAGGCATTGAGCTGCTCGTCGACTGGCAGGCTTTTACCAGTGCTGAATTGCTGTTCGCATCCTCAACATTGGCGTCTGCGCCAGCAGAAAGCAATAGCTCAACGAGCTCTGATAGATGTGAAGCCGCTGCTTCCATGAGTGGTGTCGAGTCCTTCCAGCCCTTCTCAATATCTACCTTGCGATCAATAAGCAGTTGCGTCACTTTGACCCTCAAGTGTGACTGACGCTCAGCTCGGTCGTTCCAGAGCTTGTTTCTTCTTTCTAAGCGCCCTCCATAGCAACAACAGGCCAACGAAGACGTCTCATCGCCGGGCGTGCTAAACGTAACATCGATGTCCGCGCCCAGCTCCAGTAACCGATTGGCTTCAGCAAACTGACCGTAGTTGCAGGCGTGCTGAAAAAGGCTAAATGGGCCGCATTTGGTGTTGATAGTAGCACCCATGCTTATGAGATAATCTATACACGACCAATTCTCGTTGTAATACGCATATACAAGGGGAGTTCTACCGACGTGGTCCTTGGCTTCCAAATTCGTCTGGTACAGGCTGTCGATCAGGTGCCCGCACATCTCAACGGAGCCCAGCTCACAAGCTGTATGAAGAGCGGTAACGTATGGGTCATCGGTGAACATGCAGTCGCCGCCTAGAATTTTGGTTGAGACATTGGTTGAGGCGCCTAGAGCCAAAAGGAGGTTTGCGGTAGTAAGTTGCTCATAGCATATTGCAGTCTACTCGTCAAGCAACAAGTCAGCATTTATCATTTCCCCAATCTGGCTTGAAAAACCTGTAGCAAAGAGTGTCAAAAGAAATTAAAAGAGCAGTAAAGGAACGCAAAGGAACCGTAGTATTTGGATCACAAAACTAAAGCATATTCGTGACTTGCTTGCCGCACTTACATGAAGTGGTCGCCAGATTGGGTTATACGATATTACTCCGGGATCGTTGTAATCACCGTCAGCGATGGGAAGTTCAGTAGGAATCATGCAACCGCAGAAGCCTCGTGAAATGGAGTTGAGATCAGCTCCATACCGCACCAGGAGCTGGATGATATCATTGTGGCCCCACCTAACGGCGATGTGAATGGGAGACCAATAGTACTTCTTTTTGTGCGGTCCATCATCCAGAATGTCGTCCGGGGACAAGGATTCGACACTCCCGTCGTCGCTACTTTCATCGCTGTCTCGTCCTGAATCGTCATCAACATCGTTGTCTTCTATGTAATCCGCTTCGTCGTCGTCATGGTCTTCTTCCGAATAGTCTTCGATATGGTCTTCGTCCGGTATGTCATCGTCTTCATCAGTTGTTGCTTGTTTCGCATCCTTGATAGCGTCTGTTGCTGGCGGCTTTGATTCCGATGCTACTGGAGCAACGGGTTGTGCTTTGTCGTACCGCTTTCTTGGAGGATAGAAACAATCGAACGCTCGTACGTACGTTAGCATTGAGGCCCTCGTTGAGTCTGATATCCAGCCAACATCTGGATCCGCCCCGGCGGCGAGGAGATATTCGACCGTTCGGGCTTGGCCCTCGTCGCAAGCCCAGCACAAGACACCTGGGTCATCTTTGACGATTTGGTACAACGTAGGTGTGAGAACATTGTGGAAGCCTCGGCAGGACCTAGCTAGTGCGGACAGGTCTGGGACATTATCGAGCTCTCTAACAACAAGCGTGATTAGCTCAATGGGAAGATTGAGGAGACCCGGCGTCATCGTGTTGGAGGAGCTTCATAAGCAACTTGCGACAGGCAAAATTGGACCTGCTTGTTCTGCCTGCTGATTTGGAGTGGAGATCGGCCTAATAAATTCAATAAAAAGATATTGCTGTCAATATCTGCGATACTGCACAGGTATGTAGTATATCATGTTCCCAAGATACTTTGCGTATCTATGCAGCAATCACCAATGCAGTGACGTATAGTAGAAGCGCGTTCTGACGCGTGGGCAGACGTGGGATGATGCAAATATCAACGCTAGACTACTTAGTCTAATCTAACATAGTGCATACCCGAGCCCACGGTAGCGTCCTTGGCGCTGTCCATATAATCTCAAGTAGTAAGCATAATGATTCACGATTGTTACAATTACATAGTACATAGTCAATGGATTTGATTAACTGAATGGAATTACCTCGAAAGTCAACCGATCTTAGCAATTCCTCCTGGTGGAAAGCCAGCGGCATAACGCAAGACAATCCAAGCTGCCACGCCTATACTAGACTAACCTTAGCTAGTAGCTGTTTGAGCTATGTGATTGTGAACTTTTACATGTACCGTATAGCTTGATACACCAGTTTGCTCGGCAGGAACTTGAGTAGACCGGTATTCGGTGAGATTCTCTGTGGCAAGTCAAGCCATAAAGTGTGCATATAATTTTGCTTTACGGGCACAGGAATAGTGGTAATGATGGAGACCCGGGAATTGACTCATTGAGAAACTTCGGGATCTGTAAGGGATGATATGAAACAACTTGTCTCTTCCTAAGTTTGCTACCAAGTTGCCATCATAGCTAAGATACAGTGCAAACAATAGTTATACATGAAAGGTGGTAGCATAAGTCCCAGCAGTCTAATTGGCCCTCAATACTTTTCACGTCCTTTTAAGATTCTGACGCCTGTCGAATAGATGCCGTTTTGCGAAACATAAAGCGAAATCGTCCCACATATATGACATTGCCACGGAAGATACAGAGAGGGACATTGATGACCAGCATACGCTGCTGATCATCCATGATGAGGCCGAGAAAAGAAAAAAAAAAAACTCTGTAGATAGAAACTGTTTTGATCACACTCCCCAATATTCCACTCAGGCTCTCACGAATGGTAAAGTCCCCAAGCCGTCGCAAACAACGAAGCTTTGCCAGTGCCCTCGTCCGGGCATTGCATCTCCCCGGAGCTGCCAACCTTGCCTGAGACAGGCTTATTGCCAAATTGACTGATGCTGCTCATGATTATGTCGCCAACATCCTGCCAGCCTACGCGGACAGAGATGCTTGGGCCGGAACTTATGGTGCTGACGCCGAACATGCAAGTCTGGAAGGAAACGACGGGGAAATAGCAGGTGAACTGGCCAGCGGCATCTGGATTACACTCGGACCTGCCGAAATAGGCTTTGTTGTTACCGACCAGCGCGTACACCTGCTTCGCGACAGCTTGACAGTCGCTTATGAGCGGTGAATTGTCCGATCCTTGATTATCATAGACTTCGTTGATGCACCAGTCGGCAGTGTCTCGTTGTGCCATGATTTCCCCCCCAGGAGACAGGCTCACATCGCCTCTTTCGCTCAGTCCATTGCCGTCTGAGGTTGTTTCCCCTGAGAGTAAGGCAAGGGAAGGCGTCCCGTATATTCTGACTCCGCTTGCTAGAGTGGTATAGTTGTCTGCGTATGGGATTACTGGTCCGGCTGTACCAGGTGCGACTGCCCTTAGATCTATCGAGATCGCTGTCGATGTTGTGGCCTCCAGAGATATAAGGACGAACGTCCAGAACGATTGCAGACACCTCATCCTTTCTCCTGTTACCAATCGAGTTGCTGCTCCCGGATAAGATAAGTATAAGGGATGCTGCAGAATTTGACCGGCTAAACGTTTTTGAGCCTTAAGAGATGTCGATGCAGGTAGACAAGATCACAATTGTGACGCGCAATTGAGAACTATAGTACTATAATGTTAGATTCAAGTCATGACATCGGAGGTTCAAAAGAGACAATGATCAATGTTTCTTTTCTACCCCGTCAACTTCTCAAGCAGCTCCCACAAGCCGGGCGCAAACAAGGTGTGGAATGCATGTAACTAGATGTGAATTGCGGTCTGCGTAGCCGACGTTCTGGACTCCCCACATGCCAATTAATTTACCCCGACCAGGGATGTTTCAAATGTTATCTAGATAGTCAGCTCATTATTATGTCGCGGTTGGCCCAATCAGATATCGTCAACAGTCCTTGGGGCCCTATAAATAGTATATTCAGCAATTCTGCCGAATTCCACTAACCAATGTGGGTGATTATTGGCACCGGCTTCCCGGGTCGCATTAGGAAGTTCTTGTGGTACGGCAAAAGTTGGATGTCATGCTGTACCAGGACGAGAGGCCCGAACATGAAAACGTGTTCAGATTTTGGACGTAGGTGCTACCGCAACGACATTTCCAGAGGTCCGGGTCACATTTGAGGCGCTTTTGTTTGTGCGGCTGAATAGACTATTTACGTGGTGTTTGGCGACCAAAGAACGCAATTCGAGCACTGACAAGATATTCCAATCGATTATGAAAATTCTTTATGAGGATGACTCTATCGCCAAGTTGACACAATGCTTATTATTGCAGTACTTACGGCTATAAGAGAATCACAGGGTCAGATCGTCCATTGCGACAGCGCAAAACCATGACGTACTCTGCAATATCATCAAATATCTTTACTCGTTCTACAACTACTGCTCATGACGCGTCTAGGCCTTGAAGACTAATCTATGCTGCTAGGTTAGAGCATTACTGACATCCTTCTTTAGAAGCACACTGGTACCGTAATCCCATGACGAGGGCTGTCAAGATATCACTCGCTTTGGTCCAAGAATATGAGTACATAATATACCGGTGGAGAACATGAGATCGATAGAGGACCATAAAATAATAGAGTTTTAGAAGTATGCACAAACGGCTCTCTAGCTTTGTTCGGTTGTTTACTCGGTTGATTTTCTGTTCAACGCCCGCTGCTGTGGCTGCGTAAGCAGGCGGCGCGTGCTACCAACAGCAGTAAGGTATGGTTATTGATTCTAACGCACGTTTAAAGGATAGATTAAGGTGGGCTATCGTTCTATGTATGAGAAAAGAAGCCAAATCGTGCTCTGAGAGGATGACATTCCAATCCCTTCTATTGCGATATTTCGATATCCAGATACTGCTTGAATTAATTGATTTGTATCGCCCGTAGGTTCTGTTGGTTAGTCACAAAGGTATTTCTTTGCAGATGTGTTAACTTGGTTCGATATCCGGTCGGTCATCGAGATTAGCTTTTTATGTACAATGTATTCTGTATTTTTATGTTTATACGTAACAAGTCGAAGTAATCAGTTTACCTTCGCCATAAAATCGAGAACGGTTCTCTATCTATAACCTGATTGCACAAGAATTCAGGTCCAGGATCTCTTTTAGCATTCAAGTCTGAATTAGAGTTCTGATCCAGGACATGCAGCAATTATTGAATTATGTGCTTCATAAATATACTTTAGTCCCACCGTGCTATTGCTAGCACATATACTTAGAACATTATAGGCACTATGCTTGTGATGATGTATTGTATGCATGATAAGTATATGTCGACATTGGCTTAGGATTATGGTTTTCGGGCATATGTTTCACAGGGGCGAGCCAGGTACGGCTAACCGGGCGGGTCGACTCCAGAGTCTACAAGGTTTCATGATGCGTCAACGCTATGCAGCCCAGGTAAGTACTCACGAAATCAAAGCTTTATTAAATCTAGATCAGAACATGCTTTTAGTCTTATGTTGGTATCTCATATGCGCCGGCCCTGAATGGGTTTTCCATCCTGCGGTTATGTACATAGTAATGCTTAGAGCTTCGAGGCGTTCCTTGGCAAGCCGGCGGCAAAGAGCGAGTTAACGATCTCGTCTGAGCGGCAGGCTAGCACCGATAAAAGGGTGTCACTCAACTACGAAAGTTGTTAGTAGCTGGCAACAAGTGAGGACAAACGTGTCGTGTGTAAACTTACTCCATGAGTGGTTTCATTGCAACCTTGCAACCAGATTCCAGAACCTGGGGCCACCTTGCCGGGGCCAAATTGCAAGCTGTAATCGCGCGCAATCTTGACACTTTTCTTCTCAAAGCGTGATCCTTGAGTTCTTACATCAATCTCTACCTGAGTTGTTCCGTTTGAGTCGATGCCAACACCGCTGCTGAGGTCGGGTAGCAGGCTAGCGACGCCTTCATCCATAATAGTGTAGTGAGCCTTTCGTTGGTACCCAGTTGCGGCAATAATCAAGTCGACATCGAGCACGGAGTCAGCAGCCCCAGCCTGGTCCTCGTGAAGCGATCGCACACGAAGTCGCAGTTTGTCCTGAGCACCCTCAATTGAGTCGACTCCAACAATGTCAGTCTCGCCGAGAATGCGGTGGGGCCAGTTTCGTTCGTCCTTGCCAAGCTCACGGCCCTGCTCGTACATCTTCTCAAAGAGATGCTCGATAAGCTCCAATCGCACGACACCGTAGTTCGTCGCTCGAGCGTCAGAGATGAGAGCCTTTCGGTATGCCGTAGGCTTGGGGTACAGGTTGTCAATGAACTCCGGGTTGAAGATCGAGTTGACACTGTGATTTGTTAGCTAATTTCATGTGTGAAATACAAGTGCGGCTTACAATGGCGAGTCATCGCTGGGCTTCAGGAACGGAGCTCGCATCACCAGGTAAGTGCGCGAGTTGGGGTATAGGTTCTGCACGTTGTTGAAAATCTCAGCAGCGCTCTGGCCGCCTCCGATCACTGCGACGCGATATGGCGCATCTCGTTTGTTGAGGATCTTGGGGACGAGGTGTGCATATTGTGAGGAATGGATGACTCGTGGATGCTTGGCCGGCAGCGACTTGGGAATGCTTGCTTGACCACCGATGGCAAGTAGCACGTTCTTGGCTCTGAAAGTTGAGACATTTCCGGTCTTGCTGTTTCTTGAGCTCACAGTGAATTGCGACACCGGGTTGCCGTTTTGGGATACGGACACTGGCGAGACGGAAACTGCCTCTTGCCCGTATCGGACAACATCCCCGAAATGGTTTGCACACCACCTCAAGTACTCTTCATACTCGACTCGGGCCGGGAGGAAAGTGTTCAGATTCGTAAAGTCAACCAAGCGGTTCTGCTGGTGGAGAAAGTTCAGGAACGTGAAGTGAGATCGTGGGTCACGGAAAGTTGCCATATCCTTCATGAAGGAAATCTGCATCTTGGCACCCGGCAGTAACATGCCGGCATGCCATGCGAACTGGTTCTGCTTCTCCAAGAAGAGAACCTTGGGAGCCCGAGTCCTGGAGATTTTGCCATTCTCCATCGCATCATGGAGTGCTACGGCAATAGCAAGACTCGCCGGGCCGAAGCCCACGCAGATGAGATCGTGCACCTCATCAGCCCGTGTGGGCTTCAGATGAGATCGGCTTTGCGACGGAGGGCCGTCGATGTGGCTTCCAACCAGGTTATGAGATGACATTGCGACGGTCGAACACAGAATGCATGCGCAAAGCGTGAGTGAACTTGTGGCTCAAGAGCGGGAAGTGAAGCGAAGTTGGCAACTTCGAAAAGGCAAAGAAAGTGATGATGTGGATATGATGTTGAGAAGTCCACTGGTGATGTTTTGCAAGCCAGCGGCAAGTGTGCAATGCAAGTACAGGAAGCGGGGCAAATTATTGCAAACAGTGAATGGTCATTCACTTGAAGCCTCAGGATGATTCACTGGGGGTGGGATTACATCAGGAAGGAAGGAACGAAAACTTTAAGAAGGAATCGCGACCATAATAAATAAAGTCAAAAGTTGCCGGTAGCTTGCTGAGATCGGGTTCGACCGTTCCACACAGGACATGCCACCTTTCGAGAACCAGTACTCGATTTGGCGAATATAACATGAAAAGATCCAGCCATGGCCTCATCTCATCTGCAACCTCGTCGAACCCTGCATAGATCCAAACGGCTCCGCACAGAAACGATGGTGTCCCAAGTAACACTTGTGGCGGGATCTCTAACACCCAACGACGGAAATCGAATGGCTAAAGTACACCCAAAGTATCTCCAACAAGAAAGGAATAGGGCGAATAACGGCTTGACGACATTCGATCAGCGCCAATGGCCAAGGGAACTACGCTAACTGCCGTGGTAGGCCTGAACTAGCAGTCCACTGGGGCAGCTTGATTGAGTCGAGGGTACATTGATGGGACATCAGCAGACGTTCCGCTCCCAAGAATTAGAGCGACCGGACGCTTGTCTGGTACACGACAGACCTTGCTTGTGTGTTCCGTCGCCAAGACGACCCTGTCCCGGGCTATCGTCGCTAAACGAAGCTTCGGTAGAGACATTTACTACTTAGTATTCGTGATGAGGCCCAGCTGATGTGGCAATGGGGAAAGCTGGTGCGGACGAAGGCCATGCCCAGAGGCCAAAGTCGCATCCAAGTGGGGCATCTGGGTCCTAATGCTAGCGAAGTCGGCGTTATCGAAAAAATCTTATCAGATGGAGATGCATGAATGAAAGAAGCCCTCGGCATGTGCTTTGGCATGTCTACCCTTAATCCTGGCCCTGACGGGTCATTTTTACTGAGCTTATGTACTTCCAGTAAGGTTTATTCGTTCAATATCCGTTGGCTTCCGACTACTCGTGTTTGAATCCATTTCAATGCATAGCATGTTGGTAATAGCGCAATGTTAGTTAGTACATGGCTAACACTTCTAGAAGATGGGGTTTTTGCGTTGTCCCGACTAATCAACGGGTTTTGCTCTGCACACTGGGAAAGGGTTGCTGCTGAAATTGCGACTAAATTACGTATACAATGATCGAGGACCTATGTCTTTCAACCATGCACATGACATCAATGGGCGCTTCTGTATAGTAGAGGTACTGTGGTATAAGCCCCTGTCGGAATACGAAGCAAATATCGTGGCGCACTTCTATACACACCATAAGCTATTTCGACACGCCATATGCTCGAGGCACCACATGCCATATGAAAGTTAGTGTGCAATAAATCAGCCTTATTGAGCATGGCTTCAATTCAAGACTGGACGACATATCGTCGATGCGCTAACCCAATCATCATGAAGAACCGCGCTGTGCACCTACATAGTAGTCCAGCGAAACATGCAAGATCTTGGCGACTCAGGTACGTTGCAGATTACCACCAAGCGCTCCGAGTTTGTTACCAGTTTCGTGCTGGTCCGTTGGACCCGTACGATCTACCTCGCTGTCGTACGAGGCTGAACAACCATAGCCATTGCGAGTGAGATCCGAAATGCAGCTCGCAGAGATATCAGATGGGTATAGTGGACACTCGATTCCATGTGGCTCCTATGGAGTCATTTGGTGAAAATGCCTGGATCGGACGCGTTCCTCAAGGGCCATGAATAATGCAAGCGAGTTTGCTAAGTGTCCAGGAGGAGCCATGCTGGAAAAAATTTTCATGCAGAAGAAAACCACTCACGCAGTGACGCGGAGTCGATCGGCCAAGTTGTATCGAATCCTTGGCCGTACACCCGCTGTAGTTGTCTCATTGTCTCCAGTCGGCAGTGGTGATTGGGCGAAGAGATTTTATCTGATGATCAGATAAGATTAACACTCAAAAAAGGATCAGTGCCGGGGTCCTGGAGACGATCGGAGCCCCACACTGCACGGTGACGATTTCTAGAGGCTTGGGAAAGGGAAGGTCGAAGTGTTGTGGGTTTTGTAGTATTAAGCCAAGCCGGGCGGACTAATGCTGTGAAGGCAATACTCCGAGGATTTCTAACTGCCAGAAATTCAGAAATCGTTCGATCCTTCCGAAAAAAATCGTTGTATAAGAAATGGTGTTCGGCGTGACTAACATACCAGACAGGGGCTTATGTGCAAAACCCACCAACCTTGATGCATAGGCGCAGTTTGGGTCGCCTTCGGGTTTCGCACTGGTGTACATTTTCTTGAACAAGTTGCATTTAATGACATGCTTTTCAAGCTGCTAGTACTTGGCTGTCGACTTAGTTAGTTGTTGGTCTCGGAGATGTAGTCGTCGGCTCGGGGGTCTCCTTGATTTCTGGCATGGCATTCAGCGGCTGCGTTAATAAGTTGGTGTCAGCCCAACATGGCCCTCTTCGAACCTGACAGACACTAGTGCCCGGCTCAGCACTCCAACAAATGCATAGCCCATTGTCTTTACTCATGGTATCATCCATATGGGCGGTGTTGCAGGCCACTGCGCAACTAGTAACACATGGCGCCAGTCGTTCAAGATTACAGTAGTCTAAGGTATAGAAGCCTGGACACAGTCATCTTTCACTAGATTGTGGATGACTATATGAGAGTGCAAACACTTGTGACGTTTATTTAGTCCGCTGAGACGCACTCGATTCACGTCTGTCGTGCCGCCCACTTTGTAGGGCGAATCGGCTACTTGCATACTGTGGTATTGACTTACTAAATACCACATGTCTTCCATGTCTCCCCACGCTCTGTGCCACTTCACGGGAATCAATGACGTAAACTTGTTTTCAAGCTCCTCGTTGCGCGACTTGATGTGGACACCATCTTTTGGCAAGCGCGTGGACTGGGGGCATGGAAGAGTGACCGGCCGGCATAAGTACTATGTAAGCGTAGTAGTGGTCGCGTCGTCGCCCTATGACAGCGTTGCGTAGCGCACGCCGCCCGCTCCTTCATGTCTAACCTAACACTCCTCCCAGCACTATTTGAATCAATGATGGTGTTGAGTACTGATCTTTAAAGTTTCGGCTACGGCGAAGTAGATTGTCTCCTGCCCAATAAAGAACGATGAGTGATCTGAGGTAGTATGGCTTGATATACTTGTTGTTTCTGTACTCTGCGATCAAACAATCGTTGTTACACAACTAAGGAAGTTCTATGGGCATCACACCAGCTCAAAGTAGCTACTCAACTAATGTCAGTACTTTCGACCAATCTTGGAAGTCCATCTTACTAGAATATCCACGGCCCGCTAGTCACGGGTATCACAGTCGGACATTTTTTAGTCTACGTTCGTGTGTTCGCTAGCTAAGGAATCGGCATCGTCGTTGCATGCCTCGGAAACACGCACCGCTTTTGAAATGTTGCGCGTCAAATGCGCCAGCAAGGAACCCAACAACAAGCCTCACCAGCTCTCAGGACTATTGAGAAGTCGGTAACATTGATTTATGATTGGTCAACCTGTTTACAGTTGCCCTTCCGCATGACCCCGTCACGATCAGTCTCCACGCTTCCACTATTTTACTCGCCCTTCCGTTTTGGTCACCACCATCCAATCAAATCCACCGCATTACGAATTTCCTGGACCTTACATTACAGCCTACCTGTGATTTCAAGCGCCGGAGACTATAATACGCCTTTACTTGTACACCCGTGTAAGAGCTACATCATCGCCAAGCTAGATGCATTCGCGGCTGCACGACAACTTAGTTGTCTAAAATGGGAGATCCCGAGGATACCACTAGGCTGTCCATGCTCAACGCAACACCTACAAAACTTCCTGGACCAGAGCTTCTGCACGACCTCGTCGGAGTCACAGCCAATCACAACCGACCTGCAATTGATTTTCTCGGCGAGGATGGGAAGCGACTCACCATCCCCTACCATGATTTCGAGACTCTTTCAGATCGTCTTGCTGATCGCATATCCCAAGCAATACTTGCACTTCCGGCGAGGCATGCAGAACACCAACTTATTATTCCGCTTATGATACCCCAGTGTCCTGATCTCTATATTACTCTCTATGCTATTCTTAAGTCCGGGGCTGCATTCTGCCCTATAAATTTGGATGCGCCCACTGAACGGATCAAATTCATCCTCAAGGACATCAATGCAGACTTAATTCTCACAAATACAGCCCTCGTGCAACGCATCTCAGCTGCAGGTTTAGAGGCTAAACTCATATGTGTCGACCAGGAAGATTTTACTTCGACCTCAATAGTCGAAGATGCAGAACACCATGGCGTTTGGAAAAGGCAGGCTATGGCGCATGACCTGGCGTACGTGATGTATACTTCAGGATCAACTGGTACACCCAAAGGCGTGGGAATTTCTCATGGTGCAGCAGTCCAGAGTTTGCTTGCTCATGATAAACATATGCCGCCATTCGCACGCTTTCTGCAGTTTGCTGCACCAACATTTGATGTTTCAGTTTTTGAAATCTTCTTCCCGCTGTTCAAAGGAAAAACGTTGGTATGCTGCGACCGCACAGATCTATTATCCGATCTTCCTGGTATTATCTGCAAGATGGATGTAGATGCTTGTGAGTTGACACCGTCGGTGGCCGGCAGTCTTCTTAGGAGCAGAACTCTTGCACCTTGTCTTCAGCTCGTTCTTACCATCGGCGAGATGCTTACGGAACCGGTGGTCCACGAATTTGGTGGAAATGCTCAAACACCAAGCATTCTCTGGGGCATGTATGGTCCAACAGAAGCTGCTATTCATTGGTATGGTCTGCCTTTACATTGCTTTTTTTTCTTTTTCTTTTTGCAACCACGACTAACGCAATGTGTAGCACGTTACAGCCAGCTTTTCAGAAGAATGACTCCCCCAAGTGCATCGGCATACCTCTTGATACTGTTTCCGCATTTGTGATAAAAAGCTCTGCCGATAATGCGAACGAGAATGACTTCGAGGTTGTGCCTATTGGCGAGGTTGGCGAACTTGTAATTGGTGGGTATCAACTGGCAGATGGATACCTCAACAGACCTGAGCAGACAGCGGCATCTTTCATCCAGACAAACTTCGGCCGCGTTTATCGAACAGGTGATAAAGCCAGAATACTGTCTAATGGAACAATTGAGTGTCTGGGACGAGTCGCCGAGGGCCAAATCAAGCTCAATGGCCAACGTATGGAATTGGGCGAAATAGAGCATGTGATCCTGCGCACAAAGGATTGCCATGGCGTCTATGTCTGCGCCATATCAAACGTTCTTGTTGCGTTCGTGGCTGTCGAGAGTATAGCGGATATGCACGAGAAGATCACAGCTAACTGTAAGAAGTGGTTGCCTTCGTTCATGGTTCCGTCTGAAATCGTGGTCATGCAAGATTTTCCGCGTTTGCCATCTGGAAAAGTCGATCGGATGCGGCTCAAATCAGAATACTCGAGATCCTTGTTTCAAGACGAACATCTGCATGGCGAAACAAAAAGTTTGAATGACCTCCAGAGAATGCTTTGTAGTGTGGCTGGAGATTTGCTTCACACATCAGTGCATATCTCATCAAGATTATCGTCCCTCGGCCTTGATTCCTTGTCCGCTATTCAACTAGCAACTCAGCTAAGGGGTCAAAATATTTACGTCACACCGTTGGATATCTTGGATTCAGAAACATTACAAGACTTACACAAACTCATTCAGAGTCGGGAGAATGAGCCAGCAAAGTCACGAGCGCTTGCCAACGGCCATCAAGAGTACAGTCAATCTGAACTGTTTGAGAAGCTGACCCAGACTGCGAGGCATGATGTAAACCTTGACTTAATCGAGGCTGTTACTCAGTGCACATCGCTGCAAACATCGATGCTAGTCGAGACATTGAAAGATCCAAGATTATATGTCAACACAGTGGACGTTAGATTGCCTCTCAATGTACCCGCGTCAACTGTGGAATCATGGTTTTCAAAACTGGCCATGAGCAACGATATATTTCGATCAGGCTTTGTTCATATTGATGATCAGATTATCCGGATCGTGTGGCGACAATTCTCTCATGATCAAGTTATCATAGTCGACGAATTCTCGAAATATGAGATAACTGACGCCGATGCATTTCTCGCCCACCCTCTGCAGGTGCAAATCCACAGATCGCTTTCCAGGGCAACAATAACCGTACATCACGCCATCTACGATGGCTGGACAATCGACTTACTCCTTGACGATTTGAATGTGCTCGCACGTGGCGAAAGTCTTCCTGCAAGGCCCCAGTTTCACGAGATTGCGCAGTATCTTGACACTAGTCAAGCTGAAAGCGACATCCCCAAAGAATTCTGGGCGGAGCTCTTGCGAGGTGTTGGTGGTGCTGTGCTTCCGAATTTCAGGTCAACTGCAATTTATGGCCGTGGCATCGAATTTGCAAAATCCACGCTACAAGTTTCGTCGCAAGAAGTTCTGCAAGTGGCTCGCGCATCAGGTGTTACGCCTCAAGCAATATTCCAGGCATGTCTAGCTTGGCTGTGGAGTACCATCACAGGTTCTGAGGATGTCACCTTCGGATCAGTTTTCTCTGGAAGAACTTTGCCCATTCCAGGCATTGAGCGAGTAATGGGCCCTTGTCTAAGCACCCTCCCTGTGCGGGCAAAACTGGCCGAAAGCAGTTCTATCCTGGATCTGATACGGAGTCTGCATTTATTGAACCGGCAAATCATGCATGTGAGTCCGATCAAACTGCCAGATATCAAAAGAGTTGCCGGTATACCTCAGGGAAGCACATTGTTTGACGTGCTTTTCGTCTACCAAGAATCACTATCCAGTCGGAGTAGAGGTGAAGAGGCGGTTGTGGAGCTTGATCACAAAGATCATATTGAAACGAAGCTATTGCTTGAAGTCGAGCCGCATGGCGATAATTACTCCTGTCGATGGACATATCATTCGGATAGCTTCTCGCTACCTCATGTGCAGGCATTTGCTGAGCAATTTTCACATCTTTGTTCACACTTCTGCCAGCAAATTGAGGCCCCCTTGAGATCAGTGCGGTCTTCGTTCCCACCACTAAGCCTGTCCGCTTATACAACAGGTTTCAAACATCTCGAGACGTGCTCGAGTCTAGCACTTGCAATAGAAAACCAAGCAGCTTTAGCACCAAATGAGGAGGCTCTCTGCTTTGCTCATTCGTTACTTTGTGACTCCGTCCAAACCGAGTCCCTCACTTATCAGCAGCTCAACGAAAAAGCGAATCAAATTGCGGCATTCCTGGTAGCGCGTAACATTTCTCAAGGTGGAATTATTGCCATCATAATGGAAAAGTCACCCTTATTCTATTGTGGTATCCTAGGGATTCTCAAGGCCGGGTGTGCCTATCTTCCTCTGCTGCCTACCACACCCTTCAACAGAGTCAAATCAGTACTAGAACAGTCGAAGCCGCAGGTGTGCTTCGTTGAAGATCTGTCGTCATGGAATGAAATTTCAGTCACGTGTCCTGTAGTCGAACTTCACAGTCGGCAGTTTGGTCATCTCTCTCCAGTGAACTTGGACATATCCCATGATCCAACGCAGCCGGCCTACGTTATCTTCACGAGTGGAACCACAGGTGTACCGAAAGGTGTCTCTGTGACTAACAAGAATATGCTCAGTAATATCAAAGCTCTCTCTCGAATATATCCTCTTGAGGGCGAGAGACGGATGCTCCAAGCCTGTTCTCAGGCTTTCGATGTCTCAGTGTTTGAGATATTCTTTACGTGGGCTAATGGGATGTGTCTATGCGCAGCTACTAACGACACGCTTTTCAACGACTTGGAAGAGTCTATAAGACAGTTCCGAGTGACCCACCTTAGCATGACGGTTACCGTCGCTTCGCTAGTTAACCCACAGAATGTACCCAACGTGAGTTTCCTTGTCACGTCAGGAGAACCTATGACAGATGAGGTACTTAACAAATGGGAGCGAGTCCTTTACCAAGGTATGTCCCAGACACCATTGCATAACGGTATATTGGCTGACCAATCGCAGGATATGGACCGTCCGAGACTACCAACATATGTACCGTCAGGAAGATGCAACCGGGTGATTCGTCGCAGTTCCTCGGTTGGCCGTTGGAAAACACAACCGCGTTCGTATTATACCCAGACTCAGACGAACTTGTGCCTACTGGGGGAATTGGGGAACTCTGCTTTGGTGGTGACCAAGTAGCTGCTGGTTATTTGAATATGCCAGAGTTGACAAACTCCAAGTTCTTCAAACACTCACTATATGGCAGGCTTTACCGCTCCGGGGATAGAGGGCGAATGCTACCTGATGGGTCACTTATCATACTAGGCAGACTTGACTCACAGATCAAACTTCGTGGCCAGCGAATCGAACTACAAGAAATCCAGTCAGTCGTGCTCGGATCTGGTATCGCAAAGGCCTGTGTGAGTACAGTGCTGGAACATGAGAATATAAAGACCCAGCAGCTTGTCATGTTCTACGTTCCATCTTCTATGGACAAACAGAAATTTGAGTTACTGCCCCTCACAGCTGAAAGGAAGACAGAAACTCGGTTACTGTTCCAAACCCTTGAGGCTACCCTCCCGAGCTATATGGTACCATCCTTCATTTTACCAATCGCATGCTTACCTCTGACGTCGTCTGGAAAAACCAACACAGAGCACATTCTTCAATCAGCTACCCACCTAAAATACGATATCTTGGACCAATGCAGCAAACATACCGACGACGAAGAGACGTCTAATGATTGGACGGATACCGAGGTGCACGTCTTGGAAGCATTAGTCGCTACACTGGATGCCGAGAAGAGCACCATTAGTCGCTGGACCTCTTTCACAACACTCGGCCTAGATTCAATATCAGCGATGCCTTTCTCGAGGAAGCTTCAGACAATTTTTCATCAAAAAGTACCAATATCCCAAGTACTTCAGAACCCTAGCATCAGCCGTCTGGCCCGCGCGATCAAACTTAACACCCCTGACCTTGACAGAGATCGATATAGTTCACAAGCCCAGTTCAAGCTGCTTCCAGATGAACTAGTCGATATTGTGAAGAATCGTTTCCAAGCTCACAACATACCCATCGAAGCAATACTGCCATGCACGCCGCTACAAGCCTCAATGCTGGTTTCGACGATGTCAACTGGTGATGGGTTAAGCTATCGCAATCAAATGCTATTCCGTATCAATTGCACGGGTGAAGAGATTTTGGCGGCGTGGAATCAGGTTTACTTGCGTCATGGAATCCTTAGAACCTGTTTCATGTCGACAGAGGATATACAGCACCCGTTGGTGCAAATTGTTCTTGAGCCGGATGAGCTTCCATGGAGTCGAATACGAGTGTCAAACATCGAGGAAGGCGCTGCCCAGCATCTAGAAGCTTTAGATCAGCCCTTGAACACGCTTAAGCCGCCGCTCACGTTAGCACTACTTACCACGGATGATCAACAGAGTTATCTTTCGTTCGTCTGTCATCATGCATTGTACGATGGTGTGGCAGTGGAAAAGCTACTTTCAGAAGTCGAAAGTCTAGTTCGTGGACAGACCCTCCAGCAGGCTCCATCGTTTCAACATTTTCTCCGAGAGTCACTCGACTTGCCAAACGACACGGACGAATTTTGGTCGAGACATTTTGAAGGATTTCAGCCCAGCCATTTGCCTCAAAACACTATTGTTAGCAAAGCAGTGAACAGAAACGATGGAATTAACGGGATCAATGGAACCAATGGCACCAACAGCATTATTCAATCAAAAACGAGAAAGTATACATTGCCGCTGTCATCGTTGCAGGCAAAGCTCCGAACAAACGGGTTCTCTCTTCTATCACTCTGTCAAGCAGCTTGGTTCGAAACTTTGGCAACTGTCATGCAGTGTCCAGATATCTGTTTTGGTAACGTCTTCAGCGGGCGGTCGGTACCGCTTGGTGATATTGACAACCTCGTCGCACCATGCTTCAACACAGTTCCCGTACGGCTCAGGCTGTCAAGAACTACGTCCAAACGAGAGATAATGAGGGAGTGTCAGAAATTAAATGCGAAGATGCTACAATACCAGTTCACCCCGTTACGAAGAATAAGATCTCAATTACCCGTCGACGATATTCGTTTATTTGATACATTGCTATTACTTCAACCCCCTGCGAAACCTTTAGATGAGTCAGTTTGGATACTGGAGCGGGATGTAGGAACGATGGATGTAAGTGTTAATGAAATCCCATTCTGTTAAGACCATCCACTTATGCCAACCAGGTTCCGATAGTTTGCGAAATTACTCCTTGTCCTGATACAGATGAGTTGAAAATATCATTGCATATAGATGTGTAAGTTGGCTAGTTCATTGACAATATTTTTCACTGACGGTTGCTTAGATACTCATATCACCAGTCAATGGAAAGCGTCTTACGAGATGTCTATATTCACGCCCTGGAGACTTATTCGAGATACCCATCCTCCGAGAAAGATTTATTACACACACTGCCTAGTCACCTACAGTTACAGATCGACCAGCTGGTGTCACTCAAAACCACAGATCGGAAATCTAGTCAAGGCCATATTATACCGCTTGTTACTTCGAAAACGCCCTGGACTGATGTTGAAGAGCAAGTCCGCCATGTGGTTGCGAAGCTAGCTGGAATTCCAGTGCAGCGCATCGGAAAGACCACATCAATCTATCGCTTGGGACTTGACAGTATCAGTGTACTTCAAGTCGCATCCCTGCTGCGACAGCGTGGCCTGAGTATCTCACCAGTAGATATTCTTGATAAGCCAACATGCGCCGGTATCGCATCGCGCACCCAGTCTGTAGATAGCCGCCCCTCGGCCCAGCAACTGCAATACGACCTCGCTTCCTTTCAAGATTCAGTGCGACGCCAAGTCGAACATACGAAACTGACAACACACCTCGAGGCTTTGCTGCCGTGCACACCACTTCAGCAGGGCATGTTGTCACAGTTTATTCTATCAGAAGGTGCAAACTATTACAACTTTATCAGCTGGAACTTAGATCTTTCCACCGATTGCGGAAGACTTCAGAATGCCTGGAATTCATTGCAAGGCAGGCTTCAGATACTACGCACTGGTTTCATATCGATCCACCACCCGGACACATCATTTGCTATGCTGACATACGACTCCAATTCCGCCATCTCCTCTGTCAAGAGCCTCAAGAGAGAACAAGCTAAAAGTTTTCATACTGATGGCTGGCGACATCAATGTATATTGAATGCCGTTCGAGACCTGACACAGCCACCATGGCAAGTCGTCATCTTAGAAGATGACGGTTCCAAAACAATGCACGTAGGAATGCACCATGCGCTGTATGACGCTATCTCGCTACAAGAAATGCTTGATGAGCTTTTAAAAATCTATGAAGGCATTGAACTTCACCCACCCTTATCGATGGAAGCTGCGACAGTCTCAATTCTTGGGCGTGTAGCCCAAACGCAAAGTGGAGCTGAGGAGTTCTGGAAGAAACAGGCATCCAAAATGGTAGTGAATTCTTTCCCGACGTTGACTCCTCTACGAATCGACGAGAGAAGGAGAATAAGGTCGTCTAGACTCGTGAGTAGCTCACTCCAGCACTTGCGTCAGAATGCAGCTACAGCTGGTGTCACTATTCAATCTGCACTACAGTCAGCATGGACCCGGATACTCGCATCTTACCATGGAGATGCAGCAGTCACTTTTGGTGTTGTTCTGTCAGGCCGTACAGCAGTTGGACTTGACCAAGTCGTCTTTCCGTGCATTACAACATTGCCAGTGATTGCACAGAATGCTGACAGCAATCGAGAACTTCTTCAATCTATGATGGAATATAATGCAACATTGCGAAAATACGAGCATACGCCACTGACCCGTATCCAACGATGGACTGGAAATTCCGAATCGCCAATATTTGACACGATTTTAGTTTATCAAGGAACGAGTACTCCAGAAGGCAGTGGCCCGTGGCACATAACGAGCGAAACAGCAACAGTCGATTATCCTATTTCAATTGAAGTTGAAGAAACACAATTCGACAGTCTGCTGGTAAGCATCGACTTCCGCCGCGATATTTTGCCCATTGAGCATGCAGATTTGCTGTTGGCTCAATTCGATGCAATTCTAGTTCACCTGCTTCAGTCGCCAGATGCCTGCGCGGATGAATTAGTATTCCAGAACCAGGAACTATACTCCATCACCCCGCCTGAGAACCGCGAACTGCCTACCAATACCAAACTATTACACGAGTTTGTGGAGGTTATGGCAGACCAATCTCCTGATAGTTTGGCCCTCGAATTTGTTTATGAAATGGGCGGAAGTATGAACAGTCGGAAATGGACATATCGTCAATTGGATGATTGCGGTAATCGCATTGCCCACTTCTTGACCACGAAAGACATCAGGCCCGGCGGCATCGTGGCCGTCTGTTTTGACAAATGCCCGGAAGCATACTTTGCAATCCTTGGAATCCTCAAAGCAGGCTGCGCATTTGTTGCACTCGACCCAAGTGCACCATCTTCACGTCACCAGTTCATTCTTGAAGATTCAGCAGCACTTGCTCTAATGGTCAAAGAAAGCAGCTTACCGGATATCGCGTTTACATCTCCGTGCGTCGTGCTGGAAATTGACGTTGATGCGCTCGAAGCTTTCTCTGAGTCACAACTTGCTCGACTCGACATCTCACCAAATGACAACTGCTATTGTTTGTACACTAGCGGTACAACCGGTACTCCAAAAGGGTGTCTCATAACACACGACAATGCTGTCCAAGCTATGATTGCTTTCCAATATTTATTTGAAGGTCATTGGGATCGCGAGTCCAGGTGGTTACAATTTGCCTCCTTTCACTTCGATGTGTCCGTCTTAGAGCAGTACTGGTCATGGTCAGTTGGCATACCTGTAATATCGGCACCGCGAGACCTGATATTGAGCGACTTGATCGCTACAATCTCGGACCTTCAAATTACACACATCGATCTCACACCGAGTCTTGCTCGCCTTGTGAACCCAGACGACGTCCCAAGCTTGTGTAAAGGCGTCTTCATCACTGGAGGCGAGCAGCTTCGTCAGGATATCCTAGACGCTTGGGGATCCAAAGGGGTGATATACAACGCCTACGGACCCACTGAAGCAACCATTGGTGTCACAATGTATTGCAGAGTGCCAGAAAACGGCCGGTCAAGCAACATTGGGAAGCAGTTCCCGAATGTTGGGTCATTTGTACTTCAGCCTGGATCAGATGTGCCTGTACTCAGAGGTGGTATCGGCGAGCTTTGCGTGTCTGGTAAGTTGGTGGGCAAAGGCTATCTGAATCGTTCAGAACTTACTAGAGCACGCTTCCCAGTACTCGATAGATTCGGAGAACGAGTCTATCGAACGGGTGATCTTGTCAGAATATTGCACGACGGTTGCTTCGACTTCCTTGGCCGTGCAGACGACCAGGTCAAGCTTCGTGGTCAGCGCCTAGAAATTGGCGAGGTCAACCATGTCATTAAAACTGGAGTCTCAAAAGTTCTCGACGTTGCGACTATGGTTACCAAACACCGCGACCAAGATAGAGATGTCATGGTATCTTTCATTGTCACAGATACCAGCAGCATTAACAAACGGGATCTCTGCGTCGTCTCTGACGATTCAAGTCTACGTTTGAGCCAAAAGGCACAAGATGCTTGCCGTGCGAAACTGCCAAGCTACATGATACCAACTTACATACTTTGTGTGCCATATATTCCACTGTCCGCCAACAATAAAGCGCAAACGTCGTTACTTAAGCATCTGTTCAATAGCATGTCTCCCGAAGATTTGAGGCGCGTTTCTTCTGGTCTAGATCATGGAAACGCAAAGCTTAGTAAATCGCAGCCTGACCTCGCACGCATTATTGCTAATGTCTTGCGGGTTAATGAAGGCGATATTCTAGCATCAACAACGATATTTGAGTTGGGATTTGATTCCATCTCTGTCATAGAGCTTGCTCGACAGCTGCGCACAGCCGGGTTTTCCGGTGCTGCACCCTCCATCATTCTTCAAAATCCGCGGCTAGGAGCGATGAGCAAGGTGCTACGGAAGACTTCTGCCCCGTTTGAACAATCTGAAGTGCTGCGTATCAAGCAAAGAGTATCGGCTTGTTATCATCGGCACCTTGGCGCGGCATGTCGCAAGTTCGAAGTAACCCAGGCTGACATCGAGTATATCGCCCCCTGCACAAGTTTACAGGAGGGAATGTTGACGCGCGCTTTAAGTACGGAGGAACGTGCAGCATATTTCAATTGTTTCCAGCTTCAGCTTCTTCCCAACATCTCAACAGATCGCCTGAAAGAAGCGTGGGAATACGTCGTGCGAGCAAATGCTGTCCTTCGCACCGGGTTTCTACAAACCACCGATGGTTATGTACAGGTCGCTTTCAGAAATCCCCTGCTCAGATGGAAAGAATTCCGGCTGGAGCAAGATGAAGTTAGAAAGCACCTAGACCAAAGGTACCAAGAGTGGAAGAGATCAAATGAATCGCTCTTCAGCACACCACTTGAGATGGACTGTATCCAAGTAGGCGATAGGCACACACTAATATTCCGAATCTTCCACGGAATTTACGACGCCCGCAGTCTTGATCTGATTCTTCAACAAATCAAGGCATTCTACGATGGTGTTGTACTGCCAGCAGGGCCATCCTTCATGGACGTCCTCCCTCACGGTCCTTTATGCGACTATAGTTCAACGAAATCTTTCTGGCAAGATATCTTCTCAAATTTCAGCTTCCGCCCAGTCGGGGTTCTCAAATCTGAACCGTTACGAAACGATGCTATATCAACGCGATCATTTGATATCAGAGCATTGGAAGGAAGAAGAATTGAAGAGGGAGTAACTCAGCAGACCATGTTTCAGGCTGCTTGGTTGTCGGTCTTGCGGCAATCCCTTGGATTCTGGCCTTCAATTGGTGTCTTAGTCTCCGGTCGATCAATGTTACTTGATGGCATTGAAAACACGATTGGGCCATTGTTCAACACACTGCCATTTCGCATCAAGAACACCGCGATAAATAACTGGCACTCTCTTCTGCAAGAGATACACCACTTCAACGCAATGACAACTTCGTTTGCGCACGTCCCACTGCGTCAAGTGCAGAAGTGGTGCTCCAACGGTCAACCACTAGTCGATAACCTGTTTTCATTCGCCCACGAAGACGAAGGAACCATGGACAAGTACTCTCCCCTCTGGACGGACATACACTCGACGTCAATTGCAGATTACCCTATTGCATTCGAAGGTATAGCTACGAAAGACTACCACCTGAATGTTACAATAGTCGCAAAATCTCATATATTTGACGAAGTCGCCTTGAACGCTACACTTGACCAGTTCCAGTACATAATAGATTGTATTGCGTCTGACAGCGGGTTCGGTGATCTACAGAGCAAGGACATCGAGAATCATCAATTGACGAATGGATTACCGCTTATGACACGCTCTTCGGGCAGTCAGCGGCCGGGAGATGTCGACTTGATCTGGACCGAGCAAGGCCGAAATGTTCAGAAAGAGATTGCGGCACTGGCTGGTGTGACTAACGACCAAGTCAGTCAAAATACGTCTCTTTTCGAGCTTGGACTTGATAGCATTGATGTAGTCAAGCTTGTCGGTAGATTAGGACGCATTGGAATCAGCCTCAAGACGAGTCAACTTATGAGACAACCCACAGTTCGTGGTATCATGTCGGCCTATGACTCTAGTCAAGTTCAAAACGGTAAAAAGTCGTCGTTGAAACATCTTGAAAGCGAAGAATCGCGTCTCAAGCGATATTTGCATACGGTTGGAGTTGACCTAAGCGGTATTGACACTGTGTTACCGCCTACTCCTTTACAGGATTCAATGATGGCAGAAATGGTTGTATCAGATTTCCAACTTTATTTTAACCATGATGTCCTTGAACTTGCAGCCGACACTGACATGCAAGTTCTGAAGTCTGCGATTGAGACTGTTATTCGAAAGTCGCCTATTCTGAGAACGAGTTTTGTCCAGGTGGACGACCCACGATTTCACCATGCCTTCATACAAGTTGTGGCCAAGAAGCTTGATCCCTTCAAAGAAGCTGTATCCGTCGCGAGTCTGGAAGAGACAACCACAATTATGGAACATGCTCGCCAAACAGCTGTTAATTCAAAAGGACAACATGCTCTGCTCCAATTGACGCCCGTCATAATGGCTGAGCGACACTATATGGTCCTGTCAATCGCACATCCGCTTTACGACGGCACGTCTCTTGGTCTCTTCCATCAAGATATCCAAGCTGCATATGCCGGCGAATACCACCAAAGAGAGTCTTATACACCTACTCTGGCAAATATTCTTGATAGTTCTTCGGAATCTGCCGAAAACTTCTGGTCCAACTTTTTACATGATGCGCCTCCTACAATCTTGCCCGAAAAGCAAATTCAGAACGGCCGCTTAGTAAATCACATTCACAGGTTGGATACTTCGTCACACTTGTTTACATCTGAAATCGGATCATTTTGCAAACGTCACGGTATTACGATACAGGTGCTCGGCCAAGCTTGTTGGTCAGCAGTTCTTTCCTCTCTGGCTCGATCGCTCAATGTCACGTTTGGTGTAATTCTATCCGGCAGGTCAACTGAAGACGAGGCAGACCTGATGTTCCCAATGATGAACACAGTTCCCGTCACCACAGTGCTCCATGGCACGATCGCCGAGTATCTTCAATACATGTGGGAGAACATGACTAACATCAGTGAATACCAGTTCTTTCCGCTCAGAAAGGCGCAGAGAATTGCTATGACTGGTGGCGGGCCGCTTTTTAACACCCTCTTCATCATGCAGTCGCAGACGAGTATAACCTTGGGAGATTCTCCAACCATATGGAGGTCTGTAAAGTCCGAATCCGAGGTAGAGTTCCCCATCTGTGTGGAAATGGAGCTGAGTGGTGAGGAAATGGTCTGGAGGGTCGCATGCCACGAGCAGTACGCCTCGGCGGGCGCGGCACAAAGCCTTGTCGATCAACTCGACTCAGTGCTTGAATACTTGATGCGCAATGAACATGGACAACTCGTCGACTTTACCGGTAATAATGCTGTTTCCGTTTGCGGCTTGACCCCGTTCACTCTGAGAGAGGATTTCAAAGAAACAACACCAGCTACCGATTCATCATTGAGTGTTAATGATGGATGGTCCGAGAATGTGACACTAATTATTGGTGTCCTTGCAGAAGTGGGAGGAATTGATGCATCGGCGATATCGCCCAGTCAGTCAATCTACCACCTAGGACTTGATTCTATCAGCGCGATAAAAGTTAGCTCAATTCTACGCAAGCGTGGTATAATCGTGCCTGTCAGAGATATGATCAAGGCAGCAACCATCAGAGACATCGCGATTAATGCCAAAGGGGCTCAGTCGGGCAAAGCCAACGACTCAATTCCAACAACAACCGAGTCCTTGGAGCCATTGAAAGGCTTTGAACTTGAACAGCTTATTACGAAGATCAACTTTACTGGCGCTGCCGTGGAAAGAGTCCTACCTGCATTGCCAATGCAAGTCCATATGCTGAGTGCCTGGCAGAACAGCGCAGGAGATCTCTATTTCTACCAATTCTCATATGAGGTGACAGACGATGTCTCAACTGAGACTATCAGCAAAGCATGGCGTATACTTTTGGTCGAGGTTCCCATTATGAGGACTTATCTCGTAGCATCAAGCTCTTCGCAAATACCATTTGTTCAGGTTCTTATCAAGCCGGATCAGCTACAAACAGAACCGGAAAGACCTAATACTACAACCAAGACATGGAATTTACGACTTGGTAGCACTCCGTTCGTCTCTTTAGAGGCTGTTAGGAATAATGATGGCGTGATTAAACTACAATTCAAGATTCATCATGCACTTTACGATGGTGTGAGCCTACCACTCATTGTCCGTCGCTTCGCAGCACTATGTGGTGTTGGTGGTTCTGCAATTCCCTTCGACTTGTCAGCATGGGACAAGTTCATCTTAGCGCACTACACCCACGGCACGAAGGAAAGAAGGCAAATGTTCTGGAAGACATATTTGAATGGCGCTACTCAACCTCGTCATAACGCAATTAGTACTGTACGTCATGTTCGCACAGCCGAGTTTCATCCCGCCGCCTTGGATCTAACAAAGCTCAAAAACATGGCATCAGAATCTGGCATTAGTATACAAGCTTTGTTCTTTGCAGCTTACGCCAACTGTTTGGTGAGCTTTGGTGAAGACAAACATGTTTCCGCTGAGGAGCACGATGTGGTCTTTGGAATTTACCTTGCAAACAGAACTTCGTTCGACGAAGAATTACAGGATGCGCCTTGCCCAATGCTCGCTATCGTCCCCCTGAGAGTCAAGTTCAATCAGGACGAGCGACTTGTGGATATAGCAAAGCGAGTTCAAGACGATCTTATAGCCATAAGTTCCTTTGAACATGCGTCTGTCGGCTTGTGGGAGATTTCAGAATGGACTGGAATCAAGATAGCCACATTCGTGAACTTCCTCAGCCTGCCTGAGCAATCTCCGGATCATGGAGCAGATGGCGAAGCGAGGTTCCGGGAGACAACACCGACTATGCCACAAGAGAGCCATGGTTATTTAGTACCTAAGGAAGGACTCGCAAAGCCTAGTGATGAGTGGCTGTCAGACAACCGAGTAAAGGAAGCCTACATTGTGAGTACCCTCTGCTTCACGTTTGGTCAAGTAGATATTAACAAACATCCACAGGATGCAATCGATGTTGAGGCAGCTGTCCGGGGCAATCGCATGGATATTGGTGTATTTGGTTCCTCGTCCAGTTTGTCTAAAGCTCAAGCGTCTGAAACGATCCGTCGCATCGTGAGGTTCTTAGAGGATGCATAGTAAACGAGAGCGGGTTGCTAATGTTTTTTTTGTGCTTAGCCTACACTCCAATGTTTAGTAACCAGTTCAGATTTCGAATCGAATCAAAACATGTTCCGGAGGTGCAGAAAGATGCTCATATTGACTTGTGCTCCGATCATGTAATTGAACTTTGATATTAAACAGGAAACATGAGGAGTTGGTCAAGTTCCTTGCAACACAGAGAGTAACAGCTCTGTCATTCATTTTAGTGAAATAGGACCACAGTACTTGGCATACTTGTGCTGTCTTCCTGCTCGAGAGTTGCGTTTGTGCACCCAGACTCCGCAAGATTGTGAGCTCTGCTAACTCTAATCCCCAATCTCCGCAAGTCCCTGCCACTATCAAGTATACTCACGGCTTCTCCAAGCCCGCAAGTATTTCCAGGGGCTCCAATTTAGAAACTTGGCAGCGATGTCATTCTTCAGCGTTGCAAGTTCATGAGCTAGCCCGCAGCACCTGTGCGGTTGAAGAGTCGCCGCTAATTGCTAATGCTCGATGGCAACATATTTCACTGCTCTCTTGACGATTGTATCAGGACTTGACCCTGCATCTGCATTACTAAAGGGAGTCAATTTTGTGCCTGCTAATTGTGTTGAGCGTATTGCTTGCCCAGTCTGACAATGACTGCATTGTGAGCACGCAATACCTTGCTGATCCTCAATATAATAATTGCTGCTATTCAGACTATAACGCCGACGCATAGGTGGTCTTCATTAGTCCACTACCAGAAAACAATCTCTCAATCGTTGGGCCTAAGGTCATTGTTACGCGACCGGCCGGTGACAGAGGAATTGTCGTGTTTTTCTTTTTCAACCGCATGATGGCCCCAACGGCTCGTTTGCTACGAAGCTTGTCAATTCTACGGTTGGTCAGCCATGAAAGGTGTATGGAAATGGCGATAGTGGCAACAACTATCCTTATATCAACATTCAAGGCGTATGGTCCTCCAACTCGTCGGCCACTCTAACGACACCAATACCGAGCAGTGTTAGAACGATTCGAGATTTCACGGAGGGGCAGATTTTATTACAGCCCATACTCCAAAATGCAGTCAAAATCGCATGATATGATGATACAGATGTGGCTTGACAATGAGACAGACATTATTTTATCATGGCGCCTTTTGACAGCGAAAAGATTTTCATTTTTATTACTTCTATCAACGAGGCCATAAGGCTCGACTCTGGGTTCTATCATTTTGAGGCATAGTTCAATCATCCTCAGCTTTAACAAAGAAGCTCTAAGGAGGTGCTCAACAACAATTTGTTTAGCCTTATAGGAGAACAGCCATCACGAATCTCGTCCTTGTCATTTCTTTCCTACTCCGGGAAACTGTTGGCTGGCGCCTCGAGGTTTTTGACCTATTTCGGTTGAGACAGCATGATCTCGGTTCTATTGCTCGAGCCGGTCCTCAGCGCGCGAAAAGCTTCGGCCATGGAGGCAGTCAATGGAGCTGCATTGGAGAGAATAAACAGAAAAGGCGAGCCTCGCTGGAGAACTCATATTAAAAGTTGAGTGTTTCTGATCAGATGTTTCAGATTGCTCAGATCGTCATGAGGAAACTCTTGAAGACTATGCAACATACCTCAGCCTGCAAAACAATATCAAAGGCAAAGACATAACCGCGGCTATATCCGTATAACCTATGACTTATACCGACTTCTTCCTTCCAAGACTGATGAACAGTTATTTCTTCAAATATCCCGAGCGGGCAGGGCCTCTACCGACAGCACGAATATCAATCTTACTTTGCGTAATGCGCAAAAGATTGTGAATATCATGGCGCCATTCTTGAAAGACCAGAAGGTCAATAAAATTGTTCATCTCAAGACTGGCGAAGTCGTGGGAGAGTAGCGCGACTCAACTTATGGATTGGGCAACGCTCAGATACCATTCGAAGTCTATCGCGCTCTTGCTCCCGCAGTGCTTCGGGCTATCTCGCTCCATTTTGAACTGGGAGGACTGTATCCTAACATATCCTCAGGAGAGTCAGCATTGACGAATTATGCTCGGTGCTTCTCAACTGCGCTAGAATACACCAGTGTTTGGGAAGACAAGACAATCGAGTTCTTTGAGGCAAATCTTAGCAAGACCGAGGCATTAGAACGCATCAGTCAGTACCTAGAAAGTTCAAGCTGCTACAATGGCCCCAGCGACGATGATTTGCCATCAACTTATGCAAATGGCCCAAACGATACGATTACTTATCATGCCATAGCGCTCAACGGCTCAGATGCTACTGTTAACGACACAGAGGCTTGCGCCGCACCCGTTCCGAGTACCTCCCGACACTGCGTTTCACCTATTTATGCTCAATCTGACTAGTGAGTCAAGTCCGGCGTACGAACAGATTTATACCCGCCTTCTTAATGACACGGTACGTACAGTCCATAATTCACGAATTTCTCGCGGGACTACTGTACCGACAATCCTGTGTAAAAAGAACACCCCCTCCGAAGCGCATACAACGTACTCTGGGACAGTATAGAGCAGGATTGAGGCACAACCGTAGAGCGCGGTTTGGACCTGGTCTTACGAGAGCAACAATAGTGCAAACAATGAAACAAGCCACGAGCGGGTTCACGACTGTACCGCTTGTAGCTTTGCCTCCGCCACCAGAGGTGAGTGGTGGAACAGAGAGCAACGCGCGCCTGCTATGGAGTCTGACCTGCTTGGCTGTGATCAGAAGTGAAGCTTTTGCTTAATTCCACGGAGCAACGAGAAAGTGGTTACGCAGTCGCCATCTTCTACCAATGAGTTCATCAAATGATGGGGATCGTAGACGTCCGAGAGGGAACAATGAGACTGCTGCTACACATGACATAGGTCAAGGTAGCGCCTAGTACCCGTAACGTTCGACTACTTCCGATCATATATCCATATCCAAAAATATGATGGACTGATCAGGCGGAAGTGTCGGAGGTCTGGCCCCAAGAGATGGATCCCAAATTGTCTTCGTGTTCTTCCATCTCACCACCATGTAAGCTCCAAGTCAAACCAATAACGCTGGTTTCGTAAAAACGGCTGTTCTCGTGATGGCAAGACAGTATATTGCCACTGGCTAGACCAATGAAGCTGCACTTACAGTCCTTCGACGGCGGTGAGGCTTTTCTTTGAACATGCAGCACCATGCAGCAATAACCTTTTGACTCAGTTACATCGTCCATAACTCTGTCTGGTGTTACTCCAGATAAGCAATTTGGAGTACTTTTGGGGCTCGTTTTCGGCAGGTGATGGCGTGCTGTGCTCCTGTCAGTGTGGCGCCGGCCACTACTGTAGCGCCATCGAGTGCGACAGGGTCCTAATGACTGGGGGCCAGCCCAAAAGAGAAGGAGGCCCAGGCTAGGAGAGCACTTCCAAAAACCGCTAATGTTAATCATGTCAGCGAACGCGCTCCTGCGAAAGTGCCAGAATTGGAAGGGGAGAGCAGCCGTGGAAAGGAGGAGCGCCTGTGAATATATCTTTGTCCAAGTGGCCATCAAGGTGTCCTGCAAGGTTTTTCGTATGAAGCAGACCCTGGCACCATCTTCGCGAACGTTCCGAGCCTCAACCGGTGGGTAGTAGATGGCGCTGGACGGAGTATTGTTCTGTGATCCCTCCTGTAGAATTTGCCTCCTTATAGTTTCGCAGCTTGGCGGTTCTTGGAATCGGTGGAAGCATGCTATACTCTGCTTCTCTGAACTCCGAGAACCAAAAATAAGATGAACATGATTGCCAAGATATCAAACCCGGGTTTACTTGTGCTGCGGATATCATGCACAATCTTGAGTTGTGTGGTGTGCATCCGATCCAGAAGCTTGTACAGCAGTCGCCAATCCGATTGGGCCTACACACCCGCGCCGGTATTAGCATCCTGTGCCACTGTTACATAGCTTGAATGCGCCATTCCATGGTTTCTAATATTGGGGTAACATGGAGTTATAAGTCATTGCTATTGGAACAAGAGAGAAACCAACACCAAAGTCGTAGTAACCCAAATGACAAGCATAACAGCATCAGGCTTGTTGCCGTAAGAGTAAGAGTTGTGTAGCACATTTCGGTGGGCTTGTCTTAGTTTGGCAGGTCGCCCATGGCCCCAGACTCCACCATTCCAGACCTAATGTTAGTGACAGAATGCCAGCCAACAGCCTACCGCAAACTTAAGCGCTCGAGTTAGTCGGAATCTGGAGTTACATCAGCTAACGCACTTGCCATTCGCCGCATTCTTTATCTTGACGTCCGGTTCGATGGGGTCAGCGTTATTTGTCTCATTTGTCCGTTGTGCAATTGTGCCAAGCCCTATAAATTGCCTGTTCCTGTCTTCAGCACCCAAGGCCGTTCTGCCAAGCTGATCACGACTGTTGCCAAGCTCAAAGCTAAGCCTCGACAAGAATGTGACATTATTGTGTAGTCCATTTACATAGGCTTTCTGCTGCCCAGTGGAGGACCATTGTGGGCTCTAGTCTTATTCTACGTATGATTTTATCGTATTGATCATCACATTACAGTCGTTCTGCTCTGACAAGGACTAATTATTCACCTTCAGCCAGCAGATCTGTCAGGATTTCATGGGCTCAGCTGACCTAGGCCTGTTGAGCATACCTAGCTTCGAAGTTCGCACATGACCGAAACATGACGCCCCATAATATGCTGTGTTGGCTCTTGCCATGGCGGCATTTCTTTGTCATGGAGTAACTTCGAGAATGACTACCCTACAGATGATTTATCACAATTGTTTTGTGCGGAAGGTTGTAGTAAGAAAAGTGACGACAAATGCTCTCAAGCCCGGCGAAGATGTACCCAGAAATAGTGCTTGAGCTGGAGATATTGCATGGGTGTGCCGACTGCCGGCCCGCCGACTTACACACCAGATTGGTATAGAGCACCAAGTACCGATCTGGCTGTCTGTTTTGGTACCCTGGAGCCGACCCCATCTCATCTCTGCAGTATGCAAAGCCACACTTGATCCTTTCTGAGCACCGGAGTCACCTTCCCGTTTTTGGTAGTGGGCCCGTCAGCATTATATTCAGAGCGCCAAGAGCCGACACCTCGTGTGGCGATTGCTCATTTGGTTGACCTTCTAGAACTAAAGCATCGTCACGATCATTCCAATATACCTTGAGCAGTGCCAAGCCGGCGCAGGGCCCCCAACTGAACCAAGGCTTACCAAGGCTGCACCATGAGCTTATCTGCGAAATAGGCAGTTGATGTTGTGGGGGAGAGGCAACTGATGATGGATATAAAGGTCTGGAATGTCCTTGGTCAGTGATGGAAAGTAGTGTCAGCTTGCGGTTTGATCTCCATCCCGTTGCCCAGTCTCTCTTTCAGGACCTCCTCTTCCAGTCAGCTCTTTCAAGATGCGTTACTCTCTGTTGGCTAGCCTCGTCATTGGCGCGACCTTGACGCTTGCCCACCCGCACGCTGCCGGTCACCACGATGCTTACAAGTCCGGCTTGAACAAGCGATCCCTGGACCTCAACAAGTACCGTACCAACGCCAACTCTGATTACAAGGCCAGCAGTGTTGCCAAGACCGACGACTCACTCAAGGTCTTCAAACGTGCCGACTATGTCGAAACTGCTACGGGGCTGGTCAAGAGCGTCCACCCTGATGCTGAGTTCCGTGTGTCCAACAACTACGTCGGCACCAACGGCATCAGCCATGTCTACTTCAAGCAGACAATTCACGGCCTAGATGTAGATAACTCTGACTTCAACGTTAACGTAAGCCAGGACAGGAGTAGTAGAGTGTACAGAACGGTTGATTAACTTGACAATAGATTGGTAAGGATGGCCAGGTCTTCTCTTACGGAAACAACTTCTACACTGGAGAAATCCCAGCCGAGAGCCCCGTGAGCAAGCGTGCTTTCGTCGACCCCACCAACGCTCTTACCGGTGCTACCAGCATTCTGGAGCTGCCTGTCTCCGGTGAGGCTTCTGCTGAGGCCATTGAGGGTACCGAGGCCTATGTTCTTAAGGGTACCTCTGGCGCCCAGAAAGACCCCGAGGCCCGCCTTATGTACTACGTCAACCAAGACGGTGTCTTGAAGCTTACTTGGAGAGTCGAGACTGATATCTTGGACAACTGGCTGCTGTCCTACGTTGACGCTGAGACCAACGACGAGATTCACGGTGTAAGTGCAAACCTTCGATAATCCTGCTTGTCCCAATTTTGTCGTTCAAAGTTGTCGAATTTTTTTGAAGACTTGCACGAGACACATTGTGCACTTTGTCGGGATTGCCAACATGGCTGGGCAAAAGTCTAGCAGTCAATATTAAAATAGACACAGGCTGACTTAATTGGATATAGGTCGTTGACTATGTTGCCGAGGCCAGCTTCCTCGTCTTCCCCTGGGCCTGCAATGACCCCAACGACTGCTCGCGCACCACCGTCACCAACCCATGGAACACGACCGAGTCTCCCTACACCTGGCTCGGAGATGGTACCAGCACCTATCACACCACTCGCGGCAACAACGCCATTGCCCAGGTCAACCCAACTGGCGGCAACACTTACTTGAACAACTACCGCCCTACTCAGGCTCAGGACAAGTTCGAGTACGAATGGACTGCTGCGATGACTCCTCCCACCACCTACCGTGACGCCTCGGTCGCCCAGTTATTCTTCACTGGCAACGAGTACCACGACCTGCTCTACACCCTTGGTTTCAACGAGGCGGCTGGCAACTTCCAGATCAACAACGGTGGCAAGGGTGGTACAGGTAGTGATTTCACCATTCTGAACGCCCAGGACGGCTCCGGCACCAACAATGCCAACTTTGCCACACCCCCTGATGGCCAGCCCGGTCGCATGAGAATGTACATCTGGACTCAGTCCACCCCTTACCGTGACTGCGCCTTCGAGGCAGGTGTCATCATCCACGAGTACTCTCATGGTTTGTCGACCCGTCTCACTGGTGGACCCGCCAACTCCAACTGCTTGAACGCTCTCGAGTCCGGTGGTATGGGCGAGGGTTGGGGTGACTTCATGGCCACCGCCATCCGCCTCAAGCCCTCCGACACCCGCAACACCAACTACCCCATGGGCGCCTGGGTCTACAACAACGTCAAGGGTATCCGCTCTGTCTTGTTCTCGACCAGCTTGACCACCAACCCCAACACCTACACCACCCTCAACACCAAGAACGAGGTCCACGATATTGGTGAGACCTGGACTACCATGTTGTACGAGGTCCTGTGGAACCTCATCGACAAGCACGGCAAGAACGATGGTGCCCGCCCTACCTTCGACGCCAACGGTGTCCCCACAGACGGCAAGTTCTTGACCATGAAGCTCGTCATTGACGGTATGGCTCTGTAAGTTATCCATCTTTTATCGCACCCCAAGGCTGGTACAAATACTGATATCATATCTAGGCAACCCTGCAACCCCAACTTCGTTGATGCTCGTGATGCTATCCTCGACGCTGATGAGGCTCTTACCGGAGGTGACAATGCCTGCGAGATCTGGACTGGCTTCGCCAAGCGTGGTCTTGGACAAGGTGCAGCTTACGGTACCAAGCGTGTTGCTAGCAACGTCATCCCCTCCGGCGTTTGTTAAATGGCTGCTTGCGTAACACTTGATTCGACAATTTGCTGAAAAACCAATGGCAGTGGCAGAGGTGCGATGATTGTTATGATGTGTCTAGCCTTTTTCGTGTCCAAATTTCTATATATGTACATATTAAATTAACCATGGCTCGCGCAAAGGTAGAGTCAACGCCTACAAGTGTTCTGATTGAGGATTCTTACAGTGAAGATTTGATAATGTGGAATACCTGTTGCTAAAGTTCCCTGGTTCTCTTCCATGCGGACGGTCTCGTACCGATTGAGATACGTCTTGTGCCCATTAGCACGCCGGAATAGACAACTCAACGTAAAAACTGGATATATCGTATTTTTCTGGATAGACTCTTCGTTAAAAAGCACTATAAGAAGCAATAGACGCACACTGATATAATGTGGAATGACCTCGAAAATCACTAGATTAATAAGTGAACTAAAAATAAATCTAGTAGAAAACGATTGTATAATGTGGGATATGACTCGGTATTATAGTCTCTTATGGAAATGGAAACTCATGCAATTATATGGACTTTTGTGTTTCTAGTTTGCTAGGTCTGCCTTTGCAGCTGTAGCACCATTCGCGAGATCCCTTGACTCAGAAGATGTCGTTGTGCCCTGGTACAAGTTCAACTTCCCATCAATCTTCACAACTAACAACGTTGTTTAGAGTAGAACTAATACAACAAATAATGAAAAGGGTTAAATCTACTACTAGACGAGTTATTTGAGAAACCCTCGAACTGTAGGGTTATGGTATCGCCGTTCTTCTCAGCCTCTTGGAAAAGCTTCTCAATTGCGCTCTTCTCCTTCTCATCCTCCCAACCGCTAATCTTAATTACCTTGGGCGGACGAACTTGCCAACCACTTAGCAGGTCGAAGATAACCCAGATTGCCTATCTACCATGGTTTTCGTTGGAGTAACAGTTCTCGAAGCTAAGGTGACGTTGATCTAGTGACAGTGTTTGTATGTCACCAATCCGTCGGCTCCAGATAGTATGCGGGATGTCCGCGAGAAAGTCGTTGAAGACGCTAGTATCGCTTCCATCTATGAACCAATGGTTTGTCTGATGTTTCGGAAAGATACTGTATTGGGAGTGATGACGGCACATGGCGAAGCAGTCATGTCTCGAAAATCCAAAGCTTACGTCGCACAGAGATTTGCTTTAAATGGTGGCAAGCTCTTGTGATTGTCCGAACCAAAACAGAGCGTCGAAGATGCCGAGTGGGAAAACAAACTGCAGCCCTTTGTTGAATTCAGACAGGCGATGCATGCTGGTGCCGCTGTGGCCCTCCCATCCAATGGCTTGCTCCTCGGAGACACCCATTACTACCTACAGGTGTCAAGTATCGATGGTGAAATTATTCTTTTGGAATGAATACTGGAGAGTTGTACTTACGGCCGAGTAAAGATGCTATAACATTAGCTGGCCGCCCCAAGAAGAGTTTATAGGCTGCCCCACGAAGGGTTGGTTGAAAAGAGCAGCAACAAACGAATGTGACAAAAAAACAAGACAAAACAAAATTTGCTTTTTAGTTGCTTGGAAATGATAATACACAATGTTTAGATTCATCTTAGCCCTGGATCTGACGAAGAATGTACAAACGATCTATGTTTCCTGCATTATAATTCTAGGCCTCCAGTTTCCCGGATTGACCTCCAACGAGCAAATTGCTAGGCACTGAACCATTTTCCCCCTATAGTTGAGATAAATTTAAAAGACTGCGTATGGCCTGTGAGAGTTCTAACCAGGGATATCGCTGTGATATCATCCGCTCTCAGTACGTGAACTCTACACTCAAATGAGTGACCATTACAGGCAGATTCCGATGCAGTCAAAGCCCCTGTTGCTCGGATCACAACTATCGCCGGGATAGTCGTAACACTGCAGTCCTGTGCATTGGTCGCACTGCTTGCCAACGATACCTCCGCAGCTTGCGGCATCATTTGGCACGCAGATACCTGGCATGTCGCAAGCCATGCCGCAGCCATCAACACGGGGATCATCCATACATGTGTAATTGTCAGGACAAGGAGTAGGCGTTGAGACGAGACCACCGCACATTCTGTAGGCGATCGTTGCTGTTGCTGTTGTTACGGCTGCCGGGCCAGTCGGCTTATTTGGGCGAGCCGAGGCTATGGCTGACAAAACAAGTAAGAGAGGGAGAAACGATAGTTTCGACATGGTGATAATGATGCTATGTGTATTCTGCATTCCTGTTAGTACTCATCAAGGAATTTAAAATGTGGAACATTCATGTTGTTGCAAATTGTTGCTTGCCTGAGTTTTATTGTATGTGATTGCAGTATAACAGTATTTTGTTCGTGTTGTTGGAGAAGATACTCACGCGTGTAGATGATGACGATAAAAGGAGAGTCGGAAATTACACAAGGACTGCCGCGAAAGTATCGCAAGTGAGACAACATCATCATAGGAGCTAATTTTGTCTCCGTCTAGGGCAAAGCGAAATAAACCGGGTTAACCGTTTCATAATACTCCTTAGTGCCTTATACAATAGAACTACACAATAATGACTTTTAGGAGAAGATGAAGTGGCCTAGGTCTGGCTTATTTGCCCTGCGCAGGCCGTCCTTATTTCCTCGAAAATGATCTTCTTTCCGAAGGACGACATTGCCAAAAAGTTTGCAAAGTCAAGACTAAATTAAGACCTATCTTTAAAATTCGAGGAGTGCAGTTATTTTCTTTGAATATCATAATATAATAGTTGATACTTTTTTTTAAAGACCTCTATAATACTTCTTTCTGAGAGACCGTAATGAGAGAATTGTTATAATAAATCTCAATTCATTGCTTCAAATCTTTTTTAAACAATCAAACACAAAACCCTAGCCATTCTCTCTATGATATAGGACGATAGCCTATTATTGCAAACTAGAATGGCATCGATAGGATTAAGGAAGACTTCCTTAGGCGACGTACTCTGCAGCATTTGCTCCTAGTAAAAAGCCTAGGTTAATACTGTTGATCGCTATCTTTACCGTGACTATGTGGTATTTCACCTCATGGTGGAGACTTGCGGCCTCTTCATTGACACTGTTGCCACTAAGCCAACTAAGTTTGGGACAAGGTTGACCAGTCATGCATCACAACATACATGTCTTAGACTTGTTAAGCTCAAATATAAGCCAGCTATTGTGCTGATGCAGTTTTATCGAAGTTTCCCAACTGCTTTGTTGTCTGATCACATTTATCTAGAAGGACCGGTCACCTAGTACAACAAAAGTTTTCAACTCGTGATTATAACACTGTTTTGATTTCAAGCATCAAGCATCCAATTAAGCCTCGAAACCATTGACGCTAAGATATTTGTATTATGAGCGTGGCACGGCTTGTCCTCTTGAGACCCTAAACCTTCTTCTGCACGAATAAGGGGCGCCACTTAGTATTCTTATTGAGTTCCGATACTGCTAGTGCAATTTCATTCTACTGATTTCTGATATCCCGTTCAGGCCCTACCACTGGCTGATTTGGACTAGTAGCGCATGTATTCAAACACGTGTTCAAGAATGTTTGCGAAACTGTTATTATACTCACCATTTAGCGCGAAGCGCTGCACTCATATCAAAACCCTTAATATTTTCTCCGAGACGCACTTCCTGCATGCACTCAGTAGCAGTGGAAAAAACCCGAATCACTGGGTCTAGGCCTGCCTCCCCATAATACATTCCGCATTCATTAGTCGAACAGACCATTGAGTACGGCCCGGTAGCGAGATGCCGCAGATACGTGTGCAAGTCACTATTGATAGGCTTGCCCATGGAAGGCACTGCTTTGATGCCGTCGAACAAGCGCTGTCTTAGCAACCTCGTGTAATCTGACGGCCTAGCTTAAGGCGCTATCTAGGTCTAGGCTCTCCTCTTTTTGTAGGATCGCCAAGAGGTTATAGGAGTCGGTGCAAGAAGCCTGCTACTTGCTCCACGAGGCGATATCCTGTGTTACATGTTACCGGATGGCCACGTACGACATGGATGTCTTCTGCCGAGGCTAACATTGATCATGAGTAGATCTGCGGCATGGCTCCTCAGTGTCACAACATCGGCATGGTTCCAGACGCGGCCCGGAATAGACACATGCAGAGAATCTACGGCGAAGCCGGGAAAAGCGCCATTGAACCGCCTGTGCTTGACGATGTACTCGTTAACAGTGTACGAGATCCGTTGTCGCGATCATCTGCCTCGTTCGCCATGAAGAATAGGTAATCAATCTAGATTCTACAGGATGTTTCAGCCCTTGCGAGGTCGAGAGATCTCCGTCGCGTGAGAACAGGCTGGCGGATTTGTCAGCCAAACTGGAGCAGAGTGTCAATACGTCAATATGACTTGAAACTGACCACTGATTGATTCGCTCCAATGCTATTTCATCAGCTGGTCTAGCCTTATCCGGATGGGCACTTGCATCGACGCAACTGTTCATTCGTTCGTGTAAAATGGAGCTCTAAAGGTTGTTCTGCGTACACCTCTATGATGAAGATGAAGTTTTGGATGTCAATGGATAAATGGAGCAAGTTTGATTACGCAATAGTTCTTAGTCGACGTCGAGATCTTATGGAATACCTGCCATCAGGGACTTCGCTGTGAGCCAGAGCAGCCAATAGGTCGAACTTCCCTTTGTTGAAGGCCTTCAGTGTCTTGGACTGCAGAGCATCAAACGATTCCAGCCATTTGCACGACTCCTCTCTCATAGAGGGGTCAAAGTGCAGATCGACTTGTCGCTGACAGGGCCAATCGACCATGGTATCTGGAATGAGCAGATCTTGCCTGCGCACGCCGTCGACATCTCGGCTGACAAGCCATTTGCGGGCCTCGGAGCAGGACGGCTAGAGCATAGGGGTTAAGCAAGCTGGCTAGGATCAGTGAGATACCTGAGCGTAGGATGGATGGTAGGTACTAAATAATTGTATATTCTCGGCTCTGTTCAAGGCGGATAACACACTTTAGTCAGTAGATCATGAAGTAGAGTTGAGGACGTGTTGTGGTGGTTTTATGCCAGAAACTGCTGACACCGCCAGTATTTATTCACTGATCCTACTCCGATTGCCACACTTGAGATCTCTGATCGACACTCCTCCTGGCAAAGGTCGGTATGCTCGCTATGCAGATATTGATCCCTCTGACATTGTCAGCTATGTCGTTGGTAATGTGTTTCCCTCGTGGCACAGTTGTGACACGACCCCTATTGGGTCATATTCGACCATTCTCATTCGATTTAGGGAATTGTCGTCCACTTTTTGAGTTAATACCAGTACTACTAACAAACCAAGTAATATGGGCCAATCTAGGTTAGCTAGTGCTAGCCAATTTAATAGGATCTCGATTGTTGGCAGCCAGTTTTGACAAAATGGTTCGTTCTGCAAATATTACAATAGGTAGTTGTTTAGGGTAAGCACCACCAATGGATGACCTTGATCCGCAAAACATGCAACCACTCGGCCCATGTGATGTTATTGAGTTAAGCATATCCATGTGGGAGGCATCTTGCACTCTTCCAACAGAGCTGCGAATACGTTACACCCGATTTGATAGTGAACAGATAGTTGTATTGGTGATGATGCGGCTAAGGGCCTGCCTTGACTTACTAGAACAATCACATTTCCCTTCGGTCCCTTGGATTCCTATCCGGAATCCTAGATGCTTCAAGTCTCTATCCTACCCTGATACTGCATACGCTGATACGCAATCCTCAGACCTCGAGCGTGGGCGAAGGAGAGTTTTACAAACACCTTCAAATTTTTATTTAAGCAGCCCAACGTTATTTTGTTAGCCAGTGTATGGTGGTATGTTCAACGCCTCCAGCACCTCCCAGAGGGATGCTTACTGGCATCAGAAGTCCATCTCAAGTATTCCGCTAAATTTTGCAACTACGTCTAGAAGCACCGCTGATACAAGCAAGTCTTGGTCATGCGAGATGGCTCGACGTTCATGGTATGACATTTCTTTACGATATTAATTGGTAGCGTGCTCGAGAAAACACACCAGCATCCTTTAACACTTCGAAGGCTTACTCGGCAATGATGCATATACTCGCGTGATAAATATCTGTTTACCAAGAACAGTCCGCATACGGTGTGTCTTAAGCACAGTTATTGCATATCTTGTTTTCTGTACTGGAGCCCCTATAAAGGCATGCTTCCATAACGAATCCCTGCCTGCTAAGAACCGTTTCGGGCTGATTGCATCACCGTGAATGTACTACTCCCACCCAGCATATCCCCTCTAAAAACGAACATCGTCGTACTCCGGATGTATCATGGAGCGCGCATTCGGCAAGCCATCCCGGCTTCTTCCAGGAGAATCCAATCGACATATCGAAGCAGTATTGCCAGTTCAAACTTAGCCAGCAGAATCGCATATACACGAGCCATGACGACAGTCAAGCCGTTGAAGAAGCGCGCTGTTGCCGGCACGTTCCTATTTAGATTTCTCGAAGACAACAATTCAAAGAAAGTTGAGGTTGCTCTGTTCAGACGAAGCGGCAAGGTCCGCACTTATCAGTAAGAGATCACTTGGCGCAAGGTCTGATTGATCCAAATACTCAATCATAGGCAGGCACAAGCTAGCGCCCGTCTCGGGCAGCGTAGAAGATGATGATGCGAACCCCCTCGCTACCGCACTGAGGGAGATTAAGGAAGAAACTACTCTTGACTTGACATCGATTGAGCTGTTGCGGAAAGGCAAGCCGTACTCGTTCACGGACGACGATATCAGTCGCGAATGGACCATCAATCCTTTCGCATTCCGCCTGAAATCCGTAGACGAGGGCGGCAAAGGCGAGGCCGGTATTTTTATAGACTGGGAGCATGACGGATGGGAATGGCACGATCCACTCGAGGTCAACGAGTCGGAAGAGTTTGGTGGGGTGCCAAGACTTCTCGATAGTCTGCGCAGGGTATGGCCCGAGTGCGATTTGGGTGCAAAGGCCGGAGCAGCCCTGACGAGCGGCCTCGAGAGTCTGCGAAACGACCATGAAAGCGGTGCCCGACAGCTGGCATCCAAAGCGGTGGGCACTCTACGGGATGTGATCGCGGAGCTGGACACACCAGAGATGGGGAACGGTGCTTGGTGGTCATACGTCCGCATGACGGCATGGCATCTCTGCTATAACGGCCGCGAGAGTATGGGTGCTGCCATCATTACTTCGATGGTAACTGTTCTCGACCGGATTGAGGCTGTGATAAATGAGAGACGAACGATCGACGAAGAGTTGAAGCAACACATTGTCGCATCGATCGACACGTTCCTCTCGCAGCGAGACTCGGCCGTCGAGCGCATCCGTGATTCCTTTATCTCTTACGTCAGATCAAACATGCCAAAATGTTCCGGCGCCGATAAGGTTCTGTCAGTCCTGACACTATCATCGAGCTCGACCATCTCATGCTCTATCCTCGAAGCGGCAGCTGCGCTGAACCTGACGGTGGACCTCCGCATTCTAGAGTCAAGACCGCTGTTTGAAGGCGTAACATTGGCGTCGAAGCTACTTCAGGAAGCGGCACACAACCAGAAAGTCAACATATCGCTGTATTCCGATGCGTCTGCCGCTATCGCGGCAGAGGGCGTAGATCTCATCCTCTTCGGTGCGGACCGCATCAGCTCTACGGGAGATGTGAGCAACAAGACCGGGACTTTGCCTGCTGTCTTGAGTACACGTCACGTGTCACCAAACGCGAGGGTGGTCGTTCTCAGTGAAGTCGAGAAGATCGCCGGACCTGGGACAGTTGCAGAACACGTTGTGGAGGAGAACGACCCCGCAGAGCTCTCGCGAGGCTGGGAACAAGGAGTTAAGGGGACCGAAACAGTCAAAGACTACTTCCTGAAGACGCATGACGATACGAAGCAATCCGGAGTGGTGGTGAGGAACGTCTATTTCGAATGGGTACCTGCAACTCTGATTGACGCATACATCACTGATGAAGGTCTCTGGTCTACAAATGAGATCCATAACAAATCGGACTGGATTGGACAAGAGACAAACAGATTTTTTGAGGGGTTGTAATGATGTTCATTTGATGCAAGTCATTGCCAGAGAGATTAATACTGGGAGCCTATTCGCGGACACTTCTCTTGCTCGGCACTCAGCCTTGGCCGTGACCATCCCTCTACGAATTTGTTTCGTACCTTTTCCATTGTGAACCTTCCCTTTTGCTTTGCTCTGGACACCAATTTTACCTCACGAACCCGCTTACGAATGGGACTGGATGCGATCCACCTACTAACCTAGTCTACTTGGGCGAGACGCACTAATTTCTTTCACTATGTTCAGCTCACTACAACTTCAGCTGGACGACAACACGGGAGGCACTGAGGGGGGCGTGTCACGGGGAAAGGTCTTACTGGACCATCCTGACCTAAGAATGCTTCCCATATCATAGACCATCGACTTGATGCTACCTGCTAGTGTTTGATGACACGCCAGGCCTGTGTCGTTTGTAGTCTGGTTTCATCCTAGACTATGTGCGCTTTTGTATCCCTCCGCAGTCAGTCTCAGTATCGTTGGTTTCCGTTGTAGCCCTGGTTCTGGCCATACCCCTGATTATGTCCGTAGTTCGGGTTTTCGCCGTAGTTCTGGTTCTGGCCATAGCCATGTTGCTGGTTTGAATCGTACTGATTAGGTTGGTTCTGGTGAGGTGCCTGATATTGGTCCGGCCGGTACTCTTGTTGAGGCTGGTATTGTTGTGGCCGGTCTTCATGAAGTTGCTGCTCAGGTCGATACTCCTGGTTGTGCGGCGGAGGAGGAGGGTTGTATGATTGTTGATGAGATGACTGCCCACCATACTGGTCCTGCGATGGGGGAGGCGCATAGTTGCCTTGAGCGGGGGCTTGAGGCTGATTTCCACTACCGAGTTGCGAAGCGGTTGTTGGCGCGCCCACGCTAACATTCTCATTGCCAATGTCATCGGGCACGGTGATCTTGACCTTGGGGAGATATTTCTGCACCTTACCCTCCACAATGTTCTGCACAAAGACCCAGCTCTCGCGCTCAAACTTGCGGTGTCCGCCATTGACAAGACCCAAGATGCTTTCGCGAAGGGTTTCCTGTACCTTCTGAATTAGGCCGCGGATCTTCTTGACCAGCTTGACCTTGATATCATCAGCGAAGCCACGGTCTGCTTGACCCCCGGCCTCGCGGTCGAGCTGGGAGTCAAAGGGGTTGCCGCCCAGGATCTTCTCCAGAGGGCGCTGGAACGCGTCTGGCAAAAGCTCAAAAAGCTGTTTCTCGATTGCGCCTAGGACCTTTCGGAACTCAAGACGTACTTCGCGGTGGACTTTGGCAAGACCGGTGCTCAGCTTGTCGCTGATGACCTTGGAAAATCCACCGCCTCCGCTTGCGTCGCCCTCACCATCGCGATCACCGAGCCCTCTAGAGGGACCTTCACCAGATTGCTTTTTGTTTCCGAAGAGCCCTCCGATCCCCTTGACAAGGTCCTTGACCTGATCCTCAATCTCCCCTTTGACGCCGTCGCCTACATCCCGAGTGCTCGTGTTGCCGCGCAGCCAGCGCTTGATATGATCGAGGGCGATGCGAGTAAACTGCTCAGCGATGGGTGCGTGCTGCTCCCTCAACTTTGCAGCGACCTTTTCCTTGATCTCGGGGCTGATGAGACGGGCCTTCTCCTCCGGATTGCGTGCAGCATCCTTGACGGTATTGCTGAGAACGCCCAAGAGGCCATCGAGCTCAAACTTCTGACCCCCCTGCCCATTATTGTTGTTGTTGTTATTGTTGTTGTCCAGGTGATCTTGTACTGCGCCGATGGCGGCGGTGAAGAAGCCCTTGGCACCTGAAGAGAAGGCGTCGTTGTTGCTGCTCAACCCGCGCGACTGCGTCTCGGCAGGGCCAGCTGCACCACCGCGGCCTTCGGTGAGGTCGAAGATGTCGCGCAGGTCATCACCAGCCTCGTTGGTGATTGTGCTGAAGCTGCGTGTGAGCTTGGCAATCTCGTCGGCGAAAGGTAGGGACTGGCCTCCGTAGGCATCCGGGGGTGAGTCGTTCAGGCCCCTTGCGCCGCCGTCGTTTGCGCTCTTGTCCTTGTTGAACAGCGAGCGGAAGGCATCGACGACCTGGTCCTCCAGACCGTCGATGGTCCTTTGCTGGAAGGTGTCGATCTCGGAGGCGATGCGGGGCTGGATCTGAGGGGCGAGGGAGTCGACGTATTCGTCGACTCGTTGCATCAACACGTCGGGGAGAGTCATTGCTGCGAGTTTGCTTCAGAGGTGCTGACGATAATGGTACACAAACAGGCTAACCTAGTCGACTTTACCTTTGCGCTGTAGCTAATTATAATTTACCTTTACAACGAGGGCTCAATGGGTTGCTAGATTCGAGTGCGGCTGTTCCCGCTCCACTGGTGACATCAGCTACCAGCTACCAGCTACCAGCCCTGCCAGCCCTGCCAGCCCCATAAGTTAACTAACCTTACCTGAGAGGGGCAGAAGGGCAGAGGGCCAGAAAGGGCCGGGGAGGGGCACGGGGAGGGGTAATGGCAGCACGGAGTACCTGCAAGCACTGCTGGAGGGTACTAAGTACGCATACACGATGGCGGGCCCCGCAATGGTTCAGGGAGTCACGGTGGAGTACACGATATATTGAACAGCGACCTGGCCCAAGCTAGATCTCGTCCTGATTTATCGCACGGGAAGCCTACATTACTATATACACACCACGTACAACCCCTGTTGCTCTTTCTAGCAGTTGCATCTTTGGAAAGGTAGGTAGAATCGCACTCCAAGCCGAGTGCTACCTACGCATACACTCCGACATTGACGATACTATCTCCTTAAGGACCTGAGAACCAGCTATCCATAACCCGCGAATGCAACTCTTTCATGCAAGACACCGATCGCTCATCGGCCGAGAGTGCAACCAAAGCTGTTTCCAGGTCCGCACAACTAGCGCTTCTATGTGCCTCTCGGAAATCCCACAACAATGCGAATATCTATAAAAGGAAATAACAACCATCACTATCACTTCTAGAGCATCGTGGACCCTGCAAACCGAGTCCTTCGAGATCGCAGTCCAAACTAGCCAGTACCGAAAGAGAAATCCACATCCCAGAGCCGTCTTCAAAAACGGCGTCCCTCGAAATACTCTTGTTTTCCTTCAAAATCTGCCCTCGCAGCTCGAATACTGTTGCCTGATAGGTATTTTTGTTGGCCCCGAATGTCGCTCCGAGCAGATTTGAAAATACACCAGTATTTTCAACAGCTGCACAGCCAAAGAATTCTATGACGCCTGGATGACGAGTAATTATAGTATGGCAGGCACCCTCCCATATCTTCCTCAGTATATCAAAATTGTTGACTGGTATGTGGAACCTGATGAGGGAGCGGAAACCAAGCGCCAAAACATGTTGTGCTGTGAAATTATTTGAGAATTATTTGACCTGTTTGATGTCTGATTAAGCATGATTCCGTCGACGGACGTCCAAACAAGTGAAAATTCCGGGCAGCCGTTTCGTAAGGTCGAGAAAGTAGCTCGTGACGGTCTACATCGATCGTGCAGCTGAGCGGGCCTCCATCCCGCCCCAAGAATTTCTTTCTTCGCCAGCGAATATTAATTTCACCAAGGGGGGGGAAAGATGTTCAAACTTGTGCTTGTGGTCACGGGCCACGATAGTCACCTGTTGACACGACCAAAACGGTTGAACCCCGATTTTCCGAATTCGTGGTCACATGGCGAAATTGTTGTATATTTGCGACTCATCATAATGCATCCAGGATGCCAGCTGGCTCATAAGCGCGTTGGTCGGCGGTGTATGAACGGGGCTAATCTGTGGCTCGGACGGATTCAGTATGAAACCAACATGATATGCAGTGGCGGCTGGTGGCGGCTGGACGTGAGGCGCCGAGGACGTTAGCGATAATGATTCCATGCCCGTCCATGACAGCTCATCCATTTTGGAATTTCGAAGACGCTGAAGAAGTGCGCTCATGTCACGAAGGACACGCGCACAGTCTTTCGAGTAGTTGCTCTCACCAAGCGATTCGGCGTCAAAGCAGTCGATGACGAATATGATACCCAGCGCGTCGTCTTCATTAAGTTCGTCGGCCAGAAGTTGGTTGAGTAGCAAGATGACTGCAGCATTGAAAAGATTATGAAGACATTGAGACAGCAGCTTCCGAGAGGTACTTAGATCCCGTACCCATCTACCAAGTCTTACATTCCTCCTGGCAGCTTTGATACACAGTTTGATGTGAGATATTTGTGGGTGCTTGTCGACGTTGTATGCACGCCGGGTGATGAATCGTTCTGCGACGGCTTTCTTGACAGCAACGAAGAATATCGGTCGTATGGTAAGGACCACGAGCTTGACCCTGATTAGCTGGGGAATCTTCCAACGAACCCGATTACATACCTGGTTGTAAGCCATGTGGAGCTGACAGCATGCTCTGTCAGTGCTCAGTCGGTCCCCATCCATCCGCAGTTCTATTGGTAGCTTCGAAACCCAACTGGAGAGTAGGTTTAGAGCGTTCTCGATGCGCGCGGAGGTACTCGTCATATGATGCTCCCATGGGGATATGCGGTACGTATTACAGACGATGTACCCGGAAATCTTGGCGAGTTCTACGTGGGCCCGCAACCCCATGGCAGGCGGAAGCCCCCTACCAAACGATTAGCGCAGAAATGCCGAACATAAAAATACCATGCTTACGGTGCTTCGGTGGGGAGCGATAGCTTGATGGCCTCATCAAGTATAGATGGTGGCCGGCCATTTAATACACTGAGCCACCGGTCTAGGACGTAAAGCGTCCAGAATGACCGCTTGCATTGCTCGTTGTGTACCCATCCCCTATGTATACCATTCATAACCGCAATATGCATGCCGAGGCTGACATACATATATGCAGCGTCTCTCCGATTCTTTTCGACCAAGTAAATGCTCAGCATAGATAGTATGGGGATGTCGAAAACATTGTTCAGTGTTGTGTCCAGTGGGTTTCCGAGTATCCATCGGGCCTTGGCAAAGAACATCTCCCCACGTAACGAGCTCTCAGTAGCATTTTCAGAAGATGCATTAAGTTGATATGCCATAGCAACTGCTGCATGGAAATGCGCGAGGTTCCGCAGCAGATTGGGATCGGTAGTGTTTTCGGCAGGTTTGGTGTCGAAAAGTGACAAGTCAAAATCACTCCAGTAGTAGATCCCGCCAGACACAAAATCGCCACTGCCGTCCTGGACAAAATATCGCAGTTGAGTCATCATGATGGCCATTTCTGTTTTCGAAGGGTGCTCCAACGGGTCAACGTCTTGCAGGGCCAGTGGCCGCGAGTCCCATGTCTGATAGCTTCCGAGAGAACCAAGGAATGTCATCTCGGGTCGATGGTCTGGTACTGGCCGTGCCAGTGGGAAGACGGCATGCATGAACTCCTTGATGAGATCTAGGAAGGTTGCGCCTGATGTCGATCCTAGGTAGCGCATGGCGCCGTCGGGGTCCTGGAGGAGGCGGCCTTGGAGGAGGCGACCTTCAGTGTCTTCCTCCGTTCCATAGCCATTCTCAGGAGTAGCAGTGCTGGTAGCGGAGCTGTCGACACTGTGTACGCCGGAGACAACTTGAGCCATGAGATCTTGTCGACGAGACTCTTCTGGCACGACTTGCTCCAAACATGCTTCTAAGCGGGCGCATTTTGCTTTTAGATCTTCCAACTCAGTTCGAGCTATTTGAACCTTCTCAACAATCGTTGGGTATTCACAGTCTCTGGATGTGCTACGACATTGCGCGCAGGGACGCTCCCCAGAGCATTTGATTCTCCTGATATTGCAGCTATTGCAGCTATTTGCCTATCAGCGTGCTTCCAGGCGCACGTCGTTGTATGTATTTCTACGCGTTAGGGATGCTTACGCTGTTGCGACACGCTTTCGCTGTTCCGGCGCGACTCTATGGCGCCGCTGGTTCACAGGCAAACGCTGCGCTGAGCTCGACGCATTCGAGTCTCTTCGCATGTTGGCCATCACTGACCCTCAAGGGCCCGTTAGATGATGCCACAAGCGCCGATGCCAACTATTGCCCAAAGTTGAATGCGAGGTTGAGGTGCACGAACAGTCAGAATGCAAAGCCATCAGTCAGAGATCGGGCAGCCTTGGACCAAGACTCGACGTGCCCAGCTGAAATAGGGCTTTGTATGCGGGGGAACTAATCATAACGGCGCGGTCTGCGATTCGCAACAGACGTTGGTGTCTTGGCGTGTTGTCCGAAAATAGTAGGGCGGGCGTCTGCAACAGGGGGACAAGCTGAAAAGGTAAGAGACAGGCTAATGACTAAATCAGATCAAGGAGCGAACTCTGTTGATGTTATGCTTATTGAAGTTATGCTTACTTACATGCAAAAGCTATTGACTATTGAATTCATGTTCCAGCAGGCAGATGGTAGACAAGGCTGTGCGGCGCGGCGCTCTTCTAGCAACCGGTTGCTCTGACATGATTTAAGGCTAACGGAATATCTTTGTACGGTGCAAAGGTACCCCTCAGCGAAAGTGTCATCTGTCCAATGTATGTATGTACTTGGTATTGTACAGCGGGAACCTCGTCGCGATAGCCCGCCATGGGATGGCTGCCCCTGTCGGTCGGCCCAACTTTAAAGTGATGACAATGGGGGCCTAGTGCATTCCAATGCAGCCAGTCCCTTCAAGATCAATGGCCAACTTCGCTAGCTTTGGCGAACTCAAATTCTTGATTATATACACTTGTACCACGCTTCCCGTCTCGCCGAGTGAGTCGAAATGCCTGCTGCACACCACTTCGAAAATATCTGGCCAAAAGTGCCTGTTACGGTGACAAGACGGCTCAGACTCCTGTAAATTGTTGTGGCAGACGGCCGCTCGTTTCTTTTCGGCAGGCGACAAGGTCTATCATTTGTGCGATCGCGAGCCACACAGCTCTACCCACCGATCTCGAATGAGTTTACTACCATGGGCCTTCGAGCTTACATAACGATTTTGGCGGATTCTACGCTAAGAGAGAGAGAAAGAGGGAGAGAGGGAGAGAGAGAGATGTGAATATCGATCCCGTGACGTTACCGCAACCGTTGCAAAACAACCCCACCGTTATTATCACCGCTATCCAATACTGCGATTTGGCTTCGTCTGAGATCAAAGGATTTCTTGGCCCGCATCTTACGCCACCCGTATTCCGTACAATCACAAACGCCACAGCAGAAACTTGCAGCATGTCAGCATCTGGTTTTCGGGTATAGAGCTTGGCACGCTCATACAAGAAAGACCGATTTTTTGGGGGGGTTTTTCTTTTACCTAATGTGTCTACATAATAAGAGGGTTATGAACCACTACTACCAAGAGTAAAGGAAAGCACGGTCTGTGGCAATTCCCACCCAGAAATGACGAGTTTCTATGACGAACAAGATACTATTTGCCCATTCTTGCTTGACTCATCTTCTCTCGGCTTATCTTTCTTCACTCCGATATGCGTTAAATTTCTCTACGACTGCCTAACCCACACGCAGCTCTCATCAACCTACAGCATCGCCTTGCATAAAAGGGTCTTCGTAATTGGATGAAGCTCATGAAGGCACAAGTTCACAGGCTCGGTTGAGAGTTGGTCCTTCCATTGCCAGCTGAACTGACTGAGTAACTACACGCCAAAGCCGGCCTGTCAATGGCATATAAGAAGCTATTCTAGGAGATTGCGTGTTTACAATTATAGAGAGTGATCATATCAAATGAATCGCACTGCTTAAAAGTCTTGGCATGAGTCCGGAGACTATAGCCATTGTGGGTAAAGCAGTTTCACATTTCTAAATGCAATGAACAATCATTAGTCAATCTCACTTTCGACGACATTCTTGCCTTTCGAGTAACATCATGGGAGCCAGTCTTGGCGACGATTCATTTCATTACTGCTTAATGGATGTCTCAGACATTCACCTGTGACCTCAGGTATCCACCTGTAGCAACCACACTAACCTAGGTAGCCTTCAGTGGAATAGAGGTCAGCTTTGTGCCTCATCGTTACATCCCACCCCCTATCAACAAACTACAATTAATCACCATACGTGACGTATCTATCACTGCTTGCATGAGTATTTGCAGTGGCTTCGAAATTTATGTCCCTTTGGGTATATGTCATAAAGCATCCCAGCAAATACCCGTTCTAGTCTGGTTTGTCCAAAATCTGTTCCGTGGCTCTGAGCAAATGACATAAATTCTGCGAGTCTTGCTGCGCAATCCCTACAACTATTGCGACCTCGAGTGAACATCCAGCTGCATTCTGAACATTGCCATCTGGCAATAACGATGACTGGTGTAAGTATCGAATGTAACTTATTTCCATGAATGGAATCAAGTGTTTCGAGGGGCAAGTTTTCGGCCTCGGCCGAGAGTGGTGAGAGAAATACTAGTGCCTTGAAGTTCCTACTTGTGGCATGAGCAGAGCACTTAGGATTTTTTAGGCTTTCAACGATCATTTAAACCTAGTAGTGAGATCGCCTTCAGCAAGGCTTATAGATACGCAGGTAGGGATTAATCAAGCTGTAGCAGGAGTAGAGTCGTATTCAGGTCATGTCAAGCAGCAGATAGTCTTCGACTTAGCAAGGCGACCCCGTATGTAGGGAGTACACAGCGAGGTCTGAACTAATTGACTACTTATTATAGTAGCTGAAAGGTAATCAGACTTCCACTAGTTTATGAGGCTAGAGGTTGGCTCGTTCACGAAGGTGTCTGTGGTTTGTAGTAATCGGGCTTATACAACGAGTTTATCTTTGAAAATTTTACGTGTATCTGCTTCTACATTATCAAAATACCATACGCATCGCTCATACTATACGGATTTATTTATGAGTGTCCACTCGTGTGATTTCAAAGTTTTTGCCTGTAAACAATGCTTTTAGAAACCAGCTCTCTCCATGTAGTAATTCAAGATATTTACACGAACTCTAGAATATAAGTTAAAAAATGGAAGCAAACGAAAACTATTGAGGCAATACTAATGCAATTTTCAATATAATATTTTTAATGGTCTTGTTGCGAGAACTTCCATCTTCGTGCTTGGCTGGACAGACGGAAGTCCTCGTTCATGTGCCTGAGTGAAACCTAAAGCGACTAACCCGCGCAATATACCAGTCATAGAATCATTACCTGGCCCAGTATGATTTTGGGTCTGATGTGTTTCTGGGAGCATCCGCACCACTCGGCGGTAACATCGAGAGTCCCGCTGCTGTCTCTAAGGGCGTCCCAGGGGTAACACTATCACTGAGCTGGCTCCCTACGCCAGACTTTGTGATTATGCTAGCTTCTGCTTGTTCGCACAACCCGACTTTCTGTAACCAACCAGCTATAGTGTCAAGCAGGAGTACCTCCATCGCATTGGCCACCAATGACGCATTTCCATGCTTTGAAAATACTTGTATATAAGCGCATACCATTTGGTGCACAAGTAGCCACAGTAAGTCGTCCTCCCGCCCCGCCTTTCGTCCTTGAGCAAATATACATATAGTTCTTTGTGAGCCCTCGTAAAAAGCGTAACTGTTGTATTCATCGATGCTCTTTAGATCAAGCATTACAAACGATCGGCAGGTATTTTTACGTTGGAAAAGCCTTCGATTGCCGCCGTCATGCTTGTGACGTGTCAGATTGCCGAAGAAGAAGAGCTGGTCCAGAGCGGAGAGGTGCTCTTGGAGTAAATCTCTGACTGTATTTTTCTGTCCGTTCAAATGATTCTGTATGAAGCGGTGAATCTGTGTTAGGTGGATATGCTGGGCTGTTCGTAATGAATTGCGAATAGCTTGCATAAGCCTATTATGAGATAATGAACTTTCTTCGAGCCAAACCAGTGGTTTTTTTGCAAATGAGCATGGATGTTGGATGGAATTTTGAACTTTTGCTAAGCCTGTTTTGTCGTCAGTCTTTTTGAGGGACGTCATTTGCTCCATCTGATATCGCTGAATGCAGCTTCGGGTTTGCTTTTGAAAATAAAAAAATTATAAATCGAGAACTTGTCGAAATTTGAACTGATTTCGTTATAATTTAGAGCTTGACCCATCTCCCATAGCTTCAGGCTGCGCGGATACGCGAACATATGGAGAAACGCCAGCTCTCACGTCCCATTGCCTTTTCTGACTCTATCCTTCTCACATGTCCCGGTCGACGCGTTCCTCTTTCGTAACTACCGACCTCAGTTTACAGAACGATTGAATTCAGAACAACATTCACAACTTCAACAACATATCGCATAGCTGATCCATTGCTCCAACCGCTTATATGCCTGACAGTTTACATGCACTTTTAGTGATTTTACGATATCCTAGAGTCAATTACCCAGTTGATCTGACCATTCACATGTGTCCCCACATGTGAGTGCTCCAGCTGCTCCTACCTTCTTCGTCTTCGCGTCGGCAAAAACCTCGACAGCGATCTGGATGATGGGGATAACGTCCCAGCTGCCGATGGTCGCATTTTTACCGTTCCTGAGCGGCTCCGGGACTGTGACAGCTAGGCCGCAGACACCGGCGGCACCGGCGCTGCCGAGACGGAATGGTTGATTGGAGCCCAGACTTTCCAAAACCCTCGATGGGCGGCAAGATACTCGGCAAAGGCGTTGCAGTCAGCGACAGAGAGAGAATTTGCATTGGTGGTTAAGTATATGTGCTAGGCCTGCATTCGATGCAGCACCCCGGTTCGGTCGTCAGCTGAGTGACTCTGCCAGGTACGAAACCATGGAACTCGACTACGGCAATGTCGTCGGCAGATAGCCCTGCGCTTAGCTTTCTCAAGTTGCGCGTTGCGGTGGTTGCGAGAGTTGCCACGGTGCCGATGACTGCCATGGCTGTGACAAGGATCGTAACGAGTTGTCTAGTCATGTTGTTGAATGTGTGGTGACTTTTAATGGGTTCTCAGTCGGAAATGTATTTCGTTGAGATTCAAAGTATAAAAGGTATGCTTGCCTGAGTAATGTCCTCGTCCGCCTTATTAGAAGCTCGCTGAATCAGTGGGAGCCACAATGGGGGTAGGGTGATGCGAATTTGTCCATGGGTGATTGCCTTTGCACACCCACCTGCCATTTGATTAATAGAGTGATTCACATGTCACTGGTTAACGAAAATAACATTCCATGTCCCAGGTTACTACACGTTACAAAATGTCAATTCGCGTTGTCATGTCATATGCTGTCCTGCGTTTTTCTGCCTCGTAATAGGGCTCTTAACAATAAACTCTTCGTAGACTTGATTTGTCATTCCAGTGATATAAGTCTTGGATAATGAGGTTTTTGTTTTTTTTTGGCTTGTTTGTTTCTTTGACGACGGGGTGAAGTCGACGGATGCAACTTCCCTAGCGGTGTATGACCTAGTCTGAGTGATGATGTGACACAAGCTAATGGTGAACCTTTATCACGGTTCACAATCGACTCGTATCAGAAGCAAACAAGCATGTATGACAGTTTCTACAGTTGGTATAGAAGACTGTTGTAGTGAAGGTCTGGTGTGATGCACTGAAAGGAAGAGCCTAAATCTACTCGAGCATAGGATAGTGAATACGGTGCTCGCATGAGCGTGGGATCGCAAGTGTAACGCTCTAAGCGTGAAATGATAGTATAGGTACTGTCAAGTAGTATATAGAAGTCTAAGTCTACAAAAGAGAATATCGGTGTACAGAAAATGGGTATATACCCACTGACTAAGTCACGTGATCACCACTTCCCAAGTTCGGTGATCCGCGAGCTCGTCGTCTTAGTGTACGGAGTGCTCCACGTACACTATGGCCATCTATAGTCATTCATATTGCCACATCATGACCTAGATGCTTAAAAGTTTACTGTCCACGTACAGCCACTCCAACATTTTCGTCCTATGCGCTTCGACCATGGAGCAAGTCTATTGATCTAGAATATTCGAGGTAGACGGAGCCTCTTGAAACGTATTCTAGGTTCCATCTCTAATAGGTGCTGGAGATGATACAGTTCCGGGTATGACATATTGACAGGATCAAGCGTTAGGCAGTCTAGTAGCGGAAGTGGCATAATGACTTTACAGATCGCACCAAAGACCTTGATAGCTGAGCAGAGATGCATGAGTAAAACTGCTGAAAATATTGACAGGTGTTTTGTATCGACTCAGTTACCGAAAACACTCTTTCTGTTATTGTTAAAAAGAGTGATATGATGAAGTGATGTACTGTAAGCATAGTTGATACTATCCGCGACGCTCTTATAAGTATTTAATTTTTGGAACGTCTTACTCTTGACTTTACTAATATTATGTTGTTTGAGCATGAATTACTTGAGGACTAGCTGAAGCCTAGACTGTAACTAGAAATTAGTTGTACATCTCTCTTTTGTGCTTTTGAAACAGAAGCTATGCTTTATTGCTGATGCCTATGATGCTAAGAAGCATTACTAATTATTTATTGGCAGTCTACAAGATAATTCTCTGTAAAAACCATGGAGTGTCGAAGTTATTTGTATAGTTAGTGCGAGCAATAACCTCGAGACACTCAAGTACCAACACACCAATAGCTGGGATGTAATCAACGCTCTGCAAGGTTATCTCTTAGAGCTCTGCTCCCTTGCTACCTCAAGACACGACCAATAATTTCACACAAACACGATACAGAAACTCAGAACATTGCACTCTTTGAGGTACCTTGTCATCCCCTCACCAGCTAATTTGTGGATGGAAGACAAGTGGTAGTTACCCGCCAAAGACTTGGAGTACAATATGACAAGTTTGGATGACCCCGGTTGATAGGTTGTTCGCGGATCTGATTGATATACTGTACTGTATAGATGGCAGGATATTTAAGGCACTTTTCAGAAGATGCTCCTAATTTACGGTATACTTGGCGAAGCAACAATTGTGATGAGCAGTTCTCAAACAGATTCTGAAGAAGACGCATATCTGCTCATCTGCTAGCTTCAAACAGTACTGCTTTTTAATCTGAATACGGAGTGATCCCTGCCACCAATTCTCTACACCATGTCTATGCTATCGGATATCGTTGTGAGATCATACAGCATGTAGCGTATAACGGCCAACGAAAAACATCATATCCTCGAATAGCCAAGGATGTTGTAGTTTATCGATAACTAGTTCCTGCAACTCGTTATCTCGAAGGGCGTCGGTCACGAAAGGGCAGTCAATTTTGCCGATACGTGGTACCCCTGTGACCTAGACTCGCAGCTCAATGCTAGTCGAGAAACCTTCTTGGAGCATGTGAGGGTCGAAATGACCCATCTTCGCCGACATTCGAGGGCGAGAGTATCCAAATGCTGGAACGATACGATTCCCGCATGGATTACTTCGGCAACATCGTTTACGTATCCAATCTCGGTTGGTATTCGGCGAACACGATCATAACATAGCTACCGTACACAGTTCAGCAGCTATAAAGTGTGTAAGCCATCTTACAGTGCACGTTGTTTTGTATCCGAATCTAGGAAATCGCGAATGTATCATCAATTCTCAATCAGCCCACCTCAGGGAGATACCACGGAACGAGAGTCGGGTGCCTGGTGTTCGAAAGCGGTGATTGACGAGAGATGACTCCTTCCGACTGTTGCTGTACCTGTTGGAAGACGAGCTCTCCAGGCCTGTTTGGGAGAGATAATTGAATATCTCCTGCTGAGCCATATCTTGGATGTCAGAGATGTAGAAGGCACTGGCGTCTCCTTATAAGCTACCCTAGTCCCAAATCTTTATTCGCCACCCAGTACTGCTGTCCATGAACTGTTTGTGCCTATCTTCTATAGAGACATACTGCATCCAAAAAATAGTGACGCTGTGCCACAATGCACATGTTTCCCTGTCGTAGTCAACGATACACTATAATACACAGAATCTACAGATGGAGAAGTAGAAGCAGCCCTATCGTTGCTATTGACTGGTCGATAACAGAATCGGCCGTCTGTTCCACATATTCTGGATGAACGTGCCGTGTTGGACCTTCTGCTTCGCACTCTCCTAGGGAGCTACTCGAGCCAGGTCTTTAACTCGCGCCGCTCCAGCTAGGCCTGTTTCTATCTTTTGTTTCCTTTCCCGTCGCCGCTCCGAGATCTCAGCATCACGCATCTCTTTAGGCAGTCGCAGGAACGCCGCTCGCTTTTCATCCCTTAGTCTCTTCTCCTCTGCCATGACATGTTCCCAGTTCTTCCCATATTCCAGACGCATGCGTTTCTCCCACCGCTTCCTGCGCTCCAACTTGTCTTGCTCTTCCTCCTGCTTGGCCAGGGCCTTCTCCTCCTTGATGATCTGCCGCATGGCGTAGGCTCTCGCGACCGCGTCGTTACGATCCTGAGTGAGCATCTCCATGACCGTACTGACACCGTGGATGTTCAGCGTCTGCCTGTACGACAAGGCCGATTTCGTACGGTCGCCCGTGGTCTCCTTGACCCAGAGCTCCACCTCCTCGAGCGTCCTTAGAAACACCTCGCGGCCACCCAGCGCCACCAAAGCCTCCTGCCTCTGTGACTTATTCCGAGCGTTGACAACCGGAGCCAAGGCCTCTCTGTCGAGCTGGTCGACGATGATCTCCTCCCAGTCGTCCTCCTCCTCGCAGTCATAGAGCCCGGTGCCGCTGGAGTACTCGTCGTTCCAGTCCCGGACCATGTCCATCCTCCTGACGCGCGTCCTGTTCTTCTGCGTGAGCACACGGTTCAGGATGTTGGACTGCGGCTTGCCGAGGCGCAGGAAGGGGTACTCCCTGGCCATGTCCAGCACGGGTATCTTGCGCTTCTTCCCGGGGGGGAGGTCGGCCGACGGACGCGGTCGCGCCGCGGCGGCGTACGTGGGCTTCGGCTTCGGGTCCTGGGGCGTGGGCGCGGGTGTGGTGTTCACGAGCAAGGGGACGGTGTTGGGGTTCGGGGCCGAGGACGGCTTGGCCGGGTTCTTGGAGTTGGGCGGGTGTAGCACTTTCTGTAGCAGGACGTGGTCGCGCTGGGCCAGCCGCTTGCGCATGAAAGTCAGGACGGAAGCGAACTCAGGCGTCGTCTCGTCCGTGGCCCGCGACAGTGTGTCGAGCATGTGGTAGCCCGCCTCGAGAGCTGGGTAGACGAGCCGTGTGGACGTGTCGGCGCGGTTCTTCTGGAAGGCGCGTCGGATCACATGGGCTATGGGGTGCCTCTTCCCTGGCCATGCTGTCGCGAGGTCATCTGGAAGAGGTACTTTGGGGCAGGCATTGAGGAGGGCACGATAGAGCGCGAGACCTGCGTTGGGTTAGCTACGTACGCAATGAACAAGCTAGCTCTGCAGAGAGTGCTGCTTCGGGAGCTCTGCATTGGTTTTCCACGAGGTTGATTTACATGCTGTGCGGTGGCGCGAGTTCTGCGCCGGGATGAAGAAGCTACTTGATCTCCATTTAGGTGGCATTGAGTAAGATAACGATGGCTGAAAGACTTCATCTCAGGTTTCGAAAAGGGGATGGTTGCAAGATTTCATGGTTGCGGATATCTCAAGAGCGGAACAGTTCCGCACCGCCGCAGTAATCACATCACGTGCGGAATTATTGTCGATGCAGCATATGACTTGATCGGTGCTCACATCCTTAACCATCGTTCTCGGGATAGAGTATTGTCAAGTCATGATCATGCTCGGTATTCTCAACAGAACTGCTAACTCTCATTCCCTCCAGGCGATGGTACCTTGGGTTATCTCCTAGATCCGGCACCTGACTCCAGACAAACACCAGCCGGTGAGATCTCCTCTTCTGAAGCCAGCATCTCTCTGGGTCAAGGCCCGTTATGCACAACTCTCAGTTGCCCATTTGTCGAGATGGAAAACAGGATGATTCAAGGTCATAAGTCATTGCTTCAGTCTATGAAGCAGTTCCTTTCGCTTGTTTCCGAAGACTTATTGTTTCTGGTATTCGGTGCCCTCGGGGGGCTGAGGCAGCTTCTTACATTGACTGCTACCCATGTATCTTCGCAGTTCAATGAGGACGGTCTCCATGGTGTTCTCACGCTTCCAGTTGGCAAGACAGGGCAGCTGGGACGGGTCGACAACACCATTTCGCTGGTTGACGCAAGGCAGGTTTACCATGCTGACGAACTGAACGGTGGGCGGCTTGTCGGGGTACTGATCGCTGCAGTGCATCTTGACCGAGTAGATGCGGTTCTCGTGTACACTCTGCAGAGTGTGTTAGTACGCAGCGGCGCGGTCACGTATGCGCCCAACTTACGTGGGGAGGGCCAAGGATAGTGCCGTTCCAGTCAGACATCAGGAGGTCTTCAGGGTTGTCCAGGCCGTAGCTGCACGCCTCTGTAGTTCAAGTCTTGGTCAGTCGACAGAAGGCCTTCACTGCACGCTGGCGCAACCTACCAGCACCCATGCCCTTCTCGCCCTTCTCGAGCTCCTCGAGGAGACGGAAGTTGCGGGGGACCTTGGCTCCCATGATGTAATAGCACAATCAGTGTCTCGTCGGAGTCGCAGTTGATAGGGCTGCAGTAAACGTAGAGTGATGTTGTCGGTAGCGAAAGACGGGCGACGCTGGCGGGAACGATTTAACGATAATGCTTGGGGAGAGGCGAGGTTCAGGCGCCGAAACCTTGTGTACTGTAGCGATTGGCGTCTTTAAGTTGGAAAGCAAGGGCATCAGCTACCCGCTGGTATGTAGCGCCTTTGCCCTCGAAGGAGGGGCGCTGTTGCTTCTGGTTCTAGGTACATACGTACTTGCCTGGTAGTGGGGTTGATACTAACCTTGGGTATGTGCACTGGACCCCTCGCTAGCATCTGAAACCGCAGGCGGTCAGTGGGTTCTGCCTCGAGATTACCTAAGACGTGCAGCCCGGCTAATGCAGGTGCTGGGCAGTGACACCAGACGCTATGTAGGGGCGGGCATCTGGCATTCATTCAGCGAATCTGGCAACAACCCACGTTCAAACAGCCTCCCTCTCCTTTGTCACAGTGATCCATAACGTGCAATTCTAAATCCACCCGCTCGTCCAGCTCTACCGATGGATCCTCGAGAATATCTCAAACCAAGATGACAACTCAGCTCTTGGCCTCCGAGCTCACAAACCTCATTCAGGAGAGCAAGCGCAAGCACAATGACCTTAGACAGGTACCTTGATGACCCACCAAAGCTGCAACATTCCCGTATTGCCAACCACGAAACAAGTCATGTCATGCTCATACATATGTAGGCTGCAGAGAAGTCACTCGAGGAGCTCAAGAGCTTCCGTGGTGTAAATGAAGCCCAGATAGGAGCCGGTACATCGTCCTTCCACGCGCTGACGCGTTCCCCAAGGTACATGGGCTAATCCCACTGCAGAGCTCGCCCAACGGGTCAACTTTGTCAACCCTTTCATCATTGCTTGCGGGTCCAAGAATGCCAAGTTTACAGGCATCGCCATAGTTTGCCTTGTACGGCTGATTATGAGCAGTGCCCTCCCGCGGTCAAAGCTGAGCCCAGTACTTGAAGCCTTGAGGGAGGCAACATCCGCTGGACTGGATGTCCAACTCAAGATATTACAGGCTTTACCGACCTTGTTGCAAAACTATGCTGTCGATATCAAGGGCGATCTTCTAGTCACCGCCTTGAATATCTGTTTCATTCTTCAAACGAGCAAAAATGGTATCGTGAGCAATACTTCATCCGCAACGCTCCAACAGCTGGTCGTGTCTGTGTTTGACAAGGTTGTGGCTGAAGATAGATCGGCCTCGGACGCAGATTACGTTGGTGACGCGCCGACCCACGATGGCCAGGTCCATCTGCGATCTGCCGCCCTGGATGCGTACCGGGTTTTCAAGGACATATGTTTGATGACCGAAAATCAACGCCCTGAATACCTTAGGTTTACTGGCTTGCCCCAGACCTTTGGGCTTGAACTGATAGAGTCGGTTTTGACTAATCATGCTTTCATATTTTCGTCGCATCCTGAACAGGCTTATGTTTTGCGTACCAGTGTCATGCCTTTCTTGATCAGTGCGCTTTCCGGAAAACTCAACTTCGCAACATCCGTTCGGTTGGTGCGCATTCTCTACACCCTGCTCAGACGACACCTTAATATCCTTCAGTCTCAGGGTGGAGAGGCACTCGAGATCTTGACCCAATTGGTTGACCAAGACACTACCCTATGGAGACGATCACTCTGCATGGAAGTCTTTCGTGGTATCTTCGCAGAGCCTGGCCTTCTGAGAAGGATATACATGTTATATGATGCCAAAGAGGGTGAAAAGGATGTTCTGAAGCACTTGACCGCCACTTTTGTCCGCATAAGTACAGAAAAGCCTGTCGTCATTGGACTAGGTCACCAATCCACCATACCCGTTGCCAATCCCTACGCCAGTGTCGGCAGTTCAACAGATCAGGCAATGCTCGAGGCTAGTGGCGTCACTGGTATTATCAGCGGATCAGTTGCGAATGAGGCCGGCAACACTGGTATCAGTTCTCACTGGAGTACCATGCGTGTGCCTTGTATAGACCAGTTGGACAAGACAGACCCGCCACCTATACCAGAGTCTTATGTTTATGCACTAACACTATCTTGCATCACCTCCTTGTCGGAAGGACTGGCAAAGTTTATCTTACCTCTGACTGTTCCTGGTGACAGTCGTTCCCGGAGAAGAGGGACTAAGCAGCCGGAAGCAGGCCGAGAGTCGCCGGCCACCATACTTGAGGATGGTTCTGAGCCGTCAAGAGCTGGTCTAGAGAGATCTGGGACGACCAATCTTCTTGAAAGGTCTGCATCATTCAAGCGAAATCCAGTGCCTGTTAATCCCTTGGCGCTAACGGATCACCCACTCCACTCAGAAGTGAAAATCTGCGCCCAGATAGTTGATGAGTGCTGGCCAGCAATCCTTGCAACATGCTCGACTTTCTTATATGCAGCTTTGGACTCGGAGTATTACCACGGGCTTGTACGAGCTTTCCAAAAGTTTACACACGTGGCGGGCTTACTACAGCTAGCCACTCCTAGAGATGCATTCCTTACTACGCTCGGGAAAGCTGCAGTGCCCCCGAATGTTTTTACAGCATGCCTGAATTCTGGGACGTCGAAGTCTGGTCCTCCGACCCCAGCAACCGAAACGCCAAACAGCAGTATACTTAGCAATGCCCGTGGGCTTCTGAGTGTGGAAAGTCTTGTAACGCCAGTCGGTGCTGCAGGTGAACGACAAAGACAAGCGTCCATAGATGCGAATATCACACCGCAGACTCTCAACACGCGCAATCTGCTTTGCCTCAGAGCGCTCTTGAATCTGGGCATCGCTTTAGGTCCTACGCTTACATCGTCATGGAGGATTGTCCTTGAAACTTTGCAGCAGGCAGACTTTGTTCTGTTCTCTACTGGTAAGGCAGCGGGCAGGACCCCAGTTGCGGGGAAAACTCCCGACCAACAAGCGGATAACGAAGCCGCAACACTGCTCTCCAGTTTTGGCGTCGAGATTCGTGCCGTTGAGACTGCTGCATCCCGCCTATTTGAGAGTACAGTGGATTTCCCGAACGAAAACTTCACAGAAGTTGTCGAAGCTGTCTGTGCTCTTTTACAGAAACACCCAGAACCAGCTGCGGAGCAAGAGAGCCGGCCGCCTTCATCTGCTTCTCAAGCATTGACACCCCCGCCCCCAGGCTTGCGAACATCGACTGGCCAACATCGCCGCCTTCGTAGCATATCGACGGCTGTCGTAGGAGGGCAAAACCAAGAAGATCAATTCGCCTTGGCAAAACTGGGAGACATTGCCACCATCAACGTCGAGAGATTACTCTCATATCCTCCAGATGTATCTGGTTGGGCTCGGCTAACAACCAAACTCATTCAAACATTGAGCGCTGCTTCCGTAACGGCTCAAGTGCGTATCCGAGCAGCGGAGATCGTCGTTCGCCTAGTTCTCGAGGCTGCCAACACGGCTGCAAACCTCGGAGATGACATCCGGGGTAGTGTCCAGCTACGATTACTGGAGGCATATCGAGACTCTATCTCACCTCTCCAGAAGCAAGATCGGCCATCATCTGTTGCCCACTATGCGACTGACGTCGATATCCATAAAATTATACTCGAAGGACTCAAAAGTCTGCTTGATAACTGTGGAGAAACGCTCATTAGTGGCTGGGATGTTGCCTTCGAAATCATTGGCAGCATTTTCATGGAGAGGCGGTTTGCCCAAGACTCCGGGAATCCTTCTGGCCATTCAACAGTGATTTTGACGCGCTCTAGCAAATTGATTCGATCATCCTTCAATTCCCTACAGCTTGTAACCTCAGACTTCCTTTCGTCATTGCCCAATAGCTGCTTTCTTATTCTTGTCGATACCCTGTACAAGTTCTGTTCGCAAGACGATGATCTCAACATCGCACTGACGGTAAGATTCTCCCTGATGCTTGTTTGGGAACCTGCGTCTGACTTTTTAGACTGTTACATTCTTCTGGGTGCTTTCAGACTTTCTGTCTGGCAAGAATAAATCGTTGCCGATCACTAGCAGGTCGTTAGGCGATGTTGACGATGACACGCTTGCAAGAATGGCGGCCGATCCGCAGGATGCAGCCTCGGACGCTGCTTTGTGGATGCTTTTGTTACTAAGGCTCACCAATGTTACTACCGATGAGCGACTGGAGCTGCGAAACAGTAAAGAACTATCCTATACCCCAAAGTTGACACCTGCTGACGATCAGTATAGGCGCCACACATACACTGTTGCGTATTTTCGATGCTTATGGAGATCGACTGAGTCCTGAAGCGTGGTCTGTTTGTATCAAATCGGTCATATTTAAACTCATTTCATCGATTCAGGAGCACTTGCTCTCCTTTAAAGGATTGGAAGCTAACAGCAAAATCCGAGACGAATGGCAAGACACTGCTGTTGTTGTTCTAAACGGAATCTCTGGATTGCTCGCTAATTATCTCGATGTGCTTACCGCACATTCAACATTTGAAGCCTATTGGCAACAACTATTGGATCATTTCGCTTCTCTGCTGGACCTTCAAGTTCTCGAGATAAATACGGCAACTTTCAAGGCGTTGACGGAAATTCTCTCACGGAGCCAATCTGACGCCAAGCAAAACTTCGAGAAAACGACCATCGATCTTGCTTGGGACCTTTGGTCCCGCGGCATTCCTGTTTCGCAGCAAGATGGTGACAAACCGATTGATAATCAAAACTGTCTGTTAGCTTATGTGGCGGCTCTTAGAGGCCTTTACCGCCTCATACAACCAGACCTTACCGTCGAACGTGTGCATCGAATCCTGGCACTGCTCCAAGACACTATACAACAAGCTAACCCCGGGGCATATGTTATGGACACTGATTATGTTACACCTCTCCAAGGACAGATCTTGGATGCGTTGAAGATGTTGAGAGCAGACATATCTGGAGCGCCCGCCGCTCTCATTACACAAGCATCTGACTTTGTTGGCCTTGCTTTTTCTGACGATAGAGTCCAGAAAAAGGACCCATCAGACAAGCGAAGTTATGTGGCCATGTCAAAAACTAGCATGCTTATACTACAGAACCTCATTGTGAACCACGCATCCGACCCAGAGGTATATAGCGAAGGCGCCCTTTTGGCCGCTCTGGAATCCCTATCAAAACCCATTATTTTAAAGTATCAGTTTCCAACCATAACCAAAGGCACGCAACCATGGAAACAGGCCACATCCTCAGCTATTGCAATTCTGGAGGCTACACTACAGCATCTGCTGACACTGGGAATTTCACCCACCGCTCTTCAAGATATATGGGAGGTGATTGTGGCCATTGCTAATGGCATCACCAACGCAGACTGTGATGTGCCTCCTGAACGCATCAACCTCGTCGAGGACCAAACCTTCGACATCAATTCTTTCCACAGGCTCCGGGAGCTGATCATACCCTCCTTAGGATCTGAGGTCATCACTGACAAGACTCGAAAGCTTTACGCTGAATCTCTGTTTCGTATGTCCATCATTCACAGCCCTGCACCGGCTGACTCATCTCTAATACATGGGAGCACTGATGGCTCTGGGTTTGCACAACTCTTCAAAGTTCGTGCGGGTCGGACCGTCGACCCACCGCCAAGCCTGCGCCAGAATATGGCATATGTCGCCCTTGACGAAATCTTCGCTCTACTATCCTCTCACGACGAGGCCTATACTCCGAATATCACGGTCCAGCCACCAACCCCACGCTTCCCGCCACCCGCCGGAACACCAGGCTCGTTAAATGCACCAACAGAAGCCCCAACAGCTCTGCGAGTGCGCCTTGCTCGCACCGCCGCTCCATACCTTATCCTGCGGTCTGCGTTGACCCTCCGCTCATACATTGCAGACCAGCCACTGCGTGGGAAGATGCCACAGCCCCTGAGTCAGCGTCGCGAACTGGGCCACATACTAGAGAGACTGGTACAACTGCAAAGCGAGAGCGATGCTATCCCGGATTGCGCAAATGTCGAGAGCGAGAACAGGAAGCATCTCATAAGACTATATCCGCTGATAGCCAGTGCCATGGGCGTCGCGGGACGGAGTGGCGATGAGGAGATGGGCAGGAGGTTGGAACGTGCTATGGAAGTCGTCGGTGGTGAATTTGGTGTCTGAGACTCCTGCTACATCTTATGGCTTGAGATACATTCGACAACAGTAAAAGATTTTTTTAAAAAAAAAGAAGTGACACGCGTCATAGTATCAAATATACTTTGTTATTTTTTTCATCCCAAAAATAAGAGGGGATACCAAGATGTTAGCATCTGAGCTGAGCTGTCTTATTCCGCCGCGCCCCCGTCAGCTTTTATAGAATACATGCTTCAGTTTCTGCCCTAATGGCGAAATACGACGCCGTAATATGTAATATGCCCATGACGGCCAAAACGCCATGCCTGCTTTTGTGTCTCACAAACACCACCCGATTAGATGACTGAAGCCATGCTCATGCGAAACCGTTATTGCACATAAGGGGTGCTCACTTTCCTTCGTCATATAGTAGTAGTACATTCTTCCCCTCCCCACAAGGTCACATATCCCGGGTTTTCGTTGAAATGTGGGTTATTTACTGCGCTTTCTCTCGTCCCCTTTCCTTCATGGGGGCGAACGGCGTTCTCTCTCTCTCTCACTTCCTGCTTGCAGTGTTGTCGAACTCCCTGACCACCTCGCCCACGATGCCGCCCTCCTGCTCCCTTCCAGACTTGGTGGCGCCCGAGTCTTCCTGAACGGAGTCCTTGACCATCCTCTCGGCCATGGTCCTCGACTGCGCCTCGCCGACCTTGCCGTACACGCTCAGGCCCGTGGCGATCATGCCGCCGAGGTCGCCGACGTTACCGGGGACCACGATGGCCGTGCTCTCACGCGCCAGCTTGCCGAAGGCGTCGACGTACTTCTCGGCGACGCTGAGGCTGACGGCGCCCTGGGCAGCCGAGCCGCCCGCCTCGATGGAGCCGGCGATGGCGTCGATGCCGGCGGCCGATGCCTTGGCCTTCATGAGGATGGCCTGGGACTCACCGTCGGCGCGGTTGATCTGCTCAGCGCGCAGGGCCTCGGAGGCCAGGATCACGCTCTGCTTCTTGCCCTCAGCGATGTTGATGGCGCTCTGCCGCTGGCCCTCCGACTCGAGGATCTCGGCCCGTTTCGACCGCTCCGCCGTTACCTGCCGGTGCATGGCCTCGACCACGGCGGCCGGCGCGTGGATATCCCGGATCTCGTACCGCAGACACGTGACGCCCCACGCCTGCGCCGCCTCGTTGATCGCCGCCGTGATGTTGGTGTTGAGGGCCGCGCGCTCCTTCAGCACGTGGTCGAGGCTCAGCTGGCCGATTTCGGAGCGCATGGTCGTTTGGGCGAGCTGCGAGATGGCATATTCGGCGTCTTCCACGCCGTAGCTGGTGAAAGGAGAGGTGTCAGTACATTGTTTTGGTCTGTCGGGTTCTCGCCACCATGTGCCGGCGGAATGGCTAGAGTCGTCAAGTATCATCCGGACATAAAGAAACAAAATAAGAATGCGGACTCCGAGTGCGTATTGCACAACCGGCCATCTGTAGATATCCTGAGAAAGCACCTGCTAGGCGAAAGAACTTACCTCGCTTTGTATGCATCGAAGACCCTGGTGTAAAGCACACCGTCAAGCTCCAGGGTGACGTTGTCGGCGGTGATGGCGCTCTGGCTCGGAATCTCGAAGGCCTGCTCCTTCAGGCTCTTGACGTAGGCGATGCGGTCGATGAAGGGCATCAGCACCGTCAGGCCCGGGGGCAGGATGCGGTTGAACTTGCCCATGCGCTCGACGATCCATGCCGTCTGCTGCGGCACGAACCGGATCACGGTGTTGGCGGGCAGTGAAGGCCGCTGGAAGTATGAGGGCGGTGCGCTGCCCGACGAGCCGAATTGCGAGCCACCGAGGCTGCCGGGCGCAGGGAGCTGGACTCGCGAGCTGGTTTGGAAGCCGCGTAGTGATTGTGAGGCGACGAGCCGAGATGCTGGAGATGCCGGAGATGCGGGTAATGCGAGACGGCGGCGGAGGACGGGCGAGAGGAGATTCCTCTCGGCTTGGCGGGTCAACGACATGTTTAGTTTATGTGATGTGATGTTTACACGACGCCGCGAGAGTTGGGTTCGGGGTGGAGGGTCAGAAACAGGAGCAGGAGGAGAGGTGCTGTGAGGAGGCGACCGGGTTGGTGACGTTGTCGTGGGCTGATGACCAGCCTGGAGCTTACAGTAGGTAGCTCCTGTACATATGGAGAGCTTCGGGACTTTTTTTTGGTGGAGCCGAAGCTTGAAGTCAGAAGCTCTGGGGTTGGGTGTGTTCGGGTTCAATGGAGGTTCAATGTTCATGTTCCCGGTTGAGTGTTGGTTAGCATGCATCTAGCCACTATAACGTTGTATTGAAGCGGGCAAGTGGTGGCCGGCGCTGCAGATGGCAATATGTTTTCTTCTTCTCCCGTCTTTCTTCTTCCATACCATGGCGAAACCTCAATGGCTTTCATTCCCTCTACAACCGAATATAGTATTCGAAATGATTCTTGATAGGCACGTCAACTCAGCTAGGTGGTGGGCAGTGAGCACTCGAGTATCTATCTAATAAGAATACGTGTGACTAGCGACGAAGTCAAGGAATAATCCATCTCAGTCTTAGCTTACGTTAAGCCCAAGGTTTATTCCCTGCTGATCCTCTCAACTCTGCACATTAGAGTTATCCATCAATCCTTCTAACGACAGTCATGGCTCAGCTCTTTCACCAGAAAAGAATAGACTGCCGTGATTCAGCCAACCCACCAGCTGATTCCTCATTCTCATCGGTCTCTACCATTGGGGTGTAGACTGGATCATAGCAACAATCTCCTGGTGTCCTCTTCCAACGTTTACCCAATTGGTGGGGTGCTGCAGGTTCTCATGCTGGTGTGTATTGGGCTGGTAGATAGGGTCCTGGACCCATTGGGCTTTGAGGCCGCGGTACCGAACGCTGTCGCTTGTCTTTTTGATGATTTTGGGAAGAACTGCATGTCTTTCTAGAAGGATTGTTCAACAAATTCTAATATGTTCCCTAATACTCAAGGTGGTTGAAAGGTCTTTTTGAGAAGTACGAGATATAGGTGGGTTTCGACCCGATTCATGTCTATAAACACTGCTCTGCTTAGGCATAACGGAGCCAGGTTCTGGTAAAAACTCGCTTCTATAATAGTTTGATCTGCTGTGGATGACCCAATAACATAACGTTCCGTCTGAACAGTCATTGGTGCCTATGCTACACAACTTGTAATACTCCACTTCTTCATAGTCGTCAGCCACAGAGACAAAGCTCCAGGACCCCCAATTCCAGACCTGGTCAACGGTTTCGGGATAGATTGGCGCCTTTCTGTGTGAGCATGGTACCAAGTTTGACCCAGTAGTACTACAACTACGTAACCGAACACCTTAAATGCCACCATAAAACACCAATATACGGTCACAATCAAAAACCGTCTACGCTAACAACACTCGCCCAAAACGCCTCGTCGACATCTTCCGGCTTGAATCCAGGAGTTCTTCCCAAGCAATGCCCTCTATTGACCAGTTCTATCACGGGTTAGCTTATCCAGAACAGAAGGCGGCTTAGACACTTCTTACCACTGGTAAACTTCTCAACGTCGATTTTCCACACGTTCTTCCGTGGCACTGATGGCTCCGCGAGGTTAGAGAGGCCTTGAAATTCCGCTCCTATTGGAAGATGGGATGGTGGATGTTGCCCATCGGTTCCGAATCCTAGAAGTGAAGGGTCTTGATATTGTGCTGTGGTAGTTGCATTCATATGCGCCATCTCTTCGGCGATGGCGGCTTGTTTGAACGGTCGAGCCCACGGCTCTGCCCCTGTAGGAGTTGGTTGGCTCTGCCAAATCTGTGCCGGAATTGACGAGCCGCTGTTGGTTTCTGGCGTCGAAAGATCAGTGGATGTCGCCACTGTTGAAGCAGTGCCAGCTGTGGAAGGCGTCGATAGTACTCGGGCACTCGCATTCGAAGACGTAGAAGTAGACGGAGCACGTCCTTGTGACTGGGTTTGTGCTTGAGAGGGATTACCTGCTGGAGGTCCTGCGAACGTGCCGTCTTCTAGCTCAACGACCCAGTGATCACAAAGTGGGGGAATGTTCACACCGTTTGACAAGAGATAAAATTCCACTTCGTCAGGGTCCCAGAAAATACCATCGAACCCAGGAATGTCGATTCTACCACCCAACTTAATCAAAGACTCACGTAGCTTGCCCGTACGTTGGTCCACCGGACCATGCGGGAACGGGTTTACTGGTCTTGCTAGTCGTGGTTTTGGACTTACTTGACCCGGTGGCGATCCTTTACTGCTTGTCCGTAATGATGGCATTTGAGAGGGCATCTCCGGGAAATGTGTCCCTGCCCCTCCGAAACTGTGGATTGGGTATTTCCAATGTGACAGATCATCATTGATAGATAGTCCGGCGGACGCAAGAGTGCGCTCCCTAATCTGTTCGTAGGTCTCGAATAATCGCGAAAACCCGAAGACCCGCATCATTTTGTCGGGGGGTGGGTTTGACATTGTAATTAGCATTGCTGCGCACTGTATAGCACTTCGATGTAGCCGCCGGCCGAAACTCAGCTCGTTCCAAGCATAAGTGTTAGGGCTCGAGAGCGGGTTCCAGGGAGAATGTGCTGTGTTCCAAGCACTTTGAGAGAAGACGCTTGGTTGGTTATACGGCATGCTTTGAGGGAAACTCGCGTTGTGCGAATTGGGCTGTGCGAGAACTTCATACACCGAGTTGGATGCGCCAGTAGGTATAGGCATGTTCGGCACGGCATGGTTTAGATGCTGCGGTGGTAAGGTCGGCGCCTCGTGACTGACTATAATGCCACCCCAGAGCTGTTGGGGCTGCTGCTGGCGCTGCTGGAGGGTTGCAGGATTTAGACTGCTTGTTGGCGACTTGCTAGCTATGCTTCGAGGTCCACTCGACCCTGCGGCACTATCTGATGAGTCGGCTTCATCCTCCTTGCCAGTGCGCTCTGCTGATGCTTTAGTAAGCGCGTCGATAGCCATGAGCCGTTGACCAAACTCCGGATCTTCCTCGAGCAAACCCTTTTGCATAGCATGTTGGAGTAGGTCACGATAAGCTAGGCTTATCTGCTGATTGGCCTGTTTGAGGCCGTCAACTTCTTTTTCAAGAGTAGTAATAGCGCTCTCCTTTCTGTTGCGATAGGCCCTCTGGGCGAGTCGAATTTGTGTCCGCCTTCTCTACGAGATAATTAGAATTCTGCTTTCAGGACGGTATTGTTGTACAACACTCGAGCTGAGCTTTGCATCACGAAATGACGTGATGCTATCTTTCAGAAGGGAGGACGACATGGTGTCCGGGTTGATGCAATGCTACTTACGTCCTGTGGTGTTTGATCCGTGGGATCTAATCGTGGCCGACCCCTGGCCCTCTTCCTTTCGTCTTCCGGGTCGCCTTGTGTTGGTTCATCTATAGTTGTGGTCCTTGGTCTCTTTTTGGTGTCGACTCCATTACGATCAGATGGTGGAGTCTTCATTGTGACTTTCCCAGCACGGCCTTGCTGGAACCCATATCCATCCTCGTACTGGGTGGCGTTGAGAATCGCCAGATCGGATTGCATGACACGCATCGAGGCTATTACCCGTGCCACTAGCCAAATAGTCAGGGGCTCTCCTTCAAGTCGCTAAGAAGAACGTCTATAGCTTCTTAGGGGATAAAAAATTCGGGGGACAACTCTGCCTCCGGCAAAACGCACCCGTGGTAACAACTTTAAATTAAGATGTGCCCTCGTTTAGGGGTGCTCTGTGTATCTTGTATGTGGACCCCAACGGAGGAAGTTAGGAATATGCTGGGCCGGGTTATGGTAGTGTCAAGTAGGTAGCTTCCCATGGGGTTATTTCTGGCTTCGCACGAATCGGAAGAACATTGGGATATAGACGGCATCGGCAGTCATACAATGATAAAATAAAAGAAGTCGTAGGGAAATAAGAAGTCAGCAGACGCTGGTGGATTTCTCAGCGACTCACCGCGGTAGGGCAGTGAGAATGACACGGTCGAAGCTTATTAATGACCGTTGGAACTCGCTTGGTGTTGGGGTGCGTGCCGGTGTGTGTGAAAAGTGGGAGTGGGAGTTGCATCGAATAGCGCCCGTGCTAAGGAGAGCGCCGGCGGGGGAGGTCTTTATTAGCGGATAGCGCTTGACCAGGGTGCATGAACTCTGTATTACATGCCCTGGTTCATCCAGCTGGCAACACTACTTCAGATTTCGCGACTGCAGATGCGGACAGGGGAATTGTTCGGTTTGCTCCTATCCGTCACCGTTGAGTCGACCTCGGAGCTACTTGGTCTCTTTCGGATTGTGTTGGGACTATACTGTTGCTTATAGGTGCTCTATCCGAATAGAGACGCTATGGTCTATTTGGAAGAATCCCACTAGCACACTAAGGTTGGGTTGGTTAGCCTAGTCTACATATAGGTACCGAACTTCAAGAACCGAGATCCAGAAGCGCCTGATCCACCACAGGAAAGTCAAAAGCAAGCAGTGGCTGACGTTGTGGCTGTTTAGTTGTACTCGCCTCCTCGTGCACAGAGGAAACATTTCCGGAAACAACGATGATACATATGATACGCTGGGTGAATCTTACGAGTTCAAGCATGATTCAGCCAATGATGAAGTCGATGACTAACGCACTGCAGAGTCCCTCTTGGGTGCGTGCCCCCCGACGCAGATGATAGGTCACATTTTAGTCTCCTGGGATTTATTTTTCTGCAGAGAAAGCCATGGATCTGGGCTGACTGTAGCGATCGTCCAGCATTTGCTGCGAACAAACGATCGAGTCGCGAGATTTCTCGAAGTGTCTCAAGATCATATGAACCCCTTCAGGTCGATGACGTCGAGCCACACACTATTTGTATACAGCAATACTATTAACAAGGACTCAATAAGATGTCGTCAGTATTGTTGATGTCCTCGATTCTTCTATTCAACCACGGGAGACTATAATGAATATATTCATATAGAACTATTGTTTTACACCTAGCGTTATGTTTTGCAAGGACACTTCAAATATAGCATCGCCTAGTATACAACGAGATGAAGGGAGCTTCTCGTTTGGCAATCAGATTCCCATGAGCCCCTGTGATTGATATGAGCGGTTACCAATAGAATACCTTCCACCTAAGCCTTATGGCGAGCATGGTGGCGAAATCTCTCATTGATGTACCGGTGCACGCACTTGGGGACCAGAAAGCCATGATAACGAAATGTTTTGGATATATGTTGATGTGTGTGCCCCGATTCATGGTATGCAACTAGTCTAACTAAAGCTTTTAAAGCATGTCACATTGTTGGATTTGAAAGCCACTGTGCAAGCACCGGGAGCTTAGTTATTGACTTCTCGGAATGGCCCGATGACTCAAATCCACTTCACTGATAATTGGATATATTCAGCAGTAGAAGGTGAATGCACCGCGGCAAGGGTCCTTTGAAACTCAACTTCGAACTACCGCATTGAAAGGCAACTTTCTGGAGCGCTGTGGCGTGTACCAAGATGTACTTGCAAGGGCTCTTCCAAATCCCTGACATTGAGTTTTCAACAAAAAGGTTACAATATATATACATATATATATTTATATATAATAGGAAACCCTTGCAAGACAACAAGGAATTACATGTAACATTATGTGCACACGAGAGTATTGTCTCCAACCCCATGGTCGCCGACCTTGGTGGGTATGTAGCTGTGATCGATCTGCTTTAGATCTCGGAAGCTGCAGGGTCCCCGCAAGTGCAAGTGCGGGCGGCGTACCCGTAATTGAAGTGGGGATTCTGCGGTATTGTCACTATTCCTCTTGAGGTCTGTCTGTCTGACAGCGAGTCAACCTCCTCCCTGTTTCATGAGATTGCGACAAAGAACTTCCCACGGTACAGGCACCAATTGAGGCGCTGGAGATGGCGACACTGCCAAGCCACATCAGTCAGTCATAAGACTGCCCGCCATCATGGCCGATGCAGCGAGCGGATGGCAAACTGTCTTGCCCAGCGCCCATAGCCGGGTCGAGCGACTGGACAGGGCCCAGTTGGCAGTCTATGAACGCCAAGCTTTAGAGTTGTGGGCAAAGGTTGATGGTGACTGGTCTGGATGGTGTGTACTGATGCCCTTCCAACTACTTTGTGCTCCTAGCGGGCAGTTTACATCCATGATGCCATGTCCCCCCCCGTAACTGAGACTAACAGTTGATCGCCGGCTCATAGCGGAAAACACACGTCAGACACCACCGAAGCCAAGAAGATACATCACAAGCTCAAGTCAACAATAGTCCAGACCTTGGGTCGCGGCGGACAAGGCGAAGTGGAAAAACTCATATATACACATAAAAGCCGATCTGTCGTTTTGGCTCGGAAACGAATCAAGGGTGTAGTGGATATACTGAGAGAAGAAGCAAACATCTTGGAACGGTTGTGCCACGATCATATCGTGAGACTGATTGGTACTTACGGCTACCACCATCGGGAGCTTTATCTCCTGTTATGGCCAGCTGCCACACGCGACCTAGCTGGCCTTCTCAACGACCTCGACGATCTTCGACACGATGGCGGCGACCGGACAGATATACTCGAAAGACTAGCAGAGCTGGAGCTATATGATACAAGTGCCATTGACAATCCATACGCGGTCAAGGGGTTTGACAGCCTCCATCCTAGTGGGTGTCCATTGGATTATCTGCGTCGCAGCATGGGTTGTCTTACCGGAGCGTTGAAATATTGTCACGACTCAGGCATCAGACATCTTGATTTGAAGCCAGAAAATATCCTAGTAAGCCCCGGTCAGGTTCACCTGGCGGATTTTGGTATATCTAGGGACGTACAAGCTCAAGAACATACCATGACCTATCTTGAAGTTGGCACCAAGAAATGGTTCGCGCCGGAGCGATTCTCCAACTCAGGGGGCTGGTCAATGAAGTCGGGTGGTGATGTTTATTCACTGGGGTTGGTCTTCTTAAATATTACCACCATACTCTATGGAGCTAAACAAGCCAAAATGATGGATATCCTGAAGCAATTTGACTGGAAGATCAAGCTCGAACAGCTTAATGCTTATCTCGAAGACGTACGAAAGCTGGCACTCGTGACGCAAGAGTTTGCGGACGAAAGTGCACACACATTCGCCCCTAAACATGTTGTCGGACTGATCAGACGCATGACCTCGTTAGACCCAGGGAAACGGCCGGATACTGCGATAGTAACCGAAGAGCTTAGCCGACTTGGAGGTCTTGAGCAGATATACCACAACACGTGCTGTAAAGCTTCGCCCAGGGCCCTGACACAGCTGTTCGACATGAACTATGCCAAAGTCTGTGGCGAACGAGACCACCTGAGGGAGGATAACGAGCGCATTCGGAGTCATTGCGTCATTCTCAAGGCAGCTGAAGAAACCTATCATATGCGCTTGCAAAACCAGCAGGAAAAGCATAGCAGAGACTGGGCGGTCTTGACGAGACATCTCGAAGAAGCGAAGCAGTCCAATAGGGATCTCGAGGCACAACTTCAGCAGAGTCGCCGACACCGACCTGGCACGCAGTCGCATGAGCGCAGCAGCATCAGTGGTGGTCTTACAATGCAGCCTCCGCGCCAACCTCACAGATCGCCGCGGCAGGGCCACAGCAAGCCGGCAGTTTCGACGATAAACGCAGTTTCAGCCCCGAGAAATGTATCGCCTGCTGCAACGCATCGACCACTGCCGGATATGCGCAAGTCGACAGATTCTTTGTCTGGTTACCCATTACGATCTCGAACCTCTGGATCTCGACTTCCGCAACCCATCAACCCATCCACGCCAATCAGGTCCGGGACACCAAGCACTCCTCGTGACACAAATTCGACGGATAGCACAATGGGTAGTATGTCTTCATCGATGTTCAGTCACATCAGCAGACGGACCACAAGCAGCGGCCTTTCACCGAATCCCAGTCCTAGTGCTTCCAAGATACTTCCTGGGCCCGAAGCATGCACAGCTGGACAACATGGAGATAGCGTAGCCGTCGCTTTATCGCAATCCAAGCTTCCGGCGCCACAATTAGCAAGTCAGATTCTCGTGTCTGATGTGGTTCATGATGACGCATCTCGATATAGCGACTCTGTGCAAGATAGCGCCAGCCAAGCGGATACGGAGCAGTCAGACTTAGTTGGGCCCTTCAAGGCCCCCTCGCTCCCGGTAGCCAAGAGCTGGGCTGCTATTGCTGGCAGCAAAAATGGCCCGGCCAACGTGATCGGCGCCGCTGTAGCTGGCCGGAAGAAAAGGACCTGATATCGATACAGTGATAGTATGGCCATATGAAGATAAGATAATACCAACTGGTTAAGATTTTATGAAGTTTGGAGATACCATTTATTTTTATGATAAACGGAAAGCAAAAAGACCTCTCAACTCTACATGTTTATGACCGAACATGATATCCATTACCCACTATAATACGTAATGACTGTGTTTCAATTGTTTATTCGTCTATTCCTTCTCTTGACTCACAAATCGATCTTTTCATTTCTCATGCTCCAGAACGCTGGCTCCAGCACTTACCAAGAAAAATGGGCAAATAATTGCGCTTATGTCAGGGCCAGTCGGTCCTGGGAGGCATAAAAGCCCCTAACGCTGGAAACTCAGCTTCAACAGCATCACGCCATACTCCCTGCTATCCCGTTGCTTTCGGCGTGCTTCTTGATTGTGGGGTGGTACTGGCAATAAAGTCAGCTACTGCAGGGTAGTTTGAGCCGATCTCGTACAAGGTCGATGACAGATATTGCATAAAGTGCGGGACGGAATCGGCTATCAGCTCTTTCATCCCAGAGTCGAATACGAACTTTTCATCTCAGCATTAGAGGCGCGACGAGCCCAGTCTACGAGCCCAACGACTAGGTCTGACCAGTGGGTAGCCCACTCTTCGTTCACCATTTCGGCTGCTTGACGAAACTCGATTGTTGGCTTGCTAGCATCTGAGACATTGGAGAATTTGTATGCTTCCCATAAGGACGTAGTTATGAGGAGTGCAACGGCGCGCGTAGTGTTAGCCTTGTTGAGTTCTGCCCACGCCTGCAACGGATCGACTGTCTCGTGCAAAGGCAAGGTTGGGTTTGAAGCAAGCAAACCCAGATCTCCTTCCGTGTTCGCCTGATTGTCAATCGTCGCTTGAGCCAGGTTGGAGAACAGGCGGTTTCTACGACAATAGATATCATCACCTTGCCGGCTTGGTGGTGGAGATCGTTGAACCACACGTCGATTGTGTAAAGTAAAAGAGCGGTCTTCTTTAGTTGCTCTAGTGGAATCAGCTCGAATCCCGTGGCTACATGCACATGGAGAGCGGCGGCACGAGGAACGAGACACAGAAGATTCAACTTGAGCAGGTTCAAAACTCTTGGAATCGTAATGTTCGGGAGATCAGTACGGAAGACCGGCGTGATGAGTTTATAATTAATAAGCTGCCGTGGAAATGGGTTATGAGAATTCCATATGGATGAGTCATCCATGAGAAGCGTCGTCGAGTCCCGCATAACGTTCCATTGTGAGTACGTACCAATGGATGAATCATCGCCAGCATTGATGGTGTTGAGGCCATTGCGGACCAGCAGATTGCAAATGGCTCTACAGGCTATTAACATGCTCTGCTGATTGACCCAGCCATACGCCAAAGGGCTACTCGTTGCTGGTATGTGAGCATACGGCACTATGACATACTCGTTCCAGATTTCGCTTTCTCCGGCGATGGGTATTGTGTCGTTGTAATCTGCGTCTATGTTTAGTCTTGCCACAAGCGTGATCTCGAACTCCAAGCCCTTTGTTGTTGAGTACATCCATTGCTGATTGAAGAGATTCAAAGACTGTGAAACCCAACTTGATCAAGTATGGACATGGGTAAACCATTAATATTTTGTGCAAGGTACAGTACTTTCAATATGACAGACACGAACATTACTATTGTTAAAAGCACAACGCCACAACGTAGTTTATTGTGGTGTGGCTGATCATGTTCGCACAAGCTCTTCATTCGCCACGAACAAAGTATCGTCAATGCAATCGGAGGAGCCGGCGGAATTGAGAAATTAATTGATGTGCTTAGCGGTATTTCGTGTGTTCTTGTAACATTGTGAGCAACGATAGTTCATGGCGGAATAACGAAATTCAGGTACGATGTGCTTCGACACCCATACACACTCCACATTCAACGACAGCAACTGATTTCATACATATCACCACTGCACTTTATAACGAATTGGTGCTGATCCAATTCCCGGGGCTTTAGCTTTAATCGAGTCTATGTCCGGAATCTTCTGATTGAAAAGTACCGAGATGCGCAAATGCGCGATACCCATCACAAGCATGAATTTCCCTCGAGCTCTAGACCATACGAGTACTACTGAATTCCCTCGGCGCTACCTGACTTTTGTTATTGTACAGACTAGATCTTCAACAGGTTCTGCGCGCTTCCCCGAGGTATTAAGCTATATACTCGTTCATCTCAGCAATGTCCACGGCACAAATAAGAATTGTTCGTCTTTGCCTCGACGTACAAACCTCGTACGTACTAATATGCACTGGGTGTCTTAAATTCTTATTTTATTTTCCTTTCTCCTTTTCATTTTCGTCTCTTTTCTCTCGTCAACATAAGTTTCTTATTGACATTATCAGACCGGATTGTTATACTGGGGTGGAGCCCAACGTTTGCGAACCTTGCATCTATCGGGCAACTTGCTTGTTGGTAAGGTGGTTGGCTGAAATAAGGACTGACTGATGGTTTGTGTGGTTGTTTCTGGCACGGCTTCGGAGGTGATTGATGACGAGGCTCGAGATGAAGCCTGTCGAATATAAAATGGAAACGAGTATTGAAAAATGGACGGGTTTGACTCGAGAAGGATACGGATGCCGTAGGTGTCTAAGGAATCTGCACTCGATGGAACTGCCCAATCAAAGTAACCTTTCGAATTATCGACTCCTTGGGCAATATTGCCAAGTATCTGAAGTGTTGCCGGGCTTCCACCACCAAGAAGCTCTAGCGTAATGGTACCCTTAAAGTCGGTCGGGTCCCATACAATCTGGAAGTTCTCTCCAGCTGTAACATCCTGCCAATTAGACGGCTTAATCATAGGATCAAATCCAGGAGTCTGGGCATGGACTGAGCAGACTGATATAAATGTAATGGCCCATATTTTCAAAAGATGCAGAACCATGTCTTCTTGGATGTGAAGATTCTTGTAGTGTGTTGTGAGTTGCAATGTATATGGACTCGAAGAATACAAGCTTGAGTCTGTATGTCCTCGGTACAGCTGGATGATTAAATTTGTACATCTAATGTGCTATATCGAAATGGAGTGGGTGAGAGCTCTACAAGTCCATGTGGGATTAGCAGCAAAGCGCTAAAAGCATGCATCAAGGCCGACAAATTCCTTTCTCGCCATTCCATTGACAAGCATTCCATTGACTTCGCCCGCTTCACCGTTTTGTCAGCAAGTAGAACAAAGCCCTGAAATGATTACTGGGACGATGTGCAAACGTTTGAGATTCACCAATGTGATGAACCAAGTCGAGCTAGTATGGAGTAGATATGATTGCTACAATGCTCATGAAAGTCAACAATAATGCCCTGAAGCTTCATGACATAATCACCTCATCAAGTCGTCCTATAAGAGTTACAAACCCACTACTCAGTTTCTTTCGTGGTTGCATACGAAACTGAAATAGTTTATCGACGGAATTTCTTGAAACGATCACCTTGGCACAGTTCATATTGACTTAAGCGCGAAGATTGGGAGTGTTAAACCTCAGATCGATATTTGTTTAGCAAGTGAGAATCCAGAAGTGAGATAACTGGTTACTAGAACAAATGCCAACGAGCATTGCACCCCATCGGTTGTGACGCTGTAGATGTGCCTTGCTGCAGGAAGAGACACAAACGAACTATCTGTATAGTGTAGCACAGCTGGCGTGAGTTGAAATAACCCCAGAATTCAGTCATCAGCAAGAATGCCATGTCTTTCCCCAAACGCCCGCCGCCAAAAAGGTTGTAGGCCTGCACCTGCGATAAATGCGAAACCATTGAGCTCGGCCTGCTTCTTGACACTCTCAATTGCAGATGCCTCTGGATCCGGAAATGACAAATCCCTTCCAAGAAGTTGTCGATATGACAAATGCTCAAGATCTGATAGAAGCCAATCTCGACCAGCGGAGAAGTCCTTTATTAAGGAGAGTGGCACGGAATTATCTGTCCAGATGGTTCTATTGTCAAATAGCCATAGGCTTTTCAACGATGACGGTAGTATCTGGACCAGCTTCGGTACGTCCTTCTCTACCCACGGTTCATAACCCTCAGAAGGGCTGCAGGAGTTGGTTCCCCTGCGCTCACCAGACTGCAGAGAAGGTCCAGCAAATATGCCAATCTCAAGCTCTACACTCTCAAGGCATTCGAATTCTTTCATGGATGTGACACCATTTATGATACGACCAAAGAGTTGGTCAACAGTAACGGCAAGTTCTGTGAGCTGATGACCGCAATGTTCACCAATGCTGGCAACGAAAGCCCCGGCGTTCCAGTCATGTTCGCATCCATGCCATTTGGTATGATGGCTGTACTTGAAGGATCGCAATTTAGGAGTATGAACAAGCAAGTTCCCAATTCCTTCGCCGTCCATGCAGCAGCTCACTAATTCGACCGAACGGAGTGACGAATTCAAGTCGGTATAGGGCCAATGGAATGAAATTCCAGTGTAACCATCATCCACAGCGACTAGACTTGTGGCGTATAGCTCTTCTAAGCCACTTGTCCCCAGGAAAGGTAGTAACGTGGCAAGTCCATTGCGGGTTTCATAATCGACAGGTTCAAGGAACCGAAGCGTTTTGAGCTGCGACCATGGTGCATGTCTTGTAGATGTGTAGCTGAGCCTCATCATCTTCTCAAGTAACTGCCATCGCCCCGAACGTGTTTCATCCCAATCAGGGACCACAATCGACCCCCATTCCATCGGAAGGGTTAATCTCTTGACGTTTTTCAATTGTGCTAGAAGAAATGCCCATGACCAGCTGACTAGAGGTTTGCTCTCATCGTTTTCTTCAGAGTCCATGGTGACCATGCTTTGCCAATTGCGTACAGCGACTTTATTTTCCAGTAAGCAAGACGATCCAGCAACAAGGCTCCTGAAACGTTCCATCGACTTGGTATCAGCATGCAGGGCATGGAATTCTTCCAGAGATTGCTCGAGATCGAACTGCAATCCATTCAGACCGCTACCCCGCAAGTCGGCACATTCGATGTAGTCAGCAATGATGGGGGCCTTGGCGATTTGGTAGAGGCACTTGAATGCTGCCGCAGTGTCCTGGCCACTGTTCAGGCTTATCTTACGCCATTCTTTCTTGTACGCTGTATGCATAGGAATCTGTGACTTACCACAGGCATATACACCCTGGCACGTGATCATGAGATTCTCGAAGTCAAGTGGCATCGAAAATTCGATGATACGGCCGAGCAACTCGGGTGGAAGCTGAAGAAGATTGGGCATCGCTACAACAACCACACCTGGTAACAATAGGAAAAGAAAGAGGAGAAAAAGAAGGAGAAAAAAAGCAAGTAAAAAAGAAACAAAGATGGGATTGGCGATTGATGGTATTGTCAAACAAGGCTTTGCACGGCTTCAAGCTCAGTTGACAAGCTCAGATTTGTTTGTCGATGCTGCCTATCGGCGTCATCATGTGCTGGAAGTGATTCGTACCCAAAGCCGCCACGATAGGGTATTGTGTAAGGCGGACGTCTCACGGTGGATTGGATCGTCACGCATAGGTAGGAGCACAGAAGGATTCAAAGAGTTGAGTAACAACATGTGAATCCTTGACTTGTTGATAATGGAAAAGGTTGAGTTGCTGTAGTAAGGCCCGAGTACTTTGTAGTCGGCCGCATCGGGCCATTCCCGGCTAATCAGAATCGCTAAAACCCGCAGCAGCAGCCAGCCTTGCCTTACCTAGGCGGTTGCCAGAACTGTTCCTTCACCATAACACTATCGCCGACTCAGCAGTAATGATGCAGATCTTCAAGCTGCTTACTGACAAAACTTTTCGCATAGACTATGTGCACGGAATCGTTGGTGATAACCAGAAGCTCAGATCAGGTTCGTTCTGGCATTGTGGCTATTTGGACGAAGTTCGTAGGTTGCACGCTCCAAAACCCGCTTGAGGGATTGCTTACTGCACTCTTGCTTCGCCATCCTTGAGAATTTGCGCATTAACCGAATCAATTTGGATTAATTGCGCATAGTGACTCGTATAATGTGCACACTGGATTGAATGCCTGTATAAAAGTCACGATCCAGCTGTGTTGATGATGCGTTTTCTCAAGCATCTTGCGCAATCATCTCCAGCTCTGCGAAGCCTAGGAACATTAGCCACCGTTCTGTAGCCAGCAAGCAAAGCCACCGAACCAGCAGAAGTTCGGAAACCAATCGACGTTTAGACGACATCCTTTTCGGTCTCAAGTGTCCTATTTCAAAATGCACGCCGCCGGTCTGTCCGCTCTGTTCTTCGCTGCTGTAGCTCTCGCCAGCCCAGCCCCACTGAGCGCGCATTATGTAAGTCAAAGATATAAATCACCAGATAGGTTACTCACAAAGTGATAGTGCAACACCTTCGGATGCCAGTTCAATGAAGATTCTCAGGCACAGGCGCGATGCGTCGCATTCTGTGAAGCTCTCCCCGGCTCAACCAAGAGAAGTCCCGAGCCGCTCTCAAAGGACTTCGTAATAACCCTGCTGCCATTTCAGTGGTTGAGATTTACTGATGATGGTTACAGTGCGAGCGCCCTGGCATTTGTTACTTCCCAGAGGACCCGGCCGCTCAAGCTCAGTGCATTGCCCAATGTGAGGCCATTCCCGGTTGGCTGAAGCGCAGCCCCGAGCCACTGAGCGAGAGTTTCGTAAGTCTCCTCGTGTTATTACAAAAGCTTATGTGGTAGTCTAGACTGACTGAGCATCTAGTGCAACTCTCCTGGAGTCTGCTACTTCCCAGGAGATGCCGCTGCTCAAGCTCAGTGTATTGCTCAATGTGAGGCCATTCCCGGTTGGCTGAAGCGCAGCCCCGAGCCCCTGAGCGAGAGTTTTGTAAGTCTACTTGTGTTGTTACAAAATTTATGTCGTAGTCTAGACTGATTGAACGTCCAGTGCAACTCTCCTGGAGTCTGTTACTTCCCAGGAGATGCCGCTGCTCAAGCTCAGTGTATTGCTCAATGTGAGGCCATTCCCGGTTGGCTAAAGCGCAGCCCCGAGCCACTGAGCGAGAGTTTTGTAAGTCTCCTCGTGTTATTCAAAAGCTTGTGTGGTGGTCTAGACTGACTGAGCGTCCAGTGCAACTCTCCTGGAGTCTGCTACTTCCCAGGGGATGCCGCTGCTCAAGCACAATGTATTCAACAGTGCATTGCAATTCCGGGCTGGTTAAAGCGCAGCCCAACACCCCTTAGCGAGGAATTTGTAGGTTTTACCTCACACCTTACACTCTAAGATCGTAGTTAGACTGCAAGAATAACACAACATGCAGTGCACCACTATTGGTTGCCAGTTTCCAGGTAACCCTGCGGCTGAGGCCGAGTGCGTTGCTCAGTGCGAGGCTATTCCAGGATGGACCAAGGCATAAATGCTTATAGGCTCATATCGTGCCAGAACATGATTGTTGGATTAGAGGGCATGAGAGTCACATTTCAGCTATGGGTCGGCGTCATGTTACTTGGAAACTTTGGCTTGGCTGTGGTTGGGTGGGTTGCTTTCCGGAGTTATGCTTGGATGGAGAATGGCGCAGATAGAGGTTTCCTAGCAGATTGTTAGTGTTGAGTAGACTTACTATGAACAGATGAGTTTCTCTGTATTGATCATTGTTGTATCTTCTGCAGGGTCTATCAGTAGGATCAAGTAACATTGCTTGGAGTTCGTTGCTGACACTCTTCTAGACTAACACTACGTTGAAATGGGGAGGTGTCATCACGGCTACATGATTCTCAGGGCGAACGGTCGTTATTGTAACAAGACGAATTCGGTTGTCCGGAGTATCTTTGATCTTAATGGGTCAATTGATGTGGTAATCCGTCGTGACCGTTGCCGCAAACGTGCCATTTCGGGGGTTTGTAAGCACCTGTCATCAACTAAAATTTTACGATGTAACGCTGTACTCAGTCTTTTGTGTGCGGTGCTTTCAAGAGGACAATAAGAACTGACCCAGAGTTTTTGGGATGGCGACAAGAAGAATCTGACATCTGCGGAAGTGGTACAGTTGTGTGTGAAACCTGTCATAGTAACATCAAATTTTGAATCCATTACGTATACTTTGTCGTACAGGTTTCTCTCAGGGCCAGGTATACAAAATTTTAAGTTTTGCATGGTGTCGGCCTCGTCACCAACAACGTCGCAGTAGAGCTGTGGAGAGAGTGAGTCAGTTCACATGTAAGCTCATGGGGCTGTACGTAGTATCATGCGATGCCGGTCGATAATGATCAATAGGATCTGCTGTGCAGACCATCCCGCAAGCAATGATTAACCGAATGCTTGATTGATCTGTAAGTGAATCTAGAGCCACATTTAGAACAGGTCCAAAGATGCTTCATGCGCATTCCAGATCACCTGCAGTTATAAATCGGCTGGATGGCTCATGGACGATCACAAGTCCATGTGACACTTCCCGGCATCTGACCGCGGGGATTCGGCATTGGTCCGCAAGGAAGGCTTGTCCTGGTGAATGAGTCGCAAACATTTGAAGTGAAGTGAGTGTTAAGCGGGTACCTGAAAACTACCAGCGGAATGTGGGCGGCCGCCGGCTGATCCAGAAGGGACTACTGCGTGTGATGCTGGCGGATGGCCTGATGGTAGAGATAATCTTGGGCGCATCTAAACATCCATTGTGGTCGGCTTTGTAAGTATGCCCGATAGTACGGGGTCCGTACTCGCATACCTCAATCCAAATACTAGATGGGAAGACTCCGATCCAAGCCGGATATTGCACTAGACTAGGTTCTGGATACGACACACAGCGCCTGTTGGATGGGTGTTCAGGCCCTCACGCTGCAAAGAGACAACTGAAAAGGACGACCGTTAACTTCCCACCTATTCAAGCTCGGGCGCTAGGACGCGAGTCCTACTAGACGTTTAATGTATGATGAAAATGGGGAAGCTCACGAAGCGGTACGAGCAAAGACTGAAGTGGAAAAATTCATCGATTGCCTTGCCTAGTAGGTTAGGTTAGATCAATGTAGTCTACGGAGCCTTAGATATGATGGCGGGCCAGCTCCTTGAACTTACATAGGGCCGGATAGGGAGGATCAACTTGCGGGTCACTGAAGTTTTTAGTGAAACAACTGGCCTAGAACTTTTCCCGAAGTTTTGTTTGTGGGGAAAGCCTTCCCTTCCACGTAATGCGCCAGTCCTTACGCTTTAATCCACTAACAAGCGTACAAGCCCAATCAGCTAGGGGCACTGGGTGATTGGTTAGCTAGGGCTCCAATGCTATAGAAGAAGCAAACATAATGCTGGCAGGCTATATAATTAGCCACCGAAAATTACCGCCGTCTCAGCGAATGGAGGAACCGATGTGATGTGTCGGACCCAATGCACAGGCAAACAGGGAATTTCATGACATGGTCACAGCATGGAAGCGATAAATATTACATACAGTATGTAAATAACTGTTCAAGGATAGTAGTCCTCTTAGTCTGGTGGGTACGAGTCCTTTGCGAACCTTGCATTGATCTTCCCGGCAAAGCCCGGTGGGAATTTCACAGACGTCACTGGTAGCAATGTTATTACTCAAATCTAAGTTGTTACTATTTGTGCTCACCATTGCGCACTGCTTAGTATCAGAACCTGGGCGGCGAAATATACTTAGTGTTTTCATTTCTTGGCGATGACGAAGCCTGTCGCCCTGCCGTTGTCCATGTGGACTTGAGCGCAAGCTTTCAGGCCCGTTGAGTTGAGGTTTGGTTTGACATGTTGCAGTAGAACCCACAACATCTAACCTAGCCCCCTTGGTCATGAACGGGCGGTCACGGTTGGATGTTCCTCGCTACCAATATTCCAGGACACACCTGCGCTGGAGCCATTTGGGGTTTGGTGCAAACCTGGGAGGAGATGAGGTTATGAACCGTTGGTTGGATGGCGCACGGAACCGAAGCACAGCCTAATGTGATGCCGCTTCCCGTTCGTCTTGGTCAGCCCCCAGCTCCGCAATTAATCTAGAAAGACATGGACTAGTACGCAATCTGACTTTTGGGAACGTATGCTAGCACAACTCCCAGATGGTAACATTCAGTTGGGTGACGCTACCCACCCCTGACCCATATTGTATGGACTTGTCGTACAGAAGGAGTATATATGATTGTGACACCGCCGATCCTTTGCACTTTCCATTGGGACTGCATCAGCTAACGTAGACTCCACTACTCGACATCGACAACGAAGAGTATTTACCAGACTTTCCTTAAAAGAATTTCCCTTCCAACACATCAAGATGCTCCGCAATCTTGCCCTTGTTGCCTTTGCTGGTGTTGCTTCTGCCACCAGCTTTAATGGTAACGGCCAGCTCCGTGCACTCGCCTCTGCTGGTAACGGTACCGATCTTGGCTGTATCACAGACTCAGGTGCCTGGACCGTTGATGCGTCTCTTTGCGGTACCTTTACCGGTACTCGATCAACCACGGTTTACACCACCTTGACCTCACTTGATGGACCTTGCACCCTCAACAACTCCGCCTTCGCCTGCGGTGCTGATGTCACTGCTTTGAGGTTCTGGGTACGATATTCATATACAGTTGAATGGCAGATATTCGATGTTATGCTTACAGATCCTAGGCCTGGTCCGACTTACTTGATGACTACGATATCCTCGCATATGGCGAGCAAATCACCTACTCCAGCACTGCCAACATCTCAGAGGCTGCCAACTCATCCATCCCAATTCGCACCTACAGAACTACTGACCACAAACCCTGGATCTGGTTGGGTTGGGTTGCCTTATAGTTTATTGCAGATGGTATCAACATACTCGAATGGCAGCTTCCCGTGCCATGACCTTTTGGACTACTCTAAAACACATACACACATACATCCATATGTATCTCGTCTAAGAAGTAGTTCAGAGCAACAAGGGGTACAAGTTCGAGTATTATGGGGTTCATCTACCTTTCTTGTCGGCTGACTGAGCTGGCCTCTCTTCAAATATCATCTTCAGCGTGGAAGAGATAGAATTGTCACTTCTATTTTCACATGTAAGGCGTTCCGGTTGGCTTTTAAAGATGTTAAAAAAAGTTAAACAATGGTATATTTCTCCGTACTACGATGCTTTCAATGCATGAATGCCCATGCGTCTGTGAGTAATCCATAGTACAGATCTGAGCACACCGTAACATCGACATGTAGAAGTGCTGAGTATGAAACCTACTCAACAAAGAGTGACTGCACAAAGAGTGACTGCACAAAGAGTGACTGCACAAAGAGTGACTGCACAAAGAGTGACTGCACAAAGAGTGACTGCAAAACGAGTGACTGCATAAAGAGTGCGATAAGTGCATATGATAAAATCTATTGAGTGGTCTCAGTTTGTTTGCATTTGTTCGTTTGCAAGAAAGGTCCGTTACCAAGAAATACCAAAAGGATGTAAGGTGCCTATTATCATTTACAAGAACAGTTCGACTACAGATATTATCCAAGTCCAATTCCAGAATAGTCACAAGATCGGCAGTTACTGATCGCTCAAAACAACTTAACCCAAGTTTCAATGTTTTCTACTAGATTAGTATAAAGAGCTGTAACATAGAGCTTTTATTATATGTCTCACTGTATGCTCTTGTGTTGTTCATTTTCATTGTTTACCAAGAGCCAAGACAACTGCTTGAACCAGAAGAATGTCGCGATAAACTTGAATAGAGACAAAGTATTGCAGCATGTCCGTTTCAACCTCAGACATTGGAAACTTCCATCACAGCACTATGTCTGTTTCATAAAAACATAGAAAGATTGCGATAATTATAAAGATAACCCCGTTATTCATCCAGACCAGTGAACTACAGAAATAAAAGCGGCATTAAGCCTCCTGACTTACCACTTTCATTACCGATATCAATCACTATTAAATCGGTGTTCTCTCCAGTCTTTGTGACAAACCACCTCTGGCTAAGAGAACACTCAAAAGACCTTGCAGCACAATGTACCGCTGTGGCAATCGTATGCGTTCTAGTGCAGACGCAGTCAGTTCACATGAGCACTGTGGTGGGCACCAGAGTCTCTACGACCAACCTATTGAGTACGAGCGCCATGTTGCTGCGGATACGGGTTTAGATCTTCATATCAATAATGGCCGAGTCTATGCAGTTCCGGAGCGCCGAAGGGACCGCACGCACTACCAGACTCGTACAGCTTACTACGAGGAGCCTGTGTGTGACAACAGACCATACAAGCAGTCTCTGCTTCATTCAGATCAGGAACAAGCACCGCTCAATGGGCAGGTCTATGACTCGCGCGACCAGCGTAGAAGCAAAAATGTGCCGCCTTCGAGAGATCATATAATGGCGAGAGACCTCAGACCCTCGGACCCCTATGGTTATCACGAACGTACAGAGAAGGTGATGTCTCCTGTGCACGGGAAGCGGGACCAACGAGCTGGAGTAATCGCTGGACGCGAAGTATGCGGTGACACGCGACCGTTCATGGAGGATAATGTCTATTCATTGATGGCAGCGAAGGACTTGCAGGAGCTTGGTCATCATGAGCAATATCCAGCAGAGCCTCGAGTCCTGGTCCAACAATACTTTGTTTTTGAGAAATACACAGCTGATCCGCAGCAACACCCAGAAGAGATTGCGTATATACCCGCCCGAGTCACCGAAGGACGACTGACTTCGCAGCCCTCGTCCATCAGAACAACACCGAGAACAATTGTTCATCCCAAAGAATGGGTAGCAGAGCCTCAAGTCACGTTACGAAGACATGTTTCCCCTGAAAAGTATACAGCTGAACCGCAGCAGTACCCGGTAAAAGTACCGTATATGCTCATTCAAGTTGCTGAAGGACAGACCAGTTCGTATTCATCGTCCGTCAAAACAATGCTGGGAGTAAACGGCCAATTGGAGCACGAACTTTCAACAGTAGACTCTCTCCAAAAAGTATGTCAGCAACGTCCTTGCGCTTGCTCACGCCAAAGTCCGATCGTTTGTGGCCTGAACCTACCACGGTCAATGTATATTTTAACAGTGGCAATCAGTATAGCGGCTGCCAGGTAGCCCTGCCCAGTAGGAAATTGGTGCCTGCGAGCGACAGCAGTGACGACCTCGAAATAGAGCGTCGCAATTATAACTCTATGCGCGAGTCGTCTGGACGTGAGCGTGATCTGGATAAGTTAAACAGGAGAAAAAAAGGATCAAGCCGCAAGGAGCAGCCTCCAGAGAGCCCAAGGGACAAAACATCTAATCGCAAAACTTTGCGCTACCCGCGCAATGACGGCTGCAGACAACATTAGATTCGCCTTATAGAGGCACGGGGGTTTTCTGCATCTGGCAAAGGCGCTCGGCGTAGCACAGCTTTTCGCTAGATAAAAAGTAATGTACCAATTCCTCACTCATCTGCCGTACGTTTCGTGTAACATGCATTTGCTACATGTAACACTCGCCTTGTTCCGTGCAGGATATCGAGAGCCAGCTCAACTGCCTAATGATGGACAAAACTCTCCGGGTAATTGAATTAAATGGACTTCGCACCTGGTGGAGCAGAGATGGCTTTCTGGGCCTCAATTTGAACAGGCTCACTTCCGGTAACAGGTTGCTGAACGTCCCGTGGGGAAGGCAGACACACGAAACATCGCTATGAACAGACCATCATGATACAATTTCAAATTTCGAGTCCCGCAAGCAGGCATTCTAGTACTGTCGCTCGTGATAGGAAAGACTTGTTGTAAATTCATGGTCTTGCACCAATGGCAGACAAGTTGAGAATTCAAACCTTCAGTGCTTCTGAAACTTGGGGCTTTGTTATTAGTGGTTGATCGTCATCCAGTTCATGCGCAACAGCTATAGGCGGCATAAGTTATCTCGCACAACGCAGCCTCTACCCACGACCATTTCACTCGCCTGAGCGTAGATCATTTGCCGTGAGGACTGAGGTAATGAGCTTGAGCCGCCCCCAGATTTCGATTTCGGGTGGTGACAACGCGCATCCTGGCTCCCGACAAATCTGATTGACCGTCTTGCAGCATCCGGGGAAGATGATTGCCATGCCTATGCCATTTGATCGCCCCGATCCGTCAATGCGGGAGCCCTCTTCTCCTCGTTTTACCCATATACCCGTCCTGTGAAAGCACGTAATGGCTGTCTCTTCGATCGGCAAGATCTTCTACCGTCTTCATCACATTCCCCTGAGAACTCTCTTCTAGTCTAGTCCATGCGATGTTTTTATCCCTGCACGGAGTTCTAAAACTCTATAACAAGACGAGAAATCACCGGATTGACATGGTCAGGGTCGAAAATATGATGGTTCCCACGGTTCTCATCTTCCACTTTTATACCAATTTCCTCCACTTCTGACGGTGGATTGTGTGTTAACAACAGCATTGATTGTTGCTTCGTTGTCATTGTTATTCGTCAAAGAACCTCCTTCAGACGACTATCACTTCGAAACCATGCCTGACATAACAGCTGCGACACTTAAGACCTCGTCCGAACAAGTAGTCAACCCATCACTGCCACATGACGATTATGGCCCACAGGTCAATGTTTGCATATGGGCTCTGAGCTCTATGGCGGTGGCATGGTTAATTCTACGGATATACTGCAAATTTGTCCGCCAAAGGCGGCTCTGGTGGGATGACTATATCTTGATAGCTTCATGGGCAAGTGCAATATCAGAGACGGATTGATCTGTGGAATTCTAATGACTGGGCAGTTAATGCTCCTCGGAGGCAACATTTCGATCACATTTGCCATCAGCTACGGTTTTGGGAGACATTCATACGACATTCCGCTTCAGAACTATTCCCCGATGCTCTTTGTTTCGGCATTTGCAGGAACATTCATGATAATTGCAGCTGCTTGGAGCAAGACGGCGTTCGCTGTCACCTTATTGCGGATATCCTCGGGCTGGCAGACAGGGTTTCTATGGTTCATCATCGTATCTGTGAATGCTGTCTTGGGTGTGAGCGCCGTGATAACATGGGCTCGTTGTTGGCCAATTCAGAAAATTTGGGTGAATGTTAGCGGCACGTGCTGGCCATATCGGATCAATGTTCACTACAACATATTCACTGCTGGTAAGTTCAATTCTCCTTATGAAAAACGGCGCTGCCGCTAATTGAAATGTCAGCATGGTCTGGATTGATGGACATCATCCTGGCATTCCTTCCGTGGCATATTCTCTGGGGGTTGACTATTGACAGAAAGGAAAAGCTGAGCGCACTGGCAGCAATGAGTATGGGAGTTTTGTAGGTTTCACTAGTCAACACCCAGCCAATGAATTTGCTAATTAATTCCAGTGCTGGCATAACTTCTTTCGTAAAGATTTACGCAATTCAGGACAGTGGGAATGCTGACATCAGTAAGTCCCATTGTGTCCATGGGCCGAGCAACACTAACTCGAGCAGTCGATACTATTCAACTAGTGGTACTGGCCACAGCTGAAGTTGCGGTGACCATAATTGCAGCATCGGTACCCATCCTCCGCGCACTCGCCCGGGACAAGTTCCCAAGGGCCGGCCCGTTTCTGGCACTCGATGAAACAGAGCACTGGAGGACACAGCAAATCACTGAAACCAACGCCAGTGGTCATGTGAACCCACCTCCAATGCCGGACTTAGCAAACGTTGAGAACATTGAACTTCTACCTACGGCCAAGAAGAGATGGTTTCAAGATAAGATGAAAGTTCAACATCTTTCCCAAATTGAAGAATTCGACGAAAGCCCTGCTGAGCGAAGTCCTCGCAGACATGGCTGGACACCAGTGTGAATGGTACATGTAAGGCTTTATGACAGGTATGAATGAGTCGGTTCTACGTGTTTATGGAGTTAAGGTGTTGGGGATTGCATATGATATCCAGCCTTATCATCGTTTACCTCCTCGCGCAAGTGCACAACTGATGGAAAAGTTGGCTACGAATGTAATTTGGACGGATTTGTTATATATGTATTATTACGTTCGAGAACAGTTGATTGAAGGTTTTGGCAGTTTATTCTGATGTTATCGTCCCATTTGTACATGAGATTCCCATGCCAGCAACGCCATTCAAGCCAGTACACTCCATTTCGGCTGCTTTGCCATCCTGCGAAATCTCAGTATACTATTCTCAAAGGTATATTTGATGCAGTTTAACTTACATAACCTGTCAAATTAATATTTTTGAAGTGGAAGTCCTTGCAGTGGTCTTCATCGGCACAGAGAAGATATAGCCCTTTTCTATTGCTATCACCTGCACCAATTGTTAGTTAATCATTCCAGTATTGAGTATCAGGCTTAATTCAATGTACCAAGTGTAGCACTCCAGCAAGGATCAGTAATGCAGCTGCCGTCGCTTAGGCTTTCCCCTGTTTGGCCGGAAATGTTCTCCCAAGAGAAGTTGGTGGCATAAGCAGCTAGACTGGCATTTGCGCCGGGACTGAGACCTTTCTCTTGGTCCACATAATTCTCGATGAAGTGGATCGGGTAGGTGGTATTGCGTATCTCGAAATTTTTCCATGTAATATTGTTCAGTTGGCAAGTGGTTCCTAATCCACCCTTGAATCGAGCGCCCATCAGCGAATCCTCGACGACCGCATTCTCAAAGAGATAGTTCCCACCAATTCCGCTGGAACAGGATACAGCAATACCATGACCACCAGAAGCATACATGTTGCGCACCGTAACGTTGGTGGTCGGTGGTGAGATGTTGATGAGGTCATCTCCATTGTAGATAGTGAAGCCTTCGATGAGAGAGTTGCTTGCGGACATGTCAATGCCGTCTGGAACAAGACTAGTCAGTTTTTTTTACACGTTAGATGTACTGGTGCGAAATAATGACAAACCGGTGTTAAATGGAAACCCATCATCAGAGCGTGCATCAATGAGAGTGTTCGTCATCCACACATAGCTTCCGCCCATTGAAAACACCCAAGCCACTGGGTTCAATATCTTGAGATCTCGGACTCGAAGATAACTATGAACAGTTAGATTTTTAATCGGATCGATAACTGCGCTGAATTATGCTGTCTTACTTGACCTTTAAAGAAAAGAAGTGAGGTCGTGCGTTGTTACCACTATTCGTGGCGCCTCCTGGCCACCACAGTTCGCCATGCCCTATAGCCTGAGGTTATTTGTTGGCCTCGATACAAGTTTCGCATCTAAGCCAAAATACCAATGAACCATCCGTTCCCCGGTTCTTTGCTGCCGGTCAACGTAACATTCGTGCCTGCAAAATTGATCCATCGCCCAGGATATATTTTCGTGTTGTTCACCACGGATTCGACATACGTCATATTTTCCGGCAATGAAACGTTCGCGTTGAATACGAACTCAATGTTTGTAAGGGAACTCAATTGCAACGGCGTCATGAGATTATACGTGAAACCCGTTTCGAAAATGACGCGCGAGCTATCGCCACATTCTGCAACCGTCTGGACGATGCTCGGGGTGTCGTCGGCCCCCGTAGTATTTTTAGGTACAACGCAGGTCTTGACGCATTTCAACGATTCGGGCAGCCAGTAGGCTGATGCCGTACCAGAAAGTATTAGAAGTGCAAAACTGGCCGGAATGAGCATTTTCTTGTTGGTACCGCCCGTCGAATTGGAGGAGGATGCCAAGTAAACTCATACCGCAGAGCGTCATTGGCTATTAAGTATATATTCCTTAGCCATATCCGTAGTCTCCGAACACTCCTTTCCGAATGCTCGTCATATCTTCAGGGCTGTTCGGCAGGGTTCCCCGCAGACCCCAACAGACACTTACTAAAGCGGTTCGCGAAGTCCACACGTCAAGATTGCTGTCATTGTTTGGTAGACTGTGAGTGGTCGGATGCCAAGAATGTCCATGTTGTATGATGGGATCATCCCCCAGTGGCTTGAGATCGGCCACCCGAGCCGTGTATCGGTCGTGAGTCTGGTTGGTAACACACCTAACGCCTCTAACGTTTGGAATGGATTGTCCACCAATGAGAACGTGTGGTGTCGCAGCAATGTATCCGGTATTGTCGAATTGTGAAACTCCCGAATCGCTCGTACGAACGTCATTAAGACGTCCTTGAATCATCTTTTTAGCATTTACACGCTCAATAAACACCAAATACATGAGCTACAAACGTTGGCAATTTCGAGACGAAACTTACAAAGCGACAATGGAAACTACTTTGTCTTATTGTGTAGCTCCGTTCTCAATGGTAACTGAGGCTAAGGTTGTTCTTTCTTTCTTAAATTTAACTTTTCCCACTAAACTTGGCAATTATCAGCAGAAAAAAAACCCTGGAAAATGAATGGTATCTACGAATCCGCAATGTTTTAATCAATTTGGCAATCTCATCCTACAAGGGGAGGTCAGACTCATTCAGGTCTCCGTTAGCATACTCTGTTCAAGACGTGACATTGGAGCCTCCCATGACGAATTATCTACCTACATCTTCTGTTACTGTATGAATAATGAACCTTGCGGCGGGGCAGATACAACAGACAAGTCCAGATCCGATGGCGCTTGTGGCGAATTCGTTACCTCAGATTACACAGTACAAGCAATAGTTATGATGCCAATAACCAGCCACTGGGCTCTAATATCAAATCAAATTTTGCCACCCTTTACAAACAGCCATTCAACATCCAACTAAACCATCCAGCACGGAGTCTGTAGGAGCTAACCGATTTTGACCGGTTTCAGTAGCATGGTCCAATTTTCAACATAAACTCTGTCTTATTCTTCCGATTGTACGACGTTTGTGAAATACCATCGCTCATGGACTCAAGCGTGGGGATTAGAGGAAGAGAAATGAATATATTTGAAGCTATGGAAATTCTCATGTCAGAATGTAATTGCTACCTCTGACAAGACATAGTCTCAGGAATGGAAAAAGGTCCCGTCAACTGACCCTAGTATTTTCTCCTACGGACTTACCAAGTGAAGATCAAATACAAGGCCTTCGTCGAATTGAGACGGCGACACCGCACGAAATCAATCAATTGAAGTCATTTCCGAAGCAGATCACAATCCACTGTAACCCCAAGTCCAGGGCATAATTATATCTTCGAGTTTGATACCATCGCATAGTGACATGCTTAGAAGGGACTGATCCAAGGCCGGCACTTATTGGCGGCACAGAAGCCATTACAGCACGGCCCAACACTTAAATATATAGAATTAGCCTTGCTCACATCAGAGGTTGACAAACTGTGTTGCGAGCCGTCTCAGAATATCAAGAGCCTGCTCGACAGTGTTTGCTCAAAACGAAGCTGTGCCAGTGAAAGTGACTAAAAACGGGAAAATTTCTTACTACTGCCCTTGTGAGTTATAACAATCTCCATAGACGCCAACACATATGCCGTAGCAGCTGACTGCAGTAATAGGTTGTGGTGGGCCGACGATAACTTGCTGTAGACCTTTGTCCGTTATGCCGCTTGCGAGGGCCTTCTCGCCTGCTGTATAGAAGGTGCACTGAGAAATAGCATTGTAGTCAGGTGCATCAATGATATTCACAGCGATGTTGTTGTCTAAGGAAGCTCAGCTTATGTTGGTAGAAAGAGGTTCAATTTCCATGTCTCCAGACACTCACTCGTTGGATAACGTTTCCCATCGGCTGGAATAGCCATCGAGTACTCAGCTGGCCCACCATGGAAAGTGAGATGCACAGTTTGAACCTGGTCTCGAGCTTCAAGGCGCGATGCAACACCAAGTCCAGTAAGAACAAGGCATAATGGAATCTGCAGAGTGAACTTCATGGTGACTGATTCGTGACTCTAAATGGAATGTGAGGTAGTTGGGCGGTCTCGGACTGTGGTCGAGGCTTCATCATTCAAATCCCTGAGCAGAGACACCTCACTTATATGTCAATCTGAGACGTAAAACCCTCAGTGCCAACCCGCCCACAAATTCTCACCACGTTCTCACCAAACCATCAATCACATTTAAACTTCACTCTTTAGAAGCTGCCACAAAAGCGCCAGCTGTACATGCCCTGTGTCCACTCAAGGGAACACGAAGCACCCTTCTTGGCACGCCATCATCCTTCGGTGCGTAGTCAGTTCAGCTCAACGGGCTAATTCCTCCCCCACGTTAGCCTAGCCTAACAGTCACTAGTTGAACAACGCCATCGACAGTTGTTTATGGTGCGGCGCAAGTCACGAGGAAATCGAAGCTGAAGTTTGAGCTTATTTCGACTTCGTGTCTGCTTGGTGGCGCCGCCTTCGTAGGCTTATGGTTGGCCATACTTCGTGATGCTGCAAATTAAGTGACCAAATTTCCTTGAAACAATGAGAACCGTTGAAATGAGGGCTGAGTTCGCGGATAATGGCAAAGTCATGAACTCAATAACTCGTATTAATCGGCATTTCCAAGCTGTAATGGAGCTACGAGCATGACCGAGAGGTTCACACCTTGTCGCTCAATGATGTGATTATATTATTCTTTCCGATTCAGCCCATTACCCGAATCACACAATCCTCGGATACCCAAGGCTCAAAGACGCGCCAAGGAAAGTGAATTTGTCACAGGTCTTGGTACGTATGCTTTTTGCGAGTCGACCTTGAGCTTAGCTCACAGCCGAGCCTTTCCTCTTCAACGAACATTATGACAGGGCTCTTTCGCAATAATGCACGCTGCATACAAACAATACATATCAATTTACTTGAAATTATAATATTATAGCGCGCCAATATTGTAATATTGCTACTTATTTACGTTCTACGTTCTTTTGACCGAGAAGTATGGGTATCATTAATAACCAGCCATATTACGTGTTCTTACGTACGGAGGTTCTCTTCATTCCTTGGTTGGTGTCTTCTCCACCGGAGCCGTCTCAACAGGGGTCTTCTCGTTGGCGAGGACGCCTTGTGTGCGCTCTAGGTTGCTCTCTTCGTCGGAGTCACGCTTCATGTCACTGAAATCGGTGTTGATGACGAACTCCTCATTATCGATATGTTTGAATGTGAACCAAAAGACCACGGTCAAGACTGCCCCAGCAATGGTCGGACCAGCGAAAGCCCAGATGAGGTAGGGATCGCTGATGGCCGGAGCAGTGGCGAGACCAATAGCGGCAGAGATAGCTGTCATGAAGAGGTTGATTGAAGCAACGAGACCCTTCATGTTCTTTGGAGACTTGGCGTAGGCAATACCGTAACAAGTAACATTGATGAAAATTTCGGAGCAGGCAGTAACGATCGTGGGAATCGCATATAGAGCGTACGAGATGGTGGACAAGAAGTTCTCGCCCTCAGGTACGATATCCGCGCAAGTGGTCGCATTCCAGCCGCAAGGGGAGGTCTTGTAGACATAATACTGCAATACGGGGTAACCGACCGAGCCGATGGTGCATAGAGCGAAACCGAAAGTTATACGGGAGATACTGCCCCATTGAATGCCCCACTTGCGCAGGAGTGGGTAGAGTATATGGTTCATTACAGGAACCACTGTAAGGTGAGGGTCAGCACATCATCTAATTAGAAAATTACCTGGTGCCTGGGTTTGACTTACACAGAACGATAGACACGGAGTTCAAGTTGTCAAGAAGATCGTTGGGGACACCGTTGGTGTCCATACCAGCAGTCAAAGCGTTGGCTGCAGCACCAAGACCACCATCGTTGATTTGAAAAATAGGCAAGAATATAAAGATACCACAAGCCTGGAAGGTACGGCGGACATCGTCAACGAATTGGTCATCGTATCCGTATTCTTTCTTGGAACCGGCAGCATGACGAGCACTGGGCTTCCCAAGGTTCCAGAAACCCTTTCGGCCGATACGGGAGATACCGCCGCTAAAAAGGATGTCTCCAAGCAGCCTGAAGACGTTGCCCAGATCGGAGCCACCGGGGGGTTGCTTGACCAAACGTGGGTTGAGATACCATAGCAGGGGGGGTAGCAGCAGATAGATAATGGTAGGAATAAGGTACGCCGCCCAGTAGCCGACTAATTTGGCCAAGTAAGTGGTCGCAATACCGAACATCCCACCGACGTTGATTAAAAGGTAAAACCACAGCATCACGCTGTTGAGGGACTCTTGGGGGTCAACGATGACCTTTTCGCCATTTTTGTCGGTGATGACATGAGCCACTTTGTGAGGAGACTGATCCATAATGGTTGGTGAAATATTGGGCTTGAACTGAGCTGCACCGATAGAGAGCATGTACAGAGACAAGGCAAAGGGGCCGACAGCGTGACCGGAGGTCAAGACGGGTGGAAGGGCGGATATGATCATGATGATGTGCGCAATACCGCAAACAGCAACGCCTTGACAGATCATTCGAAAACGGCCGTACTTGGTATCAGCAAGCCAACCGAAGAAAACCGGAAGAGAATAAGCTAAGAACTTGAATGCTTCGGTCATCGCTGAGGCCGTAACAGAGCCCATGCCTAGGGCACCAGCGGTACGGTCCGTATAACCGGCAGCTCCAGTTGTGCTTCCTGGTGGGAGGGGAGCACGAATGAAGTTCTTGTAGACTTGGAAGCACCCGTAATAAGAAGCACGCTCGGCGAACTCTACGGCACAAAGTAGGTAGGCCGTAGCAGGCATACTACCGGCTACACGCCTGAGGGTCGCCTTCTCTTCCTCCGTGGGGAGAACCAGTCCATGGAAGGTCTCATGACCATCGCTGTCAAGGACAGATGGTATGTTTTTAGCCTCTGCCTCGATCGCAGCTTGGGCAGTTGCGTCGTATGATTCGCGGTGCTTTTCACCAACCGTGCCGACAGACGCCGGCAGGGTAGCGATAGTGGTTGAAGCATCAGCTAGACACACCACTTGGTCAACATCTCCATTTATATGCAATGACTAGTTTCAGATTTCTGAGAGCCATGAAAGATCTGCTTACCCATCGCGATGGTTAAAGGCGGGCAAGTACTTGTGTACTGGCGATTTGAAAGGACCTCCCAGGATTGAAGTCAACTGAGTAGAAAAGACCTGAGGGGAAGGCGCGAGAACAGCGTCCTCTGGAACGGGCGCGATATGGGTTTTGTAGTACTTCAGGGTGCTGGGGTTGACCGGGGTGGTTTCTTTTTACAACGGCTGGCTGAGAATCTAGGGCTATCAGTTACCATTCGATAAGACATCTGAACTTCCCGAAGCAGAGCGCTGCCAAGCAGACTCCATCGCAGTGCCATGGCCTTGGAATACACGAAGTACACTAAGGCAAGCATACTTCGTGTAGCCTAGGTATCGAAGACAAGGAAGCAGTGGATTAGCTGGACTATCAAGACCCAGCCGTACACTACACACTAAACCCCAGAGGTTACTACTAGGGATGGCCAATGATAGGTCAACATTAAAGGATTACACGTACTCATCCCCACGCAGTTTTGGCTATAGGTGGATGATGAAAGCTAGGGATGCCGTATTCAGCATCATGGGCCGTTAGCCTAATATCGCGCCGGTCGACCCAAGACCTTGGCATCAGTCGTGGGAGATAAGGTGTGATTAGTAACCCCAATTAGGGAGCTGGATGAACAGTGGCGGACCGCCAAGTGTGACGAGGAAGGCTGGGCAGCTGGGCAAATCGATGAATACACTGCTAAACGACACCATTGCGACAGGAACAGAAGTCGTCAAAAAGTTCCCGGCTGACTTATTTGGTAATAACCACCTGAAGAGCTGCGAGATCTAACCAGGGTTGACTGTGAAGAGCCAATAGAATGTCTTCAGCGAGCCACAAAACCTTCTGGAATCGAGGCTAGAACATGCAATGCCTACCCCAGCAATACGCTTGTACAAGCAGTATACATCTCGGACCGTATCATCTTGCGTGACAATGTCTCGAAACATGCCACTTCTTTGGTGAATCCTTCATTCGTGTTGACCGCTGTGGCGATAGCACACATTCTTACCTTGCGTAAGATTGGCCTCAACGTCAAAGCTCTTCAAGCTTGACTGTCAGGTAACGTAGCAAATTCAAGCACGAATTTCACAGGACAGATGTGGCTTCTGATCCAGATTAATGAGCCGTCAATAGAGTATACATCGAGGCTCTATGTTGAGCTAGGACGTCGGTCGGCTAACTCAATTCTGCCATAGCTAGAATCCAAGTTTGAATCATGTAGCTTTAGTGATCCATAGCGGGAGCACGCAAGATGGGTGCTTGGTTGAGAGCGTCGGGGACCGGCTTATCTGAGAACTTTTCACCCACTCCAATCGTAGGATCCAGTGTAGATTATGGGTGACACAACCTAACGTCAGAATGAATTTGGCCGAGGGACAAGACAATCTGGATGCCGGTCGCATGTAGCCATTATTAAGGTTCACGATAAATCAACCAGAGAGCACATTTCGCAAGCCCTGGAGGCCATCACCGTCGAGGTCTGGCTAAGCTTTTCTTTGCTTGACAAGCTTGGTTCTTATTGCTGCCCAGTGCAATGGCCTCCTGAGGCTGTCTTGGAGCGTCTTGTCCCTGGCGACCTCAGCGGCGGGCGGAAGCTTGCAATGCTTGTTGGTGTTTAGGGTGTAGGTTAGTACAAGTAGCAATGTTTTGCCAAGACGTCAAATTAGCGTCTCTAATTGGCCCCTGCACGACCCGCCCTTTCCCGACTTTCACAACCCATGACCATGTGTCCTGTCACTGCTTCTGATCTGATCCCGTGCCTCTCGCATGCTTTATTAGCGCAGGATGCTGCATCGCGACTCAAATAACGAGCACTTACATTGTACTTACTTCCTAGGGCTTGGCGCAGCGCAAAAGCCCTGTGAGCGTCACGAAATGAGTGGAATTTGTGGGTGGAGATCCGTAAGTTACCTAAAGTGCGATGAATATCCAGGACGTCGCGTTCTGAACAGCCAGGCCCGTCATGCACGCAGGAGGGGCTGGCTGGCTGGGGTCTGGACCACACTGTACGGATCCGAATGGTATCGCAAATGCCGCGAACCATCCCGCTACTGCTGTAGAGCCCGCATATGTGCGGAGAATACTGTACTCCACTTTCAGTTCAATGCTTGTATGATCTATTCCATGCATCAAGACTGATTCTGATGAAAGCGTATTTCATATCGAGTTCTTGAAAATTCAATGAGTGGCTTCGGTTGGTGTCGAATCTTCACGGATAGTTGTCAGATCGTCGATTAATCGAAGAGCTTGCTGGGCAGACGTGGTCGCTGCCGCGGCTAGCCAGTGACTGGCGCGCAAACACCACCCCCTGGCGTCGCCAAGACACACACTCCGCTGCCAATCTTCTGGGCGCGAAAAGCAAAACGGCTATCTCATCCGTAGCAGTACATTTGTCCGACGCTGTGATGGGCCAAGATAAGCCATGGCACCTTGGCTCATTATTTAGTTTTTAGTTTTTTTCCTTTGGTTTCGTTTGGCATGAGGAAGACCATGCAACAAGGTGACACGGAAAATTGCGCACCCCCACCATAGCACACTATACCACGTCAATTCCTCCACGTACAACTAACGACCAGGTGCGCAATCTTCCACTTGAGCCATGGTTCTTCGTGCCGTTTCTATTCAATCACGCAGGAACAAGGGATCTCGGAACCCGGAACCCGGCATTATCTCTCGGACATTTTGATGTCTCCGTACAGTGGCTTCCGAAAATATAAGGCATGCACTGGTCTTTGAGATTAGTCAAGAGCAAAGCACTAGGCAAGGAATTTGATACAAAGCTCTCAGATATACCGTACCACTAGACATAGTAGATGCATATTCGCGACAAAATCAATAAATGGCATTGCAGACGACTCACCAACGGACATCCATGCCCAGATGCTAGGGTCACCTGACACAGTAGAAACTAGTATAGAAACATGGGCTTCATGAAAACTATGAGATTAGAAACATATCTGTATACATATAATTCTACTGAGGTACTCAGCTATAATCCTACAGCATAGGTGTAGTCGACCCATCACAACTAGCAGATCAGTTGTTGGTTGCAAAGAGTCGAGTAGTATGAATAAAGTCGGTTTAAATACACTCAAGAGCTGCGAACTTGTTAGTTAATAGAAATTTCATTACATGAATTTTATTCCCAGTAACGATTGTACTGCAGCGTTCAAATATTATTACCGTGCACATTCAACAGTTGTCCCTAGACTGACTGCACAGCAGCCAGAGTCGGAGAACATGTGGTTCTAGAAGTCTCATTCTAGAAACCAAAGTGTTTTTCGACACTCACCCGCGAAGCAGATTCAACTTTGCAGGGATGAATACGCACTGCAGTGAATTCTAAGCACACCTGTTAACTTCTAACGGCGGCAAAGTAACGTTTACTTTCGAGTGTAGGTTGACCGCGGCGCTGGTTTGTAGAGGCTTGTCAACTACTACTATGTCGAGGCAGTGCCTAGTCTAGTAGCGAGTTTGCTCATCACCTCATTTCTGTCCTGCAAGATTACACTAGCGTCCAGCATGCTAGGATATGATAGATTTTGGTGAGTTGCAACCTGATGCTGCCTCAAGGCGTTCCATTGCGTTGTGAATATGTTCGCTTGTTCCAGCTGTGTTCCAAGCTCAAGAAAGTTTCAGCAACATATTTTTTGACCGTGAAGGCGCCATTCACCAGCCTGAAGATGACAATGAGCATTGTAAGATCGCGGCCCGACTCTAAATGCAAGCGACCCAAACATGCGTGCAAGGATCTCTGTAGAATGTACATATACATCCTACTTAAGTCAGTTCCCGACCTTAATGGAGTAGACATCTTCAACAAGGATACCCAATGGTATATCGCAGAGCATGCAGCTAGGATAAATTCAGCCAGCCCATGTTCACTAAAATTTCTCATAGCGAAGAATGCTGATTACGGTGAATACCCACCAGAATATCGCAGTGCCCCAAAAGAAGATACTGGCAAAGATGCTGGAGTATCCTACGGCAAACGCTACTTCACTGGTTAACATGGTACCACTGTTGTACGGACTGAAAGTTCCATCAAGCACTGCTTTTCCTAGGCATGTTAGTCTAGCACTGCCTTTGCCCCACGGGCCTGCTAAGACCATGATCTGGTAAGCGAAGTTGAGAGCTTGTGATTTGCTCTCCTTGGCCCTTTTATCTTTTGTTTGGTTGTAAAGACGACCAAGGAAAAGAGCATCCAGTATAAATGCCAAAAGGATTGCGATGCCCAAGAGCAGGTATGATACAAGGATCACAGGTACACGAATCTCACAACTCCAATAACCGTTCGTACATAGCGAGCCACAAGTAGCTGCGGCGGTTAGAGCCTCCTCGAGAGGCAGCTGGGCGTTTGGTAACACACCAGCGATGCTAGGAGGGTTGATCTGCGTAAACACGTATGGAATGCCCATGATTGCTAGAATGGAAAGTCCGGCACATATCCACCACAAAACATAGATAGCAACATGCCAACCGTTCTTGCCAAGAAAACCAAGAATTTGGACGATCGATGTAAATGTAACCACTGTACTGGCTAGGCATACTACTTCGGTGCTTTTTGGTAGACAATTGTGATAGAAAGTAGCGAGGAAACATCGCAGCTCGAAACGCGGATGGAAAAAGTATAACCGACAACTGCCAAATCGCCACAGCCCAAAAGATGATAGCGATATTATCAAGGCCGTGAGAATAGTATACGAGTTCCCATAGCGTCAGGGCTAGAATGCCGGTACCTTGAGGGATCATGAACCATTGTGAGTCGATAATGCGAAATGCCGTCCGACACGGCTATTCAATCAACTGGATACCGAGAACATTGTCATTTTCCTGCGCATAGGTCTGAAGACTGGGCCGCCCGGATGATAGCGAGCCGGACCGACCACTTCGACTTGCTGTTAGACGTGGACCTTGTAGTAAAAAGATATATGATAAGCCAGCAAGAGCCAGAAAATCATGACGAGAGTATCAATTGATTTGGTCTCATCGTCAGTGCCTAGGACTGCTGGCCATTACTCGTTGCTAGCTGAATTTCCATCTCGTAAGACTGACGTCTGTCGAAAACTCTAGGCCCAGTAGTAGAGCGTTACGTCTATGTAACTCACGGTCATGAAGTCAGGTAACCCGACGAGCCCATTATATCTCCTATGTCGCGCGTTGTGCTCAGGTTTGGTTCGGTAAAAATATACGTGTTTTGATGGCAACTTTGCCTCCATCGTTCATGTCTAATGTGTAGATCCACGGAGTTGCACGATAAATTGCCGTTCAGGCATTGCCCCTGATGCCACCGCATCAAAAGCCACACTCACCTCGACTGGATGGCCTAAGAACAACTGGGGACGTGTGATTCGAAACTGGTGTTTGTATTTGTTAGATGGCATAGTATTCTGTAGCATTAGGCTCTGCGGCTTGCTCTGAAATGTCGTCGGTTAATTGAATGGTGCTGAAGTGCAGTGAGTTCCAGTGCTAATTACGTCGCTAAATTTAGAACCACAGGGCTCCAATAGGTTGAAATTCGCGGGGTAAATGCCTACTAGCGGCATGCAAGTCCCTGCCAGGTACGATGTTGGGTTACTGGCGCGGAGCAATTTTACGCATTTTTGATGAGAGGTTACCTCCATCGTAAGATCTATTGAGCACAGCCATATATTCAGGACTCGGGGATGTTCTAGATCCTTCAGATCATAGGTATCAATATCAGTCGCAAGCGATATTTCGACGCGGCCGATCGGAGTTGCCACTGAGCGCCTTGGAGTGCTGAAATCTGGCGCTAAGGTTTGGCGTTAAAATATGAGCTTGGGCCATCAGAACGCGTACCAACAGACACGCTTAACTTGATGCTGTAGATTATGGTCCTAGAATTTGTAGTCTATCCTAGCTCACTATCAAACCGTGAGCTTTAGTCGACACATTCTGAATACTTGAACCCTTTTGTCCTATTTGTAACTCCAACAGATATCAATTACTTCGTTGTCAACCCCAAGTAATAGGCCTTGGTGATTATCCTTTTCCCCCTTTAGCTTCGCACTTCTCGGGGTTCCCTGCTGTTTGGTAATGGAAGACGACTATGATTCGGGAGATGATCTGCTTGCCGACATCAATCCTGATGAGCTTGCTAGCCCTCAAAAGAGAACGCTCGAGTTTGATGAAGACGGCGGACATGATGATTCTCACTTGAAGAAACGTATTAAGGTCAACGATGGCATCGATTCATCTAATGTCGAACTTGCCCGAACTATTCTTCGTCAGAAGTTTGGCTATGACAGCTTTCGGCATGAACAGGAGAAAGCCATCGAAGCATTACTTCTAGGTAACAATGCTTTGGTTGTTTTTCCTACGGGCGCAGGAAAGTCACTCTGTTATCAAGTGAGCTCCATAGCCAGTCGTTTTGAGCCTCTAATACTGACCCATGGTCTAGGTTCCAGCTGTCGCCTTTGAGGAATTAGACAGACACAGTGGAGAAGAGAGAAAATTCGGATCGGGACTCACCATTGTTGTCTCCCCACTAATTGCTCTCATGAAGGACCAGACAGATGTCCTCAAGGGGAAAGGTATTGCAGCTGAATGCTCGGACTCAACAAAGTCATACGAGGAACACCAGAAGACACACAGCGATATCCATTCTGGACGGCTGCGTCTTCTTTACTGCTCGCCAGAGAAGCTCAACAACGAGACCTTTGTTGCTAGCATGAAGCATGTACCAGGAGGCATTCGCCTGATTGCCGTCGACGAAGCACACTGCATATCCGAGTGGGGAGCTACCTTCCGACCTGAGTACTTGAAAGTGGCAAGGTTTGCGAAAGAAATCAAAGCAGAGAGAGTCGTATGTTTGACTGCAACTGCCACACCACGGGTGGTTGACGACATTTGCGAGGCCTTCTCAGTGGCTAAGGCCAACGTTTTCCGTACTTCACCATACAGACCGAACCTGCAGCTATTGGCAGAGGCTACAGACACCAAACAAGACAAATACCCGAAATTGTTCAAGTTCCTACGGGATCATCCGGGCCCAACGCTTGTCTATGCCACACTTCAGAAACAGGTCGAGGTATTGGCCGACGACCTTGCAGGCCAAGGATTCGAAGCAGTAGCGTTTCATGCTGGCATGAAAACGGAAGTGAAAACAGACATACAAGAGCGGTTCATGGCATCAAAGATTCGAATTGTGGTTGCAACAATTGCTTTCGGCATGGGTATCGACAAGTCTAACATTCGCAACATCGTGAACTGGGATATCCCTAACACAATCGAAGAATATAGCCAGCAGATTGGGCGTGCTGGCCGAGATGGCCAACCCAGTACTTGTATGGTCTACATATGCCCCGACGACTTCTATATCCGAGAAAATTTTGCCCGTGGCGATTTACCTTCACGCCAAGCACTTCGCAATTTACTTAAGGATGTTTTCACCCGAGAGCCCACCATAGATGTGGAAGGAAATGTCATCAAGCTTGGTCATACTGACCTCTCTAGAGCCTATGACATTAGAGCGAGTCCATTGTCAGTGTTGTTCGCTACTCTTGAGCTTCGCTTTGGTCTCCTCAGGGCAATTACCCCAGAATACACCAAGTGGACGTTCAAGGACATGGGTACCTACAACGCGCTTGCGTCGAAAGACAAATCGAAGGAAGGCAAAGCAATTTTCATGTTTGCTCAGAAGGCTAAGACACAATACCACTTCGATCCTAACCAGGCAGTGGCTGGAGCAGGTATACTCCGAGCTGACTTGATGAACAAAATCAATGACTGGCACAACCGTGGAATTATCGAGGTCACTGCGTCAGGAGTTCAGAACAGATATCGCATTTTGCAGAAACTTCCGACCGCGGATGGTGACCTAGACACCTTGACAGACAATCTCTATGCAGATATGGAGGCCCGAGAGAAAGATGCTCTACAACGTACCCAAAACGTGGCAAACTTGATCACCGGAAACGGATGTTTTGCCTTTGCCTTGGCAAATCATTTCGGTATGGGCTTGCCAGACAAGAAGACTCATTGCGGCCATTGTACTATCTGTATGACAAAGATGCCTGTTGTGCTTCCAAAAAAGCCGACACCAGTAATCGATCACGACGGAATACAGAAGGTCTTGGATGCCTGCAGTGTCCGCGACGACCCTCGCTTCCTTGCGCGAGTCGCCTTCGGCATCAAGAGCCCACGCGTCGGCCAACTGAAGCTTGGCAATCATGCTGTCTTTGGGTCGCTCGTTGAGCAGCCCTTCGATGTAAGTGGTACCACGGGACGCATCATAAATGATTAAGTTGGACCTCTACTAACCAGCTTGCAAGGCACTTCTTCGGGAATTTGAGCATGCTTGCAAATCTTCCAAGTATAGCTCATTAAGTAACCCTGATGCAACAAGTACAGCGAACAAGACTAAGAGCGAGTCTGATTCCGCGAGAGGCTCCTACTCCCATCGAGGTAGTAATGACAGGGGATCGACAAGGGGAAGAGGCAGCTTAACGAGAGGTCGGGGTCACATTAGGGGCTCATATGGTAGTAGGTGATGATCTACTTATTCGGTCTACTTTCTATGGCTATGCAAGGTTCTGCGGCAACGGCTCCATCTTTATGATACCATGTTTAAGTAAGCATATCCAGTCAACTCATGAGAGGATACAATAGGATTCAATGATTTGATTCGATATCAGATGCAAGCTTTTCTACAAGTGCATATACAGTAGCTTGAGGGTGACCTGGCGAGGAATATGGAATGATGGATAAGTCCACCACTCTTAGCCCCTCCACAGCAAAGACTCTTGCTTATGAATCCACCACTGCTTTGGGGTTTCCTGCACTTCCCATAGAGCATGTTGAGCTCGCATGCCAAATCGTGTTTGTATTGTTCTTAATGTAATTCAAGATCTCGTCATCTGTTTGAACGCTGACGCCGGGACGGACCTCTGTCCCAAGTCGAATCGAAAGCGCAGCTTCAGATCCCCAGGCTTGACGTAAGCGCCTGATGCCAGCAATCAGAACCTCGGCATCGGCCGCGTTGCTGAACCAGCCCAGGTCGATCACGGGGTTATCTGTGTAATTAGAGCTTGTGAGGGTAACACTACCCCAAAAGAACGTTCTCGTTCTCGTTGCGCTTATAGAGCCCAAAGCACTTCCATTGGTGTTGAGCTACGTTCCGACAATGTATTGTAAATCCGGAAAGTCAGATGGAAATCCCTTCAGCATCTCGAGCGTGGGTTCTGACAGGGTTTCCCGCAAATCAGTTGGGAGGCGTTCGTAAGAAATATACCCAGGGGCGGAGCTGTATGAGCCGGCTGCGTCTTCTGGTACTGGCGTAGAGCTTCTCGCTCAGCTGCTGGGTTGGCGATGATAGATTGTCCATTAGCAGTGTTGACAAAATTCCCGACATTAACGGACACCGGATCCTGGAGGGTTTTGTCCAACCTCAGGAAGATCTGCGACAATAGAAGTGTTGAATGACTTCAGGGTTTCTTGCGGCCCAATACCTTATATTCTTCAGCATTCCAGTAAGATTTACCAGGGATTGAATTATCCTTTACCTGATAACATCAGCAGTTTCGGACTGTTGAACACTCCGGCGGAGACGATGATTTCTTTCGTTGCACTCAAGGTATACTGTGTTCCGTTTGTAGTAACATTAACGCCCGTCGCTTTTTTTCCGTCGCAAATAACTTTTGTGGCTATAGTCCAAGGGTAGACTTTAATACCGGCATTTGCGATGGCATGATCCAGGAACGATGTTTGTGAGGACTCCCGTGTAGCGTGCGCCGGGTCAATCGTGGACGGCAACCAAGCGCCGCCGTCCAACTCTCCGCTGCTGAAACCTTTTGAGTTCACAGGCAGGCCAATTGATTGAACGCTTTTTGCTAGCCAGGTGAGTGTTGGGTCGACCCAGTTGTTCCAGGAGATGTTCAACGGAGATCCAGGCCCGTATGCCGTCAAATCATACTCCGGGGTCGCATTGGATGCGTCGCGCAGGGCGAGATTTGGTGGAGCCAGGCGCACCGATCTCTTGAAGAACGGCAACAATATTTCGAATATGTAACTGTCATCCCCGACTTCGTCTATCCATCGCTGATATGCCCCTTTCGTCGAGCGAAGATATGACATTGTATTCAAGGCAGACGAGCCTCCGAGAGTCTTTCCCTGGGCATAGTGCACTATCTGCCGAGAAGCGTTTGTTTGAGGCACGGTCAGAAGTTCCCAATCGATTTCAGGGCGCCGTGGAAAGGTAGAAGTTGGATCGATGACGTCGATCTTAGTCAAAGAGTACAACGGCACTACGCTGGCATTACCGTAGCTGACTTCGTGATAGCCCCCGGCTTCTATGATCTGGACACCTTTTAGATGGCATACGATGCGGTCTTTGGAGCAAATAATACTGCAACTGATGCGAATTCAGCTAGTCTTGAGGCAATTGTCAAGCCTGCAGTTCCACCGCCGACCACTATTGCCGTTTTAGCGAAAGTATTAAACGACAGTACAGAATCACATACCGACATATTCATAGGTTGCATCGCCATGAGCACCAATATGATTCCCGTCATATTGAAGAGGACTGGCGGTAGTTGATAATACAAAATATACTAAAGCTACAAGGAATCGCCCGATATTCGGTTTCAAGGTGGGCGGTACTTCGTCCGTTTGTTCTGCTAAGGTTTTCTACTACCATATGATGATCAAGGGTCACACGAGTCTTGCGTTTACATTCGCAGGGTGTTGTACTATGTCATGCAGTCAGCTTCTAGCCGATATAGCATCGCCCAAACTCATGTCAGCCGTTACACCGCCTTCAAGATGATCTGCGCCTGTGCCAAGCGTAGCATCCCTATAATGGCAAGCCACTTGAGCCTGGCATGCTTCTATATATGTAACTTGCTTCCGGTGGATCGCAATCGCTTCTGGTCGGCGCCTTTAGGTATACGCTCAATGTATTCCCTGTCTACCTAGGTAATTAGTGAGTGCTACATAGTTCGCCAAAACACGGTTAGTCTACGTGCTGCGGGTGGTGATACTATGGAGATGACCACTACTTCATAGCAATTTGAGTAATCATTCTGCGCTTGAAAGATTATCTCCAGATGAAAGAAAATAGATGAAAGAAGAAAAGGCAACATTGAGACGATATCCATTAGCAAGGTCAAATGTTGCCTAGTTATATTCCGACAGATTATTGAAAAGTATCCATGGTGTGGGAAAAGACGGTCGTCACGATTGTAAAATGTTCATTTATCACCAATTTCGGATAAGTCAAGTACATTAGCCTTGGAGCGGGTCCTTCTCTGAACTATGAACTTCTGCAAAAGCTTGACTGAAATCAATATCTACCTGGCCTTCATGACAGGAGCAGCAACTTCAAATCACGCCCAAGCAATATTTCAGGCATGCTGCTTTTACCTGGCAACACTCATCGCCATGCTTGTACCTAAAGGTCCACCATGTAACCTTTGGTTAAACAACTTCCGATGAAGAAATGGCGAAGTCGCTCTCACATTCCACCAATGACTCCTTTCGTTGTTTTCGCACCTGCCTTACGGACTCGGATCAGGAGAAAGTAGCCGATAGTAATGGCTCTATGATCTCGAATTTCTTGGAAGCGCTCACTAAATCTGGCCAGACAAAGAATCTGCAAGTTTTGGTCATCATTTGCGGCCTCGGGAATTACGGTGTGCATCATTGTTTAAAAAAGAATTTGATGATCGAGGATTATAACCCGTATATCATACGACTCGAGAAGAAGGACTGCCCATTCAACTTCTGATGTGTGCAAGAATGCATCCTCAAAAAGGCGGCGAAAGAGGTAGGGAACAAGTTGTTTTGAAATATGACTCCACCGCAGGATGGGATCGGCCAGGCAGATCGATGTGGGACTCCCTACTCTTTTTCATATGTAGAAGTTATTGTTCCATTGTAGGTATGAGGAAGGCACGCAAGCCAGGTTGACTGGTTACGTAAGTAATTTGGATGAACTTGAGTATTCATTCAGACAGTTAAAGATGAGCAGATGCTACGTCTTAGCCATTCGAGATAGACAAGATAGTTTCATTTTGGGTGATAAATTTCCCAATAACATTTTAATAGATGCAGACATGATTCTTATTTGCTGGATTTGTTTAAGACGTGTCGTGCTAAACCATCATTAGTTCTGCTCCCTCAGTTTAGGGATGAAGCCGACGCAAACACATCCTCGTCCTATTGAGTAAATACAAGCATCTGAACATTTCATTCTCAAGGTTCTGTGTTAATTTGTTTGATTGAGCCACACTTGTGTCCTAGTTATCAATAGAAAATGCCATAATATTATAATGTACAGTTGGTATCATTCCTTGTCGTATTTCTTGTTGTGAAGTAGCAGGATTTAGTTGCTCCTACCCTTATTTCCACCCAAGGCGTCTTGCACGGAGCCACCAATACTACCGTCTGCTGTGAAGTTCTTGCCAATAGCACCGTCTGCGGCCAAAGGACCACCGATAGCTTGTCCTACACTACCGAGCGCGCCACTCTCTGCTGGAACGTTGGTATCTGTTCTTGGTATTGAAGTGCTGAAACTATGGACTTACCAGTGAATTGCTTGCCAATCGCACCTTGCGCGTCGAATGCCTTGGGCTTATCCTCGCCGATTCCTGCATTGGCGGGGGTGGTAGTTGCTGAGGCCATGCCAGTGGCACTTTTGGAGCCTGTGTTTGAGCTGCCGTGGGAAGACATTTTTATGTATTGAGGTATGTTGATTTTGTTTAGGTTTAGGTCTTGATAGAAGTTTGAAAAGATCTTTCTTATTGTACAATAATATACCCGGGCTTTCACAATAAATTGACAGCTACTAATAGTTGCGAATAACAAAGATTGACGTCTTGTTGATGATGGGGCCGCATGTGGGGTTATCCTGAATGAGGTCATGATGCGCACATTCTACCATTGCACATGTCATTAACCTCCCACCATTCATATTAGTTGCCGTCATTAATATTAGGCCTTAATTTTCTGCTACGGCAATGAACATCCAAGTCACCAAATCTTCTCTTTACCCTGACTCAATTTCCAGATCGCTCATTGTTGAAAGCACGTCTGACAATACAAAACTAGCATCCAACTGCCGAGACGAGCCAGCCGAGCAGGCTTAACGACAGGAGTGTCCCCAAACAAAGCGGTATTTTAGTAGCAAATGAATACATTTGCGAGCAAGTTGATTTTTGACCTTAAAATCATACATGGAACAGAGTCACACGAACAGTCGACTTACTACTTCTACCATGTAGAATTTCTAAAGTTATATACATTTGAATTTGTCCATATTGGGTTTATCTCTATGTAGACATGTTAATATCTCCATCCCAGTGGGTGCAGGGAAGCATTTTCCAATTGAATAAACTACGTATCTCTGGGCGCTCGCGCCACGTCTTTTGTAATCCAGTCAACCTAGGTGTAGCTCTTGTGCCTGGCGTAGTTCGCGCGACATAGTCAGCCGTGGCCGGCAGTCGAAGCGTATTTCTAAGGAACTCGCCGACAGAACACACGCTATGGAGCTCTGGGCTAGCTTCCTTCATATCACAGGCTACAAGGAAATTGTGAATATCGCCATAGGATGCTCGTCTTGCCCAGTCGACTGTTCCGACCACTATAGATGACCAATGATGTATCCACTCAGTGTTCATGGTCCCTGCGGCTTGTCGAAATTCGATCGTAGGCCTCTTTGGATCTACGACTGTCTGAAAACTATAGGTACCCCTATCGCCGGTGATAGACAAGAGGTCAGCGATCAGATGTGGTGTTCCGGCATTGCCAAGCACTATCCACGCGTCTGACGATTTCATCCCATTGGCTTCTACATCGTAATCCAGTATTCTGTGATCAGGAACTATTTCTGCGTCGTTACGTGCAAGCCTTGATTTTGTGCGTATAGGAGGGAAGTAATGGTTGTTGTGACGATGAGAAGGGTGGAGATCTTTGAACAAAATGTCTATAGTATATAAGACGATAGCCACCTTCTTGAGCTCCTCCAGACCGAACATAGAAGGTCCTGGGGCTACATGTATGTGAAATCCTGCTGACTCCGGAGTAAAATACATGAGGTTATTGCGCAGTATGTCCACTACTCTTGTGATCTCATCATCACTTTCCCTAGCACTTGCTAATAGGGCGGGCGAGACAAGCTCAGCATCTTGCAAATGAAAGGTTCCGCCGATCAAACTTGTTATCTCGTTATGGTTCACGTAGTTGACGGAGTGATCTTGCTTCAAGATCCATCGGTAATATGTTTTGTCTGCAGCGTTGGCGGCATTAGGATGGTTGGGATCATCAGGTTCCTTACCCCAGTTGTCAAAATCATTGATATCGACACCATTAGTCTTGAGAAGATTGTGGATGATCTTATGGGATACATCTATCGTGTTTGTTTCTGATATATCTTCATCGGTGTCCATGTTTCGCGCTAAGCTATCAAAGGCAACCACGATATAACCGTTTCTGATCTCACCCTCTCCACTCACTTGGATTTCAACCTCACCGTGAGCATCTATGTCATACCTCCAAAGGTACAACCACTCAAACTCCAATCCTTTCGTTAATGGTTTCAAGTCGACGGGCTGTTCTTGTGAAGTTGGAGATTGTGACGCCATTTCGTTTTACTCGTGAAGAAATACGTTGTTGGATGACTAGAAATAAAGCATTACTAGTGTAATATGATATAGATCACAATTAATTCTAATACAATACGTCGGGGTTACTTTAGAGGAGAGTAGTTCATTATATATACATTTTTACTATATCATTCTTTCCTTCCTCTTTCTTTCAATGGAGACAAAACAATTATATGACACAAAGTACCGCAATCCTTGCCAATCGCAGGATCACGGAGAACAAAGAAATATCTTGTAAGGGTCGGGAAGCTTCAAGAAACAAGTGTGTTGTTCATGTTTGTTTGAATAACACGATATTGTATGGGCCCAATGTCTTTTTTCTTCTTCTTCTTCTTCTTCTTCTTCTTTGTTCATGCATAGCGATTAACTTAGGTGATTGCACTGACCCGGAACAGCGGTTGCCAATTAGCGCGATGTTGCGCGATGAAAACCGCAGAAACTAACGACAAGATTGAATTTGTCGCTGTTTGATCAACTCCAATTCATAAGGCGAAAGAAAGGTCAAGCTGAGATTAGGCTGGATTTCGAGCTTTGCAATGTTGCCCCCTAAGTAAGTATTGTTGGTCATTTCAAGTTCTTCATACGCAGCACACCAACTCCACTTCTAAATGTTCGAAAACTCTCAATATAACATGGCGCATTCGTTGGCATTGAGCATGGATTAGTTCTTCAAATATGATGACTTATATGCTTTACAAGAAAGAATTGCTGCTATGCAATCATACACTTAAATCATCCTGTTGTGCTCAACTTTACGATCATGAGAAACTGGGGCACTGAGTCCCAGGGATTACCTCCACCTTAGCCTATCGATAATTGTCCACGGACTTCGCACTCGTTCATACTTGCGAAACAATCAAATCATATGCATTGTAATTGCAGGGTGTTTGTGACTCACTTGTATGCCAACGATAGTGCTCATGTCATTTTGCACAAGGACCACGAATCACCGGCTTCTGTCAGGTTAGTGGAACTACCGCTGGTGGGGTTAGTGGAGCCAGGGACGAGTCATAGTGAAAACGCAGGGGAACAGTAAATGCTGGAAATGAGTCAAGTGAATCTAGAATTAATTACCTGCCAATTCGGGCCAAGTGGATCAAAACAGTATACAGAACTATTCGAGTATAGAACACCTTACTATATAGCTACCAGATTGCCTAATGACTATTTACGACTTCTTTGCAATGGCATCTTTTTCGTGCCTCAATTTGACCGCAGCCGTGAAAAGATCGTTCGAGCATCTCGAAAAGACTAAGCTGCCAGCTTTGAACAAATCATTTGGACAATGTCTTTCCAATTTCCTCCAGAGAGCTACGAAATCTTGACGCCTCGGCTGGTGCTCCGAAGCACAATCGCGCAGGATGCCGAAGCAATGATTGATCTCATGTGCAAAGTGGAGAACCTCCCGATGGGCCAAACCGAGGCAATGGCCGGCCAGACGGTCGAAGCCATGGTTGCGCGCCTGGAAAGATGGAACAGTACTGCCGCGCAAGGCAAGAACGCCTATCTCGCCATCGCACTGCGTGACACGAACGAGGTCATTGGCTACATGGGCTTCAACTGCTTCCGTACCAAGGAGGAATTCGAAGGGACAGTCCCTGAGCGAGAGACGCCCCTCCCGGGTGTCGAAGGGCGCTATCTCACCGACCTGGGCGTCGTAATGGATTACAGACAACGGCGCAAGGGATACTCGACTGAAGTCGTGAGCGCATGCCTCGAGCTCGCATTTAATGCAATTGGCTGCGAAGTTGTTAGGCTGGAGACAGGGCTTGCAAATGAGCCATGGCGCGGACTAATGTATGCCTTCGGGTTTGGAGATCTGGAGGAAAAGGGGGTCCTAAGCTATGGAGACCATCCCATTGGTTGGATCTATAACGTGAAAAGGGACGCCTGGAAGAAGACGAGAGAAACCTTAAAGGCACAAGGCAAATGGCCGCTATAACATTATATTTCTGCCTATAGTTTAGGCGGTGTATTCTGAGTAATAAAATTACTGATCAAAGCGTACTCCGAGGCTGGAAATAAATCAACAGACCAGAATTCCCCAGTGCTCGCGCACCATATCTAATATTCTATCTTTGTTCTTATATTACAGCGTGAAGATGACGGAAACAAGACCGTCGACGATTTAATTATAACCACTTCGGCCGTCCGTGTACGCATCGTCACGCTTCTCATTGCAGTTGTAGCCACTACGACCATCAGGACAGGACTGATCTGGCCAACAGTTAGTACGCCACTTAAACAGTGAATCGGATTGACGAGCTACATCTTACCGCGGACATTTACATTGTTGTAGCCACTTCTACCATTTGTGTCTGTATCCCGCTTCTCAGTGCAGTTATAGCCGCTGCGACCGTCAGGACAAACTTCATCTAACGAAGTGTCAACAATGGCTTTGGCAATTACACTCAGTGGGCATGGATGTTCTTACCACGCTCGTTCACGTTATTGTATCCACTCCGGCCGTCGGGGTCAGCACTGTCCCGTTTCTCATTACAGTTGTATCCACTTCGTCCGTCGGGACAAGTCTCATCTGATTGAGGTCAGCGAAAGTGCCTTCTATATAATCAGGCTGGGAGTAAGTGTTATTACCACGCTGGCCTATAGTGTTGTAGCCACTGCGACCATCTGTGCCAAACGTATCACGGCGCTCTGCACAGTTGTACCCACTACGTCCATCGGGGCAGGTCGTATCTAATGACGAGTGAGCAGGTTTCTTCGTCTATATTGTATTGTTCTACTCACCTCGTTCATTGATGGCTACCGCAGCGGCAGCTCTTGAGGTGAGACCATTGTACGGTAGTGCAGTGGTCAGTGTCAAAGCAGTACTAGCAAGAACGAAAAGAACAGAGGTCTTCATTTTTACTATATCTTGGGGCAGTCTTAAGTATTAGGAAAGGAAAGAAAGAAAATCGTGATATCAGGCAATCATGTGTTTAGGTGATCTGGCTCTTCTGGTCAGCTGAAAACATGGATAAAATTACGGCAAACTGGACATATTTATACCTCAGATGGTTTATCTTACCGGCACCCATCGTGTGGTCTATTATGCCTTGTTATTTCGGGCCGTAAGCAGCAAGAAGGCGGTCCGTATAGTTGGGGTCCATATGCCATGTTCTTCGAGGCTGTGTAACTTTTAGTAGGGAGGACAAGATCCTTGTGCGCACGTTTCAAGGATACAAGACCACGTATTTGGGCTGCTTATTTGTCATTGATTGGACGAAAACAACAAGTGATTGGCGAGCTGAATTCAGTTAACCATACATACCTACCTCTGATTAGTCCACATAGCCGTGAACGTTTTTGGGCGCAGCAGCCCGCGTAGGGCTGAGTGATCAATTGCTGACGACTTGAGCCTACATCAAAGGATTCGGGCGGGTAAATATTCTAAAGGGCTTCTATGTGGCTTGAATGGAACGGTCACGTTTGACCGATATAACAGCACATTACTTGCAAATCTCCTGTTGTGTTACCACGTGGTCCATTGTCGTTTTTGTGGTGTGTAATAGATGCTGTGTCTAGTGAACGCCACATTCCTCCATCACATTGTGCCTCGGGACTCAATGTTTGACATTAATCTTCCATTGGATTTCATGCGTGATTTGTGCTGGCAGTGTTTATCTAGTTGCGTTTCAGGAGCTTTGGGCGAAAGACATCAGAGGTCGAACCCTTGAGGTGTTTATTGGGTATGTGTGCCACAATCGTATGCGAGGTAGGAATTGTGTTCCAGTCGAACCTCCGGATATCTACACATCTATTACCTGTTTTTGTCTTGTGCTTTTGCGTATTGAGTATTGTCCTTTGTCATTGTATGCATCGAACGGAAGTGTTAGCTCCTTGCTGTTTTGCTACATAGCTAGTCTCCTTGCCTCAAATAGGGGGAATCTAAGCCGATTGGACCTGAATCGACCCAGCTCCTTGGTTCTAGAATCAGGGGTATGGACTCGGCTACCCGATCGCGCTCTGCTTTTGGACGGCCTGGCCGAAGATACGCACAAGGTTCACGATGACTGCATGCTGACTCAGAGCCCCTCCCCAGGACACAGATAATATTTGAAAGACTGCATATAGATATGTCGGCGAATCGAGCTCACCGCCGACAAGGATGATTACCTTTCCAATCATTGTCTTTACACCGGTTAGATTTCCATAAGCTCAGGCTGCACTCTGCTCACAACTAGTCGGCGGCATCGTCAAGTCTGCGACAATTAGTTCTTCCAATGGAGGAAAGATGTCCGACCTAGGGACTCATCGTTGATCACGCCTAGTATCTGGTTCTACATAGCCGGCCATCACCAATATCCCTGGGTTCCCCTGTAACTTGTCTACTTTCGCTTCCGACGAGTCGTGGCCCCCAGAACACCCCATCTGAATCCCACTTTCTCTTCACCTGGAGAAGCCGTTGGTAGTTTATGCCAAAGCTCTCGTCCTTCCAGTCTATTTCAACTCCTTGAACCTCGTTGACATAGCTACCAGCACCTGTGTTTTTGGGTCCTGCTGATCCACCAGTGGCGCTCTTCAGCACAGGAGCCATTTGTTCGTCCGTGTACCGCTGCATTTCCTGCATGTCATCCCATAAGGATGGTTCGTCACTCCATTCGTGCATTAATCCATGAATAGCCGCAGCTTCGCGCCATGCAGGTAAGACGGCGTTATGGAAACTCGTTCTCTTCTTGGGCGCGATGGCCGTGCATCCGGCCATCGCACCTTGGTCCGCAAAGTTTCTGGACACGTTGACATAAGTCGATAGAGTCTGGGGGTCACTCAAAATAGACGACGGCACAAGACGAGATATGCTTTGCCAAAAGCCGCCTACAGGTCCAGGTGTGACAAATGCACTCCAGTGGGGATAGTAGCTTGGAAAGTCGGTGAACTGTGCCGTATAGCTCATTCCTACAGAATCCAGATGGTCAGTCCATGGCTTAAGTGCAGCAGTCACCTCTTCTGAGGTCTTGTTATAAGCAGTGAGTGGAACGACAACGAAGAGAGAGTTATTGTAGGAGAACGTGGCCCCGATTCCATTGGAAGTCAGATTTGGTAGAAGGCTGTACCAAGTCTTGATTGTCGCCCAGTGGTTGTCGAGTATGGTAGATGCGTTGGGTTGTGACAGGTCGTTGGATACGTATACGAATGCTCCGCCAACAGGTAGATCCGGGTAGGCTCGCACAATCACGCTCGTTACAATGCCATATGTACCTGGCCCGCCGCCAGAGAGTGCCCAGTAAAGGTCGTTGTTCTCCTGAGGCGAGGCAATGACAACTGATCCATCCGCAGTGACGACCTCAAACTCAAGGGTTTGATCAGCAGCCATACCGAATTCTGACCCAAGTGGACTATGCCCACCACCTTGAGTATAGCCTCCCGCAATGCCAACAGATGGGCACCAACCGCCTACGACAACAAGACCGTATTTTCCAGCAAAAGCCTCTGCCTCAAAACCTTGAACCCCAGAGCCCATCTTCAACGCGGTTCCACTATAGCCCTCCTCTCCTGCTTCACTTTGCATTTCGAAGTTTTCAATCACTTCGAGACTTTTCAGGTGGTGTGTCCACACCGCAAGTCCCCCAGCACCACTCGAGCGCCCAATGAAGTCGTGGCCCGTGTTGCGAATGACAAGGCGAACATTGTGCAATCCGGCAAACTTGACCGTCGCTGCAATGTCTTCAGTACTGGAAACATTGACAGCGTAGGAAATTAAATTGCCGAGCCCGCATGGTGTTGAGCGGCCCGAGAAAGGATTGCAACTGGCATTCGCCCAATACGTCGTCATTGCAGAGGACGAAGAGTCGTAACTGCCATAGGTCAATCGCCAAATCGTGGGACCAGACACAGCTCAACATTTTTGTTACTAGCAATTCCTGAACTCACTGTGGTTCCGGGTCTCTCCAGGCTGCTTTCAAAGCTTCACAAACTGCTTCGTCGTATGCTGGGTCATGGCACACAGAGCCGAGAGGTACCGTCGCGATCAATTTCCCATCCACCGTGGTGTTCAACGTGTTCCACTTGTCAGCCGATGGCCAGCAGGCATCACTAGGTAGACAGTAGCAGTCCGACGATCTGTTAGTCGTTATATGCGTAGCACACGTGCCGCAGACCGCGATGAAAGCAGCGATAGAGTTGCGGACAGCAACCATTGTCGCGGCTTCGATTGAAGTGCCAATAGCAGAACAAGCCAAGTCAACGTAGTTCCTGTCAACCAGCAGCACGTCGAAAGTGTAGCAAACGCACAAGAGCTTTTATCCACTTTAGCGATCCAAAGACAAAGCCGGGCATTGATTGCCACGGCGGTCAGTCGCCAAGAGTCGGCCTTAGCTTGAGATGCGATGCCCATGCGAGACCTGCATTAGACTACAGTAAATGTCAAAATCTTTGCTACCCTGTCAAGTACCGCCAAGCCCGCTGAACTTGTCAAGGAAGCACGTCGTCGATTGACCTAAGATACCTATCTGTATACAGCATTCCGCCTGGATAATATCTTTAACGCGTTAGGGCATTGAATCCGCTAGATTTCGAAGTACCTGTTGTGGTATTGCGTGCTAAGCTTGTCTCGCAGCTCCGATCAATGCTTGAGTGTGTCTTCCGTATCTGGTGCGTGTTCAAGCCTTTCGCGTTTCACAACAGCCCAAAGATTTTCGATAAGATTTAAACCGGGGGAGTAAGGTGGCCATTCCATTACTCGTATTCTTTCATCCCTGAGTAAAGCTGTAACTATTTTGGTCGTATGAACTCTCGCATTATCGTGCATAAAAATGCCATCCCGTCCGATGAAATCTGGAAGGAATGCTTCGTAAAGAGCTCGAATCACACGCGCCTTAATACCTTTTCGCTTCGCTTCTTCGTCGCCGTCAAGAAGAACAAGCCCAGTTCGATCACCGTAACAAAAGCAAGCCTAGCTTGATCTCAGGGTGCTTCGCATGGATTTGATTCGGCGACTAGCCAAGAGAACGAAGCTCAGAAATCCGTGCTTTCATCCCCTCCGAAAGCCCCGGACCACGCGCCATTTCGCTAATTGTGAATAACTTCGATGAACGTGTTCTTGTTGTTATGGTGGTGTCATCAATGAAATCAATGGCCATTTGACGTGCTGGCTTTAGCGGGCTTGGCAGTACTCGACAAGCAAAAGTCTTGACGCCCACTGCACAGATATAACTATATTCCAGGTAGTTATTGCATACTGTATGTAGGTAGCCAGGTAGCATTGCAAAGCGGTGGATAAAGTAGGCCACGCAAATCGCATCACTGCCTGACTGCCATGCTTAACCTAGTCTAGCAGCGTGACCTTAGTCTACGGTGCTGGCGGGCTTAACGGGCACTGCATTCCGCCGCTGTTTGAATCTGCATCGCCAAGGCTTTGCGGGGATGCGGTCGCCGTCAATGAGTGGGGCAAATTTCTTGGCTGAGCAGTGGCGAGGGAGAAGCGTGTTGTCGCAACTCAATCATCATATAATCAATTCAACGCATGGCTGCACCAGTCTATGTGATTTTACATCGACTATCACACAACCGAAATTTATCACCCAGTACCGTTCGCTGAGTACGCAGTGTCTGGGTGACGAATAGTTTCCAGAGCCTGCCCTATCCCATTGTTTGCGCCGGTCGTGTCAGCACATCCCCCTTCTCCCCCACTTCGATTCCCATCGCTCACTCTTGAGGAACCTCCTTCTTCGTTCCTCGATCTCAGTTCTTCTCGTTGCCTCTCTTTGACCTTTCGTGGTTTTTTGGCGCTCATGGGGCCATCGGCGTGTCTATCTTTCCACTTGTACAAAGTCAACGACATGATTGCTTGCATGACCAAGCATCGCCGGAGTGCTTACCATACCGCCGTACCTGTAATATGGAAACCGCTCTTCTAACCCCTTTGCATCTTCAACGCCTCCCGATACTTTCTTCCAGCAAGCCCCCGGACAGACGAAATGCCACTTCTGAGATTCATCGATTGTGCATCGAACAAGCACTTGCCTAGGCGTAGAGCAAAGTGTACAAGGTTTTGTCATTGCAGAAAGCTGACTGCTACAACATAATCTGAGAATGAAATAGTTGATCGTAAAAGAATGCAAACTGTCCTAGTCTGGATTTATAGATGAGCGTTGTGAGCAGCTGCACATTTACTAGCAGTAAGTGGTGACATCATACACTAGTGACTTATGGCAAGAGTTTAGAGGATGTAGACAGATTTCCATTCTACCTACATCTGGGGAAATCAATAGAACTTTTGCGGAAATCAAGAACTTCGAACTCGACTTGGATGATTCGATTCCTAGCGAAGTGGGAAGGACTACTATAGGCTCAGGTAGGCCACTTTCAACATTAACGCCGCCAAAGCCATTTACATTCGAGCATATTTTGACAAAATCTTCTAGGTTGTTATTGGCATAAAGTATTTCTGTAATTAAAATATTTGGTCTTCCAAAGTGTAGCTTCTCAGTTGAGACTGGCCTTTGGATTGGCCGCCCTCGAGGTATCCACGCATTCGCATCATGATCTCTTTCAGTGGAGCATGTAGCTAGGTTAGTATAAAGACTATATTTATCCTACTATAAGCGAGCAAAAGTCTCCATGCACAGGTGCTTTTCACAGCAAAGCCTATTACTTCATAGCGTCAAAATAAATAATATAGAAGTAGCAAAAATATCTGGTATTGATTTCCTTGTACTGTGTTAGTAGCTGCATTGTTTGTAATATGATGTGGTCTCATTTCAACTATTAAAAGGTTTGTGGTAAGATTCCGGAGCAATGCCATCCATATTCTCTGTCGTACTCCATGTCCTCTACACTGTTTTGTAATACCGTGCTGATGCTTAATTTACAAGTCGGTGTACGCGTAAATTTCCGTTTCTACGAATGCTCCATTTAAACGCCCTACCTCAATCTGATAAACTTTCTCAAAAATACAGACTCGAACACTCTGTCAATATGTGTGTACCTGTTTGAGTTTTGTTGCAAGGACATTAACAGCAAGGGATACCACAAATGCTAGTCTTTGATTAGGAAGCAGACGCGAGCAGGCAGCGAAACAAGCAAACGATTCGACCCAGATCTGCCGTAACGAGGCAACACGACACACCTCCGTCTTTTCGGCATGATCATGCTAGACTTTTTTTCGAGCTTTACCCAGAAATTCTTCCTTTCTCTGTTTTGACTACCACCACCCCGTCGGACATCAACCTAGCAGCCTCCGCCGCCGCGAGTGAGGTGAAAGGGTTTGTTTGGGTTGCTGATGTGATACAGGAGGACTGCGACAGACGGAGAAGGACACAGAGATGGAGGAACTCGAGAATGAATGGGGAAGAGTTGAGTGTCAGATTTTGGGCTGCGATACATGATTACTAACATGGCCACTGGCGATGGATCATGTTGGTATCGGTGGATGGCAGAGAAGCCGATAGAGCAAAGAGATCCTACACATCGGCAATGGTTTAGAGTGATACCGTCTGCGTAGAAGGCAGCATTTTCTTTTATGGTTGATCTATCTCTCTATCCAAACAAACTCCGTGGCGCTTATTATGCCTCTATTCGACGGCTCTCCACTGTTTCTCTAGTACTGTTACGATACCCACAGCATCGTGTGATCCAGCCACGACTCCCATGGCCTGTTGTCCAAATCTCGCACCCTGTAGCTCATCCATAGTGTTGAAGCTGCCCACTCCTGGGGAAGAGTACGTGTATGCTGAGCCAAGTGTAATTTGTTGCAGCTGTCCAATATTGGTATGAAAGCTGCTCAAACTGTTGAGCATTCTTTGCTGGCCTAGCGCGAGTTTCTGCTGCTGTATCAATTGCTTGATTTGCGGGACTGTCTGGTAGTACATCTGACGCCTGTGGATCGAGATTCGGAGCAGCTCGTCCAAGCCAGCAGGTGTCTTCTGGGAGCAGTTAAGGTACAACTGTCTCATGCGTGGCGAATACATCTCGCACATGGCACCCCCCTCGATCCATTTATTTCTCAGCGTCATTTGATCCGCTAGTGTGCGATGTTGCTTTGCGAAGTCGTGGAAACACTCGGTACAGATCCGACAATCGTCCCATCCATACCATGATGCTTTGGTTCTCGCCTCGTCTCTCCCACAAGGGGGGATAGCCGCATACATAGCAGCATACTCAACTAGCGCTGTTGGATTTTGCGTAGTGTACATCTCAAGGAGCTTCGGCAAATAGTTTCGTAATCGCGGATGAGCAATGTTAAAGCAACAACGCACAGCGCCTCCCGAGAGTGCTGATTTCTTCCTGAAAAATTGCTTCACGCCCAGCGGCTGGCAGATTGCGTCATAGCATGCCCCGCATATCTGGAATTCCTCCGGCTGATTAGGCAGCGTCCACCATTGAGCATCGTGAATGCCTTCATCCTGGCACAGTGGGTGGTTCTCAAGTTTTTTCATGGCGTCCCAGAAGACGGAGAAATCTTTGACCTCATGCGCGCGCGCCATCACAAGGCGGATGTTAAACCGTCCACCCATCGAACAACGGACTTGCATGTCATTTGCTTCGGTAAGTCCTGGTGCAACATGCCATTTGGACTCTTCGCCTGAGTGTACAACATGATCAAAATAGCAAGAAGCACATATTATGATACCTGCCGGGCCGGCAATTGGCTGAAACCAGTTTCTGCCACGGCTCCTGATGCTCCTGGCTTGGCCACAGGGAGGGCAGTTTATTCGTGCCTTTGCCTCGATCGCGAAGTTGTTCCATCCATCTCTGGTATCAGCATTTTTACTGTCGGCTTCGTATTGTTTCTGTATGAAGGGTAGCGCGAAGTCGCATGCCCAGGTATCCTGGGGACCCTGTGCGTGATGGTGTGGCTGCAGGAAGGTCGAGAGACCCGGAGCACAAGCCGAATAGTCCTCGTAGCAGGCTTCGCAAGCTAGGAAACCAGGGATGGAATTATCTGGCGTGTTATACCACTTGATATTTACTGTGGAAGCGACGGTGCCAAGAACACCATCTGCACCACGACAGTCAGGAATGCCAGGCCGACGGCGCATGTGGTCTATAAGAGGCTGAAGGTAGGAGGTCGAAACAGCCCGAGGGAAGATGTGTTCTTTCACCCGGGGCTTGCTGAAGCGGCATACTCGAGGCTTTCCATCATCAAAGTTGAACTCCTGAAATGCGTCCGCGAACCCGGTATCGAATATGTGGTCCATGTAGCAACGTAGGCATATCAGGAACTCAGGGGCACCAGGATGTGAATACCATGTGGAAGCGAACGTCATTGGAGTATCAATGCATGATGTGACAACTAATGAAGGGTTTGAAGCAGGGGCTGGACATGGTTTGCGGGGAATTCGGAAATAGGATGTGTCCTGAATAGGTGACGAAGTATGAGAGCCTTGGCTCCCGGATCCCTGTTGAGATGCCGTTCGGACATCGGATAGAGGCTTCTTGGGCGGTCTTGAAGGCGCAATGACTCCATTCTCAAGCCCTGGAGGCTGCCGGGGTTCCTCTACTGGAGTAGACAACGGCGAGTATAATCCCTTATTTGGCTGGTAGAATGGTGACGCTTCCGATGCCGGGGTGGAGCTAATGCTCACAGATTGCATCAATTCCTCGATCGGGTCTTTTCGGTGTATCATAGGCGAGACACGCGGGAAGAATGATAATGCATCTGGTGATTGTGGATTGGAAACCGAGCTGGTTCCGGACGATGGAGCAGTGATCGGAGTTATTGACGGGACTGATGGCACCAAGGCAGGAAGGGCGGACGACGATGAGCATGGTGAAGGCGCTGTTTGGGGGAAAGATGCCGGGGGGAAAGCAGTGTAAGATGACACCGAGGCATGCGTCGTTTGTAGATCGTCAGATGAAGATACTAGAGACGACACTGGTTCATCATGTCTTGTTGGTGGTGCCGGAGTTGTCACTACTGATACTTGACTGCCTGGCTCGGGTACTAAGGAATAGGCAGGCGGCGGTGAACTAGGTATCTCCGGATCCATAGGAGGGTCCGGTGGCAGTGGGAATTTGGACCGGAATCGGCCATTGTCGTCCTGTTGCGACCTCGAACTTGACGGTGGGAGATCCACGACGGAGTGCTGTAGCTGCGGCGCTGGATAGTGTGGCACTAGCAACGGTGTTGTCCTTCTCGATGGCGGCCCTGGAGGAGGCGGCGGGAAGCTGGTCAACTGGTTTGGGCTGAGTGCGCTCGGGGTTAGTGTTGGCGTTGGTGCAGTCGGCGTGTAGCCTGGACAAGCGTTCACTTGTGATCCATGGGCATGAAGCTGGCTTCGAGGTGGTAATGGTGGTGGTGCATGTATATGATGCAGTACCTGTGCTCTATGTGGAGACACAGGAGGTGGAAAGCTTGAGTACCCTGGCCTGGCGTGCCCTGGAGGTGCTAACAAAGGTGACGGTGACGGTGATATGCCATGATGGCCGCCGATTGACGGACTGTGGCTAGTTTGGAAACCTTGTGGTCGAGGAGGTATTGGAGGTCCGCTTGCATATAGGCCATTTGATACAGTTGCGCTGAACGGAGAACCGGGAGGCGGCGGAGGGAAATATGAGTACTCCGGGTTTGACGACGCTCCGAACGAGGTTCGAGGGCTCCGTGGTGGTAGCGGAGGCCTATACGCGGACCCGTGGTGAGACATGTTGCATGCGGGACAGGGCTTAGACTCGACGTTGAGGTTCGTCGAGACAGACCTGACCCATTCACTGGTTGAAGAGTAGTAGTCCTTCAGTGAAAGCCTGATAGGGTCAGAGCCACCAGAAACCTGACCAATACGAGTTTCAAGTTCGACTTTGCCTGCTCGGATTGGCAATGTCGCTTTGTCCGTCAAATACAAGCGTTCCGTCCTTTAGCGTATTGCCCAAAGTCGCAACGTTGCTGTAAGGCTTCGCCCAAGGGACCACCACAGCCGCAAAGATCCACTCTATCAGCTAGGTGGATATTGGCTCGCAGGATCATCGTAGCTGACAATTTCTAGAATAGGCCAAGATGGACCTTAGAACCCCCGGGAAGTTGAAGGTGCGGGAGCAGAAGATTGAGTTGGGACTTGACAATGAAAATTTCATCATGAGCTATTGATGCCCTACGGCTCGATATACCCGAAGATGATAACGATGATTTTGGGTGCAAGTGATGAGGCATTCCGATGTAGTGGATCATCGATACCCGTATGAACACGCCTCGTAGTGGGCTACCTTCAAAAGGGGATTGCTAAAACGTGTGATGTCGTTTTGCCATAATTGAAGTGATCTCCTTAGCGGAGATCCTGGATGACTGCGAACGCGCGGACAAGCCACGGCACCAGCACTGACCAGAGCATTAAGTTGGACGAGTTTGAAAGAAATTGGGCGCAAATAGCACGTGAGCCTAAAGGCAAGGATATGCTCGAAACATGGAAAGAGACAAGTAAACAAAGGAAAATAATTGAATTATGACATATCCTAAATAATAAATTTGCAATTGCAATTGCGATTGCTGAGCTAATAGATGCAGATTGCACGCGCAGCAGATATCGGTAGATCCTTTTTACTTTTTCCCCCGCCCCCCCTGCCTCTCTCTGGAAAAGGGTTTGATTTTGCAAACACAGGCAGTTGATACGCAACGCTGAAGCTGTACAATATCTTCCAGGACGTGCGGAGCCGCGCATCCAGAATACCGACCGCTCACATGAGTCATGCTAAACTGGCGGCGGTGAGAGGGATCGAGTTCATATAGATCACTTGGTGATATATACAACTCTCAGTGGAAATTGGTCAAGTTTCACGAGAAAGCAATGCCAACACATCAACGGCAATGCAAAGTCCCTGTACATGCCGACGATCAAGATAGAGGTGCAGTTGCCGGTGAAGTAATATCGCTACATTATTGGCAAAATGAGTTAACGGCCACCGCTTGGACATGGGAGAAGCAATCGATACATGGTGGCCAATGTTGTTTGGTTTTCGTGACCGACGTCGAAATGCTGGCGCGAAATGCCGATTTGAACGACATCAAATGCCCAAAACCCTGCGTTTGGAAGTCAGTGTTTCTGAAGGAGCGGCAGGGTTAAGATCATGAAAGCCGTCGTACTCTCTCGAGCATTTGGCTGGGAACGATATATGTAGCTCGGTGAACCCGATGGGTATCCGATGGGCAGATCAAGCGTGTTCGAAGTTTCACGCCATCCTTCCATGCCTGTGAAAAGAAAACTCATCAGCCTGTTTTTGCCCCCCGTGCCTTTGGGTCTGAGGTCGCCTTGAGTCAAACTCCGCCTGAGTCCTTGAATTCCAGCACTTTGGCGACAAGTGACGGCAAGTGCCCTCGGAAGGCACCAAAGGCAGCTGGGTAGTGCAACCCCGCACGTGAGTGGCTGGCATATCCGATTTTTAGCGCAAGGAGGCTGACACTCCTCTGGCATGATTGCTCCGTGATCATTCTAGGGGTCCCAAGGCCAGAGGTCGTGTGAACGCCGACACGCTGCAGAAATGCGCTGCCATCCGCCGGGCTTTGCTTCCAGCGGAGATGGCTTCGGTGACATCAAAAGGAGTATAACCCACGGCCATGGTGGTAGACACCTTGTCGTTGATCTTGATGGTATCAGATCAGATCGGATTTTTTATTTTATGCTGTGGGCAAGCCTCTACCCATGCTGGAGTCTTGCATGAGAGATGTCGGGAACAGTTAATAAGACCATGCATGCATGGTCTAAATCTGCAGATAGCGTCGTGCTCCTGATGTGATATTTCGGGAGTAGGATTGGGGCTATGGTGAGCCTCGTCTGCGCTCAATCGGTTTACTTTGATATTTTGTGAGATGCAAACGACACTGGCATGCTTGTGACACGTCGTCTATTGATAATGAACAATTCTGGTATCGTCTCCGATCACCGTAGTGTATAGTAAGGAGGTCGATGTTCTCCGGTTCCAAAGATGGCTCAGGAGTCGTGCCATTTTCTGGCATCTGCCCACCTTCCTTCTGTATCATTCGCCGAACGGCCGTTGTTTCCTCATCGGCAAAGGTTGCTGGTGTAAGTCATGATTCGGTACATGCTCCTCATCTCAGAGCTTATAACGAAGGGACGATTTCTGTATTTTGGTCGAGTTGACTCCGCCCTTGAGTGAATTAATCACATCGGCTGCCATGTCCTCGTCATGCCGGCATTTGCATGTCGAACCATGATCTGGGCAGCCGAAAGCAAGGTGATCCCTCCATCTTACTTAGATGGCCTTGCATATCACGATACCGCTGGATGGGCAGAAGAGATTAGCCATGTAGCGTATAGACTTGAACACCAGTGCCATGTTGTGAAGTAGGCCAAGAGGGATGCCGGACCAGGGTGTAAGGTGCTTAATAATATCTAGGTATGCACTGTACAGTAGGTCTCATGGTCTTTGGCTTTTGCTCTAGTTAACTTACCTGTTTCCTGTTCCCTGAGCGAAGTACGGATCCGTAGAAGGCTGGCGTTGCCGCTGCATGATAATAAACTCCACAATGCTAACCTAGCATACCGAGTTAGTGCTCCATAACGGCCATAAGACTCTCGCCCCGCCTGGCTGCCTGGCTGCCTGCGTCCCCCTGCCTGCATCCCCTGGCTGTGTTCCCTGCGCGCCAGCCTGGCGCAGCACTCTAAACACTTGAACCAACAATCAGCAATCAATCAGTCAATCAGGCAATCGATCGCTCCCTCCACTCTCCGTTCTCCGACCACTTGCACTTTCTGCACAGCAGTTAAACGCGTTCAGCCTGACGAGAGGCGGTCCGAACAGACACGGCCACGTACATTTTCGGCACTCGACTCGACGGCGCAACGCGTGCGATTGTTTGTTTCCCCACCCCCATTATTCGGCTTTGGGCTGATCCGTCCGACGATTTGATTTTCTCGAGGTCGCACACGCCTTCTTGAAGAGAACGGTACTGCGCCGGCGTAGTTACAGGTGCAGATGCGGATCCAGATACAGACCCATAGACATATCTGACCTGACTAGGTTACTTTAAAGCAACGTACGGCTAGACATCTGGGCGATTCAACAACCGCCAGCCCTCCACACGCAGACACTGCAGGTGCATACAGGACACACTCAACGCTACAGCACACTAGCTAGCCTAGCCTAGCAGCACTACCACCTGAAATAGCAAGCAGCAAGCAACGAGCGGCAAGCATCGAGCAGAAATCCCCTCCCCCCCCCTCCGATTCCCTGGACGAGTGGGCCATCATCCGTCAACCCCGTCCAGAACCCAGAGGTTTAGGTCAGGCTGGTCAGGTTAGACAAATCCCATCATCCGCCCGCTGCTGACCACATTTCGCCGTGGGGCTGATTTACACTTTACCCGTACTTCTCTCCTAACCTGCCTGTGCCTTCTCTACTTTGCTCATCCATCAATCAAGTCGACAATCAATCCATCAGTCCCGCCCAAGACCAACGCAAACCACATCCCGGGCCACCCTGCCTGTCCCTTGACGGCTCCCATCCCCTTTGACACGTTCCCTCTCCTGCCACCGCCGCCCGACAGCGTGGTCCCGTCTACGAGGGTCCCCCGTCCCCGGCCACGTCCACTCGAGTCGACCCGACCCGACTCGACTCGACTTCACTCTGCTCTCCTGTGCACACTCTCCGGCTGGCAACGCACAACATATGCTGTCAACTACATACTAGACCAGACCCCCCTCCCAATCCGAGGAACGCTGCTGCCCGAACAGCAAAAGCTGTCCCAACACAGATCACTCCGGTGCCCAAGATGGACCAGTCGAGTTCTTCTCACACCCAGCCGCGCTCACGGCCTCGCTCAAGTCAGACAACCGTGTCCGTCAACTGGGAGGACGCACACTCCGTCTCGCCTCAACCTCGCATCAAGTTCGAGGTCGCCGAGTGCATCGAGACAAAGACGATCACCACCACAACCACCACAAAGAGATCCTTCCCTCCCATGTTCGTTCGAGAGCCGAGACCCCTGACGTCTCTGGACACCAAGGACTACCCTCTCGCACAGAAGCCCATGCCTCCCGAGTTGACCAACTTCACCTACGACGTCGATGAGCATGGTGCCCTTTCATGGCCAACAGATAGCGACCTGGACCAAGAGGTATGTTTGTTCCCGTGCTTTTTCACACCTGGTCTGTTTCGGCCCCGTATTTCCGTCGCTGACTTGCCATGCCACAATCAAGTTCCAATCATTCAGCGACGATATGAGCCACGACGTTAAGCCCCAAGCTGAGGCGGGCTTCGAGTCCGTTCGACGACCTGCCAAGACGCTTCCCAACTCCGAAGCCGCGAGCGGCAGACACAACAAGATGAACACGCGTGCTGCGTCACCGAGTGCCCGAAGCCTTTTGAAGAGATCTGCCAGCAAATCCGCCCGATCCCACGCCAGTGCCGTCTCAGACAAGCTTCGCAGAGCCATAGCACACGGCAATCAAAAGGAGAACGTCAACGAAAACAGTGCCAGACTGGGAGGTCTTCCTATCACGCCGGATACATCTGAGCTCGCCGGAACGAGCGCGGCTGCAGCCCGACCCCCTCTGAGAGCCCGACGGTCCCATCTCGATTCGTTTGAGACCCCCGATTCGGATCCGAGCTGTCTCCCATCGGACGAGTACTTCAACATCTCGAGCCCTTCAGGCAGCGATTCCCACACAGCCTTCAGCGGCAGCAACGTGGCTACTCCCCCCGTTACGGACGCTGACGCCGAAGCCTTTGTCGACGCCGACGAATCTTTACAGCAGTCCATCCGTGCCTTGCACCACCCTCGCCCGCTGAACACTCTTGTCGCCCAAGACGCAAGCTTGCCCAGCCCACGATTGTCTCCGACTCTCCAGGCCTCCCAGCTGCACTTGAACGATCGTGAAGATGACGATGAGGATCTGTCTATTGTCGTTCCCGACGACAGCCAGATGACTGGTGACGACGAGTATGACGAGTCATCAGCGCTGGTGGGAGCTTCTCCGCACGCATTGCAACGCTTTGGAGCGTCACAGCTGGCCCTGTCCAGCTTTATGGACAGCCAGTCAATGCTAGATACTTTCGACTCTATGCCGGCCGAGATGAAGTCATTCATGATGTATCAGTTCCTTCGCCGGTGTTCCAGGAAGACCCTCCATGTCGTGGCAGGAGTCGTCAACCCTGCCTTGAAGTGTGATGTCCTCAAGGATCTTCCTCTGGAGTTGACTTTACACATTATCTCATATCTCGACGTTCGCGAGCGATGCCGCGCCAGTCAGGTATCGAAGACCTGGCGCAACATCATTGACAGCGACGAGACCGGCTGGAAGGAGCTTCTTGATCGGGATGGATTTGCCTTGCCACCCGGCGAACTCGATCGCGCGATCACGGAAGGATGGGGCTGGCAGGATCCAGTCGGACCAGAGGGCGCCGAACGGGACTTGAGCCTGCAAAACCGACTCACAGCAACTGAATCTGAACTTCGCTCTTCCAAGCCTGATCCCCCACCCCAGAAATTGCGAAGTTCCAAGCGTAAGAGAGCTTTGAACAACTTTGGCTCCGACCGTTACAAGCGACGTGCCAGTGCGCAGGACAGTGTCAGCAGAGAGCGCGAGGATGCTCCGATCGAGGTCAAGATGCACAAGTCGGAAGGTCCCAACTCTGCTGCAAACGCAGCAGCCCTTGCTGTTCCTGACCCGCACATTGGTCTGAACAGCTTGCGTAAGCTGCATCTCTTCAAGTCCCTTTACCGCCGTCATTACATGATTAGGAAAAGCTGGACGAGCGGCAAGGTCAAGCCCAGTCACGTTGCTTTTGCCGCCCACCCACGACATGTCATTACATGTCTGCAGTTTGATGAGGACAAGATCATCACTGGCAGCGATGATCAACTCATCCATATCTACGACACCAAGACTGGCAAGTTGCGTAAGCGCTTGGAAGGACACGAGGGCGGTGTCTGGGCTTTGCAATATGAAGGCAACATCTTGGTCTCCGGGTCCACCGATCGATCTGTCCGTGTATGGGATATCGAGAAGGGACTCTGCAGCCAGGTCTTCTACGGTCACACTAGTACTGTCCGATGCCTGCAGATTCTCATGCCGACTGATACTGGCAAGGTTGAGAATGGGGCGCCGGTCATGATGCCACCCAAGCCTCTGATCATAACCGGTTCTCGTGACAGTCAGCTACGTGTTTGGCGTCTTCCGGAACCGAACTCTCGAAGATACATCCAGACTGGCCCCCCTGCCAACGACGCAGACTGCCCATACTTTGTTCGCACCCTGCACGGACACACTCACTCAGTCCGCGCTATCGCCGCTCACGCTGACACCCTTGTCAGCGGGAGCTACGACAACACCGTTCGCGTTTGGAAGATCAGCACTGGCGAGACTGTGCATGTGCTACAGGGTCATTCCCAGAAGGTTTACAGTGTAGTGCTTGATATGGCACGAAATCGCTGCATCTCGGGTAGCATGGACAGTTTCGTCAAGATCTGGGATTTGGAGACCGGAGCTTGTACGCATACCCTCGAGGGCCACAGCCTTCTCGTCGGACTCTTGGACCTTCGAGACGAGCGCCTGGTGTCTGCGGCCGCAGATTCCACCCTGCGCATTTGGGACCCTGAGAGTGGCAGATGCCAATCCACGCTAACCGCCCACACCGGTGCAATCACTTGTTTCCAGCACGACGGTCGCAAAGTTATCAGTGGTAGTGACAGAACTCTGAAGATGTGGGATATTCGCACAGGCGAATGCATCCAAGACCTACTCACCGACCTTAGTGGTGTCTGGCAAGTTCGATTTGATGAGCGACGTTGCGTTGCCGCGGTGCAGCGAGATTCGCTTACTTATGTTGAGGTAAGAAAAACTTTGATGCGGCAAAACGACGGTTGGCTAACGCGCTCCAGATTCTTGATTTCGGTGCTGTTCGTGATGGCAAAAACCCTGAGGAGCTTGGCAGGCGCATTTTGCTCAATCCCTCCGAGGTCCAGCGGCTTACAGCAGCTGAGAACGACGATAACTAGAGCTCATCTTGAGTCTTGACACTCTACCAAGCCTCTGAACTTCTAGCAGCCGAGCTAGCGCGTTTATAAACTGATTGACGACATTGAAATACGGCGTTTACGGACACACAGTTGACCTTTTGAGATGATACCTCTTCATTGTGGTTTGCTTTCGAAACAGCATATACCACATCTGGCACCACATGTTGTGTGCCTTGCATTCGATTCAAGATAGGAGTTCGGGTATGAGAAAGAAGAATCATCTATTGCATTTTGTAATCCTTCCAGGGAGATCCCGGTGATGGAAGCATGATAATGAGAAAAACATTTGTTGTCTATAATTTGAAACGCCGTCCTATGGTATGCAATGCCTACCCTCGTGGGGACCTATCGGCGATTTTTGAGGTTTCATCATCATTAGCATTTTTAAGGACCATATTGGTCGGCGAGGCGTTGGGGGGTTATTTGGAGCATTTATTAATCGGCGATGCCCAGAAAATACAGCATATCACATGATGGATCGGAAATGGTAGAATGCGTCATAGCAGGGTTAAATATGGTTAGTAATGAGACGACGCGTATAGGTTCTACACGCTTGCTCTCAAGCATGTCTGCTTATGCTGATTATAATGCGACTCATGATAATGTTGCCTGAATAAAGTTCAAATCGCAAGATAAATACGGCCACCGTATACAGCGTCCTGACTAAATGAAGGAGCGTGAATGAGACGTGAATCGCTTTTTGCGATTCTGAATGGACTGTTTTCGCTGGGTCCACGGGTACAAGGCCAATTTTTGGTCGTCTCTCTTTTGTGTGCATATCAGGATAGTTACAAAATCTAAGACTGCTGCTGTCTAGTTCATCAGAAGCCTCCCCCCATAATGTGGCAGTCTCATCCTAGAGACTGTCTCGCGTGTTTCCTCAGGGTCGTATCTATTAAAACTCAATGAAACGATCTCACACATGTTTGAGATATTCCGCTGCGCAGACGAATGCTAAATCATTGAGAAAGGTCCCCCTGTGGCTCTGGAGGCGGATTTAATAAGACGACAATCATCTCGGCCATAACTTTTAGAATAATTGTTCGCAGAGTCGTAGGTCAGATGAGTGAACGGCAGAATATTCGAATTATCGGACAAAGGATAGGGTTTAGGCAAGTGCTAGGAAAAAGAGCAGCATGCATGGGTTTTGGCTTTCCCGTCCGACCCCATCTACCGCTAGAGAGGCCCTTTCATGGTACCTCTCGTGATTAAGTGTGAAGATGCATAGTTTCGACAAACCACATGAACTAATATATCAAAGAACACGCATGCCACCAGTTCAGCAACTCCTGCCGCATCATGGCGATTCGTGTTGGCCGTGAAGCAGAACAGTAGCCGCACTCACCCATCAGCATGGTATCGAAAGCTCGCATCATGCAATTACTTACAACCCCTTTTCCTCCACCCCTATCTTCTCACTGCCTCGAACGACTATCGCTGGCGAACCCTTTCAGCTACTTGGACCTGAAGTGGGTTGTCGACAATGCTGGGCCCGGTCCGAACTTTCTGCTCTCAAGCATCGAGACCGTAGCGCATCCTTGGGAGAGCGCCCGCATCCTTTCCCAGCGGGCAGTCCTTGACGTCGAAAATCTGCGGGCAGCTAGTACAGAACAAATAGTAAGCCGTGCGGACCGGGGGCCGGTCCAGGTCGGACGTACTCTATGACAGATGGATCCGATGCTTTCAAGCTTCCCATTGCAGTATAGCTAGAATTTGGACTGTAGCCAGCGGTTGACGGGTCCGGCAAATGGAAGTGAGGCGAAGGGCTGTGTCTAGGCCTAGGCAGATGATCATGCAGGTCTTCGGCCAGGGCAGCAGCGAAACATACCTCTGGGGCGGATAGTGCGACTTAGCGAATACAACTGGTTGTTTCGACGTCTATGTACCAAAATAGGATGTGACGATCGTAGAGGGAGAGACTGAAGAGGGACGTAGGGGCTTGAGAGAGAAAGTATTATCACGTGTTCTGGAGATGAAATGGCCAGGCTGTATATTGGGATGCGTTTCAAATGGCAAGGCCAAAGCCTTGAACTTGCCTTTTTTGATGGCCTCCAAAGCCTTGCCCACAGCTTGGGCTGGTATGAGTGATGGTGTCTCTTGGAGGCCTTGTTTTCTGAAAGTTGGGTGTTTTGTTGGAGATGGCGAAACCATACCAGCTATCTACCGTAGATCAAATAACCAACTCGCCCTTGGACTTGTAGAGCATTTGTTTTGTATCAGAACAAACGCCGGGAAAATCCACCGTAAACAAAGCTAGCAGCAGAACATGGTGAGAGCCAGCCGTCCCAGAACCGACACAGAGATGAGTCTGATCAATTTCGGACATAATTCGCCGTTACCCAGCAAAATTAACATGCTGCAAACACTCCTGCCCTCGCTAGAGCTACATATCACGAAATGGTCAGCCGGCACAAGGATTGGAAGTTGGTAACCTTAACCTGTCACAATGGTAGCAGTGGGCCAACCACTCGAAAAAGGTGTCTACAGTATACTCAGCCTACAACCCCACTCACTCTTCTCGTATCCTTGCTACTCTCTTTCACACAACTGCACTCTAAATGGTAATATTTCGATCTATTATACTATTTGTTGGACTTATATTCTAGACTTTATTATATGCAGATTAAGAAGTCTTTCTGTGATAGACCCATCTAGCTGACCATGACGATGCATACTACTCCAGTCATCTATGCCGCCGCAAACTGCTAGTAACCTGGTATTCTTCTGTAACCCTTATGCCCTTTCCATAAAAGTCTCCATGGCCACTGATATCGCTTCGCTCTGCGGTCGATCTCAAAACCCCTTCGTCGCTTCCCTCATCGCTCGCCCTCCGTCCTGCCCGGACTGCGAACGTCATGTCTTCAGTTTTCGACCCCATCACATACATACTTGTCTCATTGGACATATCTCGGTCCTCCTCTAGATCTCGTGTGCTCAGTGCATGACCAAACTGCTTATTACTCTCATTGGTATCAACGGCAGCAAATGTGTGCATGGCATACACCCGGCTATGACGCCGGCTGCGGCTGTTGTGATTCTTCGAGTTGGTACTAAGACCATGACTTGAGAGGCGGGATGAGAGTGTTTCGAGGAAGGTCTTGTATAACGGACGGCAGATTGGAATGCCGATGCAAATCATGGTCACGGCGATCTCGGCGGTGGACCAGACTATGAGGCCTACCGTGTCTTCTATTATACGGATCAGATATCTGAAAGTGGTAGAAGAGAGATAACATATAGCCTACTCAGGTAGTTTGGGCTTGAAAGCTCAGGGACCTCCATGGTACGCTTGATACCACATGCGCCAGCGCTGTTTTATCGGTGAGTACATCATTGCATTTGACATCTTAGGCAAGCGGGCAGCTTACATAACCCCGAGACTCATGCTGGCAAGAATAACCAATTTCTCCCTCTTGTTCATCTGGAGGCTCCATATAAACAGCCAAGGGAAAAGCGCGAAGAAGAAATCGACCAAGACACAGAGAACTAACCAGACGCGTCAGTGCATGAGGCATATTCAAGAAATTATCCAGGCCAAGAACAGACTTACTGCAAAGCAACATGCTCACGGGCGTGCTATCAATCGCACAATAGCCGCCCTGGATTGTCTTGTCAAACAGGTAGGCCGGTGGCGTGCACTGCAGCCAGAAGACGAAGACGACACTGACGGACGCTGCCATCAGTACGCTCATGGTCGCCCATATTGTGATCCTGTGCCAGGCCTTGGTGACGAGCCGGAGCAAGAACAAGCCCAGGGACCACTTGGCGACCGCCATACCGACCACGGCAAAGGACTGCCCCACGGCCTCGAAAAGCACGGCAGCGATAGCATCATCTGGGCTCAGGATCGCGTCCCTGGATTGCCCGAAGCCATACGTTGAGGATAACGTAACAAAGATTACGTATATCAGGAGAAGAGCCTGGAACAGAGGGGCGGCGCAGAGTGTTAGTGTGTGGCAAATTGGGGGTTGCCGCCTCGGGAAGCAAAGGAAACTGGCGAACATACAAACGCTAGATTGTAGACGTGGTCGTCGATTCCATGGGAATGTGTGACCCGAATTCGCGTGTACATTCGGGCCACGACGAAGACAAACGTCAAGGCCGTCAAGATCCACATAGTTGTGATAGCGGATGGAGCATCACCGCCAAAAGCCATTATGTAAATGTCGAAATAGCTCTTAGGCGCGAGCACAATTACTTCGAAGATTTATTGGATTGGTAAAATGTATAGCTGATTAGCCAATACTGTACTACGCTCGTGTTTGTTATACGACTCGGGATCGAGGATAATTTGGGGTGTCTGCATGACAACAGGAATGGGAAGGCTTGGTCGATTCTTTTATTTCCCGTCAAGGTCAGTATTCACTTCTATACTTGTGAAAATTTCATGTTATAGGGCTGTGCAACACCACCAAGTAGTTAGCCTGGCGAGAGGCACAGTCTCTCCGTTAAATTACACAGCACTGCAGACGTGTCGCAAAACTGCAAATCAACGGCTTTTATGATCAATCGCAACTTAGGTCTGAGGACAAGTATTCGTCAAAATCAGCATACCATCCATATCGCATGATCCTCAGCCTGCCCGATAGCGATCAATGCTGCTGGCTTCCTACTCATCTTCAAACTACTAGACTAGTTCGGAGGAGGACAAAGGAAGTGGGAGCCTCACCCGGCAACTTGCAGGGGCCGATGCCAAGAACATGCAGTCATCCGTTCTTTGATATTAATAACATAGAAAATGCCGACGATAGTATGCATTGGAACTAATATATTGCTCATGGTCGATTGCATGAAGCAGTAGAAGATTGTCCAATATTGCCCATGAAGGCCGAGCGCGTTACAGTTTTGTGCTACGCTCGAGCCGACGGGATACTCAGTCGACTTACTCCCAGATATTGATACTATTGATAGATCGTGTTAAATAATGGCTTTACCATAGATGACACAATTGTTTCATTCTGAGAACAGCATACGTAGGCTTGTTGTAGACGATAGTTCTGATAGAGCATCAGCATGAACAATTGGACCATACACAAATTCTGGTCAGAAGTCATATAGGTAGTATCTATAGCTTAGCAGCGTATTATGTAGCCACTATACTATATAATATAGGATCGCTCTGATATTGTCAATATACTGGTCTTCAGTTTTACCGAGAAGCCCGCGCCAGTCATTCGCACGAAATGATCTTCAAAGAAACAGATTGTGGAAGCATATAGTAGAGGTCGTCTTTTGTGGTTAAGCACCTATCATCGACTACGGACTATGGTCCACAAAATACCTACTGATCACAAATATGGTTTCCATTTCTGTCTTCTCCTTTTTGGTGGCGGTTATAGTTTGCCAGAAAGCGCAGATACTTGAGAGCGCTCAGACATTCGGTAGAATATGACGTGCAACGAAAAGTCCACATGTTAAGATATTGTGCAAAAAGCCAAACCTCGAGAGATCGTCTCGCAATCAGTATGAATAACGGCAAATGAATAGCCTGTAATCTCTTGCACCACAAGCCATTCGATGTTCTTTTTGGCCGAAATTGCAACCCAACTTTGAAACAAGTTCAGGATGGCTAGCAATTGATCTGATGCATCATCTCCTCTAGGGGAGCTTATATTTCTTCTATCTGTCTTATGTGCACGATATTCCGTAGACGTGTACTGGCTCCCTGGACATGGTCATCCAAGCAATTACCCGCATCCGTTTCTGTAGCTACCCGTCTACTCTGGCTCAGATCAGCCTCTAGTTTGTGGTCATGCGGGATAGGTGGGGGACATAGCTGCAGTCGGTGAACGACAATTAATATCTTGGCAGTGGGGTCATGGAATAAATACTTTCAGCTGTAGCATCGGTGTTCGAGTCAGCGACCATAGCATAGATGAAATGAAAATTCTTCTTCCCCGAATTCGGGTGATCAAGTATACTGACGAGATCCCACCGACCGCAAGGGCATAAGAATAATCGATCATTATTCATCTTGCCATATGTATGTACATGATCCTGCAGTAACAGTTCGCCTGCATCATTAGCCGGGAGCCAACCTTAATCTCTGACGAACCAACAATCCCTGATCGTATACAGAACCATTCCGGTTGGCTGCATATGTCATGCTCGACATATGTCAGAAAGAGCCCCTTACTGCCCAATTTGTGCCGGCGGTGTTTGAATCGTGATTTCTCACCATCCCGCAGGCCTGTCTGTAGCTCCCGCCTATACTCAAAATTAACTTTATGAGATATCCATGAATTCGCGCGGTACAGCAATTCGCCGCAGCCGAATTGATCTTAGCATTTGCATGAAATCCTATCGGTTCCCCTCAGCAATCATAGTATTCTTTGCTAGAGAGATGTTCAAGGAACCATTCTCAATTCTCGCAGCGAATCCTGCAAGTGTACAATTATGTAAATGGGGGCCAAAGTCCAACCCTCATCCGACTGAAACAAATGTCATCGGATACGGGATTTCCGGGTGCTTTTTTCAAGAACTCGGATACAGCTACTGTATCATGAACGAACCCTTGAGCATACTCCGCTGAGCTAACGGAAGTATAGACACTTACCTGGGTCCACGCTGGGGCGAATTCACGACAAATGACATTCTTATATATGCACGTCTCTCTAATTTAGTAGCAATCGTATCTTTACTTTACATCGGAAATTATCAACAGCAAAAGCATTTCCCTGACAAGGGCTGTTTTTGTCATAACATGCCAGGCATTACTGCAACCATCCAGTCTGCGTCCGTCGACACACTCCTGCAGGACTTTAAGCAGCATGCTGATTGGCAATCCGGAGTGGCTGTCGTGGTCATCCTGGGCCTCTTCACGTATTTGAGTGTATCCCTTTTGACTGAGGCCTTGTCACCACTGCGACGATACCCAGGCCCCTTCCTTGCCAGTAAGTCCCCGTTGATAGTTACCCCATGGATACAACAAACTGAGGCCCAAACTAGAATGGACCAACATCTGGCGACTTCTTCAGGTAAGGACAGGCCATTATCACCTTGAGGTCAAGAGGCTTCATGATCAGTATGGCCCAATAATCCGGATTGGGCCCAACATACTTGATCTCGATATTCCAGGGCTGATCAAGACCATTTACGGCATCGATGGTCGATGGTGCAAGGTATGCCTGACTTTCACGACATTTACTTATAACCACTAACATATCCTATCAGACAGAGTTCTACCATAACAATAGCACTTTCATCAATGGCAAGATCACCTACCACCTGTTCAGCGAAACGGACCAGGTCGAGCATGCCCGTATGAAGCGGCCGATTGCCAAGTGCTATTCACAGAGCAGTCTGCTTTCTTTTGAGCCACTCATGGACAGAGTGATCACGGACTTCTGTACTCACCTCAATTGTCGCTTCGCAAAGAGGTCTAATGCTGCTACGTGCGATCTGGGGGAATGGATCGCCTTCTGTATGCCCACCCATGATATTCCATTTATTTTATGAGCCGACTGACTATGTATTGATGACGCTCTAACCACTTAGATTCATGGGACATGAACGGTGCCGCGTCTTTCAGCAAGCGGTTCGGGTACATGGACAAGGGGCACGACTTCGACGACACCGTCGCAATAGCAGACAAAGCACTAGATTAGTGAGCATTGGAGAACTGCATAGTATTCCATACAATGACATGGCACTAACCATAAATCAAAAAGTTTCGCCACTGTTGGGCAGATGCCCTTCCTAGACTTCCTCTTGGACAAGAACCCAGTAATACGAATCGGCCCGCCTAATCTAGGCAATGTGACACGCATTGCTCTTGAGCACCTTATTTCACGCCTTCAAGGTAAGGATGAGCACTTTGATCCTCAAGTACCGGATTTCCTCCATTACTTCATCGATGCCAAAAAGTTGTACCCAGATACTGTTGACGATAGCACCATCCTAGGCTACCTGCTCGTCAACCTTCTCGCCGGAGCGGACACCACGGCAATTACTATCCGTGCTATCTTCTACTTTACACTGAAGAACGCAGCAGTCTACAGCAAGTTGGAGAAAGAGGTTCTTGCCGCTGAGTTCGGAGAAGTAGCACCGTTCAGTGCTGCCAGGGCACTGCCATGTAAGTTGTTGTCGCAGTTGGACGTGAATTTGACACCGTGGATGTTGACAACCCCCTTAGACTTAGAAGCAGTCGTCCGAGAAGCAATGCGCTTGCATCCAGGTGTATGCATGCTTCTGGAGCGGTACGTTCCGGGGGGCGGCTTGACCCTGCCGGACGGCAGCTTCGTTCCAGCCGGCACCGCTGTTGGCATCAACCCGTACGTCGTGCATCGCAACAGACGCGTTTGGGGTGACGATGCTGACGCATACCGGCCGGAGCGGTGGTTGCGCGGCGAGCCCCCGGGTCCCGTGGACGAGACTGAGGGAGCATTCCGTGAGCGGTTGAGGTTGTTTAATGCAAGTGATCTGACGTTTGGTGGTGGGTCGCGTATCTGCATTGGACGCTCGCTAGCGCAAATGGAAGTCTACAAGATCGTCGCGACATTGGTCAATAGGTACGAGATTGAGATGGTAGATCCGGGAAAGGAGTGGGAAGTCACTGGCAGTTGGTTCTGTCGGCAGAAGGGCCTGGAGTGTCACCTGAGAGCTCGTGTGTGAGATTTTAGCGTCATGTCCAGCACCTTTTCACATGATATTATGAGACACCAAGCAACCCATGTTGTACCAGATTGATCACCCACTCGTGTTTCCCATTATCTTCTAGTTCTGGTGTCTTCGAACCATTGACATGTCACAAGTCCAACATGTTAATTCTGGTCGTATCGCGTATTGTTGGTGCAGATATTAGTCTAGGGTACAGCATATCCTCTTCATCAACTAACCTACTAAAGTGCGATCCAGGCTTGGCACATGATGGAGCCAACCGAGGGCTCATCGGTAAGACTATATCATCGGCCGTGATTATGTTATTTGAAAGCCACAGGTGATACACAAGAAACCACCGAATAAAATATTACCAATTACCAGGTACGGATAGATAGATGATATGATACCCTGATAGATGGCGAATAAGTTGTAGTTCACCCTGATGTTGAGATCAGGTCAGAGACCATCAAAAGTGTTCCAGATAATGCATACCTAGCGTTGTTGAACGAGATCTAGAACAGCGCCACGTCACCGCCCGCTGGACTTGACTAGGCTTTGCGCCATTCATTTGGTATCCTATGAATAGTCAAACCTATGATTACGGTTAGTCCGATCCTCGAGTACTACAAGTCTCGATAAAGTGGCTGGCTGTTTGATCAGCCCATGTCGCCCCCAGCCGATCCGCCAATGATTGCTTGCCATGAATAATCCGTGGCTGTGGGCGAAGGGAATGTGTGAGATAGTTCAGAACGATCTATGCTAGCTAGATTCGCAGCCATCTCATAACGAAAGCCAAGGGGTTTTGTTCCTGGTCCTATAAAAAGATTCCGAAGCGCCTCGTTATTAGGCGTATTCTCGGCGTCAATTGAGCCTTCCGAATCGCAATACCTGTTCTCCACTAATTAATTGCACAACAAAACACGACGATAATGGCACCAGTTGTCTTCGAGCTACGAAATTCCATCCGGAAAGGAGACGTGTTAGTCCCTGGAGATGAAGGATATTTTGACAGTCTGGAACGATGGAGTGCAACGTGTGTGAAACCTGCTGTAGGTGTTCGCCGTAGCTTCCTGCATCAGCAACACTTCTGTATCTGTCGCTAAAACTAATCAGGTATATGTTGTCCGGCCGGCGAATGCAGCAGAAGCAAGCATCGCCGTCAAGTTTGCAACTTCGCATTCGATACCCTTGACAGTTCGCGGTGGAGGCCACAACCCAAGTGGATGGTCTGCCTCTTCTGGCGGTATGGTCATTGATCTTGGTCTTCTGCGTTCGGTACGAGTCAACGAAGAAGAGCAATCGGTCACATTTGACGGAGGTTGTCTCTGGGGAGACGTAGATTCCGCACTCTGGGAACGAGGTTATGCCACCGTCGGCGGCACTGTCAGCCACACAGGGGTAGGCGGACTCATACTCGGAGGTGGCTATGGCATGTTGACGGGGCGTCATGGTCTGAGCATTGACTGCCTCATAAGTTGTGAGTTGGTTCTGGCCAGTGGTGACATTGTTACGGCCAGCGAAGAGAATAATTCCGATCTCTTTTGGGCTTTGCGTGGTGCAGGGCAGAGCTTCGGCGTGGTAACATCCTTTACGTCACGCATTTTCCCGCAAAGAAAAGTATGGGGCGGGATCATTATTTGGCCAATATCTAAAATTCCTGATATTGTGGCTTTTATGAACGAGTTCGTCACAAAGACTGATGGAGATCAACACATTTTAACGTTATTGTCTTGCCATCCGAGAACACTCGAGCCAGTCATCGCAGCAACATTGTTCTATAACGGAGACAAAGACACCGCTGAAGATTTCTTTGCGCCTATATTGAGACTAGATAAAATCATGGACCAGACAGCGGTTATTCCATATCCAACAGCCAACACCTTCCCCGAGCCAAAAGTTCCGATCGGCAAACGGTACATATTCAGTGGAGCCAATTTCACATGCCCCCTAGAGGTCAAGCTGGTGCAGCAGGCGTCAGATCTGTTCCATGAGCTGCTATCCAAGTCAGGAAACGAAGAACTGAAAGCAAGAAGCATGATTGGGTATGAACTCATGTCGCATCAAAAAGTCAGTTCCCTTCCTACCGATCTAATGGCTTTCGCCGGACGTGGAGGCGAAGCGTATAATATGATCATCTCGATATCGTGGGACAGTGAAGAAAAAGACGAAGAAGCAAAAAGAATATGTGCCACGATCTCAAAATTCCTCATCACGCAAGGGTGGAAAGGTGACGAATTGGGAGATCGTGGAGGAACGTATTACAATTATTTGAGTAAGTTGTTATTCCCTTGTAGCTTTTAGATTTGTCCGGGAACTAACTTCATATCTATAAAGATCTTGCTGTCGACGAGGAGCATGCCTATATCAAAGCTGATCGAGTATTTGGGTCTAATATCTCTAGGCTAAGAGAACTGAAGATAAAATACGATCCGACTAATGTGTTCAAAAAAGCTATCGATTTATTATGACAGGTATGCTGTAAAACGATGGTTCGGAAGGAAGCTGTCTACGAATCATGAACCTGTGGTTATGTAAACATATCTATCTGTTGGAATATATTATTCGCGGTCTCGTACGACGGTTGACTACGTAGTATAGGTAGTCACCGGCGTGCTGGCAGTAAGCCACCACAGCCACGATGTGGCTGTCGGCAGCCAGCAGCCGTACGGGTGAACCCCAAACCCCTATCTATAGACCACGTACGAGGGGAAGAATCCCTTCTTCTCCTTCGTACGACAGCGCTGAATAGATCTATTTGTCGCCCACACTGTACGGAAAGAATTGAATGGAGAAGCCATTCCACACTATCAGTACCTCAGGCAGCTATAATAGCTACAGTGGCCTAGCTATAATGACTTAAGGATACTGTAGCATATATTAATTTATCTCACAGATAATTCAACTTAAATTTTATTTACATTTATAATTAAATGCTTTAAATATTACGAAGAAAATCACTATAAGAAACTAGTAAGTATATCAATATTTATTAATACAATACCCTTGTCTTATTGAGGCCCACTTCAGGGGGAGTATTATATCCTTGAAACTTCACTAGTTAGCGCTTATATACCGCTGGTCCTAGGCTTTTTAATTTATGTGGGGTTCATCATCATCGAGTAACGAGTGACGCCAAGACTAAAGATATCCTCACGTTATTACTCATGTCCAACTACATTCAATCCGCCTTTCAAACCAAAGCTGTGAATTATCAGACTGATGTTCCTTTCCAAATTATGGGTCCTTGATACATTCCGCTTCGCCATGCCCAGGAACGTCTAGAGAACCGGGAGTGTCCTGCTGGCCCGTGTATGTGATCCCGTCAATTCCAAATGCGCCGAAAGAATCGAGCGACTCGGGGTAGGTCGTTTTTGCGACACCACTTTTTGCAACAGGGTCTACATCGCAGGGGTCGATTCCCTGGTCCGTAGTTGTTGCAAAAATATATCACGGGTAATTCCGGTACAAGGTTTCCGTAATGAAAAGGACCTTTGGTGAAGGGTCTGGAGAAGGAGAAGAAGGTTCCTCAGTCGTCGTAGGCGTTGTTTTGGTGAAAGATGCCGACGTGCTGATACACGAGGTGTGCGTCACACACGCCGTCTTGCCAGTTCGTGTAGACAGGCAGGCCTGAGATGGTTGATGTTTTCGTTGGTACGGCATTAAAGCCGATACCCTTCCAGGCTGTGCACCCGAGCACGAAGTCGACATCGATGGCCGCCTCGATCTAGACCGTCTTGGTAGCAGGGCAATTCCAGTCTAGCGTCGTGGCTCTCTGTCAGTCCTGCAAAGTGATCCTTGCGCCCTCCTCTGCGACATAAACGGTATCTTGTGCACAGTGAGCGAAGATCGGTGGTTTGGTGTAGCGTGCCACATATCAGCCATGGTCCTACTGGGTGGTGGTGGTAGGTCCCTTCCCCATGAGCTCCGATGTGCCTCACCACTGCCTCCATCCATCACCGCGGCGGATTAGTCGACGTTTGCGAAGCTAGGTTGTACAGTATTGAACGGGGCGGCGGAAGGCGAGTCTGGTAATCGGCCTGAAATCGGTGACTATTGTGAACAAACTTGTACGGCGTGCAAGCGAGCGAGCCATTGGCACCATCACGCCAGTGCAGGATCCGATCCATGAGATCCGGGTCAGATGGTGTGGATTCGGTGACCTTGCGCTGTAGCGCCCACATATTTGGGTAGTACTCGTTGTGGTACCGCACGCTCTCGGGAATGGGTCTTCTGTACGGCACCTCCGGTGTGCGCGCCGCTTGGCTTCCCCACTACTCTGGAGATAGAGGAACTCCTTCCTCCATCTCCTCGCAGTGGACCAGGCCAAGCCCCTCGGGTTAAAGCAAGACGAGCCAGCTTATCGCTATTCCTTAGAGATATCCCACTGTCGGTGCTTTACTGGACAGAATTCGAACAGGAGCTACCATCGTAAGTGGTTGAAATGAGGGACAGACAAAATCGAAAAAGAAAAAAGCATAACCACGAGGGAGAACGAGGAAAGTAGGCCAAGGATTAGCTGGAGCGAGCGAGTAGGGAACCAAGCACAAGCACATCAATTATCTTCGTAAGGGTTTACGGCAATGCTATCCTCAGTCGATCCGATAGTCCAAATAGCTTCACACAGTCTGTGGTGGAATGTCACATATAATCGCTTGGCTGACTGCTAAGAACTGTGAATCAATCAGTATCTGCCGCTCGATGCCCGCCCGGTCACAGTCACTATCAACGTATATACTCTCCATGTTGTGAATGTGAGTATGTGTATTGGCAATAACGGCCATCAAAATACACCAAACGTCTCTAAATAGCTCAACGGATCTTTAAGAAACGATCGGACTTGCTGTTTCCAGCGCTAAGAACTCTATTGCAGGCATGTTGCATTGTACACAATGCGGGTTGAGCCTATTTGCAAACGTGCTTATGGTGGATTGCGATGTTTTTACATGTTCATTCCACCTCAAGACGACTAAAACACAACGAATTGTACGAAACAATTGATGGGCTTGGTGCCCGACGACAAAGAGCAATGGAAACAACAGCAACATTGTCCCATCTTGTCCCGGCTCGAACAATATGTCGCACAAGTAACAGTGAATGGTCCAAGAGGACGCAGATTGTAGCAAGTCATTCTTCGCCGAATATTTTATGGCGCGAAAAATATCGTCTCTGAATCTTATACGATGAACTCCAACTCTGCGCTTCCCTTCCTCCGTCTTCTCCGGAATTGGAACGAGTCGCTCAAAGCTTGCCACTCACGAAGGGCGTAGAGCTCGAAATGCTAATCCCGTACAGGTTGAACACCGACAAGAACGACATTGTCGAGATCGAGATGCCCCCAAACCAGGCAGCGATGGTCCAGAACGGTTGCATCGTTGTAAATAATGACACTGGCAGGAGAATGGGCGGAGATGGCTATGAAGCACACCATTGCGATATTCTGATATATAACACTCTGGTAGCAGCCGGGATAGATGTCAACGACCCCCGAGCTCAGTTCGCCGCTGAAGATGAGCCCTTCGCTTATGTAGACGATCCAGGTCACCCAAGAGCAGCGCTGACGTAAAATTTGGACTACCTCCACTGAAACATCGAGCGAGATAGAAGTCTTATCTACCACCAGGATGATGACTGGGATCATGAACTCAACGGCTAACCTTATTCCCTGCTGGATGTTGAGATCGTGTCGCCGCCACTGAGGGCGAATTCCGCAGCGGACGATGACGAGATCAAGAGGGTCATCACCACCATCAAGCAGAACTTCGTATTTCATACTCCGCGATGCTCCGGACTTTGCGTCCACTCTGGCTAAGGATTGCGCAAATTCAGCACATCTGATCTGAAGCGGATTGCAACTACGTGTTCTATGGTTGAGCCGATGTTCGCCGAATTGCATCCGACATGGCGCCATGTACTGGAGTCTAATCATCCCCCGGTTCGGGAGGATACAAACTTGGCGTGTGGGATGTCCTGCAATGTCGCCAAAATCGGGGGAAGTAAAACGATAAACATGTGGGATTTGGAGTCACAAGGCTCCTTCCGGAACTGCAATAAGGACTTGCGCTCAAGCCGCCGACCAGCTATTATCTGGTACGTCGACAGAAGCTCTGTGCAAGCTCATGGAGGTGAACGGCTTACACGGAGCATATAACTTCGGGAGTTGCTCTAACAAAATGAAACTGACCATCGAGTTTCGACAAGTGGCCGGGTCTCTCAACGAAGAATGGGTGGTACACTGGACAAATATTATCACCCGAATGGTGTGGACTTTGCTCGTTCGGTCACAGACCTGACACCGTGGTAGGATATCATGACAGAATTCGACCTTAGGGACAGGATACCGTATGATCCCCAGGTCATGAATATGGACAAGTTCTTGCGGAATGCCTTAGTAAGGTTGCCACAAGTAGCAGATTATATCAATCGAGTCACAGATCCAGTAAAACGAAGCAATCCGATCCCCAATACCAGACAGAGAGCTTGGCGGTGTTCGCCAGCCCTCAGTCGGCACGAGGGGCCGGATATCATGCCTAAAATTGATGATAACGATCATTCGAGTGACTCATAGAGCAGCCGATGGTAAACAATAGGTACTGATAACTTATCACATGCGTTCGTATTCAATTCAAATATAACTACTATCGCATATATTCCACCGTGTTATATCTTTAAGCGACAGCTCAAGTGAAACCATTGCGATTGTTTGAACTTCAAAGTGAGCATGAGATCAAGTAGGACATCCTTTTCTTTGTATGAAGAAGCTTAAATGGTTTTGCGGTCAGTGAACAAAGCTCCAACCAGACTCGAAGTGTTAGAAATGATGCAAAGCTTTCTCCTTCCGATCTTCGATAGTAGAGAGGACATGATGTTTTTTGTTTTTCAAAGAATTAGGACTCTAGTCGAGTAATACCGAATTTGGTTCTGCGCCATTACCACCGGCAAGTAGATGTACGAATTCAATAGCTGCCTTTTCAAGGAGGCAATAATGCAATTTCCATCAATGCCACTCTTCCTACCCTCCGATTTAGCGCTTAAGGATCAAAGTCGTGCCAACCACCTGAATACCATCGGTTCCAAAGCATGTCAAGCTCGCGGTCCCTTCAACCCGGTCAAACTTCCCGTCACCGAAACTTCTCTTGTAGCTGTTGATAGTATTATTGACGAAGTACCCGAGATCACCAGTCGCAATCCTAGAGGTCTTATGAGCATCGTTTGTTTCCCCACAGTGTTGCGGAAATTTGGGGGACGCCTTACTGGATAGAGTTATGAGTCGCATCAGGCTTGTAGTAGAGCGAGCAGGTATTGTGTTTCACTAGTTCATACTCCTGGCCCGGGCTGAGTCTGTATAGGTTGAAAAAACCCTTCAGATTGAAGATATACGTATTTATGTAGGCGCAGTCCTCGACATATGGGCTGTTAATCTTAGTGTGGCCAGCGTCGCTGTCATGGGTGCAGAGACTTTCGTATGTGTCGGTGAAGAAGAAGTCCTCCTTATTTCGACCTTTCTGGGATCTCTTTACACTGTCGGTAAGTTCCTCGAAACTGCGGCTGGTGAGTACCTTCGAGGTCGTGCCATCAGCATTGGCAACGTTGCGCTCGGCCATGTTGGCTGCAACATTGGTAGTGGGAATGGCGTCAATGAGAGTAGCCGCAAATACGGTAGCGACTATGTTGATAGGTTTAACCATGATTAATGATTACCGGGACTTTTATGAGAAATCTGAGCTTGCGGGTGAGTTGAGGGTTTGTGCTTTTGAGTGAGATAGAGACGTGGTCCAGCATTCGACGTGGCAGTGAAGATTTTGTAAGCAGACCTTTGTTGAGTGTAATGCAGCTTCTCTGAAAACTACCCGCCGAGCAAACAATTGTGTAGAGCCACCTGCCCCAAGAAATCGTGATTCAATCCAGCGGAAATAAACAAATCACTTCTGGATATAATTTTATGCACATGGCAACTGCGGCCATGATGGCATTTCTCCAAGTCAAATGACCACGATACGCCCGAAGTCTAAGGGACGATACAGATTCCATAGACGCCACATTGTGAAGGTTCAAACTACGTCCCGTTCTGTTCCTAACTACGGCCCGTCCTGCCGTTATATTTCTGGAAACTTCAAAACACTTGATGCTAATGGTCTCACTTTTGGCGCTTGTATTGACATTTCCAACGTTGCTTATTCCGGGTGTATTATTTAGACATCAATACTTCTTTGAATCAACTGATCATCCACCATCTTGAGAAGTTTCAACAAGGGTCATTCAAATGCTCTAGCGGATAAGCCTGCGAAACAGAGTCTCATATCGACAATATGACGAAGGCAATAAGCTCACGAAATACATTGTTGAAATGTCTCAGTCATAGGTCAGCTCTGAGCTTGCTATGAGATTTTTGATTCTATTCTTAATCAAGCTTAACACCCAAACTTCTGGCTTGTGTTTGAACATGGCAGGAAAATGCTCTTTTGGGGTTTGAGATAATGCGGAATGTCTTCGTCTATCACATCACCACCAGTCAAGTGAGCTAAGCCTAATGATAAGGGTAGAAGCAATCCTAAACTACACTTCATTCAGTTAATGAAAAGGTGAAACCATGTGACAAGGGCGTAGCTTGGGAGCTAATCACTCGTCTAGTGTTGTGCGGATTACAACCTTGGTCGATGGCGGATTGTCCATGTGTCTCACGATCATGGGAATAACTCCTGCTGTTCCTCAAATACCAATGGAGGATTAGTGGTGTGCTTTACAATTCAAGGAAGGCACTCCTACAACCTTGAGTATGGGATTTGGGACAGCATGGTCAAGTCCAGTAGTGATCGATTTAGGCCTACTTTAGAGAACATCATGGGTTTGGCTATACTCTGCCTGATGTCATCATTTGCTGAGAGGGCCGTGGAATGACACAAAGTAAGACTTGCGAATGTCTTCACGAAATGTGTCCATGTCCGATCATGTTACTTTCAGGTTGCTTAGTGAGCAGTGATGTCCGATCTTTACCTCAAGGCTACAACTAGAACGGGGAGGGCAATACTTTGCAGTGGTCATTCAAAGTTGACAGTTGGTCAGAAAAATCAGTAGATTGTCTGAATTGCAATATGGTGCTCAGAGAATTTGGCATGTTGGTGATATCGATATCGTTGTGTCAACCTCTGTGGTGTTTGTCAGTGTGGCCGTTCAAAGAGCTATTTAGTTGCACTCTGGAACAGACATTATGCCAACAGCAAAAAAGAAAGCTTACTCTAATGATACCATTGGCAGTTGCCTGGGGAAGCTGGGTCAATACCGGAGCTGGGTAAATACCGGAACCAGGTGTGGTATTATTTATAATATCGATTTCGCATTATCCTTCTCAACAAACAATGGATTAGTGGCCAATTCGGAAGCGCTCCAGACTTCATAAACTTAGAGGCTAACAGTTCGAGCAGACTCCTAGTCCATAGGACGTGTTCTCCGGTAGCTCAAGGTTCAATCACAGCCAGCGGTGGCAGTCAGCCGGAAGGCATCCATGTCTTGAGTTTGTGACAACTAGACACGGAGAAAAAAAATGTAGACCGTTTAATTGAACTACAAAGTGATAGAATAGTTACCATTGTAAGGGAGGCTACGTGGTCGGGACGTACACCAGTCAGCCGGAAGACACAAGAAGCAAGGAGAGAGGGAGGGGGACAGAAGAGATACACACTCGTAATTAACATCCCAGCATCCCTCCAAGTTGGCCATTAAACTCCCCCTTTCTTACTTTCTTTTTTCCTTTTCCCCTTCTTTTTTTTTCTTATCTTTCTTTCTGTCGAAGCTTGGTGGTTCTTTTATAAATTCCTCTAAAAGGTTATAATTAACTTGACTATAACTACACAGCTTAATTGAATACAACAGTTAACTGGCTCAATAGTAGCTTGAAGATAATAATAGTTTCTACTAGCCGTTTCCTTCCTGATCTTTTGTTTCGTCCTCTGATTCAATTCCCCTCAGGTGCGTGACGCGGTAATAACGCGGTAACGTTCACCCCCACTCACTATAAGCCGCCGACCTCAACCTCGTCAGCCTTTTGACGTCAACCATAACCCACCTTCTTTCGATTAAGGCCGCAGCGCAGCACAGCACTCCCAGAAGTCGCCCAACTTCCGTCAGACTCACCCGGCGCGCCCCCATCCGTGTTCCATGCACATTCATCTCTGATCGCGTTAACGCAAATACCGCCGCGATGCAAGGCTTCAACATGGGCCGCTACGTCCCCCCGGACCTCGAGGGGACGATATCTGGCAACAAGCTCAACAAGAAGCACCCCCTTGGGTCGCGCGCATCGAAACCCGGCGCCCTCACTGTGCGCTTCGAGATGCCCTACGCAGTTTGGTGCACGACATGTCCTAAGGAGACCATTATCGGCCAGGGCGTGCGCTTCAATGCCTCCAAGACGCGCGTCGGGTCGTATTACAGCACGCCCATCTTCGCCTTCCGCATCAAGCATACCGCCTGTGGTGGAACCATCGAGATACGCACCGATCCAAAGAACACCGCGTACGTTGTCACAGAAGGCGGACGCAAGAGGGAGGATGGCGCAGATCAGGTCAAAGACGGCGATTGGGAGATCATGACGGATGCCGAGAGGGAGAAACTCCGAGGGAATGCTTTCGCGAAGCTCGAGAAGACGATAGAGGACCGCGAACAGCTGACTGTGGCAAAGCAGCGCGTGGAAGAGCTTCAGGAGAACAACAAGACTTGGGACGACCCGTACGAAATGAACACGAGACTCAGGAAGGAGTTCAGGGTCGGCCGACATCAAAGAGAGAAAGAGGGACACGCCACAGAAGACCTGAAAGATCGCATGAGCCTGGGTATCGAATTGCTACCTGAAAAAGAGGAGGATAAGATACGTGCAGGTCTTGTGGACTTTGGCTCCATACTCCGAGAAACCGGAGAAGAAGCGATGGCGGCGCAGGGTTTGCACAAACCACTGTTCGAGAACACGATTACAGCGGCCAAGACTGATGCGTCAGACGGAAAGAAGAAGCTCAAGTCAGAAGTCAAGGCAGAGCAGACAAAGAGAGACTTGGTGTCCGAGCTTGTCAGCAATACAAGGATCTCGCATGATCCATTCTTACACATGGACAAGAGGTTATCGACCACCAAGACTCCTGTCAGGATACCGGGCATCAAACGGAAGCGCGCCTCGATTGACCAAGATACGAGAGGCGACAAAACGACAGACAGGATCACGGACACAGTCAACGCATCCATCGCGGCGGAATCCATAGGGTCGCAGCAGGCTCATACAACCAACGCGGCATTAGTGGCGTACGAATCCGACTCGGAATGAATATATGGATCTCATCACACAGGCGGATTGGCGTTTATGATTTTTTAAAGATACCCCCAGCATTGCGATATCAAGAGGAGGAACATGACTTTAGTACGACAGAGGACACGTTAGGATAGTATTCGGGACAAAAGCTCATCTGCGCAACCCCGCCAGCTCGATACACTGTTTCTGGTATTCCTACATAGAAGTATCAAAGGTTAGATTTGTGGGAAATTTTATAGTGACTGTTTCCAGTTGCTCCCAAGGCTCGAGATTTAGCACCGATTCAGCGGGCAGCACTGATCAAGTACCTCTATCGAACACCCTGGACATTCTTATTCATGTCCCTTTGATCTATTCACAAAGTATTCTGCTAGCTCAACTCTTGCGCAGCGCATTTTCATCAGTTATCTCCGCACAAAATATTCTATTTTTATCGCGAAGATATCGCTTCTGGCATTTGTACAGAGAGATGTGCTGGGTAACATACGACCACTCCGCGCTTATACTTCCTCCCCAGCAAAGAGGGCCACTGTATACAATCCCTTCACAAGTCCTCTCCCTCAACCTCCCACCCCTCGCCTTCCAAGAAACTTATTACATTAGCCCGAACCGCTTCCGCATCCCTATAACTACCATCCCAGCAATTCCTCACTACCTCACATAACAATTCCTTCTCAAACGCTGGCCACTGCCTCGCTGTCATCATTGCTTGCACCTCCTGCGACGACTTTCGAGGCCTCGTACCCGGCCTGAAGCCCGTCATCAGCTCGTACACCAAAGCGCCCCACATGAATAGATCCGTCTGTTGCATGGGCGTCTTGCCCCTTTTGTGGCCGGCACATCTATTCTTCATTAAATATTGTGGAAGGTGATGCAATTGGTAATAGCACTGGGCATGTAGTAAACGGAATGGTGTTGACTCCTGTGTGACTGTGCGACCATAAACCACATGAGATGAAACGACCGTATTTCAGCCTCCTAAAAGTCATCAAATTATATACAGCTGAACCAAATACGATAACTCATCTACACACTTTACTCTATAATTCGGGTTTCCGAAAGCCTATCCAATCATGTAGTTGCCCTGTTGAGATGCGACCGGATAAACGTCGTGTAGATGCCGGCATGTATGTGCCTAGAAATATATTGGTCTTCACAACTACCGACCTGACTTTAGCCTGACGCCAGTCTGCACGCCTAGTATAGGCATTTGATCCTACAATCGTCGCATGATGACGCACTGAGAGACAGATTTGTATAGAGCCTATAGTAACGCTTCACGGTACTTGGCTCTAAATACGGCACTTATTGACACCAATGCTATTAAAAGATCACGTAGTTCCTCAACAATTGACACAGATAGCAGCGGAAACGACCATAAGAGCCACCCATCGTTTCTGGTTCTCTTCTAGCTCCCAAGAGAGTTCAAAATATCAGAATGCTCGTCTCCACGCTCTTCTCTAGCTTGGCCTTGGCCGCAACCGCCACGGCGGCCTGCCCACGGGAGCAGCTCCAGAACGCGACAGCCGAGTACGTGGCATCGCAAAGCCAGGGCCGGGTCAGCTTCACGTCGCTCGCGAGCAACGTCAGCTACACGGAGAACGAGCAGCCGCTGGCCATAGGCTCGGGGATCCTCACGCAGGCGCTCAAGATCGACCACAGCCGCAGCATCCACGACACGGAGCTCTGCGCGACCTTCACCGAGCTCATCGTCACGGACCCCAAGCACCCTTACGTGATCGGCACCCGCATCGTCTTCAGCGGCAGGGTCATCTCCACCATCGAGTCCATCGTCACCGATGCGGGCGACTGGGCATTCAACGCCACGGGGTACCTCCACTGGAACTCACTCGAGAGGTGGGACCCGATCCCGGCGGAGAAGCGGGACAGCCGCGCCGTGATCCAGGCCGCGGGCGATGCGTACTTCGACCGCTTCGCCAACGTCAATGTCACCGTGCCCTGGGGCACGCCGTGCGCCCGGCTCGAGGGCGGCGCGTACACGGACGCCAGGCTCACGGGGAACGACACGTGCAACCTAGGCGTGCCGACGAACGTCCATGTCACAAATCGCCGATACGTCATCGACCAGGAGTACGGTACTGTAGACATCTTCTTGGGCTTCCCAGGGTTGGATCGCTCCGTCGGGCAGCAGCCCATGCCGGACAGCCATTTCTTCAGGGTTGAGGGCGGGAAGATCAGATACATTCACACAGTGTCCTCGTGCGTCAATGCTGGCTGTGGGCTGAATGGTACAGTACCCACCATGCGAATTCGCCGAAGTCTCCGTGGAAGGGCATGGAATTAGCTAAGGTGTGCTATTGGCAGTCAGACTTCTAGCGAATAGCATGATTATCATATCTTTACTATGAATCGGAGGTTTAAGATATGAAAACAGACGCTGAACTCATCGTTTTAAAGCAGGAGCGGTTCTTACCAGGTCCCCCCGTTTGGTATACAAACAAGTTCAACTGAATGTGAACCTTGGGTTTCGTCGCAGAAGCTCCAAGGCTGATTTACGCAGTCTAGTGATATATTTGCCTTGCCCGTTGTAGTAAACAATCTCATTCGATCGCGGAGTAGTACAGCGTATTATAAATACACGCTAGAATATATTGCATGCTATTATTAACCGCACGATACATATATGTTACTACCACCCTGCCTGCTTCAGAAAGGCCAGTTTGTAAACCAAGTCCTCCTCGGCGCCTACGAGGCCTTGGCAAAGCTTCTTCCAGCCCTCGTTAATCCCTTGCGTCCCAGATACTCCTTGGCCAAGAACCACACGCATGTCCGGCATTATGTCGTGACTGTGATTAAGCCAATGCTCCTAGACTGGGCGCACGCTGGCCTGAAATTTTTCTGCGCTTAATGATTGGATCGCCGCGTCTCGAACACCTGAACTATTGAACTGACCTTTGCCCATTTTCGACATGGTGTCCATTGCGGCTCGCGTCTCTTCGGCTGTATAAACCTATCGTGTTCAGGTTAGTCATGGCGTGTGTGGCGGATTATGGCTAGGAGTTGAGAGGATGCCTTTTGTTGACTTCCCGCCTGGAGAATGGAGACTGCAAAGTGGCACTCTTCTATGATTGAAGGTGGGAAAATGGAAAATCGTGGCAACAGCGATGGCTGCCTAGTTTATTTGTGTAATCTCATATGGATCTGTGTAGGGGAGCGGAGTGGAATTCGACTATACTTGACTGGCATGTCACGCTGAGCTTTTCCCAGAACGCCAAGAGATACAGCGAACGTATTCACCAAATTCATTGCGAGAAGGGTGAAAGGATCCGGATTGGCGGGGCTAGTGGTAAAAGAGCGGCTTGGCGTGGAAATTCCATGGCTTTATGTCACTACTCCGTAAGATTCACAATATGGTCTGGCGCCCAGCCCTTGTGCAAAGCGTCATGGTAGTGTCGAACAAATCGGGAAGAAATTGCTTGTATGTGAACCCGGATACTTCGGAACGGAGACCAAATCTTCGATTTTTCGACAGGTACAAAGAATTCAAGAAGACGAATGATGCGTTGTGGCTGGTTTCAATACTATCTGCAATATGAGCAAGCAATTCCGTTTCGAAGCCACTCGAGTATCTCTGCAAGTTAATCGATTCATGTTCCTAGCACATATATGAGAGGCACTACGATATTACTATTTTAAAGACGTAAGGTGTGGAGCAGTTGAATCAACTAATTCGTCGCTCACTATTACGGGGTGTTGGCTAGGCATAGATTTGATGAGTGGGATGCTACTATACTAGATATTGATCATGTCCATATATATATCGACGATTCGACCTATGACCTACAGGTCCATATCTGCATGAGTACCTCTACTGATGCTTCACGGCATAAAGCTGTCCCGTCTTAAGGATTATTGGCTAAAATCTCAACCGATGTCTTACCTTGCGGAAGTGAACCGGTTGCAAATTGACAATTCGCATGTTCGGCTGGCTCGATAACGACAATACGTAATGATACGAGAGAAAGTAAACATGTATAATCAGCTAGGAGGCCGGGGTAAAGTTCAGCTTGCAGTTGGGTTGCGAGAGCAGAAGCAGGATGATCATGGCGCGCCCATCGACGAGATGGCGGAATACTGCAAATTCCTGGCTGTTCCAATGGCCGTACATAGTCATGTTACACGACTTAGAACTGACAGAAGAATTACACATCACCTCGACGAATTGTTAGATGGCGCCCAGTTGGTTTCATTTGTTTTTAACTAGAACAGTCTGGAAAGTCATTTCCACTCGGAAAGTGAAAAGCCGATTGGTGTAAAATCAAAGAACAAGCCAGAGGGCGTAAATCTCAGCGATGTCGAAGTGGAGGTTGGTCTTATGCAAACTCCAGGCAAATAAACTCCTTTCCATCCATGATATCAAACGCAAAGACTCCGCATCCTAACCTGTGATGACAAAGGAGAGACAACAAAAGGAATGGTTCGTTCTTTGCCCGCATCATACATCATCCATCTGTCCTGCTGGCTCGTCCTCTTCGTCTCCAAAACTGGCTACTGAGGACATGTCAGACTCGTCCTCATCTTCGGCTCCGGCCTCGTTGGCGGCATCCTTGCTGGCGTATTTTTGAACATATTCTGTAGCCATAGTCAGCTTCGTAATTTTGCTTTGATCTTTACTGGAAGTGTATCGCACCCTTGACCTTCGCATCGTAGCTCTTGGGTTCTCTCATGAGCATGGCAGCCGCCTCGCCGTTTAGGGGGTCGGAAGGGTTGGGGTATCGCAAGAGTTGGGGCAAGAAGACCTCGAAGATGTTGATCATGTCAAACATGGGCGACCATGTCTGGTTGATGACATCCAAGCAGACGGATCCCGATCTATAATAAACCAGCTCTTAGCGTCTGCGTCTACCCTTGCATCTTGTGTGGCAGTAGCACGGTGTAACCAAGCGCACTCACAGCTCATCGATATTGGGGTGATAGATCCTGTTGACAAAGCCGATGCTTGGTGATTTATAGGGGTATTGATCGGGCAACTCGACGTGAACTTTCCAAACTCCGTTTTCGAAAGGCGCTGTCTCTTGTGTTAGTAGGTTGGTTGAAATCGGGGGAGTCTCAATATCGTTGTTGCTGAGACGTACTCTCTGTCGGTCCCTTGAAACGCACGTAGAACTCCTGCCTGAACAATCGTGAGCACTTGCGCATCAGTAGGTGGGGGGGGGGGATCTTCGGTTACACTGCGAGCACGGGTCAGTCAGTCAGTCAGTCCACAACAAGGTTATGGTGAGATGCGGAGGATACTTACTGTTGTCATTGACCAAAGTGACTTCATAATCGCTCATGAGCCTATATTCAAGCAACATCAGCACCAGAATTCATTCGCTTATTGTCGCTCATGTGACAGTGGCAGTGGTCGTACATCCTGCAAACACAGTCAGCGCCTCCATGTCGTGGCATGACGGTAGGATTTGCATTACTTCATGACCTGCAAATGCGCTGTCAGCCGAGAATACTAAACAAAATGGCCGAGTCACACTGGAACTACTCACGTCGGTCTCAATACGTCTGCGAGGGCTACTCATCTTGACGGTTGAGCCGGATGGTTTCTTATCGTGATCGTAGGTACTGATAAGGATCAGGATAGCTGGAGCGTCCGAGGCCGGGCGAAGGACGTTTGCAAGTGTGAAGTAGGTGGTTGTCGCAGTGTAGGGGTTGGGTGTTGTGTTTCGGGGACAACGTTTTGGAAAAGAGTAGAAGATCAAGTTGGATCAAGTCGAAGAAAGGGTAGGATGAGGTCGAGGTCGAGGTCGAGGTCGAGGTCGAGGTTGAGGTTGAGGTTGCGCTCGAGACTGGTCGTGAATGGCGGCCCGATGGCAAGTGACGCGATTGATTGAAGGCTGGCTCATCAGTGGGCCATGCGCCTGAAGGGAATTAAGGTTAGGGAGCTATGCACGGATCCGTAGGGGAACAAGAACGAGGACGGTCACAAGTCACAGGCCCGGAGCCATGACGATTGCGGCGTCTTCCGAATGAGGGGCATTTAGCCTGCTGACCTTGGTCTACTCTACCTACAGTACACACTGTAAATACTGGGCTATTCGTGAGGAGACCAGGCGATGAGGAAGATACAAACCCGCAATCTTGAAGGCTGTTATTCAGTTGGAAAACCACCTTAGCTGTGAATCATTGAAGTCATGAAAGATTCACAGTGCTCATGATCGGGACTGTTGGTGTCAAAAGCCGGCCACGAGTCAGATTTGTCCGGGACGTTGTCTTAGTCTAGTTGCAGCGGGTTCCTGGCACTCAACTTACGACGACGCAATCGGCCATTTGAATTCCAAAGGTTTAACTCCCATGTAAGGGTCCAATCTAAGCTCGCGGTATATGGAGCACATTCCAGCAGACCAACACCTACTGCCAATGTGTTGAGGTCAATGCGCCAGAACATGATTAGCAACTACCTATTGACAACGCCGTGTTCACCTTTCAACCTCAGGCCAGCAGTGTCTTTAGGTTAGCATATTGGTGATTATAAGCTCAAGCTGTACAAATGCGAGCGCAGGGTCGTCCGCGATGAAACGCCAAGATAGCGCCCACGACGCGCTTGGCGGTATCATGAGACGACACATAAACTTGCCGCAACCCCAGATTTTGCATTTCCAAATTTCGCAACTCTATCCCTACTGCGTTGACAAAGTGAACTGGTCTTGCAAATAATCAAACATGCGTCTTCCTGCGCCAACAATAGCGCTCATTCTCACGATCCTGGCGTCGCCGAGCAGCGCACAGCGCAGGCGCCTCAGCGACCAACAAGCAGCCCTCATGGTTGACGGCACAGTTTCGCAAACAGATATTCCGAACATTGGCGAAGAAGCGATGGTCCAGTCTATTGCCCCTCTGAATGCGACCAAGACGCCTATACCACTAGCTCAACCCACGCCGCAAGCAATGCCAGCGAAGCCAATTCTGCCTATAACTGTACTGCTCTACAGCTCCTCGCCAGGCCCGAAGGAGTGTCGCGGAACACCCATCTTCAATCTAAATATTCCAAAAGGCCCCGGGCTGGATACTCCACCGGGCCCAACGTGTTATAACGTGACAGTGGTGCCACAAGCTGAGTGTGGCACGTTTATGGCCAATATGGAAGACGGGTGTCAAGCAAGGATATTTGGCGAACCTGGATGTGCCAGCTTTACGAACCTTGCGGTCTTCATGGATGAGCTGAGGCCTGTCGGCGGCATCATCCGGAGTATCGAGGTTCAGTGTGGGATCAAGAGCGCGCAACCAGCGCCACTAGCTCTGAATCTGCCTGCGAAGCAGAAACCTGCGGGGTCGCCAGCAAATGGATGAGGTCTGGGGTCGTCCAGTACTTATCTAATATCTCGCGTGTGAAAGATATCAATGGTTCCCCCTCGGTCCAACGCATTTAAAGGAAGTATAGTGTCATATGTACAGTACAACGAACTCCAAACGAGGCAATAGATCCCACGTCGTATTGGTTCTCTTAGTGAGAACTGACCACGTACCTTGGAAAGTTGACCGTGTACTCGGGCGATTACAGTGCAATAATTATCAGTTTGGGGAAATCGGGATTGCCAAGACAAGAAAACGTGTGTAATTTTCGTCAACGGCGAATTTGGAAAATATGGCTGTAAAGAGCTGAAATATAAGCCATGCTCAAGACAAAGCCGTGCCATATATAGAGGGCCTGAGCACTACCTCCAAGCAAGAAACTACAAATTGGATAAAACGAATCTTCAGAAGATCGAAACAAAAAGATATTTGGATGTCTGGTTAATGGATGCCTCAGGTACACACCCAGGGCAACCACTTTAGGTAGCCTTCAGTAGAATAGTTGAAAGCTCTACTCCTCGCCGTTACATCACACTCCATATCAATAGACTATTATTGATCATCATACGTGACGTGTCTATCACTGGTCGCTTTTGAGGATGTGCACTGATTTGATCTGGAGGCCCCCCCCCCCCCCCCCCATGATTAAATCTGTTCGTGGTGTGGAAAATGCTTAATAACGTAGGTCATAAAGTGGTGACCGTGATTATGCATGGGCTGCTTTTGAGCATGTTCTGTCCTGTTCGATTCTGATTTGTTGTATCTGATGTTGTGCATCTAATGTATTTTAGCCATAAAATACTTTCAATCCGGTGAAGTAATATTTTTACAAAAAGAGAAAGTGGGTGGATGGCCGATTTGGAATTCTGGTAGCTGCTTACATGTTTGCTTGATTGTTGGAATGCCTTCCGGCGGACTGGGTTGTTTTCTGAAGAACCCCATTCCTTGCGATTCTGCCTTTCGGCGCTTGAACTAGAAATGAACTGTGCCTGTTAGGCGGACTGGTTATTTAAAGAGGATCCCCTCTATTGAATGAGATTAATACGGGCATGAACCATACTGCTGAGATGGTTAGCATGAACCTGAACTTGTTGGAAATATCAGCCACGTTGGTGGCGACTGAAATAGACTTGGCCATTGGTCTGCTCGAACTATCAGCCCATGGAAATTGACTCTGGGAGTTCTTCCGAATCGGCCATCCATCCAATTGTTGCATATAACCGCTGTTATTGCGCTTGTCATGTTTGAACCAAGAACAGCACTGACCGCACCTGTCACATTATGACTTCCCGACCACTGATTTAGAAAGCAACTACTACAGTCCTTCAATCATACAGAAAAGAAGAGGGGGAAAAAAAGAAGAAAAAAAGGCCTAGAATATTTCTGGAGACATGACCAACAAGACTATGTAAACTCTACCGAATTGTTGAGCTTAACCCTCTTATGGCCGGAATATAGCCAAGTCATCTGCACCTAGTTGCTCTGCATTAATGCTCACACGTTTGCACATGGTTGCGAGGCACAAAACAAGATGAACCTGACATCTTATGAATGTTGCTACCTTATGACGACTCTCGTGCCCGGCCAAAACACAATCGACTTCGATGGCAGACTAGATGCTAATTTTCAGCTCCCGTTCTCCCTTCATTTGTTTGGTATTAGTCGGATGCAAATTCTCGACTTTCATTCAGTTCGCCCCAGAGTGAATGTGACTCGGGCATCTACAGCAGACTCTGATGGCCTGCAGATCAAGTACTGCATTTTCTGCTGTGCCATTGCCTATTGTGGTAGCAACAGGCGCTATCTTCAGTACTGGATCCATCAGTGATTCACCAGCACCTACCACGAGCCCCAGCTCCGTCAATCCCAGGTCCGGCACAGCGACAAGACCAACAAAACTGGCGATCAAGAAAGGGTTCTGGTCCATCGTACACCCAAGCTCATCTCTCACCACCTTGTCCAACTTCAAGCTAGCATCCCTGACCTTTTCCCAAGGGTCGGAAGACATGCAGCCTGCAACGTCCAGCTTGACTGTCCCTAGCACACTTGTCCCATGTTCCCCGACCGCTAGCATTCCACCGCCCAGGTTCTGCATCGCACGCACTGCTGCAGCAATCGACTCATCGTCCACGCCAATTACAACCAGATTCTGATTCTCACAGTTCGTAGTCGTGGCAATGGCACCCCTTTTCAAGCCGAATCCTCGCACGAACGCAATACCACGGTTGGGCGTGCCATGGTGTCGATCCACAATTACCACTTTCAAGACATCATTCTCCAGGTCACAGAGGATGTTGTGTGGTGGCTCGGAGTCAACAGGAAGCGAGGCATGAAAGGCGCGCTTGAAATATCCATCGTACATTTCTACACATTGAACCCATGCTTGCAAGGGGGGTCCCGTCAAATCCGCAGGAGGAAAGAGATGGTAAGAAGATGCCACGAGATGCTCGTCGTGGATGTTCACTGTGTTCAGCGTGAAGTCGGGGATGGGGTCGTTATTGGAAAAGAGGGCTCTGTTGTCTTGGGCTACGACCAACCCATTTCCGATAACCACGCTCGAACTGATAATCTTATAAGTAAATTACATACAAAATAGGATATTGGAAGAACACGTACAGCGCATCTTCGAGCCTATCCAGAATGAGTAAGTCGGCCAGTTTCCCAGGCGTGACACTCCCTATCAAATGGTCAAGTCGGTAGTAGGATGCCGCATTTATCGTTGCCATTTTGTACGCTTCCAAGACAGGCACACCAAGCTCGATCGATCTCCGTACGTGCAGGTCGATATGACCGGTTTTATCGAGGTCTTCGCAATATTTGTCATCGGCACAAAAGCTGATGTACTTGAGACCATCTTTGTACAGCTCGAAATTGTTAAAAACAGAATCAATGTTCGAGTTCATACTTCCGGACATCACCGTCAACATCATGCCCAGGCGTAGACGCTCAATGACATCTTGTGGTCTGTGAGCGTTATGGTCATCGCCGATACCTCCCTGCGGTTATGTCAGTCACGAAGCTAACGTAAAAGAGAGAGGATCCTTACCGCACAATAAGCCCATAGCGGCTCATTAACGAGCAAAGCCGAATGGCCCGTGATGCGTTTCCCTGCATGCAGAGCAGCAGCTTGCTTTTCAGCAGAGGCTTTGTCGAGAGAGAAAGGATTCGACTCGCCCAGCGTCGCTGCCTCGCGTCTGGACACGCGGCTACATATCTCTTGGGTAGATAACGAAGTACCTCCGAGCTCGATATCAGGACCACTCATGGGGACTTTATGAGAGACTTGCCGGAAAATTCGAAGCGGTGTTGTAGTTGTACCTGAAACCACGTTTAGTGGCTGTACTTGACCGCGTTAACCAGATTGACATACCCATAAAGTCCATTCCTTTTCCTCCTAGAACCTATGCCGGTTGTCCAAAGATTAGCGTCCAATAGTCACCATAGTCGCTATTGAGGCTACATACATTCGCAATGCAGTTTGCATCAGCTAAGACGGTTGTGGTTCCTCTCGGAACGCATAGCCTTGCCAGTTCTCCCGGTGTCAACTTCGTGTACTCAATATGGATATGTGTGTCGATGAAGCCAGGACTGATGAACTTTCCACTGGCATCAATCTCTTCAATCGGAGAGTCTACTGCGTACTTTGTTCTTGGGAAATAATTCCATGGTGTAACAGCTGCAATGTGTCTACCTTTGATGATGACATCCCTCTTCAGTAATTCACCGGTATGCACCGCAAGAATGGTACCGCGCCTGATGATCAGGCTCGGCTGTGTAGTTCCTCTGGCGACATGCCGAAGCTCAAACAGCTCTTCTGGCGTGATTGTTAGATGGGCCCCTGTCGCGTTGGAAGTCCCAAGTGATGACATTTTGATTAACGGTACAGTTCAATTTGTGGTTGCCATCATCACAACCATGAATTTGAATAGGGCAGTCTGGCGCATGAGAGCCATTCAGGTGGATAACATATGATCTCAGACATGGGTACAATTGCGCTACCAGCAAATGGTCTGCCGGCGGCATATTGTTACGACACGGTCGGAACCTCCTACCGGCAGCACCGGCCGGCATGCTGTGTTGCACAGTTATTCGATTATCCATTTAGAAGCACAATTTCTGACGAGGCACCTGTATCGGCCATGTCCGTCACTCCTACTTACCAGGAAGTCGTGGATTCGAATAGATTTCATGGTGGCGGGTGCCTCCGCCAGTATTCTAGAGGTCGGTGTTTCGACAAGTGTTTCTTATCAGCACACCATCACCCGAATAGCAATGGACGAACAAGCCTGGTCCGAGATCCTTAACGACACTCAGTTTAGCTTACAAGACGGCATGTTTTGATTGGTCACTGGTTGCGACACTGTAGTTTTTTGAATACTTTATGTATGCCGATCTGGTTAGAGAGCTCCGTCTGTGGAGAGCTCTTATCGGCAGGCCCAAGATTGAGGTTCTCACCATATGAACAGGGGGCCGTTAGACAGGGATGTTTTTGGAGCATCTTGAGAGCCGTACGCACTACAAAACGGCCTGGGGCCATCTTGTAGTTCTTGTTACGTACTTGAACGCTTGATTCTGAGAAGTTGTGAGAAGTTGTATAACAACATAGTTTTTAAGAATTGAGCCAGTATGGAGAAAGACGTCAGTTACCCCACGAGCAACGCCCATATGGTCGCGGGGTCAGTGGATTCGCCGCACAAAGGTGGACTCTGGTCTAGAATCAAGGGCCACGCGACACTCGAGGTCGAAGAAAGCAGTTATGCTCCTCCCGGCACTCCTTGGAGTAACAAGGACCTAGATCCGGTCCCGCCAGAGCAGCAAACATGGCATACGGTATGATCCAAGAGAGCGGCATCCCGTACAAAAGCTAATTCAGTAAACAGTACAACTTTGTTACTTACTGGATTTCCGACGCTTTTGCTATTTCAAATTGGCGCATCGGCGCGTCACTGATTTCAATTGGTCTTTCTTGGAAACTAGCTCTCGTTGCTGTTGTTATTGGCAATTTCGTGACGGCTTTGGTGGTTACCTACAATGGCATCATCGGTAAGCTGCCCATACGCTTCGAGAAATATGACTGACCTAGCATCGAAAGGCGCTCGCTTGCACATCCCTTTCACTATACAAGCACGTTCCGCATTCGGGTTTTACTTCTCTTACGTGATGATCGTATTCCGTGTCATTGTTAGTATCTTTTGGTATGGAATTGGCACATACACTGGAGCAGAGTGCATTCGGTCTATCATATATGCTTGGGTACCGAACTTCCGGAATATTCCTAATCATTTGCCTGAATCAGCGAACATCGACACTGGCTTTATGATATGCTATTTCATATACTTTATTCTGGTGTTGCCCTTTCACTCTATTCCAGCTCACCAGCTCCATTGGTTCTTCACCTTCAAAGCTATTGTAACACCAATTGCTGGCTTTGCGATCCTAGGATGGGTGATCCATAGCACAGGTGGCGGGGACCAGGTCTTCACTTATGGAAATTCCTATTCTGGATCGTCACTTGGGTGGGCATTCATGTCCGGTGTCAACGCTATGATCGGCAATTTCGCAACGCTGGGTGTCAACATGAACGACTTCGCAAGATACTCGAAGAAGCCCAATAGTCCATATGTCCAGTTGATTATCATTCCGGTCGCCTTCATCCTCATGATGCTCTTTGGTATCATTGGCGCTAATGGAACCCGTCTGATGTATGGCGAGGTGCTTTGGGATCCTATGCTGATTATTGACAAATGGACTTCGCCTGGTGGGCGAGCTGCAGCGTTTTTCATCGCGCTTGCTTTCCTGATCGCTAGCATTGGCATCAATATTTCTGCCAACAGTATATCTGTGGCCGTGGATCTGTCCACACTGTTCCCCAGGTACCTAAATCTTCGAAGAGCGCAATACGTATGCGCATTCCTTGGAGGGTGGGCTATGTGTCCATGGGAGATTTTGGCCTCTGCTGAGTCCCTGCTAACGTTCATGGATGGTTACTCAATCTGGTTGGCCCCCATGGCTGGCATCTTGATCTCTGATTACTGGATTGTTAACAAACAGAGGGCAGATGTCCTGGAAATGTACCAGCCCCACGGCATCTACTCCTACGAGAAGTGGGGGACGAATTGGCGAGCAGTTGTTGCTTTTGTTGTAGGCTTCACGCCGTTGCTGCCGGGTTTTGCAAAAGCTGTTACATCTACGCTCAACGTCTCTGCAGGCGCCTCGAATCTCTATGCACTAGGATATTTCTATGCGTTCCTGAGTAGTTCTGCTTTGTACATTGCGTTCAGCAGAATCTGGCCACCAAGAAGCCAGTACACGGGGAGGACGATTGCAGAACACCTAGGGGCAGAGCCATCGCACGTCTGATATTTCGGCAGCCCACAAGGTACCATGAACTGTTCGACAGCTGCTCAGTCAGGCAACTAGACTCGTGACAAGTGGTGGCAGCCTGAATAAGATTCGCGACTCGGAGTAGCTATTGAAGTTCATTAAAGGTTAGAAACAACAACCGAGATTAGGGCACCTAGGTGCAGAAAATGGAACGCGTCCTCTGCAGTGATAATAAGCGAGTGATCTCCAGGGGCACGGCCGTCGTGATTCATACGTCGGACTTAGCGCCCAAAGGAACGCTAAAACTCAATGTATGTTCGATGATGCAACTCCGCTGAAATTGTTGCTAGTCGGCGTTAAGTCAACCGGAAATGTCGCGGTGATGATTCTTTTGACATTGATTTCCAATCATTGCATCCCAGATTTGTACAAATTAAGACAGTATTCCTCGGCTCAATTCAACAGCATACACATTGGAATCAACTTCGATTAGATGACGTCTCAACCACAGTCCCGTGCTGCAGAAGCAGAGATAGAAGCGCCACCACGTGGGCGTTGGGCGAACGTCGTTAATCGCTTGCTATGGACGCCCCCGTGGCTGAAATGGGACTCGAGCGCGAACCACGATTTAACATGGGCCCAAAATATCATCTTTGGCTTTGTGGGTTTGACAGAACTTCACTGCAAGGATAACCGGTCACTGACTCCCATCATAGGCTGCGGCTTTCAGTGTCGCTAACTTATACTACAATCATCCAATCTTAAATGTCCTGGCGGAGGATTTCAATGTCACAGATGAGCGTTCTTCGCTTGTCCCGACCATTATGCAAGCCGGCTACGCAGCAGGGCTCTTGTTCGTAATTCCAATCGGGGATATAGTTCGCCGGCGGCCGTTAATTCTAGGATTGATATTTGTTACAGCCGTTCTGGTAGGCAAGATTTCCGTGCAACTGCATCTTGAGCATTACTAATAACCGATAGTGGCTGGGGTTGACTTTGACTCATTCCTTCGAAGTTTTCCTGGGTATATCATTCCTCGTGGGAATGTTAACTGTCACACCTCAGCTCATGTTTCCATTGGCTGTACAATATGCACCACAACGCCATCGTGCAACCATGATCTCAATTGTTATGTCGGGCTTGGTCTTTGGTATACTCATAGCCCGTCTGCTGTCTGGTATCATCACTCAGTATAGCTCGTGGCGTAGTGTCTATTGGATGTCGTTTGGACTTCAAATTGCAATTTTCACGTTGCTTTTTTGTTACATGCCAGATTATCCAATCCTTCGACCGGATGGCTCTTACCTGCTCTCTCTGCTCTCGATTGTCAAGATGCCATTTAAGCATCCGATCTTGACACAGTGCAGTCTAATCGCTTTTTTCACCATGGCCATGTTCACCTCATTTTGGACGACTTTGACCTTTCAATTAGCTGGTCCGCCTTTCAACCTCTCGACTCTGACAATCGGTCTTTTTGCTCTTATTGGCATATCACCCGTCTTCCTCAACCCAGTTGTGTCTCGGCTTCTAACGTCCCGCATCCACACTAGCGGGACGTTGATTATCGCTATCATTGTGACCGAGGCCGCGGTCGTCATTGGTACATTTGTAGGAACTTTTTCCTTAGCAGGTCCCGTAATTTGGGCCTTCTTTGGAGATCTGGGGATGAACACCATTGTTGTTGCAAACCGAATGGCATTTGCCAATGTTGATACCAAGGCCCAGAATGCAGTGAACTCTGTCTACATGGTTTTGACGTTCTGTGGACAGCTTTTTGGGACAGCTGTAGGAAATAAACTCTATGCTTCGGGTGGTTGGATACACAGTGGCGCATTGAGCATCGGTCTAGTGGAAATAACATTAATCTTAATCCTCATAAGAGGTCCACATGAGAAGGGCTGGGTCGGCTGGGGTGGAGGATGGGACTTGACCAACAAGAAGATCGAAGAGAAGCCTCAGGAACGCCCTGGCCAAGATGTCGAGGCTGCACCAAGTCCTGCAACAAATGGATTCGAGAAGTCTGATGCTCCTTCTGGGCAATCAGAGGCGGCTGGGGATGCGACATCGGTAGCCCGGAGCTAAGGTTAGAATCTTGGGACAACAGCAATAGAAAGCTCTTGGTAGGCTCTCGTCATGACACTTTAACGATTATAATAGTATTTCCTATGTAAATCGAAGACCCACCACAGGTTGGTTAGGACAGATTATAGTAGTACTTCAGTGTTAGCACGGCCGGCCGGCAAACATAGTCACTAAGACGATAGCTCGAAAGACTGGTCCCGGTTCATTGGCTCGATTTCTTAAGGTGGAGTACAAGCCATCTCATTACTGTGGTATTCCGTAACACTTGGTTGATCGTGAATCGTGCGATCCAATCATAATTGTACATAATCAGTTAGGATAGCCTCCGGGGTCTTTAGCAATTTGTCCAAAAAAGCAGTTAGATTCCTACCAGTCAAGCGATTCTAACTAACCTAGTCTAGTACCAAACCATTCCAGGCCGAGCTTTTGCTCTGCATTAGGACAATTCCAGGGTAACTCAGTCGGCAATGTCAATCTTTGGTACTACCTTGCACATCTAGTATACCTAGTTACAGGTTGAAGAAACCGCAGGGGCAGGTGCTTTCCCAAAGAGGGTGGGGGGTACATTTGTGTTCGCGCATAGAGGCATCTTGGAAAAGAACTGATTATTGCTCCGTTGCGGTTAATAATTCTCCATACTATCTATCTATAGTAGTAATTGGTCACCGCAAGGGCGTGTGGGAATTACATTCACTTTCCCCACACGCTGTCTGCTGCAGAATTGTGCTGGAGTTGACCACTTTTGGCGCCCTTTTGCACTTGACAAAGAAATGTCGAGGGTCCGCTTTACAGCCGGCGTCGGCATCGGCCTCTGTCTCTAGACCCATCACGCAATTGAAAACATCAACCATTTTTTTTTCCACTTGTTTTCTATTTCCCTCTCTTTTGTCTAGCATTGTTTTAATTTACAAAACAATTCGGCTTTATGGACGAGACCCAACCCTTGCTGCCTTCAGAGGCTGACCGCGCCCCGATTCCAGAAAGCGACCAGATCGCTGATAAGGACCTCGTCACTTTTGACCCTGATGGCGATACGGAAAACCCACTGGATTGGCCAATCGCTTACAAATGGAGTATTGTCGCTTTACTGGCTTTGATGGCGTTTACTGTGTAAGTCAAATATTTTCTAGGCAGTTTGAACATGGAGACTGATCCTAGTTATCAGCACGTTTACATGCATTTCTGTCGTGCCAGTCGCAAATCGCATCGTATCCGACCTTGATGATGGCCGGACGAGCAAATCTGCTAGTGTCCTTCTAGTCACTATTTGGGAGCTCGGTGAGGCTGCTGGGCCTCTCTTCATTGCCCCATTGTCGGAAATGTATGGTCGCTGGCCTGTAATCAACATCTGCAATGTGTTATTCATTCTTGCCACCCTGATGGCGGTGCTGTCGGAAAGCAGTATCATGTTCATCGCAGCAAGGGCTCTGACTGGCGTAGCCGTAGCCACAAATGTGTTGAATCCTGCAATCGTTGGCGACCTTTTCCCTTCGGAGCATCGCGGAACAGCTATGAGCCTTATCTCTCTGGCACCCCTCACGGGCGGCGCTGTTGGCCCTCTACTTAGCATAGTCGTCGCAGAGGGACTGGGATGGCGAGCCGTGTGCTGGATGAGCATAATTTTGGCTGGTGTCGCTGAGTTACTCTTCCTGACATGCTACCGGGAGACTTACAAGGTGCCCATTCTGAGAAGAAAAGCTGCGAGATTGCGAGCAGAAACAGGCAATGATTTGCTAAAGACAGCATTTGATGAAGATGTTCACAGTGTTGCCAAAGTCCGCGAAGCCGTTTTGCGACCGCTGATTGTATTCTTGGAATCTCCTGTGCTGCAGCTGATGTCGCTGTTTAGTGCTGTTGTCTTCACGTTCTTTTACGTTATGTCGACAACACTACCTGATATTTCAGAGAATATCTACCATATGGAGCCTACCGCCGCTGGAGCGGCTTACATCAGCTTTAGTAAGTGCTCTGCATACACTTGTGATTGAAAGATTATTAACCGTGGGATTAGGTGTTGGTGCACTCATCGTCGTAATCCTTCTCAATAACACGCTCGACAAAGTTTATGTCGAGCTTCGCAAGCGCAATAAGGGCCTTGAGGCCCCTGAATATCGGCTGCCATTCGTCATTCTTGGCGCGATTGCCTTGCCACTCGCAATTGCCTTCTACGGCTGGGTACCTCAGCTGCATCTGCCGCTGTGGGTGATGATCCTTGCTATCGTAATATTCGGTGCGGCAATGCAGTTCGCGTTCCTGCCTGTGCTCACTTATATTGTTGATGCATCCGGTATTTATTCAGCGTCATCGCTTACCGCTTTAATCGTAACGCGGTGCCTCATGGGCACTTTCCTCCCTCTTTTGACAACGCCCTTGGTCGAATCATTTGGATATGGCTGGGGATTTACAATACTAGCGGCGATGATGCTGAGTCTTGCGCCTATTCCGATATTTCTCTACAGATATGGTCAAAAGTGGAGACAATCATGCAAGTATACTAAAGATCAATGATTGGAGGAGACTCTCCATGAGAGGAATAGACTCATAAGAGATTCCAGTGTTGAAAGAATGCTAGAA